>NW_027122180.1:1403760-2807521 GCF_030686945.1 Centruroides vittatus | reverse complement strand
ATTACATATATACATACTACTATAATAATATTGTCAAATTTCTCAATGTATTTCTCTTTATGCAATATTTAAGGTAAACTGTACTTATTATAGTATAAAGTTGTGTACATAAATATAGATATAAAACAATATTAAATTATTCTTCATAACAGTTATTAAATAACTGATTTAAATTGTTTGAGAAATAAAATAAAATGACTAGAATAACACAAGTACAAATAGTAATGTCATCTTACTTAAATTAAAAATAATTCATTAAACGTGTATATTTTATTTAATTTCTTAATTAAATTTCTTTATTGTTCTAATCTTTTCTAATTAAAATACAAAACTGACATAAGCCAAGCTACAAATTTCTCAGTAATATTAGAATTCTAGTGTGTAACATAAGAAAATTGTTGTTAGATTTATCTTAAATTAAGTGTATTTAATTCTTTATTTAAATAAATTATGCATTTAAATTAGATTATAAATATATTTACTTTATTATCGAGTTTAAAAATTAATTTTTTTATTAAATAATAATTTAATATTTTATTTTACTTCAAATCATAATAATTATTCAGTGATTAGGACTTACATGTTTCGTATTTATTTTATTAGTTTGTACAATGGAAATAGAAAAATTCATTTTCATTTCCTAAACTCTACTTAATTTGGTCAAAGAATTCTCAACAATGTTCCATCTTATCATTTAATCATGACAATTCTGGTCGATTTTTTTCAATCTCTCTCAAAAATTTTTAAATTTAGAAAATTGAAAGTATTTAAATTATATCAAATAATTTTAGAATTTCTATCTTTGATATTTATTAAATTTGAATATAAATAATGATATTATCTTACAAAATATGACCGACATATATCTCTACGGTTTGTTTCTGAATATATTGTAAACAATACTGATCGAAAGTATTTCATTATAAATAATTCTAAAAAAAACTAAAATTTTCCAGCATAGTTCAACTAAAAATAAAATATCTGAGTTATTTTTAGAGTATACAATGGAGATATTGTCTATGTAAAAGAATAATAAGATAGAGAATAAACTGAGGTCCCAACAGTCAGCAATGATGTCAGAAATATGGTATTTTCCTTCAGATTTCCTACCATCCTCCGAGAAGGAGCTAGATCGATAAATTGTGAGCCAGCAACCTCTCACGACACTGATTTGTTGGAAGATTCCCATTCTTTCGAACAGATGGAAAGCAACCAAGACCATCAACAACTTCCAAGATATGTCGAAAACGAATTAAGAAACTGATGGAAGTTTTACGACATCTTTTCCTTAAATTGTCTGAAATATCTTAATGCAAACATATGCATGATACCGATCTAATTACATTTTTATACAAATTTTGCCGCATATTTTTATTTTTTTTATAAAAGTAAAACAGTAATATTTTTCAGCAAAACAGAAATAAAAATGAAAAATTATGTTTTTACGTAATTAAAAAATAAAAATACATATTTATATAATATATTATCATCTCCATTAAAATAAATTAAGATGATTCTTATACTGTTAAAATAATTACGTACAGGATAATTATTTTTAACCGTACTGGTTAAAAATTAATAAAGTTTAAATAATTATCTACTAGATAATTTTAATAAATTACCTTAAAAGAAGTATCTTCTGTGAACGCAAGTTTCTAAACTGATTGGAAAATGAGCAATTTGTAAACATGGCAAAGGCATCATTGATTGATCAATTGAACAAAGAAGAATCAATCAATCTTGTGGAAACCTTTCTAATCAGAAAACTAAAACTAAGTAGTTCTGACACAACAGCAAAAGCGGCCTTGGGCGAAATGCCAGATTGACATGAAAACACGCAAAAATTAAACTTAACATTATCATCCATCTTACACTTCAAATAATCGACAAAAGATAGAATGAATGGTTTTTCCCTAAGATAAAACTAATTTATATGTCGTTACTAGTAAACATTGTTTTCTCTTAAATGAAAATGAAAATTCTTTAATTATTCAGGGAAAAAGACTAAAAATATATTCAAGATATTCAAAGAAAAAATTAACTTTAATTAATTACATTTATAAATAATAATTAATTTAGTAATGAATTTCTGCATAAACAATTTATTTTACGAAATACGGATAAAAATAGTTTAATGCTAATAAAATTTCTTTTGATTTTTTTAATAAGAATCTTACGTAATAACAATATAAATCAGTTCTTTTGTAACATGTTTGACTGATCAGAAAGTAGGTAGAGCTGTTACTATGACTACGGAGTTCTTACCTTTCTTGGAAGCATGAAAGCTGTCGTCGTGAGGTACATGCTGGATGTCATACATTAGGGTGGTATTAGGCAAGATGTTACGGTCCCGATTTATACGGTACACTGCGTATTTAAATGCCAATTCCACGGCACTATCTTTTTGATCTTCTGTAAAAATAGCACCTAAAAATAAAAACAGTAGTTTTCAGGAAAAAAATAATAATAAAGGAGGATAAATCATTTCATACATTTTCATACAGATAATACACATTTAAGTATTTTAATGATGAAAGTGACGTAATGAGGCATCTTATCTGAACAAAGTAGTTATCTCAAAGTTTCATGTTTACAATATCTTTAATGATCGTAAGTTAAACAAATTGCCTCTTTATGGAAACAATCTGATAAAACGGTTTTCTTATTTTAATATAATAATGGATAAAAATTCCTTATTCTGTTAAATTTTCTAAATTAGCGTTTAATATTTTCTAATTAAGTGAATATTATGAAAATTAACTTCTTAGACAAGTTATTTGTTTAAGAAAATTGATTATCTAATTTATACATATATTGTAAATTTTTATTTCAAGGCATTTATCAGTTTTTTTCTAGATTTTTAAGGCGAAAATTGAATTTAATAACTTCTATTTTAATACTATTTCATCACGTATAAATTTATGAAATGCATTTCCTTAATTAACCATGTTATAAGAGTAATTATCCTGATTAAAACTTACATAAATTTGAACTTGTACGAATTTGTACAGTAATATTTCATTAATGTTAATTAAATGAAAACTTATGTGAAATATTAATTTTTGTTGTATCGCAACGACGGTTTAAATCATCTATATATTACTATAAAAATCTATTAAAGGTGACTTCACATTAAGATGACATACGTTACCATTGACTTGAACAATAGTTACAGAACAAGAATTTATTGTTAATAAATGACTGTATCTCATCGTCTTTCCATTTCTACTTCATCAATGAAAAATTAATATACATTTATACCCATATTATAACTACAACCTTTAGCAACATACTGTACAAAACATTCTTATTTAATTAACATTTAAGATTTTTAATAGTAAATTTTTCGTAGTAAATTAAATCAAATTTGTTGTTATTTAATTATTATTATTTAATATTATATAATAATATCTAAAATTAATTTTTATTTTTAAGCCTTTCTAATAAATTTAATCACTAGATAAAATATGTAAAGAAATTAACGTTTTAAATGTGTATCAACACTTATCGCATTTAAAAAACGAAAAAGTTTTAAAGTAATAAAATCATATATGTATTAAAAAATAATATCAAGCTGAAGAAAATAGAGTTAAGGGTAGTTGGCTGACTAAAAAACGATTCAGAATAAAAAGGTGAAAAAAGTTTATATTAAAAACTTTGTTTATTGAAGACACAAATTCAATATTTAATATAAAATTACACGTTCCAGAAACTCTGGGACATGTAATTGAAATCAAAACTTTAATGATGTTGACTCTACGCCAAAAAATGTTTCTACTTTGCTACCGCAAAACTTATTATAACTTTTAATTAAAACATTAATATTTAATTAATTCTATAAATCTTCTGAATCCTTTATTTTATTTTTGACCTATATAACATTAATATTTCGATATTAATTTAAGAATTGTCGGATATAACATTTAAAAAAATTCTATCTTTTCTAATTAGATTCAGAAAAAGACAAACTAATTTGATAAATTATTATTAAAATAATTTCAATAATTTTTTTATCTATAAAACTATTAATAAAGGACTAATTTTTTATATTGTGGTTATCGAAAAACATTTTAAATTAATTACTGTAAAATATATTTTTACGTGTAAAATAATTATATTACAAGTTATAATTATACGTATAAAATTAAATCAGTAAAATAATATTATATGATATGCTAATTAATAAAAAATTTAATAAAGAAACGTTTTATAAATGTAATTAATAAATACTTTTGAAGTATAATCAATGAATTATTAATGATAAACAGAAAATTAAAATTTTACACACCAACGAAATTTATTAAAATTTGGAATTATATATATTCATTTATATTTTTCATAGTAGTTTAATGTTGTCCTATTATGAACAATTTACAGTCCATAATGTAGGCAAACCTTCTGGCATTTGAATGTATAGTTACTTAATTCTCTTTACTAGCAGAGTGCTTTTTAAGGACACTTCAATTATAATTACTTATATGAACCTCTCAACACAAAGTGAAAGAGTACACAATACGTCTTTTATGCTAACGACTTTTCAACAATAGCAGCTCACTTTCTTGTATTTTTATTCTCTAACATTATTTATCTGAAACATTTTAAAGATTTTAATTAAAAATAAACTTAATTCCATTTAGTTTACACTATTTTACACTTTTAAAATTAAAATTTTAATAAAATATTCGTTTCAATTAGCACAACTAATTTATATTAAATGTAAATTTGTAGAGATTTGAACTTAAAAATGAACTTTTGTAAAGTATAAGAAATCAATAGGACTTCTGCTATTTAAGTGTCGAATCATCTCTCGCCTTATTAAACTAGAAAAATCTACTAAGGTTTAACCTCAGTCAGACAGGATGGCTGCTTGCTAGACGACAAGCATGATCGATTGGGAGTTATAAGAGCACAGGCTGGCAGATAATCAATGCGCAGACTTAAAAACTGAAGTTCAAATGCTTGTAACTCTTTTATGTATTTTTAAAAATTTAATGCGTTTTAATAGACTTTGCTTTAATAATAAAATATTTAAAATTAAGTTACAATTTATAAAACAAAGTTCGTTATTGAAAAAATCAATTTTATCGTATGAAATTCATAAGTTTCGTTTCAAATTAAATAAAATTTAATTTTAATGTTTAATTTTATCAGTATATTGCAAATGGATTAATTTTTAGCTTGGCAGAGGTAACGTTAATTAAAATATTAACTAATTCTATTATATTAATGGTGATAATATAAAATTCCAAAAATTAATGTAGTATCAATATATAATTTTACTAAAATTATAGTATAATATTTATTATCAGAGATAATTTTAAAAGAAATTACATAAATTTATAAAGCTTATGAAGGATATCTGCTATAAATCTTAAATGTAGAAAAGAGTATTAGAAAGTAGTTAAAGAAATTTACTAATGGCTTAAAGATATTATGGATAAGCCATAGAATGGAAGTTCTAAGCTGTTGTATTTTCTAGAATAGATACCATAACAACTAACCCATGTCAACAGAGCAATAACAGTTCGTTGGAAACAAATCCTAGTTAAGCAATGTTTCAATTAGTCTTTTGGTATTTAGACAAGACAAATTTTCCAATTCTGATCATTTTCTCTCCTTATAGATGGAATTATATATATTTCTGAAAATGAAACTTTACATAATTTTTAATATATTAATTGTAATTTATTTCGAAGACATTCTTATTATAATATGAAATATTTTAAGTTATAGCAAAGAGAACTGTATAAATTTTCTACTACAATGTTCTAATAATATTAATTTATATTTTATAATATGATATTAATAAAATAAAATAAAAAATTAATCTGTTTTATGAAGCTTTAAGATTATGAAAATTATTTTAAAAAGTTAATAGTTTACAAAAGATATTAACTTTAATTTTAAAAAATTTAATACTTTCTACTAGGAAAAACGTACGTATAAATCTATAGTAAATAAAAAAAATATGTTTTAAATTACTAATTAATTTTAAATCTTTAAAAAAGGAAATATTCTCTATACAAATCACTCATTTTCTTTATATAAGTACCTGTACACTATTCTGTAATCGTTTGATAATAATGCGTTTAAAATCTTCGTTCTTTATTATTATTATTCTTTATTTTGAGATTTTATCTAATTTACTTCCGAATTAAATAAGAAACTTTACGAAGCATTAGCAGAGAAACATCAAAAAGGAAATTAAATTCTCTTGGGAGGAATGCCATGAATGATAGGTTGTCTTATAATGTGATAATGCTTGCCATTCTGTTATTTTATTGATAACAGATACTTATATGTTGTATAAATACATTTCCAACAACATGGGATTTTTAGAATTTTGTTCCTATCGAAGCCGCCTAAGACTTAAAAGCTATGTCAACAACATGATAAGAAGGATCAATTCAGATTTTAGGGAATAAAATTTTTTTATATAGAAATTCCTTAAAAATAAATTCTTCGAAAAAAATACAAGTTGTTGCATAAGTAGCATCATTCTCAATAAAATTAAATCATTGTTAACTTAAAATAATAGTAATATTAAAGGTGTTTTTAAAATATTTTTTATGATTTTTGGATATTTTTCTAAATTATAAGTTTATATCATTAAGATTCAATATGTAATTTTTCTTTTCTAAGAAAATTCTTCAGTATATTTAATTTTTAATTAAATCATTTTACTATGAATTAATGAAATGTTATAAACATAAACATGTTAGAAAAAAGTAAATTTTCTCTGTACAAAGTTATAATATTGCTAATAAGATATTATGTGATATTTTATATTTCTATTTAAATTTTACGTTAATTTAATAAAAAAATTATCAAAAAAAACTATTTAAGAATTAAGTTTCGAACATTTATTAAACCATATATAAGAAATTTATTAAAAATAATAAACTTATATTTATATACAAATCTTATTACAGTTTAATTACATTGATATTCAAAACTCAAAAGCAAATTAGTTTTTAAGACTTTCTTTGAAATGGTTATATGTCGATTCGTGGATTACGACTAAAACTTTAATAGCTTGCAGTTTCCAGAAGACAGAAGTTAAACTTGTAAGATTAACTTTAACCAATTTTTCTCGAAGTATTAAATAAAATGAAAGAATAAATCGAAGAATAAAATGACAGAGAGCAATTCAAAATCAAAAACAAAGCGATATATAGCCTATATATTTGGAATTTCTTGTTTATTCTTACACTATTTCAAACTTTGTAGTAATATATGTATTACAAAAACATAAATAAAATTTTAGTAATTTTCACGAATTATTTACATTCTTTAAAGTATTCAATTTATTATACATTTTTCTTTAAAACATATTCCAACAGATCATAAATCATAAAATCCTAAAAATATACAGAACGAAAATAGAAGAGTTGATGTAACTTTGTAAAAGTTTATCTGAAACAGATTTTGTGTTTTAATTACGGAAAACGGCATTATAATGTAACAAAAATAAAACTAATTAAATAATTTTCTGAAACGAATTACATAATCTTAAAAAAAATTATGCTTTGTATAGCTGATATTAGCAGATCATTTGGGTATTTCGACAAGTCATGCATCAATATTCAAATTGAATATATCACCGCTGTCAGGAAAAGATGCAAAATAACATGATTTATGATTTTGTTCGTACATAATTTAACTATACTTTAGTTTTTGTTAATAATTTTTATAATTTTTAATATTATATGATTTATTACCAATTTAAATTTAATATCGGAAGTTATTTTTAGACCTAATATTGAATATTTCCTACACACAATTTATAAATAAAAATTATATAAATATAAGGAAATGATCACTTTTTAAAATATTTCAATTCATATTTTTTCAAACATTTTTCAATATTTAATTTTTCAAAAACTTGAAAAATATACCAAAACAAAATTTTTAATTTTTAAAAATTTCTGTTAAAATTTATCATTTTGTATGTTTTTATCTATAACCTATCAAATTGTTATATAAATATACAATAAAGGATATTATAAACTATTCTTAAAACATGTATGAATTAATAAATATGCAACTATATATTGATTTAGAATACAAACCTTAATACAGAACTCTAAACGTAACTTGTAAAATTCGATGAAAGTAAAGAAACTAAATCGAAAAACCTATATAGAGGAGGAACTTTCTCATGAAGTTGTAGTGAAAAATATATTCTAGATTTTTCTCAATTCACTTGCTTTTACCCACAGAAGAAATATGAAAATATAATAAATTTTATTTTATTTCTCATTTCCGTTTTAAAAAAAACATGTTAAAAAACAATTAATATAATTGCTAAATCTTGGCTTTATTGTAATACATAACCGATTAAAAATTTATTATATTTATGGAATTAACATAAATACTAATATGATTTTTAAGTCGTATAGGTGCTTATAAGTTTAGCTTAAATATATATATTTTAAATGTTTATATGTAAATACATATATATATAGTATTACTAAATATATATTTTATGTAGATTGAAACATATTAATAATAAATATATAGTTTTATAAAAAGGTAAAATATTAGAAAAGTATTGTTAACCGAATAAATATAATTTAAAATAGATCCGAGAGCAGATAAATATATTTTAAACATACGATTACTGACAAGTAGTATAAGCAATAAAAATAAATAAAACGCGAACAAAGCTAAGTGATGGAATCAATTATATGGAAAAATTGCTATAAGGATTTAGCTTTTAAAACTATCTGCGTTAATCTTTTCAGAAACTGATTCACAAGAGAGAGGCGAATGAGAAATGCCTATCTTAAGAGCCGTTCCTACCGCGGATTAGAAGTAAGCACACAATTACTATTGAGTAGAAAGGCCTCTGTGCTCCGGGTAGATTGTAACTTTTAAGTATCCACGTGCAGGCCATTGAGTAGAAAAGGTGGGAATTTTTCTCTGGGCCTGGAAAAAAATTAGGGACCCGTAGTGATTCCTACTTTTATAAAACTACTGGGTTCCATATAAGCTCTAGACCGCCTTGCCCTTTTCATGCGTATTAGGGAAAGAAAGTTACTAAATACTGAATATAATTCATTTGAATAAAAGTTGAAAAGAAACAAACTATCATTCGTAATAAAAGTGTAAATGTATGTTCGAACTTAATTCTAATATTCATCGTCAATGACAAATCTTAAACTCTAAGTCAAACGACTGTTGTGTAGGCAGATACAAAAATAAGAATTCAATATAAACTATAAATGAACTTGCTATTTTTATCAAACTTTAGTATCAATTTTTAGTAAATCTTAAAGAAAGTAGAATCATAAAATAATAAAGCCTACTAATAAGTTCAGGAAAATGTCAACAAATGAAAAACTATATTATTCGAACAATAAATAAAATAATAATTTAATGTATTCTATCGTTAGTTTGGTCACATCATTCAATTATTTATTGTCTTATTAGGATTGAATAAATTTTTATTTTCAACAAAGTACATTAAATATCTTTCCCAATATTCTTTCAACACGATAATCTATCCTGCTTAAATATATTGTTATGAGACACTTAAAGACGTTAATCTTCTTTAATTATTATTACTTTCATCCGCACTTTGTCTAGTTTAAAAGCATTTTAGTGCAAATATTTTATTTTTATTTTACATTAGAAATAAGTAACAAATTCTGCTGTAAAGCGAGTCTTTATTGAAAAGAGCTTTTCAGCCATTTCGACAGTTTTACAAAACTCTAATTGGCAAATAGTTTCACAAGAAAATAGAATTTTACTTCTTCCGAATGTAGATCTGTTTTCTTTTACCAAAGTTTAGTGAAAAAACTAAATCTTCTAGCAATGAAAATGAATGAAGTGCCGTTTCCTTCTAACAAAGTAGTGAAAATTGCCTCTCTAACCTTAACTAACAAGATATCGACGATTTCAATCTTATTCTAAGACAAATAGAATTTTAATAAAATAAAGCAGGGAAGTATTCTATAAATTTCTAATAATCCGGATTCTGTTAAAATTTTTAAAATCAATTCTTGCGATTCTTTCCGTGAAAGAATAAACGAATGCTCTTCGTAACAGTTGAAAATTTTCAATAATTTTAAAGAATCGATAGTCAAGGATATTAAAATATCACGATTATTATTCATCCTATAAAGGAAAGTATAAGTTATAGACTTTATAAATGTAGATATGTTTTAAAAAATACCGATTCAGTTAGAATATGCTATATTTAAAAATTTTATTATATATTACATCTTTAAAAAATGAAAAACTCTGCATTAAATGTTCCCAATTTCAAGAATATAATAAATAATTTCCATATCATTCTATTCAAAAAAATATGGGATATTTAAAATAAAAGTACTACGTTTCTCTAGGTATTTCAACATTTTTTATATTTGAAGAGATCCATTTCGTCTTTCTCTATAAATTTCTTTCAAATAAAAATTTAACTGAAAATATCAAATAGTAAGTTCATACTTGATATTTTTAGAAAAATGCATTTATTTTATTGAAATTAATATTTTTATTTAGTAAGTAAATATAAGAAATTTTTCAATTATTGTTAAACAAAAGAAAAATATGTACAATGTCCCATTTTAATAATACTCAAGACTTAGTTATAAGTAATGAAACAGTACAATGGAACTAAAAGAATCTAGGAAAAACTCAACATAAATTGTTTGAATTAAATAATTCAATGCCATGTTTGATTAATATTATATTAATTTTTATTAAGTATTAAAATAAAACTATTTTCATGTTAAACATGTTTAAAATGTTTTACAATTATTAATTTAATGATATGAATTATTATTATTATTATTAATATTATATAAAATAATATTTTGAAAGGTAAACCATTATCTTTGTAAAATTTAAACTTTATTTTGTATTACAATAATCATTATTTATTTAATTTATTTATAATTTAGAAGCCTTAATAAAATGTTACGTGTCTTCTCCTACTATTGATTTCTGTAAATGTTTTAAACTTAATTAAATATGTGATATTTTTTTATTTAAAAGAAATAAAATACAGATATTACATTAGTACATAAAATAATTAAAATTTATTTTAAATTATATATAATTACGATAATAACGGCATTAAACATTTAATTATATTTACTTTTCCAATCCTATTATATTATTATTAAATGAAATTAACATTGTTATTATTTTTACTATTGCTGTTATTCAATTGATTTTTTCCTAATTCCAGATTTTTCCATCAAATCAAAAACTATGCTTTATGTCAATAAATCACATCAGAAATGCTTTTAAGGTTTTTTCTGATGAGATATAAAATAGCTGTATTTCATTTGTTTTCTTTTGTTAGTGGGTCCAAATCTCTTCTGTACATTTATTGCAAGATGTGACGTTGACTTTATTGTTTGTTTTCTAAGAATTAAAAATATATACATCAACAAAAGCTTTGTATTTTTTTTCAAAATTTCGATTATTACAAATGTAGATCTTTAATCTAAAATTACAATATTAATAAAAATTTTAATTAAAATACATTTTCTTCTATTATATCTGTAATATTTAAATGACGCTTGTTATAATAATATTTTTGTGCATTTTTGATAATCTTATATTGTTATTTTTATCTGCAAAAATAATTTTTATTTTAGTACAAATGTTCAATCAAACCAGAAAAAAGAATATAAATTTTTAAGAAAATTAAGATAAGAATTTCTAAAATTCAATGTGTTGTTATCGTCAAGAAACATCACAAAGTTTTTCTAAACTTTTGACAGTTTCTTCATCAATTTCCAATTTTTTTATATTTGATTTCGCACTTTTTTACTTCACATTAATTGTTTTTTGTGCTTCTTTTTCATACCAACACTTTTTGAGTCTTGAAAATAAACTATTTAATTTATTTTTATGATAAACAATGAATTCTTGCACAGAGGAAATTTTAACAACACGTCCAATTTTACACAAACATATATAGTTGATGTTCAACAATAACAATACAGAAGTTTTATCGATTTTCATCAATGTTAAGGTAAACATTTATAAAGTTTATATTACAGAATATTTTGGAATAATATTTACATAATACCAAAAAGTATACTGTGTATTTGAAATAAAACACAATGTTTAAGTAAGAGAACTTTTGCATTACAATCCTATTATTACAGTGAAAAAGTATTTCCAATATTATGAGAAAAAATGGATGAATGAAAATACATTTTATTCTTGTCAAAAACAGATTCAAAACTGTAGTCCTTTTAAATTTTCACTGTATGGTTATCTTCTTTACTTTTACAGAGAATTACACGAATGAGAGAAGTAATTATTTTTCAAGCTTCTTTAGATAATAAATACAGTAATAATACACTAATCTATTAATATACAGTTTATTAAAAATGTATTAACAAAACAATTACCTTCATGATTACTAATGTTAATCTTTTTATATAATAAATTATTGCATCGAAGGAATAGCTTTAATAAATCAATATATAAATTAAATTATCTTTACGAACAAAGATAAAATATTGATTAATAAGTTAAATTAATTTTTAATGACATCTAAATATCAAAAATGGAAACTTAAATTTCATGTATTATAGTGAAAAAAAAGAGATAAAGTCATAGCTTCATTTTTTAAAAATATAAGTAGGAAAAAAAGGTTATTTTTATAATTAAATTTTTCATAAGCTTATATAAACTCTACTTCTTTGGATGAATAAAGAGATGCCTGAGGCTAACCTTTATTGATGTACAGTACATTCTTCTATTCGCCTAATTTACTTTGAGAAGTAATACAAAATCTATAGTTCATAAAGTAAAAAAAAAAAAAAAATCACTTTAGTAATTAAAGTTTCTGTCTTTAAGGGAGTAAAAAAGCTAAACAACAAATATTTCACTTCATTTAATTTTTGAACTAGTATTATATACCTAATAAAAAATTTTTCTACGTTACTTTTTTCAAAAGTAATACCTAAAAAATGACAAATCGTTGTAAATTTTGGCATATTTTCAATAAAAATTATTATTCCCATTTTAATAAACTCTTTTTATTTATAAACAACTCCATAAAAATACAACAAGTGTTAATTTATAAATTGCTTCTTATATTTACGTCAAATTAAATTCAATTATATAAATGATATGAAGAATATTTATCTTAAAACTTTTATTTTAATATAAAACATTCAAATAATATTGAATCAAGAAGTTTCTGTTAGACGAAAATCTATAAAATCACATGATGCATCTTATTTTTAAAAGGAAAATTGTTTACAAACCTTTCAAGACATAAAATATCCACATAAAGAACGAAAGTTTTATGGGCTTCCACTATAGTGGAAACAAATCTTGTCTACAATGGAATTAATTAAACAGAGTGGCATCCGTATCGTAACCAATCTATACTTTATGCTATTGCTTCCTGTTAGTTATATAGGGCTTATAAGTTTATTCTTTTTATTATTATGTAGTATTTTAATTATTAAAATACAATTTATACAGATTTCTCTTGTAATAATGTATTTTTAAGCTATAAACTGCCGATAGACAAAATGATAGATGACTATCAATTCTAGATGTGTTTTCAATATAGATCTATAAACGCCCACAATCTTTTAGGGAATTTCATTCCTTCAGCAATTCACAGATTCAATACAGAATGGCAAATGGCGACAACTTCGATCAGTGAATAGCATTCTTACAAATGATGAGAAAATAAAAAGAACGATTCAACCTTTTTTACTTGCTAGCACCAACTGTTTTGTTGTTTGTTTGGATTTTTAAAGAAATACTTTTACTATTGATTTTATATTTTTATGTGTTTGACACTTACTCAAAGAAACTAAAAGCTCAAATTTCGTAGCTATTTTTTCCAACTCAGGTGACGAAATTAATCGGATTAATAAAAAAAATTATATATCTTCGACATTTTATTATTTAATTATTTAAATATATTTTAAAAATTTATAATTGTGTTTTTGTTTATAATAGAAATCGAAATTGTATTTTTTATAATGTAAAAAATATAAACTTAAATTTGCATGTATTCTTAAAATTTTCTTTCTTAATTAAGAAAAATTAAAAAAGGATTAGTTTACAGGGATTTTAATCCCTGAAAACTAATCCTTTTTAATTTTATATACAAATTTTTTATACAAATTCTTGATTAGTAATTTTAAAATTCTGATGCTGAAAAGAGATAATAAAAATTAAAAAAAAACAAGTTAATATTATCGTCGATTACGCTTTATTATTATTTTTTTCAATTTTTTCAATTTTTCTTTACTCGGTTTTTTCTGTTGCTGTATATTATCTACAATAGATACCACACAAACAGTTTTCTTATCCATAGTGGAGTTTACTGATTTTAAGCTCCATTTACCACCATTTCTTTCAGCACTTAATATAACATAAAATACGTCAAGGAAATTGCTTGGATTTGGGAAAAAATTCATAGAAAATCTTTATGGATACAGGAATAAACGTTGAGTAAATACCTATTGTTTGACCGACTGTTGAATTTAATTCTATATATACAAACGTTTGTTTTCCAGATACGTTCGAAAATATTATTTTAAATTGCTTTATATTTATTTTGTAGAAAATTATCAATTAATTACTTAAATATTATTTAAATAAAACTTCATAATTTCTTTGAAACAACTTAAAAATAATTATTTATTTTTAGGAAAAAATTAATTGTCATTTTCTTCGGGTTAAAACACATAAAAAGTTTCTACCCTAAAAAACAGAGAAGATACAATTTCGCCTTAGATGATATGTAATTATCTAAGGAAAAAATGAAAAGTTCTAGTTAAATTATGTTCGTTCATTAACTAGATATTGATTATAATAAGGATAATTATTACACAAATATATATATATATATATATAACGGATTTTGCGATACTTGAAGCTAGACTTAATTCTTACCTTTCATTAATTATTAAAGTTGGAAAACAAAAATTGCCGATATAAAGAAGAAGTATTATCTAAGATTACTCAGATATTTTTTTGAAAATATAACATGAAAAATAATCGACATTCTTTACATACTTTCGAATTTTTATACTCTTCAAAACATCAAAAGTTTTTAAATTCGATTTCGTATCACAATGAAAAAATGTTCTATCAAGTGTATTAAGAAAACAGTTCAAGTATGTAATTAATGAAATTGGATAGAAGTTTTATAATCTTATTTGAATAATTTTAGCATATAATTTGGAGAAAGAATTGCATTATATTCCTTTAATCTAAACGCTTTAAAACTTTCGGTAGACGTAAAAAATTCAAAAAAGTCGTCTCCAGAGAATCATTTAACTCCATTTTCAATAAGAAAAAATTTCTGAAATAATAAAAATAAATGGTAGAATTCTAATCTTATTTATAGTTTCAAATAAATGTCTATTACTAATTTTTAGTACAATAGGCAAAATTAAAAAATATGTCATATTGTCGACAAAATAACAAATTTAATTATGATATAATTTTTTTAAAAGTTGACACAATTACAGAATAAAATAAAAATTAAAAAGTACTAGATATGTTGAAAGATAAATTTATTCAACTGGAGTCTTTACAATTGATAATTGAATATGATAATTAAGTAGTTAACAATAGAAGCATTATTAATATGCTAGACATAAATGTTTGTAAGTACAGATAATTCAACAAACTTTTACGTTAAGAAATAATATTTTTAAATACGTGATGAAGTATAAATTTATTAACTATTTTTCTTCTTTAAAGTTTACTCGTGTTGAAAACTTATAAGAAAAAGAAATCACACTACAGATGTTTTTCTTCTTATTTGCTGTGTCTCGTTCTTCACATCGCCTTAACATTGAAAAGTAGACACATAATCGTAAAGACATCATTAGGAAAAATAAGCACTAAACAACAATTGTAGAACAGATATCTTATTCATTCGGCTCACGCCCTACGAATTCCTTTTATTTCTTTTTTGGAGAACGCAAAAAAGGAGGAATTGCAGTCTGACATCCATATGTTATAACAATGGGAATGCGCGACTTCTGAAGAGGCGTACCTTTCATGTTTGCAACAATAGCAGATTCGTTGCTGATGTGAATGGACAGACAAGGGTCATAGTTTCAAGAGGATTACCGCTAATAGCTGTTCGTGTAAGCTATTTGTCTCAGCAATAATCAACACTGAAACTCTAGACACTTGTTGTCTATAAAAATATTTAAATAAAATAACTAAATATTTAATCTGAGATGTGAAGTTTTATTAAAATAAATCCATTTAATATAAATCAATTATTATAGAAAGTTTTTTAGCGCAAGGAAACTTCAGAACAAAAAATTAATTAATCATCAATATATTTCAATACTTTTTTAAAAAATCTATTTTAAATTAAAAATAGTCAAATAAAATAATTACATTATTGTCTTTTATTTAGAAAATACTATAAATATTTTTAATATTTTCTATATTTTCTTGATATATTCTGAATTAAGATGTCATTTTTTAAATGAAAACACATTATTCTGTATGCCATAATTAAAATTTCTAAATTATGTTTTTAGTTAAAAATGTATAAAAATGAAAGAAAATATGATAACATTAATTATTAAGAAATTCTAAATATTATATAAAGAAATAAAATTGAATTAATTTAAATATTTTTTATATATATAATTTATTAACTATCAATATAATTAAATTAAAGTCAAGATAGATACATTTAATTATTTCACAGATATGATTATAATTTAATAGATATCTTCCGTATCAATTAATGTCTATTTTAATATTTATTCAATAAACGGATAATTAAAGTCATGTTCTGCCAGAAGTTTGGAATTGTTTCTATTTTTGTATTTATATTAACTGAGAAAATCTCAAACAATTTTGAGATTTACTCACCAAATCATGTGATTTTTTTTCAATACAAAGATTACAGTGTTTTAGAACAAACAATTTCTTTTCTATTATCCTTTACCTTTATCTTGGCACTTAAAATTGTATCAGGTAAAAAAAAATAAAATACTTTAAAATGCTGAAATATAAACCAATTTTAAATTATTTTGTATACGAACGGATATTAAAAGATAATCAATTTCTAATTCAACTGAAATGGTTAAACAAATTAAAAAAGAAACATTTTTAAGTTGAAAAATAAACTTTATTTAAAAAGTATTAGTAGATTAAAAACCGATTTCGAGAATTACAAAAGGTTTACAGTAATGAAATGGCTTAGATTTTTTTTCTTGCTTTGAAAGTTGTCGCAACTCAAGTTTTCAGTTTCAAATTACAAGCTTCGAATCAACTATTTTTTTTTTTTTTTTTTGTTGCACAGTTGATCCTAATTGCTCCTCAAGATCCCATTTCCTAGCCAGTTTTCTTATCTATATAGTTAAGAATTGAGACATAACAATGTATCATCTTACTTATATATATTTTATATATAGACATGGCTACTATACTAATAAATCAGTTGAATTTCGTAATAGAAAAATTTTGTTATATTTTAAATGTTTATTGTTAAAATAACAATTCTTTTACAATTAATTATGTTAGGTTAAGTTATAATTAAACTATTTCCTTAATTTATCGAAGAAATGATTAAAACCTTGATAATCTAATTTATGCTTAAAGTTTACTTTTCGTATACTTACAACACTTTTTAAAGTATAATTACTATTTATTTATTCTTTCGTAATAATAAAAATTGATTAATTACTTAACCTCTTAAGTATAAACCAGTCTTAATATATTACTATAACAAATTTATATTTACATATATTATTGCAAGCTTGAGACTTATGGTTTGTTTCATAATAATTTATATTATTCCTAATATAACACAAGATTTAATAAAATAAAGATTAGATATTATAGAAAAATCAAATAATTAGAATTTAGATCAAGTAGTTAAGTAAATATTAAAAAAAGAAATAATTTCTTACCTACTTAATACTGTATTGTTCTCATTAAGATCATTGTAGATTTAAGAAAACAAAAATAAAATATATTATTTTGTATCGAATATATTCTATATTGGTAAAAGAAAAAATAAAATAATTTAGAATTTAGGAAAAATTTTTATATTTAGATTGTACAAAAAATTAACATTACTTTTTAAATTAAAACAACAGTCTCAACATTCAATATTTATTTAACATAGAGTTTAAGCCATTGTATGGAATGAAACGAGAAAAGAAAATAATCTTAAATGAAAAAAGTAATAAAAATATTAGAGATAATTATAAATAAAAGAAATAATTAAAAAAAAAATTATTTTAACGATCTGTGAATGATAACCTTTGAAATTGCCTTTGGTGTTTTCATGCATTATAGTATAATAAGAATTTTTAAAATTTTTTATTGCCATTATTGAGTTGTTTAAATTTAATAAATTAAAAACTTTTAGACCCTACGGGATTGATTTTACTTCGGTTCTATGGCTTCATTACGAGCATTAAATAAAATATATTTTCATTTGTCTAATCTTACCACTAAAAAACTTAAACTAAAATTTGTTTTTGTTTAAAACTTTTTCAAACTCTAAGGAATATTTTTACAAAAGAAAGAATTCTACACGATTATGATAAAGTTAAAAAGCAGTAATAAATTTACAAGATTTAAAATAACAAATTAGCTTCTAATAAAAGATCATTTGACCTAACATAAACCATAAAATTATATAAACTTTAAAATTATGTTTAATAATGACACTTTTAATAGCTTAAACATATCTATTTTCTAAATTTATTTAATATCATTTCTTTAAAAGACGAAAAATCAAAAATAAAATTTGTTACCGTAATTTTAATAAGTTATATAAAAGACGTCTGTTTCAAACTTCTTAAACTAATAAAAACGTTAATTTAACTTTATATTAAATACATTAATAATTCAATTCACGTTATAAATAAACTCATTAAATAAATTTCACAGTAAATTTCTCAACATTTAAATGATTATCCAAAAATTTTTATATAAAATATTGTGGAATAAAAATTTTTCAATGTGATTGGAGAGATATTAGCTATGATTTAACCAATCCGTCAACCTTTTCTCCATCTGTCAGGGCACGATAACACTCGTACAAGAGGCACGACTGATCTGGAATTTTTGATCAAATTCACGGTTTATATTAGTCTGATGACTTATTCAGGTTTTTCTTATTGCATCGAAAAGGTATCTTGAAATATCTCTGATGATGCATATTTATTTTTAAATAAAAACGGTTTTTAAACAAAGATTTTGAAGTAAAAATGATGGATATAAAAAACATTGAGTTTATCGAAAGAACTGTATGGTACATACAGTATACTCCTGGAAAAAATTTCCAATCATCCGAGAATTTTCTAAGCCAAGCATGTTTTGAAGTTTATTATAGAAAAAGCAAATGAAAATATAAGATAAATATCTATTGTCCTATAGCAAAAAAATCGACTTAAAAAGCATAGGATACATCTTCGGCTAGCCAAAATAAAACTAGTATTAACATGTGCACAGAGAAAAGCATGATTGTAATGATGTAAGGTATATATATATATATATATTGGGCATTAGGTAACTGGACAGGTGCTATATTCAGTAACGAATGGCGAGTGTACATAGGAACAGGAATGACAACGGCTATTTTTATTTGGCGATTACCCGGATAAAAATGCCTTCGAGCATGCCTGAACACAAAATAGAATTTCTCTGAGTTTGTAATGATATTGGGCTGCATGAATGCCAGAAGATTTGGACGAATGTTCATCGTTAAAACAACTGTAAATTCTGAGTGTTATATAGAAATTTTGGAACACTTTACTTCCAAGCATTATTGGTTAGTTTGAAGATGTCTAACTCTGTTTCTCAAGATAGTACTTTCGCTTGTCACTGCAACAACGCCGTTAAACAATTTCATGCTTAGAATGGCATTAAATTCCTTGGAAAGTGAGCAAACAGTCCCGATCTGAATCCAATTCAGAATATGTGACTGAAACTAAAACAGTTTATAACAAATAAGAAACCAATTAACAAAGAAGAATGGTATCGTGCCATCCGTGCTAGCTGGACAAAACTATATCATGACTTTTGCAGCCCTGACAAACCTAATGCCTCAACGAATCAAGGTTGTGATTCAAGCTAAAAGCGAGGCAACGAAATGTTAAATACGTTGCACGAAATTTTTATCTTTAAACTACATAATCGGAAACTTTTCCATTTTCAGTTTTTGTTTAATATTTTTAACGTGCTTGTAAAATGCAAATTTTCATTACCAAAATTTGATGTTTCTGTAGTCGAAATATCCACATTTCGTTTCTCGTAAATTATTTCATTGTATAATGATTTGCTTTTATAAAACTAAACATGAAAACATATAGGGTGTCCCACATAAAATCGATCCCATTTACTGGAAAGGATAAAATGAATTTAGGCAAAGGACACTCATCCGAAACTTCAATTTAGCATTATTTAAACTTACAAAAACTTACAGAATACGCCAAAAGTGCTCTTGTGCATCTGTGCATCTACGTATCTTTCTGCAAGCGTAATCATATTCTGACTAAAACTTATAGAAAAATTGATGTAGATAACTTTAGTGCTTCTGCGAATGCTGTAAAATCAATTCATGGCAAAAGTTTCCGATCATCCCTGCAATGCATTATCAGAATGGTATCAATTGCCTTTGAAAATTCAGGAGTAATTGGAAATTTTTTGCCAGAGGTTTGTAAGCTATACGAGTTGATTTTATATAGTATTGATAATATCAATAAAAGCACCAACTCTCACCTGTAATCCAGTTAAAATGAACAAATTTATTATGAGAAAAAATGTTTTCAACTGTTTTTAACAGCCATCTTCAGGTTATGGAATGTTACATAAAATAAAATTCAAAAAACAAAGTTTAAATAAAGTAGAACTCGTTAAACACATGTTGGTGATCGCATGCGTAAAAAATGATGAAGAAAATGAAATTTATTTTGATTTAGTTTTATTTTTCTGAGTCATAATTTTTAACTAAAACCTCCCCTATCAGCCACCTCTATCGTCGACCAAATTAACATGAAGCTGCGAAAATTGCATGTAGAGAATAAACATATAAATAGTTTATTGAAACTATATAAAAAGAAAAATCAAGAAAATAAAAATTAGATTTAAAATGTTTATAATATTAATATAAAATATTATCAATAAATATAATTTTGAACAAGCTAAATTAGTAGAATAAAAATAAACTTCCTATAAATATAAATTTATTTCTAAGAAAGATATTAAATATAAAATTCGTGACCTAAAATAGAAAGGGTAAGTACAGAAATGATGTTTAGATGATAAAATTTGGTTTATCTAAATAAAGAAATCTGAATAATATATCAAACTTATGGATTTATAAGAATGAGATTAAATCAGGACAATTTTACTCTCTATATATTTTAGTCTGGTGATAAAAACTTATCATTCCTAAATTAGAGATAAAATTCATGATCTCACATAAAACAGAGAGAAACAATTTTTTCATATTCTGTTTTTAATCTTGCTTAAATAGTATTAGCCTATGTGAATCTTATTACATAATTAAGAATACAGTAAAACAATTCTCTCCAACAAAACAATGTTTGCAATGCTATAAATTGGTTAGTCAGTAAAATAGTTATCCTAAAATTTTACAACGCTGTTTAATAGAATTAGTCAATAATTCATGTTTTAATGTTTTTAACGTATTAAATAAATTGATTTTCTAGTATAATATGCTTCTTGTCTAGCTTGGAATATACTTGTGAGCGCTATAGAAACATATTTTTCCTAGACTTATTAACTTTAGACACAATATTAGCTTTAAAACATCAATTTATTTTTCAAAACAGAATGCATTTCGGACCTACAGTTGATGAGAGACTGTATGGCCTCTTATCTCACCGTCTAAAGACGGTGTAATAAGTCTAGGAATGAAGAGGCTCACAGGTATATAAATTGATTTTGTTCTAGTTCGGCTCTTTTGTTTAAAAAAAGAAAAGAAAACAATTCTACTCATCTTCTGATCAAAATATATTATTATTAATATCAACTAGATTGTAAATTCGGTATAATTTTAGAAAAATATCTAATGAGTGAGTCTGATGATTAAGTTATATAGAATATATAAACAACAGAATACTTTTTAATAGGGTTTCTCAAACGGGATCCCGGTCGTTTTTTTTAACCCGGGAAATATCCCGGGAAATTTTTCTTATCCCGGGAAATTCCGCAAATTTCTTAAAAATTTACTGTTTTCTTATTTTGTGTTAAAGTTCAGGAAATTTTGCAAATAGAAAGCATAATTAACTCATAAACTGTCTGAATAAATTTGTATTTATTAATTTTAAACCTACTTATTAATTTTTTAAATTTTTTCCTCGTTATGGCATGTTACAAATGGTCAATAATCAATGCGTAGCTTATTTGTGGCAGGACTCTGAAAATTCTTTACTTGTCAGAACCTGTAATATCTGGAATAATTGTGCTTATGTTGTCTTAGTTTTTACCCATGCGCAGTAGCTTCAATAACTGCATTATGCCAGATTATGCAAATTAGCAAGGATGCAAACGAGTATGAAGTTTTTCTTCATAAACGTGATTATTAAAGACAAACGAACTGTCGAATTATCGAGCTACAAGCTTAATACCGCTATTAAAGCAGCCAAGGTAGACAAATCAAGAATACTAGAAAGCAAAAGAACTACTACAATCTCGAAAACGAACTAGAAATCTTCCAGGCTACAGGTGAAAAAACACATAACATCTATTTTCTCTTAAATGCATTAAACACGATTCCAATCACATCAATTGAATCGGAAAGGGCATTCTCGGTAGCGAGACTTTTCATTACTAAAATAAGAATTAGATTGAGTGATCGGAGTATTGACCATCTTTGCTTTTTAAAATCTTATAATACAAAATATTATTGTAAATTTTTATAATGTTTTATTTAAAAAACGAAAATTACCTTTTATGTTAGAAGTTTGATCTAAATTCATTTTTTTTTTTAAATTTTCAACTCAATTCAAAGTCTTTTTTTGTTGTTGTTGTTGTATGCAGTTTCCAGCAAACTTTAATACATTTTTTCTATTAGTGAACATTTCTACGTAATTCAAAGATAATTTTTAATATATATCTTACACAGAATTATTAATGTGATTTTGGAGGTTGCAGAACGTATTAAATTACTTTAAAAAATGAAAAATAATTATATCATTTGATTTCAAGCTATTTTGTATATCTTAAAAATAATTATTTCTATCCCGGAATCCCGGGACAAGCAAAAGACCGCGAAACGAGAAACCCTACTTTTTAACAATAATAACAAAATATATTTGTTCTATTTAAGTGAATTAACTAAATTTTTCTTATAAATAAAGTATATGCATTAATTTTTTTCTTTGCTGAATATATGTACGAATATAATAGGCCATTACTCGTAATAATAAGGTAAAATACATTTCTTAATTTGAGTATTTTGCCTAATTAATCAATTTGTACTATCTGCATAATATAATAATTATTCTAGACATTATGTTCAAAATCATATACCAGAAAATAATAATAATCTCGCATTTTTTAAAAATATTTTTAGTATGATGAAGTTACATATTGATTTATTTGTTAACTACTGTATTATGTTCTAATATTTTTAATGGTCTGTGTGTATAGCAAATTCTGTATGAAAGGGAGTCTCAGAGAACTTTCAAATATTGACAAATGTTCTTAACATTAATCATTTGTGATTTTTTTTCTGTTTATATCTCTTAAAGAATTAAAGAAAGCACAAAAGTTGAAGTTTTCATAAATTTCATATAAAAGATAACGTTAAAAGAAATAATAATTTCCTTTTTCATATAAATGTCTCACTTAAAATAGTGAATTAAATATATAAATTTTATTTTCATACAAGCAAAATTGTTTCACGAAGCCATGATAAAATTTCCATTAATTGGATTAATTTTTTTAAATATAATAAAATATTGAATAAATTATATATTTAAAATTATGAAAATTTAAAAAACTATTTGAAATAATAAAAATTAATATAATTTTAGATTCAATTAATCCTTTATTTTATTAAAAATACTCCTCTTTTCTGATCCATAACTCAGTAAAAATAACATGAATTTGTACTAATGAATGAAATTAATAACATTGAAATAATGTCTAAGAGAACTTTAAATAACATTCAATGGAAGTATGAATGAACAATTTAAGTAGAATAATTTATAATTAAAATATCCAGCAACCAGTCGGGTAAGTTTTCCGGCGAAAAAATTTAAATTATTTCATTTAAATATTTTTATATTATTAATTAATACAAATGACAAAAAGTTTAATTTTCAGGGTCGCGGTGATTTATATATATATATATATACAGTAGAGCATCGATTATCCGACTTAATTGGAGACTGGGGTTGGTCGGATAACTGAAAATTCGGATAACCGAAAAGTATGAAAAAAATACATTATTAGTATAGTATTAGGCCTGGTTTAAATACTAGCCTACCTTTCATGATCGAGCCAGTTCTGCCAGCTAAAACATGCAAAAATTTAACAAAAATAATATTAAAGTAGCCAAGACATAACCAAATATTGTAGCGCCACATCACTAGCGGACATTTGAATTTGCCGACTAGAACGCGGTCGGTTAACCGATAAGTCGGTTAATCGGGGTCGGATAATCGATGCTCTACTATATATATATATTAAAAATACAAATGCTAATAACGAGTAAAATCTTCATTAAATCCGACCCTATTCGAGATATGACAAATATATCCCCTCTATCTTCCCACCTTCTGAACCTTTAACCAAATAAAAATTGACAGCACAAATCTCCCTAATATGCAAACCTCCCTGCAAAATTTCAGAAATTTTCAACAAATGGAATAAAAGTTACAAAGCTTCAGATTGGGTAAACAAATTCGTTCTCCATATACAAACATACATACGTAGGAAAAACCCCACATTTTTGCACGAGGTTTTAACAAGAGTTTTTGACCGATCGCCGTACTTTCCCTCTGTTATATATAATAGACGAAAAAATAAAAATTGTAAAGTTATTTTTTAAAAATGACATTTACCCATTTTTTCTTACTAATTCACTATAAAACTGAATGCTTTGATGAGTCTATCAGTTTTAAAAGACAAATAAACAAAAGTTAACCATTAGACTGTATAATTGATAATCTTTTGAATCATTCAGGATTTAAATTTAAATTGCTTTTATATAAATACATTTTAATCAAAAACTTTGACTAACTTTGTTTCAAAATTTAATTTATTTTGTTAGTGTTTAATCTCTTGGGTCATATTGTCGTTTTAAAATTTCCTTACAGTAATTTAATGAAGTTAAAATTGTCAAGTGATACAAATATTTAATTCCCTTTAATATTGACAAGTCATTCAATTCTTTTAGTAAAAAATAATTAAGAAAAAGAAATTAATTTATTTGCCAGTGACAGATAATTCGGCCAAACTTTAAGGAAACTTTTAATTTGTCAAAGTTCCAGAATAAGCTAAAAATAAGGTTTAGTTATAAGTTTAATTATAAAAAAAATAATTAAAAAAATAAAAAGAATTATGTATCTATCAAATTGAGTATGTCAGTGACAAAAATTGAATAAAAATAATCATTTATTCTTGCATTTTACATCAGAAAATTAAACTTGATAGATTGGCGAAATTATTGTAGTAATACAGAAAAAGTCGTTATATTATTATCGCCAGGAGGGGCGAAACTTTATGACATGTGAAATGTCGCTAGAATTGAATGACTTAAATTAAATGGAACAAAATCCGAATACTAATTACTTTTTATTATTGAATCTTACAATTTCGTTGACATAATTTCAAGTAATTACATAATTCAGTTTGAGTTCTAATTAGATTATGTTTATAAATTTGAAGAACTATCGTTTAGAATTTATTGTGACACATGAAGTTTAATACTTTCCGAAAAATATTGATTGCACTTTTAGCTTGGTTATTGCAACTGTTAACACACAAGTATATTGCTTTACAAATTTTACAAATAATCTGGTCACTGTATATTGCATTTAATGAAGTGAATGTAATGAACAACACATTACGTTGAAATTGTCAAAAATAGTGAATGTAATTAAAGTTTATCTGATAACTATAATTATATTTATATATCGAGATTCATTTATGATAATAGCTTATAAAGCATTAATTTAACAACGTAAATTCATTTAGACCTACGAAAAAATTTAAATTCTGCGATTAATATTACTTATTTTACCGCATTTATTATACTCTACATATTCATGTCACTTTAAAAATTATATTTACAAGAAATCCGATTCTTTTATTTATACAAACTTAATTTTGCATATAACTTTAAGACAGTTTTAATAATATTATATAAATAATAATACCGCGATTAATTAATTATATATAGATATTTTATTTTCTAATCTACTTCATATTTGAGCGATGTAGAAAACTGTTTTAGCATATTTTAAATAAAGTATTACATTTATTTTATTTTTTGATTTAAATTAAATATTAGAGTAATTTAAATACTAATTTACTTTAAATTAAAAACCTATAGCTTCTATCGAAACTAAGCAAATAAGCGAAAAATGAATTTATTAATAAGATCTGAATTATCTATTATAGAATAATAAAAACATTAAAATTTTACATTTCTTCTTACAGGTTATAAAAGATGTTCGAAAATGTCACCATATAATTATATAAATTATGAGTGATTGTGGAGAAATAATTAAAAAATAAATGCAGCAAATTGCAGAACTTCCATCAAAAGAATGTAGACACATCACCTCATAAAAAGTGATGTATTTCACCCATCAGATGCAAGCAGTTATTTACTAAAAGTTAGCTAAAACAACAAGATGACATATAGACTATCGTCTATAGATGCAATGGAAGATGACATAAGTCATCTGTGGTAGTCAGAGATTAAATTTTGAATAGGAGCAGATAGATGAGATAAATTATTGATTAATTTTACTGTTTAAATAAACGAACTCCATGTTTACGTGCAGACTTAATTTTCTATTATGGTCTTTATTAATAACATTTGTTCTTCGAATGTGATTAAGAAATACAGTTTAAAAAACAAAATTTTATTATAAATTTTCGAATCAAAAGTAATGCGAATTTTGACATGAAAATTAAACTTGTCCGAATAATTTTCGTAAAAATTTTATTAATTCATTCATTAGTAAAATTTAAAATTCTTTCCTGAAAATAGATACCACGTCAGAATTTAGGACAATGCCGAATTTATTTTTCATTCTAGATTTGATTAAATGGAGTTTGTGTATTTGACAAGCGAAAAGAATGAACCGAAAGCTGTTGTAATACAAAGTTGTGAGAAGTTTTGTAACACAATTGTTATTTTTTTAAAAGTTCACTATTCTTGGTTAAGTTCGACAAAATGCTTTCTAGATCATCCGTTTCAATCGATTGATTCTCTTCCAATCAGAAGAGGGGTAAGATTAAGTGGTTCGAACTTTAATCTTTGACATCTTTTTCCCGTATCACTTTTAATTAGCAGAAACTTCTATCTTGAAGATGTGATAAAGATCTTTTCAGAATAGAAAGAATTTATACTATAAATTTTCATCGTCGCAAAAAGTAGATATCTATATTATCATTAATTACTTCGTTTAAGAAATAAAATATTTTGACGATCGTAACGATATAAAGAATATTATCGACATTATATTTGTTACATCTATAAAAATATATTTCGAAATAAAAATTTTTGGCTGATGAGTGCTGAAAATCCTTTTTAAAAATAATATTTTTTAAAACTTCTTTGTTGATCCTTATCTAAAATCTTTCTTTTCAAAATAATTTTTACTTTTCTTTGGTCTATTTTTATAAAAAGATAACATTTCAGTGAACAAAATCATTACTTTTATCCCAAACTAAACGTTATCAATAAAACAATTTAGTTTTATTCGTATTTTTATTAAAATTCGTATATTAATGATGCCTAATTATGGTTACAACTAATAATTTTTACAAATTAAAGGTAAAAATTATTTCATTTCAAAAAGAATTATAATTCAATTTAATCAAAAAAATTTTATTTTTAAATGTTACATTAAAAAATAAAACAATATTATATTTGTTTAAATAACTTAGTTGAGCATAACACACTATTTTAATTGTGAAATAAACTTTTAAATAAAACTTTTACCTCAAAATAGTGGAAAAACGATAAAATAGAAAGAAAATGTGTTTAATTGATGAAATATCATTAATAGATATACGTCAACATATTCAATGTATAATAATAAATAATCTTACTAATAGTAATAGATAAAATATTAAGCTTAGGTTGTATATATATGAATTTTTCATATGAGGGAACATTGCTGCTTTTACCATTTTAATTCTATTCATTAGTAGATTATAACAAGACACTAATTTTCTTTTAATCACCAAAACCGCTCATTTTCGAACATTTATAGTTATTTTTCGAACAACAATTCAGACCTAATTTTTATCAAAAAATCTACTGTATCAAAATTTCAACATTTAAAAAATAATTTCCAATTTTAAGACAAAATTTTTTTCATATTTCAATTTCAAAAATTTGAGACCAACTTGAGACCAAAAAGATTAAAAATTAGGAAGACAATTCCAAGTCATGTCGTTTTACAAGATTTTAAAATTTAATTTGCAATACTTATACATTTTAATTTTTAATTACAGTAATTTATTTTCTTTATTGTTTTGTCGGGTTATTTTCCATATCTCATCAGAAGATAAAAAGCTTTTTTTTCATCATTTTATTTCTATAAAAAAATATTTTCCACGAAAATTTAAAAGCTAATATATCCATTAAATTCTAAAGATTCATTTATGGTAAAAAAGGGAACTTACAAAATTAAAATATGATTTCAAAAGAAAATGAAAAAAAGATATATTGGTGTTCTTTACATTAAACTGTGAATTATTTTGTCAATTATTCAGTTGGTTATCCTACAGATTTGTAATCTTAAAACAGATGATGAGAAATGGTCTGGATTAAGTAAAGTATGTTTGAATTCTTTTTCAAGTAAGTTTGGTCAAAGAAAAATATATAAAACGAGCACTTATTTATTGTGACATCGTCACAATGCCGGGCTGCAATTTTTAACCATATTTTTAATAATTTTTTAATTTAAAATATATGCTCTCCGCTTCAAATCAGGAGTGTCTTGCCCCTGTACATCATACTTTTCCTTTAACAATAGAGTCGCACCGGTCATCTATCTAACACCTTTCAGGAGACTATATTTGAATTAAAATAACGTGACTTACGGTATGCATCGGAAGTTCCTATATAGTTTATCGTAACCGCCTGCCGCTACGGTTTCCATATCAGGTCTCGGATTTCATCTATCTAACTCTGTTCCCCAGATTAAGGAAAGAAAGAGACAGACAGACAGACAACAGTGGGAATTTATAGGTCTACAATTTCTTCAAATTGTAGCCCAACAAACAGAATATTCGATGAAATTATAAGCTTTTTATAGAATTATACTAATTGATAATAATAGGGAATTAAATATGATATTCATGAACGATGACTGTGTAGAAATGAATTACAAAACGAAAGGTCAACGTACCGAAAATAATTTTAATACAAAAGCAGCTGTATAATATGGCTGCTTTTATCACAAGTCCTACAAGAAGTAGATTATACAAAGTGCTTGATAAATTAGATGACAAAGTAATATATTCAGATAAGGACAGTATTGTTTATGCTGAAGGTAGAACCAATAAAAGAAAAACAAGAAAAATTATTAGGTGTATGGACAGATGAATTAGAAGATAAATATGTGATGTTACGCATATCTGTGGCTAATAAAGATTATGAAATTGCATACTAAATAATAAAGATGTAGAAGGAAAAAGAGAAAGGATTTAAAATGAATTACAAAAGTGAAAGTACTCTAAACTTCAAAAATAGAATGAAAGTAGCAACTGATAAAAACAGAATATTGAAAAGTAGAAGATAATGAATTTAAAATTCAAAAAGATAGATTATAATGAGTAAAAAATAAATAAAAAATATGTATTTGGGTTTGACAAATAAAAATATTTTAGATGATTATAATACTGTTCCTTTTAAATAAAAAAAAATTCTATTTTATAAAAATTACACAAGATAATTTATCCAAAAAATAATACTATAGGAATGGACGAATTCAATAGTATCGGATAATCCCAAAAACCTAAAAATTCAAAGATATAGAATTTGGAGAATATTAGCCTATGTATAGCATTGAAAAGCTTCATACTAAATATGGAAATACCGTCATTGCAACATTAGAATTTGATGACGAAGAAAGAGCTTTCCGAAAAGATATGAAAAATTAAGTAATAAAGCAATAAAGAAGAAAAATAACATTGATTTCAAAATAAAATAATTTATTAAAGCACACGAATCATAAATTTTGGAAATTTATAACAATTTTTTTTTCTTTTCTTATTATTCTTCCTTAAAATTTTAATATTTCAATTATATTTGTTAAACTCAAGTAAATTTGTAGTCATATCTGATAGTGAATAATAAGAAAGAATTATTTTCTCTTTAATTTAAATTTATTATATATAAAAAATAAATAGCGAATAGCATATTTTAAAATTAAATGGTTTATTTACGTTTTATTTTCAAATACAACAAAAATTATTTTCATTTCATAATTAGAAATAACGTTTTATCAAGAAAAGAAACATGTGGCAACAAAATTAATTATTTATATTGAAATTGTGACTTTCATACTACACAGTTAGCATGAATCTACTAATTATGCCTTCTCAAAGTTTACGAATTATCTAATTTAAAACATTTTTGTTTAAATATAAAATAAATCTTCAATTATAATAACATTTCCAACTGGGTTAAAATATATTTAATATCAATCAAAAGTTATATTTTATTTGAATTTTCTTTAATTATAAAACCAAATTTTATCTTAATAAAAGCTGTTATTGATAACATTTCTAAACATTGTAAATTTATTTCGTTTATCACAAGGAAAAATGACAAAAGATAAATGATCATTAAGTGAAAATTTAAAAATTTCGATGTTAAATATATATGTTAAATTAATTAAACGTGAAAATTAAATAAAATTGTTTAAAATTAATGCAAGACACCAGAAATTGAAAAGAATTGAGGCCAGACTGAGCGAAAACAATGCTCTGATCTCTATCACCCATCATAAATTAAGAGATCAATTCGAACCCGAACTTCATGGTAGTAGGATACATCTTACTGTCTAATCATCTGGTCAAGTATGCGTAATGGATTCAGATTGATATAAGTAAGATGAAGTAAGATAAAATCGAATGAATTATTACAAGTTCTCATAATAAATTACAGAGTAATCAACGAGCATACAACCTAGGAGGTTAAACACGTGTCTGTATCGCCGAAGGATTCGAGTTTGAATATTCCAAATTGAATATCCAAAATCTTTCAAGGACGGGTTTGAGATATGTTAGGATTTTTGTGGACCTAACTGTGGGACTCACATCTGTGGGCCTTGCTGACATAAAAATTTTAGTGCATGCATAAAAAATAAGTTTAAAAGAAAACAAAAATATGAAAAGTAATCTTATAAAACACCCGGAATTGAAAGAAAAATATTTCAAAATAAATCAAAGAAAGCCTTTTAAATATTCAAATACAGTTCTCTCACTAATCCGAACTCCGCTTAATTCGAATCAGTTTTGTTTGTTTTTCCTCCAAATACCTAATCAAAAAGAAATCGTAGATTGTTTTAAAAACACAAATAATTTGTTAAATTAATATGTATCCCACATTTAAACACAAATATATGCAGTAAACAGCTTAATAGTTTTTCAAAACATACTATCTGTAGCCTTTTATCTTCTTCCTATAAGTATTACACTGTTAATCCGAACAACTCACTAGAATAATTACTTCGAATTAGCGAAAATGACTTCTATTCAGAATACTTTGATATGATTGAAATATATCAATTTTTTTTTTTTTTCGTTTTAAACTACTAAATCATCTTTCAATACGGTTTGAGAGATGAGAAATAATATTCAAATTCAAACTTTCAGCAATAACTTAAGAATTCGGATCAAACTTAAATTAATATCCTACATGAGATAAGAAAATATATCATGAAAATTTAAAAATCTTAATAATAATATGAAATACAAATTATTTCTGCATATTTTTAAGTATAAAATATGAAGAACATTTGATATGATCTACGGTTATAGATAAATCCATAAACATGCTTATCATATCTCTAAGTATAATCATAAAATAAATCGAGTTTGAATGTTGTGAATTATAACTTAGATACTGAAATTTCTATAAATATCGATTTATATTTTGTATATTATCATTTTGCCAATCAATATTTTAAGAAATAAATTTTTTATTTTATTATTAATCATAAACTTTGTAGTTTTTATAACATAATGATGAGAATTAATAAATCTTAATACCTTAATCTTATTTTATTCTCCTCTACTAATTTTTCTAATCGGAAATCTTAGTTAAGAAACTATATAAGAAAAAAATTTTATTATAATTTAAATTTTTGATAGATCAATTATATTCTATTGATATTATTACAATTTTTCATATAAATAGCAATTTATTTTCATGTTAAATATTTTAAAAACTTCGCATTAAAAAAAATTTAAAATAAAATAGCTGTATTTTTTCATGATCTTACAACAATTATTTTTTTTTCATAAAACTACAGCAATAAAATCTACGGCAAGTTTAGTCATTTAATAAAAGAAAATTTTCGAGAAAGAGATAAATTTTTCACGAAACAAACAACAAAAAATCAAGATAGATTTTAAAAGTTCTAGAATCGTCACGATTTATTTATTATTAATAGAGTTTCTTGGCTGCAGGTTTATGAAGTTTGAAATTGTATCACTGTATATAAATTTTGCATTACTCAAGTTTTATAGAAAGAAGTTGTAAAAATTCAAAATCACTAAAATACGTTAAAAATAATTTCAACGAGTCCTTTTACGACTTTTCCGTTGTTATTGAAAACGATTTAAGAAAAACAATTACTAAAGTAAACTTTTAAAATATAAATATAAGAAAGAATGTATAGCCTAACATTTTAAAAATGCTCTAGTTTGAAATTTTATTTAAATAATTAATTAATTAATAAGGATAATTTTATTAGTGCAGTATTTAACATTTCGTTTCTATTTTAAATATTACGATTCCTAATAATAATACCACAGTGAAGATCTAGTGAAGTTCTTGTGATGTTGTTTCCCAAACTGTCTAGTTGGTTTCCGTGTGTATCACGATTCGATGTAGTAGATTCAGGTTCGATGGAAGCACACCTCCACACTCAATTTAAACAATATTTACAGTTTATTTACAAATCCAAAATGTATAGAATGTACTGTACAGGATCGAAAAGATAGTATATACAGGATATATAAAGCGTAGTGTCTCACGTACCAGGTTGGCCTTCGGGAACTATTAGACATTAGACTCTGTAGAGGGCTCAGTCGACTTGTGGAGTTGGCTCAACTATACGGTCCGTCCAGCCTCCGCACTTACCCGTTCCTAAGATCGTTATCAGAAAAGTTCACTCTCTCTATGCTCAGCGGGCTTCTCAAGTGCCAGAGGCTACCGTATTATCAATCTCTTGTCCTTCACTCCTCCCTCTCCCGTTTGCTCCGCTATTTGAGGGTTTTTTTTTTTGACAGAAAACTTCCGACCAACCACAAACCGTTTTTTCGTGAACAGCTTACACTCAGGTCCGCTGTTATTCGACGAGAGTGGAGCTTACATTAACGTTCGCCACTTGTTTACGTTTAGTAGTTTTTTTTAATATGGCAAGCACAGGTCTGCCCACAGGTGGGTTCAATTGACAAAGTCGGCGCTTCCTTTGTTTTCCCTCTGTTTACAAGTCAACACCGTACAAGTGGTATATTACCTGACCGCAGTGGGTCCAATTGACAAGATCGCGCTTCTTTTGTTTCCTCTCTGCTAAAAGGCCAGTACTTTACAACCACATAATTTAATAATTTACAAAGTAAATCATCATAATTCCCGAAAGAATGCTTGAATTTGCGAAAATGAAACAATTCCTTTCCATATTATGGTGTTTTTTGTTTTAGTGCTCATAGATTTCGTGTTTTGAACTATTGATATGATCGACTTTTTCGTCATTCAGGCTATCATAATTTTGTTAAATTAAATTAATTATGGGCCTGGCTGAACTCATAATGAGCATAAAAAAGTTCTCTTAGTGCCTATATGGCAGAAAGAGTCAGAAATTAATGGAAAAACTCCTCAAGAAATAGCTTTAGTAAGAAGAAAAACGTACTATTTTTCTAAAAAAAATGATATTACACCAAACTTTTTAGTATTCTTATTTACATGCCAATATTTCTCACTTCTAACGAGTTCTTGAGATTTTCATACAGATATATAAAATATATAGTTTTCCACGTTATGCATTTTTGCATTTCAATTGAATCTGTAAACAATGTAATTGTAATAAATAATTAATAATTTAATATTGTCAGTTTAAAACATAAAAATTCAAGTAACTTGCTGATAGATTTTTATTTTTTCTATAACTTGCAGACAATTAAAAATAATTAATATTCCAGTCTGAGATTTATTATTAATGCTGGAGACATTAATGTATATTTATTTTTTAGTTTATTTATTTTAAATATTATTTTACGTTAAAAATAATAATGTTGATCTTTTTCATTTGTATTATAAATCCTTATTAATTTCTTAATTAAAGTAAATTTTAATGATATTAATAATTTTATTTTACATTTCCACTTTATATAAAATTGAAAGGATATTATTAATGTAAATAATTATAATAAATCTTTGGTAAATTATACATTTATTCAAATTTTTGACGATTTCATTTCTTAAATTACATATGGTAAACTACGTATGGTAAACTACTGACATGACAATTTAAATATTAATTTCTACAAGACATTTTAACGATTACCTTTTTGTACCTTATAATAAAATAGCCTTTCATCGGAATGTAAATAGCTTTCGATATATATTCTACGAGACATTCTTTTCTGTTACAGCATTACTCAAAATTGAGATACAGTAATTAAATTTAAAGTAAATTAATATGTACTCAGTTATAATGTTTAAAATAAAGAATTTTCTACTAGAGTAACGTCAATTTTTTCCCCTAGATAATTTCTAAAATAAATATAAAAAAAACAAAACTGATCTCTTTTATTGTTATACATGTATTGTTTATCTTTTCTCTTTACATCCAGTTAAAAAATTATTTACTTTTGTACAATTAAACCTCTCTTAATTAAGCCATAATCAATTAATCTTACATTATTTATTATTATTTCATATTTCGTTTATTCTATGAAAGTTTATTGAGTTGAAAATATTTTTCTTTAGCAAACCCTTTAATTAAATATTATTACCGTATCAAAAATATTTATAACACTATTGCCGTATTCATACGGTATTAATAAATTCAAATCAAATATGTATAGATATTTATTTGCCTTTTTATAATAAAAAATATTCAGAATGTAAATAATAGCTAACTGATAAAGTAATATAATTATTTTAGTTTTATTAGTAAAATAATATCAGCTAAATCAGTAAGAAACTGTAAAAGAAATTATTTTCTTTATACCTTATATCTAGATATTTTTTTATGTAAAAATTTAAAATCTTCATCATTTTGTTAAAATTTAGGGGAGGGGAAAATCATGACATTAAATGAAACAGTTACGTTAAAAGTCGTACGTATTTTTAAAAATAATTAAACAAAAATATATTTCTCGACATTTCTGATGGTTAAAGAATAAAATAAAATCGAAAATGCTGTTGTAACATTTAATAATTAATTCAATTATATTTGTTTTGTACATATTTAAGTGACAAATCAACTTATAAAAGAATTGTAATTTCTGATTACTTTGAACAAAAAAACCAAAAACAAAATAAATTACTAATAAAAATAAAAGACTCTAATTGCATAATTTACAAGTCTAATTACTTACTTTTCCGGTTTATATTAATTAATATATAATTACACAATTCCATAAAACATAATAAGAAAATTTGCAGTTATTGTATATGCTAATTCAATTTGGCATATCATGTAAAATGAATATAATTAATGATATTAATTATATTATTACAAGACTGCATGCTGTAAATTAAATTATGTGAATTTATATATTAAGCATTAGTGTTCATAAATTTGGGTTAGATATAAGATATATATATATATATGCATATATATTTGTGTGCTTGTGTGTGTGCGTACGCATTAATCTAGTTATATTGCAATATAAATTAATGTATATATTAATAAAACAATTTTAACAGTAAAATGAATTGAAAATAAAATGCAAAATAAGCGATTGCAGATTGTAAATGCGTTTTCGATCGATTTTATTTACTTAGTCTGAATTTTCAGTTCTTGATATATTTCTTTATTGCAGTTTTCCAGAAAAATTTGTTAAGGTAAACATCAATCTTCCAGTTTGATATTTCAATTGCTTTTATATAGTAATTTTGATGTTTAATTTGAAGTTTTCTTTATTTTCAACAAAGAAAACTTTAAATCAAACATCAGAATTCTTTATATGGTAAAATTAAATTTGATATAGTAATAAATAATAATAAACTTATAAATAAAATAATAAATAAACTTATAGAATAACAAATAAATAAAATTAAAATAATAATAAATAGAAAAATAGCATTAAATTATTATTATATTTATTTTAATTCGGATCTTTTAATTAATTTATAAACATCACTAAGACCTTATAATGCGTAAACTATTAATATATTATTATATAGAATTTATTTTAGTCATAATAGAAAGATGCACTAAACGTGTTTTCTTATAATTGCATTATTTATTTTGCCTTCAATATATAATAAAATATATTAGTAAAAGAAGTTGGAGTAGAAGTATCTAATTTCTTTCTGTTTTTAGTTGGGATAAGTGTTAGATTCCCTTGAGAAGAAAAATCTCACATCAGAAAAAAAAGACAGTTGAGGATTACAAATAATGAATCTACTACACCTCATGTTAGAAATAGGATTATTAAGTAAAGTGAACACATAAACTTCTACAGATATAAAAAAAAAATTAAAATATTTTGAGTCACTATATACATATAAAAGAACTTTTAATATGTTTTTATACCATTGATCAATTTGAATAAAGCAATTAAATTTATTGCTAACTGCAACATATACACTAAAATTAAATTACGAAAGTTTTATTATATTAATAAAACTTTAATTGTATCAATTAAGGTTATATTATAATATAATATGAGAAAAGAAACGTGTTTAACGTTATTTATAAAACTGGCAAAAGTTTTTAACTACTCAAAAATAAATATTAATAAATTATCATTAGATATATGTTTATATTATGAAAATTATACGCTAAATGTTCTAATCAAATCAAACAGGTATAAAATTTAAAAATTTTCAATTTTTATGGAAAAGTTTACGGAAAAAAAATTCGAAAGGGACGATTTTGAACAAGTAAACCGAAGATTTATAGCACAATTAAGTGAGAACAAATTACATGAATTTATTTCCTCAAAGCTAAGCAATTATTTCAAGAATCGTTTTATTTTATTTCTAACATCTTTTATTTCTCAACTTGATTATTTCAGCATAAAAGTTTAAATGTCCATTTAATAAAATAGATTACCATTACAGAATTCCAATAAGTTTAATAGGTCTACTTGTATTTCTTACTGATAATTTACTTATAGTCCATAAAACTGATTTATTTGATTGAGATAAAATTCCTAACTTTTTCCTCATAAATTTTCGAATAAGTTCTTTTATATTTCATCTGATCACAAAAGTGACAAAAAACATCTTTAAATAACTTGAATTTAAAATTGTAATTCCACTTATTACTTATTATAAAGTTTAAATAATCTAATTTATCAACTGCCTGCATTATTTCATGAAATATTTAAAATATTAATTATTATTATAAATATTTTTATACAAAAAATTGAATTCACATCTGTCTTTTTGTCTGTCCGTTTGCTGTCACGTGAGAACGGCTGACTCCTTCTAGGCTATAGAATATATTTAGAAACAATTTCGATATAAAATTGCTTTTGATCGGATTTATTATATTATAAGTATATATTTTTTCGTACATACATTTTTATATGAGTATACTATATTATGTTTACTTAATATATCATTTTCCCGCGCGAAGCCGGATATTTCAGCTAGTAGCCTACTATACAAATATCATTATCTTATATACATTTGGATGGTAAACATTTAATGTTGGTTAATGGGATTAATTATTTAGGGGTAATATTTTTATGGGGCGGAAATTTTAAATATTACGTCAACGAATTGAATGATAAAGTTAACTTCTTAATAAATAATTCAATATATTTATTCTCATCGTAGAAAATAACTAATATAAAACTACATATGAAGCTGTGATTCGTCTATATATTATGTTAGCCCTATTTGGGGTCTTGATTTTTTTGTATGAATTAGAACGATATCATATAATATTTCTTCGTATATTGTTTGATGTAGAAAGATCAGTACTCGGGTATGCACTCTGATGTTAGAGATGTAGGTACCAAGATTTTCTTTTTATTTACACTGAAACAGAATAAAGATATGAATATTAAATTTTTAAATCAAATTACTATGCAACGTGATAAAGTATTAGAAGATAAAAACCTTTGGAAATTGAAATTTAATAAAATTTTTCAGACTTATAGAATTTTTATATATTTGATACTTTGGAGGATGATTGGAAACTAGGTTATACTTTACTATTGAAAGCTGCATATTCTCAATTTAATATAAAAGATCGAATTTTTCCTTTAATCTGTTTATCATCCATGGTATATAAATATTTTAAAAATGCTCTCAAGGTTTAATTTTATGTTAATGAAACTGTTGATTCAGTTAAGATTGACTAGATACTTATGATATAAAGATAATGTATACATTGGTTTTTTTATGGACTATTGTTAGTGTTAGTTCAAAAGAATTCTCGGTTATAAATATCTTGAGAAATTGTGTAAATTTCTCCAAAGAAGAAGAAAATTACAATATTGCAGAAATACTAAAGTTTAGTATATCTTATGACTTTCTATTGAAATTGAATGATGTATGAAAATATCAAATTTATAATTTAAGTAACTTTTTAAAGTCTGATGTAAAAGAACAAAATAATAAGAACATAATTTTATTAATTTGTCAAATCGTTCTACTATATACTGTAAGTACATAACTTTATATTGATTTAGATAAAAGAACAGTTTTTATTTCAAAAATTATGTTCTATCTACTGTAGGTTCTCCACTTGTAACAGATTTCTTACTTTATTACTAATGCATGATTTGATTTGATTTGAAAAACATCAATACTTTCAAATTTTCCGAGTTTGTGACTAATGTCTTCTTTCTTAATTTGTTAGTAATATGTACTGTACAAAGTCGAACGCGCAATTTAAAATTTTCAATATTTAATACTATAATAAAAATTTTTACATGAAATAAAATTCACTTTATTCTATATCTAAGCAAAGACAAGATTACGAAGAAATGTTTTAGATAAAAGCGGTCTCACGTTTATCCAGTTCTCCTATAAGGATTTATCAATCTAATAGTAAATTCCCTTGAGTTTTATTTACATCTTCTGTTAGTTTATATTATTATGTGATAAACAAATGCATTTCTTTCACGCTAAATATATTTTTTAGATACAACACATACGCACATATATAATATATGTAGAGTAATTTACGGAATGGAAGTATTAGCTAAAAAGAAAACAGACAGAAGTAAAATGAAAGCAGTTAGAATTGAGGTCGTCTCTTTATCGTGGATCCAGATGTAAGTTGAAATTTGTATAAGTAATTTAAAAGTTATAGAAAGAAACGTTCATAACGAGATGAGTACAGCATAATAATTTTTAAATAGCATAATTTATAATTTTCTTTTTAAATCAATGAATTAATATTTGTATATGTATAAGTTTATTTAGTTCTAGAAAATTAATACAAAAATTAAATTGAAATATATATATTTACATTGATACACTTTATAGAAATTGAAATTCTTCTTCAAATAGATTATAATTACACTATTTTTGAATAGCGTTGCTTGAATACTTAGCTAATTAGCTACTTTTGCAATTTAAACTATAAATTTAATTTAATTTTTTATGTTATTAACGAATATAAACATAAACTTATAAAGTTAATATTAAGAAATATATAACTTTCAGAAATATTGTATTAAAAATTATAATAATGAAAATTTATTTTGATAATTTATAGGTATATTTAGTTGAAAAATAAATACAAATAAATTATTTTCAAGTTAACTTTCCAACTAATATAGAAAATTTGAATTAAATTCTGTAAGTAATGTGAATATAAATCAATAAAAAGATCGAATCTTTCCTCTAAATACCACATTTGATTTATGTATTTCGTATTTTGCAATGCTAATCTTTTAATTATATTTTATCATATGCACACGATGTTTGAGATGATTATCTAATTCAATAAAGTTCATTTTTTTACTGAACTTGGATATCAGAAGAGAAAATCATGATGATGATGACAACCATGCCAACGCTAACCGAAGATAAAAAAGAGATTGGGATTCCCATCGATCCCAATTTAGTGCTTTCTAGAAAAGAATGATTGTAAGTCACCTTTCCAATTTCTAAAACACTTCCAAAGAGATCAGGATCAGTTACGACTAAGAAAGAAGATATTTTGTGACAGGTGCCGACATGCGCGTTCAAAAACTGACATTTAAAAGTGTTTCCGTTTCTCATCTTTCTCTTTACCTCAGGGTGATTCTTGGATATTTTATGTCCACTTTCTAAACTTTCAATTGATAAATATACAAAGTATTTGAAAATTATAAATTTATCTGTTCTATGATTAATTAATATCTCTATTATCTACGATGAAACTATCATATAAGCTCATATTTTCAAAAAAGATCGAGAGCAATGATATCTTAGTTATTTTCCTAAAACAAAATATATAAAAATCCGTTTTTTTGAGTAGTAAAAGTTGAAAATTTAGATATCTTTATCTTTTATGGTAGATGTAGTCTGCTATCAGCTAGGATTCTGGGTTTTAACCCTGTCAGTTGTTGTAGATACGTCAAGAAGAGATGTGTGTTTCTGTCGACAGCGGTTGCATCGTACTTGTGCAAGATATATCATACCAAAGCTGGTTTGAATGGGAAGCAATCGATTTAAAACATGTCATCCGTCAATCTTACTGGAATCTATATATGTCAGAATAGTCTTTTATACTTTACTTCATATCAAACTAAATCTTACCTGATTGCAATATCTTAATGAATAAATGTAACATTTATAAAGTAAATCCTCTCTTAAATTTTATGCCAAATACTAAAATAAAACTGTCATAAGTTCATATTTATAATAAATCAGAAAAATATGATAAATATTTCTTGTGTGTTACATTACAGTCAGTTCAATAAATGATTCAGGAATAATTTGCAATTCTTTTCCATCTTCCATTTTTGCAACAAAATGAAAAAAAATTATTTCTGTGTTTCTTTTTTTTAGCAAAAGAAACCCAAGGGAAATTTTCATACCAAATGCATGGCAGGTAATAACAAACTTGCCAGAATTTATCAACTTTTTGTTGAACATCGGTAGTTGTCATAAATCGTTCACGTTTTATCGGTTGAATGCAGATGCATAAAAGAACAAAGAATACTTTTCTCCATTCTTGATAAAGACAAAAAATCATTCTAGACATACAAAATGTGATTGTTCGAAAAAGTTCTTTAGTACCTTTCATTATCTGGGAGAAAACTTTGTCAATTTAAAGTCAATTAACAATTTTTTTTCCTGTTTAAATTTAAATGAAATGAAAATGATTAAATTATTCTGATGTATTGTGACATTAAACAAATAAATAAACAAATAGATTATAAATGTAAGGAAATAACCAAGTCAAAAATAAAAATTCCAATCTTCCTCGATAAGAAAATTATTAAAAACTTTACTTTTTCTATTACTTTAAGTAGACTTTTTTAAGTAAAAAAAATTTAACAAGCAGATAATATCTTTGTACCATCAATTTTATCAATATAGTTTCTCTATAATCATAGTGCCATTACTATAGACAAATAGAATCTTATTGATCGATTCTAAAGAATTATCAGTATAAGCTAAGTTTTAGACAAGAAAAATGCATCTACTTTCTATAACGACCGCTTGAAACTTTTGTGTAGAAAAAGTTTCTGATATCGAATAATATTTTTTCTGCTCACTATCTCCATTGGAACTTATATAAAACTTTTACAAATAGCAGTTTATCGCTGCTGAAAATTGTTAGAAGTGTCACTTTACTCCTCATAAGGGAGACTTTGCACATAATTAGACATTATCGACGGCATTAAAAGATATTAAATCAAACCAATCCCGTTAAAAAATTTTTGTAACTATATTAAAAAGTTTTTATTAAATTTTTCCATAAAATTAAATTTAATTAAAATATTTTTTTACGAATTGTAACTAGTAAAAATTCTTTTAAATACATTTTTAAATATTTTAAAATGTTTGAAAATATGATTGATGCTATCATTAAATGGTTATTATTTTTTCATTTCAGCATTGATTAAATACTAAGTAAATGGATTTTAAATCGTGAATTAGAGGAGCCCAATTATGGTTATTTATAGTTACATTAATAAATTAATAATTGAAAATATTATTAATTTTTACAGTTAATTTTATTTGCTCAAATAAAATAAGTATTGTATAAGCAATTACTGCTAATATATAAATATCAAATTTCTTTTAAAAAAAGCCTATTCACTATTCCTCTAGATAAGTATTAATTAAAACTTTTAATTAGATATTAATATAATTTAAATAATTCTAAATTTTTACAAGAACACTTGAACTCTGCATTAATTTAAAAAATAATTATAATTAAAGAACTTCACGAGTCTTGCATTTTAATTAAAATGTTTTTCTTGATTCATCTCTATTAAAAGTTTTAATACGTATCATTTTTTGACTATAAAAGTAGGAAAAAATATATTGATTTTTATGTTATTTCCGTTTGAGTTATTTTACGTACACACAACACAAGAACTTTTCAAATATTCAATTAACAATAGAATGGCAATAAAATTCTTAAATTAACAAAGAATTTTTATTTATTAATATATTTTTAATTGTGAAAAACTCGTTACTTTATTAAGTAATTATTGCTGAATATATGAAAGTTAGATATAATTTTTCATTAGCTAATTATTATTTTTCTAGTAAAAAAGTATTTATATTGAGTAATATAATGAACTATTAAATAATATTATTACTTTTTTAAATATTATTATCATTATTATTATATTTTATTAATGTTTTTTCTATTGTATTGTACAGTTTTAATATTTTTAATTTGTGAATATTCTTTTTTTCGTTTTTTCTTTCGGTTAAATATTAAAAAAATTTAATATTGTTCATTTAAATTTATTCTATTATTTATTTGCATAAATACATATATTATCTTTTAAATAATATATTTTGAATTATAGAAGCATTTGAAAAATATGTTTGAGTTAATTAAAAGCAGAGAAACATATTAAATTAAATTAAAATGGAAAAAAATATTTTAATTTCATTTTTAATTCATCGATTAAATGCAAATAAAGTTTAAAATAAATATTAAAAGTTATTTCTTTATTTAAGTGTAAATAATATCAAAATATTCATATTTTGTTTATGAATTTTTAGAATAATTAAATAACATCTCATTTCTTACAAAATATTCATAATATTTCAACAATTGTACCATTATATTATAAAATGCAAACATTTTATAATATGAACCGTGTGTAAATTTGTAAATTAATATTTACAGTTGTAAAATATTAGATCAAGTCCTCTGTTATGAGAAGTGAAAAATGAAAGCATAAATCTCATACAAAGTGCAATTTTTCTTAAATTAATTAAATAGAAATATGTAATTTAAAAATAACTGAAATTCCTCTCTTGCAAATATATTTAATTTTATTCTATTCGACGCATATTAATTGTAGTTATGGAGGATACGTGAATAGTGGGTAAAAACATTACTGTAAACGTTATTTCCAATACCGTTCCTGTTCTTTTAAATAACTTGTAATATAAATGCTTTATTCGGACTTAACAAATTAATTTCATATATATGAGTGAAGTTCATTAAGTAAGGATAGAAACGCAAGAATGGTCATATGTTATGTTAATTATAAAAATAGTATTTTGAGAAATTTTGCTTTAGATAGCTGGCTTCATTTTAGATATTATAAGACGATATTTAGTGTGTTCTGAGAAACTTAATTTTAAAATAATTTGCTTAATATGAGTATCCAGAATGCTGCCGATACAAAGGCACAAAAACACTCGAAATTTTCAGAATCGATAGGCAATTAAGAGAACGAAGAAGAATTTCTTGAGCGCATAATGACTAGTGATAAAACCTGAATTCATTACTACGAAACGATTTTTATGAGATAGACTATAGAATGAAAAGTTTTCCGATAGAAAAGTTAAAGGTGTAGACATCAATTGGCAAGATTATGCAGACTTTATTTTAGGACAATGACAATCATATTTTCGTGTATGACATAAAACTAGACACTTCAGTGACCAGTGTCTACTACTCTCAGGTGCTCGAAAATGATAAAAGATAAATAATAATCAAAAACACTAGGGGGAAAACAGAAAAACAGTGTAAAAACAGCGATTCTGCTTTATGATGATGCTTTTTCTTTATCAAACCAGAAGAAGCCATCACAATATCAGGACGGGAAATACTACCATATCCTGCGTGCAGCCCGAATTTAGCATTATCTGATTTTTTGGATGTTTCAATTACTCAAAGCATCACTACGAGAATAAAGTTCCAGTGAGACAGTGAAGTGAACGCAATAGTGCAACTCTGAAGTAACCAGAAAAATTTTTTCCATAGAAATGTAAAAGCTAGTAGGAAGAAGGAACAAGTATTTTCCGTGTTAGGGATTATTTTCTCAACATAATCTCAGTTGAGCTGTTTTAAAATAATCATAATTACTAATTTTGGATATACCTATTTATTTAATAACCTCTCGGATATTCTTATTAATTTTTATAAATTATAATATTAGCGATAGCCAACGAATAATTTTTTGATGAAATATGATATTTCCAAGCTAAATTACAAACTTAAAATTTATTAATTAAATAAGCATTAAGTATCGTAAATATTAAAATTTAAATTCTTTCATTTCTTAATTTTAACTTTTAAAAAAGCTAATTTTGAAAATTTATAACAAATATTAAATGTAATAATAAAATACAATATAAATATTTTGCAGTTAGTATAACTGTATAAAGTGTAAAAAAGAAAACCAAAAGACATTTATACTTTCATATTAAAGAATTAATAATATTAAACTCATGAGTATTGCTTCAATAAGAGTCTCTACCGGATATTAAAGTGTTGCACATGTTAAATGCTGTATATCATTACACTTACTAGCAAACCGATCAACTAGAGAATGTTGACGATATTTTAATACATAAAATTATTATACGAAGAATTATATGGTTATTAACTTATACATTCTTCGACTTTAATCCTGCGTTCTGTTGATGTTCATTAATCTTGATTGGTACAACCAACTTGAAGGTTGTCCATCGCTACGTAGACAGCTAATATTACTAGTTAATAGTATGGAGATTTACAATCTGCTTTTCCATCGTCTTGGTTGTCATGACGACCGTCTCTTCGGCAAGCTATTAACCTCCAGGCCATTTCTACATTGGTCTTATCTCGATATTGCTTTTTATCGAAAAACCTACAAAATAAGTTGAGGTGATGACACTAACAGCTCATGGGAACGTATAAAGTTGAAAACGTGTTAAAGCTGTTACACAATTCTCGCAAGAGATCAAAAACTGGAATCGATGGTAAAATAGTGTTTTGGACGAATTTCAAATGTCATAGCTTAAGTATTCTTTCCATTGGAATAATCGTTTTCTTCGTTTCTATACTTTCATACAAAAAACATAAATAACTTATAATAAAATAAATATCCAGCATAAAAGTTCATTATTGAAGTAATGAAATCTATAATATTATGATATTTTCGTTTCTTTTTTTAAAAAAATGTTGAAATATTGAAGAATATTATTTCGAATATTAATTAAATACTAAATAGAAACACACTGGAATGAATTCTTCAGCACAAGGAAAGAATGACTCTATGTTAAATCAAGAAAACGCAACAAGCCTGAAACTCCAGGAGCCATTTTCTTCTAATTTCCAAAATATTTTCGAGAAGATCCAACTTTTCATCTACAGCGGTCTCAAAAAAAAAAAAAAAACATTCTAAACAAACAAACGAACAAGGAAACACAATGTGTATTCTGTTTTCTTGACTGAAATGAATGTTTTAGCAATGAAAATCTAATTCAATAACAATTTAAAAATGACAAAAAATAATTTTTTAAACGCGCAGCTAATTCAATAAAGCATTTTAAATCTAAAGCTGTGTAACAAGATATGATAAAAATTCAAAAATAATTGATTTTTAAGAAAATATCTCTGTCTGCCATCGAAGAAAATAAATATGGTTTCAAGCATTAAAAATGGCTAAATTTCTAAATGTAATTAACACAGTTTGCTCGAATTTCACGTTGCTATTACAGAATATTTTAATTGATATTTGATGCTGCAATACGTTTATTAAATTTATTATTTTAAATTCACTTTTAAATTTTAATAACATTGCGAAAACGTTTAATTTCGTATTTTTTTTAAAACGGGTGGATATTAATTAAAATACCAATTAAGAGGAGAAAATTTTTTATAAAAACTTTTCAATGAATTCCCTACTTTTATGTAAATCTTATATTCATAAATTTCATCTTTTTTTAAATTAATTTTTCATTTATTTAAGAAAATTGCTTTAACCAAGCGTAAAATTTTAGAATTATTATTTTAAATTTAAATTAACAATACGTAAAGACAAAAGATATTTTGTCTTAATTAAGGATCATAAGGAAATATTTATTATTATAATTGAGATAAAATCAAAATTGTATTTTTAATTTTTTTTTAAATACGTAATAGCATTCAGAATTTTATTTTAGTATAATTTTGACAATCCATTTATGTAGCGAGACCATAAACATGTTGTAGTTTAGGAGAAAACACATGTAAACACATGAGATGCTATACCAAAGTACTGTTTCTTTCTATTCGCTAGAACGCTTTCCTTTTTTCCATCAGAAGCATGGGGAAAAAAAAGAAATTCTAGTGTTTGTTCGTAAAACCGTAAACGTGATTATTCTGTATTTCCGGTCGAACTGATTCCTTTAATCTAGCCGTCGCCTTGGACAGATGTTCAATCAGTAAAGAATAGGTTGTGTGCAGTTTCAATGCAATTCAGTAACATACATCTGATAGTAGCCTTTCCTAAACATCTTTCAAAATCTTTTTAAAAGCGTCACCATTTTTAAAAATTATTTTTATACTTCTTCGCACTTTCTTATTTCTGCACTTATATGAGACAAATATCCATTATTCATTATTTCAACATTTTCCGTTCTTACAGATGAAAATGCATTTCAAATTTCTTCTTTTTTATTTATTTATAATAATTATTTTATAATTGAGTTCATGATTCTCAGCGCGCTGAGAACTCGTTAGTTTTAGAACAAATAAAAAAAATCGATTTACTTATAAGAATGTACACGTCATCTTAAATGACTTTTTATTTTATGAAAATAAAAAGGAATATTAATAAAAAATAATAATAATAAATTTAATTTACTTAACTTCAGATTCGATTTTATAATTTTATTATATACTTATTATTTTATTAAGAATCATAAAATATTCTACAATTATTGTTTACGGAATTTAGATTATTTTTCAGAGTTTAGAAGATAAAAGATAATATAAGAAGTTACTTAATTATATATATATTGCCAGAAACAAAGAAAAATTTAATGAATAAAAATACGAAACGTTGTTGAATAGATAAGAAATTTGTGTAATTTGTTTGCAATGTTTGAAATTAAATATTTGATTACTTCACGAATATTTTATCGAAATTAAAGGAAATTTGAATTCAGAACAATTTTTTATCCGTCTAATTACACGTTTAATTAATAAATCAATTAATTTACATATATTTAACACATTAGGAGCAATTAAGCCTCAAATTAATTTATATACATTTTAAATCAATATTGATTTATAATCAATTTAGGAGAAATTATTAAAATTATATTGATACTTATTTTATTAACATTTTGATGGAAAATCTCTTAAAAAACGTCAAAGTTAATTATTTGCTGTCATATATGATAAAGATACAATTTTCATAACAAGCTTGACCAAGTAATGCTAATATTAATATAAAAATCAATTTAAATCATATTTTAGTGCTTTCCTGTTTAATACAAAAAAACATTTATTTTTATTTTTAAATTTTTATAAAATTAAAATAATTTCAATATTTAATTATTTATATAATTCTATAAACTGTTATTAATGAATAAATTCAAATAAAAATATAAACAGAAATGTAAAAATGCTTCCATTTTAGCTGCTAGCTTGCTGCATTTAATAATATTTTATGTTTAATCCTTTTTTTTATTAACTTTCTGAAGTCTGTTTTTCTGATTGTTATAGTTTTGTAATAAAAATATCTTTATAATTTAAAAATATCTGTTAATTAATTAAATTGTTTAAATTAATTCACAATACAATTAAACATTAGTTAACACACACATAAGATATATAAATATATATATATATATATAAGTATATGTAGCTATCATTCAATTTGCATATATATATCCTTATCTGCAGGATATATATTTTATATGAAAAAAGAATGAGAGGTAACACTATACTTCGTATCAGACATTTATTTTAAGAGATTTTAGTGACATATTCTATTTTTTTGCAAATAAAAATTTTAAATTGCGTGTCATTTTCGACATTTGATACCATCTAAAACTTCAACTAAGTATCTTCAAGATTAGATGTCTATTTTGCCTACATTCGATAACTCATTTCAAGTCACGAGTTATATTCAATCATATTTTTGATTATGTTTATTCTTCTGGCGAAAATTGTTTATCAAAATAATAAAATATTTATAGTTACAAAATAAATAATATATTGTGATAACTTTCTAGTGAAAATGAAATTTATTTCTGAACGAATAAAATATATCTTATTGGAATATTTATGTGAATGTTTATCATATAAATTTGCAAATAAATATTTCATTATATATTACTATACAAAATATTTAAATATTTAAAATATTTAGAAGAATTATACTCGGAAATTTCAGTAAACTAAGAAGTTTAATACTATTATACTCTAATTGAAGAAATCAGGCAATTGAACTCTATACCAGCTATGTAATTGTTATAAAATAATTTAATGATTAAATCAAATGTGAGAAAGTATTACATATACCTAAATAGTATTTAATGTTTATGTATTTTAAATGAAAATCACTAAATAGTTTAAAGTAACTGCAAAAATACAAGTATATAATAAAAGAAAAATGTCTTACAATTATAACTATAAAATAGTTTTAGCTGTAAATGAATAAATTCTACCGATGTTAATTCCGATTTCATGCAAACAGAAATCTATTCCAGTGAAGTGTTTTTAAAAACAGGGAAGTAGACTATAAAAAAAGTTTTTATAATGATATCAGATAAACTAGACAATTCTGATTGTATTTGTGTTATCTTGTAATTCCTATTCAGAGAGTAAGCAAAGAGCAATTTAGGTTAAATGCAAACGTGCTACGAATGAGCTCATCATAGGATATAGATCTATATCTGGAGAATTAGCGAGACAATGTTGAAGCAGTTGCTATAACTTTCTCCAGTACAAATCCATGATCTAAATTTTCTTAAGAGAATTTTCATTCATTACATAACTTAATTAATACAATTTTATACAATACTATTAAAACTGTTTTTGCGAATTATACATCTTTTATATTTAGATAATAATAAAAGAAATAAAGTTATTCATAATAATAATTATATTATTTCTACTTAATTAAAAAATAAAACCTTGACTTTAAATATATAAATATATCCCGTCTTGTTAACCAGTATTACTTATCATTTAAAACATGTTATTCAGTTAACATTAATATTGCATTTATTAGTACTTGTTATTCTGGTCATAATTAATGTGATTAAATGATTAAATGGATGCATTTAATTGACAAGATTTTTATATAAAATATTTATTTACTTATTACATTACGCCACTGAATCTACATCATAAATATTTTACATTAATTCAGTTTAGTAGGCATCAGACCAGTAACTGTTGCAATTATTTACATAAATAATTAATTGCTACCACTACAAATTTAATACAGATAGTCCATTAACGATTACTGTTAAATTCCTATCGTCGGTTCAATAGTTTGATCGATTTTAGTTCTATTCGTAGCACAAATCTCCAATCCGTTTTACACCTGTCAATTTATATTTGAATAAAATTTATATAAATAGTTAAAAATAAAATTAATAACAGACTCAATTTATTAAAAATATATAACATTAAAGGAAAATGTTTTCATATAGCACGTGTAATTGTTCCAGCTGAGAAAAAACAGTAAATTAACTAGTGGATAGATGTAAATAAAAATGAACAGTAATAAACATATACAAGCGGAAAAATATACTTATCAGAATTCATTGTTCATAATTAAATAGAATTACACGGAATGGGAAGATCAAACGGAAGGAAATATGTTTGCGCTTCATCGAAACATGGAGAGGTTTGATCTACTAATATAACGTAACGGAAATAATTTAAATCAGTATTGAAATGAAAATAAAATATATATCAAACGCATTAACGTTAATTTTCTGTTAGTCGTATACAAACATTTTCATGCATTTCATAGAAGATAAAGATAAACTTCGTATTTATTTATTAATCCTACACTCCCTCGAAAACTTTAATAAAAAATAAGCTCACAAAAATTAAATCACAATTAAAGTTTCATTAAATTAACCAATTTTCTTTAAGTATTTAAATATACAATATACTTTTTATTTTATTGTCTCATACTATTGTATATTATTAGTTTCAAACAGCAAGATTAAGTAACTGAATGATTTCTTATTCATGTATTCATATAACATATGTTATAAATGATGATTCTTGAATGATACACTACTAAAGTTTCGTATGCATAAAATTTCAAACCACGAGTAATGTTCAAAATAACCACTCAGTCGGTTTAACACAACACGAAGTTTATATTTACAACAAAAATGTACAAAATAACACAATTTAGAGTTACAATTACTTATGCACAAACACTAATCCAACGACAACCGACTATTCCCGTACAAATTCGTCGAAAGAAACTCCTTACGACCTCCACAAACAGACTTGTAATTAACAACACCTCCGAGTCAGGAACAAGTTCGTCCTAAAACACTGGGATTTACTTTCCCCAGATTTCCGTGGCATCCAACGAGAGAGTTAGTTAGCACTTCGATAACGACGATCCTAATCCGATCCGATCCTATCTTCCCCATTCGAGCTCAGCCGATCCCGATACGAACTCACGATACGAGCTCCCGTTCCCGCCGAAACTACGGCTTAAATAGTCCCAACGTTCGAATCGTCCGCCAATCAAATTTGAATTCTTCCACAACGGCCGCCAACGGTCATTTCCCGCCGGCCAATCGTTTGTCTGTCGTCGATTTGAAACACAACGGAACTTCTAACGGCCGTTTCTAACGGCCGATCCCAACGGCTTTTCCGTTATGAAAGTTCGTTATAATAAACCAGGGCGGAAATCGCTCGCCTAGCGATTCCAAACCCTACACCACGAAACCAAAAATTACTATTTAAGAGAACAATTATGATAATGAGAACATTTTTGTATAAAAATAATTTGGAACCTTGTTACAATTATAAGAATTATTATTTCAACAAATGAACAGAAACATATATACCTAATAGATTGTTTTTTTTTCTTTTTAAATTTTTTAAATTTAATCTGTTTAGAGAAATCTATAAAACATACACCATATAAAAAAGCTTACATTACATTTTTTTGAAATTTTTAGAACATTTGAAAATTATGACTATAATATATTTTGAAGTATGTGAAGACTCGGTATAATCGTATCAAATTCTGCATCTATATATTTCCAATTATAATAAAGTATAAAAAATCTGATTAAAGTCGTTATTTATTATCTTCTAGGACTATATTTTATAAAGTTCCTCTTCTAAATTTTTATTCTGTCTTCAACTCTATACATATTTTTCAACTTTTTCGTTTTTGTAATACAGTAACTAAAGAATACGTATTAATCATTTTAATTACTATTGATTAAATAACTCAATAGTAATTAAAATGATTGTTTAAAATGTTTCAAAAATATCTGAAAGTTCTAAACAAAAGAATAAATTCGATAGAAGCGAACAATCGCATAATATTTATGCTTAGCTGAACTCACTGCATTAACAAAATTGCCACGTATGCAATATATCATATATGACAATTTTTGCATGTTTTATATTTTAAGCTACTGATTTTTCGATTTTTTCACCAATAATTTAATTATCTTAGTTTTCTTTATAACTTACCTAATAACGTGAAAATAATTGAAACGGCTTAAAAATTATACTTTGTTTCGATTTTAATAAACATTCGATTTTGTTCGTCACCACGCTTTTAATAAATTCTCTCGTAAAAATTCGATAACAGATTAAAATTTAATGTTTCATATAAATTATCTCGGCTATAAATCAGACAATAAAAATTATGTAGTACGAGCTGATAACAGATTAAAATATTTTATCAGCTATAATATCTTAAATATTAATGTGTTAAATATATATATATTTATTTAAAAAATGGAATAAATTTGATATATTTCTTTCAAAAAATATTTGATAGGATAATAATTTTTATCCGGAACAACGTATTAGAGAGATTAGTTTTATCTTTAAAAATGTTTTCTGAACTCGCAACTCCCACTGAAACCACTAATTCATACTTTATCGAGGAAAATTAAACATTTATGAAATGCTAAGTTATTGCTACAAAATTTTGATATTCAGCTTTAACGACTGAATGAAATTTCGATGTGTCATCTATTTTTAGTTCTTTTTTTTAATAATACCTTTCTTTTCTATTTTCCTTTTACTCTGAAATGAATATGTTTAGTGCATAAACATAATTTAACAACCTTTCATGTATTCGATGTTAGATGTAATTATGTCATAGAAAACCTTAAATAAAGGTTAATATTACTTAAAATTTTCAGACTAGCTATTTAATTTTACATTTTATTTATCAAGGCAAGAATAAGTTAATAAAAATAAATGAGAATGGAATATTTTTACTTGATTATATCATATAAACGTCAACATTAATGTCAGAAAGAAATAACTTTTTTTTTTAATTTTAGTTCTTGCAGCTATTATATTATTCATTTTCTCCATACTAAAAAATTCAGAAGATTGCATTCCTTTTGAATTTGAAAATGAAATAAAATGCAAATCATCCATTCAACATCTTGAATTATATTTTTAAATTCTTTTAAGTAAACAAGATCAACGCCAAGACGATGATAGCGAATACGAAATTATTTTTTATCCCTTATTATCTAATTTCAAATAAAATAAAATTACATTTTTCTTCATAATTTATTTTCTAGTCTATTATTATTACTATTATTCATAGTTATATAAGATATAAAATACAAAAATTAGAAAGAATGAGAGTAATTTATAATTTAAAAAACACTTTTATGGCTATGCACTGTACTATAATTTTTGCAACAATTCTTTCCGTTTCATTAACTAAAATTACTTATTTTGAATATAAAAAATAATATTAATTTTAATCAGATTTTCTTTATAACATTCACAACATTTAACTAAAATGATAACGTAAAATATTTTTAATGTAAATTATACAGTAGATATAAAGAAAAGATGCTTGAATCATAAAATCGAAAAGTAAATATATAAATTTTAAAATTTAAATAATTTAAAACTTTCCATTTTTCCACTCCAGTTTTAAAATTTTGACAGATTCAGTTGACTCGAATAAAAATCAGAAAGGACAGAAGTAAAAAATGAAGTTTCGATGCTTATGAAATCGAAGAGAGAAGGAAAAAAAATAGAAAAAGGATTCAGGAAATGGGTTTAAGGGTATATAAACATATTTAAGAGTCGAAGACGGCCTAAAAGATTTTGACTGGATATCGAAATATAGTAGAAGAAGAGGAAAACTCGAAAGATATGAAGAGGGAGAGAGACGATACGAGAAAGAAGTGAAAGAGAAAAAAAATAAAATAAAAATTGTATAAATAAAATTAATACAGTATAATGTCAAACTTAAAATAATAGGCGATTTTATTTCATAATAGTAATCTAATGAAACACTGAAGCATAATATTCAATACATAAAAAAACAAATATTAATAACAAATATTTTTTTGAAATCGTATACTTTAATTAACAAAACAATTTGTATCAATAATAAATAACTTATACCACTTTATGGTAATCACTTCAAAATTTAATCTATATATAATTATATAGATATGATGTAATTACATAATAACGTAATTATGATTACAATAAAACATAAAATTTATCCGTGTTTTAAGAAATTCGACTAATAAATACAGTCTAATAACTATCCTAATAAAGACCACTGCTAAAATTAATTATGAAATAACATTTCACGTATGTCATGTATCATGTAACAACTTTAGAAAACGAATTTCGATTTGTTACAAATATCAATATTTATAAGAAAGGTAAGCCTACTTCAATGTACTTATCTCAGTCGATTCGCCAATTTATACACATTTTATGTGCATCTACTACCAGAAATAACACTTGAAAAAATTCTCTCGAGTCATATATATGTTATGTACTTAGACGAAGTTTAGAATAGATAAAACTGATCAAATAGCTGTATATTATTAATTTATACTAATTTTCATATATTTTTCATATATTAATTTTTAAAAATATATTTAAAACTTTTAAAATTATTTATACATGTATATAAGTTACATTTTATAACGAATATAAAATGAATTCTAGTCAAAATACTACTACTGTCATTATTACGGGGATAATCCTGAGAACATGAAAACAGTAAAATTAAATAAATAAAAATACTTAAAATAAATTAATGAATTATTTTTTCATTTACAAAATTATTCAAAACTTAAGTAAGATACAATTTCTTAATAAAAATTCTAACTATTATAATACTTGAAAAGTACTGAACGGAATTTCATGATCTTAGTTATACATTGATTTAAGTAGAATTAATAAAGTTTAAATACCTATTAGGCAAATTCTTGATATTGTTAATAAAATATGAGTTTCTTCTAATCTTTCTTAAATAATGAATTTTTCTAATTTTCTCATACATTTATTTTTATTTGTGCATTTCGACTGCAGAATACCTATAAATTTCATTTTGTGAATTTTTTTCTTTTTAATTTATTTCGAGATTTATATTAACTGAATGACTGAAATGAATTCGAATAAAATTGTTATGATAATCTTTATCGATTTGTCTATCTATATAAACTTATTAATTTCCAGTTTATAATTCAATGATATAAAACGTCCATAGTAGTTTATTGTTGTTATGATAAAATAATTAATACCAATACATAATACTTTAAAATAATTAATTTTCAATGTAATTTATATTGAAATCAATTAAATATTATAAAACATTAATGTGATAATTTCTTCGGATATTCTTTGTAAGTACAAGAATTTATAAATTAAATAATAATATTTTCAAATTTATTGCTTGCATTTTCCTTCTGTTAAATTTTTAGTAAACTAATGATGAATAAATAGATCATTTTAACTAAAACGCCAATTCAATTTAATAAATTTTATTAATTTATAATATAAATAGTTATTAATAGTTATAATATAAATCAGGGGTGGCCAACAAGTCGATCGCGATCGACCGGTCGATCGCTAAGCCAATTTTGGTCGATCGCTAGCGATGTCTTGACTTAATGTATTATATTTGTAACCGAACGCAACTATATGCATGCAGTTATGACTCGACTCATAAGCAGTGAGTGCACTTTGTACTGAAACAGTGTATAAACATATGTGTATTTAACACTTCCCCCTCCCCACATAGACTATGGCTATGACAACGAGTCGATCGCGACACATTTTTACGATAAAAAGTAGATCTTATGTGCACAAAAGTTGGCCACCCCTGATATAAATACTAAGTTATTAATAATCGTTTTATGAGAGAGTTCGGAATTATGAAAAAATACATAAATTACTTCAATGTAAACTTTCTTGATATATTGTACTATACATATGGAAAAAATAGTCTAAGACTTAATATGAAAAATCAATATAAAATAATAATTCATTAAAAAATATATCAATATTAAATATTATTTTCATGAAAAATTGTGTTTTTTTTTTCTTTCTTAAATATTTGCCTATTAGAAAGAAAAAAACAAGGCATTTTAAACATAAAAATTAGCTTAAAGATGCTGAATTATTTTAAGTTTAATATATATTAATGATGAAATAAATATGAATAAAACAACCATACAAAGCAGATTAGTCGACTGTAGATATACTGAGATATTTAATTGTTTTTACTTTTCAGGCAGTTATATATAACAGAAGAAAAATATGACAATCGGTCAAAAAATTACCCTTAGATTATTACAGTTTTGAACTCAGAACACCTTAAAACGTCGAAAAATGAAAAACAAAAAAAAAAAAATCGGTTGTAATTTCTGTATGTATGAATGTTTGTGTGTTTGGGGGACACGATTTTGTTTATCCTGTTAAAGCTCCTTGTCCTTAACACTTGTCCTTTTTGTCAAAATTTTCTAAAATTTTATAGGGTGGTTTGTATATTAAGAAATTGATGATATTAAAGGTCTACTTTTGTGATTTAAGGTCGAGGTATCGGAAGATAATGGGGTCATATGTATCTCCAGTATGGTCGAATTAATGACGATTTTACTCGTTATTAACATTTACAATTTTTATAAAACCCATTCCTACCCTCAAAATTAAGCTTTTTGCCATTTTATAATAATTAAAAATATAAGAAAGTTTTTAAAATAAAATATGATAACACATGGCGCCACCAAAATTTTAAATGTTGCCGGGAAAATTGAGCAACTCATTGCTAGTTTATTTTAATTAGTTGTGAAGGGCGTAAACGCGTTATAGTAGAAGCTTCAGTACTTAAAAAAATGAGTTTAAATTAGTTACCTAAAAGTATTTTTAAAACAAATATATATATATAATAAATAAATAAAATCGAGAAAGTTTCCGAAACTATTATATATTATAATAATAATAATATACTTTTACAAGACTTGTTTGCTCAACTTTAATACGTTATTTATATATTGTCAGTAATAAAATTATAAATATAAATTACGAATATCATATGTTCTTTAAAAATATGTAATCGTATATTTTTATTTAGGTTTACGAAAGGCTGTAATTCTTATAATATAATTCATATTATAAATCTCTTTTCAGGTTCTTTAGATGCATTTATAATAGTTCTTTAGCATATTAATACATAAATATTAATATAAAAAGACAGAGAAGATAAATCACCAACACAATCAAAAACAATTTGCTTAACAATCACTATGAGAATGATTTTCTAAAATGAATTTAATTTAAATATGTGAAAAATTTTTAACATTTCAACATAGATGAATTTCTTAAAATGTGGATGTTAAATTCAAAGGTGAATGAAACACCAACAGGTAAAAAATAAATAAAATAAAAAAACAATTAGTTAGCTTAACACAAAGAATACTTTTTCCTTAATCAGTTTAGAAGTTATCCTCGTGGTTATGCTTAAATCAATGCCATTTATTTATTAATGAAAAAAAGACAAGTATACTTTTTGGATAAATATGAGACTAATAAAAAAACGTAAAAATTTTGATGCTTTATAATTCTTTAGTTATAAAACTGCTACGAGAAATAAAATAATTTTCAAGAAGTAGATATATATTTATATTTGCTTTCAGTTTTTATAGTCAGAAAGTATTTTTGTGCAATAATTTTAGAAAACAAAATCAGTGTGTTCGGATTTAAATTAAATTTTTTCCTTGAAGGATTCTTTATTTGCAACAATTATTTACAAAATGTTTTTTAGTAATTAAAGAACTAGACATAAATTATTTCGTTAGTTAATGAGAAATTCGACTTAAAAAATGTATTTGTATAGTACGTAAAATTTATTATAATAATGTTCTCAGATATGATATTAAAGATGATAATTTATAACTTACGTGTTGGTAGAAAGACTGCGCCATAAATTTTGACAGTCGCGTAAAATTTAACAAATTCTGTAAAATTGAATTTTTTTTTCATTATTTATTTATTTTTTGTCATGCAAGGAAGAGGAGTTAACTAAAGAATAAAATAGAAGATAACAAATATATTTTTTTCATAAATGTTTATGAAAGTTAATATTGTACTTATAATATAAAAGCATAAACTAGAATAATTTAATAAATAATGTTTTTTTTTTCAAATGGTTTGCATTCACATTTAAGAATTCTCTGATCGAGGCTAAAATAAACAACATGGTGTACCTAACATTAATCATAAGAGTGAGATGCAAATGAAAATTCTTTATCTCAGGACTTTTTGAGCTATTCAATGAATAATGAGATCACAATTATACACATGTATTAAAAAATAACGAAAATTATAATCGTTAAAAAAAGTTGTTTTGATTAAAATAAACTACTATCTAGCGTGAATTTCAAGTAATGCTTCGCAATTTAAAGTAGGTCATAAATTATTCTAGTGTTTTCTGGTGTTTTTTTTAATAAAAATTCACTTTTTACTAAAAAATTTATAAATATCATGCATTTAATAATCAAATTTTCCCTACAATATACGAATATATTGGGAGTACTGGAATTTTGAAAGCCGTTATTACCGTCTTTGGCTCTTTTTTATCCTATGGTCTGGTCTGTGTTCTTGAGAAGTGATCCGTAATCCATCTACAAATGTTGATTGATAAAGCGCAGTGATAAACCTAGTGATTTGTATAAAACGTATATAGGCTATATTTTTTTATTTATTAAAAAATAATATTTATATATTTTTCAAGAAAAGTAACTTGAGACTTGACTTGCATAGGCAACATATATTTATAAGGTAAGTCGGGGAAAATGCCATAGCTAAGAAATATTTCGCAATATATAAAAAGCTATTAATCCTGCTTCGTAAAATTGTACAAGATAATTGGAGACATTTGTTTAACAGTGCTTTGTTGGAAAACTCCAGATATTTACTGGTAAGGTAGTTAATAACTTAAATTTCCTACCTTTCATAAGTGGCATCTTTGCCGGTTATAAGGATAAGATGCAAATGGTATTGATAAAAGATGCCAGTTGTATGAAACATGAAGTAGTGACAATAAAGGATATTTTTGTTGTTACATGTTACACATTAATTAATGTCAAGATCATCAACTTCTTGACATTATCATAAGCATTTTTAAAGCGCTTTATTAAACCTTCTGAAATTATATTTATTATTAATTATTATGCTTTTGTGTCCTTTTTAACTCGGAAAATATAATAAACATAAAATAAATTTTATATTTATTATATTTTCTGTACTGCATGAAACATCTAAACAGAACATAAATCTCTTTACATAATGCAATGTAAATATCAGTATATCTGCACATTCTAAAGTAATTCCCGCCGAGTCCACAAACTTCATGAAATCATTTTTCATATGCGCTATATTCAATTCAATCACATATTCACCAAATACAATGTGGCATCTGACCCCAGACGTCCGAAAACGATTCCATTGCGGTCTACTCCTCAAACTGGCACTTTGCAAATTCTCCGCATTTGCAAAGTGCCAATTTGGTAGGTGATGTCGCCACTATTTTCGATTACAACCAATTCTGTCCACATTCGCACAACTGTATCAGCGAGCTTACGCAGTCCATACACAATATCACAACTCTTGCTGGTAAGACAGCGTTTCAAATCCACACAAATCTAATTGTGCTGCTATAAAGCTTACACTTTTGAAATCTATTTTGACATAAAGTCCAGATAAATTTCAAAAATGTAAGATGATTTCAGCACCCTTAGGTCCTGCATGTTTTAAATGCTTAAACTTATGCTCAGCATCGATTTGACATCCACCTTGAACCGAATCTGAGTATACGTTTGCATCTGTATGTATAATAATATACATTATTATAATATAGAGATATAGAATATGATCATTTAATAATATAATCATTGTAATATTACTATCTATTATTGAAATTGTGGAACGAGTGTGTGCATTATCTGGTTCGATAAATAACAATTGATCAGTTTCTGATGATCATGTATTAAATAGATAGATAATATTAATATTAATTATCAAAATCTCACGTAGAATTATTGTAATAAATGTAACTCAGCAAGATATAAGTTAAAATCAACTTACATCTTATTTTCATCTGAAATGTGAAATTGTTATTTTGATTATTTTTATTATTTATTATGAAAGTCAATGAAACACAAACCTGTAATATCAAAGAGACTTTTCTAATCAATCTTAGAAATTTCATCAAGTGTCATGACAACCAGAGACGAGCTGAAGTTTTTAATCAACTCGAAAAATATTTCTTTAAAGAACAGCGCTTAAAACCCTTAAATTATACATTTTTAAATATTAAAAATAGATATTCGATTATCAACAACATATATAAGACCAAAACAAGATGCGATCGTTATTTTGTCTTATGTGTTGCAATATTAAAAAAACATTGCATTAATTTAATTATGACACTTATTTCGAGATTAACCTATATTTTGATAAATAGTAGAGACATTTTAGAAATTAATGAACTCATTGCAAAATTAGAGTAAACTTTTTCATTTCGAAAGTTATGTAAATAAAAATAATTAATTTGTGTTTTGCGTAATTTTATGTACTTTAACTACGTCTAAAATTTATTTATTACAATATATTTTACACAATAAAAAATCTACAGTCTCGAGGTATCAACATATCTCATATAATTGAAATTTTTAAAAAATCAGTTATTACTTAGTACTGCATAAGGATGTGACTATAACAAATGAAAAACATTTCTTTTATATCTTACAAATGCAATATATTTGTACATAGATACAATTACAATCATAGGCACTTTTTCACGAATAAAATAATTATAAAGTCAATTACATTATAGTAAAGAGGGTCATGAACAGGTTGAAAACATATTATCATAAAATGCTGCGATATTCAAGGCACAATTACCGGTTTTATACAAGTGATAGGTTCATCTGTAACCATAGGATGTCGAAAAGTACAGTATCTCTTAAATTAAAGACAGAAAATACTTCTTTTATTAAGTTTAATACTAATAAATAAAGCGGAAAATATTTAACTTAACGGCTATCTAAGATTTTCTCGATCTCTCGATAAGCCACTTTGCTTCAGAAATAAACCAATTCTAGAGAATCTCAGAAGTGATTACTACAGAGAAAAGTCGAACACATTAAGCCATGCATTCAAATAACAATTTCATAAAATGATTTTTGTCTGTGAGAGGAATAAATGATGCGTAGAGTTCATATTACACTAACTTATTCCAGAAAGGACCGGGGGAATGGAATATGAGACTCTGGATTCCATAACGATGATGATAATTTTTTTCAGCGTATTAATTCAAAATCCTCAGCATAAACAATGGGAAAAAAGCAAAGAAAGTTAGACTCGAAATTTTACTAATACATCTAATCTGCAAAATATGTAAACTTCTCAAAATACAGGATATGTTCCAAAAGCCAATCATAGAATAACTTACATATCAGACAAGTGACAAATGGTCAAACAATAAACAATAACACACTAAAGTATCATTTACCTATTTCAAACTCATCGCTTTCGCATCGCATTATTATTATTTAAGAACAAATATTATTATAGTTATATTATAAAAGAAAAACACAAGTTTAACCTAACTTAGAATAATTTTTAACATCAACATATAGTTTTTGTGTTAAAATCGAGTATTAGTATATACAGGTTTGTATTATTTCCTTCAGTAGATGAATAACAAACTTATATTTTAAAAATATTTTGAAGGTAAAATGGAACTTTTTAAATTCAGTTGTAGGCCTATCATACTGTAATCTTATTAATTGATAAATAATAGAAATTACTTTGTGTAATATAGATCAACACACATATAATAAAATAAGTTTTCTTCAATATAATCAACTAAAATGATATTTTTATACAAGATAAAATTCATATTAATTTTCATAGACTTTAGCTACGGTATTTGGGCGAATCGATGTATCTCTTTGCAATTGTTTCTCGCTTGAATTTTAAATTAAATCTTTACTATTGTTATTTCTTTGCAAATATTTAATTATTTATAGCAATGAAAAAATTCAAGAATTTCAAAAAGATGATTGTTTAAAACTATTTAATATTCTAAAACATTGATTATATAAAACATCTCAATGTTTAAAATGTTTACTTAGTTGTTTTATTGTCACTTTCAAATAATTAATCTTGAATTATTTGAATGTATAATGATTTATTTTCAAATTACACATGTAACATTTTGATATAATTTTTACTTTTTGTTGCAATTATAAAATTCTACTTATATTTTTCAGAACAGTTGAAAAGAATGAAAAATTGTGAGTAAAGTGCACAAATAGTAATACAGATTTCTACGTAATATTATGGATAATTGGAAGGAAATATCTGTAATTTATATAATTATAAATTCGTCTTATAATTCTCAGTCTAATTATTATATTTCACATGCAAAACGTTAGTGTTTATTACGAATAAGGTCTTAAACCGAAAAATAATTATAGCATTAAAACTTTACAGAAAAGTTTCTTAAATGATCTCTTAACGACAAAATTCTGCAAAAAATAAAGAATAATTTATCTATGTATTTCCTGTATTAATAGATTTATTTGTATTGACAGAAAATTTAAACGGAAGTATAAATAACTTACTGTAAAATTAAAATTAAAATTTAAAGACAACACAAAAGAAGTTAGAATATCAATGTTATAAACACTTTATAAAAATAAACTTTAAATTATAAAATGTGAATTTTTAAAAAAATTTTCTGAGAACTTTAATATTTATAATGTTTTGATTCTATTCCAATCAAATTTATTGTGAAAACGTTTGCCACTTTTAAAAGTGTCAGTTACTTTTAAATGATCTTCATATATTCAGAGAACATATTTCATTGCTTCATCTGTTTATAAAATTAGCCTAGTGATAAATAGTGCCTGGTTACCCATTAGGCACATGCCTAAGAACTTTAGGTCTCGGGTACCGAAATTGGAAAAAATTAAGAAATTTTTATGTCTCAATGGTATATCATAATTCTATAGCTACAATTAGACGTTATACTTTTATGATGTAAAATTATGTACAGGAGACACCATCTTATGATCCCGTAATCCACCACTAGTAATAATCATTATTAAATCGAGCAATACATTTTTTAAATGTGTTATTTTAATATTCTGAAGTTTATTAATTTATTGTTGTATTTTTCCATCCAGTTTTCTAAATAATTAAGCTTTACCGTTATTAACAAGTAAAACAGAAAGTGAATAAAACTAATTAAAAATAATGTTAAAGTTAACAAAAAATTTTAATTATTTAAATAGGTTTACAAAAATTTGTTTTTACAATTATAAATTAGTATTAAGTAAATAAATTGATTAAATATTTTTATTACCTTAAACTAATCAAATTTTATTAAATGTTTATATTTTGAAATTTAGAATTTTATAAATGTTTTGGCAGTTTTCTCTATCAAATTTTAATAAAATCTTTTTGATGATAAATCACATCTCATGAAACTGTATAATAACATTTTATAAGTTACATAGTACATCTAAAAGACAAAATTTTATATTAATTTAAAGCCAATTTTGAGGATAAAAGATACATTTCTGACTAATAATTATTTAATCAAATCAGATGTGCATCTCTTATATACGATTTATTTACTTTTAAAATTAAATGTATTGTACCCTAATTCCTTCTATTACAAAAACAGAAAGAAAAATCATTTTAAAAATAACGTAGAAAAATGTTTTGCGAGTAGAATTTCTAAGAAATGCACATTTGGATTATAAATGTTCAATACTGTAATACAGTAACCTTTCGTCATATCGCTCATTAGGATATATCGCGTTAGTTTTTGTCTTCCAAATATGAAAGAGCTTTAGAGCTTTAGCCAATAATGTTTAAATACATCTGGTATATCGCCCTATCTGATATACAGTATGCTCATTCCTTATATCTCCCTACATGCAAGATACAACGAACAGCAATTGTATTTTGAAATGAATAAAATTTGTATTATTTATTAAAAAATATATATAATTTATGGACAATTGTTTTAATCTAAGAGGCGATTTGTTTCACTGCGATAAGGTTGCAAACGATAAACTAGAATCGCCGAAACTCGATCAAAACTAGAACAGTCGGCAATTTTCTTCCCAATCTGGCAACCTGCATTGGCAATAAGGAGGCGGCATGAAATCAAAACCCTGACAATAGTGCGCTATTACTCCGTTGTCTTTCCCAATTTTCTAAAATAAACCTGAACTAGCTACAAATGTGCCTTGCAATTTCTGTTTTTTAATATAATAACTGCTTGTTCCGCATATGGTTGCACGAAAAGGGATCGTAGGGAATCGATTATAGAATGTCTACGATAAGACAGATACTTTACGTATTATTTAAAAGAAGATTTAATGATTTTTGCATGTTTTATTATATATACACATAACAGTATTATTCCTCTTCTTTTTCTTGTTTTTTAATCTTTCGGGAAAAAGGCCCCCGTTTCCCAGGCCCTAGGCTCGTGCCTAGTATGTCTAATGGATAAAATGGCCCCGAATTTTATTACATGTATAAAAAATAGCATATATCGCATATATCAGTTACAGAATTTATAATAAAAGCATGCGTTAATTTCAAAATCAATGATTAACACATAAAAATAGCATATGTTGTATAAAATTATTAAACTGTGATATATATTTTAAATAAAGATTAGGTTAGAAATTCTTAAATAATTTTTAACTTTAATAAATGTTCTTAATATATAAATATACATATTTATTTTAAGAAGAATAATATCAGAAAAACTTATTTATAATATACCGGTAAATAAACAGCTTATGAACATCCTATAACAATCAAATTCTCATAAGATATACAGAAATTTCAATTTTCATTATAAATCTCACAGTATTTCAAATATTTTTTAATAATCTATAGAATTTTTAATTATTTTAAAGAACAATAACGAGACTTTTATAATTTAATTTTTTAATTTAAAATTATTAACTTTGGATTATAGCATAAAACATGCTCTTATCTATGTTTTTTATCCTTAGGATAGGGCGTAAAATAGACTATATATAGTACGGGAAATATGTGGAATGAATAAATAAACAATATAAATAATTCAAAAGAATTTGAAAACTATATAGTGAATATCAATACATAAAAGATAAATTTTTGAAAATTTTTGTTTCTATATTTGAAATTTATACCTGAAATGTATAGAGGTTCGTTCACGCCTAAATTTGTATTTTAAAAAAATCATATTTAAATACTTTAAATTAATTAAGTGAATGCGATATTCGTAGAAAGATAATCAAATCACTGAATTATTGAAGTTTCGTGACTAGAATTAATTAATTCAGATTATAACTAATTTTATATTTGAAATAACTAAAGTAAATTTTTAAAAATTATGTAGTTTTACACAAATATAATTATAAGAAAATGTAAATAAGTATTTTTTTTTTAAACTTCAAGAAATTTTTATGATGCAAAATTATAATTTTATATTTAAAAATAATGCTCTTAAAATACTTAAGTACTTTTACGTATTAAGAAGTATATAAAAATATGTTAATATAATAATTAGGTAGATAATTTATTATTTCTAAAAAAGGAATTTAATGTTTGTATTAATAATTAATAATAAATATAGGGTAGATCTAATAAAAGAACTTTTAAACCTCAGATTTTCAGATACTAATAATATTAAAATTATAAGAGATTAAAGTCACGTATTGTTAAAGTCAAAAATTTAACAGATTATAAAATACTTATGAGATTTAAACCTGGAAATTGTTAAAATACATTTTATCTACAGTATTTATTACATAAAAAGTAATATTTTAAAAATAGAGAATTTATTCTTGAATTAAATGTTTTCGATTATTAAACTTTTATTACATACGTCTAGTAGATTTTTGTTAATTTTAAATATGATTACATTCATTTTAATAACAATAAAGTTTTAATATTAGTCGTAAAGTCTTCAGGATGTTTTATATTACAATATATTACAAAAAATAAAGAAATATAATAAAAATTCATTTCTTTTACTTTTCAGCAAAGCTACTTGGTGATTAAAATATAAGTTATTCATATATAAAAAATAATTCCTAACATGTTTTTTAAAAATCTCTTCCTTTTCCTTACTTTTTGCAATAAAATGTAACTGTAAGAGAAGTAATATAAAACGGACTATTTGTGCCATTATATTCTAAAACTGGAATAAATTGTACAGTTGAAAGAAAATTCAAGAACGGGAAATATTTGCTGTAAATAATATTAAAACCTGAGTGAAAATGATTACAGAAGACATGTATTGATATCCATAGGAAAAAAAAATTTAACCTATTGTATTTGATACAACGTCGAAGTTTTCAGAGAACTTATAAGATATTTTATAGTGAAATTCAATATCTAGATGTTTAGGTGTGTACATACATCAAGGATATTAATGAATTAAAATTATAATATTATGTTATTATCTATATACCTAAGATACGGATAAAGTATTTTTTGCTTGTTAGTGAAACAAAAAACACGTTTCGTTCCATCTGGTCAGTTCCAACTTGCTTTTACTCCAACCGGTCAACCCTCATATGTCCTCAGACAAAACAAGTGAAATCTTTCAGGCAGAATTAACAATTGTAGACAATGATGGAATGTTGAGGAAAGAAATTAATTCACGTTCTGTACATGTGTGTATAGATACAGTACTAGAAAATATATCAATAAACGGTTACTAGATGTCGTGAATAATAAATTAAGCAAACAATAATTAATAATTTTCGAAAATTTAAAGATGCTAATAACAATATGCATTATTTATGTTTTCTAATTAAACACCATTGATAAAAACAATTTATTAACTTTTTTAAAATAATAACTAAAATATAGTTATAAATTTAAACATAAATTTTATAAAATATTCAAATAATTTAAAATAATAATCTGATTCAAATTCCATTATTTATAACTTTGGTTGACGTTGCTAGAACAAATTAACTGTTCAATTAAAGTTTCCGAATATCAAATTTCAGATATTTATTAAATTAAATATTTAAGAAATAAAGAAACTACCCTTGTCTTTGAACAACAGGAATTTATATATAAAAAAGGAGGCGATAGAGTAAAAGAACAAAATAAAAAGGGATAAATTTCTTAAACTAGACTGGAGTACATTGAAAAGGAAATTGTTCACCAGTTATCTAGAAAGAATTGATTTAAGAGAAATAATAAATGCCAATCATACTGAAAAATTATCAAATGAAATTCAAAAATTCTTTTCTAATTTACTCTATACATTCGACTGATTCACAGAATTAAAATTAATTTTGGGAATATCTAGCCGGTGACATTTAATATAAATTTCACACAACACTGAAGTTTCAAGTAATTTTCAATGCATCCAGATTGTTGAAATTAAACATGATTTGAATAGATAAAATAATATATTATTTTATTAAATATTACATTTATTTAAAATTATAAAAAATTAAAAAATCTTATAGAAAATAATAATTTTAATAGAATTATAAACAAATATTTAAAACTTATATTAAGATAAAATAATACAGACGTATAACTTACATTAGAAAAATAGGCATATTTTATGTCTCATTTAAAATGAATGAATTAAGACAGTAATAAAGAAGAACTGAAGTTAAAAGTTTAGAAGAATATAAAATATCATTGTCATGAAAATATTCATAAATTTAACTAAAAGAAATAAATATATTGTGCATGAAAAATATATATGAATGATCTTTATTTCTTCAAGAATGAATTTCAGAATTAAACATTTATATTTTATTCTAATATTTTATGTTAAACTTATAATTTACAATTAAAAATAAAATTTTCTTTCTAACATATAGAATAAATTCGGAAAAATATTACTTTATCATTTATGAAAAGATTTTATTATAGATAAAATGGAATTTTTATTTATATTTTACGATTTTATGTAAAGCTGCTTAATAAAACACATCAACGGTATTATATTGCTTCAAAAATATTTCATAAAGACATTTTATCTAGACCAAAGAATAGCTATAGAGCAAGTTTGAAATTTTTTCTATTTTGACATAATGAAAAGATATTTTTATTGTAGAAAATTATTAAATTTAGGTATCACTTAAGTTATTATACTTTCTTTCTGTTAATTAACCTTGATAAAATTTTAACTTTTCACGAAGGTAATTTATCAAAGTTAAAAAAAAATTATGTAAATTCGTAATAAGATAAGTGAAATTTAATTTGATTCAATCTTTCATTTTTAATATAAAGCTCTAATGCTAATTATTCATAAAAAATACATCTTACAAGATTATAAAAAAATAATTATAATTAAATTTAAAACATCAATAAACTTGATTAGAATGGTATTAAGTAATTTATATTAATAAGACATTTTTAATAAAAATATTCATGTTAAGTATTAATTATATATTCATCCATTTTCATTAACATTGTAAGCTTGACGATTTTTCTTGATAGTAAGTTGGGACAGAGAGTGAACAAAGCTATATACGTTTATACCTTCGCAACTATTACTCCAACTTCAGTAATTTAACACGTATATAATCATCTGTTTTACACAGTAAACCTGTCTAACAACATGCACAAATCAAAAATAATTGTCATATGAAAAGATTTTCTATTATCATAAGCAGCAAACCTGGCTAATGCGGAAACTAAAGACTTTTGGGTAACAATTGCATAAAATGTGAATAAAACGACTTTAGAATTTAGATGCTGTTACGGCTAAAAACAACTGTAACTAACGTTATCAGAGTCTAAATTTTAAACTATAAGACACTCGAACATGTTCCAAGAATATTGTGTTTTAAAGCAAACTTTACGTCTGTGCACTTACACGTTTTGAATGTTTTCAACATGAAATATAAAACACTTTATTCAAAAAATGCACTTCTATAAATTTTAACATAACTTTTTTCGTTTTTTACATTAATAAAAGCGTAACTCTCTCTAAAACGAAAACCAGTCGACACAAAAAATTTTGATAGCTATCGTCTTGTTATATATTACACAGATTTTACTGTACATATATACATACATATAGCTTATTCGTTTTTAAGAATTAATATCACATTAACGTCGCTTAAATAAATATAAGATACATTTTCATGTATCTTATATAAATTTATTTAATAAAAAATTAAATATTATAAAATATAAATTACATTTTTTTTATAAAAATAATAAAATGATTGCTTATGTAAATAAAACCTAAAATAATTTAATATTATATGTAAAATAAATTATATAATACGAAATAATAATTTAAAATATGATAGAAATTTAATAGAAAATAAATTTTTGCTCATATTTAATTAATTCCGTACACTTATCAGTTTACGAATTTAATTTTTAATAATAGATTTGAATTTTTTAAACATTTCATCACTTATGATATATATTGATAGAATGTCTTCGGTATCTTAAAAATAAAATAAGTCACCTTTCTTCTTTTTTAAAATTTTTTTACGCAGAAAAACTTTCTTAAACATCAAACTTTAAACACACTACTTCTTCAAACTTTACTTGGAATATTATCAATTTTGCGACTCATCCGGAGTGGAAAGATCATATCCAAGGCCCGGAACGTTGCCAATTTTAGAAGGTTTTTCAAAATAACAAATTTTCCTCTTTTCCCAGGTCTAGACATGAAAATATTTATAATTTTATTTCTAAATAATTGATATTTTATCAAAATTCTAATATATAAAATTTTTATAAGTCAAACATTCGTATAAAAATTTCATTAGTTTAAAATTATGAGAATTAAAAAACAAAAGTATTTTAATTTAAACTTGTTGAATATTTCACACTTTAAATAAGTTTTCCATATTTTAATTTATTCTTTCATATACTGTAAAATATAATGTTTAAACATAATTTTTTAACAACGTTTCAAAAAAGAACATAAAACTTCTATATTCTTCCATTAAATAAAAAAAATGTCAATAAGGCCAATAACTTAATATCATTCTATAAGAGGAAGAAAAATCGATAAGAGTTTCTTGTTCGACTCTGAAAAAGTTTTTTAAAAAATAATCCTTATAACTAATTTGTACATAAGTGTAGTTGTAGTTGCACTTGTAGTTACAACAAAATTTTATAAGAAAACATCATACAGTATTAGCTTCTTTCTATTTATACTAGTTATTTCAAAATATCGAATAAACGAATAAAAACTGAATTACTTTTTATTTAATATGTTAATTAGTTATATATACGTAATATTATTTTTAAGTTCTTTAAATTATAAAATTTAAAATAAATTATATTTAATATTTTTTTATTAAATATTTTTCGATGAAATGAACTTTTTCTTTAATTATTTTGATTTAAAATTTCTTAATATTTTTTTGATTTATAATATAAGAAGACTAAGTTAGAAAAAAGCATAAAAAATAAGATATTTTAACTTTCCTGTTTTCAAATGTCTCTGCTATAAATTTATTAAAACCCGTTTCTTTCATGATTTATTTATAAAAAAGTAAAAGCAGGAATATAATTCTAGTAGACAAATTCCTAAATGTTAAAAATTTTGAAGAATATCGTTATAATTTATCATCATTTATAATATACTTCCAACCCGGTAATTTTAACCAAGACATCGTTTTATGATTAATTAGTCATATCACTTATTTAATCATATTTTCTCGCCTACCAGGCTGTTGACATTGCATAAAGGATATTCTTAAACTTGAACTCTGAACTTCGTAGATCATAAGCATAAAATGGGAATGTAATTAAATATGAAGGAAACTAACAAAAAATACAAATATTTTTAATTTCTAAACGAATTTACTTTCTATATTATTTCTATCTCAACTTTTACACTTTGCATCTTTAAATTGAAATAGCGAGTTTTGTAACATATTTCATTGCTTAAATCACGTTTCAAAAAGTCGATGATAAAATATAAAAATTAGAGAAAATTAATATATTAAATCGATTCATTTATTCCGAATTTAGTAATGATAAATATCAAATTTAGTATTAGCGACAAAATAAAAAATAAGATTAAAAGTAATAATTTTTTCTGTTACTTGAACTAACATTTACTGAAATGACAGGTTAAAATTAGTAATAAAAGTATGTTTCGTTCAATATTAATCTTATTAATGGTATAATATTTTTAATTAAAAAGAAAAGCTATCCATTCCATTTTACCTAATAATTCTGTCTAAACTGAATCTTTACATTCTAAAATTAAATAATAGTTTTAAAAATCTCTTCTTTTATTTTCAAATTTTAATGATTTCAATAAGTTATAATTAGTTCTAGTAATAAAAATTTGTGAAGTGAAGCAAAGAATAAAAATAATTTAGTTTGATAATAAATTTAGAGTGAACATTTGATAAAATTTTATCAGTTATTTTTATTTCTTTGATTTTAAAATTTATAGTTTACTGTGAACGTGAGCATATCTCGGGAACGTTTTCTTTTACAGACAAACTCAGCTAAGAGAAAATAAAGTATCGTACTGTGCAAATTCATCACAAGGGAGCCATCACAAAACTTTATGCAATCTTTGTTTTGTGCTATTTCATTTTCTGTTTCTTCTTTAATTGCTTCAAGGTAGATTTATTTAATGTTTATTAATCATCGTAATATTTCTTTACATAATGTACAAAAGGCAACAAAGCAAATCATTCTTATGCATTTACTACCGTATTAACATTTTTTTTTTTTTTTTTGAAAATTTTTAAAAGAATTTTTAAATCGAATTCTTCGTTATTATTATAGGAATTTTCAGAAAAATAAAAATAAATATAAAACAGAATTTATCCAAAAGAAGTAGCTATTTATCATGCTACGTAGCTTTAATTTTTCGGAGTTAGCTCCTATAATTTCTTATACATTTTATTTTTTAAATATTCTGGATTGAACAATAGAATGATTTTTACAACAATAATAATTGTTTATGCATTCCAAGATTTATATTTATGTTAAAATAATTTTGTTATAAGTTAGGTTTAATCCATTCACAGAAAAACTCTCCTAAACTCTACAAACGAGCTGAATATCTATATAAATCAAATGTATTTCAAGTTTTGCTTATGGTTGAAGAATGATTGTATAAATATTATTTTATTCAAATATCGTAGTAATAGTTTTATCCGTTTGAGGTTGGAGGGAAATTGATAGCTATTGTCATATTTGCAACATTTGCAATAATTATACTTTTAATTTATAACAAGCCATAACATAATTAATTTTGATAGTCTTTTCATAAATATGTTTCAGAGATGTATTTTTCAACAAGCGAATTTATATTATACATTTTTTCTATAGCTTTCATATTTAGTACAGTAAATAAAACTGTTCACAAGATTCATTTTAGTATTTTGGTTATGATACGGTATACTAATGGGATTATTTTATGGTTATGGTTAAGTTATGTTGTAGAAACAGTGTGATAAAAATGGTTATATTTTTGTTATAAAGTATATCAAACGTTTGAGACAAATCTTAAATCATTTAAACTATATTTAACAATGTAATTAACTCACAAGTTTAAATGCCAAATTCTAATAATCTTTAATAGATCAATAAGATTTACAGCAAAGGTTCCAGTTCAATAATGACCATTCAGATTTATTGAGGAAGTAATATGAATTGCTATACAAAGTGGAAGATATGATTTTACCATATTCGGATCTCGTGATATCCAAAGAATATCAAATCCTTTATTAACAAATATCTTTTTTTTTTAATAATGACACCCAGCCATGTTTATTGTCAAACATAAAATTTGAATCTACACATTTTATTATAAGATTGATTAGTATACCACATTCTTTTGGAATTTTCAAAATTTTTATTTAAAATGTAATTATTAATTTAATAAGAAAAATCGAAACCTTAGAACAGAAAATCTCTAGACAAATAATTTAATCTGGTATCTTCTTTAAAAGCATAATATAGTCTATAAAAATACAGGATGTCAGGATTGAGACTGACAAATTTTGAAAGGCTATAAATAAAATTACGTAATAATTGTATATATATACAATTTGAAAACAAACTCGCCAAGTTTTATCTCAAACATTTATACAATTCTACCTTTTACCCTTTCTACACAAAATTATAAAATTTTCACGTGTGCTCCTCCTGTTGCACGGAGAATATCTAAACGATATTCAATTTCCTGCCATATGTTCTGCAACATCTGCGGTTTAATAGAAGCGACAGCTTCCTATATGCGCATACACTCATTGAAGGTTTTGGAGCCAGCATAAATATCGTCTTTAATATGAGTCGTTGAAAGTGAAAGTACTGTAAGTCACTTCTCATCTATATTGAGAAATTTAGACCTTACTTAAGTTTATTAAGTAAGTACCAATTTAAAAATTACTTCGAATTTATTGTTAAATGGTTTTATCTGTAGGTACGTAATATGGATATTTCTATTTCTTTACAACGAATATGTAAATAATGCTGTCAGGAACTAAAACTGAGCAGCAATAAAGTTTTTTGGAAAAATTTTGCTTTCAACTGTTCATATACCTCCAGCGAAAGATGTCTAGAGGCGTGATATCAGTTATTGTGGAGACCATGGAATGGAGCCTCCACGTCCGACACAACGATCAAGAACCTCTGTGTCCAGGTAATCGTCCATTTGACGCTCCAATGTGGAGCAGCACCATCCAACCGGAAGAGAGCAGTTCGCGCTTTCACTTGAACCGACACCATTTAAACAATCATGAATACAGTGCCAAAACTAACTACTCAGCGCGCCTCAATTAATAGTGGGGAAACTTACACAGTTGCTCTTCCTCATGAAAGTGCGTTAGATGCGTTTATCTTTATTCACTGAATTTTGACAACGATTTAAAATGTGTCAATCTGAATACCCTATATAAAAATTACTTTCAATTCTCTAAGATAACATACTGCCGAAACAGGTGAATCATATAATAATATCAAATAAACCAAGAAATAAAATAACTTCATATACACATTAATAGTGCATTACTTTTGAATTTCTAACGGAAGCCACGTAGACCTATTTTAACTTTTCCTAATATGGTAGTGATAAAGTAAGAAAGTACACCAATAAAAATAATTCAGGAAACAAAATGGAACACTCAATCCAATAGTTAGTTATTATAGTACAGACCTGTGTAACATGAAATTAATTCTTTCCGTTTTAACTGGTTTCTGTTTGAAACTGAGTATGAATACTTTTTCTTTTTTAATCTTTAAATTAAACCAGATTTATGTTACACAGTTACATTTATTTTATAAAAAATAAACGTAACTACGTAACATTTATGTGCAAGAATTGAGAACGATTCGATCCAAGAAGCTCTAATTGTTCCCGAGAGTTTGTGATGGGTGTTGAAACACTTCTTATAAGTTACCTGCGATCTTTATGAGCTGAAACGACAGCGAACATGCCTATTGAATACTAAGAACTAGTATCTCGCACTGCCGTCCGAAGTTCTATCAAATAATTCCATTAAATTAGTACAGAGTCCAAGTTACTCTGTGATCTGACTTCTCGAGAAATTTTAATACTCTAATTAAATGTTAACTTCAATCCCTATAATCAACAATTTTATTCAACTTGTTTCGAATAATCGAAATTAGTTATTCACTAATTACTTCACAACCTTTATTAGTTGTTCTCGAGAACTCGATTCTCGGAAGCTCATTTGATCTTTGTATGTTCTAGATTTTGTTTCTGATTAATTCCAACAAAGACTAATATTAGTCAAAATGTTTACCGTAATTTGCTAGAATACCCATTTTCTTCTGCAGAAAAACCAAATTATCATCTAAAATAACTGCATCATCTGCATACATCAAACGAATTTCCTTGTTTTCAGAAATTTGCCAGCCAGAAAAATCAAAAATTATGCAATCTATTTGATAAGTACATTAATATATAAAGAAAATAAAATAGAACTTAACAGTTTACTTTGCAACACTCCAGTTGCTATGCTAAAATCAATTTTGTATTTACCTTATATAATTTTCAATCTGACCATTTTATAAATATCTACTATAAATCTGAAAAAATTTTTTACTCGTCTTAATTTTTTCCCGTTTATACTGTAGAATAGGATGACTTACACTGTCAAATGCAGATTTATTTTTTATAAATATTTCTAAATCGGATGAAATAATTTATTTGTTAATTCCTTATAAATAAAAATTTAAGTAAAATATATATTCCAAACGATTAAATTGTTTATTAAACGAAAATGTCCTCTAAAATTTATTAATTTACCGTTAAATAAGACAAATCAATGTAAATAAAAACCTTATTTAATTAGCAATCATTGTTTTATTATTAATTTATTGTTTTGCCTGTAAACAATTCAACTGAGAATTGTTGTTATTATTCGTGCTCATTTCAACTAACTACTCTATTAACATTTATAAAACAAAAAGAAGGAAAATGTATATTGGACTATATTTATTTCATTCTTCATGATATTGTGATTATAAGACAGCCAAACTGCGACTTGTAATTTTCATACATCTCTTTCACACTTGAATGCAACTCGTCATTAATACAGAAATTACATAAATAGGAATATTTAAAACTTAAAAGATAAAAATTTTTAAACAATAATATTTTCATATAAAATATGTAGGTCTAATTTCTATAACAAATCACATACGTCTCGTTGTTAGACCACTGAATTAAAAACCAATTGCAACATATTAAATTTTCTTTTAATAAGAAAACAGTAAATACACTTTGACTCTTTTCAGTTTACATTTCTTCTACAATATATCTGATTAACAATAAATTAATAAAGTAATTAGTATAAAAATGCACTTTCATTGTTTTCCTCAGGCATGGGCCTGCATTTGTAATATATTTATATATTTTTCTTCTTGGTTCTAATTAACGGAGCAAGGTGCTAGTCGCTCATGGATCTCTCCTTCACACTTTCCTATCATACTTGCCCCATCTTCCCCCTCTCCTTCTTCTCTTCTCTTCTAAGGCTAAGCCTCTGGTACGGCCTTCTTAATTTTTACAGTAGTAGTATAAAAATGCAATGTAATATTATATCGAAATATGTAAAAAAATTGTATAAAAATGTAATATATCAATTTCAAAATAAAATTGTTATTTATTTTATAGTTACGCAAGCTACAATCAGTAACAATGAGTCTACGAAACTCCGTTTCATATTCAGTAAGATTGGCTATCCCTGGTATATACTAATCATTTATATATTAATAATATTAAAATAAATAAATTAACAGTTATATTATATTAATATAATCAAAGACGTTTTATAAAATAAAATATCGTACTATTAAAGCATTGATTTTTTTTATTCGTTTTCTTTGAAAGTAAATATGTTTGTAGAAATCTGAAATTGTCTTCTAATATAATTCAAAGTAATTACAGCTTTAGAAGTCTTAATCGAAATAGATTAATTAAAAAAATAAACTTTAGAAAAGTTGTTTTAATTTAAATCCATTATTTATTTTAACTGAAAGAAGTAACCTTTCAAATCAATTCTAGTCATCAAACAAAAGATGAAACAATTTTATTCAGACTTAATAGAATGTTTACTATCTATTCTGATTTTTCCATTGTTTATAATCAAATAGTTTTCTATTTTCTTAATGCAAACACCGCCTCCATCTCTTTTCAAACTAATCTAATATTCTTTCAACACTAAAGCTATTCAACTATGCATACTTAAAAATCTCTTTAAGAAATCAACAGTAACATAAAAATCTTCAGCTTTAAATTAGTTTATTGTAATTAAAACTAGTCAAAATCATTATAATAATGAAAAGTAAATTTCGATTTAGTTCATAAATTTCCTTCTTTTTTAATATAAATATTGGGAAAAAGTGTTTAAGTTTTCGTTATAGCAATCTTTTCCGTAGTAATCTCTTCTGATGACAATTTTAAAGTTTTTGAAATTTAAATTCAACTAGAAAAGTTTAGAATATTACAAAATTTGTTATATTTCTTAGAGAAATTTTCATTTTCTTGAAATCTCAAATGGTGTATAAAGTCTTAAATATAGAATATTTAATGTGTCTTTCAACATCATAAGGTTGCTAAGGGATGTGTTTATTATCCATTGAACATTTTACTGAAGCAAAGTTAATATATATCACTCTACTTAACTATTAAGGTAGATGAAGATGTCATTTCTTTTATAAGTAAAAGTTATTGGAAAAAAAAAAATATCTAATATAATATTCTCCGAGGCATAATCATTATGTAACCACATCTGCGAGGAAATATTAATGTACAGTTTAAAATATAAGAGGTGTATTGAAAGTTAATTATTCCCTCAAAATCCATTAAACACAATTAGGAAGAAAGCAAATTTCAAATAATTTATAAATAATTATACATTTAATTATTATTACTTAAATTAGTTATTTTCAATAAAGAATATTAAATTGCAATATATATTTTTATTTTTCATATAACTTATCGTTTTATTTTAAATCACTATTTTATTAAGAGAATTAAAGAGATAAATACCTTAAAAATAGTGATATTTTTAGATCACAATTTTTAATTTTCTTAATAAAATTTATAATGATAAAGTAAATGAAGTGACTGGTTATTAAATAATTCAAAACTCTAACAAATAATTCTATTTACTGTGTAATTTCAGTTCCGACTTTATAAAATATTTATGAAAAATTACATTAAAGATTTATAACAATCGTAAATATATTTTAAAACTGATATTTGTACAATATATTTATATGTAATAGGGTACTTTTAGTTTACTAAAAGTAAAGCTCTGGAGCATGACTGAAATAACGTTAATTCATAATCCAAATATATTCATAGTAGGATTATTATTTTAATTTTATTTAAAATAAGTACTTAAGTGCATTCGAAGTAAGTATTTTGAGTAAATTGTAAAATAAAAACGATTTATATATATTAAATATAATTTTAGTTATGATGTTTGTATTTGTTTCGAAATGTTAAATTTTAACTAATACTGCTTTGAATGTTAGTAAAATTCAACATTATTTTCATTTGTTTGTTGTTTAGTGTTTTTTTTTCTGTTGTTAAGAATACAAATTATACTTATCCCTAAATAAAAACATCTAGCAATTCAAAAAGTTTACACTTTGATATTCAAAACAAATTTTATAACAATTTAACATTTAGAAGATGATAAAATATAAATATAAATCTAACTTAAAAAATATTTACAGTATATTTTACCACTTTTAATATTTAAGGCAGCTGGAACAAACAAAAAATACTGTAAACAAACACGTTAAAATTTATATAATAAAGCCTTTTAAATTGTTATTATCAATAGAAGAACGGGAAAAAAACATCTTAAATAAATTTTATATACAGAAATTCTGTTTCTCTTATTTGGTAACGGCAACTGTAAGTTTTCTGAGTAATAGGAGAAAGAAAGTTATACACTACGATGGTTTTTCTGAGATATAAAGTAAATACTGTAGTATTTTACTTCATATCTCCGAAGATAATCTTTCGCTACTATATGCATTACATAAATGGAATGGTCATTTACAATATTTTGCAAATATCATATATTTTGCTGTTAGAAAGGCAGATAATGTTTCTGAACAAAAATGTGACTACTGGAATATATAGAAGTAGATAACTCTATAAACAAAATATTCTAGATACGAAATTTGATAAAGTAAAAATGTACGCACGTGTAATATCAACATTTTTATTACCAAACCAATTTTATACATGTTATACACGTATTAATTACGTGTAATTTCCGCCGACGTTGAAGGTAATATTAATGATATTAGTTTAATAATTTTCAAAAATAATTAAATAATTAATGCAAATATATATTTAGTCGTTGAAGATATATACGAACATATTGAATAATTACGAAGGAATACATTCAGAAAGAAATAATAGATAAAAATTTTATTTTTTAAACAATTTATATTTCAAGTACAGGTTACATTTTTCACGTAAGATATATATTTGAAACGTTCCAAATGCAGTCAGTTTAAAATATTTGACTCATTTATAACAAAGAAATGTGGAAAACGATTCAGTTTAAATGCACTTAAAGTTAAGAGTAAATGGATGAGACATGACTACTTTAATATAATCGGCAGATACTTCGCAAAACTGAATTTCAAAAACTTATAAATAACACTAGCAATTATGGAAGTAAAATGTTCTTAAAGCAGTATTTATTTATCTACAACTATTATATTCAACAATATTCATAACTGTAATTATATTGTTTAAATTTTATGTAAACACTGTATAAAAAACTATTCCATTATTTCTTAAATGAGATATAATAGAAAATATATAAAAGTAATTTTATTTATTATACAATAATTATTGTATTAAAAATATAATGAATAAATGTAGGAAACTTTATAAACGTAAATGTTTCATGTTTTATTTAAAGTAAAACAAGATTTAATGATAATATAATTAATTATGAAAACATTGTTAATATAATAATGAAAATGCGTATTTGTTCTTATCTGAAATATTTCTCTCTTCTGTTAATTTAAGTTTTCAAAATTTAATAAAATAAATAATTTTCTCAAATATGATTTTTAAAGAAGTTGATATTTTGATAATTTTAAGAAGGATAATATTTCAAAATGATAATATACTATCTTCATGATAAATGCTTTTTATTTTTTAAACTTATTAATGTTTAAATATTAAAGTTAAGAGTAAATGGATGAGACATGACTACTTTAATATAATCGTGGTAGGTTTTTAATATAACGTGATAGGTTTTTTTATATCCTTTCTATATTTTCAATATAAATTTTTATTAGGGATTAATATATTCAAGTTATTTTCTATGTAAAATTCACAATATTAATATTAGATACAATTTATTATATTATGAGAAAGGAGCATATTACAATTTTGAAATTTCCATTAACCCTTAGGAATTATTTACTATAATTAAAAAGATTTAATGTTTTTATTTCATTACAAAATTCAATTACATTTCTATATTTACAAATATAACTAATTGTATCTTTTTTAAATAATAGATTATCTACGGAAGAAATGACGCAATTTCGATTGAGTAAGTTTATTTTTCAATAACTCTAATAATAAAGTATCTTATTCGCAAAAAACTGTAAGAAAAAGTTCATTATTTACATTCAATGACAATAGATTTATGACAATGCAATTATAAGATTTATGGAAGTGGGCATCTTGTACAATTTTTTGCATTTATCAAAACAATTAAACAAAATTTCATAATTAACATTTAAATTGCTTATACACTAAACAATACTAATAATAATCGGTATTTAATATATATAATTAGAACACATACATGAAATAAAATACAGAAAACCTTTCTATAATCCAAGTTTTCCTAGAAAACCGTCGCAAAGCGAGTCATCAGTTTTTCTATAAACTCAGAATCATAGAGATTACGTTCTTGGAATAACAATATAATTGATAACGAGACAGTCAACGAAAATTATAGCATTTCATACAGTCATAATAAAATCTTTACAATAGTTATATAGTCGAGGATCGTAAAATATAGTACTATTGCTATGAATTTTACATAAACAATAATCAAAATTTATTACAACTGCTAATTTGTATTAGGTTAACAAATGTTTATTTAATTTAAGTCATTAAGTTCTTGATGTTATAAGCAGCAGCAATACAAAGGAATGTCTCAAAACTTATTGTCAGTTATCTAGATTATTAATATTTTATTTCGTTCAACGTATTGTAATCGGCATATTTATTAATTAGGTTGAACATTAATAATAAATCTATTCAAGTCAACAATGTATTATTATATTTATATTGTGAATAATTATCGATTATCGAAAATTTGGTTTGTTCTTATTAAATTCTGGAGATGAATTTAATTTGTCGAGTATAATTGAAACTCTTATTTATTCGAATATCTATCAACAGAATTTCAACAAACTGTTCCTAAACCTTATCACGAAGCTTGTGTTCATTTAATGCTCTTTAAAACAATGCGATGAACATATATTAGCTATGTAATCTCTCTGTATCAATAATTTCCTTACTAAAACCATTATTTAATTTTATAATAAATTTAATATTATATAAATTATCAAAATATATTTATTTAAAAAGTATTGAATTATCTGGGTGTATTATTTACACTACTTTCTGAAAATTAAATTCTATATACAAACTAAGAAAACTACAGTTACTTTTAAGTATAGTAAATTTGTAGTCTACATGTGGGATGACGTTATAGTTTCTCCACGTATAACAGTAACGAGTTTTGATTTATTAAGTTAATTCATAAAGGTAAATGAAATTTTGTGTTTAGTGAAATTTGATCAGTTAAGATTAAATTTATAGATCAAATAGTTGGATGTGTTTATCAGGTTCTACTTTTAACATAGAGCCTATAAAGCATACTAATTTACAAGTTTGGAAAAGATATGCTTCAACTTTTATTTAAAGAGCAAAATATTGAGATATCTACCATTAAAAATCATTTAGAAAATACGTATTCAAACTTGACGTGTTTCAGGCTCACAAGATTGTACAAATTAAGGATGGAAATGGAATAGAATCCTTTTTATAATGAGGGTAAGCTTTAAAAATGAACATTATTAATACACATGTCATTAAAATTATTAATTTTTGTTATATTTTAGACAAATATTCTGTAAATATGCGTAATAAGTAATCAAATAATTGGATAATAATATCAGAATTATTAAAATTTTATTTATTATTAATTTTGAAAATATTTTTTAGTTGTCAAGGACATAAGTTCCTTTGTAGAATCTTCATTCTAAATAATTTTAAACATTTAAAAAAATAAACATGAACTAATCCTAGGGATATTTTTACTTTTTTAAATCAAAGAAATAATTTTTTTATGATATAGATTTGCGAAAATATAAAATAAAATACAAAATTTGTGAATGATTTAAAACTTTATTATAATAAAATTTGATAAAAGTAGTTATATTATTTTTCTGAAGTAATATTAAAGTTTTATCTGAAGTTTAATATAGTTATTCCAATTCTTAATTATTTGTTAAAATTGAACTTTTTAACTAATTATTTTTATTTATTACCGTCTTGTCGCTGAAACTGTAAAACATTTAATAAAAATTATGTAATTTATAAAATAGTTGGTGATGGAATAAGACAACGCAACACTTGGGCGATGTGCCAAGGGAGGTATCTTCCAGGAGGACTTTCAACAGAAAACTGGTCCCGATTTAGGTGCTAGACATTAAAGAAAACTAGAAAAAATCCACATGACAAGACCGTTGGGGAGGTGCAAATTCGCGATTAAGCCCCAGTGTTGTGTTTTAACCACTAGGCCTAATTTATAAAATAGTAAAATTTATTTTTGCAAAAATTTAACATTTTGTTTTTTATTTATTAATAAATAGAAATTAATTTATAATTATGCTTTGAAAAGAGATACCGAAATTAATAAATTAATTTTCTATTCTCATTCAAAATATAGTTTTAGGAATTTGTAATAGTTTTAAAATTTAAAGCTCTTGAGATTATCATAAATTATTTAAATCGGTAGATTCTATTTAAATAAAGAGAATTTCATATTATTATTAATTAATGATGACAATACGGAATTATATCTTTTAAGCTACAGAAATATCTATGAAATTCTAATGTTATAATGTACAACTTTATCTTCATAATTCGCATTATACGTAAACGCCAAAGTGGAAAATCGATTTGTGAATTTTTAGAAGTTGTTTTTCAGTTTGAATTCGCTTCAATTAACGTTCCAGTTTAAAACTTTTCTTTATTTCACTTAAAAATGACTTTTCATTTCATTTCTGGATAGAAATTTATTGTACATTTACTTTTTATGATATTTTTCAACATGCAAATAAGAAAAAAACATCTAATTATTTTCAGAATTGAAATCTGCACAAAGAAATTTTAAAAATCCTATTTAATATCATTTTTTGTAAATTTTCAATCGTTAGAAGCGAAAAAATGAAGATAATTGAAGTAGTTTTCATTTATGAACAGTATTTAAAAAATCTTTTCTGAATTTAAATCATAAAGAAAAAATCTATTTAGATTTTTCCCCATTTAGTAGAAAACGCCAAAAAAAATTCGTTTGACGTATCCACATAATGTATATAGCTAATAAATATAATAGTATTTCAAAACTATTTAATATTTTTCATTGTATCTGAAATAAAAAATGAATTTCATAGATATTTAACATCAGCATGAAGACTATCGAATAACTTATTACCCTATAAATCAATATTTGTTAGCAATTTTACCGTTTAATAATCTATAAATATATCTTCTGCAGATAGAACCGAACATTTATTTCTACTTCACTAAAACAAACAATAAAATAAAACATGTAGCAGACATTTATTACATAAATTTAAGAATATAAATTTTAAACTTACCTTTTAAATCATTAATATTTACAAATATTTTAATAAATCGATTGCAACTGTATGAAATTTTCCAAATCTTCTTAGTGATATTTAAATAGAACTAAGAGGAACTTTAGAAATTCAGTTTTATGTCTTGATTTTTCAAAACGTTGGAGGTTACTATATTGTCTTTATCATAATTAAATAAATCGGGAAAGTAATCTTAAACGCACAGAACTTTCTAGTTTAATCTGTCTTAAATTAATGAGAAAGATTATCCTCTTAGAAATTCTTTCATAATAGGTGAATGAATACACAAATTATACTCTTAATCCTGTGTGTTGTGTGTCATAATTACTTATCAAAGTTAATTTTTCGTTTTATAATAATAATATCATACTTATTAAATTAATTTATGCGAATACTTATAAATTATTAAATACTTTTATAATTGAAAAATTATTTAAATCAAATTTTTAATAATATTAATAATTAATAGGATTTTTATCTATAAGAATGTTAATTATGTTTATACAGCGCAATTTTATTAATTTTTCCAACAATTTTAATTTTTCAAATAAATATTTCTGTTTAGTAATAGTTTATGAAAGCTGCTGTATTAATTATTATATAAAATCATTTTCCTTCATACCATAATATACATATGAAATTTAAGTCCAATATATAAATCACATTTATTATAAAAAGTTTGTTTCCTATTCAATAAGTATTTCCTGAGCATAAACGTCAACTTAAAGAAAAAGCAAAAAATTCAACTTCACATTGATAAAGAAACTCTTGACCAATTCTTTATCTTTTTTCTTTCGAAATAATGTGACCCAAAATTGACTTGGGCCATTATTGGAGCGTTTTCTTTCCAGTAGCTGTTGAAGACAGCAGAACAGACTGACTTCTGCAGCAGAAGAAAATTCTAACACATAACCTGAACAAGGCAATGCGTTGTTCTGTGATTGATTTGACGAATAACAGCTTTTCGGAGAAGTTGCTAGCTAGAAAGACGTCTCAATGAGATACTGAACTAGTTCGTCTTGACAGGTGTCACTCCAAATTAGAGGGTGTGATAAGGTTTTAGTCGTCAATGCATATCAGAAATGTGTACAAACTCGTAATGACTGTTATTAAATGATTAAAAAAGAAGTGTTACAAAATTGAATATGAAATAAAAATTAAAATTATGTTGCTAAACACGACAAAATTTTAAATTAAATTTTATTGGAAGGAATAATTTTTTAAAAAATCTAAACTTTTATAATAATAAAATAATATATTATTATTTCATAAACTAAAATCCACGTTTAAATTTTTAATGAAAATATTTGCCCAGCTTAAAAATTAATTTAAAAAATCTGCTTCTGAATGTAGATTTCTATTAGCCTATATAATTAGCCTATTATAATTAGCCTATATTAGCCTAAATTAAAATTTACATTTTATTGTTGTTAAACAGTTTGAATCTTTCTATAATATCAATTGTATGAGAAATAGGGATTTGTAACAATTAATCACAGCTGGCAATGAGGTATTTAATCAAACATATGCTTAATGAGATATGTAATTTAGAGAAAGTGATATAAATGATAATATTAAATAAAATAACGTAAATAGAAATTAATGATAAAGAAGTAAATTAGTTGATTAATTTATTAGCTGTTTAGTTGTTATTTATTCAATTTATGCAGTATACTAGTAATCATTTTTATAATATTTATCAGCAGAAAAATGTATATATTCTACGTAAATCATTTTTATGATGTCTTAGATATGAAATATATTAACAACTTTAAATACAAGCATGTTATAATTTTAAAATGATACAAAATATAATAAATTATTCAGATATTATGCATTTAATAATATATGGTATAAATGGAATAATAAATTAGAAGAAATAATAACTAATCTCTTGGGAATATGGTTTTAACAAATAGTTTAATAATTATAATTTATATTTACAAGCTTTACTACGCTGATGTGCACTAAATAAAACTATTAAATTGGAATATTAAATATTAAATTAAAATATTTTATCAATGAACATTCTAGTTAATATATATTATAATTATTTATTTTGATTTATTTTATGAACTCAAAACTTTATAGCAACCATATATATAAGAAATGCGTCTAGGAAATTTTATGAGAAAAACTATACTGTATTTTATTTAATGAAAAAGTTAAATAGGTAAAAATAAATTTTAACAATAAATAAAATTAATTTGTTTATCACATTTAAAGCTTACTTAAAATATTAAGATGATTCAATATTTAGAAAATATTTTAAACTAAAACTAATATTCCTTATATTGATAGGTACTACAGAGGTCATAATAGTCTTCTGCATCGTTTTATTTCACTTCAAATAAGACAATTCAGTTCAAAAGATAAAGAATTTCTCAGTTTAGATCGGAAGATAGAACAACTGAGATTTAATAAATAATCTGGTGGAATTTACTTTAAAACTTAAATGTATAATTTAGAGAAAAATCTTGAAAATACTATATATAATGTGAGTCGTAAATATTTACATATTTTCAGTAAAATTTTATTTAAAATTAAATGCTTATTGTCGCTTGAAACAAAACGTTATTTACAAAAATGAGAAGAAAACATTTTATTTACTGTCACGTTTTATATCAGGGTGGCCAAAACCTTGTCACGATGAGACCCATATATCGTCTATCAAGAATACGCAAGAGCTTCATTATCTGTTTGAACGGTATTTTATATACTGTATATAGGCTATAGTTAAAATATTATGGTAACCACTGTTCTGTAGTAAATATCATTGTTATGTTAGATTAATTAAGAACAAGAAGTTTTGAGAAAATAGATTTATTATAAAATAATTTCTTTTTTAATCAAAAATTTATATCAATTTTTCTTCTTCATTAATAGAAAGTTTGTGGGTTTTCAATTGAGACATTGTTTTAAATTCGTTTCACGCGAACGTACCCTTATCTTTCAGTTGTCTGCTTAAGTTGTGTGCATTACGCTTAAAATTCGTGTCTATATCACACTACATAATAGTCAACAACAGGGCAAGCTCAATGGGTGAGGTACTGTACGAGGCGACTTCCTCAATCGGGAAAAATGAGAATGGCGACAAAATAAGCGGTCAAAATAAAAAACTAAATATAAATTATAAGCCGAATACAGTAAGTGTACATTAAGGTTGTTTATAAATAGTTCCTACGAGAGTACCAGCACAAGTGCTCTCTTTTGGCAACCGTTCTGAAAGCAAACGCTGCGAAAATCGGTTTCGCCTCAGGTGCAAGTTACCATCGAGTCGGCATTGATCAGTAAACTTACAAAAATATTACACATGTGTACTGAAATTTAAAAAAAAATTGTATAAGTATTCGGGTGCCACAGTTTGGCTACCGTGACGGTATAATTTATTCACATAATTAGACAAAAGTAATACAAGTATTTGTTTCTAATGGTTTTCTTTGCATTCAATTTATTGTTTTAAAATAAATAAAAAACTGTTCATTTAAAGTTTTTACTAAATGAGTTTAAAACTGTTTTTCCCTTTGTATTGTGTTTCTAAAAGAACACTAATTGGGAATATACGTAATGGACACCGTTAAAGCTAACATGAAGCATTCTTGAGATAAAAAAAATGTTACAATCATTCCTTTTCTATTAAAATGCATTAGCGTTTGATATTTTAAACTTTTACAATAATAGAAAAACGTGATCGAATTAAGAGTTCATTATAAAACATCTCATAAATATAAATTTAAAAGTATGTTTAGTGAGACTTGCTTTTTATAATAAGGATTTATAATGAATATGTATAGTTAAAATAAAATTTTCAATATTTCTTAAGTTTGTGGAATATTTAAACAATTAGAAAAACAATTTTTTTAAAGTATGTTTAAGGTAAAAATATAAAAAATACGTTGAAATACTATTCACGACTTCAAAAGAATGTAAAAAAGATAAATCTCAAGAGATTCGTCATAAAGTTTGACATTAAAATTAAAATAAAAAACGCTCTTCAACAAAATCTCTTCAAAGAAGTAAAAAAGATTTTTTTTTAAATTATACTAATAATCCAGAGTAACATATTGTCAAAACTTTAGACATTTAAATTGCAATTTCAATTTAAAAATTTATATTAATCAAAAAGTTACATTTTAGATATCATATTATATCAAACGAACAGCCGAATATCTTAGTAACTATGGGGTTATTTGTATTTATTATATATTATATTACAGGAAATCCTGGTTAATTCGAACTCGGATACTTCGAAATCTCGTTAGTTCGTAACTGTCCTATTATCCCGACTGGGGATATAGAGATTTACACGTTAAGGAATTTGGTTAGTTCGAAATACGGCTATTTCGAAATTCGAAATGAAAATTCTGTCCGAAATGTGATCTGCGTATGTTAACTCGTTCGTTTAGATCGAAGTGCTTCGATACTTTAAGAGAACAACTCTAATCTGGTCAATATGGCTTTGCTTTTACAGTAACACATTTTTGGGTGTCACATTACATATGAACTACCATTTTTTCTCTTATCTCATAAAATACGGCTGGGTTTCGAGATTGTAAAATTAGGCTACAAATAGCAGATAGAGATATATGAATGCTTTAGGCTACTACATTTGGTCGACTTACTACTTTTCGGGCTATATTTTGAGGAATTCTGGATTACTTTTTAAAAGTTATCTGGCAATCTGTGAGGTTCTCACTAGACCCTGCTGTCTACCTGCGATTTATATTATCATTATTAATTATTTACTAATAAAAATAGCGTCTTGTATACGTAGACTTATTCCTTTGCTTAATAAATTACATCAGTTACGTGGCATATTGTGCAGAAATATGTAAATCTCGAATAATTCGAAACTCGATAATTTGAAATCGCGAATATTTCGTCGAACTAATGAGGATTTCTTGCAAGCCTGCAAGTACAGGAAGATCCTACTTCGTACTACGGATACTTAAGTACAGGAAGACCCTAGTACGTAAATATTCGTAGTACGAAGTACCACAGGAGACCCTAGCATTTCGTAACGTTTTTGTAAGTATATCGTCCGCTATATCTTCCAAGTCATTTTCCTCTCAAACAACGATAAATACTAAAGTACTTAGGAAAATAATAAATTTATAACTACTCTCAAAATATATCCAGATTATGACTAATTTTTAACTCAAAACGTTATGTAAATACTTTATGCTAAATTGCTAAATCTTCGATTAAATCTTGGAGCGAAAGTATAATAATGGCGGCACTTTCGATTTGTTGGAGTGAAATGTTACACTTATATGATTGACAGTATATAGATTACGAATTTAGACGAAAGACGAAACTTTAATTCTGATTGGCTATGTTTGACATTTTTCGACGCATATTCTTTTATATATATACAGTAGATAATAAATTTTCAACATTATAACGAAAAACTAATGAAGTTTATAAGAATAATTATTTACTAGATATTTATATAATTCTAGCATGCAAAATTTAAATATTAATTTGTTTGTAAATATAGACATTAATGTGATAAAATCAATTAGAGTAAATGTAATTTTTAATTCATTAAAAATTAATTATTTCATTTAAATTTATTAAAGGATTATTTCCAATAAAAGATTAATTAGAGTAAATATGTGAATTTTAATAAAGATAATTTTCACAATCAACTATTTAAACGTTCTGTACTAATGAATAACGTATTTAAGAGAGATAATTTAAAAAGAGTTTAATAAACATCATTGGATTTGTGCAGTGATGCTCATTAAATTCTTTTAAAATTATATTTTTTCTCCTTAATTAGAGAAAATTTTGCTAATGTAAAATATACAGTAAATACACAACTCTTCTTGGTCTTCGTTATAAAATCTTTTATATTTCTTTTAATTAAATTTCAAAATGCACTATATAACTATATACTTTTAATGTTTTTTAAAATTTAATAATTGATTTAAAATATTTCCTATCAGAATTTCTATATTTTTAAATAATAATTTTGTTATTTTCATTTTGATTTACTTTTATTTATTTTGCTTTATTTTCATAACTGAATTTTAAGAAGCTTCAAGTGTTTAGAACCTGAGTACGTAAATCTTATTATATGAACATTTATGTACAATTTTTTTATAATGAAAATAAGCTTCTGTTAATAATTTGATAATGTTTACAAGATTTTACACTTTAAAAAACATTGGTAACTTATTTATTGTAACAATCTTAACGAAGAAGTAGAGAAAAGATTAATAAATAAATTTCATTAAATAGAAATAAATTAATTTAATGTTCTGGCATTAAAAAAATCTACAAGTTTTGTAGAGCAATTAGACTGAAAGTTATCGACTTAATATTGACAGAATTTCCTAATTCGTTATTATATCGATTGTATTCCAGTCGTAGTCTATTTGTTTATTATCTGTTTTATTATTATTATTATTATTATTATTTATTTCTGGCTTAGAGTTATATATTAGTTTAACTTTTGCTTAGAATCATTAATAACAATTATATATTGTAGGTATAAAAATAATAATTTCTTGAGATTCAGTATAATTATTAACTTATAGGTAAATAAATCTATTGTATTCCACTAATTTGGAGAATCTCTGTTATTAATCTTGTGTGTTTATAATAAATAAGTTTTTAAAAATGAAATTTTTAAAATTTGCATAAAAAGCAATTATTTTTTGAAAGTATAATAAACTTTATCTTTCGATTTCTAATGTATTAGAATATATTTTGTAGACTATAAAAGGTATTTTTTCTTATATGATTTCCGATTATTCTTTAAAACTTTCTGTAAAATAACTTCTTAAACATTAATAATTATTAATAAATAGGAATACAATAAATATTAAATAAAATTTTTAAAAAAATATTGCATTTAAGTAATAGTTGAAATGCAAGTAAATAAATCTAAAACTTAATAAAATATTTTATGCAATTCTTAATGTCCAGTAATATTAAATTTACAAAAAGCATATCTGTAAATATCAGATATTTTGAAAGCAAAATGATTAAATACGAGCGAAATCGAATTATATTATAATATTTATTTAATAGGTCAAAATATATTTAATAAAATATAAAAAAATACTTTATATGATTACATAAAGATGTATATGAGAATGAAAGAAAACAGACAAAAATGAAATACAATAAGAATGAAAACAGACACGAAAACAACAAAAATTGGTTAACATAAAATTTTTCATTTATTAAAAGAAACTCTAAACGTTTGCAGAATGTAAATTATTCAAAAAAGTTGTATATTTACAGTTTTGTTTTTATCAATCTAGTAATTTAGTTTTTGAACCTTTTTTTTCCACATCAAATTTAAAATTTTTAGGTCAAAGTATTTTTAAAATATTTGTTTCACTTATTCGAATTTTCTATAGAATTGAATAATGTAATTTTGCGCTTTACCATAAAATTTTATAGAAGTTTGGAAAGTTTTATCATCTAACTTCAATTGAAGAATTCCTTGTTAAACGAAAAACGATGAATGAATAAATATAAAATATATTGTATGGTTGAATTTACAAATAAATCAATTTGTTTGTCCTGCAAGTATAAAAAACGATAAAGTATATTCGACAATACAGATCACATGACAAACAAGATAGATAAAAACTGTCATAATAGAGCGTCGACTCTTTCAATCGTTAGTAAAAATATTCTAAATTTCAACAGAAGTAAAGCTGCAATGCTTTATTTTTGTTTTAGTAATAAATATTTTTATTAAAACTTCAGAAAGTCTACGCATTGTTATAAAACAATTGATATTCAAATATATATTTTTATAAATATAATTTTTTATTCGTTGCAAGGACAGGATGATAAGTACAAGAAAAAACGTTAAGGATATTATATAATCCTTAACTTTTTTATTGTATTTTAATCATTGTTTTTTAATCTGTTTTTATGTATTTTATGTGGGGTTTCAATGTTAATTAGGGGGAAGAAGTCTAATACAGCAAGACTTTCCCTAATATAGTTAAAATAAATAATAAAAAAATATTTGTTTAATTTTCAAAAAAGTAAAGGTTATTTTAAAAATTTAGTCAATATATGATAAAATAACAGAAATAAATTATTTTTATGTCATAATTTTCATAATGCATTATAAAAAGTAATGAATTCGGATACCAATATATATTTATAGAAATTTCCTTAAGTAACTTTCTCTTTATCAATTGCCAAAAAATAAAATCTCATACTACTCAAGAACTAATATAACATTAAAACTTAATTAAGAAATGTATTAATCTCAAGTTACATTAATATTTAACTATTACTAGAAAATGAAATGCAAATATTTCCTGAAAGTTCTTTACATAAAGAGTCTCAATATTTTAGTTCCGTTAAAAAAGAAAATACTAATATTTCCTCACGTTTCATTATCCAATTAAAATTTTTAATTAATTTCGTATTCTAGAAATTTTGAGTGAAGATCAATATAAAATCAGACCAGCACTAATGATGTAACATTTATGTAATGTTTATGTATCAGTAAGATCACTCTTTTTAAAAATTGTATATTATATGTTATATAGACTTTTATAGTTAAATAACTCTGTACTTTAACATTTCTGTAAATCTAAGAAAATAAAAACATTAAAAAATTCAAAAATATACGTTACTTTAATTATTTATTATGGTAAGATGGGGCTATTTGGACCATTTCAAAATCAGTTATCCTATACGGGCAGGAGATGTTATTTTTATCAACTCTACTTACTTCTGTTTAAACGCCTATAGTTATAGGTAATAAATGATTGTGCTGTTGTTTTTAAATATTAATTTATTAAAAATATAAAAGCCGTAATTATAAGTGATACCAAAATAAGAAAGCTTATAAAGTTTGGGGCTATTTGAATCACAGGATATCTTACTTAAAACTTAATGAAATTATTTATTTTGCCCTTTTCCCAATATTTAAGTTTACCATAGCAAAACGCTTGCGACCTGCAGCTCCAATACAGATTTCGTAAATTATACTTTACATTTTCGTGTATCATTTACTCATTTCTCTTCATTGGTTTTGGATCGAGATAATGAACACCGCTGAAACCACATAAAATCTTTCCTTTATCAGACTTAAGGCGAGTCTTCATTTGAAGTCGGCAGGTTTTTACTTTGAAATTTTTTCTCGTTTTCACGGAGTTTTCCAAAACATTATTTCTATTGCTCTGTTTCAAATGTTTATTAATTAAAGCTAAGAATTTGGTGCGAGTTTCGTCGTGGAAAATATCTTTCAAAAATGTAACAAATAATGTTAATATTACTATCGAATTGTGACAGAATAATCGTTAGAAAAGACTAAATAACTTGACGTATAATCTATATCAACAAATTATGTCGATTGAAATAGCTCCACAAAGAATGATTCCTGCATGTTTCGAAATTAATTCAACGCGAATAGTATCATTAATTTCTAAACAATTTTACTGTCTTGTTATTTGTCTTAGTAGCTATCACACAACTCACGGCTAATAGATTTTAGTTTAGTTTTTAAAGTTATAAGGAGGAAGTTTTATAATATAATTATTTGGCGATGAATTTTGAACAAGAGGCACTTGCTTCAGCTACTTCTAGATGGATGTAAGAGAGTTGAAAGACAGATAACAAAGAATGAATCTTCTGGTTTGTGTCACCTATAATGGCGGCCGATCTGCCCTTTTATTCAAAAAGTTTCGTCTTACCTTGTTATAAGTATTTCTGTCATAAAATCAATTTTTATTGCACATTACGAATTATAACTAAATTAATCTCATGTTTAAAAATTGTAAATAAAATAAACTTAATAATTTTGTTAAGAAATAAAAGTTTTTATTTGAAATATTAATTTTTTATGTAAACTGAAAAATAACTCAAAAGTTTTGAATTATACTTTAATTAAAAATGCAAAAAAAATTATTAAATTTAATTCTTTAAGCTTAATTTTTTATTTTTATTTTTTCTTCTTAATTTTAAATTCTTTTTAATACTTTTCATCATGTTGTATTTTATTCTTTTCTTTAAGTTTTGTCATACATGACCTAATATTTACAGATATTTCAAACTATTCATAGTTGTTTGATTTAAAAACTTAAGCAGTATATTATATTATATCGTAATCGACTTGAGTTTGTTTTCGAATTATATTTTTTATCGCATATAAAGTAAATATTTGAGACATTTTCCTTTATGAACTGAAAATTAATTAGTTCATAATCGTCGATTCAATGACCGAATTCAAGTTAATTGGAATTCTGTTTGTTACATTAATATTAAACTAAGTAATATTTCTGTTGATAGTAAATCATCGTACGCATTCTTTCGATAATAAATTTAAATTTTAGCGGTTATATTTTCAGGCATGAACAATTTATAAATAATTCAATATCGATGAAACATATATATTATTGAGAAAGACTGAAATTCTCAATTGTTTTCTTTTTAAAATTCAATTTAGAAGTATTTACCTTCCAATTTAATGCCAGCTAAACAATTATAAAGTAAGTTACGTAACTAAATATTACTTAAAAACATTATATTACTTTTATGTGAATTTTTCTTATCCAATCCAATGTTATTTTGTATTCAAATGAATAAAGATAAAGATACTATTTAACACTCCATAAGATATAAAAATTATTTTACCTTAAAACAGGAAACATTATAATGTTTAATATAAAGATTTTAGAATGATGTAGATGATAATCGTATTTTTCATAAGGAAAATTAATAAGTTTAAAGAAAATTAGAAATTATTGTAAAGTATTTAATTAGAACATAAAAATATAACAAATGCAAGTTATTGATTCTTGAAAATACTGCTGTTATAAGTAGAAAATATATCAGTAAGTAAACTCCAACAACTGAAGCCAGCCTAATCTCTAGATTAACTCACCTAAAGCAAAATTCCATACAGGAAAAAGTATTAACATTTAGTTCAGATTGATTTCTGTAATTAATTTCAGTTAATTATTATAATTTATAATTTATATCTATATATTTTAAATAACCTTATATAAATAACTATAGAAAAAAAATATATATATATATATAATTATGAAAATTATAGCTATCAAAAATTATCCATATATATATACATATATATATATCTGTATGTATAATTTCTTGATAGCTAAAAAGTTATGCGTACAACGAGAAAATACACCGAAGAAAGTTATAACAATGTATGGGTTGTATCCAAAAACCAAAATTCAATGCAAAGAGAATAATCTAGTTTAAAACTTGAAGTGTTAAATTGGATTTAATTTAATTCCTGAAAGTTAAATATTGACAGAGATATTTAGTTATAGCTGTATAGAGAAAGAATAATACTTTGTAAGAGAAATTACATCCAACAAATTTAAACAGATTAAAAGAAGAAAATAATTAAACAAAACATTTTAACTTTAAAATTTTATAATTTTGATTGAAGTTTTATTGTATATATATTATTTATTATAACACATGTAAGAGTTATATTTAATTCAACAACAATTTATCAATTTCCAATATGAATTTTTCATTAATTATATGTTGATATAAATAATAATTATTGTTAAATAAACATCTATTAAATTGGAATAGTTGAGAAGATTCTAAAGGATATACAATAAAGTATATCCTTTAGAATCTTCTCAACTATTCCAAAACAATCTACAAAAACAAGCGAAAACATCTGAATTTTAATTTAGATGTTTTCGCTGATCTGTACTTTTCAACGTGGTTCCGTTAAAATGAAAACTATATTACAAGTTTGGTTAATTTAGCCTACACTTTTCTATGTTTATCACGAAAGGTCAAGACGTTCATATTACATGCCTATAAGTCTATATTTACCTCAGGGTCTCAGATAATAAGTATGAAAAATGTCATGCAATCGGTCTTGGAGTTTTTAAGGGTCAGAGTTAACATGATTCCAATACTTTCTTTTGTTATGTATGCATAACAGCCGGGAATGTAAAATGGAACATTTTATAAATACTGTATTCTATTTTTAAATTCAGGCTTATATTAATTAATTAGATACGTAAAATTACGTGATAGCCTGAAGTCATAACACATGACTGATGATTGACCAATAATCTGTTAAAATTTTAATATTTGGCAAAATCACTGTACTAGAGAAATATCCCAAAAAATTCGAAAATTCTTTAATATTCTGCTTCAAGTTTCTATTATAAACTATAAAGTTTTTGAAGTTATCACTTAATAAAATTGGGATTTATATTATGTTGAACTTTATTCTCTCATGGATTCCCGTTGATATTTTTATTATTATATTTCTTAGTTACTTTATAAACTAAACTAATTATGTGCATTTTTGTTTCCGATAAGACTATACCACATATTAAATTATTTTAAATTAATAGATTTATTTAACAAATACATCAGAGATTCAATTATCCGACCTCCGATCAACCGTCACATCGGTTAACCGACCGCGTTCTAGTCGGCAAATTCAAATGTCCGCTAGTGATGTGGCTCTACAATATTTGGCTATGTCTTGGCTACTTTAATATTATTTTTGTTAAATTTTTGCGTGTTTTAGCTGGCAACACTGACTGGACCATGAAAGGGAGGCCAGTATTTAAACTAGGCTTAATTTTCTATTTTTGTCTTTATTTTGTGCAAAACAAAGAAATAATTTTTAACGATACAATAGCGACGATTATTATTTTAAAAAATTTTATTAGGCTTAACATCGATGAAAATTCAACGCGAAGCAGGTTAATAGCGATATACTAACATACTAATTACATGGGATATACTAAGATACTATACTAATATCGTATTTTTTCATACTTTTCGGTTATCCGTTTTTTCAGTTATCCGACCAACCCCAGTTCCCAATTGAGTCGGGTAATCGATGCTCTACTGTATAGCAAATTTTAATTGCTATATTTGTTAAATAAATCTATTAATTTATAATTACAGTCATTGAATCGAAAAGCAATCAAAACTATCGAATCTGCAAACAATTAAATGTACTTTGTTTCCAATTACATCAAAAGACGTCACTATAATTTTTAAAATAAATATGCAAAATACAATGATTATATTCTTTTCATTAGATTGAACTCAAACGATATTTCTGCTATTTACAGAAAGAAAGAAGAGGTTTATATTATTTGATTAGATCTTATACAGAATTCAAGATTCAATGTTTTATTTAAGATTAAAGAAAATATTTTAATTTTTAAAGTCTAAAGAAATTTAAAAATTTGATGCCAATTTAGATTTAAAAAATAATATTTTTTTAATAATATCTAAGATTTTACTGCGTGGAATTTTTTTTATCCAGAAGAATAAACTAGCATTGGAAATGTTTAATTTAATTTTAAGATATTAGATATTTCCTTGCTCTTTAATGAAAGGATAATGAGAGGATATTTCATATTTTTCGTACCTTTTTAATTCTCTAATTTTGTAAAGTTTCTATTTATAACGATTTGTTTATCTTACACATTTCTTTTTAACTTGAAAGTTAAAATAACACGAAATTTAATTTTCTTTTATTTGCAGAGTATTATCGTAGAGCCGTAGCTCTACTATAAGGCGATATTGCGTAATGTTAAAATGTCAACTTTGGCCCTTAAATTATATCTCCGAGATGAATCACATTTTTGATACTTTTTATCTGGGACCCTGAGGAAAATATAGATTACCAAGAAACCTGGACACCCCTTCTCTGATTTGTGATTTAAATGAAATTTAAAATATTTAATGTCCACGATGAATACTATAGACGTCTTAAATTTTGAATAAATTTGTTCGATCGTTTTGAACTTACGTACACTTTATTCACGTGTTAATCTTACTGTCAAGTCTTGTTCCAGTATTCTTATGCCACAGCTTAGAATATTTTTTTATTGAGATGTTTTCGCTGATCTGTACTTTGCAACCTGGTTTCGTTAAAATGAAAACTATATTACAAGTTTGGTTAATTTAGCCTACACTTTTCTATGTTTATCACGAAAGGTCAAGACGTTCATATTACATGCCTATAAGTCTATATTTACCTCAGGGTCTCAGATAATAAGTATGAAAAATGTCATGCAATCGGTCTTGGAGTTTTTAAGGGTCAGAGTTAACATGATTCCAATACTTTCTTTTGTTATGTATGCATAACAGCCGGGAATGTAAAATGGAACATTTTATAAATACTGTATTCTATTTTTAAATTCAGGCTTATATTAATTAATTAGATACGTAAAATTACGTGATAGCCTGAAGTCATAACACATGACTGATGATTGACCAATAATCTGTTAAAATTTTAATATTTGGCTATTATTTTATAAGTACTCAATATTTTTTAATAGAACCTCCAAAAGGAGCACATAAGAGACGATCAGATCTCGAAAGAGCTATTAGGCATATGCGGACTCCTTCTAGATGTTTGCTAGCTTGATGTCACTATTGTCTCTTGGCGTAAATCTAGGAGACAAAATGCTAAATTTGGGATTGCGTATATACTACACAGAATACATCTACAAGAAAGTGCTGGATGAAGCAATGGCACTATTATGATAAATCAGAAAAACAAGCATCGTCACAGAAAAAGGCTTCGAGCTTTACTTTGTGCTTTAAAGTCGTTGCACCTACAATAATTTTGTGGCACGTTTGAGCATCTTTGAGCAGTATCGGTGAAGGATCTTTAACGCACAAAGTAAAGCTCGAAGCCTCTTTTTTGTGACGATGCTTGTTTTCCTTATTTACTATCATAAGGATATTGCTTCATCCAAAACATCTTATAGTTATAGTCTGTGTAGTGTGCGTGTTAATCTTACTGTCAAATCTTGTTCTAGTATTCTTACGCCACAACTTTCAAAAGTTCCCTTTAATTAGATGTTTTCGCTGAGATTTATTTTTCAACTTGGTTCCACCAGTTATTTTATGGAATCATATAAATCTATCAGCAGGCAGTCACTATGCTATATCTCAAGTGTGTTATGACAGTTACAACTTTTACAAAAATAGTACATTCATTCTTTATTTAGGCCTATTCTTAAAATCTGAATTGAGAATACTTATAAAAATTTAAATCAATTGATGTTAATTTTTATAAAGTTAGGAAATTTTAAAAAATTAGAAAAATGTTTAGTTTTAGTATAAAATTTCTTGACATGGCAGATAAATGAACAGCAATTGAAAGTAAATTTATTCTAAAGAAAGTTAGTGCTTACAAACTTGCTTCTTTCAAGTATAGCTTATTCAAATAAACTATTTTCTTGAAGATAGAGTTCAATCTATTTCAACTTATTTTTAATGCTATCTTTCTTAATATCTTCAATAAAAGTGAGTGCAAAATTCTATACCTACTTCTGTCCAAAAAAAAAAAAAAAAAAAAAAATGTTATTGACTGCTTCAATTATTGACGTCTTATTACTTCTTCATAAATTTAATTTTATTAAATATATAATAGAAATTTAATTCCTTTGTCTCTGTTTAGTCTTCGTGTTTTCTTTTAATGAATTTAACAAAAAGCAAAGTTTTAAAATGGTTTTTAATGTTTACTTCCATTAATTTTTATTTATTTATTATTAGTTTCTATACATATTTAAATTTTCAACTATACAAAAATTTAAATTATTTTAAAATTACCTTGATAAATAAATTGAATTTGGTATACTGACTTAACATTGTATATACATTATGTATTTTATAAAATGACGTTCATATTTGAAGACAAATATTTGCAGTATAAATATGTGATATAGATTTTCTGAATAGTTAGGGTATCCAACCATACTGATAATAAATATTTAGTTTAGAAGATCTATTTTACAGTTAGTAAACAATTTTTCTGTATTTAAATTTAATTCGAATGTCAACACATAATAATAAAAAAACTCTACATACAGATCTAGCTTTATACTGAATTTTACTCCAATATATGTTTAAAATGATTATTTAATAAATAGCATATAAAATAAATAGCATAACTATCACAGTATTATTACATCAAGTATTAAAATTAATTAGTTATTTTACAAGTGAACACAATCTAAAGTAAATACTTCGGATTTTATACTAATAATTTTAAAGTTATATTATGACTATGCAAAATATTTAAGTTGTATTTGATAAGATTTTAATGTTTTTATTTAATTATCCCACTCTATATCTATAATTCTTATCTAATGACAGCATAAAAAAGTACAGTGAAAAATACTTATTTATGTGTACTCCTATTTTTTCCTACCTTTTCACTTCTTGTTGCTTGTTTTATTGTTTATTTTAATTAGTATTATTGTTTGGAGGTGTTAATTACTTGTTTTCTGAGAATAATGATCTTTAACTTTGCATTTGGTAAAGAATTAGTCTTTTAGCTTTCTAAATATTAATATTTAAATAATAAAATAACATAACATAATTGGAGAACATAAAAGAAACTCATATGAAACCATTGAAATATTGTTTTGAAGTTTAGAAATTTCTATCCCATTGAAGATTTTTATTGATAGAATGGTACTATTCAGAGAATCTAATATTTGAACCCGACTTTTTTTATGAGGCCCATCATGTATTCGGCCAAGCCCACAATGGGGCGGCGAGAGGAAGTAGGCGACGTAGGCCTATCAGGAAAAGATCGACCATGAAAAATTCTTGGGATTCTGCACCCGAGAACCGTAAAGTGGTTGGGTGATGCCGGTTGGCGGATCTTGTATTATCTAGGATGGTTGACATTAATTACATAAGAAAATTTTAAACTATTTATAAACAAATTTACTTTGGGATACTAAATGCGTTATTATGTTTGTTTTTATAATTTTGTTGTACGAATATTAAGATGTTCTATAAAATTTTGGTAACTTTAACATTATATTAAAATGTTCTATAAATTTTGGTATCTAAAACAGATTTTGATTTGAATGTGGATGAAACTTTCGAAGTTTTGATAGTCATATTCGATCTTTGTTTTACTAATCGCAGAATCGCTCCTGTCCATGATTTATTAAAAATGAATAATTCTTATAAAGAAAAAAAAATGAATTTTTTTCGTTTGGTTAATTAATAAGGTTTTGATGGCATTGCAAAGAAAATTGATTATATCATTCAAGGAAACGTTAAAATTGAAAATTGTTTAAACGTTGCTTAATTGATTTAGTTTTCATTCGATATTACTAACAAAAATTGTTAAATTTTTCTTTGCAATTTGATAAATTACTTTGAAAGGATTGTTGAATTAAATGAACGAATGCGTGAAGAAATAAAAATACTTAAAAGTTGATTTTTTCAGATACTTGAATATAGGTATTTTGAAAAATAATTTATTTTTTATCTGTTTTTGCAGCGCTTCGAAAAGCCATTATTATAATTTAATTTTAACTTAAATTTTTAATTTGTTCTTTACACAATATTTTTAAAGTTAATTTAAATTTTAGTATTGATTTATTTTAACGATGTTAGGCCTATATTAAATTAATGGGTTCTATTATCATTGTTACAAATGGGGTAGATTTTCTTTGCCTCGCGATATACCTCTATTGAGTAAATAAATGAATAGACTAAATTAATAAATATCATTTGTTTCGGATTTTATATAAAATATTAAATTTTATAACATTAAATACATCTTTAATTTTCACTAAATTGATATACATATATAAAAGAAAGTACTTTATATCATTCCCTTGTAAAACGAGCGTTTTATTATATTAATGGAGATGATATTATACTTCGTAAAATAATAAAACTTTAAATAATTTTTACAAAATAAACATAGGCATGAAATTGAAATAAAAAGAGTAAAATTATTTGTTATATTTACAAAGAGTCGTAAATTATTTGCACCAAAGAAATGCAAGAAATATTAATAGAATTTCTAATATTAAAACATTACAAACTATTAAATGACAATTTTTAGTGACATATTAAAATATCATCAGATTTCAAAAAATATCCATTTAATAAATACAGTAGACCCCCTATAACACGGGTTCATATAACATGGATTCGTATAACACGGCGAAAAAATTGCGACCGTGTTCGTATAACACGCTAAAAGAGATTTGAATAACACGGTAAAACGTCATCGCCGAGTCGTGTCGTGACAGGATTGGTAGAATCTGGACCAATAGCGGACATTGCACAAACCGTTGAGTTTAAACAAGCAGCGGACCTACTAAAAAACATTTGTTATTTAACGGCCATAAAAAATTATATTCATATTTATGATGTCTCTAAAGTTCAGCGAAATTTTCGCAGAAAAAGAATTTATCAGGAAACACGGGCAGCTGTTCGATGAGCCGCTCCGCGACGAAAACAAGCTTAAGCAATGGCGTCTTCGAACGGTGCACACTCGGTAAGTAATCCTACAATTTTCTGTTTACAGCATAATTTATATGGATTATTTCGGAAAAAATCCATATATGTGTTTTGGAAATGTTGATTCAAATTAGTCTAGAATCGGTTAATTTTATGGAAGAAAACCTTTCAAATAGCCGTAGCCCCTAAACTGCACACGCGCCGGGCTGTGATTGGCTCATGTATTTAAGTGACTCGTACAACACGAATTTATATAACACGGAACGTATCTACCGGGTTATAGGGGGGTCTACTGTATATTCACTTTTTAAGACTATGCAGTTTGAGGTAAGTTTTTCTAATATTACATTAGAGCATCGATTATCCGACTCAATTGGGAACTGGGGTTGGTCGGATAACTGAAAAAACGGATAACCGAAAAGTATGAAAAAATACGATATTAGTATAGTATCTTAGTATATCCCATGTAATTAGTATGTTAGTATATCGCTATTAACCTGCTTCGCGTTGAATTTTCATCGATGTTAAGCCTAATAAAATTTTTTAAAATAATAATCGTCGCTATTGTATCGTTAAAAATTATTTCTTTGTTTTGCACAAAATAAATACAAAAATAGAGGTAAAATAGAAAATTAAGATTTTTTTTAAATACTGTCCTCCCTTTCATGGTCGAGTCAGTGTTGCCAGCTAAAACACGCAAAAATTTAACAAAAATAATATTAAAGTAGCCAAGACATAGCCAAATATTGTAGCGCCACATCACTAGCGGACATTTGAATTTGCCAACTTGAACGTGGTCGGTTAACCGATGTGACGGTTGATCGGGGGTCGGATAATCGATGCTCTACTGTACCTTAATTCAAATTTTTATCTTCATTTAAAATGATTGACATTTTGAAATAACAAGTAGGTTATGTTTTAGAAAATTAATATAAAAATAAAATGTAAAATAAAAACCTACACATTTCATATATATATAAATTTCTTTGGCTATTTATAAAATATTTTATATCAAAGTATTATTTTGGAAAATTTCTATTTGTAATGCAAGAAAATTATTTGTAAGCGTAATTATTTATGATGTTCAAATTTATTTTGCTTTTAAATATAACTAGAAAATAAATTATCTATGAGAATAAAAATATTAAAATTTTCATTAGAACATATTACGATATTAAATATTTTTCGTATCATTTAGGTACAGTATTTAATTTTAAAATATTCGCTATTCCAATTAAAATTAATTGTCTTTAAACCATTCAAATATTTGTGTGTTAGTTGTTTAATTTAAGTTTTTTTTTTGTTTCAATTTATTTATAATAGATCAATTTTAGAAATTTTAAAAATATCAATGAAAAACTTAAGGTGGGAGTTTATCAAACCTCCATAGATTCGAACCATCTGAGAGACATTAAATTCCTCTTAAGCCGTTCGGATTAAATCTATCGGTTTAATTTACGTAATCCTCAAAGGACTTTTAGAATTCCCAATTGAAAATCAATGGAGATTACTTACATGCCTTCACTTTATACGCCTGTTATTTTGCAAACAATCACACGTGTTTTAATATATATATAATATTTTCGATTAAAATTTATAAACAATTATTGAAAGCGCTAAGAATTTTTCATTTAAATAATTTGTTAAACATTAAACTAAGAAAATTAAAATCTTTTCAATATTGACAGTATTTTACTATTCAAAAATTATCAAACTTATTCATTAACATTAAAATTTTTATAATTGTTTTATGATAAACATAATTTTTGTTACTGACTTAATGTATTCAAAATATTTCAGAAATAATTTTGAATGTTCTTTCTTTTTGACATGTTTGTTATTTATATTTTTGATTAATATCTTTATTGAGTCAAACTTTAATAAATGTAACGTATTAGTAAATCGATATTCGTAATGCAAAAATTTAATGGGATTTCCAATAATATCCCCTAATCTAAGATATTAAATTTGGTTAATGTTACCTATGGTGCCAAAATGGCGGCTCGTCTCTGATTCCAGCAAACAGAAGAAAGAAAACAGTGGGGACGCACGTCTAACCTAACCTAACCTATTCTAATAAATTACCATAATTATTACCAACCAAATTATTAGAATAGGTTAGGTTAGAATATGCGTACCGACTGTTTCCTCTCTTCTGTTTGCTGGAATCAGAGACGAGCCGCCATTTTGGCACCATAGGTAACATTAACCTTAAATTTATAAGTAATAGTTATAACTTAAAGTAACATTTTGATATTGATTATAAATTTATAATTTAAAACACATTTTAGGACGTGATAACATTTTTTCCTGTATACACTTTTAAATATTTCAGCAAAGCTTATAAATACGAATTTTAATATATATTATATAAATGTAAATAAATATGCATCAATTCTAATATTCACTTACTTGTGTTATAACATCATCATCATTTCATCATCAATTCATCTTTATTTGTATTAGGCCTTGGCCTGTTACAAGGGGAGTTTTGTTTAACATTCATTAAATAAGCAATTATGTAGTTACAAATTTTTTAACAAAATTATACAAGTTATAAATAGATTTTAACGTAGCCACATGGAAAAAATAGACATTTCTTTTCCGAGGAGCACTCATTTAAATTATTTAAATCGGAACTTTGTCTTAGGAATATTGTTTTTTTCGCATCCACAAACCAGATAGAATTTAGAGAAGTTTTCTAAACACCTCGGACATACAATTTTAGAATAGATATAAATCTTGTTATCAATGGTTATTATGTCATTATTAAGGCGAAGCTGGATGAAGAACCCCTTAACACCAAAGGGAAAATTAAGCTACATATAATTATTGATATTAGGTATCATATTATATGAATTCGGCAGATTTCGTGTCCGGATATCCTCCACGTCAAGTACCAATGAATTCTCCATTACATTTCTAGTTAGTTGTTTACATAATTTTTCACTAATCTCCGGAAGGTGTATAAACGGGCCCATCGAAATTTAAAATTGTTAATTACTCTGGTCAGCTGACTTACCCAGTTTTTTCTCGATTCTGTTTGTAATGATTTCCGATATAATTGGTTCAAAAAAACTAAATAACAGCCGACCACTAAAAAAGACTCTGGTTTAATTCCACCAATGCGAATATAAAACTGGAAGTAGTATGTGATTGCACTAGATGACCAACCGATTTCCTAATTAATAGTAACAAACCTCCAGCTGGTCGACCAAATCTTTGTCGCCTTTGAGCATTTAGCTATATAAAATCCAAAACTTATCTTCTAGGGATCTCTTCCTTATCTTATTTATATCTAATATCCAAGTCTCTGTAAATCCTATTACTTCATGCGATTGTAAAAACTGTATGACAGGATCTTTATAGATTTTTTTAAATAGACCTTGGATATTCCAAAAGCTTATACTTATTTTGTTTAGGATAGCCTGAATATTTTCTTTGACTTGGTCTGGAGGTAACGAGTTTAATGAACTCTCCTGGTGAAGATTACAATTTTCCTTAATATTAGTCAGCTTTTTAACCTCTAGTTCCAATCTTTCTTGCTCACGACTCTCTGTATCAGCAGTCTGGCGACTCATAAAAAATGACTGATCTGAATTACTTCCTCCAAATTTAAATCGTACGTGAAGATATTACCATCTTTTATGAAATAATCGTCTCTGACCGTTATTTTATGTCCCTTTGCCTTTTCTTGACTTATCGTTAAGGTTAATTTTTTTCTTCTGATCCTGGATCTCTTACATAGATCTGCTATAAATAGAAACTTTCCCTTTCCTATACTTGCTAATTTTGATCTTTTTTTCCAAAATTCTCGCAAAATCGAGTTTCTTTCATAGATTGAGCTTAACGTAATTTTCACAATGGATTTATCGTCCCCACTTGACACTCTGACCAAACTATCAGGCAAACAATCAGGTAGTCCTAGTTTATTCTTAATATAATAATTAATCTCATCCGTGAGATCGTTTGTCTTAAACGGGAAGTTCAGGACTATAATATTGTTCTTTACCTTCTCGTTTCTCAAAGAATCGATTTGAAACTCCAGCTTACCTTGCAGTTGTTTACCAGTCTTAACTATCTGGTCGAGATCGGTTACTTTCTGGAAGGCTTTATCCAATTCCTCTCTCAATTCTCTATTCTCTTTCTTTAGTGAGGTTACTTCTGCTTTTATCGTACTTAAATCTGAATTTAATTGCGTAAACTTTTCCTGAATCAAAACGTATATTCCTTTTAAAGTATATTGAGTCTCTTCCGTTTCGTATTCATCCTCTTCCGCTACCAATCCAAAGTAGTCTTGAATGTTTGAGTCTCTCACTATCCCACTTTTAGTTATAGAGGGAGTTTCTACAATTTGTTCTTGTTCACCATGCATCAGATTCAATAACTCATTTCCTCTCGCTAATTCTTTCGCACTACCTTTCCGGGGTCTTCCACGCCCCTTTCTTTGCATATCTGCACGATCCATCTTTTGAGGAGATCTAGCCAAAGGGCCAGGGTTAGACTCTATCCCCGCAATTTGCAATAAGCACCTTATTAAACTTAATCTTAAAATATTTGTGTATTCGTAAACTTTCTGATACACCATATTCAATTACTTTCCACAAAGCTACAATAGAACGTCACTTCTAACCCCGAATAAAAAGTCACCAACACCGTCCACGACTCCCCCAAGTTCTAACTTGTGTTATAACAATGATCTTCAATTTCCATAATACTAAAAAGTTGTTGATTATGTTATAATGATAATCAAACTAAAATGCATAATGACTTTCGTAACAGTACTTTTAAAAGTGCAAAAATCATTAAATCATCAGTACTTTATGTTAATTCATCACAAATTATTATTCAAAAATGCCTCAAAAGATGAAAATAAGTTAAACTATTAGAACGTAGTTACGTTTTAGCTTAAATCACATCTAATTTTTTTACATTAATTTAAATTATATGGCAATTTATATAAAGTAAGACTAAAGCTAATTGAATTTAATTGTGACTGTTGGTTTTATGTAACATATACATTCATTTTTAGATGATATTACTCGAAATAATCGAATATAATTTATTTCTTAACAAATAATTCATTATAAATTCAAAGACTAGATTAGAATTATTCAATAAATTCATTTAGAAATAGATTTTGTTGAAAAGTTTTTCCACTTTTTTTCACTTCAACAAATTCTTTATTGTGAAATTACTATCGAATCCTCGACTAAACTTTCTCGAGTAAATTCCTGGAATTATATCAGTATTATTGAAACTTGCAGGTATATTCTTGGTTTTATTTCTCTTATAAATTGCAATTTATGTTTTTAAATTCATTTAATAATAATAATATATAAAATGATGTATTTAATCATCGCAGTGATAAATTGTATAGTAAAAAACAAAGATTATCGTACAAAACATCTTATAAATATTTAATATTTTTATCCGAAATAGCGGTAAAATGTATTTATTAATAATGTATATTCAGTAAAATAGTTTTTATAGAATTAGTCATTAGTGGAAAAAATGATAAACGAAAAGTAAGATGCAAACAAAATCAAATAAACAAGGAGAGATTATTATCGTGACATCGTCACAATGCTGGGCTACAATTTTTAATATTTTTAATTTAAATTATATGTCCATCTCAAATTAGTAGTTTCTTAAATCGTTTTTGCCTCTATATTGTTGCGTTATTCTCGCATGCTAGGATATCTGTATTCACAATTAATCTAAGTCTTTAATAACATAACAACTTTATTGTTAACTACAAAGGTTTCACAAGCTCTACATGGAAGGTAAGCACACCTCGTGCTCCAAAGCTACAAAGACGCCCTCTCAGCAGAGATGTATCCGCCGCCCTCCTATAGCCAAATTATAGCCACGACATATATCCTTATTTTTATTGAGTTCTGCATTTATCCTTGTCTACTTTGGACTATTTTATTAATAGGACTTATTACACTCCAATTAATAAACAAAGTCCAATGTAGACAAGATAAATACAGAAATTAACAGTAGTGTCTTATCCCTGTACATCATACTTTACCTTTAACAACAGAGTCGTGCCAGTCGTTTATTTAACACCTTTCAGGAGAAAAGGTTTAATTGAAATAACGTAACTTTTGGTGCAACTCGGAAATTTTTACATAGTTAATCTGGCTTCCTGTCCCCAAGATTTCCATATCAGGTCTCGGTTTTCATCTATTTCACCCGTTCTCGAGATTAAGGAACGGCATGCGACAGACGAACGACAGTGGGAATTTATAAGTCTACAATTTTTTCAAATTGCAGCCAATGAGAGCAATCAATAATAATGTATTAAAACAATAATAAAAAATAAAACTAAAGAAGGGATATAATGAATATTTTAAAATATATAACTTATATAAACAAGAACTTGTACATGTATTTTGAAGAGATTGTTAAGCAAAAATGCAATCGCAACCGTTCGTAGATACAGAACAATTGAATTGTATGAAAAGATATGCTCAATCGAACGTTATTTTTGTTCAATATTTCTGGATATCAGCAGTGATAAGTAGCATTTTTTAAAAATATATTATTGATCTTGAATATAGCTCATTGAATATAAGATAATATGATTTGGCAAAGAGGACAATTTCAATCGTTATCGTTTGTAAATATAAGCCTAATGTAGCATCAAAATCCTCATAAACTTAAATATTATATGAATGTGTTAATGTAGACGATGATCAAGAATTTTAAGATACACGAAGCATTTAAAATATGTATCTTGAAAGAAATTTAATATAAACTTTTTTATAGTTAAAAATTTCTACTTTAATAATTACGAATTATGCATTTAAATAGAATTTATCTATTTACAAAAACTAAGAAAAAAGCAAAGATTAATATGGAATTAGGAAAAACTTTGATTAATTCTGAAATCCTAGCTTAATTAAAATATAAAATGTAATACGATAAAATTATGCCATTTGTTTTAAGAAATGATAGAACAATCAGATTGAAATTATCAATATAAAAAGTAAACTGGTTAAGTTATGTATTGTTGATTGAAATAAAAGAATTTTTGTTTTTAAATATCGAACCAGTCGAAATAAAATAATGTTCTAGTTTATTTTAAATGGTGAAATACAATAAAATATTAATCTAATTTAATTTTTAAAATTTTTTCTAAATTATTTTTTGCTGATAATTTCTTAATATTTGCGATTTCATATACATCACATACATGACATAACGGATTGTTTGAATGATGAATATGTGATATATTTTTATATATAATTGATTAGTATTTTAACCTGAGATCAAATAGAATCTGGTTTATAAATGTCGAAATATTTAATTACGGAAATAGGGATTCTTGAAATCTTAAAGCTATTTTATAATTAATAATTTACAAATAAATTTAAAATTTCAGGAATTCATTCAATTTAGTACTAAGCCAAATTTATGAATGCTATTAAATGAAGAATCATTTATTGTTCGTAGCACAATAATATGTATATTTTTCAAATAAAGTATTCAAAATTTAATAAATCTAAAAGAAAATTTTTGTTCACATCTGTAGATTACAGGATACACAACATAATAATTTAAACATAGTTATAATTTTATGTCTATTAATGATAAAATTTTCTGTATATTTTCTCCGCAAAACGTTATCAATTTTATATATTTGAACTCATAAGTTACGACAAATAGTTTCAAAATTGCAATTTTCTGTAATAAAAAACTACTTTCAAAATATATTTTCAATTAATTTAATGCTGTCTAATTTACTATAAAAATAATATTTATAGCAAAAATTATAGCATTAAATAGAATCCTGTTATTATTTTAAGAAATTAAGATCACAATGAACACTATAAATATAATTCGCTAAATAACTACATTTTACCTTAAAAGTTATATATTTGATTCCTATAATATAAATATTAAATATGAATATATTTGCTATAAAATGCAACTAGACGTAATTATAACAATTTATCATAACAGATTCAGTTATTCAGATTTAAATCTATTATAGTAATTATTTTTGATACATTGTTGCATTAACAATCTAGCTCAGTTATTCTACATTGTCTGAGAAATGTATATACAATATTTTGAAAAATTATCATTTATCCATCTTTTAATGTGAAAAAGTAAATAACATTTATCCGTTAAATTTTAGAAATGTATTTTATGGAAATATTTATATTCGAACGCGATTTCCATAAGGAAAATTCGAATAGAAATTCACATTTCACTAATGAAAATGTGTCAGTTTCGTTTTTTACTACATAAAAATTACATATTTCAATTAAGAAAAATTTTAATTTGGAACATTAATCTAGTCAAAAGATTCAATCTTCTGTATTTCGTTCACAGCTTCTTTTTTTTCCAATAACAAAAGCAGTCTCTACTTAGATTTTTGTAAAAATCGTAATAGACGTTTAATTCTGCTAAGATACAGGTATTCCAAATTTACCTTATTGCCTGTGAAAACTAATCTGACAGGTGAGTTATTTTTTAAAATACGAGTACAACTCTTGTTAACTGCTTTTCCAATAGCTTAATTCGTATTGGTTTTCAACTAACCAGCAATATCTCGAGATTAATAGACTCCAGATTCAAACATGCGCCACTACGTGTCATCATTTACTCCAAAGTGTTAATTTTTTGTGAAATTAGTGGCTAATTTCCTCATAGATGTGAAAATTGCTCTGAAAAACTTTATTGCATTTGCTTATATAGTTTCCAAATGCATAAAGAATAATGAAAAGTAAAGATAAATGATCTTATTATTTCAATTATCTTAAAAGTATACAAACATTCTATTTACAAATTATTTAATGTATATATTTTAATTTGAAAATAAATGTTGATAATTAAAACGAAAAGCACATAAAGTTTAAATTCATAAAAATTTAAATTTATTGTGTTTTAAATTTGATATTTACTCGATTTTTTGCAAATAATATATATATATATATATATATAATACTGACATTTTATTAAAACAAATTGGAATACCTTGATTCTATAAGGTGTGTATAAGATGTATGTATAGTCAGTATGTTTTGCATATAAAGTTTTCCGTATTATAAATAAAAGTGACAATATTAATCAAAGAAAATTATAAATATAAATTTCTGAAATATAAAATTCGGTGTTCAGTTATATTTCTTAATCTGCAAATTATTATATTATTTTTTCCTATGGTGTTTTCGATAGTTTTAATAAACAGTAATAATATATAGTTATTTTTTAATATTAAATGATAATTAATATATATACTAGTTTATTATGCTATCTTTATTTACACAAATAATAAGCATTGTAAAACATCATTCTCTATAAGCAAATTAGCAAATTGTCTTCATTAATATATAATATATATTATATATATAATATAATACTATGTAATTAGTATATATTATATTGTATAAATAGGCTTATATATATAATATATTAGCCTATTTATAATATAGAATACGTTCTTACATAAATATTCTGTACCTGTTTAAATAGAGGCATGTTACATATTTGATAGATTGTATAATATAATGTACTGTACATTGCTGTACTGATATAAATTACTTACATAAATTTATTGTATGTGGAGATTTAACGTTCAGTTAATAACGATGTGTGTAGTTAGATCTTACATATCGTAAATCTTCAACATATCAGTTAAATGCAACATTGATATTTATTTTAGATATTATAAATATTTAATCGAAATAACTAACTTTGTATTATTTTCAAAATTGTTCTACAATATTATGAAAATATAAAACCAAAAGTGAAAATTACCCTCAAGAAATATAAATTTTAAAATTATATAGGCCTATAGATTCTTTAAATTATATTCCGCAGAATTTTTTTAATGAGAAACATTAATTTGTTTTCTAAGTATATAGTATCTACTGCCAATATGTAAATATAATTTGTGCACAAAACAGCAATATTTACAATTTCGTATTTATAAGGGTAAGAATATAATTTTTGAAAACCTTGTTTTTCTTTGAAGTTTCTGTTCAAGATAAATTTTCTTATAATGTAACGTTTTTTCATATATACGTTAAATAAATTGCAAATTATCTATGTACTACTAAATTTAAGAATTGTGAAAGCTTGTACCTAAGCTTTTAATAAATTAAGATATTTATTTTTTCTAAATATAAGTAGAAATGGTGATTTTCATTACTCATTTGATTATATTTATTTATTGTCGCTTTTTTATAGACAAGATTATAAATTTCTCTTAGTTTTAAAATAAAAATATAAATTAATAATTTAATAACTCAATTTATCATGAAAAATTTTACATCGTGTTTGTTTTATTATATTTATATACTGTTTTCATTTTAAATAATGCAAAAATTTAGTTTCTTTGAAAATGAACTTTATAAACAGGTGAAAACATTATTGTTTTAATTTATTGAAATTAATATATATTATTTTAATTGTTTAGAATAAAAATCAGAAATTCATTTTTGTTATGACATTCATCCTTTAAGTGTAGGATAAATATAAAGTGAACTTTCGATCCATATCAAGAGGGAAAAATTGCTAACCTTGATATTCGATTGGTATGAGAATGATGAAATGTTCTTGGAAAGCATGGTCTACAGATCTATTGTTTCGTATTGTTATAAGCTTTTCTCTAGAGATTGCCCTACTTCGTGTAAAGGAAATCTATATGGAAGAAATTTAGAGCTAAATGATAAACAGAAAAGTGATAATTGTAAGAAATACGTAATTGTAAATATATTTCGTATCATTGATTCTAAGGAAAGTCAATATATTTTTCGATATTTCAACTTTCTTTAAAAATATCATGAACTTATAACTATTGAATATCCTTCAGGCGATATGATTTTGTCTTGAAAAATATCCTAACAGTATTTGCGATTTCCGGTATTGCTTTTGTCAAAAATTTCGTGAATGAATCGTACAGACATATATTGAAGTGTTTCATTACTTTCAATAATTTTAATTTAATTAACTAATTTGTTTAAATATAAATAATGAACAATTTTAAATTTGAAGATATATTAAAAATTCAATAAAATAAAATAAAATGCAGATATACTGTACTTATACTTTTCATTTATTAGAAAAAGTTTATTAGATAACAAAAACATTAAAGTATTTCTTTTATTTTGAAAGTAAGTTTGTTTATTTTTATAATTTATTCATTACTAGATCATTTCTTTAAGAGATTCCATTTTCTATCTACAGTCTATTTTAACAGTACTTGAAAGTAGACCTTAACTTTTATTTACTTTGTAAAGTTGAAAAGAAGGATTTTGTCTTGTTTTTAAAGTCTAATGGGAAATCAGTGTAATCACTATTCTCTATTGAATGCAAAACAATATACAAAGTATAATTTTCTATGGAATATTAAAAAAAAAAAACATGGAAAAATATTTTTTGTATATGTTATTGAAGTAAAATATTCTTAATTTAAACTCTGAAAAAATGTAAACTATTTCTACATTCTAATTATATTCATATACATAATTTTAATGTCAATTATTACACTAATGCATTTTGAATGTTAAAGTTAAATTAACATCACACTATGCATATATAAGCCTTTATCTATCTCCTATCCACAAACAGATAAAAGATAAATTTTGTTTATTTAATAATGAAATTAATATTATAAATAAAAATACAAATGATATAATTTTATTGATCACGATATAATTTATTAAACGATAAAACAGTTAATAACAAATAAAAATATTTGTCTTTAAATTTCTATACTTCAACACTTTTTCTAATAAACTTTCAGACTTTGTAGTTAATATCAATATTTAATTAAAACTCTTCCATTTCTGTGTTTGAAATAACAAACTTTGTCTTTCTATAGGATATAAAAAACATTACCAAATTTGCGTTAATACTTTACAAATGGAAATGGCATGTTTATCTTTCATCCGTTTTATATCTTAAGAAAAGTTTATGCTGCTAAAGGAAATCTTGGTAATTAAATTCGCTCAAGCATGTTTAAAAGATAATTAAATAAACGTCATCATCTGAGATTTCATTGATATTTAGTTAGATCTTATTATTATTATTATTTAAGTTTAATTAAAATTTTAGATGTTACAATTCATCCTAAATTTATTCATTTTAATAATAAAACACGAATTTTCATGTTTAAAGTATGTTAATCGAAATAATAGAAAATAATAATTTGTTAAAATCATACAAGAATTTGGTAATATTATAATAAGTTATAAATTAACTAGTCCAATAATTTATAATTATTTTCTCAACAAAGTGTCTTTAACAGGTGACGAATTAAATGTTTCCTATGTGTGACAGTTTCTGATGAAGGTAACTTCTATTATTTGATTGTTGGTAATTAACTGGACAAGTGAATACGTTGAGAAAATTTGCTACATAAGGATTATTCATTAATTATGCGTTCATGTTAGTTATTACAAGTGTCTACACACATATTTATATATGTAATAATTGTAATTTTACTTATTCTTTAAAAAACAGCGAACAGTTGTAAAGAATTCGTAAATTTCTTAATAATAATTTATAAGTTTAACTTTAAAATAAAAAAAATCTAAAGTAAAATATATTTGAAATGTTTTATAAAATATAAAAAATAATTTAAGTAATACTAATTTTAAATAATATTAAAAACCCGAAATTTTTTTCTAGTTCTAAAAGCATTAAGTTCATATGTTAATAATTCATGATCATTGTGTTGACTTAAAAAATTACAGCCATGTAAAAAATTTTAATCGGAAACATTCGTAATGACTTCAAAGCAAACAGAATTCAAATCAAAATATTTATTTATATGCTATTGACCTGCATAGGCTTCTTACACATCATTATTATGGTGTAGATACAACACTCATACAATGCAGAATCTTTAATTTTATATTACTGTTTAAGTCAGAAAAAATAATATATGGTTTTTAAACGATCTATCTGTTAACATTTAAAATTTCTTCTTAATATTCCTTTACAGATCGTCTAAAAATTTGATTATTAATATATTAGAAATTGAATTTATATACAAAGAATGTTTAAATATTAAAAAGTATTAGTAAAGTGTAGAAATAAAAGGAATTTAGTGTCAGAGAATGCAAAGTTTAGAGAGTATCCGCCGCTTTATTAGGCTGCAGTTTGAAAAAATTATAGACAAATTTTCAACGTCGTCTGATTGTCCGTCTGTCTTTCATCATTCTCGAGAAAATAGTCAGATAGATGCACGCCGAAAAGAAATATGGAAACTATGGAAAGAGTAGAGGCAGAAGACCCCGATTACATGTATATAATGCTTCCATTGCAAACAGAAAGTCACGTTATTTCAATTCAATCATTTTTCCCTGAAAACAGTAAGATAAATGACCGGTACGACTCTATTCCTAACGAAAAAGTATGATGTACAGGGGCAATTTATAATTTAGGGAAAAATTAGAAATTTCTATGATGTACAGTAATTTGGATGGAACATCATTAAGAGAATTTTGGATAAAATTCCTTAGAGATAAAAGGTAATTTTATTTACACAAATAACGAGAAGCTAAATATTAGACAAGTAAATCACGTTTCTGTTACTGAATATTCATTTAACACCGAATTTCTAGAGATAAATAACAATTTTTTATTGTAATCATGTGATGTTCCACATTGACAATAAGAAATAATGAAAATTATAAATTTCAGATAAATTTGAAATGTGTCAAGGAAATTCATGTTTACATTGAATACGAATATGAATTTAAAATTTTTTATTTAAATTTTTTAAATCTTTTTTTAAGTTATTTAATATATAGAATTATTAGATATTTTAAGTGACTTTACTTTATATTTTTATTATTATTTATTATTAAGTTAAGGCTTTAGTTGTGCATAGCTGTATAAAATAATTAAAACCTATTTTCATAATATTTAAGCAAAAAAAAAAATGTAAAGAGAAAGTTCAGACATTCGGTATCATCTTACTTTTACCTAATTAAGATAACATAATTATAAGGTTAGTTTTAAGATTTACATAATTAAGTATCTAACAGAAAATTAATCAATTTTGTAATATTGTTAGCCGAAGACCCTTTTTTAATTAAAGTTTTTATGGTTTTTTTTTGACTTTTTGAGTCCTTTTCATTATGTGAATTTGCATTTCCACTTAATTCGATCACTTATTTTAAAAATTCGGCTGAACTTCTTTATAAAGAATACGAATTTTTTTTTGAATATTTTATAAAGTGAAGAAATAAGGTGCTATTTTAAAAATTATTTTAATTTTTGAACGTTTCTGGTAGTATATAGGCTACACATGTAATATATTAAATCAATTTATGTATGCATAATCGGAATTTTGTAGAATTGTTACAATTCCGATTATACATACATAAGTATTCAAGTTTCAATATTCAATACACATTATCTGTTATTTATTTTGAAGGTTCTACGATGGGAATAAATCTAGAAACAAAAGTATTTTAAAATATCAAAAATTATATAATACAGGCAGTAAATAATATAAAAAGTATAGCAAAAACTTTCCGTCATGCGAGATGAGTTTTGCATGTAGTATAATATATTACAAATAAGGTATTAGCTGTAAAGCATAAATCAAAATAGCTAATTTATGTAAAGGGCACGACATAATTATTTATTATTATTTTATACGTATATACGCTATACGTATTATACCTACATACGCTATATGGCGATTATTATATAATCGCTATATAGCGTATATAGGTATAATAGGTATAGCGTTTATCTTTAGATAATTTTAATTTATAAAATATTTGTTTCAAAAATCTTCAAAAGCAATCAATTTATTAGCCTCGACTAAATCTTAAATCATTATACGAAAAGTGAAACTGCTAATAAATAGTAATTTTACTTTTTAATTTATGCAATGCTCTATCGTGGCATACAACACAATTTTTAAACTTGAAACCTAAATCAAAATGTTCCTTTATCGCTATTTACACGTTTCTCAATGTATTTAGTTTTTTCCCATAAACTTTTAATTATCTACTGCAAGTTCAATATTTTATATTCAGTTTCAGTTCAGTTTCAATAATTTTACAATGATTTAAATCAATACTCAAAAAAATACAGTAAATACCTCTCAAAGACCACCCCTCAATTTTGCTCGGAACCAATGTGTAGTCGCAAAATAGGAGTTTTACTTAAAGTATCTTAAAAATTTTTAAATTATTTTAAACATATTTTTCACTGTAAGAATATTTCATTTAAATACTAAAAACTCATTTTGTTATGCATGAAAAATAACAAACAGTTGTTCTAGGACAGATTACAACTTTTATATTTTTATGGATACTAGATGTTCTGCATGGCTAATAATTCATTAACTACAATGCGTGACAAAGCTTCGAATATCACCTAATCAATTATTTCCCTATTATACGGCAAAGGCCTCTATTAATTACGTGTACACTCTAAGGGTAAAAGGGGAGTGGGAAAAAGTACATCAGTATACAGTACATGGTTGAGAAGAAAATAGAGGCATCGTATAATGGGACACTTTATTCATATGATTAATATGAAGGCTTAAAAGCCTTCATATTAATCATATGAATAAAGTGTCAGAAAATTGTTGTAAAACTTTTTAAACTTTTATTTTTATTTTTTAATGTTAAACGAGTCCATGAACTATTGTACACGTAATTGAAGAGCAGAGAATCAAAAATTGATTCAAAAAGTGAACATGTAACTGATGGACTGCCCTTAATAAAGAGTTACGAGTAAAACAGGAAAGAATAGAAATTTAATAAGTAGTAAGGATTTTGTGAGAGTTTTTAAAAATATTTTTAATTTTACTTCAAGTCTATCAATGGTCGAGTAGGTAAAACCACTGAAGATTGATAGTTGGTAGTGGGTTCACGCCTCTCCAATGAACTGGTAACGTGAACTTTTCGGGGTTTTCTTTATGTTAGTAAAACCTAAATAGGGCCATTTTCCCATAAAAGACCTCCTGGGAGGCGCTCCTCTCTCCACAGATCGTCTATATGTCGCATTGCCTATATAACCAACCAATTACATTTTAAAACGAAATGAAAACAATGGAAAAATGGCATGAAAAGAATATATAATGGTGTCTGTATAGCCAAATATAAAATTTATTCAATTTTGACTAAGGTCAAAATATGTCATAAATAAGAGAAAATAAAACCTTAATTCTTATTCTCTAATTGTCGTGATTCTTCAGGTAAGATGCTTCTTTATGAAACCAGAAATTAAGTTTTCGCTAAACAGTATATTTACAGTGTAGACAAAACTATCTTGCTTCACTGTTTACTTAGCCTGGGGCAATGGTTTTGTCTACAATCTGCATATGCATCTTCCATAGATACTTGTGATTACTTACTTAATCTATTAACTAAATAATTCAAAGTATCTCTGTATTATCAAGATTAAGAAATGCACAATAAATATCCTATTCTGTAAAGTCAATACTTATATTATTTTGTATTTATACAATAGGCATATATCCATTAGAGAAAGATCAATTTAATTATTTACAATAAAATATAGTATGCTGCAATATATAAAATGTGTTTTTTGTTTCTTCTATTCTAAATATAGTTTCTAATAAGAATGTTTCCAGTAGAAAGCAATAATACTACTTTACTAAATAAACATTCTAGTGAAATCCAATGCTAAGATAATCTAACTTTATAGAGAAAACTGGTCGAATCTTAAATTTCGCTTCCTTGATACATTTAAACGGACAAAGACAATACTTTTCTAATTCAGAAAAATAAATTTATAAAGCAATTTTTAAAACTACATAATATTTTTTATAATTGTTACATTACTAAGTTATGATTTGTCCTTTTAAAATTCAGTCAAACATGTCCAAAAATAAAATATATACTATATATAATCCATATTGAAAATGCTTGCACTTCAAAGATGTTAAGCATGCTATCTACTTTATTTACATTAATTCTGAGAATTTTATAATTATTCCATTATAGTGAAAATCAATAATATATTGTTATACTAACAATTGATAATATTATCAATCATCAATACGACATTGATTCAAATTTTCTCATTAGAAGTTGTGACCAATTAATGTAATCATTATAAAATATATTCATGTTTCTCATTTTTCATTAAATTTAGAAATTAATTTCCAAAAAAATTATATTTTTGATTTATCAAAATTATTTATCGATTAGAATTTTATTAAATTATAAATTGTTCTGTTATGAACTTTTAAAAATTCGTATCAAAAATCTTATACCGAATGTTTAAATTTAACTTATAAATCCATTCAATATTTACAAGTTACAGTAAAAATATTGTAAATATTTTTACTGTAACTTGTATATTTCATTTTCTATTATACTCTGTAATTTTTTTTATCTTCGCTTGTGTATTGTATTATATTCTAGAGAATTTTAAAGAATTTTTTTTTTTTTTTTAAATTAGATGAATATATTTTTAGTAACTTTCACAATATTCACGCATTATATAAGGTCAGTAATTTTCTCTTGTTTTTCTATTTTATGTGCTTAAACTGGATTAACTCAATTTCCTAAATTGAGCTAAAAATCTTAATTGATTAATATATTGTTAATACAGGGTTAAGTCTGTGTTATAACGGATAGCCCTTCTTATCTTTAAAATCAAATCAAATATATTGTTAATTTCTTTTAATTTTTTTATAACTTTTTCAAATTTTATAGTCATTTTTTCGTGAAATATATCTGTATTTTACTTTTATGTACTTCACTTAATCGCACACATTTCGGTTTTCGCAATAACAAAATATTTACTTAAAATTTTTACATCTCAGCAAACCTTCATTTCCTTTCACATTTAGTATTAGTTCGGTGAATCTCAAAGAACGAGTTTGTATTTCTTTTTTCGTGTAGTCACATATTTGAAACACCAATTCTTAAAGAAAATCATTATATTTTTCTTTAATAAAAAAAGATAATTATTTTATAGATGAAAACCTTTCCAAATATTTTATTCGGGATTTAAAATTTAGTTTTTTTTTTTTCGATTGATTTGCATTCAGGAGTGTTGCTATACATTAAATGCTTCATACATATTTTTTCTATAATTTATACTGTTAACGATACTATAATAAATGTCATGAGTATGTTATAGTTTTTGATATTTTGGAACTTGTATAGTTTAATAAGTTACTTTCTTTTTCTTCCGAAATAGTTTTTATTATTTTTATTTCATTATAAAACTAACTTGACAACAAAAGTACTAAGAAAATGTTTAAAAAATACATCGGTTCTTTAAATTTATAATTGCTTTTCTATATTTTTCACCAAAAAGTTTCGAAAAGCTTTTTTACAAAGTCTAAGTCAAGAGCTATTATTATATTCCATTAACGATATTTTTCGAGTCTAAAACAATTCAATGTTAACAATCAATAATGAATAAATGTGATAATTCACATGGGAATAGTTATTTTATCCGTAAACTATTGAGAAACAATTACCAAAATTGTTTACAGGTGAAAACAAAACTATATAAGTGTGTGGGAAAAATCGATTGATTTAAGTGGTTAACCAACAGTGAACAGCTGTAATAACCATTTCCTTATAAATGTTACAATGCATTAAAATTTCTTGTTCTTTTAAAGTTTATATAGCTTTTAAATAGCGCAATATACGATATTATGTTTCGTGGCTTCAGAATATTCATAGCATCGACTACTAAACTTATCAAGATGGATTTATTCCATGACTAGAAAAGTAAAAATCAAAAAAGTTGAATAAAAGTGTTCATACGATGGTGTATCACACTAAATATATTCAGACGAGTACTTGGTTAAATCAATTCAAACAAAATGTTCTTGCTGATTTATTTAAATATATTAATTTTTTCGTTTCGGTAGATCTTTTTATTTAATATTATTAAAAAATACAATAAGTTCTTTAATATATAATCATTAAGAATATGTTACGAAATTATTTAAATAAATTTTTTAGTTATAAATATTTGCATAACGTAGAAGAAATTTTCTCATTAGCAAAACCATTATTTTTTTAATTGTAGAATTCATAACAAATTTTCATAAAAAGTATAAGGTTTTAATATTTGAGAGTAAGCACAAAATTGCAATGTTGATCTTATCATACAGGAACACTATTTGATGAATGAAAAGACTTTATTATGTACTGTACAATGGATTATTTAAAGTCAATTTTATTTATCAAATAGTGTTCCTGTGTGATAAGATATACATAGCAATTTCGTGCTTACTCCCAAAGAACAAAACATAGAACAAGAAGCAATCAAATATTAAGTTATTAATATTTCATGCATTTTAATTAATTATTATAGAGCATATAAATCACTTTAAATTCCAGTTAACATATAAAAAGAACATTTCTTTATCATTAAAACATATCAGAAATGCTTAATAATTATAAAAATGTTTTCATAGTTAATTTTTTTAGTTCCAATAGAATAAAAAAAAACTTTTGGCCTTTATTATAAATGCTAAAAGAATCTACACAGGTAAATATTTTAAACGCAAAATGTTAAAGTATAAGAATCTAATGATATAAAATGTTAGCAAACTTAAAATTTAAAACAAATAGACAAACAACATGTTTATTACATTTAAACTTTAAGTATTGGAAATTCATAATAAAAAACGCTAGAAATAAAACATTTTGTGATGACTATGTTATCTCTCAATATGTATTACCTTCTGAAATATATGTATATATATTCTTACTGAAAATTTACATTTACCGTAATTAAAAATTAGCATTACACGCATAAATTGTTGTTTGTATAATTTAAGATTTAGATCTATTTATATTACTTTTGAAATTATAATTTTCTACCAAAGTAAATGTTACAAATACTCTTGAAAAGAATACTGTTAGTATTTTGAAAAATTTACAAAACATTTAGATTTATTATATTTATTTATGATAAAATGGTAATTGAAATATTCAAACTATAAAACACATTTATTATTAAATACAAAATAGTAGTGAAAAGGTTTAAATTTAAATAGAAATTAAGAAGATGCAAGTATAATTAAAAACAAACAAAAATTAATTTAAAATAAGTCTCAAGTTAAATATTCGAACAAATCACACAACACATAGGTAATGTTACAGACATTGCCATTTATTCGTTATTATAATATAATAATGATTAATATATGTATTACAATACTGTACAGTTAGAGTTAGCCCATAGAATATTTGAAAAGCAATTTTACAAATTGCAATTTTTCCAATTTTTCTAAGTCTAATTTTTAAATATTAGATAAAAATAAATTTTTAAAGGCTTACTGAATATGAATAATAAATATAGTATCAATATAAATAAATAAAATACTAATATATTCATATTAATATAGACATATATTTAAAAAATTTATGTTAATACGAGTATATTATTTTTTATTACACGATAACTTGTATGTGCATTAATAAATTGTTAATATAACAAACACTAGAATTATTACATTGTATCTACACACCTAAGTTTTCACAACAATATAGGTTTACCCGAGTTATTTTTCTAACTTTACTCAAGTTATTTTTTTCAATGTTTTATTCATTAAAGCTTACTTACTGAAGCTTTAAGTTTTACATAAACTTATCATTATTACAAATTATTATTCTAAATATATGCTGATTTTTATAACTTATATTTAAGACGACGGATAATTCATTACTGAATGTAGTTCTGTAACTATTATGAAATTACAATTTAATATTATTTAACTGCATAACTAATTTTCTTATTAACTGAAATACTAAAAATTTTTATCTTCTGATAATTTTAAGAATAATTTTAATAATAGAGAAGTCAAACAAAAACTAGTTTATTTTAATTAAACCTTAATTATCATAACCTAAATCATTAAAAACTTGCTTTTACGTTTTTTTTTCTTTTTAAGTAACGGAGACAGACTAAGATTTAAGACGATTACGATGGCGAAAAGTCTGTCAATCCAATAAATTCTCAGCTTGTTTAGATGTTGAAGCTGAGGCCATAGAAACTGGAGTATTTACAAATATTTTTCAATCTGATAAAAATGCTATATATGTGCACTTGTATTGCTTAATATTTTCTGCTTAAATAATTTAAAACAATTAGAATATATATGAATGTAATTTTAATTATTAATGAAACGATATTAAAACGAAAAATTATTTTCTCAGAAGTTAAAACTTATTTACTAAGCATATTAAAAATGAACTAACATTTAAAATATTTTGAAAGAAAAATATAATCTGCGTTAAGAAATATCTAACATAACCTCCATAAATAAAAAATTTCAAACTTTATTGACTTACTACTTCATCTTTGAATAACAATTTGGATCTTAATAACAGCATTATTAATGCGATTAATATGTTTTTATTATAAATTTTATCATTAACAAATAGAATATATATTTACATTGTCTAATCCTACTATCTTACCATTATAATTTCGACAATGAGATTCAGATGAACTGATACGTTTTTCATAATTTGGCTTTAGATAATTATTTTGGTAAAATCGTCAATGTGAAAATTGGATGTAGTTATGTGTTATCCACGATAATCATTTTGGAAATGATTCATATATTTTTGAATAAGGTAACAGTTAAACTATTTGTGTTCTGACAATCTGATTTAAAGATACTATCGTCCAAAAGGCAGAATGGTCAACCCAGAACTCATACCTTAATCCTATCAAGAATCCTTAGGATGAAATGAATTGTCAAGTGGAAGAGAAGAGAGACTATCCAAAAACTATTCAGTTGCTTTAAAAGACAAATGGTAGAAAATTTCGGAGAATAAAGACTATTTTTCGGGAAGTATAAGTTATAATACTGATTAATGGTTCTATATTTATTAAAATTGAAAAAGAAAAACAAACAGATTGTTACATAACATGACATTAATGCCTGGACATTGATAATTTATTAGAAAAAGTAGATGATTTGTTTTTCATACATTAAAAAAAAAATTCTGTTAATTATAGTTGGTTAAACATTCTCATGTATCTAAGCACTAATAGTATGTAAATTTACAAATATTTGAATATAAATTAAATACCTTAACGTTAATAATCTTCATTGTAGATATAATCATTCAATCAATTATTATTCAATCAATATTTATTTGCATCAAAGGATACATTATATTATAATAAGGAACAATCTATTATAGTGCATGTACACTTTAATGTACTGTACACACATTAGCATATATCTATACATTATATATATGTCTATAATGTTACAACAAGATATAGCAAAAACATAACATATAAGTGGAAATACGAACAAAAGTGATTACTAAATAATAGTCACTAAAACTCATATAAATAATTATAAAAATTATACAATTTTTATTGCCTAGATATCCTAGCTTTAGTGATAACATAAAGAACGAAAAATTATTTTCTCTTTTCGTGTAGATTTCTTCAATTAATTCGATCACAAACTATCATTTCCTATTTTTATTGTACAAGTTTCTCAAAAATAAAAAAAAAATCAGTTATACTTTGAATTATAGCCTGGAAATGTAGCATAATAAATTTCCAATTTTATTTGGAATATAATATCTGAATATATATTATATTATACATACATACAACATATTTTAAATTTATAACAACACATTTATTTTTTTAAAAAAAATTCTAGTATAATTATTCTTTATTTATTCTTTTTTTTTTAAATAAAAATCATTTGAAACGAATAATTTATAATTGAAAAAACACTTAAAATTTAAACACTTAAATCTGTATTAAAAAATCCAATCATGCGAGAATAACACTTATAAATCCTGATTCTTTACGGATTAAAAATATTTTAAAAAGAGAATAATAGCAAATGTAAATGAACACTTAACAGATTATTATAATTTTCACTTTACAGCGAACAAATAAAAAGCACACATACATATAAAAATAATTCAGATTTAAAATAATACATTACACGTTTTATTTGTTTAGTAGTTTAGAAAAAGTTTACAAATGATATTTATTTTTTCAAAAATATACGGACCGTATTATTTTGGAATTTGTGTAGCTGTCATCAATCATTTCTAAAGAAACCACTGACCTGTTTTGAAGTTTAGAAATATCATTTAAAGAAGGACTCATTTGGTAGATATTGTCATTTATTTGAAATTCAACTTTGCTTTTTTATAATGAATTTTTTTTAAATCCAGTATATTAATATAAATAAGAATAATGGTTAAAGCATAGTAAAATTCTTTCAACAATGTATTTTATAAAAATAATTTTCAAAACTTGATGCAAAACATTGATTTTATTAGTAAGATATAAATAACCAATTGTCCATCTAAATTATAAAGGTATAATAATACTTAAGATTTCATTTATTTTCATAAATAATTAAATTTATACAATGAAAATTATTCTCTTAATATAAATATCTATTATCGTCGTAATTTGTATATATATACGTACAGATTGCGACAATAATAGATATTTAAACTAAGAGAATAATCTTCAATTTTCATTATATGTATATATATATAAATATATACATACAATAGTCATTAAATAATTGCAATAACCTCAAGTTATAGTTAAGGCGAGGAATTATATAAGATTTAAATGAATAGATATACTCTGAGATATTCAACCTCTATATTATGTGCAATTCGTCTCAGAAAAATTTTTCAATTTGTCGCAAGAGCAATAATTTGAAGTATTGATGAAATTATGAAGGAAAAAAAATAAGATATTCGAAACAGCTAACTCATTACTCAAGAGAATTAATATGTGAGATGAATATAATGAACGTAATAAGATAGATGGACGTTATTTCATTACGACATTAGAAGCAATACGGTTCAACGTGTCTAAGCGAAAACAGAATTTTACAACAAAAAATTTCTATATATTCTATACAAGATAGTAAATTTAAAAACTGTTTCAATAAAACAGAATTAACGATAAAGCTGTAATTGTTTAACAATGATTAGCTGAGGAAACAAACTATCTCTTTCTCCATTCATCATTGAAGGCATCTACATCTCCAACCAATCTTCATTAAAATCTTTTACGCATAATATCTTGAATTGCAGAGAATCATTTTATCTTCCGAAAGTTTTAAATTAATTTCATACTTTCTTACTTTGCTGAAAGTTATGCTGTGTAATTACGATTCAAATTAGTAATACATTTTCAAAAGTAAAGAAAATATGAAATAGACTATATAACATTTAACTTAAAAAAACAGCCTATATTATTTACTAAAATTAATTTATAATATATTATTAAATTTTTAATAATAATAATTTATGATATTATATTTAATATAATAAATTATTATTAATAAAATTTTAAAAAATATTAATAGTAATAAACTAGCATTTTTATTTTTCACTTTCAGATAAGCTAACAACTGCTTACAATAAACAATTTATAATAGTAAAATTAAAGAAATTGAAAAATATAAATGTCAGATTTTTCGAAATAAGTTACAATAAAATGATAAATCTAGAATATAATTTTTTATTCTATATTTATATTTGATGTTAAGTTTTGCTGAAAAATGCATGATTCTATAGATTCCCAAGCGATCTTACACATCAAAAAATTTTACAAATCAAATTTGCTTTAAAATATATGTAAATACTACTAGGATCTTATATCAGAAGTGGATAACCTACAAAAATGGTAAATGTAATAAGAGAATTATATTAAAATTATTTGCTTACATTTTTTATTATTAAAATTTTATTCTATACAATATAATACAGTTCCAATTTAAAATTTTCTCTAATACCAAAAGAACAAAATAAATAAATAAAGCTAAATTTAAAAAAATTAAAAACAATGCAATTTTATTATTAAAATTCAATAGTTTACGCATAGATTTTGTACAAAGTCTATCGATAAAACAAAGGTTTTACACTTTTAAAAGAAATTTAGAAAGTAACAGCAAACAAGAAGTTGAAAATATTTAAGGTAGTTTTTATATATAAAATACTGTATAACATATTTTAAATAGAAATGCTTATATTCTATCATATTTTACTGTACAAAGGTTATACTAATATATCGGTATTTTTATTTTATTTTATTTTAGAAACAAAGTCAAACTGCAAATATGGGCTAAGTTCCAGTTAGTTTATATCCAAATGACAATTTTACTACTAGATCAAAAACTACCATCCATCATTTTATCCACCAAAAATTCAATGATATCGATCAGGTTGTGCTCTAAATTATGGCAATTAAATCGGTATACGAATTTGATAACTTATCAAAAATGTCCAAAAACCATTTATTACACAAAACTTAACAGCTTAAATATTCTGTCACTTTTACTGAGGTTACAATTATGTTAATTTAGGTTATCTTAAACAATAATTTACAACTTTCCTGTCATAATTGATTTCTAGGGACATGGTAACTTCTACAGGAATTTTTAAAATTTCATACACAAATCATACTTTAGATTGGTTAAGTGTATAAAAATCTTTAAATATTGATTTATTGTCTTTAACACTTAAAAAAACATCAAAATAAAATTTTCTAAGATTTGATTTATTAACATTAATTTTTTATTATAATGCTATTTTAATAATAAATGATGAGAGTGGTTATTTAAATAAGTTATAAATTTTTTATAATGGAAACAGTGTATTTATTTTGTGTTTTTTTGAATATTAAATTATTCAAGAACAATTTTACGATTGTGAGAAGGTGGATCTGAAAATGTTTCAGAAATGATTTATATTCAAACTACATACATATTACAATACTGTAAAGCTGACATAGATTGGATCAGATACAAAACCACAGTAAATCCAGTTCTTTATCACTTGCTGACAAGGGAATGTCGGACAAAGAAGTACCTAACTGAAGCCTAGGGTCTCATCAAAGAAAAGAACTAAAAGAAGTGCGGGAGAAGACATCAGTCAATGAAGTTTAAGAAGAAAACTCTATTTCTGTAACATTTAAATGACAAATTCAACATAACATGTTTTGAATGATGCCAAAAAATCCACACAGTAAGCTATGTATTTTTCATGAGTTGTGGAAGTTTTGTTCTTCCGGACATTTATGCAGGTCATAAATTTCGAACTTTCCGCAAAAAATCTTTTTGTCTTCTATTTCTATTCTCTGTTAAAATTCCAAAAGTGTGCAACTATCAGAAATGTGAAAAAGAAACCCTTCTAGCTTGCTAACTCAGTTTCTATTCTCTTTTTATTAAATTTCTATATATATTACGTATAACATACCAAGTATCTTATATATATATATAAATATTTTGTTCTTGTTTTACAATACAAAAATTTACAAAAATATATATATTGTAAAATGTTATTGTTTTTCAGATTCTTTCAAAAATAATCATATTAAGGTTATTGAAGAAAAACAAAAATAATGATGTTTTGATGTTAAAATAAAAAGTATGACTATTTTTAGCTATTAATCACTCATTATTTTATTTATAAACTACATCTTTTTTTGTTTGTTTATTATAAAAGATTAACGTAATAACAATTTTTATTACTTTTGTATACTTTTCATTCAAACTGAATTATTTTTATGAAAATAAATTTTTAATTTCAGTAGATTGTTGGTACTTATATACATTTTAGTTATTTCTTTGTCACCTTTAAAATCATTACTTAAGCCTGATAAGCAAATAAACAATAATTTATTCAGATAACGATAAACAAATACAACAATTTACAGTGTTTGTAATTTTCACATACAAAGACTGATGACCTTGTTATCATCTTTATCCCGTATAGAAATGATAGATGATTTTCCATCAAATTATTCAAATTACTGTAAACCTTGTTAAATTGCGCCCATTAATTACAGCAATAATAATATACACAAAATAATTTTGTATAAATCTATTTAAATAATAAATGCTATTTAAAATTTTTTTGTTTTTAAAAAAGAATTTATTTAAAAGAAAAACTAATTATAATTTCATTATAATCAATTACTAACAAATATAAAAGTGTAACAAAATATATTCAACAAGAAAAATTCATATAAAATTAATTATTACTTTAAAATTACTTTTAATATTAAATTAGTTTGAACAGAATTCAATAATTGAAAGTGAAAATAATAATTACAGTTTAAATTAAGAAGAAAACCTTTATTACAATTTAATTTAATTGGATTTTCCCACATCCAAATTACATTATCATACATTGGATAAAAAAATAAGAAAATAAATATTTTAAAAACAATTTTCAATAGAAATCTAATTATAGGTTATATCAAATAAGATTTCGAAGGTTATTATGTTCGTATTTTGAATGGAAAATCTTCAATTTTAAGATAATAATGCAGTGATAAGAAGTTTTATTCTAAAATGGATCCTTGAAATACTTTAAAGTAAATATAATTAGTGATAAAATATTTTTTAATAATTACTTTAATTTTAGGCCTTACAGGAAAAAACATTTCTTTTCTTAAGAATCAAAAAGAAACGGTGATAAACGGGTAATGATTCACAGGAATTATAATTAAATATAATTCATACTCTTATATGTTGTTATTTTATATGAAAAGTAAAGTAAGCAAATATTCTTAGAGAAATAATTTTTAATCAAATATTATGCTATTATAAAATTAAATTTATTAGTTGATTTTAATTATTATACTTTCAAACTGAAAATCTAAATTAAATCAATATGGTTCAAATTGTTTATTTTATAATAGACAAAATCATTTTTATTCGAGGTAATTAAGAATTTAAAGTTGTACATAATTTTATATCAATAATTTTTTTTAAAATATTTGCTTTCTTTTTTCATTTTGAAAAATAAATTAAAACTTCAGCAATAAAATGGTTCTAACGTATATAAAATAAAATGCAAATAATTGATTTTAGATCATTCTATATATAGAGAAATGATAAACGAGTAAAATGCTATACATTATGTATATTTGACTTTTAAATAAACTTAAAAACTATTATATGAAAGAATTATAATATTTGTTTTTACTAAAAAAATAAAAATTATTCCCAGGTAATTTTTTATTTTAAAAAATGATAAAAAATATTGAAAATGTTAAGATAATTCATGACTCAAAATATAATGAAATTTATTCAATTATACTTTTAAAGTTTTATTATATTACTTACTTAAATTTAAGTAAATTTAAGTTAGATTAACAGATAATAAATTAACAGATTATAAAAATAGTAATTAAACATTTTTCCGGTATTTAATGCTTATAATGCAATAACAAAAATGCTTATAGATAATTTTTCCACAAATGCATTAATTTGAACACCATGGAAGACTTGTTCTAATTATTTTACTCTATATAAGAGTAAAATAATTAGAACAAGTTTTCTCCAATCGCATTAACTGTTTGACAAACTGAAAACAAAGAAGTAATATAGCATTGTGAAGATTTAATTATTTGACCAAAAATGAAAAATAAAAATCACTTTGCTTTTGTTTGTTTTACATTCTCCCACGCTCAAAAAGTGGAAAGAGTTGCAGCATCAGTTGAGATACGGTCAATGATCTCTGAATTGGCGTCGACTTGCGTTGCGTATATGGCTATTCTAGCGGCGACGTTATGTCGCTCTCTGGGGAAACTCCCTCAGCTAGTTTCAAATATCTAAACTCGAATACTTCTCAACTAGACTATTCTTCCATTCCTGCACGTTCCCTAAAGATTAATTCCGCTCTATATCGACATATGTACTTCATTTCAGACTGATCCAAAAAATCTTGTGAGAACTTTTCTGTTCCTTACTCTAGTTTGCTTCTCTAACAGCAAGTTAAATAATATTTACTATGTCTTATATTATATTTACTAGATTATAAAGAAAATTATATCTCAGTATGCTTTTAGACTGCACTAAATTACTAAAGAAAATAGTTTTTGATTTTTAATTAATAAGAAAAAGAATTTTTCGTTGGTGTTTTCGTGAATATATTTTTACTTAAATTGTATTGACTGGAAATTTATTTTTGTAGTCATCATTGTTATTTATAATTCTGGAGGGAATAAAACGCGTTTTAACATTACTATTATCGCATTCATTCATCAATATTAACGTAATCAATACTTTAAAGTTTATATTATAATAATTATTTAAGAAATTATGTAACATACTTAAGATAAATGCTCACATTTTTTTTCGTAAATTTGTGCGATAGTAAATTTTATTGAAATAAATGTTATCATTAATCATTGGTATATGTTTTACAATATAATCTATCTTACTTTTATTATTCATATCACTTCTAATCACATTAAAAATGTTACCAAATATGTAGACAAAAAACCATATAAATTAAATACAAAAAAGAAAACTCCATTATTTAATTTTATGTTGAAACACTTTAAATTTCTAGTAATTAAGATCAACGGATATTATTATCAAATGTGAAATAATTCTCGAAAGAAACTACAATTTAAAATATAACAGTATTAGTCTGAATCGATTTTAAAAAGAAAATATTGAGGATAATTATAGTAAATAAATTAAATTCTTTATTGTTAGAAAATCTTATTTTTTTCAAATTTTAAAAATAATTTTATTGAATTACTTGTTCAAACAATTAGAAAATAATAAGTTTTGAGTTAAATTATAACAAGCGTAAATATTACTTAAATATTGTATATTTACATGTAAATATTAATATACATATTATTATTTTTTCATAAATTTTTGTTTTAATAAAATCGTAATATCCAGAATGCTATATATTTTATTTTGAAAAATGTATAGAAATACGATTTCCTTATTGTTAAATGAAAATAAACGTCTCTGTATTACACATAAAGATAATAAATTACTGAATTTTTTTTGTATTTGTATTTAATGCAGATAAATTATAAAGTGCATTTTTAAAATACTTCAGTCGCATTAGCAAAATTTTATGCATTTCTATTTTTTCTTGAATATCTAATAAGTACAGGAACGTATAAGAAAATAGAGATAAATTACTCAACAGAAAAACTAGAAAAGATTAAATATAATTATTAAGATATTAAATATTAAAGTATGTTTAAGAAAATTAAAGTAGTTAAATTATTGTTAACTTTATTATCAAAATTTACCATTGTTGCATTTTGGCAGATAATATAAAGAATATAACATCATTTACAAAAGGATATGCCTTACAACTGCTGCAAGTGTTAATTAGTGAATGTTAGTAAGACATTTACAATATTTATCATCATTTTCAGCCCATGAATAGAATTTTAGTCTTAATAAAATAACAATATTATTATATTCACACATTTTTAATTTAAGAAAATTTTTTTATTACTATATTTTGAATATTTAAAAAAATAAAAGTTTTAAAGTATAATTTATACAAGTGATATTAGTTAAATTCATTAAAAAAATTCGAACATTAATTAACCCATAAATTTTATTTTTAATATATTATTTTACGTAACCGTTCAATTGATTTTAAGGAACTTAAGCTATTTTCATAAGAGAGCATCCTTCTAATAAAAATTCTTGATGAAATTTTAATGAATAATGGAAGTATATATAATAGATACGAAAAAGTATTTAATATATTTAACGAAATGAATATTTTTTGAATTAATAAAAAATGTAAAAATCAATTGTAGTTTAATTATCAATATTTAACATCAAAATATATAAACTGTTTCTGTTTAATGCATTTTAAAACAATTAAAAATTTTATCGGCTTAAAACAAAGAGTAATCATGTAAGTACTATAATTGGTATTTAAAATGTTTTTTGGATTATTTAATATGTAATAAATATATTTAAATTATTTATAAAATATAAATAATTTGGTATATCTTCTATATATCGTCTATTAAATTTTAAAATAACATGCATATATATATTTTATAATATATTTCAAGTCTTAAATCAAAACTTGTTTAAAATTTACTTTAACGAGCATTATCTTTATTAATACTATTGCAATCTATAAAAGAAAGAAGGAAAATAAAAATCAAACCCGAGAGTTATTTTAAAATTTATATTTTTATAATATTTATAAACAATTAATCAGTTAAAAGCAGCAATGCAGTTACCACACCTGTTGAAACTTCACCTCAAGGAATCATAACGCAAAAATACTAACATACGGTACTCACCTATCTTGACTACTGTAGGTAACGTTGTCACAAATCCCGTAGTGATAAGATAAAAAATCGCGAAAAGGGCGAAAACAGTCACCATAGCTGTTTATAATGGAGCTATGGTCCAGCTGGAATATAACACACAGCCATCGCTATTGTACAGCTAGTGGAAACCACAACTGCTTGCTTTGGAAGACATTCTCGTCTCCCGCCGACCACTCTCACGCTGCTTTCTCATAGGCACACATCACTTCTTTGGCGCTGCTGTCGCTCTCATCCATCCCCAAGACAACGAGATACGAACAGTAAGTTAGCGGGCCATCCCATCTATTCAATTTTCCAATTTACTTGACCAGTAAAAACATTTAAAAATTTTATTTTTGCGTAATTTAAGAAGATTCATCACACACAAAAACGAGTATAAATCATAGAGATAAATATTTTGAAGCTCAATAAATTTTGTTTTTATTTTTAAAAAAAATTTTGTAATAAAATTAAAAACAAAAAATTTCATTCAAACTGGAAAGTATTAATAATGCAGGAATAATTTTTCAATTATAAGTACATAATTATGCTTATTTTTTAAAGTTTTCAATTTTAATGTATCAATAAAATATTTATTAATTATTATATTATATTTTAGTAATATTTAAAATGAATTACTCGGCTATATTACATTACTCTATAAAGTTTTGTGGCTTTATTATAACAAGGAAAATTAAATATGTATGTAAGAATTGGGATATTTCCAAAATTTTAATGTATAATAGAATGTAAGAAAATTCATTTTTATGATTTTGCATAAACGTTTTAATTTGTTTTCCTGTTTTACATAAAAACAATCTTTTTAAAATAAAATTTCTATCTGCAATAAAATTTTAAGAAGGTACTTTATAAACTTATCTTCAATTTAAAGAAAAATATATATTATTTATATGATTAATGATTTATATTGTTTTAATACAAAAAATATTAGCTCTATTAATTTAAACTTGGGAATAGAATCCTGTAAGTAAAAGATTAAAATAAATCGATCTAAATATTTCACGAGTAATACAATTTTTAAACAAAAGAAAATTTTAATAATCAAGTTGCATCATTATTTAATAAATTAAAATATTATTTTTCTAGCTGCAAAAAAGAATTATTTATTACTATTAATAATAATATTTCTTAATATTCAGTTACAAGGTTATATTTTATAAGTTCGGTAAATTTAATTTAATATGAAATTCTGCACAAATATAAAAATAAAATTAATAAAATTTACATTAATAATCTCCTTGCCATTAAATTACTTTGGTGATTCTAAGTATTTGATTTATTTCAATACACTAACAGATATCGTCATTAGAAGTTATTTTTTAGTCATCGATCATATGATCAACAATAATGGTGAGATTCTATCACGTGATTTTTATCGTTTACCAAAATCTTATAAATTGACATACAATATTCTATATATATATATATGCTTTTAAAATTTTGCTTTAAACTACCATTGATCATAAATAATACTCCTAGAAATAGATATTTAATTCAATACATTATACTTTATTGATTTTTGAACTAGAAAATTGAGTGACATATTCGCTGTGTCGATCGACGATATCGATATTTAACTTAAAAATATATTGTCATTATCGGAAATATAGAAATTTAAAATTATTCCAACCATCTCATTAATTTTAATATGAGTTCAAATGAACTCATATTAAAATACTGAACTCAATAAATAGTTTTAAATAAACAATAGAAACAATATAGATGATGTTGATTACTTCAATTTTTGTTGTATTTATGTTTAATTTGTACAATTTTAAAATTTTTAAATGATACTATTGTATTTTAAGGCGTAATCATATTAAATTTGATTCACAAATTATTAACTCCTGAAAGAAGTTTTAATATAACTCGTTAACATTCACATAATTAATTTGTCATTGTTTAAACATATATACACACCAAAAAGATTTTTGATTTTGTTTAATTTAATTGAGTTTTTAAGTTTATAATATTAAAAACTTTTCAAATTAAAAATATGTATTAACTGTTAAGAAGATAAATTATAAAAATTATAGTCTATAAAAATTAAGTAACATTATTTTACACAATTATATAGTTGAACTATACTATTATTTTTTTTCTTTGCAGACATTATTCCACACCACGATATTTGCAAATGTTATCTCTAGATGTAGGAAGTCTAATCCTTTCTCAGACGGTGATGGATCGCACACACACACACCATCAAGGATTAAAGTTTCACTGCAAAATCTCTTTGGTTAACACATTGACAAAATTTCAAAACTTTCTACCCGTACAAAAGAAATACCCAATATTCTTTTTCTCGTGTTTAAAGTTATTAAGAGAACATATTAATTATCCCTGAATATATAAAAAATTAATTAATTTGATATTTTACAATTTTGTCAAAGCCTTCTAAGTTTGGAAGCAAAATATCTAAACTTTTGTCATTAGTGTTAAACTAAATATTACATATTCAATTTTTAGTACATTTATGCAGGTCATATATATTAAGAAAGGCTGCAAAACATATTCAACTGATGAGAAAAAGCATTGAAATGGAAATCAAATGAGGCAAAGAATTTTTGAAGAATGACTTTTATGTATTTTGTTCCGGTAAATCAATCTATCTTTCAATTTCTCGAATTCAGTTTAAAACAATGATGAAAAATAAAATATGACTGTTAAAGTCATATCTCATATACAATATGAAAGCAAATTCATACACAGTACATGCATACACATGCATATACAGTACAATAAAAGTTGTATACGTTTAAACATTAATAAATTGGAAATAGAGAAATATTACTATATTTTTAACTTACTTTATATCTCTTACATACCAGATATTTGACTTTTTTAATATTGTTAGAAACTTAGTAAGAAATAAGAATTTTAAGTCATGTAAATAAATAAAAATCACTGAAACAAGTAAATAATTTTAAAAATGTCAAAATGTTTCTGTCTCTAAAAATAAATAATAAATTAACGAATAAATCGTTTACTCTTTCTTTTAATAAACTTTATTTAAAATAATATTGTATTTATAAATATTTAAAACACAATTGTCATTTAATAAATTATTCACACTACATTAATGGATGGTGATAATTCATTTGAAACACGAGTTTGTTCATATTTTTAAATATCCTTTTTATCAATAAAGAAAAATATTTATTATTACAAATTGCTGGAATTAAAAGATTAACGAGTTTTTCAATATTTTTTCAACAAAACACATAAAAATTTAAACCATTTTAATGGAATACTTAACTTACTGAATTATATGTACTGTTATTTAAAAAAATATTTACCAATCTTTAAAACTATAACAAAGCTTGATATTAGAGAAATATTTATTGATAGATTTAATTCTCTCCCGAATATTAATTGTAAATGTATTTAAATTCTAATTAAAATCGCAGATGTTAGAATTTATTCGTAAATTCTAATTTACCTATATATATTTAATGAATAATTACTTTTATAAAGTTATTCATAATGAAAATTCACATTACTTATTTAAAAATCGCAGATATTAACAACAGTTTCGATTCGGAATTAAATAATCTCAGAGAACAAAATCATATACCATGCCATTTTTTAAAATCAACTATTATAGTTATTTTATTATTTTAAACTATCAGAAAGAGAAACCTTTCTATTCGAAACACAAGTTACTGATTATACTCCAATTTCTGAAATATTATCTTTATCTGATTTGAATAATGATTATAATTATAAATATTATTAAGTTGGAATTTAGTTGGACTAAGCTTTTATTGTATTTCAAATTAAATTTTTATCATTCGATTCAATATTTCAATATGGGTGCTTTTCAATCCTTTAAGATGATACTCGCAAACAATATTTAGTAATTTGAGTTTTATTCTGTCATCAAGGGTGGTATTATTTTAATTCAGTTTAGTTTAGTTTTCTTTCTTCTCTGTAAAAGCTTTTCTACATAATTTGTCCAAACATTTTCTACTACCGAATATTTCAAAATTGCATATAATATTTATAAACTTTTCCATAGAAATATAAGTTATCATTTTGAATCTCTAATCCTTCATGCTCGTATTCCTTTAGATACAATTTTAATAAAATATTTTCATATATATATTTTTTATAAAACTCGTTATAATAAATTAATTGATTTTAAATTAAGCACACTCTTATTGAAACATTTGAAGTATCACATCCATTTATTCACTGCATTAATATGTTTATAAATAAATTCCATCTAAACTATTTATATGCTTTATTTGTATTATTTGTCTGTTTCTTTCTCCAGTTAGTTTGGAATAATTTCTATTTAAAATACAAATGCTTATTGTCGATAATAAATTAATATAATGTGTTTGTTTGTATCTTAAAATTCAAAATTTTCTCTTTATAATCATAACTTATATTTAATTAATATTTGTGTGTTTCTGCAAATATATACTAATAAATTTAACTTAATTTATTGTGATGATGGTAAAATTTAAATAATTAAATAATAATACTCACGCAAAATGCTTTAGGAAATTGTATAAATATAAGTTAAAAATTTAATCAGTTTTTAAATTTATTGCTAATTACTATTCTATAAAGTTTATATATTACGTATAATAAATAAGTTTTTAAAATATTCCATTCAATTATCATTTTTAGTTCTTTTCATTTATTAGAAATATATTTTTAAAGTTTAATTTTATATTATTATAAATATTACTGCCAAATTAGTTCTTTAGAAGTACACTCTCTCATATTTCCACTTTGATTATCCCATTTCTTTAATATATACTTCTACATTGTTAGTCGTTAAATTTCAATAAAATGTTTCTGCTCATAATGTACTCAGTTATTATAATGTATTGTTTTATTAATTCATTTTGTTATTAGTGTTTATTATTCATAAATTTTATACTTTATTATAACTTTTCTCCTCCTCTAAAATAATTAAAATATTTAGCGTTATTACTAACGTGTGAACAGTGATATATAAATTATTTAGCTGCCCTTTATATGTGAAATAAACATTACCCAAACTTATTTTCCATTAAAAATAATATAAAAATAATATCAATTATTGAAAATTCTTTTTCAAATTAAAGCTCATAAAATACATTTTATTTATTTCCCTATTTGGGAAATTCGAAAAAGAATATTTCGTAAGTTATAAATTTCCGGTATGTGAACTCCCATTCTATTTTGAAAACCATTGTTTTTCAATTACAGCATTTAAATTTTTCAGTTTCGAATTATAGTTGCTTAATCTTCGACTTAATCTTCTATCTTAATCTTCAATTTATCAAATTTAGTCAGACTTACTTTGATAAAAATTCCGTAAATTTGATTCTGTTATCGCAAAATTTTGAAAAAAAAAAATGTCAATTCGCCTAAATCGCAGTTCAAATTACAGTGATTCAAAAATATTAAATCAGACTGACAAATGGATTTCCTTCTAGCAGATGCCTCTAGGGTATAAATGTTTTGAACAATTTCGTTCAAATTTGAAACACGTTTTCCTTATGAACATTTATGTGAATCTCAGAAATTTTGAATAAAATCGATGATTTTTCTAAGACAGGTTTCAGAACGTTTACAAAATTTATATTCTCTATCACGTTTTATTTGATAATTTTCCACTGTAATATCCATAGTAAATTGATATTCAGTTACTACATTTTTATATCATAGACCTCAAATATAGTGGTATATGATACAGTATAGAATATGTAATCCCTACGAAATTGAAATTGGAAAAACTTCGAGTCATACTATACTATTTTCTTTCACAATAACATCACTCAAAGAAGAAAACAGTTGAAGAATCTTATATAAATAAACTTTTGTCTAAACATTTTGCAGTCAATAGTTCTTAAAATATCGTCCTTGACTTTTTCGAGATCTCGAACTTCTCCTAAATTTAAAAAAGCTAGAACTATACAAACGTTACAAGTCTTCAAATTCCTTATAACGAAGGATTTCTTCTGTTAAAGTCAGTTTATTTTTATTATTTATTTATTTTAAACAATCTGAATATTGTATGAATGGTTGTCGTGAGTTTATCACAGTTACCTATACGATATGACATATTCAATGCTCAAAATGAAATTAAAGGCGGTTAAATACAGAATGACAAGAATTTTCCGAAATGGATTCTTGTAAAGCTATCAGGAAAGATATATGTACTGTACTATCATTTTGAAATTAATATGACATCCTATACGTTAAGTATGCTGTTATATATTAAAATTATCAAGCTGAAAAGTTATATATAATATTAATATATCACAATCTTTGAGTACAGTCTGAAAGTAATTTTGAATAAACAATTCCAGTCTTAAGAATTTTTGGAAAAAGACTTTGTACATGAATAATATAATCATATATGCAGTAGATAAATCTGATTTCTTAACATTATAAATACATGTAACGTATTTATAAAAAAATTTAATTTTTTATTTTAAATAAAACTTATTAAATTACAGATTATATTTGTCATTTGAAATATAAAATGTAAATTTTTAACTTTATAATTTATATTTCTAAATTTATTGTAGGAATATTAATTTTTCATGTATATTCTAGTGTACTGGCATATTCAATAACATTGCCCTTTATTATTTCTAATATATACATTATCTTTTCGTTTTTTTCCGATTTTTAAAATGTTTATTTACTTATCTAAAATGTCATATTAAAGATTCTCTGCAAAATTTTCTACAAAAATAATTATAATTAATGAAATAATTTTTAAAATATCATCAAAAACTTTTATGTTTTAAGTAAATATGTAACTTATTTAAATTTTACAATAATTATTTATATTTACTGTTTTACAAATATAATTTACACGTAAATTTACACATATAATTACACATAAATAATGTGTAAATAAATATAATTTACATAATCGGAATAAATTAAAAAAATCAAAAATTAATTATTAAAAAATAATTGTGCTAATATTTGAATAAATTTCCTAAAACCATACCAAATCAAGATATTATAAAATACAGTATTTACATAATTATTCAAAGAAATACAGAGATTGCTAGCAATATAAAATAATATAGGCCATATTGTAAAAAGAGTTTAATTGCACTCGTATGTTTCATTATTCCATATATATCTTTAAATAATACTTTTAACAGATTATTAATAATTATATTTACTATATTTTAAATCGTAAAATTTCACTTCATTATTTTTTGACAAGAATATTATCTAATTTTGTTTCTCCATATCGGAATGAGTCTCACTTTTGCTACATTGCTAGTATTTCCGAAGGAACAGATTTTTTATAACAAGGAACAATAATCTTTATGTGTTTTTCTGTTAACAAGAAGGAATAACTATAATCCTTACTTCTACTACATTATTATTTTCTAGTACAAGAAGTAATTTGATATAACTTTCCTAAATCAATACCACGTTTTCATTACGAAACCATATGATTAATTTTTATAATTAATAATTGTATATATCACTAATTAAATGAGTGATTTAAATTAATTTAACAATTTTTTTTTAAATACAAATTCCTAGCATTTATAGTGCTATTTCGTTATCGTGTGTAAATCATTTTTATCATCACGAATAATTGGTAAACAAGATTTTAGATTCAAAAGTTAGTAAATCAGTAATATTATTTTTCAAAAATCTATTTTTCAGTTGATTATTCAAAAGGTACAAATAGAAGTCAAGATAATAGGAACAGAAGCAACTCAGCTGATGTTGCATTCTTTTAGTAATTAATTACAGTTTCCTCTTTCTTATAGAGCAAAAAGTGTCGTGTTGGGCAGTGTAATAAGATTTCATAAGATAAATCGCGAAGAATGCCTTCTACTATAAACAAGATTGTGCTGCTTTTTTTTCATTTAAGACTTTCTTTAATGCATCACGAAAAGTAGAAAAATAACTGAGAATAAAACAGTGAATAAATGCAAATAAAAAAGAAATGACTGCGTTAAAAATTTATGGTATATAATTTACGTCAAAAAGTTAGGATTAAAAGATTACCATGGAAATTTGAAATAAAAAATTAATTTCTTCTTAAAGTTTTCTCTAAAATATCACTTCAAATTAAATTTAAAAGTTCAATGTATGTTTTTTTTTTAATATTACACTTGTAATCGCTCACATTCTGGATGAAACAGTACGATAATTCGAATAAATAAATAATTGTTTAAAAAAGTTCGATACAAAATTAAAAACACTCAGTTAAAACAATATAGTTCTAACATATCCAGAATATATAGAATACTGAATAGAAAGTATTAATTACTCTCATTGTTGGATGCAAACAAATCATTAACATAAAATTAATTAAAATTCCAACAATAATATAAATATCAATAGGATTCAGTTAGTTATATCATTGTTGAACTAAATAGTTTAGCTAAGTTAATAGGATATTAAACTAATTATAACACATTAAATCCACCTTAAACAACTGTTAAACTTAATGTATCTTATATTGTAAAATGGTAAAGCTTATTATTTAATAAATTTTTTTAAAATTTTCATTTGATTTCTTATATTCTTGATTATATTTAAACTAAACGTTTACACATTAATATTCTTAGTTTTTTAGTTTACTGTTATTAAGTCTACTGCTGAAAAGCTTTTGATAAAAGAACTTTGGTGGATTTTTATTCTTAAAAGCAGATTTATTCGTAAAAACATATTTTTATAAAATCGTATATCACATTTTAAAAAGCCTAAATGTTATTGATTTTTATAATAACAAGAATGTAATAAATTAATAATAAGAATTCAAAATGACTATAACGTTTATCGATTGTATAAAAAGCCAATTATTTGAAAGCGTGTTAGTATTCTTAAATATTACAGGAATATGGAGAATAATTAAGTATTTAGAAAATAATAAAGTACATTTGTAATAATTAAACAAATAGCCTATAATAAATATTCAGAACAAATAATTAACCATTCGTTCATTCTGTTGTTTTGTTTCTATATTTAATAAATACACAAATATTATTATAGCAATTATAAGAAATTATTACTTTTAATAAGTAGAAAAATAATTAGAGAATGAAAAATGTGTCTATATTTAAAATATACATTTATTCAGTAATATTATTAAGAATATTACAAAAGGTTTTAAATAATTTCATAATATTTTAAAATATAAAGAAAATTCAGAATTTACCTGAAATTTTTGTGTATTGTGTAATAGCTTTATTCTATCAGTAATATTAGATTTTTCAAGATTGTTTCAAACTCCAATAGCTAGATCTTTAATTTCCTGTTTGTTTCCTAATACTACCGATTGAAAAGGAAAACTAATCTTATCAGTTGAAAGTCAGCATTTGATTTTAGTAATATTACAAAGGTTTATCTTATAAATCAATGATATTTCATTTATTTTATTTTCAAAAGTAATAAGCAAATATCGTTATATTTTAAAAATGAAGTGTTATTTATACAACAAATAATTTCTAAAAGAAAATTAGAAGAAAGTTTAATTAATACGTAGCCGTAAAAGTGCTATAAATAAAATTTTTTTTAATTTAATTATTAGATTAATATTATTCGTTAAAGTAAATTAGCTTCTGTACATCGTTTCTTAGTTAAATTTATTTTATAAACAATAATAATTTAAGAATATAAGACAAAAATTATTACTTCTAAATAATTTATATTAAGTAATATTTTATAAAATAATATAAACTAATATGCAATAAACAGTTTATTGTGATAATTATATTTAACGGTATTTTCTTCACCAAAGTATTCAATTGTTTATAACTGTAATTATTCATCAATTGTTCATTTTTTATTATGAAATTTTTTAGAACAAATTATTTGCTTATAAAATTTCATAACTATAGAAATAATACGGAATATTTGTTAACCGACAATATTTTTTATTAGAAACCTGAAAGAAAAACATTCGTGTAGTCACTGTTATCGAAATAGAAACACAATATGTAAATGGCTATATTGCATCGTATGGATGGATGAGCATCGATCGCTTCCAACAAATATTTTTCTGAACAACAATGTGCAAGAAAACACGAGTTGGCTTCAAGCGGAATTGGAAAACGATCTCGGACAGATTTCACCAGTCACAAAAGAACTCGAAAGTATTAATATGCGGTTATAAAATGAAAATAATCTCATATCAAAATGATGTCTGCTTATAGATATTTGTTTTCATTAAAGCGACTAAATGTCTTGCTCGTATCGTTTTATTGAAACTTGCTATTTAATTATAAAAATATTCATAGAAAAAAAACATCAAAATACGACTGCTATAATTAATTTACATTTACAGATATTATTAAAACTAAATTAAAATAGAAAAGCGTATAATCGATATTTTCAATTCTTTAATTTATAAGTTAAGCTGGATTAATTCTTAAATTCTCAATGTTTTAAAAATTAGTTTCGTAAGTACCATAATTAATTTCAATTTGTAATATAAAAGTAAGAACAATTGTTTAATTCATTTTTAATATATTAATTTCAGATATTATAAATTAATTAATTTTCAAATTTTATTACTGTTATCTTACATACTGAATTCGTACATTATAACAATTTGAATAGTCAAAATAATATTTAATAATAAAAATGAAAAATTATAATATAACTATGAGGTCTATATGTAAATATTTATTCATTTGTTTTTCTTTTTATTTTCTATAGTTATATTTATTTGAAAATATTTAATAATTTATAACATGTTGACAAATTCAATGATAAGTTTGCATTTGAGAATATCTTACTTATTAAATTAAAAATTATTTATTTATTTACTATTTATTCTCAAATAATTCAGTGTCATTTTATGATTACTCATAAAATACAAATCATTGGGTAATTCATAAAAATGTCTTTTAAGCGTTCTGTATAAATGGTAATATAATGACAAAAAATAATTTACTATTATTTATAAACCGAGTTTCATCAACAAAATGTCTTTAAAAATCAATAATTGTGAAATATTACTGTTTTCTCGTTGTCGTATGTTCCTGAGAATTGTTAAGCAAAAAGAGAATTTATTTTAAAAAAACTTTCCAAAGTTTCGTTTCAAAAATATCAACATTATATTTAAATTAAGTTTTCGATTTTTTAATTATTTTATGTTATTTTTCTTCAGTTTTCATTTCTTATAAAATCATTTCATTTTTCGTATTCTTTGATAGAAAAGAACATCACGAAAATATGTCTGCAGATAAAGTCATATACAAAATTAAACAGAATTTTATTTTGTAGGCCTACGTAGAAATGCTTAATTGAAAAGCATAAAGCTTAATTATATTCTTATTATAAAATATTTTTATAATCAAAGATTTTTTTTCTGAAATTCTTAATTATTTAATCATTAGAGAAGTTTACAACAAATATTTTTCATTAAAATCTAAATAATTGAAAATTAACAACAAACATAAAATACGCTAAAATTATAGTAAATAAATATTTCCAAAATATTATTAATTAATTGTTTATATTTTAATATTGTTTAGGAAACTGTTGTTTTATGATTAAAATCTTGTAATTTAACTTACATTATGTTTTTAATAATCTTATAAAATAAAACTAAAACAAATCTCTGTCGAAAATAATATAGTAAATTAATAATTGCTTGAATTTCAGCAATGAAATGAAGCTTTCTTTAGTTTTTATTAATAAAAATATCAATTTTGCAAATGAAAAACTATACGAATTCAATTGCTTCAAAGAATTATTTAATGATCATTTCTATTAATGAAAACATTTTCCAGAATACAGTAAAACCTCGATTTAATCGACTAATTCGGGCGAGATGGTGTCCGAAGCCAAAAGTGCGTTATATAATAAAGGTTTTCCGAATGCATGTGTTTAAAAATTGACAAATTATTTAGTTTAATTTATTTATTTTTACTTATTTAGACACGTTTCTGTAATTATAATTAAGTATGTATGAAATGTTTAATTTCACAGAAAGTTTTCTATTTGCATTATTTCTTATGTATTCACCGTCGTTGGGAGACTGTGATAAACAAGTGTACGATCTAAATCGAAATAAATTAAGAAACATTTTTTGGTAAATACACTTTAAGAACGGTGACTCTAAAATTTGAAAAAATATATATATTAACTTGTTAGTTTAATTACATTAAAATTAACAGAGTGTTAAATTTCAAATGTAACATAGACTGGAAATTTTGTCCGTTAAATCGAGGTTTCACTTTACTTGAATTTCATTTTTATAAGCTATATTCAAATTTAGATAATGAAATTTTTTATTTAAGAATTATTTTTACAATTTCTTGTAAAACTTTGTCATTGAAAGTGTCACTCATAAAAATTGCAATGAAAACTAAAGTTTCCTAAAGAATATATTTTCTAGACAAATGTAAAAAGTATATTGTATATTTTTTGTATAGTAAGAGATACACTTTATTATCTACGAAGGCTATCTAATTTCCTTTTAACAAAGAAAAAAAATATTCTGTTACATTTTCAATTATAATATTTTACTTTTTAATCAGCAAACCAACATGTTTACTTTTAAACTTGATTCGTTCTCGTCAGGAAGTTGTTTAACAACACAGCTACGTTCATTAATATGTATCTCTCTGTATAAAAATATTTAAATTTAGTTAAGATAAAATAAGCAGAGAATCCTATCCAAAAGTTATCGTTAATTAAATCTGTGAAACTATTCAGAGTATATATAATTATAGATTAATATTTTCTACCTGAAATATAGAATGAGAATAATATTTTTACTATTATAATCGAAAAATGATGAATTATAGAATTATTTTATAAGTAATTTAAATGTATTGGAAGTATAATACAAACTTATTTTAAAGACATAATGGATTACTTATATATATTGAAAATTATTATATTTTTATAACTGATACGAATAAAGATTTATATCGATAGAACTGAGTTATTATTCTATATTCTAGAAAATTAGAAAAAAATACAGCAATAAACAGATGTTAAATTTCACACAGAATTTTTAAGCATCTGGAATATTTCTAAACTAAAGTAAAACTTTTTCATAGTTTAATGTGATAAAATAAGTTTATTGTGTTGTTTCTAGAGTAAACAGAAAAGCGCTACATCACTTTTTCATCATAAGTTCAACTTTTAGTTTCTACTATAAAAATTTCCCCAAAATCTGTTTTGTGTTTAGAAATGTTTATATATAATTTCACATTAAGAATATCCCAAAATAACTCGTTTTTTAAAATATTTCAAATTAAATAAAATTTATAATGATTTATACTAGCTTTTTATTTTCACCAATGCATTTATAACAATAAACTTTAATATATGTATATATATATATAATTTTTATTTAAAAATCATTAATCTGAAAAATTATTTTAATATTTGTCTTGAATTTCTCAAATTAAATACAATTATTTATGGTAAACAAACTGATTATTTAATTACACATGAAAATAATTTGAACTGCAATATAAAAGGAGACACGGATATTATTAAAGGTAAATTCATTATTCAACGATATCATTAAATACATATCATTACCAAAATGAAAAATTAATAATATTTAATTAATATTTTAAAAAATATAAATTTTTATTATTTTTTTTTTGTAGTGACTTCCAAATTTAAGCTGATAAATTAAAATTTAATATGTGATATTATAATGGAGATAGCTTATTATAATTAAAATTTAATAATCAAATGAAAATCTAAATATTTTATTAAGTAAAAAACAAAGTTTAGAAAAAAAAATTTAAACTCATCAGTTAAATTTAATTTTATAATATTCTAATATTTACTTTTAATACAAGTAAGATATTGAATAATTTATTATTCAATCGGAATTTTTCAATCATAGATAAAATGTAAAGAAAAATCAAGTAAAGAAATAAACACATAAGTTTATGAGTCTACATCGTAATTTTCAGATATGGTAGAAAAGTAAATAAATACTGTACTTTTATATAAATAAAATTAAACTTTAATTCATTATTAATTATTAGTAAACTAAGTTTTAATTTAAATACTATTGAATAAGAGACGTTTAAACATCGACCTATTATTTACTAAAATAAATTTTAATAAAATAGAACAATTAGTTATTAAGAGTTGTTCTTATTTTAAACAAAAACTATAATTTTCCTTTTTCTTTTTTCGTCTGTGTGAGTATGTGTTTGAATGGAATTTTCAAACTAATATGCAAACCTGTTCATTATCATATTCATTATATGGCACACCGACATTTGTGTGATTGAGTAGCGACCTCAGGCAATCTCTCTTTCTCTCTGTCTTCTTGAGGGAGAATCTAAAATATTAAATAAAATGAAGATCGAAATGTCATTTAAGATCGGCATTATGCATAAAAGAAAAAAGATAAATCGTTAAGGGAATGTTTAATTATATTAATCGTTATTTTTAAAAATTAAATGTGTATTTAATTATAAAGGTAATCTAATATTTTTTAGAATAACTTATAACTATTTATATTTACAACGTATATAAAAGAATCCAATCTGACAAAATTTCTGTCTTATTCTCGTACATACGTATGAAATTAAATTATAAATATTAAAATTATTAATGTGTAGTAATCGAATTTTTCCTAAAAGTTTGAATATAGCGAATTATTCATAATATTGAAATTTTGGAAATACTGTATGTAATATGTATATAATTAATCAGTAATTGAAATTGTAGCTAGGCTTATATATGATGGGTTGATTCATCATAAGTATATAGTTTAGACATAATACATACAAGTCATACAATAATAGCTGGTCTCAGATATTACAATCGTTGCAGCAACTATTCTAATAGCCAGTTTATCATAATTACAAATCATTTCTAATAATGTAATGTAATAACATGATGTAATAACCATGTTTTAGTCGTAAGTAAATCATATTATTATTAAAGATATAGGAATATGAGGAGTGCTAAGTAGATTCACTAAAGCATGAACAGAAAGAAAGGAATTGACGAGCGGAAGTGATAGGATGTGAATTTCCTACTATATATTTATCTAATATAAATGTATTTTTTATACAATAAAATATACTACACGAGACAAATAAATAAATTAAATCTGTCGAAAATAAAAGATTCGAAGAGAATCTACAAAAGAATTTACTGCGAAGAGTAAAATAATAGATATATTCAATGTGATTTAAATGTATTATATAATGCATCGTATAACATATTACAATCTACGTATACCTGTAATAAAACAGTATTATTAAATTATCATATTAATATAAATAACTATAGTTAACGAACAAATTAATAATAATAATAATAAGTATTGTTAAATAATTAATTATTAATTAGTATAGTAATATTTTTTAAATAAAAATTTAAAAAATAATATATCAATTAATGTAAATTTATAAAATAAATAAGCTTATACTTAAATACAAGTTAATTAGAAACGTAAATTATCAGTTTATTATATGAAAAAAATTGGTTTCTGAACTGAAATATTGCAAAATTTAAAAAAAAAATTCTATTTTTAAAATAATTTTGTATCCAGAATGTAAATAAAAACGAGCTTTAATACAGTAATCCTTTACAATTTTTAAGACAGAAAACTGAAAAAATAAATTATTTTTAAAAAGTTTTAACAATACAAAATATTAAAACTATAATTGAACGAAAAGGAAAGTTTAATGCAATAAAATATAATATTATCAACGTGTAAAATAACAAATTATTTATGCATAGAGTTCTATCAGATATTTCCCGTTGTAGAAATCTCTTAAAAAATTATGAGCATTAATTGAAATTTAAATAAAACTCAATATAAAATGTTAAAATTAATTGTTCTATAAATTTATTATTTTAATGTTAAACTTACAGCTTATATTATAATTAATGAAATCATTTAAAATATTTTTCAATTGTTATAATGTCATTTAAAAAATTTTCAAAATAATAATTATAAATTATTTGTTACAATTGCTAGTTAAAAATTGTTTTAGAAATAAATTGATATAAACTAATAGCACCAATAAAACTTATATGTAATTATTACACGTGTAAATTATTTCATTAGTTCTAATCATTACTTAAAGCTCGCGTAAAATGAAATAAAAAAAACTTATTCTTGTTGTTTCTTCTTCACTTTATTTGTTTCTGTGAATATCGACTATTTTTTTCAGGAAAATAACAATATCAGGAATATTGAAAATAAATATATAATGATAAATGATATCATAATATATTTTTGAAGTTATAATAACAAATATATTTATTATAATCAATAATTTAACGATATAAATTTTTTATTGAAGTAGATCTGAATTTCAGGTATATATTTTATTTAAGGAATCCAGCTTAAAAACATTTAGAATTAGATCATACAACAAATATTAGACATTACTGACAGACTAGACCAAGCCTGTAAGATTTATATCCCGGTTTCTGATATGGTTTTGAAGACATATGATTTATATTCTGATTTTCCGATATAAGGCTACTTTTGAGCACTTTATTCGTCATTTTCTGATGTTTAGAGCCCTCCAAGATTATGGGTACTTCTCCTAATAAGATACTTCGCCGGTAATCTTAAATAATTTAGATTAAAATGACAACAGGACTAAATTAAAATATTATGTTTTGTTCTTGGGATTATTCATAAATATATTTAATAAATGAAATATTTTAATTGTGTCAACAAATAATTACTTGGAGAATTGAATATAATTTTGCATGTCCAATAATTTTTTTAAATTACGAAATTTTAAAAATTATTTACCTTATCTTTTACAAAAGACTGCTTACAATTATTATATTTTTGACGAGACTATGACTCGTCTATAAAATTGCGTTGCTATCAACGGCTGGACACCTTAGAACAGTGGTTCCCAACCGGTGTTCCGTAAGCATCTTCCAAGTGTTCTGCAGATTTAGTCGCAAATCGGAAAGTGTACAATCGTATTCGAGCCGCCGAATATCAAAAAATTAATATCATAAAATTTTCATAAACTTAAATATATATGTACGACTCGTACTTATCGAGTGTACTACTGTTTCGAATAAGATAAAGGCAATGATAAAAACTGAATGAAATATGTAAAAAACATCAGGCACAAGTTTCCCATTAAAGTTATTTAGGTATATTTTTTCCTGCCTTAGAATTGGCGTTAATAATATGAGTAGAGATTTTGAATTATAACTGCTCAATTCTAATAAAATAACTGATGACAAGCTTATGTATTTCATATTAACTTAGGTAAGTGTTCCGCTAAAGAAAATTGCTCACAAAAGTGTTCCGTGTCCTAGAAAAGGTTGGGAACCACTGCCTTAGAAGTATAAAGGAGTACATGTCAGGAGTTGCAATTTGGCGCAAAGTATTTGGAGCCCAAATTATGCGCACATAAAAATCCAGACCTGTAGGTAGTTAGGGTACCGAGAAACGGGTCAAAATAAAATACAAAATGGCGACTCTGTTTCTACAAACGCGCGCGAGTGCGAAATTTGCGCATTCGTAGCTCGTTGGGAAGTTCGAAATGCGAATGTTGGGAAATCGAATTTTGACAAATGTGTGACACACGTTACGTGTATTCTCTTGCTCTCGTCGTTTCGATTTTCTTGTGTGTTGCTGACACCTCATTCAGATCCCATTGGCTCATTAATTTCACCAAAAATGCTTCTTGGACGACCTTATGGTCTTGGCCGTGGCCGAGGCCGGAGACGTTTCAACGATCGCACTCAAAACTAGCGATACCACAGAATTGGAAAATGAGAACGAGACCCATCGAGAACGTCAAAGTGATCCTTCTTACCGTAGCTAAAAACAGCCCGTGACACCGCAACCCATCGTAACCACAGCGGAAACGAAGTCCGCTGTAATCTACGCCAAAACCCCGAGTACCGGTGTCGGCTTTTCCTCATTGGAAAGTGCTCATATTTCTGTTTTCCTTAGAAATCGGTGCGGAGTCGAGACATAGTCTCGTCCCAAAAATGGCCTTGCCGTTTTACTTGTTTGTAATTTCAATTCTTAAAAGTTACTGTTTTCTATTTGTATAGGTTATATTTAAAAATTATTAAACATTTAATTATATTCATAGCAACTTCTATAGTATAGAGTTATTTTTTAGACAATATTTTAAATTACAATTCCTTTAACATTTTTTATCTGCAGCAATAATTTTTATAAAATAGGGTACATCCAAACATTTTAGAATAAAATTTCATCTAGATTCATCTAATTATTGAGATGTAATTGTAATTTATGTGATTAAAGTATAACCATGAAAAGTACAATCATAGTTATTAAAATTTTATATCAGGCCTACTTTCATTTTATTCCTTCTAAATTAAACGTTTTTAATTAATTGAATACGTGTTTTGTTATTGAACTGTCAAGTGCAATATATATATAATTAATCAGAAAATAATTAGGTAAATTCTTTAATACCTAAATTCAAAAATACTTTTAAATTCTAAGAAATTTATCAGTATTGATTTATGCATATCAACACTAATTATTATTTTCTTTATAATTCATTATCTCCGACATTATCTAATGAAACATATTCCATTAAATTTGTAAAAGAGATTTACGCTAATAATTTAAGTATATTTCTGTAAACTTTTATACTATTAAGAAAAACATATAAATTTCTATCAATAACATATATAGTAAAGGAAATATATAAATTTGCAATGTATCGTCTTGTCGTCGTTTCTGTAGTTTTATAACTAATATATTTTAGATTTAAATTTTACTACTGATGGAAATTTTAAAATTTTATTCAGATTTATTTTCCAAGAAATGTATAAATATAATAAATATTTTTAAAAAATCATCAATTTTATCAAAAATATAAATATTAATAAAATTTTTTTCATGTTACTTCGAGAGATCATCTTTAAAACAAGAAAATTGTTTTCTTCTTAATAATCCATTTTAAATTCAGTAAAGTTAGAGAATAATCTCTAAAATTGAATATAGTTTTCATTATTAATAAATTATTTATCGTCCTCGTTTTTCTTGATTCTGAATATAAATAAGAATTATTATTGAATTACGAAAAGTTGTAAAAGAAATGCTTGCATGGCAACAAATTTCCTTGTATCATCAGAACGTAGATTAAAAATTAGAACTAAAAAGGCATCAAATTTAAATAAATGAGTTAAATCAATATTCATGTTAAATATATTATTATTATTTAAATTGAAAACTATCCTTTCTGCGTAAAATTATATAAAAGAAAAAAAAAATTATACTAAAAATTTCTACTTATGCTGGAGGATAAATTGAATCATTTTGTTAATAAAACAAAATAATTACATGATATAAGATAAGGAATGCAATAAACTTAATCGATAATGTTCTGACAAGTTTACATACTATAAACTAAGATTTATATTCGTTGTTTAACAACGTAGATAAATATCGTGCTAGAGTTTTGAATAAGTAACGTATTAATTTTACTAATTTTTAACACTACTAATTTTGTATATTTATACATTTGAAAAGTTCATTCATACGTGAACTCTCTTCAAATTGTTCATTTCTTTTGTTATAGCGCATAAAGAATTGCAAGAATCAACAAAATGTTGCTTTAATTGAAATAATCTAATTGAAATTAGTTTGCAAGAATGGTTAATTAAATTATAGATTGTCAAAAAGAAATGGTAAATTCTGTAATAAGCATTCCTTTTACAAATTAATAACTTGATATTTTTCTTATACAGTATTTTAATTTTTTGTTTATAACTTATTGATGTAACGTCAAATTTTTAAATTCATAAATATCAAATAAATAGTATTAGATTACAAGAAACGTAATAAAAATTTATTTTATTTATTTATTTTTGCATATTCTTCCTTGAGTGAAACCTTTATCTATTTATTTCGAATACATTATATAGTACATTAAATTTATTATATAATTCTGTACTGTTATTTCAAATTCTGATGAATAATCCACGAACTTTTATTATTTACTTTCTTTACACTGTAATAGTGTCAACAATCTTACCTGATAAACAAACAAATCTAATATAGTTTTAATTCAACTTCTAATTTCAATATTGATTTAGAATAGCAAATATAATTAACTGCTAATATCTTTCTTTGTATTAACTCGAAAATTGAAAACTTTTTAAAAGAATTATTAATGTAATATTCGTAGGTTCGAAAATATTTCATCTGTAAAATTATTTCCGGCAGAACAATATTATTTAATGAAATAATTATAACTATTTTAAATTTAGTCAATATTATAATAAATATCAAGCAAAAATATAAATGATTGAACTATTAACTGTTGTAAGTATAGCTAAAATTTACAACACGAATGAATTAAATTAAGAAATGATCTTATTATTTTTATCGTAGTTATATAAAATTTTATTTCATACCAAAGAAATTTGATGCAAAGTATTAATCTTATAAAATTAAATAAAAATATATTTTTCTATAAGCCTATCTCTAGATACTCAAGTTGTCCTCAATATATTCGTATATTTCTAGTAAATAGCTATGGTTAGTGAGCATGATAAACTTGTTAACATAGACAATTGGAATGCGTTTTATGAAGAAGGAAAAAAGGGGGGAACGTTTGGAGACTTCAGACTTCGTATTAAAAATGAAAGAGGAGAGAGATTGGTAAATTCTCTAAGGAATATCTTCTGAGAATCTCCTGATCAGACAGAATGAGTAATGAAAAAGTATTGAGAAAATACGGCATGTCTTGAAATATCAAAAATGTGATATATTAATGTTGAAGAGGAAGTAAAGGAAAACCAGGAAGAACACCTAGAATATGATGTCAATGATCAATGATGTCAACAACCAACTAGTTAAGAAATATAACTATAACTATTATAACTGCATTATATCTTGAAGCATCGGACATAAATGTCCGATGCTTCAAGATAAGAAATTTTTATTATATCACAAAGTAAGTAATTATGAAAAATACATATAAACCAGAGTATTTACCACTATGAATAGCATTCAATTCCTCTCCGTATTCGGAAAATAAGAAGCACACTTTGATAAATTAAGAGTAGGATTCAATGATGCTATAAGTTGGTTAACATAATCATTTGCCATGAGCAAAAAATACGAAATTGCGTTTCTCAATCTCGCGTAATCAAAAGCTTTTCATAGGTGAACAACATATTTCTTAACTATCTATTTGTTGACATCATTCACCTATTGTAACGTAGTTTTTCTTTTAAACTTGTTTATGGCTTGGTTATAAACAAGTTAGAAATCAGCTACAGCGGCTATATCGCCCCGTAGAAAGTGAAAAGTCAGTGGACAGTTTTAGTAATTGGTTATACGCGGGGGAATAATGCCTTCCGGGAGGTCTATTAAGGGAATCTGGGTGGTATTAAAGCCCGGAAAACTCCACGCGGCCAGCCCATCTGAGCGAGACGCGAATCCACGACCGAACTCCCAGTGTTTACGTACTGGTCCACACAAGGTGCGAGGATGGAGTCCACTCGGCCACTGGTGGGGCTAAACTTGTTTACTACGATATACGAGTTTATGGCATCTAGTGACTCTTCCTTGTTGTTTCTTTAGTCTGATGTCTTCGGTCAGCTCTTTCTGGTGTTCCTTCGCCTTTTCTCTCAGCCGTCTAAAGTGAAAATCTTTAAAAACGGGCACTGTTTCTGACTTCATTTCTGACTACTCACTTAATTGCATAGAGAAATATATCTTACTAAATTTTATGAAAAATTATAAGATCATTTTTCGAATTTTCCGATATTTATCGGATTGGATTTGAAATATACCATTATATATTAAATACATGGATAACGAACACGGTTAACAAACACTTCCGCGAAAGATTTTTATGTTCGGACAACGAACACATGTTCGGATAAAGAACACCTCACAGAACAAATACAAGAAAAATAATAACGACGTAAAATAATGAATAGATTGGTCTTCCCTTGTCTTCAGGCAACAATTCGAAACTTTTCGGAGCGCGGGAGACGTCGACATCGACGCTCAACCCGGTATATACTGATCGGATAGTATTCATCTGAAGTTTGAAACTCGCTCTTGTAATTCCAGCCTTTTGTTTTTTCTGACAGAAGCAATTCTTTTGTAGTTTTCATGAGACTGTCATGCGGACACTCGTTAAGTTTTGCGTCGGTTTTTATTTTCTAAAGGTGAGAGTATAATAGCAAAGGTAGAGAGTGGGCAGATGTCTGATGTTGCTGGGCAGTATGGCTCGAGCAGGTCTACAGTAGGCTGCAGTTCAATCTTATCTAAGAAAGATACTGTGTAATCAAGAAGACTCAAGCAGCTTAAGGACTAACAAAAATCACATCGGAGAAATAAAGAATATTGAAGAGCTCATAATGCAACCTGGAACTGATCTGACCACAGAACGCCAAGAACTCTTGAATGAAGAATACCAAGAAACACGGCAAAATATGTTTTCTTCTGAAAAAGAGGATTAATGACGATTGACGATATCTGCACTTAAACATATTTTGAAGAAGTGGGAGGATGTCAGAACAACGGTCTTAGAATGGCATCCAAACCAGGTTGAGGCTTAGGAATTTTTATAATTACAATGCTATTAATTACTTCTAAAAAATCCAGAAGAAGAGAGAAAAGCAATCGACATTAGACAGATTCTTTAACCCCCTCAAACGGAAAAAAACATGACTAATAAAAATGCAAGACTATGTATATATGTATTTTTATTATGACATATAAATAAACGTAGTAAGAAAGTATATATTTTTATTTTATGGGGTCTCTAGAACGAATTAATCAAATTCCCATAAAAACTAATGGTAAATCTATAATCGATTAACGTGCAATTCGGATAGCGAACAATGTCTTGGAACGGATTGTGTTCGTTAACCGATCACCCACTGTATATTAACATCACGATTTAATGAACTTTGGATATAACGGACAAAATTTTCAATAAGTATATCACAAGTGAAAATTAACACTGTTCATATTAAAATACATTTTATATGTAATTCAATTTAGAAGTTTTTTCAATTCCAAGAGTCACCGCTTTTAAGAATCTTATTTACAAAATTTGTTTACTTAAATACGGAGTACAATTAAAGTTTATTTTCCAAAAAATATATTTGTTTATTTATTTCGATCTAGATCATATACTAGTTTATATACGTCGTTCGTCTCAAAACTACGGTGAACAAAAAGCAATAATACAAATAGAAAACTTTTCTGTGAAATACAACTTGTCATACATAATGATAATTACACAAACGTGTACGTACATAAGAAAAAAAAACAGATAAACTAACTAATTTGTCAATTTTTTAACTCACGCAGTCGGAAAAACCTACTTTATTATATTAATATAACGGACTTTCGGCTTTAACGGACTTCCCCTTATCCAAATTAATCCGTTAAATCGAGATTTATTCTAATAATTTTTATTGTTATGAAAATCTCTGTATATGTGTTATAATACTACATAGATCTATTTTCGAAGCTATTTTTGAATAATATAACAAATATATTGATATTTACAATTTAATTTTATTAAGTTTTCATACAAAAATCAACTTTGTATAACTGTATCAAATATAATCCAAAGGATAAAGTACTTTTTATATTTATGTAATACAAAAGATACTTGAAAAATATAAGAAACATGAATTATTATAGGCCTATATTTTGTTCTCATTGTTAAAAATAAAATAATAAATTCCTGCTTAAAAATTTTATTAGAAAAAACAATGTTTATAATTTCTGAAATCTAAAGGAAGATTTCCAAAACCAGAATAAATGACGTATAAAAACTAAGGAATAATCTTCGTAATTTCACATTGAATATTCAGAGAAAAAAAGTATATATTAAAGCTTTTAGTAATAAACTGTTATTATGAGTTTGACGTCATAAAAATACAATAATATTTTGTTTATATGACATGTTTGGGATTAACTTTTGTTGTTTAATCGGAAATTTGATTGAAACGGAATTATAATATAGCCAATGTATAATTACTTTTAAAAATTATCTGGAAAAAACAACAGTATATTTTATTTGTCCTTTTCGTTTCATAACATTTTCATTATGTTTTTCTTAGACGACGACATATTTTTTGTGACATCTAATACAATTTTTAAAAATTTTTCAATAGCTCGAAATTTTATTAAAAATAATTTTATTTATTTGTCGTCTATGTTCAAAAAGTCCATTGACTAGGCTATCTTTGTTTCATCTCTGGGTGTCTGGATACAGTGAGTAATGTTGCATTCACACTACCCTGACGACAACGACCAACGATAACGATGATGTCTCTTCCATCCTATTCGTTCGTCTCCAAATTACATTTTCCAGTAGTTTTCGTGTTAGAGAGTGAGCAATTTATATTAGGATTAGAATTTTTCCTCGGATTTTTGCGCTTTCTTTTAGACAAAACGGTTTTAATTTAAAAATGGATTTTTAGATAAAAATGTTAACTTTTCCATGTCGACAGATAAATTTATTGCTAATGTTAAGGAAAGGAACGAATTTCTTATTATGTATTTACGTTAAATCTTTTTTTAAAATTTATCACATAGATTCAGTAAAACAAATATCCTTTCAAATGTTTTCCCCCTTTTGTCAATATCTCGGTAGTGTTTTCTAAAGCCAAGATCTTTCTTGACACACAAGATTAGACGTTCCTCCATCTTGTTCACAGGAAATTCTGAAAAGTTTACGTTGATTGGCCAATATCGTTACGACGAAAACTGTTGTATCTTGTCCAACTTTTGAACGACGAACGATTAAGATGAAAATGCAACGATAATGACTAGCGTGAACGTTTTACAGACAAACAATAACGATAAAAATACTAGTTTTTGTCATTTTCGTCGGCAGTGTGAAGGCATAGTAAGAGTCGGTTAATATTGCAAGTTAAGAAAATTTCTAACATCTTAAATTCTACAATATGATTTATTATAATACGTTTTTACTACAAAAATAAGTATATAATTATGATCAATAATATAACATAATTAAAATATTTTAAAGACAAAAGAATGAAACTTCGGTTCCAAAAGTATATCCTTTATATTTTTTATTTCCTGAGATACTCAATGCTGAAATTGTAGACTCTTAAATATTTTAAATATGAATGATAGTGGCTATAATGAATTTGTTACAACTCCGTTGTAGAGATATAAATATTTTATTATTTAGGGTTTTTGCATTAGAAATATTTAAAGATGACGATCTTTAAAGGAAACCTTTCATATCTTATTCACTCGCTCGAAAACATTTTCAAGATATTTTCTTTAATATTTGTATGAGTCATACACATCAGATTTTAAATTATATTTATTATATATCTTTAGAAAATTAACTAACATAATTTTTTCATGTCAGTAGTATTCATTCCTGTGGGATTATTTTAAAATATAATTTTTAATTTGTTTGTTTACATGTAAACATTTAAAATATTTCTGCCGATTTTAACGTTTCTAGTAAGCAATAACAAAATCTGTGCTGCAGGTTCAAGCCACCGGGAATTAAGATACTCTAGAGTCTTTTGTTGCTTATACGAAGAAAATAAATCAGTAGAAAATTATAAATTCAAGAAGAATGCTTTCATCACCGTCCCGCTGATTCTGTACTGTAGTATGATAATAGAATTTTTTATCGACGTCATTTGTTATCTTCTCCAATTCTTCATTTTAACCAAGACATACAGGACGAAATTCTTAAACAAGAACATTAAAATATTTTAAAATAAAGATGCTTTATAAATTATGATTTAAAATGAAATTTTTGTTACTTTTTAAGCTGTTATATATAAAACAGTAGGAAAGTATGGCGAGCGGTAAAAAATGACCCCCTAAAATTTACATTTTTGGACATAGTAGAAATTGAAACGTCGAGAAATGCAAAAAAAATCTGTTTTTCTTTTTTTTCTGCGTGTGTAATTGTTAGTGTGAATGTATGGGGGCACGATCTTATTTACTCAATTTGAAGCTTAATAACTCGTGTGTCTTTTGTCGAAAAATTTCTGAAAATTTGCAGAGAGGTGTATTACAAGGATTGATGCTATTAAATTTTCACGGTAAAAGGTCTAGGGGTGGAAAGATGGAGGGGGTAAAGTGTCGTATCTCGAGTGGAGACAGACTTAATGAAGATTTTATTCGTATTAGTATTTACAGATTTTTGTAAAACTCATCTCTATCTTCAAATTTATAAATTACTATAAAATGGCAGAATGTTTAATATAAAAAATTCTTTAAAAATATCTCATAACAGATGACACCACACACAATTTTAAAGTTTGGCGGGTTGTGACGAGTTACATCACTCGTCACTGGATATTTTGTGTAAATGGGCTACATCTTTTACTGTGATCAAATTTTAGATTGAAATTTTTAAGATATTTTATGCTATTTTTGAATACAACTAAAAATCATAAAAAGATCAAATTACGTTTCCAGCATTCTGCTATTTTAAGTGAAAATGAATGTTCTCTCGTTTTGAAAATATTTAATGTTATATAATAAATAAACATTTTGTATTTACGAATAAAAAATTTAAAATTGCATTAGAAAATCAGCACGCTCAAAATCGAATTCGAAATCTCAGTTTCCGTATTGTATATATAAATATATATAATTAATTATTTGTTATAACTTTCATGAAATACTATATTACTTATCTTAAAATGTTTGAGCCTGCATTTTTCTTGTTTTAAAAAAGAAAATAACTGTTTTCTAAACCATAATTAGTAATTATAGAATAGAAATTAGGAGCAATGCATAACTGTTAATATAAATACCAGTCTGTTTGTTTGGTTGTTTGTGGTTTCATTTGTTACCTTTCTTTCTCAACAGATGGCTGTTCTTCATAACACATTGTAATTATTATTTACGGTATTTTTTATTGTTATTATTATTAATAAATTATATAAGAATATTATTATAACGTTAATAAATAAGCTATTATAATATCCAAAGTCGCATTATTCACCAAATTGTGCTACTTCGTATCATTCGGTATCGCAATTTTTTAAATTTAGAATTTGCCTTATATCAAGAGAATATTTTTATTCGTTATTTATTATTCGTTTATTCGTTTATCGAATATTCGTTTTTTATTAATAATGAAGAACTGGAAGTAGTCCAGGAATTAAAATTTTTAGGTATCATTTTGACACCCAATTTATCTTTCGATAAACAGTATAAAAAAGCCACCGCCAAAGCAAATAGTTTAATTAATAATATGGTTAGATTGTTTTTCAAAGCAAAGATAAAGAACATCCAAGTTCATTTCCGGCTGTTTAACTCTATAATAATGAATTCCATTGGCTATGCGGCTCCAATTTGGAGCCTTACGAACTTTCAAAAATTAGAAGTGATCCAAAATAGGTTTGTACGCAAGATTTTTTTGCTGGATTACAACACACCAGGTAGCGTGTTAAGACTGGAATTAAGCAGGTTTAAATTGAGTGCTACTTTAATAAAAAGATACATGAAATTTTTATTTAAAATAAGAGACGCTCGAAATCTTTCAACTGTATTATTATACCAATTGTACCGAAAATCTTCGATTAAAGTACAAAGCAAAAACTGGGTGTCACAAATTGCACAAATTTTAAAGTGCTTTGGATATTCTATTAAAATATTCCTAGATTTACCTGAAATAAGTGAACAACATTTCCAAATGTTGATACAAAATGTGCTCGAAATCTCTTTATCACAAGACATAGAAGACATATTCATAAGAGAGAAAACTGATTGGTATAACATAATTCTTGAGTATCCATTTATTAATAACTACATGCTAACTAACCTGGCTTTTAATGTTAAAAGATTTTTCATACAACTTAGAATAAACAAAAAATTAATATTAATTAATAATAATTTCATTGAGTTTTCTGAGAGCATCTGCCCAAGATGCCAAAAAATAATTTCAAAATTTCACATTTTTTGTGGCTGTAAAGATGCAAAGGAACTAGCATACAATCTTGACTTGCATATGTTAACAAGGTGCACTGATGATAGAGCAATGTATGAAATATTCCATGCAGCCAAGATAAACATAATTTATAGACTATATAAATATGCCCACAAATTTTTTAATGTAACAAACTCATTGAATACATAAGTAGCATAAATTAATAACATTGTATGTTATAGAACCTTGTGTATGAAAAAAGTCATAAGTTGCAGTATAGGTTGATATGTCCGTAAATTGATGTTATTAAAATAATTATAATTGATAACTAAATGTGGAACATAATGTTTGGTCCGACTGGTGTTGCTAGTGTAATTTTTAACATTAATAACAAGCGATTGTTGTCAAAAACATCCTTTGTAACTGACTACGGCCTTATTACGAATAAATTTGAATTTGAATTGAATTGAATTGTATATCAAGAGAATATCAACATCCCTATTACCCAGAAAAGACAGCAAGGAAACATTTTCAAGGATATAGAATTTGGTACGGTTTTGTATCTGACTCAAATGAAGAAAATGTCTATACCGCGATGATCTACCATGTTGTCGCAATCGGGACAGTATAATATGTGAGTAGCATTCGTTGGGAACGTAATATATTAACTACGGAAAGGAGATGACATATATACATTTTGTCCTTTTCCCCATGCTAGGGTAACATGTTAAAAAGGAGTCTCCAATCGGCCTGATTGGGAGAAAGGAACAGACCGTTAACTACATAGCTTAGTTCATCAGCAGTATTCAGTAATAAATATCTGTAAGAAAATGACGTGTTTTATTTAAAATTATTAGATACTTTATATTTAGTAATTTTTTGAATATTCCAGTAACGAATTCCTTCTGATATAGGCTGATATACAGTAGAGATCTGGTTAGGCATAAATAATGTATATCGATGTACTTCAGATAATACGGTATGTTTTTGTACAAAGTAATCAAAAAATACAATAATATTGTTAGAAGTTTAAAGTTTTGTAAAGATTTAATTAAAACTTCTTTAGTCGTTTTTTAAAATTCGTATTTTTGTGAATAGTTAAAAGAAATTCTTAAAAATACAAGAAAATCTTTCGAATAAGCAGATTCTTTTGAACGAGCTCATGAAACAAATTGATTGCGCTGTTATCTCGTCTTTATTGACAAAGTAATCTTTTATAATTTACCAACGGATAATGCGAAAAACCAATTAAATGTGTTTCGGTTAGTGGGGACTCGTATATTTATGAATTTATAAATATAGAAAGTTATTCAATTATTACATTAAAAATATTTTTGATATCTATTCAGGTCACATCGTATATATTGAAAATTGTTCATTTCTTAGACTTTAATTAGCTCTGTTTATAATTGTAACTTATGTGAATGTTCTGATATGTTGTAAGTATTAATTAATATGGTATATTGAATATGTCAATTAATATAACATAAAGTCTGATGATATCACAATAATATTGTAAAGTATTGGCCTGTTAGGAGAGAGGGAAGAAAAGATGCGCGTTCTTGTCAATTGCACCCACTGCGTCAGGTATTATACCACTTGTAAGGTGTTGACTTGAAAACAGAGGGAAAACATAGGAAGCGCCGACTTTGTCAATTGGACCCACCTGTGGTCAGACGATAGGCCGCATGCCATATAAAAAACTACTAAACGTAAACAAGTGGCGGACGTTAATGTAAGCTCCACTCTCGTCGGATAACAGCGGACCTGAGTGTAAGCTGTTCACGAAAGAACGGTTTGTGTTTGATCAGAAGTTTTCCGTCCAAAAAACCCTTAAATAGCGGAGCAAACGGGAGAGGGAGGAATGAAGGGCAAGAGTACTGATAATACGGTAGCCTCTGGCACGTATTATCTAGCTGAGCGTAGAGAGAGTGTTCTCCTCTGGTAAACATCTCAGGGACAGGTTAGTGCGAAGACTGGAATGACCGTGCAGTTGAGCCAACTCCACAAGCTGACTGAGGCCTCTCCAGAGTTTAATGGTTCCCGAAAGCCAATCGAATACGTGAGACCCCACATTTTGTTGTCTTATATATATTATGTTGTCGAACTTGTACATTCTACGTATTTTGTTTTGTAAATAAACTGTAAATATTCTCTGGAGGTGTACTTTCCATCGAATTTGAATCAACTATTGGAGCCTGATACACACGCAACTCAACTCAACAAGACTGAGTTTGGGAAACAACATCACTAGATCTTCACTAATATAATTTTGTTGTCTTAACAATTTATTAAAGTTTATCTGTATTTTGAGACAATTACATTTTTTAAAAATTTGTTTTCGTCGTATGGGCACTAACAGGACCTTTTTAGAAAGCCCATTATGAGTTTCGCCAGATCTACAAAGGGACAGTCGAGATCCAACATATCCGGACGGACCTTCCCCGAAAAATTCCTGGGGTATTTTGACCCGTCGGATTCGATCCCGATACCCTAGAGCAGCGTTTCTCAACCTGGGGGTCGCGGTGATATTAAAGGGGGATTGCGAAACAATAATGAAATCATTTTATAAGAAAAAATCATTTATTATAAACTTATAAACATTTTACTTACAATAAGTACACATGTAAAGAAAAGAAATTAATGTGATGGTTGCATATGTTTTTCATTTAAAATTTTCTCCATACGTGGATCTACGTTAGAAACACACAAAAGAAAATTGTTTTCGAGTGATAAAAGACTATTCCTGTATTTAGTTTTTAGCACAACCATAAACGAAAAACCCTTTTCACAGATAAGACGTGGCGAAAGGGATTAATATTTTCAATGCTTCTGTGACTAAATTTCCATATTCATGTCGACGAGCAAGCCGAAACGTATTTAAAGCTTCAGATGTAAATTGCAGTTGTAGCGTTTTGTCGGCAGACATTTCGATGAGCTGGTCGTAAATCTCAACTGAATAACTTAGCAGCGGCAACATTTTCACTAAACGGATTCAGTACCCATCTCTTCGAGAAATCATTTTTCAATTAGTAATAGTAAGGCTTACTGTCATTATTCCTTTGGGTGGGGGTCGCGAAATATTAATTTTATTTATATTTACTATTTGGGGGGTCGCGGAGCTAAGAAGGTTGAGAATCGCTGCCATAGAGTGTTAGCCACTCAGCCATCCGGCCATAGAGATAAATGCTTAATGACAGATATTTTTATGATACAATTTTATAAGTAAAGTTAGGTTTTGCAATGACATTTAACGTTTGTTTTATTAGTATTTGATTAGTCATAGAAATTATTAAGCAAACAAAAGATATGTAACAAAAAACCTAAATATTTTTATAAGCACGACTGCTATTTATTTCATAATGAATAATGTATAAATAAATTATATAAAATTTTTGAAAATTATTAAAATTATTTGAATAATTTCAATATATGTATCCAAAACAGTCGCTTCAGGCCTAACAATAATAAGTTAAAATAATTTTTAATTAAAACAGAAAAATTATTTTCGAATCTAAATAACAGAAAAATCAGATAAAAATTTTTGTTTTACTTATTCAGTTCAGGAAAAATTTATTAAAATATCGAATCACGTTATATTACAATTAAAATATTTTTACTTACCCTAACACTTTGCAAAATTATTCTACAATATCATAAAAAACATTTTAAGTATCTAAATTATTCTAAACGTAAGTGTTTATCTTAAACTTTAAAATTCTTATATGATTAAACAACATTTTTTTATATTCTGTTAATTTATATATTTCATTTATTCAATTGAAAGAATTTAGATTTCGTCCATACGATACATTAAAGTTACGTGACATAAATAATAGTGTTTAGACTTATTCAAATCTAAAAAATTTCTTCCAAATTATTATTTCCCAAAATATTAAAATATTTCAAGCAATGATAATTCATTCAAATTGGTCTTCACAAAGACCAATTTGAATGAATTATCATTGCTTGACCAATGTGAAGCAATGATAATTCATGCAATGATAAAGCTTTGTGAAGACCAATTCATTCAAATTGGTCTTCACAAAGACCAATTTGAATGAATTATCTCAGACAAAACTTGCAAAAGATTCTAAAATCTTTTATATGTTAAATTCTTCAATGGTTAGTTTTATGCATAACACATTAAAAAATGCTTGGCTTCATCAATTGAAAGAAAAAAATTTAAATGAATTAATTTATAAAGAATTATTTTTCAGTTGTCATTTAATATTAAGAATATCGAAAAGCAATAATAAAAATTACGCAACTTATACTACAGTCAATTGAAAAATTTCCATGTGTAATAATTATATTACGACTAACAAGAAATAACACCTAAGTGTTGTCCACCGTCAATTTAATTCTTATACACATCGCATAAAAATAAAAGTAGAAAGACGTATGGTTTTTCTAACGTAAAATGTAAATCAGCCCTGGAAATTTAACATCAAGCAATGATTTTACAGCAGTACTTATCCGACTTAAGTGTACTGTAGTTCTAACAGTGACGATTTGAAATATTTAGAAAAAAAGTTTTATGGGATCAATTATCACGTCAATTTGTCAAGGCATTATAAAAAATTCCATAAATAACCAGACTTTTTAAAAATTATGTTTATGTAATTATTTCTAAAACCCTGTATAAAAAATTATGGAGCAATCATATTAGAGAGAGTTTTTCATATACAATTTGAATGAATCTAATGTCAAGCAATTCAAACCTTAATGATCCATAAGAAAATTTTTAATTCCTGTAAAAACTGCTGTTTAAATCGACTGTATACAACAAATCATTGATGGGATTGTTGCCCTCTTAATAGATTTATTTATTCATTCTACATCTCTAGCGATGTCGCGTATAGCTATATATACAGAACACGCTAAGGTAAAATATATTTCAAATTCGTTAAGGTATAGCAGAAAAATTATATTTCCGTTTTATACATCATTTTGAAACTTCTTTAACATAGATGAGTCATCTTGTTTGTAGTTTACTGCTTAATTTCATTTAAAGTAATCAGAATCAAAAGTGTGTCCGATTTCACTCTTTCCTCTCCCTGCCATTACGACTAATCTTCGTCCAGTATAAAAACGATTCCGAAAATAACTTGACATTTGTTTATTGAATCCCGATTTTTTTACTTTATATTAACGTAGAGACCATGGAAACATTCTAATGGGGAAAACTGATATCTAAGCGAAGAATAACTATTATACGTAAAAGAAGAAACGAGAAACCATGTTCGATTAAATTTCGTCGACATAGGTACTCATTTCTGCATGCAAGTCAACTGTGAAGGTATTACACGGTTATTCGAATCTTTCTGGAGAAACGAAGTTCATATGTCCTTACAATAGGACATAAGAACACCTGTTAGAATTAACCAGGATCATAATTAAATCTATTCATGTACACACTAGTAAAGTAAAATCTATTTTCAATTTGTTAAAGTATTAATGTAAAATTTTAAGATATATAAAACAAATGTATTTGATTCTTTGTTTTTCTATTTGTAACTTAACAACGACTTTTAAAGAAATATTTTGCCGGAAACTAGTTATTGAAGAATATGCAATAAGTTACTTATACTTTCTCTAACATAAAAATAAGTTTTTCACAAAATATTAATTAATTGCTTATGTAATTAAATGAAATAATTTAATAGTTTATAGAAATATTTCACTCACTTAAATATTCGTTATCAATTACTACATAAAACAATAATTAGCACTTTGACAGGTTTAGTCCAAATGGCTGAACGTCTTTATAATACAACAAATGATACCATTGCTTTTCAAAATTAGTTATGGCTTGAAGTCGAGAATTAAAATATTAACAAAACAAATGATACAGCAAAAGAAAACTAGTAATTTTATTTATTTTTATTGGATATTAACTTAAAATAGCCTTAAAACCCACGTTATATTGACAAAATCTTTAAAATCGATTCATAGAAAAATATTAATATCTTGTTTATTTCAGCCAAAATATTTTATTCGAATTCAAAAGATATGTTAGTCCATTCGTTCTCTAATAATCTTTTTTGAAATTAATAGCTAGAAAACTAATATAACTAATCGGCCTATTTTTCTAGTGAGAATAGTATGAATTCTGTATATAAAATACAGAATTCATACTATTCTCACGAGATATTTGAAACAATTATAGAAATATATAAAAATGATGACATGAACTAAAAGAAAATTTCCTGATCGATAAATTCACTCAATCCGAACTTGTTTAACTTATTTATTAAAAACAGCGAAATTTCCATTGAAAAATCTTTAAATTTTGATTTTTCTAAATAAAGAGTCAATCTACTGTTCTGATTAGTCGGATTACACTAAATTTAGAATAGCATGAAAACCTATAACAAACTGCTTAAATTATATCTGTTTGCAAGTTATACACAGCAAGGTCCGCAAATTTCAAAACATGAATTATAAAAAATAAAAACACACAAGAGAAAGCTAATTTATTTTTTGAAAAAAAAACCCATTGGCATGTATGCAGGCTTTAAAGAAGTTACAGCCATTGGGCGGTTGAAAACATCCTCAAATTTTTATTTATTAGGATTCAATTTCAACTTGGGAAATAGAAAGAAGTACGACAGCTTAAATATGTACTGGAAAGATGACGCATGTTTGCAGCTTTACGAGAGAGTTAGCTGCAACAGAAAAAAAACTTGGGACCAAAATACGGCGGGACAACGCTGGATGCCTGTGAAAACACGATACCTTTTTTTTGTTTTTTATAAAACTTCGAATTCACTCTTTTCCCTTCCGGTACGAAGTTTTGTGAACCACATTTTGTCAGTCAAAGAGAAACAAGTAATATAAAAAAAAAATTTTAAAGTCAATTCCTACCTAGGTCAACAAAGAAAAATTTTATTTTAGTTACTTTTTATTAAATAATTACAATTAATATAAATATGTATATACATATGGCAGAATCACAATATTAAGTGGCAAAATAGAAAGAGAAGTTGGAATTGAACCCAAAGCATAAAATTTCTTCAATTTTATTTTTTGAGAAAAATCCTTTATTCCAACTACTAAGCAACAACTGTTAACTCACTCTCGAAAATCATTTGGATAAAACGTCTACTTAAAGCAAAAATTTTCAAAAATTTATCGATTTTCGCAAGAATTGAACTCGTATTCTTCACCTTCACTTGAAAAATACTGAAATCCTTGCATTTTACCGATTGAGCTACTGCCTATTGATTTCAATTTTCATTACAAACTGCTAAAACTCTATTTAAAGTATTAATAATTAGGTTAATGTTACCCGTGGTATCGAAGATGGCGACGGGAAAAATTTTTCCCCAGATACCAGACAGCAACGGGGAAATTTATTAATTTGCATAATGCGACAGATAGTACGGGTACGCCCCCTAACGTTTAGATCACTCGGTATTCTACTTCGAGATTATCCATTGTTAATCTGCTTCCAGATTATCACTCGATAATCTGATTCGAGATTACCGGAAACGCGGCCATCTCGAACGTAGAGAAAAAAAAATTTGTCAGTCGCCATCTAGTATCTAGGGAAAAAATTCCCCGTCGCCATCTTCGATACCACAGGTAATATTAACCAATAATTAAATTCAATTAATTAATTAATATTTGAAAAAACTGTATTAACATCAAGTGTCATCCACTACAAGTTTAAAAAATGTATTTAAACTTGAGTGGATGAATAAAAAGTATTTTATTAACGATTGAAAATTTAAACAAGATATATAAATATATATATAGGAAGAGTGTGAACTAATAGTAGGAATTTAATAAAGCGCTCCTGTTGAAGTTTTGCAAAAAAAGAAAAAAGAATTTAGTTCATAAACTTCCGCTGGGGCGTTTTCTGTTTTCTATGAAGTGCCGTTAGCGGAAGTTTTAAAACGTTATTTTTCTTAAAGTCTTTTACGCATCCTTTGCACGGTCCGTATGCAAATTGCGGTGCCGGTCCGCTTATCGATACAGTTACAATGGTCCGAATAAGGATAAGGCAACTTTAATTATAACTGCCCCGTATTTGTAGACATTTTAAATAAAGTGCGGTAGTCGTATTAACATGGAAACGTCTGCATCGTAGACCTCCGCCATCTTGTCTACCGACGGACCGGGGCGACATGTTGGAAGAAAAATTTAATGAATGAATTAATATTTGAAAAACTGTATTAACATCAAGTGTCATCCACTACAATTTTTAAAAAATGTATTTGTACTTGAGTGAATGAATAAAAAGTATTTTATTAACGATTGAAAATTTGAAGAAGATATATATATATGGGGAGAGTGTGAACTAATAGTAAGAATTTAATAAAAATGATCAACATCGTTTTGATGCGTGACATTTTGAGTTTGAATTTCGTTGGTCTGGAACGTTACCATACGCCTTTTGTTTGTTTTATGGTTTCTTTAAAAGAATGATCAGTTTCAAAACATACGATCATATAATTTATATGTATATAATATATAGTGAAGTTTCTTCTCCAAACTCCGTCTCGTTGAGTTGGTTTGTCGTATTTGTCAGGACAACTCGATATAGTTTGATCCAGGATCGTTGAAAGCAAACCTCCACACTCAAGATAAACAATAGTTATAGTTTATTTACGAAAGATTTATATAGAGTGTACAAGTTAGAACACACATTGAATACGGGATACACAAAGCATGGTGCCTCACATACTACATTGACTTTCGGGAACTATTAAGCTGTGGATAGGTCTCTGTCAGCCTCTATTGCACGGCTCGTCCAGTCTCAGCACTTACTCCTCCCTGAGATAGTTACCAGAAGAGTATGCTCTCTCTAAGCTCAGCGGGCTTCCCAAGTGCCTGAGATTTCCGTGTCACCAGTCTCCAGCCCTTCTCTTCCTCTCCCGTTCGCTCCGCAATTTAAGGGTTTTTTGGACGGAAACTTCCGACCAATCACAAACCCTCCTTGCGCGAAACAGCTTTAAGTTGTGATTCTTAACCCAGGTCCGCTTTTATCGATGATAGTGAAGATTTCATTTACGTCCGCCGATATCTGACCACTTGTTTCGGCCAGTAGTTCACCATTTGGCAAGTGGTCTATCGTGGTTCCAATTGACGATGTCGGCGTTTCCCTTGTTCCCTCTTTCTTTACAAGCCAATATTTTACAATATCCTTTCTTTACAAGCCAATATTTTACATATATATATATATATATATATATGTAATATATATGACATATGCGACGCTAGAGGTGAAATTCTTGGACCGTCGCAAGACGAACTACTACGAAAGCATTTGCCAAGAATGTTTTCATTAATCAAGAACGAAAGATAGAGATTCGAAGGCGATCAGATACCGTCCTAGTTCTAACCATAAACGATGCCAACCAGCAATCCGCCTGAGTTCCTCAAATAACTCGGCGAGGAGCTTCCGGGAAATCAAAGTGTTTGGGTTCCAGGGGAGTAGGGTTGCAAAGCTGAAACTTAAAGGAATTGACGGAAGGGCACCACCAGGAGTGGAGCCTGCGGCTTAATTTCACTTAACACGGGAAAACTTACCCGGTCCGAACACTGCAAGGATTGACAGATTAAGAGCCCTTTCTTGATTCATGTATGACAGATTAATATATATAATCTGTCATACATGAATCGATTAATATATATTAATATATAGGCCTATATATCTGTATATTCAAAAAGTTCAAGTAATGAGTCAAAAATCAAAACTTATTAGAATGTTGAGAACATTTATTTAATATTTTTCAAAGTAATCTCGAGCTTCAATACACTTTCACCAACGATTACTCCATTTCAGAAATCGTATAGGAAAAATCAACGTCTTTCAGGAATAGCAAACTTTCTACCATTCGTCTTGAATGAGTTCTTTTGTTTCTAACCGTTTTCTTTTTAAAGATGAAACTGCTTTTCTGCTGCGATTATTCCATTCCTCTTATCTAGCTTGTGATAATTTTTTCTTTACCCAAACTTTAAAAAACTTTAAAAGGAAACAGATGTTTAAGAAAACCTATACTATAATGTTGGCATTATAGACGACATTGCTTCCTTCGTTGCTTCCTTCTCCCATAATGATAGGACAGGAAAATTGCAGTTCGCATCTATTTCTAAAAAGCTCTTGTCGCTATCTTTAGCCAGTTATTATTATATCAGTATATTTAATTAAACGATTCATATTATTCAGCGGTATTTTTCTTTATCCATAATAAAAACGTTCGATATTTAAATTCTCTTTTTAATCCTTCATATCTAATATCTCCTGAATTCTGAATAACACGACTGAACTAGATATACATAATTCAGTGGATATCTGAACGTCATAAAAGTATTCTTTATCAAACCGACTTAAAATTATGGAATAAATCTCTCCAGACAGAAGATTTAATTCCAAGAAAAAAAAATAATTAAATTATTAAATAAAGAAAGCAAAATCACGAGAAATGTATATTTGCTTAAAAAGTCCGAATAAACATGGAACAGAATTATATATTTCTTTCTGTGGAAATATTAAAAATATGAATTGGAAATTAAAAAAATATTAGAAAATGGTTTAAAGTATCGTTTAAAAAATATTGTATAAGAAAAATATAATTTAAAAACTAACTCATCCAGCTGATATATATATTACATTTACATATCAGTGTCAATAAAAATAAAGCGAAAACATACATCCTTTATACAATAAAAAAACGCAATTGTGATTACTGTAAATTTTACGGTATAAATGTATAATTAAAATGATTTATGTATCATATAAAAATAATTTAAAACATTGCAAATAAATGCTTTTAATGAAAATTCTTTTGAAATAAATTATTTTGGTAATTTAAATGCAATAAATTATGCTTAAATATTATTCCTTTGCAAATTTTATTTCAAATTGCTGAAATAAAATTATGACATATTTTTAAAGTTCAATAGATTACAGAATTTTATTAATATTTTTTGAAATTTTTATGTTTTCATGGTTATACAAATTGTAGATATATATTGAAGTGGACACAGAAACGTAGGAAAAAGAAACAAAGCAAAATTCGTCTTAGTTAATTCAATAATCTCTTCAGTTACTATCTAGGCCAAAACGAATAAATTTACAAACATTTTAAATAAGAAAATATCCAGATACTTTATTGGAAAATTCATTAGCAGAGTTTCTTTTAAAATTAGATATTAATAATTTATTTTCCAAACGAAAAGTCAAGTAAGCTGACTGAAATTCTGATATTTATTTGCAAAATACTTAAAAATAAAGAATGAACTCACTAACGTTACATTATGATTTCTCATCAGGATTTGCAAAACGACTTACATTTTTTACTAAAATTAAAATAAATCAACTGTCATGAAACAAACTAGATTTAAGTTGTGTCAAGAATTGTTAAAAACTTAATAAATTCAATTTTGAATAAATGTAATAATGCAAAATTCAAATACATTAAACACTTTTTTATTTCACATATCTTTTAAGTAATTGTTGGTAAGAAATAAGCTTCAATTTCTTGAAATTTATCTTAACAGCCCATTCTATAACTATTACTAAACAACAGAATAATTGAACGTTAAAAATTTAATCAGAAATTTATTATTTAACTAAAATAATTATATAGATTATTATTAGGAAAAGCATAATACAATCTTGTGACAAATTAATTTTTAGAATTTTGTATCCATATAATTTATTTCATATATTTATTATCAATAATATTTTAAAATATTAGCGTGATACATTATCGTCTTTTTTAACACCTTGCCGTCGTTTAACCCAATTGAAATGATTTATTTCTTTATTTCTATTATTTATAATTAATAAAATCACAAAAATATATAATTATATAGTACAATATGAATGTTACAAAATAAAATATACAGAATTAATAAGTTTTAAAATTCATATTTCTTATATTCTAAGTTTCTAGTAAGAGAAAATTATAAAAGCAAATTTGCTATATATGTTTGTATATTAATATATATAATTATTGGCTTTCCTATTAATAATTTTATATTAATGCATTCAATATATGATTTTTTTATTACCATGCATTTACGTATATCATAAAGTTGATTCGGTAAAAGTTACATTTACTTACTTAATGAAATAATAAACAACCACGATAAATCTTTAATTAGATTTTAAATCAGTTTTATAGTAGATTTTTATTCAAATTTGTTTTCTGTTTAACTATCTTCAATAGGAAATATTTCACTTTTATACATATTGATAAAAGAAATGTTTATTTTATTTAATTTATAATTAATTATAATTTATTGAGAAATAGAATTATATATTTGATATTTATTCTCAGTTGAAGAAAAAGAAATAGGGAGAAGAAAACTAAACGAATGGAAAAACAATCATTTATAAATTGTGAAATCTAACTTAAGACAAACTTTATACACTTGAACACAAAATAGAATATTAGATGAAATTTATAAATATTTCACGTAGACCAATTTGAAAAACAAATAAAATTAAGAGACAGGCTTAAATTATTATAAAATTTTAGTAAGTATTTATTAAAAGTAACGGTAACTAATGGTTAAACTAGTTAACGAGAATTTGTTAAGGATGGATTTTTTTGTCCTTTAACGAACCATGCCATCCAAATTACAAGACTGATTACATCCTGGTCTCATTATTTTAGCCGAGGGTCTTGTTTCAACGTTAGAAAAAGTGATGGAATTGGGTTCAATCATTGAGCAAATTACTTTATTAGTCTCAAGCACACCGTTTACAATTTCAAGTTGATGCGTAATGATTTTCATTGATTTACATTGAAAATAAAAATTCAGTTGACAATCGTTAGCAATACAAAAAATATATGCAATCGTTGGTGGATTTATATCTACTAAATTTCATAAATAAGATTTAAAATAACTCATTTCTATTATCAAAAGTGTATTTATGATCTAAAAAACGACGTATAAAAATTATATATTTATATTGGTAAATTTTAAGTATTTTATTTACCTCTAAGAATAGGATTTTATAATGTAAATAATTATTGTACATGTAGGGTAAATAAATGTCAATATCAGAAAATAACAAAAAATTTATTAATAAAGAAGTAAGCTTAAATTTGATTAAATGGGGTAAGGTACCACAATACACATTTTCCAAGTGGATGTTTCTCGGGAGGAATTTATCCAATAAACTTTTCCCTATTTAGGTGTTCGACACGTGAAGAAACCTAAAAAAACTCTACGTTGGTAATGCGCGAACGTACGCCAACTAAAAGTAATGAGTAGTTTTATCCATTTGGTAATTGGTGGGCAGAAATAAGAAAGTGATATGCATAATGAGTAAATACGAAAACAATAGAAACACACATCGATTAGTTGTAAAATGTAATTCGTTGTAACAACTGAATATAACGATTTTAATACCAATATTTAATATAAATCAAATTCTGATATTGAAATCCACATTTTGTATTCTGTTTCATAATATATGAATAAAATAGACTATTCAAAATTCAATAGTAGCTTTTATAATACCAATGTAATTAATGAATACTATGTGTGCTGTGTACTGTACGTTTTTAAAAGTTTAATATATCTAGAAAGATTAGCACCTCATTTAAATTAAAGGAAAAATTTCTGATTTCTATAGGTTATATATTAACAACGCGAACAGTAATCGTTTGATTACTAAATTATCATATTAACAATAAGCCCATCGCTATAATTCATAGAACAATTTATCATTTCAATTTATGTCACTGATATTGTAAATCATATTCAATATGATCAGTGGACAATAATTATAGGAAATGCTTCCTGAGTTTAACGTAGAATTAGATAATATATCTTCTGTTTATTCCTGTATGTTGATGATTCTAAGACACCTGTAGGAATATTAATATTAGAAATATCTTAAATTAGCAATAATTGTAAGAGTAGAATATTAATTGAGAAAATTCTTTTAGTAAACATTAAATAGTATTATTGTGTATTATTATTATTGTAAAGAAATTATAAAATATTTAAATTAATTTTTTTATAATAAAACAAATATTTGACTTTCGAAATTAAAATTTCTAAAGACAAATTTTGTATACAAGTTGAAAACATAAGGAAACGTTACTAAATAAAAGTTAATACAGGGAAAGTTATTAAATAATTGAAACACTACATAATATGAATTTTTAATATTCATAAACAATGTATATTATAATCACATTATATACAATTTTAAACTTGTGAAATTTAAGTGTTAAAAGCATTTATAAATATTTGTACTTCTAAATTCATTTCTATGATTATGATTAATAATTTGCAATCTCTACAGATATCTATAAAATCTATAAAATTTCCTAGTAAACAAAAGTTTCCTTTAATAAGGGTTAAATTAACGAACTAAAAACAGAGTAATGTTATTTAAATAAATTTCTTAATGATTCAAACTAATTACTTTACAATCAGACAAAAATTATTAATTATAAATATTCGAAGATTTAAATGTTTCACTAAAATTCGTAATTTTATCAAAGAAAATATTGGAATATTTTATTTATTTATTTATTTATTTACTTTTGTTTAAAATTAAAATATTTTAACAAATATTGAAAGCAAGACAATTTACTTCCAATGAAATGTTATTCGCGTACAGTACATGATATAAAATAATCTGTATTTTATTTGAAAACAAACTATGATTATTTAAAGGTGATGAATTTATTTAGACAGATTTATAAAAGTGTACATTTATAAAAGATAAATGAACACATACTAATACAATATTTTAAAAAATAAGCTTCTATTAATTCAGATTTCAAATTAAATAAACACAAGACAAAATAATTAACAAAATTAGCTTACAGTATGCCAATTGGTAAAATAATTCGCGACAGGTAATGTTTTTATCTCTAATTAACTGATATTGAAAATGTTAACAAAATATGGCGTAAATTGCATTAAAATCTATTTTTGTGACCTAATTACAACGTCAAGCAAGAAGATAGAAGATTTAACGATAAACTTTGTTGACATTTATAACAAATCCTGAAACACTTTTCAGTCTTCTTAAATAATATTAAATAAAGACTTATAGATTATTTTATCTAAATTTAATTTTAAATATATCTAAATCTAAATAACTGTTCTACTTGACGTTAAAACAATATATATCAATATATATACGGATATATGGTAAACTGTATAAACTCTTGCGCTCTAAAAATAATTAACTTTAAAAAATATAGGCACTAAGCTTTTCATAACGTGCAACTTACAATAATGTTAAAACCACATTTATGTAAATTATGAATACATGAGAGTTATATAATAAATAACAAACAAATTTAAGTAAATAGAGAAAATTTAAAATGTATAAAGAGACAAAATCTGATACTGTGTAGTGACATTTCATGCTAAATATAGTTTTAAAGTCTATTTATTTAGCAGAATTTTAAAATAAAAGGAAAATTGAAGTGTTTTTTCAACTTCCTATTTATACTGAAAACATATTTTTGTGAACAAATTCAACATGATTTTAAAAAAAAATTCATTAATTCATTTAAGCTCATCACTAATGTTACGTGTAGTAATAATTATGAAAATTTAATAAAGCTGAAAACTAGTGTTTATTTGCATAATTTGTAGACATTAAATCAAATTAAATTAAATTATGTAAAATACGAAAAATAATGAAACCAAAATAATATATATAATGTAATGCTGTAGAAAGTTGATTCATACTGGTTTAATATAATAAGTAATGAAAAAATGAAGAACATTTTGTACATACGAGAGTAACAGAACACACTGATTAATATTTTAAAAATAAAATCTAAATGAACAATAAATAAAATAAAGAAATACTTGTGAAAATTATAAATATAATAAATTAAGTTAGTATGTTTCTAAATTAAATTATACTAAGGACAGAATAAAATGAATTTCTGATAAACAGGAACACATTAGTGGTCCAGATAAAAATAGTAAGAAAAAAATTTGATTAAAGAGTGCTTTTAAGAAATAGCAAACATAGTCAAATCTGTCTCATATATTTATAAGAAACATTGAAATTGTGCTTAAATGTCATTTTAAAAGTGCGTCATGAGTATCATTTCTGTGTGACATGATTTTATACTCGATACATTATGAAGAGCAAGCTGAACGAATAAGAAAAATAATCTGGAGATATCAAATGCCAAAAATATTAAAATAATGAACATCAGTAGAAAATTGCATATTACATTTAAAAAGTGTAGGAAAAATAGATTAAAATAAAAAGTTTTGCATTATGTAAATAAACTAACTAAATTTGGTGGTCATTTGTACAATATTGATTTATAATAATGAATATACCAGAAAAAATTGAAAGAACCAAAATTTAACTATTCGTGGTTAAGAAGAAATTAAGTAGACGATTTTTTTATATTCTTCACTAATCTTAATAACCAAACAGCAGTTCTTGCTATAATTTTTAAACTAGATTGTAAGTTACTAGACAAAATTCGAACAAAAAAAAATTTTTTTTTGGTTTATTTTAACAAACTACGAAAAATTCTTGAGAAATGATATAAATTTGTACACTCTCGTAGACATTGATGGAAAAAAATTGCAACTCTCGTTCTTTGTGTTTAATAAATGACGACTAATTTCGAATGATCGGTGGATTATTCGTTATGAAATTTAAAATTATTTTTCCTAATCTTTCACAATCATATTCACATTTTTCCTAATATTTCATATTATATGTTGTAAAACATTAGAAAATATATAAAGCAGTTGCGTAAAAAAATATAAAAGTGAATCAATAATATTGTCGGTTGAAAAACGGATGTTAATGTTTTTAGAATTAATAACATGCTTTTAAGACAAAGTAAATTAACTAACTACTATCTTGAAATGCAGTGACTAAAATGGTCGTAATACAATTGAAGTCTTAACAGATACAACTCTACAGGTAATTTAAATTACAGATTTACAGCAAATTACACCAGTATCATAAGTAAATTAATTTACTAATGATTAAGTTAAAATTAAATTATATTAGAATTTTTTCACACGGCACCAATGAAGAAAGTAAGTGAGTATAGAGAACACGTTGCTAAAAAGTGCCTATAAAGACTTTGCAAGTCATTGTGTAATTTCACAATTATGTTTTCATTTTTTTTCGTAAAAAATAACAAAAGACCATTATGAGTTCGAACAGACCCAAAATAGAGTCGGCCGGATGGTGAGGGTTGTGGTCCGACATATCCGGGACAGACCACCTATAAAAACTTCCGGAATTGGTCGTCTGGATTCGATTGCTACTGTTGTTGCGTTTTTCAATAGCTCAAGGGCCTCGTGGGACAACGTGACAACTCCACCAACGTCATTACAAGGGGAAAGCAGTGAAAAGTAGATAAAACAAGAATCAAAAAGTTTCATCCAAAATGAAAACAATGTCTGTAAAAGTATAAATAGATGTATGAATTCTACGAATTCAAAAGTTCTAAAAGATAAAGGTAAAACCACAGAAGAATGGAATAGGAGTTATATATACAGTCGATCCTGCAATAGTGGCCACTTCTGAAAAAGATACCAGGTATGAGTAAAAATTAAAATACCAGATAAAAATAATAAAAGATGCGCGAGATTAAAAATCTATCCTAATAAAGGATAAAATGGTTTGGTTTATTTGTTTACGGCAACGTGGCACGTAGGCAATTTGCCAAGAGAGGATTCCTCCTGGGAGGACTGGCCCCTATTCAGGTGTTACAAACTTGAATAAAACCCGGAAAACTCCATGTGGCTAGCCCGTTGGCGACGCACGAACCAGCCACCAACTATCAGTGTTCAGTGGTTGGTCACCACTTAGCCACTGATGGATATAATGGTTAAAAAGGTAGAACTGATCAAAATGCTGCAGACAACTGTTGGTAAAATTGCAGCACACTATTGAAATATTCTCAATTGTTAAAGAGCAGAAGCACGACATGCATACAGGTGGCTCCTTTCCCATCAAAAGTTAGCGATGGATGGTTTAGCTGTGACCTATATGCAATCAGATTAGGACGACTTCCGCATGTTGTTCCTGAGCTGATTCAAACACTACGATTCTATTACTAGTTCAATCTTATGCAATTTATTAACCCAATGATCCTAGAAAACTTGCCGCAATACTTGGAGTTTAGAACATGTTTTAGATCAATAAACAATAGAGTGAGGAAAGTGGACGAGCTGATTTCCCTGCAATAGTCGCCAATTTCTCTTCCTTTATTTCTATGTATCTCAGTACTAGAAATAGTACAAACATGAAATCGGGACATTGTACATACTGTAAGATAGCACTGTGATAAAATTTGGTGAATACTCAGCATCGGAAAGTTAGTTGCTACTCTGGAAAATAAGTGAATAAAACTAATCAAGCTTATTTTATTAAATTTTCAATTATTAAACATTTGTTATTATTTGTCAAACCAATCATACTTGTTTTACTTATACATTTCAACTAAGTTTTTTTTTTAAAACCCTGCTATTTTTATTATGGATGTGGACGAACTCTTTATGGACAGGATTAAAATTAAGATCGCATTAATGTCCACAGGACAAAAAGAGTAAAAAGGAAGGCTAGACTACGGCCAGACATAACCATTGATCCATCGATGATGATTGCACGAAATCATCGATTGTTTTAAAACAATCGCACAACACTACACAGGGCCAATAGAACACGACACGCGCCACAGATTAGTAGAGGCGTATTGTATGCTTGTAAGGAGAGACGATGTATGCATTCACGACACTTTCAGACACCTACCATCTACAATTATTATTTCACTGTTTTTAATACAAATCAGAAATTTTTCCAATAGAAATGGACAAATCGGGACATCCTGGAAAAATTTTTCTGATTAGGACGAAGAAATATCCGAAAGAAATGAAAATATGTAAATAAAATTCTTAATTGCACGATAGATCCGCGCCATTTTTTAAAGTATCTATAGGAGTGAAATCTCGCACTAATCTCGCTCAGTCGTGTTTATTCTTGTCTTGGGAAAGTGCTCAAGTGACTCATTTGTTACGTTGTCTGGTAAAGCAGTTTTAATACAGCTGGATAAGCGAACTAACGACAACTTACGTCAAATGAACTGCCATTGGTTTGCTTATCCAACTGTATTAAAGTCACTTTACCAGACAACGCTCCCATTTCTTTGTTTTATACTAAACATTGAGATCTCGCACCATTCTATGTTCGGAGTTCTCGTTCGTAATACGTCTTGTCCGATATCAGTGTTTCTCGTTGTATTTATGCTAATTAATTCGCAAACGTGACTCCAAAACGCAAGGGTAGTGATATTGGTAGCTCTGATAAGCCAAGCAAAAGCCACAGAATGCCTACTTTAGAGGAAAAAATTAAAATTGTTAGATTTAGGGAGGGAAAAAAAACACACCATTCATTTCCTTTTTTAATATATCGTTCTCCTATGGTTCTGAGCACTCCTTTCGCTTCTATAGTGCCTCTTCCCTTTCTGAACCCAAATTCTTCACGTATGAATGAATTCAGTTTTCCATAGAGGCATTTCTCTAATATTTTTGAAAGAATTTTTGAGGTAAGGTAGATCAGACTAATTGTTCTATAATCTTTACATTTAATTGTTTTATCTTTCTTTGGAACGGGAATTAAAATGTTTCTCAGGAAGTTGTTGTCAGACTACGTGCCTGGATCATAGATCATGTTGCAAAGCCTGGCAATTTTATTAATTTCGTTTTTGCTCATGTTCTTAATGAATTCTAACGGATGTTATCAATGCCTTCTGATCTTCTATTTATTAATCCTTCCACTATACTCATAACCACTTTTATCAAAATTGGAGCTCCTTCTTCATCTTTATTTATATCACTTTCTTTTTCTACCTTCAGTTCCACAATATCTTCTGCTATGTATAGTATGAAGAATATTCTGACAGAAAACAATCAATTAAAAAGAAGACTATAGGAACACCTAGAAATTCTAAAAATACAGTAAGACATTAGAATTAATAAGAACGTGGGACTGAAGCTACATGAAGAATGGATTGACTTCGTTTTTACATAACCTTGAAACAGATGCTGAACAGATGTGGGAGTATAGTCGCATCACACTGTAAAATGAATTGCAACAAGGCAGTTGACTTCACACAGTCTTATGAATCAGGTGTATTTGTTTTTGTTTAAAGTCTGGAAACCAATTATTTTAATAATAGTAAGTTCATTGTTAGTTTCCCTCCCTTTTTGGTTTTTTACAGTGGTGATATTCAGCGGGTTCGCACAGGTTCGCCCGAACCTGTTGTTAAAATTTTCAGTTTTCTGAACCTTGTTAAACACACGGAACATTTCTTAGTGGTTTTGTTTTTTTTAAATATATTAAAATATACGTATTATACTCTGTAATACTACTAAACTAGAGCCTTATACCCCGTTCGCACCAAGCATTTCAATCTAGATTGTGAGCAAGGTCGAGGACTATGTCTTGGTGCGATCTCTCTCGACCGTTTCAATATCGACCGAAACGAGGTTTAATCGCAATCGATTCAAGAGAGTTCTTGAAACTAGATCCAGTTATAAGAGAGATCCCAGAATTCCGCGCACGCGAGAAAATAGAAGATGGCTGCGGAACAGTGTCGGGCTATGGACAGCGAAATATAAAGGATATTGTATTACGAGAGTGAAAATCCTTACGTAATCGCTACGATCTTTACGATGATCTGTCTCGGGTTAGTTTTTACGACCCGAGAATGCTCTTACGTTGGTTCGTAGAAAAGTACACCTCCACACTCAGTCCAGTGAATATTTACAGTTTATTTACAAAAACAAATATCTACAGGATGTACAAGTTTGACAACATTATACACACGATGCAACAAAGGTGTGGTATCTCACGTACAGCTTGTCTGTTGGGGACTATTTGACCCTGGGGAAACTCCGGTCGGTTTTCGGAGTTGGCTCAACCGTGTGGCCGTCCGGTCTCTACACTAACCCTTCTCAGAGGAATTCCTAAGAGGAGAAAACTCTCTCTACACCTCACGGGCTTCCTAAGTATCAGAGACTACCACGTATCCGGTCTCTCGCCCTTCTCCCCGTTCCTCCCGCCACCCTTACAATTTAAGGAGTTCCACGGCGACAACTTGCGACCAATCGGGTCCTGCTTTTCCCCTGGGAGCTTCCAAAGACGTCTGCCCTCCTCCCGACGACGTAGCTTACAGTCGCGTCTGTCCCTTGTTTACATTTCTCAAACCGAGCAACACGTGGCAAACACATTGACGTGTACTCATAAACGGGGACGCTATCCCTTTGTTCTTCCCGGCCGTCTATAGCCCCGACGCCAGGTGGGACCAATTATCCCGGTCGCGTAGCTTTCCGACCCGCTACGCTAAAAGCGGACCTTTACAACGAGAGATGATGACATCTGTGTACTATGAGTAGTGCCATTCGGGGTGAAAAATTTCTCTGCCTAAAAAAAAATGTCGACAGCACTAATATACTATTGTTACCCGATCTTCGCCCAGGTCTCGTTACGTTTTAAATACGCCACTGGTTATTAGATATATCGCAAGAAAAGGTATTGTTTTATTTCTAGCCAAAACTTCCATTTCGTTTGTCGGTAATTGTCAGGGAAAAATTTTCTGCTAGCGAACTCTTTGTTAACTATTTTGAATATCACCACTGGTTTTTAATATACTTAACAATATTTATTAGAGTATTAATAGTGGAACCGTATACCAGAATTTGGAAAATGTGGTAGAAAATAAGACATTTACATAAATTTTCACCGAGATTTTCTCACGTGCCTTATCGTCATAGCACGAGAGAATGTTCCTTCAACAAATTTAACCGTTTCACAGTAATTTGAATCGGAAGGCATTCGATGTATACGTTCTAATTCTACACGTTCATTCATTATATTCCTGAAGATGGCCCAGGGTGGGCCGAAAACGTTAGAACAAACGTAAAAGAAATTAACTGGAAGGATTAAGGCTATATCAGAAGAAACATTTACTGGTCCCAAATAATATGATATATCACATTGTCATTGTATTGGAAAATTTTACGCTCGATAGTTTTAGTTCTTTAGTATATGGGTCACATTAAAAATTGTAAATACAGTGCACTGTATATATTAGATATTCCTTTGTATTGGTTAACTATTAGTGTTATAATTGTTATGTTGGTGCCATGTGTTTGTAAGCTGATGAGCGGTCCTTGTACCCTAAATGCATCCTTACCTAAATTTGAAATGTGATTATTAAAGTCTAACTTTTTTGTAAAAGATCTGGTCCTTCTTTTGTCGGCCTTGGTATGATAAGCCCAAATTGGTATGATAAGATCCAAATTGTTAAATCCTATTTATTAGGTTATCTATCTAATTTATAGTTGTGGGCTAAAGCGTTGTTTATTATCATCTGCTAGTTTTCGAATATTTTTCCAGTGAGAGAAGAAAAAATTGTGAAATTGATAGCAATATAAAACTTACTACCAAATTACTATTTTCAATAAGTAATTTAAAAATTTACTAAAAAAACTACAAATTACCTGAAAAGCTCGTGGATCTCTGAATTTCATTCTGCTTGGATTTTTAAAACTTATTATTATTTCAAAATTTACACATATCAAGGTCATAAAATAATGTTTTACAAGAAAAATTAAAAAAAAAGACTTAAAAAATTTACAATTTTTATTTTCTTAGATTGAATAAACCTAGAAAATATTTTGCACCGGTTCTCAAAATTAAAGTTACATAACTGACTGTTAGACTTAAAAGATTTTAGAAGAAAGTACAATGATTTTTAGAAACAAAGTTATTTTTGAATTTTAAAAATAGAGAATATCGCCAAAATTGTTCTATAAAACGACAATTTCGTTGTAAATTCAAATGTCGTTTTCAAGCACAAGCTAAAGACATTGCTTAGCACTATAAAATGCAAAGTTTTAAAGTAAAAAAAATATTTTTTATGACTAGATATTATAAATATGCAAACTAACAAAATATTTATAGGCACATCACACATCTGAACTATTTATTGTTCGCAACCAAATATCAATCTGTTAACTTTTCTAGCCTATGATGTAATGAAATCGATATTATTTTATAAGAGCATTATTCCAAGGATTTGGAAAATAATTATCCTATGCAGCTGTTAAATTAAGATTTTTTTACTTGCAATAAAATCACATAACTGCAAAAGCTAATCGTTTTATAAAGAATTTTCTGCTTTCCTTCTCTCAATATATAATTTCACGGAAAGTGATTTATCGAAAGTTAATATTGCTTTTTTGGCCATATAAGTGAGGTCATATATATATTAATACTGGGAAAAAATAGACGATTCTATAGTAAAACCAGTCAAAATGCCCGAGGCTAAATCGCATCGGGGCATCAGGGCATGCTAAATTACAAATAAAAATAAAATATACTGAATATTATACTGTAAAAATATGAAATAAACATAAAATACTTTGTATTGTTTATTTAAATCAATTTAAAAAATAGCTGGGGCGCCCCAAATGGCATACCATGACAGAATCCAGTTTCTCAGCTTTATATAGTAGATTATTTTCAGGAAAATCCCTAAAATTATTTTACTAGAGAATCGTGTATTTTTTCCAATATTAATATATATAACCTCACTTATATGGCCATCCTTCGGTTTACATAATTTCAGGCCGAGTGAGATGCTCACCTAAGTGATATAATGAAAACATTTAACATATAAAACTGTAATTGTTGTATAGAATCCTGCTAAAAGTTTAACACAGATTTTAAAAGTAAACGGAAAAAATAAATGATTTACACCATGCTGTACATACTTTGAAATACACAGTAACTCAAACTTTCATACAGGATAATATCAATTCTCTACTTACAATACCGACTACAACCATATTTGCTCCAAAGTTAACTAATGGTGGAAAATTGTCTTAAAAAATATGCTCTTTTATGTCGTGAATCAGATTTATCTATAACCGACTAGATTCAGCTTAATTATGCGGTTCAGTGTACGGATATTTTGCAAAATCGGCTACATCCATCGACCAGGTTATTTCAACAGCTGCTACATCCAAGTTGTAGATGTTACAGGACCGCCAAGAGCATATATGTGACCCAGGGGCTCATTTTACATTTTGTTTTGAATAAATGAATACGTAGAATATTTCTTTATTAATAAAACAAATATCAAAATTTTATTTTCTGTCAGTGAATGTAACAGTAATTTTGTAAGGTAGAAACCGGGCTCGTGAAAAATTTCCTGCTCCCTTATGGACAGTTCCGAATGTTTGACACATGGAGTAAATATAGATGAAGTGGGCAGTGACAAGAAAATTACGTTCAACTGTTACGATCGCTCCTGGTGGTTGGGGTGTACATTATCGCCTGCACATCAATCAATCAATGCATTGCACATTGCGACTGGTTAAGTGTTTGAATTTTCGTCCGTTGCAGCATAAGATCTCTCCGATCGTTTTATACTGTAAAATTTTAGTGTCGAAAAGTGAATTATGGAGAGAAAAACCATCAAACAACTGTATCGTCCGGGACTGCAAAACAATATACCGCAAGGAAACATAATTTGTATATGCAGAAGTAATTAAAGTAATTTTTATTTTTAATTGCTATATTTTATTTAGAAGATTTAGTTTTTATTATAGGTTAATTATTTTAAATATTTTGTAAGCTTGTTCCTAAATTTTGGTCCACTACTATACCATACATAGAGTATTCTATTGCAGGTTTTGTATTTTTACATTTCTGTAATGTATAATTATATACAATACTAACTGTGCTGCAGCATTTTTACAATCATTGTGGTTCTTCCTTTTTTGAATTTGCTATCATTATTATGGTCTATGACATATATAAAAATGGAAGAAATGTACGTCTTTTGTCTACGAGGTATTTTCTACAGTAAAACTGTATGAATATACAATACACAAAATTATTTTATTTTTAAAATAAACGAAAATAAAAGGGTTGTCTGTAGCCTGGAAGTGTAAAGGAAACCTCCAAAGGAACGATATTGCCACCTCACCGCTGTCTTCATCTCCCTAGTTAACTGTCACTCCAGCCGCTAATGTCCGCTCCAAAGCGGTGGACCTAAGCGGCTGGACACTCCATGCTTTAAAACTGTTAAGGCATGGAAAACATAGGAACTGTCCACTTCATCTATACTTACTCCATGGTTTGACATAATCTGATGGGTTCAGCAATTGGTCTCTCGAAAGCACGGCTCATATCAGTTTTCCATCTTTGTTCGTTATGACTTTCTGGAATACGGGAAATTAGCGGATGTGTAAGGAATGCCTTTTTCTGCATGTTAATTAAGAAGACCAGTTTTTGTACTGAGATTGCGTGATGAATTGTGGTAACAGCTCTACTGTACCAGCTAATAAACCTGTATACAAATTCAATGATGAAATTCAAATTCAATGAATGGAGTATATCAATTGTAGAAAAAACGGAATAAAAATGCTGGTAATAATGAAAGTTTAGTTTTTTCATCATCTGTTTATCTGTTTAACTTGTATTGTTCCTCGAAATCGGAAGAAGTCAGAGTATTTTTTACTTGTTTTTAAACTAAGAATATTCTTTATTTTTAGTATTTAATAAACCTGTATTACTGTAATGTTAAATTTGGGTTATATTACATATCAAATGTTTCAACACCTGATAAAGTTCAGAAACTTTCTGCTCAGTGCCACTTTCAGTTGCTTCTCACTGAAAAATTTATTTTAAATAAATGAAGAAAGATTAAATACTGATAGGAAGCAACAAGACGGCTTGAGAGTCGAACGATTATGGTGACAGCTTACTGTTCTGAAGACCAGTAATTGAATTCGGACGGGCCGACAAACCCCAGGAATTTTTCGAAGAATGATCCGTTCCGGATATATAGGTTTCCGTCCCTCTCCATACGGCCGTCCCATTATGGACCTGGCGAACCACGATGGAATTGACTAAATATGCACTCTTAGAGCTCTCAGAGTAGTAAATAAAAAAAATTGATGCAAGGCGAAATAGCGTATCGGACAGAAATTAGAGTTTGAAAAAGTTCGATGAAACGAAGAAAAGCACGAGATATGAATAAAATTCTGATAAAGCATTACAGATTTAAATAAAGACATTAATTTCTAGGATATCACAAAAGTATGTTAACCGATTCAAAATTTTCGCAAGTGTCAACTACAGCAAATTCAGAAACAGACGGTTTTCTGAATTTGCTGTAGTTGGCATTTGATTAAACTCTGAAAAAATGGCACAACGTATCATTTATATAAAATCTTCATCTCGCAATGTTTTGTATTGAATTTTGTAGTAACAAGCAGTAGGAGAGAATAGCTTAAAACGGGATACTTAAGGAATAGTATTTCTGTACACTTCTCTGTAAAAGTATGATAACGAGAAAGTGCGGGATAGCGTGTAGTTCCTATAAATTAATGATTACATTAAATATTTTAATAATTAAAAAGACATTATTCTAGTCCATTCGAATTTCCCACTTTACTCACCTTGGCTTTATAAAATAAAACATATCAGTTGAGAAAAATGCGATAGGATTCAGACTCAGTATGTGAGGCGATTTAATAACTATAACAGAACTTGCAACAATATTCTTATAGGCTGAAAACTTTTATTAAAACCTACAAAATAACTGGTCTACAACAAATTGAACTTTTGCAATGTTGCTAAGTTTTTTATTTTTATTTTTAGTGGATTTATACAAAAGGAATAAACAAAATCTAACAACGAGTTGCGTAGCTTTCCGGCAACAACATTCAAGCACCATCTGTTTATTATATTTATTAAAGATATTTTATTAAAAGTCTTTTTATATAATTAATTATAAAATGGCAAAAAGTCTTAATTTTAAGTGTAGAGATTAGTTTTTTAGAAAAAAAAATGTAAATGAACTAATAGCAAGTAAAATCATCACCGAGTTTAACCCCCAGATAAGACACGTACTCCTATCTGCCCACCCTTGACCTTTAGTCATAAAAATTTAATAGCATCAATCTTCCTAATAAACAAACTTCATTGCAATACCATAAGTGATATACAAGGATATAGTCAAAATCTATTATAATTAAAAGATATAAGATTGATTCATCTTCGATAGGAAAAAAATTAAATGCTCTACGGAACTGTCCATTTAATTATATGTATAGAATAAGAGAGGAAGAAGATCGCGAAAATTACATGATGGAGATGGACGGAGAGGAGGCATTGTCTTACATGGACTATTTTAGTGGTATTATTGTCAAACGAGTTTTCTTTGATAAGTCCATTTAGTAGTCCTGTGAATAAACTATCACTTAGAAAATACATGTAGAACTTTTTAAAGTCATTTTTTTAATTACAGCTGGCCAAAAACTATTGCGCATATAAACAAGCAGAAGGGAATTGTCAAAAGTACGCCATTGCACGCAACAGAAGGGAGAAAATGTGAAGTTTCAAGTGACTCAAAAAATGTATACGAAAGTAATGAATTATTTTGTTCGTTGTTTACATGCTATTAGGCAATATAGAAAACCCAGCATAGAGTTACGTAACTTTCCCGGAGAAAAAACAGTATGATACATTATTACAAAGTTTAAATTTAATCTGTCTTAAAAACTTTAAAATGAAATATTAAGTAATGTTCAAAATAACCACTCAGTCGGTTTGACGAAAAACACAAATTTTATATTTACAGTAAATGTACAAAATAATCCACTTTAGAGTTACAATTAAATATGCACAACACTAATTCCAACAACAACCGACTATTCCCGTACAAATTCGTCGAAAGAACTCCTTACGAACAAACAGACTTGTAATTAACAAAACCTCCGAGTCAGGAACAAGTTCATACACAAACACGTAACTTCCCACGAGAGAGTTAGTTAGCACCTCGATAACGACGATCTCCCTTGATCCGATCCGATCCGATCACCTCCGATACGATCACACCATCCGATCCGAACTTCCGATACGAGCTCGATCCGAGCTTAAATAGTCGACGGCGTTCGAACCCTGCTCCAATCAAATTTGAATGTTCCCGCAACGGCCGCCAACGGTCACTTCCCGCCGGCCAATCGTCCGATGGTTGACGATTCGAAACTTAACGGTTCTTCCCACGGAAGTTCCTAACGGTCGTTTCCAACGGCCGATCCTAACGACTTTTCCGTTATGACAGTTCGTTATAACAAACAGGTGGGAATCGCGCGTCTTGGCGATTCCATACCTTACACCTCCGCGGCCAAGGATCAAACTGAGCTTAGCCCAAGCCTGTTTGATCCAACAACACTCAGCAATTTTACAAATGTCCGTTGGTGCGGACTGACCCTTACCTCCGGTACAACCGGGCAAACTCGCTATAACCCGCGCACAGAGATGCCTCGCGATAGTGTAGGACCCCTTGGATCCCCGAGACCTATCCGCGCGGGTCCCCCTACGAGGAGGTCGTCCCCGTCGCCTTCGGCGCGTCATCCGGTTTTGTTGGTCACCAGATGTCGCTCGGCCCTTCTCACGGAATTTGGGTTTCTTACCGCGAGCTCGGTTGTGACCGTTGTCCGTCGTTTTCCGGACCGGCGATATGCCTCCCTCCGGACTTAGCACGTGTGTGGGTGGTTCCGATTGGCCACTGGCCGCGCCCGCCGTGGCCCGAGACCTCCGGGTCTCTTCACCGCTGTGTTTTCTTTGAACCCGAGTGACGGTCGCCAAGATCACGTTCGCCTGTTGCCCAATCAATCCGGCCAAGTCGTCCACGGAATGACACTCCTTCGTAGCATCCAGGGGCTTATCCCGTGTCGCATTCGGTAACCCTAGCAGCGGTTCGCTAGTTTCCCCGATCGCTCGTCTTTGGTCATCGGCGTGTTGCGCCAACTGAGTCGCGGGTTCCCGGCCGATATCTCCCAAGTCGATTATTTCCCCGACGCCACAATTTTGACCCTGAGGCGTCCCAGCTACCCCATTCTTTACTGCTCTGACTCCCGGCCTCCCTTCATCAGCGTCCTCGCCCTCCAGTTTCCTGTTCGCGGCGGGTCGTTCGCTTCGGCTATCCGATTCGCTACCGGAATATCTCCTCGCAATAGGAATCGCGTCCCCTGCTTTATTTTGCTCAGACTGCGCCCTCCGCTCACACTGGGCCGTGCGCTGCCGCTCTTGTGTCTGGTCAAGCGGTCCTATGACCATCCCCCGGTTTTTGTCGTCGGGCGGCTCTCGTTTAACCCCCTCGCTCGCTTCCACGAACATCCCCGCTACCGCACTTAATATACTCTGCTCCTCAGCTAATTCCCTTTTTCTTGCCTCGGAATCCGCTTTCTCTCTCGCTTCTACCAGCGCTCGGAAGTCCCTTTCCGTTAAGAGGGCGTCTGTCGCTTTCCCTAACCTATTGGTGATCGCACACGTCACCCGTGCCGATCCTGGCGTTTCTTCGCGTCCTTCCTCCCACAATCCAAGCGGCACTGACGCTACGCCTGCCTCTACCTGGTGACCGAAGGCTCCAACGAGTTGGCTTTTCTCCTTCGTTCCCGTCACCGCTTTAGGGACCCATGACTCCCTTAACCCCGACGCTTCCGTTCCCGAAACGTCCTTAACTGGGGGACCATTTCTGCCGCTTACTGTCTCAGCTTCCTTCAGCGACCTCCCAACTTCGGGTTGGATATTATGCACTGCCTCCTCTCGTCTTGCCGCGACTCCACTAGGCTCCCTAATGTCCCGGTCTACCTGTGAGCTGCGCCTACTTTCTACTCTTAGCATGGGGACTTTGGCCACCCTGACCCCAGCGGTTCCCGTCCTCGATCCGGCTACGTACGTGGGCCTCCCTTCTCCCCGCATTGCCTTGACCCGATCCTTTGCTTCCCCGCTCCCCGGTGGGCAAGAGAGTTTGGATGCTCTCACCTCCACCACCACGCGGTCCGCTGCCTTGGGTCGCATGCGTTCGGCCTCGTCGTCTACCCGCCTATCAGGACACCCTCTTTTCTGCCGGTCAGTTTCCCTTGGCCTATCCAATTCCCCCTGCGGCTTGTTTCCCGACAAGCTAATTCTATCCCCGAAGTCGCGGTTCCCCTCGACTTTAAGTCCTTCGGATCGTGTTTGCTGTTCCTGCCTCCTCGTATCGTCTAATATTCCGGTGATCCCCAGCCGTAACATAAACTGTTCCAATCTTATCTCTGCTCTCCTTACCTCCTCTGCCCCTGCCTCGCTCGCCGCCGCGATTTCTGCTCTTCTCGCCTTGCATTTTGCTATGTTCGCCTTGGCCTCGATTTTCGCGAGCTCGATCCGCAACTTCAGAGCTTCGAGGTCGTCTCCTGATCCGCTTGTCCTACGCGACGTTCCCGGCTCGTCATCCTCCCAGTCCCTAGCCTCTAGCTGCCGCGATTTCGCGCGTCTGGGCATCTCTGTGTGCTAGCGAGAAACAAAAAATTTACCTGGGTCTAATTGCTGGTGATGCTCTGTACGTACGTCTGCTTCTCTGTCGTAGCTCAGTTCTTCCGATTCTTTGAAGTGTAATCCAGGATAATCCAACGTAATCCAAAGTATCCAAAATATCCTGTCGAGACTGCGCCAGTAATGTTCAAAATAACCACTCAGTCGGTTTGACGAAAACACAAATTTTATATTTACAGTAAATGTACAAAATAATCCACTTTAGAGTTACAATTAAATATGCACAACACTAATTCCAACAACAACCGACTATTCCCGTACAAATTCGTCGAAAGAACTCCTTACGAACAAACAGACTTGTAATTAACAAAACCTCCGAGTCAGGAACAAGTTCATACACAAACACGTAACTTCCCACGAGAGAGTTAGTTAGCACCTCGATAACGACGATCTCCCTTGATCCGATCCGATCCGATCACCTCCGATACGATGCCACCATCCGATCCGAACTTCCGATACGAGCTCGATCCGAGCTTAAATAGTCGACGGCGTTCGAACCCTGCTCCAATCAAATTTGAATGTTCCCGCAACGGCCGCCAACGGTCACTTCCCGCCGGCCAATCGTCCGATGGTTGACGATTCGAAACTTAACGGTTCTTCCCACGGAAGTTCCTAACGGTCGTTTCCAACGGCCGATCCTAACGACTTTTCCGTTATGACAGTTCGTTATAACAAACAGGTGGGAATCGCGCGTCTTGGCGATTCCATACCTTACATATTATATCAATTATTATAAAATGGGAACATGCTTAATTAAGATAAAAATCAGTCTCTTTTAAAAAAAACTTGTAATTGCCAATAACGAGTAAAATCTTTATTATGTCCGACCCCACTCGAGATATGATACATGACTCTTTCTCCTCTTACCGACCTCCTCGATCTTTATTCACCAAAATTTAATAATGTCAACGCACCTCACATACAAACTGCTGTGCCAAATTTAGTTACTTGATCATTACCCCATCCTGAGATATAAAACCAACACACACGCTCGGAATTTTTCCCCATTTTTTTTAATCTTTTCGGTCCAGGGGATCTCAAAACTTGCAAGATTTGCAAAATAACCAGAAGATCAAATTTGACACAATTCCAATACTTTCCGGTGTTATATACGGTGATTTTCATTTTTCGTAAATTGTGTGACCCTAAAAATTATAATTAAACTACCTATATTATTAAACAAAACTATTAAATTCAGATTATTTTATGTAGAATAATAATAATAAAATATAGTATTAAATCTGTTCATTAATATATTTTTATAGACGTAGCACACAGTTAAGTTTCACAGTTTCGCAATTTGAAAAAATACTTAATATGAAACACATTAAAATTTATATATAGGCCTTAATATAATACATAAATTGAAACAAAAATTATTTTATGGCGAGAATTTAACACATTGTTATTCACTACTAAATTTATATTTTTATTAATATTTCAGTCTGTTTGCAAATTGTTCACTAGCAAAAGGGAAAAATGTATTATAAAAGTAAGTTATAAGAAAACGAAATACTAAATTGTTTTAAAATGCATTTAAATTTTATAGAAAATATTCTAAAATCCTCGAAAAGAAAGCTCAATAAAATCTGCTATCGCTATTAAATAAAATAAAATTTTCTTTTTTATTTCTATTAGTTTTAATCAAATTAAATTTTAATAATTAAATCTTTTTTTTTTCTTTGAAATTCATTATTTTTAATAAATTTAGATAGTTCTACATGCTATATGTCCTTATGATGTTCGTGAATATATTGTTCAAATTGAATCGATTGGAAATAAAATGCATGATAATAAAATTGGGTCATCTGCCATTTTCAATCTTTTATTCTAAGTAAATATTACTTTTAATAATCAAGCCATTGACTACTTCAGTTAAATTTGATGACTGTCTGATTTGATGACTTGAAGTTCTAAGAGTGAGCGTGCTGAAAAATATTGATGATATCATGATAAACTGACGATATGAAATATGAGTTTTCTGCTTTGTTAAATTATTTATTGATATCTTACAATTAATAAATAGATATGTTGGAAAAATTGATAAAATCTTAACATTTAGAAATACAGTCTATTAGCAATACGAAATTATTAAATATATTTTGTTTTAAATTGAACTGTAATTGAACAAGTTTTTCTGAACTGTGCATTAATTTCTTATATATTTTCTAGAATTTTTCCTTAAGACTGTCACTTTAAATAAATGCTCTCTCTAAGCACGAACTCGTATATTAAATATTAATATTAAAATCTAAAATATATTTCGTATTATACATTGAAATCTAATTGAGGAAATGAAGAATTAAAAACAGTCTCCCATTACATTAATTGTGAAAGAAGAAAGAAATTCCAATTGGTAGTTATTGAAAAAATTGTCAACAGTTCTAATCAAATAGCTTATAGCGATAAGAAGCATCTTCATGTGAGGAATAACTAAACTCCCCAATTCCCAAACTTCAAAACGCCCGAGATCTTGCTGTCTGGACCGTTAAATATTAATATAAATTTTAAAAATATTCTATATATTCTATAAATTACGTATGTTAATGTCAAATAAAGACCATCAAATAGTTTTAATTCATTATCAAAAAAACTTCAGAAATTTATGATTTTTTATTCGACTGGTGCAAATACAAAAATTATTTACAGGAAGTCTTCAAAATCACAGATAACTGTTACATTTTCTTGTAGGATTTTAGATTAATGTAAATGATTTTAAAGACAAAACTATTTTTTTATGTCAAAATTGAACACAATGAAATTTTTCCGTAAAAACAATCAAAATTAAAATAACTTGTATTACCTATCTTAGGCTTGGGGCGCTATGTTCTATACCTTATAAAATAGATAGCATTGTTTACACTGATATACTTGACAACTATTTGTTGTAATCTGTTGACTATTATCATATTGACAGGAGCTTTATTTCATTTTATTTTTTATCAGTAAATAATGTACCATAACATTCATCCTGGAGCATACATTAAACCAATGGTCCAATTTTCCTGAAAATTCCTAGAAACATTTTCTACTAATAAACGAACTACCATGCAAAATTTTTAAAATTTTCGACAAAAAGCAAAAGTGTTCAAATTCAAAAAAGACTTCAAATTGGGTTTAAAAAATCATGACCTCTAAACACAGAGAAGCTTATAGAAAAAACTGAGTTTTTTTCTGCAAGCTCTTGAGTAAGTGAACAAAATCATGTACACACATTAACATCCATGCGTATAGAAAAAATTCAATCTTTTTCTCCATTTCTCAACGTTTTAAGCTCCCTGAGTCCAAAAATCTAAGCGGGGATCATTTTTTGACTAATCATTGTCTCACATTAAATCTATTATATAACAGCCGGGAAAGTAAAAAGTTTTTTTTTTAAAATAGTGAGTTTTTATTAATATTTATTTTGCGGATCATCCTGCCGATTTTGCCCAATGTATAAGATGCGCAGAAATACCGTATGTAGAAAAAAATCAACTAAATCTGTCTTAAAATGTACATATATCATCACATGATTTAATTTTATTTTTCCTAGGATTTTTTATAAATTGCGATTATAAATCAATATTACATTAAATTATTTTTATATATTAACAACAACCAACCGGCGATTCTTTGAAACAGTTCCCTAGGCAAATAACAAAAATGAGAAACATCCCAACTTCCCTGTTTCAATCATACAGATAAAACAGTTGTGCCTTTAAATACAAGCCTTTAAGTACAAGTTGATTGTATTTAAAGGCTTTAATGCCTTTAAATACAATCAACTTGTGAAATCGGTTTTAAAATCAATTGGATGATTCTAATTCTCGGAATAATAAAATTCAGTAAAACGTTAGTAAATTAAACAAAATAAAAGGTTTTATACAGAATTTCAAACTTTATTATGTATTAGTTTATGTACGCAGTATATTCCTTTTACTGAAAATTATTAATTAAAAAATTACATTACAAAATACCAAAAATAAAAAATCCTAAACGGGAAAGAAATACATGTTGTGTTCTCACCGACTAGGGGTGTTGTTCTGAACCCTCAGACTCAAAATTCTTGATCGTATACAAAAACTCATATCTAAAATGCATGAATAAATCATGAATAAATGCAAATATTTTAAGCTTACAATTGTAACACACGGATACAATTATATAAAATTATATATAAACTCATCTCGTTCCTCTCTAAACAGCTGCAATATCATTCCCTTAAAATTAATCATATGCAAAATAGTATAAAACAAACGCAAATTGAGAAATATTTCTATAATAAACTACAGAAAATAAAAGCAGCTAAAAAATGACACTTAAATTAAATAATAATCTGATTTCACTCACAAAAAGCTTAAAAATCAGATTTCAATAATAAAATTAGTAAAAAAACTGTAATTAGTTTTTTTTTTTAATAGAGGAGACGGTGGTATTATGGAACCCCAACTACATTATAGTGAATTGTAAACAAGGAATCATAACTACACCCACATTTTTTGTGCGAAAAGTACTGGTAACTATTAAACTAAATGTTTCTAATTGGATTTTTCGCTAGTGTAACTATAAGTATGGTTTTTGAAGGCTTCTGTACAAAAAGTTAGAAAGTAGGCTTAGGGAAAACTGGATGGTAATATGGAACCTTACTGTATGTTTTCAAAAAATGCTTTAATCTATCCAAAAACAAATAGGAAAGTACAAAGAATGTTAAATAATTACAAAATTCTTTACTCCAATGTATTTTATCGAAAAAATGCTTTCATAATAGAAAAATATGACCTCCATCAACAATATATATTCTAGCAGCTCTTTTTCGATATTCTCGGGAAGAATTGGCTTTCTACCTAGTGTCTTTATCATAAATTGCTCCGGACAAATGCCTGCTTGCAAAGAGAGAGTTCGGAGGAGTTGGGTTCCCAGAGGAGTTGGGTTCCATATTAAAATCACCAATGGGGTCCGTATTTCATGCATCGCCACCTTGGATTAACTTATGTCTGTCAAGACCAAACTTCAAAAACGTGAACATCACACCGATTAATATGTATTTCTAAGTCTCTGGAACGGAATACATGCACCAGTGAACCTACAACTACACGATTTATATTTTAGAAATAATTAAATTCACTTACCATTCAAAACTTTCGAATTTCGAAAAACACAAATATGTTGATTCACTACGGACAACCGTTTAACTGAAGTGAAACGGGTTTTCCCCTTACTATGGATGTCTGCCTAGTGCAGTTCAGCCACATTCCGCTACAGTTCGCCTTATTATCAGTTTGAAATAGAGGGGTTCCGTAATACCTGCAGGGTTCCATAATACCATCTTTTCCTCTACTATTATAACAAAATTTTAAAGTTAAATATATTTTTCAACTGTTCTTTTAAAAGTTTCATCGGAATAGATGCCTGTTGATAGATATCCTGTTATATCTCTTATTTTATTTTTTACCTTAAACACTTCGAACTTTCTAGTAATTCTTAGCACATCTGTTAGCTTTCCGGCGAGTATCGTGTTAATGAAATGTAGTCATCAATACAACAGCATAACTGATATACAGCTTATTCACAAATGTATAAAGCAGGATTATAAAGACAAAGTTAAATGTGATTACGAAAATAATATATATATTGATATCAGAAAGAACCAATCTAACTTAAATAAGGTGTTATAATTGCTTATTTTGTTCTTTGCATGTTTCAAATAGATACATAAATTATTTTAAAAGTTCGGTGTATATTTTTCTAATTAGTGAGGCTCCAAAAATATTTTGCAGGTGACCTAAAAATCACATTCATCTGACACGGTGGAAATAATCCAAAAAAAAAATTTTCTATTTCCGTTTCAAATATATTTGAAAGAATTGAATATTTTATTAGAGAATGTTTTTTCTCCTTGTGTGAAAATGAATTCAATAAACAAACTATTCGGTAGTTCATCAACTTCGTTTGAGATAGTTATTTTCCTTTGAGATATCTCGATAAATGATGAAAGCAAAACTAATTGAAATAGTTGCACGTAATTAAATAAATATCTTGCAGCTACTTCTAGTATAATGGCAAAATATTTATCATTTCATTATTTGTTTTTTCCTTTTTGAAAAAACAGAAAATAAAAACTAACTGCGATTTATGTTAAATAGAATAACTAAAATTTTACCCTATAATTCCCTATACAATTATATAAAATTGATATCTAAAATAATCCTGTAATAAACTTATCATTAATTCATAAAATTGAATTATTCAATATTTGAAAAAAAACCACTTATAAATTCAATTTATTTTAAATAATTTAAAATTTATTTTGGTTGTAATGTAAATACATAATGTACAAATTATATATAATTTTATTTTTCTACTTCTATACAAATTTAAATTTGTAATTTTTTCGATAACTAATATAAATAAAAAGAGAAAAATTACACATTATTATTTATAAATAGTGTATGTTAACCAAATTAATTATTCAAAATTAATTATATTTTAGTAAATATAAAAAAAATTAGAAAATTGCTTTAAAGAAATTGTAAACATAAAAATTTATATTATTATTTTTAGGGAAGTGATTTTATTTGTATAAAAATCTCCATTCATTAATAATCAATAGAATATTATTCATTTTTAGTTTTTTCATCATGAACACGAAACTTTTAATAAAATTTTCAATTTGAAAAACGTTTTCAATATAAATTTTATTATTCGAATAAATTTCAGACGTAATCATTTATTTTAAACTTTTATTTTATTAAAATTTATGTAAAAATTGTTTTATTATTTATTTTTTAAAAAAATAGATACATATATGAATAATAAAAATTTCCTTACGCAGGTATTAATATAAAATATTAATACAGAATCTCTCGTTTGATATTTTTAATATAAAATCGATGATTGAAACATTTCCATCGCTATTTATTATAAAAGTATAAAATATATTTATAAGATGATATTTAGAAAATTAGATTTAATACATTTTTTTCATAAAGTAACTACTTTATTTACTTTTTCTTTAATCAAATTGCTACAAAACTTAGTCTTATTTTCGACGTGGGATTGATATCACATTCAGCTCAATCATCTTGGGAGCTGTTCTACTTTTATCATTTTCTTCTTAATGGATCAACACTATTTTTAATGTTAGAAAACACGTTATATATATGAAAAATAAAATTATTTCGTGGTTTCAATAGACTTTTTACAAAATTGAATATATTAATCATTGATAAATATCTGTAAACATTTGCTGATTTATTGCTGAAAATATATACTTAGAAGTCAACAATATTTATTTTGTCTGAACAAATATCTTATTAAAAACGAGAAATTCGAAAATTTTAAAGAAAGAAAACTAACTTTTAAAAATAGATAAAGTAGAGAATGGAATGCTTAATAAAGTTGTATAAAATAAACTGTATATAATGCTCTAATTATTTAATAGTCACGTTTGTAAACGTTTTCCAATCTTTTCAATAAAGAAGTATGATAAATGTAACTAAACAACAAACTCTAAAATAATGTTTCGTTATCGCACAAAGGGAAAATTGGTTTCTATAATTTAAATTGGTTTATTCCTTTAGTCGAATAGCGAATGTCAAGCAAGGAAATAACAATTGCTAAGATAGGATCTGATCGGATTTGTTATTCTAAATTTTGTTTTGAAACTACTAAAGAAAATTTTTTCTGGCCTCATTATTCCAATGCAAATTAGGACTCTCATTACATTGGAGAAGTTAAAATAAATATCAGGATGAATTCTACCTTAAATTGCTATTGTAATTTATCGACTAATCAGAATTAATGATTTGTCTTCTTTATTGCTCTTTTTTTTTTGCAAGGAAAAATCCAATAAATCTATATTCAACGCCATTTGTTTAGAGCTCCGCTTTCTCTTTCTGTATCTAATAACTTCAAAAATTTGTGATATTTATTTTTCTTCCGGATTTTTTTTTATTTATTATTTGTATGATAATATTTTTATAAACGATACTGTAATTATTAACAAATAATTCCTAAGTAAATAATTTTACTCTTCTCTTACATTAAGAATACATGAAATTTTTTAAAACAGAGTTTTTAATGAAGAAAAATTTATATTTTATGATTACTACATGAATATTGTTATCATTACTTATATGATATAATATCTTTAAAAACGTTAATTTAAAATAACTGTCTTTGTTGTGCAGTCATCAAAGTCCTTTAATATTAAAAATTAAAATTTTAATTATATTAAATTAATTTTAGCTAAAAGTATGTATTTTAGAAGTTTTAGATATTGTAACTATACTAGAACGAAATTCATTTTATTTAATTTATTTATTTTTAAATTTATAGCTAATTATATAAATGCAGGCCTACATTACTAAAGTTTGGAATTTTAAATAGCACTAGAGAAATTATTGTTATCATGAAAACTGTTATTGGTATAGTCTAACTAACAACATAAGCTTACGTTTACAATTTAATAATACTTGTAATCTTACAGCAATGAACAATTTATAATCCTTGTTAAATAACCCATCGCAAAATTCCCTAATCTATAATTTCATTCACAACATTTGAGAGAATTAATTTAATCTATGTTAACTAGCAATTGTGGTGTTCCATATTGAATAATTTGTTTGACTAAAACAAACTTTACTTTTAACAAAGTTAATAATAATTATGCTTTAAAAATCCTCATGTAACTTTTAAAATAACTGCTTAAAAAGTAATTATTTTTAATTTAATGGAATTTAATAAAAGTAGAATGTAAAACGAAATGTATTTTAAAGAAGATTATATCTTCTTAAAAGACATGGGAATATTCTTAATTTACAATAATTAAAACGTTTACATCTAAAAGAGAAAAACATGTTTGTTTATGACAATTTAATTTATAATAATTAAGCTTCAAAGTATTATACGAAGCAATATGCATTGACATATTGATAAACCTGAAAATGCAGGAGTGACAGAAAATTAATAGCATATAGGATATAGAAACATCGTAACAGGATAATAAATAGTCAGTTTCCTTATTACTTATTAAACGTGGTCAATGAACTCTTAAATTTTACATTAACCAATTAAATTTCATTCACAGAAATACTGTAATGCGCTGAATAATTATTCTCAAAATAATTTATCAATAAATTTAAGAAAAATTGTTTCGTAAGTATTTTAATAATATAAGTAGCAGCTTATTTAAATAGTTTATTTATTTCGTAAGTCAATTAAAATGTGACATTAAAAGTACAAATTACTAACTTCAAAATTTACTATATTTTACATAATTTTTAAGCAAACAAAATTTCAATTTACTTTCCTTTTATTAATATAATAATAACAACAGTGTTTATTTGCCTTTAAGGTACAATTTATAGCATAATGTTCAAAAAAGAAATATAAATTTAATATTAAATAATCGAATAATCTTTCAGTTGTTCTTTACAAAATTAAATTTTTCTAATTATAGTTTTACACTGGGTTATATTTAAACAAAGAAAACTTTAGCTTAGGTAATCATATAGGTAATTATTCATATGTAAGTAAAATTGTAAAACAATATTTATTAACTTTGAAGACAATATTGTAAGTTTATTTTACATCTTAAATATAAGTTAATCCTGTTCTGTACATATATTAATTAAAACTGTTTATTGAATATTTATTTGGTTAATTTTTACAATTATTATTACTTTTATACTGGAACATTAAATATATATAAAATCTAATATGATTTTATTTATTTAAATAATATCAACATAATGGGGGGAATATATATATTGTACTTGTACTCCTATAAATAAATTAAACATTAAATGTGTTTTAATATTTTAATTTCAAAAATTTAAAAGGGGTCAAATTTAAAAAAAAGGGGTTTTTAGTTTAATAGGTCTATATGTTTAATATTGTTAAATAGTTAATTACTAAGAAATAGAGTGTCTTAACTAGCCTTTATATCTGTTTTGTAAGGAATTTGTATTGTTAATGGGAGGTGGTAATCTATTGTGTATTAAATTGTACATGTAATGTATTATTTTAAATTAAAATCAAGTGATAAAATATAGTTATAATGCGTGAGTAATTCAAAATTGCGATCACAATCAAATAAGTTTTCTTAATCAAAAGGGAAAGATTAAAACGTTACTAATAATAATGGCACAATACAGAATATTTATAAATTAAAACGAAATTATCATCAAAAATCCTTTTATCTGTTTCTCCTATGGCTACTATGAAACAAATGATTACTGATTGTTTCTTATAAAAGATAAGAAACGATGTCTATGTTTCTTGATAGTACAATCTATTCTAATAAATTTGCGTGATTGCGAAAGAATAAGATGCATCTACAGATTAGAACTAAAAATTAGTTTGAACGATCTTAATCTATATTTAAACGCATTTATATTGTAATAGAATAATAGAATCAAAATTTCCTTAAAAATTCACGCACGATTTATTCTTAAAACAAATACCAGAAATTGAATTAGACTAGAATTTCCTTTCAGATCTAATAAATTATGGAATGGACTCTATTTTACGTATTTTTCTGGCTTGTAAATTAGTTAAGAAAATTCAAATTAAATGTGCATTCGATATCACTATAAATATTAACCATATCTCTGTATATTATATAGATATATGTAACATTACTAAAGAAAATGAATAAAAATAACTATTGAACATAAACGTACTCAGCAAAAAACATAAAACAAATAAATATTAAATAAACTTTTGGAAATACAGAATATCAATTTTACTTATCAAAAATTTAATAGAAATAAGAACTAAAAAGCTAACAAGTTTATATATAATGATCTCCAAAAAATCTCAATAACAGAAGCTTAAAGATGAACTATGAAATCAGAAAAAACTAAGGAAATTGTTGTAAAACTTGATTCAGTCATTATCATACAAAAGTTAATAAATATTATTATTAAGAAGAAAGTAAATATTTCAACAGATATTGAACAAACGCTGCCAACTAGAACAAATTTTCGTTTAATAACATATTTTTATTTTGTCATATACAAAAACTTTTATGGTAAAATTATAAATAAAATTGAAGACGTTGCAGATATTTCTGATCAAGAACAAAAAAGTTTTGAAGGTGACATACTCTGTAAAAAGAAAACGCTCTCATTTAACTAAAATAATAATAACGCGTAATACAGAACTTTTAACTGTGACTGTTAGTTAATTATTGATTGTTTTCATAAACATTTTTCTCTTTGTAACGAAAAAGAATAATGTACTGTACTTTTGCTAACTTTTGGAACCTAACTCCTTGTTTTTTATTAGTCTTCTGTTTGGTATAGTACCGATTCGCATAACACGGCACTTTTTCGGAACGTAACTACCGTGTTAAACGAAGATACCTCTATATTTATTTAATAACTGTTTTTAATGTTGACTTATTGAAAAAGAAATCAACATAACATGTAAACAGAAATTATGTAAGTGTATAATATAATTTAAAGATTTCAGCTGATATAAACTATCACATTAAAATCATCGAACATTTTCAGTCGTTGTTAGATTGTTAGACTTTATATATCAGAACTGTTTGTCGAACGATTTGAAGTTGAAGATACTCCATTAACAGACAATATATCTCTTGTCGTAGAAGAGACTATTATGAAGATAAAAGGAATACGGTAACACAGAAAATAACCTTCGATAAACAAAACTCTTTTAGAATATTTATTCAAGAAAAACATCAATGGAAAAATATTTATGGATATTCAAGTGCATATAAAACTACGGACATTTTTATAAAACAAACATTGATACACTATGAATAAATATTTTTTCCTATTTATTATAGAAAAAAGAGCATAAATTATGGAAACGCCGTCTAAGACCATATATTGATTATTTTTTTTTATAATCTAAGACATTGCATAGATTATAAGAAAACAACGAAGATTAATAAAAAGAGAAAAAACATCTACACAAGAAGATACTACATATATTACAAATCAATTTAAACTTTTAACAAAAGATAAGGAATAATATATCAAGATTAAGAACCGATAATTTCAACATATAGTTGAAAATTTTCGACATTTTTGGAAGACAATTAAAAGACTACCTGAAACTTTTATAAAAGAAAAATATAAAAATTATATGATAAAATAAGACAAGATAATCTTACAAGTAAAGCAGAATAATACATCTGTAAGGATTTTGTGAATATCTGTAATAGTCAACGGTTATGACAGAAAATCAAACAAAAATATAAACTCGAGCATTTACTTTTAAAAATTATATATATAAATATAGTGATGATATTCAGAATATATAGACAATATATATATATATATTGTCTGAATATCATCACTCCACTAACAACCAAAATATTTGAAAAAGTATTCTCTGAAAGGTTAAACAGTTCTATAAATATGATTTAATCATTAAAAATCAATATGAATTCTAAAAAGTATCATTTACAATATTAGGTCTAACAAACTACTGACAGTGGATAATTTAGTCATTTAAAATTACATCTTCCATAGTTATCGATCTCTCTAAAGCATGCAATAAAGTAAATCTTAAATTGTTAAAATAAAATTTAAAAATTTATAGCTTTTATAAAAACTGACTGGATTGACGATTAAGTTATTTGGATAATAGGAATCACGTAATAAGAATTGATAATTAAAATCAAAATGAATTACTATACGAAAAAAATTTCTTCAAAATTTGGCCTCTATTTTATTCAACTTATTTATAATATGTGTATAAGCAATAGTATTACGTAAAATAAAGTATAAAATGTACTTCTGAAGAAATGTAACAATACATCTTAAACTACAAATATTACAAGGTCATTTTCTTCGTATTTTCTTATTTTTATAACCTTTTTTATTAGTTCATAGATATGACAAAATGAAAAAATAAATAATATAGTTTTACCATAATAATAAAAAGATAATCCTCTTCGTTTCAGAATATAAAAATCTTCAAAGCATCGTAATATATCGTTTAAAAAATATTCTTGCCATATAGAAAAGGCAGAGAAATCATTAAAACGCCATAAGAATAATTCTATTTTATTGAAAAATAAGAAAATCATCAAGACAGAAATTTGTATTATTCACAGCAATAAAAATATGAAACAATATTAAGAACTTAATTTCATATTGAACGTTGTTCCACATTTTTATTGCTGATTTAACACCACAGGTAACTGTTTTAGTTGTTATTGACATTAAAATATTGTAAATATCACATTGAAATAAAACTTAAAATCTAGTTGTTATAAATAGAAACGTATTTATGCAGGATAAACAGTAATTGTAATAAATGCGTATGAATATTTACTCCTAAAAACTAAAAGGAAAATTTTAATAAATATAGGCCGTAAAGCACATAGGAAAGGAATTACAGTCTATTTTATTTTGCTTCCATGGAAAGTTATGCAAAGTCAGCACCATTTGTGGCCACAATACATTTGAAACGTTGTAGACCCACATGATAGAAGTGAAAACACTTTAAAATTGAAGTATCAAAGGTCCTTCAAAAATTGTCTTTTCGTGTTTTTAATGGGTCGCAGATTCTGTCGGCCTATGGACTGTGCTTATAAATTGAACACAAAGTCCTTGTAATTTGTACTACTAAAGCAATATTGTGACTAAGTGGAAGAAAAGGTTTCTGTTTTTCTCTCTCCGTGCTCAAATGAAAAACAGTAAATAATTACAGTTTTGAGGAATTGACAGATAGTTTTTATAGTTATGCAAATATTAACAGAATGTAGCAGAAGCGAGACATCTTTATCGCAAAGCTTTTCTTAATCGCCAAATTCCAGATAACAGAATGTTTCCTCGTATTTATCAGCATCTTAAAGAACAAAGATTATTTCCTTCGTTTACAAAAATTTAAGAGAACGCTTGAGTAGACAATACATACAAATTTGTCTTTTTCACTTATTTTCTTCATGCGTGTGTGAAAAAACTAACAATTCTACGGCGGAGTCTACCTTTTATTTGCGGGTACTCGTCCGTCTTAATATGTAAAAAAGTTAAAAATATTCCTCTGGTGGTGGCACAATCATAGAAAGTAAATATACCTTTAACCTTGTTTTTCTCACTTAGTCCTTTCAGAAAGGACTGAGTGAGAAAGACACGTTTATATGTATTGTCTGCTGAAAAATTTTTTAAACTTTTGTAAACTTAATTTCGTCCTGGCTAATTTTTATAAAAATTATATTAAAATTAATATGCTTTCACTAGATGAAGAAAGTCTTCAAACTCGCAGAATACCACAAAGCAAAAACGATATTTTCAATTCAGTAATAAATTATCCGTATATAACGCTCAAGAACACTTGCTCGTGAATCAGAACTTTCTTAAAAATACCGTCATGAGAATTTTGCATAAAAATGTCTTTATCGCTATCGTTTTCAACGTGTTCATACTAATCCTTAACGATTGACATGGGATGAGAGTTAAAGTGTCAGTCTATTGCTCTGGCGAATTCGTGAATGAATGCAGACGTGTCGAAAATCCCCAGGAATTTTTCAGATGGTGGTCTGTCTCGGATATGTCAGGTCACATATCTTACTACCCTGTCAAAATTACGGATCTAGTTAAACTCATGCTCGACTTGATAAAAGACCCTCTTAGTACCCCCGTGGCGGAAACAGTAAATAAACTCTCATACAATGTTCCAGCTAGATTACAGTATTGCCAGTGGGGTTTGCACAAATGGTGGAAACCCGCAATTCCTGTCCAATGTTTTTTCATCCATGAGGCAATGTTTTCAAGAAACATTACATTTAACTAATTTTCATAAGCAATTCTTGGACTGGGAATCCACACGAAGTTTTGCCTTATGGCACCAACATCAATTCTTGACTTATCAGTTTAGCATTTTTGTTTACCAAAACGGACTCGTTCGAGAATAATATCGAGTCTTCATGATTAATTTGATGGATGCCTTCATGAATTTCTTGTTTTGAGAACCATGTGATTCATGCACGATGGAGCAGCCCTTCGTCTTATTATTGTAGAAAAAGGGGACACCTTAATCGAAAATTTCTTGAAAGTTGGATAGGAAGGAGTAAAGAAGCAATTGGTCGCCTAGGTTACTTGATTTAAATCCTCTCAATTTTCTTTTCTGGAATTATTTGAAATCTTTTGTATACTCTATGTAATCTTTCATGTTTTTTCATGTTTTAACGGTTGCTGAAAAAGATTTTCCATGCAGTCCTTTTGACGTGTCAGTGTTTGCTTTTGCGTCAATGAAATATTATAATGTTATTATTAAGGTTCGGATTTTTGGGTGCATTTTTAGAATGAATTGAGTGCTCATTTGGGTGCTTTTTATCCCGTTTTGGGTGCTAGATTGGGTGCTTTTAAATGCTGTATTATTAAGACAAAATTAACAAGAAGTATTATATTTACAAACTACATTGTTGTTTACTGCAATTTTCACATAAAACGAGCATTGTAATTTACAACAATAACCATTTCAATGTTCTTAAAAGTGAAGTTTTGTCGTTTGAAGGATAGAATGTAAGGAAAACATTTTTTTTAGATCGACCGAAACTAAGGGGGCATGTTTCATTTTTACTTGGAATTCTAGTTCAGTGCAATCCAAACTATTTTCCAAATCGAGATTTTTTGATAAACTAGATCCAGTGGCGTAGCGTGGTGTCAGCCGCTCGGGGCGGAGGAAAGTTTCGCCGTCCCCTTATTTAGGTATTATTATTATTTATTGTAAAATTTTGCCGCCCCCTTAAAGTGCCGCCCGGGGCGGGCCGCACCTGCCGCCCCCACTACCCTACGCCACTGACTAGATCCAAGTTTGTCCAGGGAAAAACCGTCCAGTACATCAAGCACCTGACTTACAACATTCCACTGATCCCGAATTTCACATCTTTCCAGCTCGTTCATTGTATCCACCAAAAACTTGTGCGAATGGTCACTACTGGATCAGCGACCAGTTTTTTGACACTGTCGACGGTAGCAGAAACTCCAGGAGGAAGATTGTTGATAAAAGCATTGATTTTCTCAAAGTTCTCGCAGTAGAACCATTTTCATTTTCGAAATGAAGTCGTTGGTATATTCTACAGGAATACATTCACATACTTGGTGTTAGACAAGTCATATGCTTCAGGTTATTATAGATGCACTTCAAATTTGAGAATGCTGAAAACATGTAAGATGCTTGATCTGTAACGACAAGTCAAACCTTTTCATCCTGGATACAATTTGGCCACAACTTGACGTAAACATCATTGAATGTTTGTTACACTGTATTTGAGTTCGTATTTTCAAGTTGGTACATTTTTGAACATTAGAATTCGGTCAGTGGTGCAACAACCGTTTGTGGAATCCGTTGTTTCATCCAGTATAAACACTACATGATTGTCTCTCGACAACGTCCATGATTTTAGATATAGTTTGATCATAAACTGGTTTCACGTATTTTTCTAAGAGTGCTCTTGTCGGGGGACAAACTTTCCCGTATATTTCTGGAGAAATGACTTAAAAGCTGGATTGTTTACCTTATATAAGGATATATTTGCTTGCGGAAAGGCTGTCGTTAAATTTGCATAAAACGTATTATTAGCCTGCTGAGATTCTTCTCCTCTTTGCAATGAGGCCCCTATAAATGTCTACTCGAAATTCCTCCTTTTTTATTTGCCTTCTCTTTGCTTTCTCCAAACTCACGTGTCGCCTGATTTTGGTTTTTTGGTGTTTGACATCAACTGAAATCACATAATTGCAAATGAAACAGCGAAGTTTTTCGTCTGTGCATACGCCTTTAAATGTATTTGCTAAAATGTTCAGTTTAAATGTGGACAATTTTGCCATTTTCTAATGTCGCTGACATTGGAAAGAAAGAAATTAGAGTTGTTGCGCTCACAAGTCAGGGTAAGATGACCTCAATACAGAATTTTCTAGATTATTCTTTTCTTAGAAAAGAAAAGACGTGTTGCAGATTTTCAGTGAATCTGTTTACATTCTTAGAACAACCCTAAAGCTTGGTTGTTTAGTACAGAAAAGTCCTAAAGCTTAGTTGTTTAGTTTCCTTTACCCCCTTTTCTCTGAACAAAAGAAGAGAGTAAGCTAATTATCGTATTTTTTCCTCAGCATACGTGGTCTGGTTTAACGAATTTGTTTTCCCCTCAAGTGAATGAATAATAACCACGAAAAAAATCATTATTGTCAACATATTGTTTGAAAATGTACAAAAAAGAGGGAAGCTGGGTGCAAATTATATAGTTTGGGTGCTATTCACCGTTTTGGGGAAGGTTTGCGTTTTGGGTGCATTTGGGTGCTAAACAATTTGGAAATGAGTGGACCTACTGCACTAAAACCGATGTAATTTGTCTTTTTACACTCTGCTCCTTTCAAAAACTGAGTGGGTGCGGCACCCAAAAATCCGGACCTTAGTTATTATATAGACATACAGCTCTACGTCGGTATGATGTATGGCTGCAAATGCTAGAAGTATATATTTGTAGTAAAAATAGTGAACGCAGTTTATGTGTAAAATCACACTTTAATTATTATAGCAATAAATTAAAAATACTGTGCAAATAATGATATACATTTTTTAATTTTTTAATTATTCAGTTGATTCATAATTTCTAAGCAATAAAAAACAGATAGATGTTGTTTGCCATAATTTAAGTAACACACAAAATAATAGAATGAAAAAACGACTTTAAAATACTATAAAGCTAATTAGATAATAAGAAACTTTTATGAAATTATGCTAAACAATTTTGAATAATTATTTTTATGAATTTGAATGATTTTAAAAACAAAATTATTTTTTAATTCAATGTAGTGTTTAAAAATATTTATTATATAGAAAGCATATTATTGGTTATATATTCAATAAAAAATAGCAGTAATTAATATTACGATAAAGAAATTAAATGACTAATAAGTTATATAACGAAAAGTGATTTTACCAAGTCTTACTGAAATCAATAAAGGTGTAAAAAAATATTAAATAAATAATATTTTGTCCATGTTATAAAAAATTTAATATTCTTTAAGAAATAATGAAAAACTGAATTTGTAAAATCTAATTTCTCTTCGCATTCATTAATATAATATAATTATTCGAATTTGATAAGAAAATCTGTAAAAAAAATAACAAAAGAATTTAATAAAATCAACTTATTTTAAAAATATAAAATTACTTACGACATTTAAATGAACATCGTTTACAAAAAATAAATCAATTTAAAATATTATTAAAATGGAATAGAATATTTTCTCCAGGAGAAAAAACACAATGATAATTATTCTGTTTCAGGTATTTAGTTACATATCAATTTTGCATTAGAATGAAAGGATTGATTTAAAAATAAAAATAATTGCAATAAGATTCGATTGATAGATAAGACAACGCAACATTTGGCCTATTTGCCAAGAGTGTGCTTTCCAGGAGGATGTTATTAAGGGAAACTGGCCCCTATGTACTGTACGTGTTAAACGTGAAGAAAACCTGAAAAAGTCCACGCGTTGCACGGCGGTGAGGAGCGTACCCGCAAAAACTACTAATGTTAAGGTTTTTATCCACTCGGTTATTGGTGGGTACTGTGGGCAATTTTGCAATAAATAATATGTTTAACTATATTAATAAACAGGCTAAATATATTTCGAATTCAAAGTAAAAAATCCAGAATCGAGTTGCTTAACTTTCTGGGCAATATTTCGTGGCGCCATCTGTTATCATATTTTATTATTAAACCTTTTTATATATTTAACTATTATAAAATGGAAAAAAAAAGCAATTTTGAGAGTAGAGATGGATTTTATTTAAAAAATGTAAACGCCGCTTTTACGCGTTATTAGCATTATTGTTAAGTCCGACCTACTCGAGATGAACACGACTTCCTATATCTTCTCACCTATCCAACTTTTAATTTGCAAAATTTCAGAAATATTTGACAAAAAGCACAGGTGTTATTAGAATGAGAAGCTGAAGAGTTAAGAAAATCGTGCCTTACCACAAACAAACATCCATACATACAGGGAAAAAAAACCGATTTTTTTGCATTTCTCGACGTTTCAAAGTGTCAGGACCCCAAAAATGTAAAAATCTTGGGTGCCAATTTTTGACCGATCGGAATACTTTCGCCATACTCCCATACATAAACAGCCGCAAAAATAAAAATATATGTATTTATCTTAAACCTACCATAATTCATTAGACTAATATTAAACATAATAAATGAAATAGATTCATTGCTTAAATGAATACTTTGTGTAGAATAAAATTCTACTGCTACAAATAATTACACGCAAATAAATTATTCTGTCACATGTTGAATGTTCTCAACTACAGTATAAATACTATCTGATTTCTCCCGTATATTTTCAAAAAGGCTAAATTTAAATTATTGTGATATAAAAATTTTACACATAAAACAAGAAATCCGAAAAATTCGAATTTATTTTGTTTTATTTAATACATTAAATCAGTTCTAGAGACAACAAAAAGCTTGTTTCACTTTTAATAAATCGAGCAATTTATTACGATTTCTAAAGCTATTTTGTTGAAAAACTGTCACATTCAATCAAATAACATAACTTAATAAGTGCTATCTGATGTCATACATTACACAATAGATTTTGAAAATTCATTATACCTGAATCAATACGCTAAATTGGTAGCCACAAAATTATTGCAAGACATTGAGAAATTGTTTATTGTCTTCTGACTTAAAATTTCTGCAGTTTGTTTACTATTAAATTTTCTTCAGACTTTCTTAGTTATTTTGATGGTTTTAAGGTAAAATAGGAAATATTATATTTTAAAATGACAGAATGAAAAATGCAAATCGATAAAATCAAATATTATAACTTACAACAGTCAAAAGAATGCTTAACATTGGACAAATATAACTCGAAAAACAATAAAATCAGCTAATTATAAATATCAATTAGATAAACAAAAATGATAATACTTATAAAATTTCATGTATTGTATTCATAATGTACAATTTAATACATTTATTTTGTACAATCTTGTTACAAATTTTTCCATTGCACTTGAATATCGCATTTTTACATTCAGCCAACTTGAGACGTATTGAAATATTTACATTGAGTTAAAGATTTATTATAAATATACCAATAATTTATAGTTTAATCTGATAAATTAAAAATAAATATCAAAAACAAAAATGAATTCCTACAAAGGATATTTTGTATTAAACAATGTTTTCATAAATGTAATTGTAATTTTTTTTGGGGGGGGGGCACTTATAAAGATCTAAAGATATTTTTAAAAAAGAGAAGCAATTATTTCTCAATAAAGCTTATCCAGATTATGAATAAATGTTAGAATATTTTATAAAAAGAAACCTAACTTACAAATCTCTTTTTAATTAGTTTCTGTGTGATATGCAGTATATCAAAAATTGCTTTCATAATATTTATATTTTGTAAACTAATTTAATTATTTTTCTTTCAGGTGAAATAAATTTGGTCAATTTTCATACGTGTCGTGATGTAAAATACGAGAATTTTTGATTTCAATTTTGTGCAGTTTGAATAATCCGAATTTGCAAAAGCATGGAAATTTAACAATTTATATGGGGTAATGACTTTGATAAATTATAGGATTTTGACTTTGAATTCAAACTCCAATTTCAATAAGAGAATAAGGTGATGTTTTTCCAAGTGACCATCTAATAAACAAATTTAATAACGTAAAATTAAGAAAATACGTATAAATTAAAGTTCTACTTTGTTTCTCTTGCAGTTGGTATCGAAAATATTTATTTTTATTTGTTTCATTTTTATAAATATAGTTTTTTTTACTTTTCCTGCTGAAACAAAATTTTAAATTAAAGCATTTTACCCAAAAGGCTTTAAAAATTATTTGACACATAAAAATAATAAAATATAGGCGTAATATTGTAGAAGAGATCGAGACTAGTTGTTACAATTTCAGTTTAGCAGTTTTTAATAATTTTCTTGTTGTATCTGAAACACTGAAATTTTCAGTAGTGAACCAGTATATATTTGGGTACTATATACATATATATATCCAGTTAAATATCTGTGTATTATATAAACTTAAAAGATCTTGAATATTTAGAACTCTTTCAGATGTGACAACTTGCCCCACAGCCAGATGTTACAGAGTCGGGGAAATTGCTACACCAAATTGTCCAGATACAAACTCAGATATATAAACTAAACATTGAAGGAAAAAATATGTAGCGACTCAGAAAGTTTATTTAGTTAGTAATCTTTTTATAAGTGTAAGAATTTGCAAGCAGACACTACAAATAAATAACTAACAAATGAAATTGTCGTAATGTAACGAATACAACGAAAAGTCATATATTTTCATCTATTGATCCTATATTAATTCTCCTCTTATGGTCGTATCATTCCTTAGAGAGAAAATCGAAAACAATGACACTTCAAAAGTGTGGAGTAAGTTACAATGTGCCCGTTCTAATTATAAAAATTAACCCAGTCATTTTTACCTTGATCAAGTTCTGTTGGTAAATTAAGCGAAGTGATTGGTAACAGCTTAAAACTGAAACTAAATAGTAAGTAGCATAAACATGTACAATAATGGCATCATATTTTAAGACAAAATTACTCATGAAACACAACGAAAACAAATTATTTTTAGAATATAAAATGACAAAAACCCTCGCAAATTTAACTGATTTGCTATTACAAACCTTAAACTTCACATGAGATATGCTTGTTCAACAGCCCATGTGCTCTGTGAATAGCAAAATGCTGCACCTACCAAGAACTTAAAAATCCATCGTAATAACTTGTCCCTGTAACAGGCAGCCCCGGTCTCCCCTACATCTACATGTAAAAATATAAGAGTTTTCGTGATTTTTTCTGAATTCATATTTTATAAACGCTTTAACAAAATTAGATTTCTAGAAAAAAATATTTTATTTTATTATCAGAATAATAAAATCAAATCATAATTAATTAAATATAATTTCATGTTATATACTAATACATTTGTAGTATTATAATGGAAACTGGATTATCAAATGCCGATACATTAATGATAGAATGAACAGCATCCTACTGGTAGGTTAGACATTCGCCCGATAGGATAATTTAAATCGCTTTATTGAACAGCAATGAAGCATACCAGCAAGATTAACTATATTGCATCTTATAACTTAAGCTGAAAGCAATAACGAATTACCCAAAAAGTTCATTCTGTTATACGGGACCATTCGTTATACATATGTACTGTACAATACACTGGTACCTAGATGGGAGCAAAATATAGTCCGCCATGCCGACTGATGAAGAATAGAGGGTTTTCTTATCATACGTATTTACAGGGGTACCTGTACGTTTTTATATACTGTATTTATAATGTAATTGTTAAGATTCACGTTTCAATAGTAACCTTGACTCATTGTCTCGCTCTCTCCGGCCATCCTACCAGCAGAAAGAACGTATGGAATGTATGTATACATCTAGTAGGATCATTTACTTGCACAGTTATCTTGCCGATAGCGTCTACCAGCATGGTAGCCTGCTGTTCATTCTATCATTAAATTTAAAATGAATGCGTTTTATGTAAAGCAATATCACACAATAGACTATACGAATAGCCATAACGTTAATCATTTGAACAGAAATGAAGCCTCTCATCACAGTTGATAGAGAGAAAACAAAAAACTTCGAACGAATTACCAATGAAAAATCACTCATATTTCTCTCATAAAAGTTGAACTAGAATCTGTTTTAGAGATAAGAGTATACATTACTTTAGAGCTGTTCGAATAGAGAAAATCCTTACTGCATTTTTATATTTTTAAAGATATTTTATTCGTTGTTTACACAAAATATTTAATACAATAATAATTTAGACTAATAAATTTCCAAATTTAAAAAATTCTATTAAGCCTTTACCTCTTATTTGAAAAATTTTAATAAATTTATGTAATTTTCTTTCTTATATACGATTAAAAAGACTAGAAAAACGTAATCACGAAACTTTTGTCAGGAAAATAAATTACATAATAATCCTCAGCAAACAAGACTAATAATCTTCGCAATTTATTGAAAATTCAGGTTTAAAAAAATATTTAAAACAGATTTTTTTTTTATCTATACACGTGAATTTATTTTTTTCAAATATCAAATTTTTGCTCTTGTTATTTACTTCATATATAATATCTAAACTAAATATATTTTCATTTTCATTTTGAAGATGCAATTAATTTTATTTAGATAATCTACATCTAAATAAAGATGGATATCATAAAAACTGTAAGGAGAAAATTTTATTTTCATCAAAAGGATATTAATACTATATATAGTTCTGATTCTAACTGAAAATATATATTTTTATTCTTTGTTATTTGTATTTTAATCTTTTGTTACGGGCGTTATATTCAGGGAGAGGATATCAATTGACTTGTGGCATTTCCTTTTGCACATGCAATACATAATAAACAATAAAAAGGATTCTCTTAGAGGTAAAATTTTGAAGCACTTAAAATAGGAATTAGTTTAAAATGAATCAACTTAATTGGGATAGTAAGTCCTAAATTAATTGTTAAATAACTTCAAAACTCTATATACACTGTGTTCCGCGAGGAAATGGCAATAATTTCATAACGTGTTCTAGAGGTCCAGACTCTTGACACTATGAAATTATGAAATTAAAAGACATTTTAAGATCCTCTAGAGTCTAGAGGATCTTAAAATGTCTTGTAAACAGCCTATCAAAAGCATTATTTCAGCACTAGATAAGTTACCTCCTTATGATGCTACTCAGCAGCACTGCTAAGTGTTACGTAGCCATCTAAATCTCTCTTTCCTTCAGCTTCTACTTTCAAATTGTTATGCTTTTGCAAAAACTTAAGATTCGCTGGCATTTCTTAGCCCTTTAATACATCATATAAACTGAAGAGCAAAGAAATTGAAGCTTCTCTGCTGCGCTTATCAGTGATGCAGAGTAGCATTTTAACGAGTAGATAGACATATCTTTAACTCCTCCCAGTGCTGTAACAATACCTTTGAAGGACTATATCTATCAGACATTTTTGCATATGGCTCACGGGTCGAACTTCTCCTACAGATTTATATTGTTATATATATATTTATTTGTAATAATTACGTAGTTTACCATGTATAAATTTCTTACTAAAGTTGTGCTTTGTACTTTAGAAGAAGCATGTTTATTAGTACTTTATTAGTACGTCCATAAGGTTTTTATTATGAAGGTATTAATAATTTGATCATGAAAAATTGCGTGTCTTTAATTTGACGTGCACACGCATTCTTTGTTCAATTTCATATCTGGTGTATTATTCCTCTACTTAATATCTTTTGTCTCGATACAGCATCATTATAGTAATGTTCAAAATAACCACTCAGTCGGTTTGACGAAAAACACAAATTTTATATTTACAGTAAATGTACAAAATAATCCAAATTAGAGTTACAATTAAATATGCACAACACTAATTCCAACAACAACCGACTATTCCCGTACAAATTCGTCGAAAGAACTCCTTACGAACAAACAGACTTGTAATTAACAAAACCTCCGAGTCAGGAACAAGTTCATACACAAACACGTAACTTCCAACGAGAGAGTTAGTTAGCACCTCGATAACGACGATCTCCCTTGATCCGATCCGATCCGATCACCTCCGATACGATGCCAGCCGATCCGAACTCCCGATACGAGCTCGATCCGAGCTTAAATAGTCGACGGCGTTCGAACCCTGCTCCAATCAAATTTGAATGTTCCCGCAACGGCCGCCAACGGTCACTTCCCGCCGGCCAATCGTCCGATGGTCGACGATTTGAAACTTAACGGTTCTTCCCACGGAAGTTCCTAACGGTCGTTTCCAACGGCCGATCCTAACGACTTTTCCGTTATGACAGTTCGTTATAACAAACAGGTGGGAATCGCGCGTCTTGGCGATTCCATACCTTACACCTCCGCGGCCAAGGATCAAACTGAGCTTAGCCCAAGCCTGTTTGATCCAACAACACTCAGCAATTTTACACATGTCCGTTGGTGCGGACTGACCCTTACCTCCGGTACAACCGGGCAAACTCGCTATAACCCGCGCACAGAGATGCCTCGCGATAGTGTAGGACCCCTTGGATCCCCGAGACCTATCCGCGCGGGTCCCCCTACGAGGAGGTCGTCCCCGTCGCCTTCGGCGCGTCATCCGGTTTTGTTGGTCACCAGATGTCGCTCGGCCCTTCTCACGGAATTTGGGTTTCTTACCGCGAGCTCGGTTGTGACCGTTGTCCGTCGTTTTCCGGACCGGCGATATGCCTCCCTCCGGACTTAGCACGTGTGTGGGTGGTTCCGATTGGCCACTGGCCGCGCCCGCCGTGGCCCGAGACCTCCGGGTCTCTTCACCGCTGTGTTTTCTTTGAACCCGAGTGACGGTCGCCAAGATCACGTTCGCCTGTTGCCCAATCAATCCGGCCAAGTCGTCCACGGAATGACACTCCTTCGTAGCATCCAGGGGCTTATCCCGTGTCGCATTCGGTAACCCTAGCAGCGGTTCGCTAGTTTCCCCGATCGCTCGTCTTTGGTCATCGGCGTGTTGCGCCAACTGCGTCGCGGGTTCCCGGCCGATATCTCCCAAGTCGATTATTTCCCCGACGCCACAATTTTGACCCTGAGGCGTCCCAGCTACCCCATTCTTTACTGCTCTGACTCCCGGCCTCCCTTCATCAGCGTCCTCGCCCTCCAGTTTCCTGTTCGCGGCGGGTCGTTCGCTTCGGCTATCCGATTCGCTACCGGAATATCTCCTCGCAATAGGAATCGCGTCCCCTGCTTTATTTTGCTCAGACTGCGCCCTCCGCTCACACTGGGCCGTGCGCTGCCGCTCTTGTGTCTGGTCAAGCGGTCCTATGACCATCCCCCGGTTTTTGTCGTCGGGCGGCTCTCGTTTAACCGCCTCGCTCGCTTCCACGAACATCCCCGCTACCGCACTTAATATACTCTGCTCCTCAGCTAATTCCCTTTTTCTTGCCTCGGAATCCGCTTTCTCTCTCGCTTCTACCAGCGCTCGGAAGTCCCTTTCCGTTAAGAGAGCGTCTGTCGCTTTCCCTAACCTATTGGTGATCGCACACGTCACCCGTGCCGATCCTGGCGTTTCTTCGCGTCCTTCCTCCCACAATCCAAGCGGTACTGACGCTAAACCTGCCTCTACCTGGTGACCGAAGGCTCCCACTAACCGTGTCTTCCCCCTCGTTTCTGTCACCGCTGGTACCCTTGACTTCCTCAAAACTGAAATTTCGGCTCCCGAGTCGACTATAGCTGACAAACAACTTCCGCCACAGGCCAACTTAACTCTGCGTAGCGAATCGTCGGCTTCCGGTTGGTCGTACGTTGTCACTCTTGCCACTAAACGTTCGTTCGGTCGGGATGGCTCGTTTGCAGGTGCTAACCTCGCCCGGTCCGGCTCGCTGGACCGCTTCCGCTTGGGGCAGTCCCTCCTCCAGTGCCCCATTTTACCGCAAACGTGACAACTATTCCTCGTGTGTTGCTCGGGCGCGCCCCGTGTCACGGGCTTCGATTCCCTTGACGGTTTCCCCTGTTGTTCCCGCTGCCGTCCAGATTCCCTGTCTAACGTTAGTTCGCCGCCCGTCGCTTCTGCAAATTTCTCTATATGCTTAGCTAGAACCGCGGGTTTGCTCCACCCGTTCCCTTCTTGCAGTATGACGTATTTCCTCGCCTCGGGGGGCAATAGCGTCTTTAGGTGGTCCGCCACAGTCAATTCTACCAGGTCCTCTACCGTCCGCACCTCCCTACTGTCTACGTAGTAACCGTATAAATCCTTCAGGCGCGACGCAAACTGCGGCCACGTTTCTTCTGGGAAGCGCGCTGCCCGCCTAAACCCCTTTAAGTATTCCGCGGGGGAGAGCCTCAGCTCCTCAAGGACGAACTCCTTCAGGGAAGGGTAATGTTTAATTTTCTCCGCTGCTAATCTAGCCAGCGACGCTCTACATTTCTCAGACAATGCGCCCAACACTATCTGACCCTGTACTTCTGCCGGAACCTCGTAGGTCTCTAAGATTACCTCTACCAAGCGGAACCACGAAGGCACTGCCTCTTCTTCCTCCGGCATCTTCGGTAGAGCCCCCCTTACTCTACGGGCGTAATCGTCAAAACTCGCTTTGCCGAGACCGTCCTCACTATTCCGGGACCCGTGTGCTAACCTATCCCGTTCTAACTGTATTTCTGCCCTTCTTGTCGCTTCTGCCTGCGGCTTTGCTCGCCGCCTCAATTTTCGCGAGCTCGATCCGCAACTTCAGTGCTTCGAGGTCGTCTCCTGACCCGCTTGTCCTACGCGACGTTCCCGGCTCGTCATCCTCCCAGTCCCTAGCCTCTAGCTGCCGCGATTTCGCGCGTCTAGGCATCTCTGTGTGCTAGCGAGAAACAAAAAATTTACCTGGGTCTAATTGCTGGTGATGCTCTGTACGTACGTCTGCTTCTCTGTCGTAGCTCAGTTCTTCCGATTCTTTGAAGTGTAATCCAGGATAATCCAACGTAATCCAAAGTATCCAAAATATCCTGTCGACTGCGCCAGTAATGTTCAAAATAACCACTCAGTCGGTTTGACGAAAAACACAAATTTTATATTTACAGTAAATGTACAAAATAATCCAAATTAGAGTTACAATTAAATATGCACAACACTAATTCCAACAACAACCGACTATTCCCGTACAAATTCGTCGAAAGAACTCCTTACGAACAAACAGACTTGTAATTAACAAAACCTCCGAGTCAGGAACAAGTTCGTACACAAACACGTAACTTCCAACGAGAGAGTTAGTTAGCACCTCGATAACGACGATCTCCCTTGATCCGATCCGATCACCTCCGATACGATGCCAGCCGATCCGAACTCCCGATACGAGCTTGATCCGAGCTTAAATAGTCGACGGCGTTCGAACCCTGCTCCAATCAAATTTGAATGTTCCCGCAATGGCCGCCAACGGTCACTTCCCGCCGGCCAATCGTCCGATGGTCGATGATTTGAAACTTAACGGTTCTTCCCACGGAAGTTCCTAACGGTCGTTTCCAACGGCCGATCCTAACGACTTTTCCGTTATGACAGTTCGTTATAACAAACAGGTGGGAATCGCGCGTCTTGGCGATTCCATACCTTACAATTATTTTTTTATCTTCTTACAACGACAAAAATTCATTGATTTAAAATAAGTTTTAAAACACGTTTTTAATCTAGAAATTTCGTGGTGGTTTTTCAATGAAATTGGAAAAGTTTTTCTAAAAATTACAGAGATTGTTAAATTAATAGAAAACGATAAAGACAGTAAAGAAGATAGCGGCTATCGAGTACTTTTATTCTCATCACGGCTAAAATCTCACAGCAGCATCAGAAAGTATTTTAATTTTAACTTTAACATATTCCGGTTTATCAACAATATTTATTTAACGTAGACTGAAGATGACATATAAGTAAAAATCATTACTGTGAAGCTTGTTGACAAATACCATTAATAAAGCCAGTTAACCTACGGTACAGAAAGATATATATAATATTTTAACTAATACACATCACAATACATGCAATTTCGATATTCTACAACATGACATTTCTAACAAGAACTTGTACAAATATTTTGCATTTGTACACGTTATAATATAATGAATGTGTACAAAAACATAAGTACACAATAGTAAAGTTAATTTGGAAGATATATGTAAGTTGGTTTTTAATTATTTCAATTATTTCTCATAACTAAAGATGACCATTTAAAGCTGAATAGCATATTGTATAGATAAATAATTTAATAAATAAGTTTTATTAGTAAAATGGTGTATCATCATTTATAAGTCTGCTGGATCCAAACCTATACTTATTACAAAATTAGGAACCTAAATGGTTAACTGATTAATACGTTCAGTATTAACAATCAGTAACTGTCTAATCCCAAAAACACAAGTAATTCTTTTTGCATGAATTTTAAACATATCTTACTAATTATGTAAGAAACATCCTATTTTGAATTATTGTCATATGAAAAAGAGTTTGTAAAATTCTTTACAGCAGAAAATGTTAAATATTCGAGTAAAGTTACGAAATAAAATATAAGTTTGTGTAGTTTTATTATTATTCAGTTATATATTTCAGTTTATTAGTATTAATAAATAAATCAAAATTTTGAAAATTTACTTTACCTTATAAAAATAAGAATATCTTCGAATTAAATACATAAATGATGAATTTGGTAGATTTATAGAATGTTTGTATGCTGTCTATATAAATTATTTACGTAAAAATTTTCATTTGTAAATAATTACATTTGTTAATCTCACTTGTTTAAAGAACTTTAATGTTTAAAAATCCAGCAACGTGTTGTTTAACTTTCTAGAAAGCATTTAAAACTGCGTATGGCGCCATCTGTTACGATATTTTATCAAATAAACATTTCATATTTTTAATTACTACAAACGTAAAATGGAAGAAACTTAACTTTGAGCGTAGTAATGAGTTTTATATTAAAAAAAGTTGTATATGCTAATAACAGCTAACGTCGTTATTAACTTCCATCCTAGTTAGGTATGACACGCGGCCCTTATATCTCCCCACCCCGTCGATCTATTTTTTACAAAACTAAATAAGCATTTATAATTTTCAAAAGCAACAAATAAAATTATATTGATTTTACTATTTTCATACTTTTTAATCAGTTCAGTTCATTCTAAAATAATACTACTAAACAAAATAATTTTTTATACCCCTAGCTTCAAAATAGATAGATTTTCATAGAAAAACTCTCTTGATTTCAAAACATTCACGTTTAAATTTCCCTATGATGCATGGAGCAAAAGATAGATACACCTTTGCATAATGATACATAAAGAATAGCAAATGGATATACCACATACACCTGTGAAAATCATTATAACATAGTTTTGCTTTTTTTTTTTTTTTTTTTTTTTATGTACACCCCGAACATTGGCAGATATATCAGAATGAGAACTTTTTACGAACAATATGGACAATCAAAAGTCTCGCTCCTAAAACGGCTGCTTTATAAGCTAAATACTGTATAATTTTTACTCACATTAATATTTATTTGTATCTAAGTTTTACAACACACGGTAAAATGAAAATTGGATAAAATGATAGAACAAAACAAAGATGTACCGCTTGTCTTTTCGCAGTCAACAAATCAGTGAAGGCGCATTCCTACTTCGTTCGACTATACCTACTGTAGACTGACTGCCTGATATTTCAAATAACGAAAATTACTGCCTTCCAATTATGGTTACTATAGGTTCTTATTAAGTTCTGGAGATAAATTTTAATGTGTTCAGTGTAAATAAGGATTTATTTTATTTAAACATCTGTCGGGGATTCTCAACAAACTGTTCAAAAATCTAGCAACGAAGATCCTTTCTAGTTTAAAGCACTAAAGTTTAGGAACGCAATATTAGGAATTAGTATGTAAACCTAACTGATAACAAAAAGTAACTGAAAGTGCTTCCTATGATATCACACAGGAATTACTTTCAGTTACTTTCTTTATCAGTTAAAAATTTCAGTTGAGTGATTCCTGTGGTATTAATTCTTAATATTGGTAATGTTACATCATAATAAGGGCTTCAATAGGTGAAAATTGTGAGGTAATATTCCTTGCTGATTTTTGAAATATAGGCGTCAGAATTGATAAGAAATTAATTTTATATCTCTGAAGGTAAAAATAATGTTGGGTAATACAATCAATTAAAAGCATGCTGTTTCGCGTAATGATGAGATTATTAACGTAATATAGAAATAGAAATGCCTATCATCTTTAAAAACTAAAAATAAATTAACCTATAATAATCATGGAACTTACATTAAACAATAAATATTAAGAATAAATAGTAATTTAATATTATATATTCAGCATCATAATGTTTATGCAATATTCATTTTAATAATATAGATACTGAGACCTTATATAAATGCCGTAAAACTTTGCTTAACGAGTACCTCACACAACGAGTATTTCGCATAACAAGCAAAACATTGTAAAAATTTGCCTCGCTTAACGAGCGATGTTTCGCATAACGAGTGACGAGGAGAGGGGAAGTCCCGAATTGTGCGCATGCGGCAGGTTCTATTAGTCTGTGTTTAGCACTCGTTCCGCTAGCATCTTAGCTTGTGATTACATATTTTTCAAACTTGTGTTCACACATATTACTTATAAACATCAACAACTATAGCCCGTTCTATAATAAACACGCCAAACGATATGCCAAATTCTTAGGTTATTAAATTTAATGACCGATTCCAAATCAAATTTTAGAAATGTCTGAATTAAAAATATAACTATTATAATTATTAAATTTAATACGAGATGGAAACATAACTGTCTACCTCTAGTAAAATTAATTAATTTCTAATATTTAATTATAGCTTTTACATAACCCAAGAATTTGGCATATCGTTTAGAGTGTTTATCAAACATATTAGCTGTGATTTTTTTTTTTTGGGCAAATCAATTCTCATTCCAGGATCGTTCATTCCGCGCTAGAAGAAAAGATGATGATGATTCACGCTCCTTAACAGTGTATATTGTACAATTTTTTTTTGAATAAACGTTATACATAAAACATTTGAGCATTTTTTCTGCGTGGAACGCATCATCGTATTTTACATTAATTTCTATGGAAAAAACTGTTTCCTTAACGAGTGTTTTGCATTACGAGTAAGAATCTGGAACGAATTATGCTCGTTAAGCGAGGTTCCATTGTATATAAAAAATTTTATTTGTATTCTCTACTATGCATATTAATTTTAGTTGTTATTCGTGTAATTATACATCTCATCTATATATATAATCGAGACGAGTTGATAATGATGATGATAATAATAATAATAATATCAGCGCAGAGCCCAAACGGTTAAGAGTTGAAAGTTGAAATTTGGTACACAGTTAGGGTACGTCACGAGAATGCACGCTAAGAAGGGATTTTTCGAAATTCCTTCCCACGGGGGAAAGGGACAGGAATAAGGCTTAACATTATCTTAAATAGACAAAAAAAATTTGAAAAAAGACAAAATTTTGAATTATTTATATGAAATAAATAATTCAAAATAATACGTTTTATTAATTTAAACGTACGAAAGAAATAAAATACAAAATATTTAATTTTTTATGAAATCAGAAATCTTGAAAATAAATAAATTTCCTTTTAAATTTTTTGTTTCTATTTCTAATATTTTAAAAATAAATTATAAATAAATTTTTAAAAATCATTTTAAAAATATTTTATCAAATAAAACTGTTTCAAGCATTTTCATTTAAAATTTAATTTCCAAATTAGTTTTATATTGAAAAAAAGTTTTATATGAAAATTTAATATTGATAATTTTCATTTACTAGCTATATAAGTATGTTAATTTATTTAGAACTATATATAATTTAAACTTTAATATCATTAAATTTTAAATTTAATGTTTACATTATAAATGGCTCAATTAATAGATAACCATTTAATATTTAATCTTAATATTTTCGATACTTTATAAAATTTAAAAATATATATTCTGGAAATACAGACCTATATTTCATCAAATAGAATTTATATTTATCGATGCTTGTTTTAAATTCAATATTTTAAGAAAACGCATAGAAGAAGAAGCATCTTTATAATCATCTTTTTGCATAAATTCTTTTAAAACTGTGTATATTTATGTTATTAATCTATACATATTTACGTGTTTTATTTATCTAAAAATTGACTATGTCAACAAAACTGGAAATATGGAATTCCATTGAATAATATATATTTTACTTTTGAATTTAAAAGCCTAATAGAATAAATAAATCACTCATTTAAAACTATTTTATTTTTTAAAAAGATTTATATAGAAACAATTCATAAAATTGTTGCAAAATTTTTTGAAAGTTATAATTATTCAAAATTATCAGTATAATTACAACTCTTATTTAAAAGAATAAAAAGAAAAATTTTTTATAAGTGTTTCTACTTTAAAGCTATTTTTCACATTTAAAATTTTTATCGTAATATACACTCGTTCTATCGTTATATACCCTATTTTATGATACTATTTATATTAATGTTTAAGACAGAAGAAGAAGCATATCATTTAATATAAAACTAAAAATTAAATTTGGAAATAATAAAAAAAGTAATATTGAAGAAGCAATTAGTATTAAATATTTTTTATAAATGATGCATGTTTAAACATAAAACATGCATCATTTATAAAGACAAAAGATAATTCATACCAGATCCTTGTTTAACCTAACAACTTCCTGAGTAATTAGAATCATCAGAGCTTTACAGTCGAAACATGTCGAAGCTTCCGTTTTTTGCTGGAGCAAAAACCAGAGCCTGAAGCCATATATTCTTTAAGAATTCCTTGGCTTCAAATCTGTTTTTTTCTTTGTAAGCTTATGTGTTAATTTTTTAGGATGTTCTCTGACAAGTTATATTTCTGACACATCACCTCCTAATGTATCCTTTTTACTTTTTCAATTAAACAAAATTAGTTTGTATCAACTATAAATTAATAATATCAAAATATGGTCAACATATTATTATCTTTTAAATATTGATTCAAATGTTACAACATTAATTTTGTTTACATATTAAGTAATGCTGTAATCCTTCTAAAATAAGCTGGCGTATAAATAAAACAGACTGAGCCATTTTTTTGTCGAGTGCAAAGTTAATGATGTAAAATCTGGTGAATGGCAGTTACAGGAAATCCTCGTTATTTCGAATTCGGATAGTTCGAAATCCCGTTAGTTCGTAACTGTATTTTTGTCCCGGTCGCGGATATAGAGATTTCTTAAGGAATTGGGTTAGTTCGAAATACAGACTCTTCGAAATTCGAAGTGAAAATTTCGTCCGAACTGAGATACGGGTATGTTAACTCGTTCGTTTAGATGGAAGTGCTTCGATACTTTAAGAGAACAGATCAAGAACAATTCTAATCTGACAACATGACTTTGCTTTTACAGTAAGACATTTTCGGATGTCACCTTATCCATACAATACCCTTTTTTTTTCTCTTATCTCGTAAGTTATGGCTAGTTTTCGGGATGGCAAAATTGGGCTACGAGTAGCAGATTGAGATATTTGTACGGCTCTAGGGTACTACGTTTGGGAGATTTACTAATCTTTGGGCTACTTTAAACATAATTTGAGCTACATTTCGAGGAATTCTGGTTTACTTTTTTAAAAGTAATCTGGCAATTTGTGAGGTTCTTTTCAGACACATGTTGTCTACCTGCGGATTATTTATACTATTATCATTAATTAATGTAAATTAAGTTTTGTTTACGTAGCCTTATTCCATTTGCTTAATAAATTACACCAGTTTCGTGGCATTTGGCATATTGTATAGAAATATGTAATTCTCAGATAATTTGAAACTCGATAATTCGAAGTAGTGAATATTTCGTCCCCAGATAAGATAATCTGTGCAAATAAACAAGTAATAGGCCTAATGAATATTTTTAAAAAATTCATCTCATAAAAAGCTTTCGAACTGATTAAATAAAATAATCTTTCTTCTCTTATGAAGATAGTCAGTAAAATGTTTATTGCAAGCTTTTCTTTTGAGTTTGCAATTTAGATTGTAAAATACAACATACAACTTTTACATTCCTTTTCTACGATAGATCCGACTAAATCAAATTAAACAGGGACCCAAAGTTACTTGATAATGAGAAGTATTATTTGAACTTATTACTTTTGTACAGTAAAATTCTCATTTCAATTAATAATTAATTGAGTGCAGGTATAATCATAAATGTTGTACAGTACATATATATCTGGACACTTTGCGATGTAATAGAAAATTACTATGTTCTTTTGCAGGTTAAACTGTCACGTGTACACAAAAGAAAAATAGATCGAACGAAAATAAGCGTTCAACCATGGAAATGAAATTGCAGTCCGGGAACATATTCCAGAAAATAGGCATTGGCTCTACAAAAAGTCTAAACGCGCTGCTGCAAAAAGCGCAGGTCTTTCTAACAATATTAAACATTCCCTCATTGAAGATGCAAGTAGTTCCTTAAAACATAATTACCTGCTTAACCAAGGAAAACCAATAGTATGTGATAATTCTGATATCAGCTTAAGCTTAGATGAGGATATGCCTCCCTTTGAAGAAGAAAGCAATATGAGTGTAGGTGACTTTATATTTGTGCAATTTGTTCCGAAAGGAAGAAAAAGAAATACAAACCTTGTACACTATGTTGGTCAAGTTACTGAGTTACTGATAAAACTAACATCTACAGTGAAACATTTTTGCGAATGAATAAACACCCAGCGGGACATTTCTATTTCCCAACTACTGAGGATGAAGCAGATGTTTCTGGTAGTGATGTAGTTATAAAGTTGCCTCCACCTATGCACCTAGCTAGTAAGGGTAGGCCTACTAAACGTCTAAATTGTCAGTTTCAATAATATAAGTTTTATTGGATTCAATATACAAAAAGTCTTGTCTATTAAAGAATTTGCATGCAAAACAAGTCTTACAACCAATTGGCATTGATTGTTCCATTCATCCCAAGATATATCCTATTGAACTCTTGGTTAGGGTTGAATGGGACAAATAACATATCCCCAAATTGATTATAACACGGTCAATTATGTCAGTACGTATCCAGGAAAAATTGTGAAACACCATTTATTATGTAGTAGCCTAATTATACAGCACAAGAGACATGTCATTACTCATATTATGAAAAGTGATAAAAACCTACAGCATGTTTGCAAATTGTCCCATTCATACACCTTCTCCTTTAACCAATGTATTCTTAAAGTACTCCACTATCAAATATATTTCATATCTTCTGAAAAATTTTTACTGTAAAGTATAAAAAGTTTCAAAAATTCTGCTTTTGAATTTTTGAAAAGACAAAGGATTAAGATAAAATAGAAATATGCGAAAAATGCGTCACGGAGAACTGTATTAACACCAAATGTTTTTCCGGATATTTGAAAATATTTATATAAATTGTCACCTCCATGAATAACGATGGAAATGAGACATTTACATTTTGTGTTTTTCATTTATTTATACGCATTCAATTGTTTATTTGACACTTCTTGACAGTTATGACACATCTTTAAAAATGTTTTAAAAGTTTCAGAAAGTAAAATATAATGTTTAAAATTCCTAATTTGTTCCAACGTATGTTCTATTTTAATCATTATGTATACCTTACATATAAGAAATAAAGAAATGGTCAATGTCCTTATACTTTTTAAAGTGACGAAAATTTTCTAATCAGCCAATCCAAAATCATTGGTAGTTTGCATTTAGCTCTTGAACGGAAGCTATTAAAACTAATTTAATATTTATTAAGCAAGAAGCAAAAACACACCATAAGCAAAAACTACTTTTGCGTAACTTCGAACTTCCGATCTAGACATATACTTGGATAGATTAACATAAAAGATTACATAAATATATCAAAATATTTTTATAAAATCTTAATATATTGTTATTTAATTGTGTTTTCATAAATAAAATAAACTCAGCTAATCTCAATTATTTTAAAGTTAATTTTTTATTGCAAAACTTATAAATAGCCCACCAGTTGATAAAACTACTGAATATTGGAAGTTGGTCACGGGTTTGTGTCTCATCAACGCATAGTCATGTAGAGTTTTCCTGGTTTTCTTCATGTGTCTAACAGCTAAATACGAGCTAGTTTTTCATAAAAGTCTTTCCGGAGGCATTCCTGTCTTGGCAGATCACCTGTGTGTTGTATTGTCTTATTTCATTACATCCTTACATCCTACATATAATAAATAATTAAGTAATAATAAAATAATGTATTTAAACAAAATGGATACTAATACACCAGTCTCATTGAACTATTTACAAACATTTTTAATAAGGTCAATGGAAACATACAGAAAGAAATATTGGTGCATTTTATTATACAGGTATACGCAGCAGTACATCTCGATTAACGTTTTCCTAATAAAACACGTCTTGGTTTTTAGTACTGTATATAAGATATATGTTTCAATGTAACGTTTTTCTGTTGCTCTTTAATTATGAAAATCTTATCTTTACGTCTCAAAAACGAATACAATGTTTTTGAGAAAGGATATGTGGTTAAAGTATCAAGTTATACATCAAATACGTCAGAACTATATATAAATATTTCGAAAAGCGCTATGAGTGTCAACAAACATAATTTGCATGGTAAAATATTCAGACTATATATGTTACCGCATACAAAATAACTGCTTTTAACAAACGTATTAATCAAGATCCGTATTAATTATTTTGGTAATTAATTGATAAGTTTTAAGCGTTTTATATCATAATACTTTGTTATTTAGGTTAATGTTACCCTAGGATCCAAAATGGCGGCGGGGGAAATTTTTCCCTACGTTGGAGACTGCGACGGGGAAAAAATTTTCCCTCGATTCAAGATGGCTGCGTTTCCGGCCGCCATCTTAAATTTCTCTGCACACTCCGCGGATATTAACCGAAATAAACAATAAAAAAAACAGAATTTTTTTACTCACTTTTCGATGGTGGTTGCCTGCTTCTTCCTATCTTTTTTTCCTTTCCGAACGTATTTTTAAATATACGCCCTTTCTCGTACTTTCTTTTACATATTACGGTCTCGTCGATTTCCACCGTTTTATTCGGCACTCCTTTTTTAAACGATGTCAAATTACTCACAGCTATAAGCAATACCAACCGTATGTGATTGGACCAATCGACTCCTGTTTTTCTGGATTTGCCCGCCGCAATCGCCGAGGTCGTCGCCGTAAATTCCAGACATAGTTAGTGCCATATAAACGACAGAATGCAACTCCAAGAAATGTGGCCAAATTTACTTTTAAATGTTCCATCAAAGGCAGAGGTCTTCGTTCCGCACTTACTACATCGCAAGAAACAGCTTTCTCTATTACTCCGATAGTATAATTTGCATAAAGAATCGCAATGAATGCAAACGGACTCGGTCGGCTGTATGCCTAATTTTACAGCAAATTTCAATGCGTTATCGATACTGGGAGGCAAACCTGGTTCCAAAAAGTCGTCTTTAGTTAACGTGGAGAAATCACGGGTGGTACATTTCGACCAAAATTCGTCGTTGCAACTCAAATCTGCAAAACTACTCATTATCGAACAATTGCAAATAAACTATACGTTTACCGATAATAAATTGTGCGAGAATGAAATATCGTAACGAAATAAAACAGCAATTATTCCAATACGCAATTCGTCGCAACACTACAGCAAACGATTCCAACTGGAAACTAGTCGATTTGCATAAAATTGCCCGGAAAGGAACAGAATCACGTCGTAGATCATGCATTTGCATATTCGTTCGTAACACCCCTACGTATTTCCCGCCGATTTTACTCTCGCACGACGCTACGAAAAAGCTCCCTCTACCGTCGCAAATACACACTACCGTCCGTTTCGAGGTTACAGGAAACTCGGCCACATCGAACGCAGGGTCGAAACCGAACGGGGAAAAATTCTCAACGGCGTCGACGTCACGACTCTAGGGAAAATTTTTTCCCCGTAGTAGTCTCCGAAGTAGGGAAAAAATCCCACCGCCGCCATTTTGGATCCTAAGGTAACATTAACCGTTATTTATATAGATGCTTTATTGTGTTTAGTTACTTTTAGAAAATTAATTGCATGCATTTACTATAATTTACTATAATTCTAAAATTTATTATTGTATTTATTACAGTAATTTACTATAATTTGCTATAATAATATAATTAGTATAAACATACTATAATTTTTCCCAATTACTAGAAAATAAAAAGTATGTTAGCAATTTTGTTCAAAATAACTTTCAGGGCCCGACTACAAATGGTAAGCTGTGAATACTTATATTCTTGTTAACCTAAACACAAGAGCAATTAATATTGTTTTTTTTTTATTTTAATCTGCTATATCACGCCATTTTAAGCCAAATTAATCATCTGAAACAAAGTAATTTGGATAGAGGTAGGCAATTACGCCATCATCTCGTAATAGATTTAATTTATTTAATTTAATAATTATAAATAAATAAATTTTGATTTAATTTAGAAAAATTTCGAAGAAAAGAATCGATCAGAAACGGTATTCGAATACCAAACTTCCGCTAACTGTGTGGTTATGTTCCAATTACACTGTCCGGACCTTCATCCGATCGTCGCTTTCAGAGCCATTAATTAGATATAACCATACAGATCATTTCATTTCATTAATCTAATAAATCGGATTATGTGCGTTATCATATAAAATTATTGTACATATATAATTACTGTAAAATAATTTTAGATTGTAAATAAAAATTCAATACTAATTCAAAAGAAATACAAGATTTGATATGTTACTCTTTGTTTAATCAATGTAATTCATTACTACTTTTCCAACAAAGACATTTTGATAAACGTACAATTTTAACAATTTTAAATCTATATGTATAATGGAGGTGGGTTAATAATAATAATAAGCGCAGAGCCAAACGGTTAAGAGTTGAAATTTGATACACAGTTAGGTTATGTCACTAGAACGTACACTAAGAAGGGATTTTTCGAAATTCCCCCCACGGGGGAGAGAAAGAGGATTAAGGCTTATCTTAAAGAACTCAGCTTCTACTGAACTATTTTAGATGCAATTTTTGTTTTTAACTGCGTTTTAGTAGGGAACCACGTGGGAATGAAAAAAGGGTATTCCTTAACAATGAAAGTGTTAACAACGGAAGTGTTAAGAATGGAAGTGTTAACAATGGAAGAGTTGAGTAACAATGGAAGTGTTAAGAGAAAGCGACGTGCAAGATTTACAGGCGGAGATGAGATTTTTTGCGTTCTTGCGGGAAATCGAACATATTTTTAGACCCATATAAAAGTTTTCTAATTAGCCTCGGAGAAGAGGTCCTAATTCTTGCACCCAATGAAAACGGGTAAGATTGGCTATATAACTATAAAGGCTATCTTACGTAAGAGTTTTTCACACCAAATAATCAATCTAACACGTTTTAAAAAGTCTTTATTCCTCTACGGCACACAATTTAATAAAAAATTTTAAATGTGTTAGATTGGTCACTCGGTGTGATAAACTGATATGTTATGAGTATTACTAGTAATACTCATAAAATATTCCGCTTCCACGCTCTCTTCGTCCACTTGTTTATAATACAGACTATTCATAATAAAAGTTTTAATAATATGTTTATCTTCTTATGTCTAATTCTAAGTGAAGATTCCATAATGAAAACTAAGTTCAGATCCGTTTTCAAATACACCTCCTACACAAAGTGGAAAAAACATTTTTTATTCAAATCACATTTAAAAACTTTCAGATTTTCTCCGGACATAAAATAATCTGCAGAATCCAGAACAAAAATAACTACTCTTTTTTGGAATCGGTCAAATATCACAATTTTTTGAACGTCCCACAGAAAAACGTTCAATGCCATGGTTATGTGATTTACTTCGCTAGCTTGCTCCACCGGTTTGGCCTACTTGTTCCCAATATACACTATTCATAACAAAAATTTCGTGGCGATTTCCGGTGCCGCCGTTTCTAATTCGTGTTTTTTTTTTTTTCGTGGCGAAGAAAAGTGAAGAGACGATTTTAAGCGAATGTATTATATATATGGAGAGAGTAGATTTAAAGTATAAATAATGTAAAATTAAATTTAGACCCATTTAAGTTAACTTAATAAAAATAATTAAAAGTTATAATTATTCGGTATATAAAAAGTAAATAGACTTTAAGTTCGAATCCATCGTTCAGCGAGATTCACAACTGGAGCGGCTGAACGGCGAGTGACGTGGCCCTATATGCATAAGATTGACTTCCCACAGAAAATTCACGAGGTTCCTAATCAAGGCTCAACTGCAGGATCAACTCGAGTTTTTAAAGATGCAGGCTGATGCCTTCCGATCTCGTGCTCCGACCATGTTAAACAAATGTAATGATATAGTAAAAGTAAAATGTCCTAATAAAACATATTGCAGAGAACAGATTGAATTGACGGAGTTATGAAACGCAACACAGGCGATCTATCAAGAGATGATAACTCCCGAGAAGACTCTATGGAAAACTAGCCTCTACTTAGGTGTTAGACAAAAAAAAAATCTGGATAAGTCTACATGACTTGCCCGTTGGTGAAGCGCGAATCCGTGCCCAATTACCAGTATTCTGTGGTTTCATCTATTCTGTACCCCCTTTATTCTGTACTCTGTAACCCAGAGTACAGAATAAAGGCGGTAAAGTCTCATTAACAGCATACCAATCGAAAAACTGAAAATGTATAAATTTTTCTTCTTTCGTTAATTGATTCATATTATTTTGTAGATTTGTTTTCTTTGAAAATCCATATCATTTTAATATTGTTGACACATGTTTTAAAAGATAACCAAACAAATTACTGATTTAAACTATTATAATGAAGTTTATAACAGTTTTTAATAATACTATATTGTACAAAATATAATATCATTCGTGTATTTAATCGACATTATAATTTAATCGTAATTAAAATTTTTATAACTTATTCGTATTATTTCAAATATTGCAAGTTTATACGAAGTCTAGAAGTATTTTAATTCAAAATCCCGACAGGTTAAAATCCTGAAATAATCAGTTATTTTGACATGTTAAAATTTTAATAAAGTCAATAGTCTGATAGATCAAATCTCGACATGATTCAAGCATTTGACATTATTACAATCCCGATAAGTTCATAAACCTACCTGAAAGAAGCTCACAAACATAAAAAATATATTCCTAAAATTCGTAGTTTAATGTAATAAATGAATATCATTATTAGTTCGTTCTAATTTAAATCTACAATATTATATCATAGCTGAAATTCTTGCGTTTAAGTCTGCAAAATTATATGATATACAAGAAATTGTTCATTTTCATCTTCAAATTAACCACAGATATTTCAATTTATTTATATTTATGCTATTTTTTATTTAGATAAATTGATAATTAATATGTCAACAGTCCTGCAATCTTTTATCTTACTTGTTAGCAGAAAACACACTATTCACAAAATATAAGACAATATTAATATATGAAAGTCTACAAAACTTGACACTGCAATGATAATACAATTAATAGACAGCTTAATTCATTATAAGAGTTTTTATAAGAAATGTTTTCAGATATATTACCATCTTCCTTCTAATAAATCGTTCAATTTTATTCTGTTGTTTCATTTGTAAACTTTATAAGGCTGATGATATATATAATATGACGAAAAAATGTTTTTCAAAAAGTTTTTACTTTTTGAAAAACATTAGATAAGCTGTCTTTTGAAAGAGCTATGAAAAAAAATCCAGCAACCAGTTGCTTAACTTTCCGGGCAACGTTTTGTCGCGCCATCTGTTATCATATTTTACTATTAAAAACTTTTAAATTTTTAACTATTATAAAATGGCAAAAACCAACTTTGAGGATAGGGATGGGTGTTATAAAAAATTGTAAATGTGTATAACAAGTAAAATCGTCATTAAATCCGACCTTCTTTATCTCCCCACCCCTCGACTTTTAATCACCAAAATGTAATAGCACCAATTTCCGAATAATCAAATCTCCCTGCAAAATTTTATAAATTTTCGACAAAATCACAAGTTATTAAGTTTCAAAAGAGATGAACAAAATTGTGCCACACATACTAACATCCATACATACAGAAATTGCCTCCGAATTGTTTGCATTTCTTAATGTGTCAAGGTCCCGAATCCATGTCTTGCAGAAGGGGTTAATTTTTTGACCGATCGCCATACTGTCTCTCTGATATATATAACAGCCGGAAAAGTAATATAAAAGAATTTCATTATGTAAAGTACTTACTTCCGTAATTCAACTGTTTGAATAGTATTTAAACAGAAAATATTGTGAGAACCGGGAGATTAAGGATTTTTTAAAGTTTAAAGAGAATTATAAAATTAATTTAGTTGTATAATAATATTTTATAATTTGAATGGACAAAATTTTATCAATATTCAACATCTCTCTTCTTCCTGTGAGTCAGGGGAAGTGGAAGTTCCTGCTAAAACGAAAGTTTAGTAGGGAATAAACAAATCGTGGACAAATTCGATTGCTCCACTTATTTCCTATAAAGGTGGAAGTCACTTTCCGTCCTTGTCAGAGTTCAACATGCTACTAGCCATCTAGGGCTTTAAGTCGTAGCCCTCTACTTTGCTCCCGCCTCATCTGAATATTTGTAACTCTCTGAAACAAGAATGTAAAATGAAGATAAAGGTTCTCTCACTACGTCGCCAGGTAATATAAAGATTTTGAAAGCTCTCTCATATTCGGTGATTTGATCAGAGATCGTTTAATCAGATGGTAGATTCGTTGCATTGAATCTTCAGTCAACTCGACGTATTATTAAGTTTACTCATTTGATATATATATTTTGTATTGTGCTCTAGCTATTTGATTTAAATAAATAGTTATCTTATACTTGAAATTGCCTACCTCCATATCCGGATTAATAACTTTTCCTAATATTAATTGTCACTCGGAAAAAATCGTACTACTTAAAGTAACGGTCAGCAACCGGTGGTCCGTGGACCATTGATGGTTCGCGAGGAAATTTGGGTGGTCCGTGGAGATTGGACATTGATCAACTGAACGTGACGCCGAGTGTAATACTCGGCGTCACGTTCAGTTGATCAATGTCCAAGAATGAAATGCAAAATGCTTAGTTGCTTTTTTCACTCATTGGTGGGAGTTTTTATTCAAATCTAAAACCAAATACGAAGTGACTGTTATCAATAAATAATGAACAATAAACAATATTGTGAGTGCGATTGTCGTCCTTTGTGGAAAAGCGCTAAGAATCCCTAAACTTATTTCAAACAACATTAGGCTTGCATTAATTTGTTGTAATTAAACAAAAGAGTTTCATATTAATATAGTAAAATCGAACTTTTATGATCATTATTCTACAGATTTTGTATCGTTTAAAAACAAATAATAGTGGTCCGCAGAATTCAAAATTGCGAGCTTAGTAGTCCGTGAGGTCAGAAAGGTTTCAGACCGCTGACTTAAAGCATCCATTTTAATCGCGAGTTAGAACGCAATACAAAACAATCATTCTAACTGGTGTTGGTGTTCTACCCTGACTTTAGGGGAGTGGACCTTACCGTTTCACTCAGCCTTTTAAAGTTTCATTAACTTAGAACCATCCTACATAGTGAGCGAAAACTGACAGAACCCGTTCTTACAAACCATTAAAATTAAAAAAAGTTTTGATGAATAAATAACATAGTTCAGCTTGTTATTTCATTCTGAGATCAAAACTAAGTCAGGTTATTGAAAATTGTTTGGTTTAGTTTGATAGATATGGAAACGAACACATGGGCGATCTGCCAAGAATGTGAATGCCTCCCTGGAAGACATTCTACAGGAAGCTGATTCTATTTAAGCGTTAAAGACTAAAGAAAGTTCAGAAAACTCCACGTGACATCCCGCTGATAAGTTGCTAACCTTCAACCAATTATCATTTATTAAACACGTATTATACTTTAATTTATATAGCATCTATAGAAAATTGAATATATTTTGTTTAAATTGTTTGTGCTTTTACTACGTGTATGTGTTGTGTATATATAGTTCTCAATAAAAAATATTTGATTTTGTTGAATTAGAAGTGATGTGAATATTATTAAAATTTAAATAGGTATTTAAGTTTACAACACCGATTAGTAAAACTTTTATTTCAAAATACTATTTAATTCAAATGTAAAATTTTGTTTTATTAAAGAATATGAAACATATAAACTATCTTGTATAATTATTCATTAACATTTAACACTGTGTATTTACTTGTAGTAAAAAATAAACCAGATTTAGTTAAACTCTGATCGGTTAACATAAGCCTGAGGCCATTTAAATTGAATTTCGCACTATACTATCATAACACAAAACTTACTTACAATACGCATTTATTTAGTAATATGCATACGAATGTCTATTGTAAGTTTAGTGTTATGATATTATAAAAAAAAATTTATATATTTAAAAAAAGAAATGTAGTGCACACAGTTTGAAACATCTTCATGCACATTTTTAAGATATAGCCTATGTATAATATAAATAGTTTAATTACAGCCTAAAATAAATATAATTTTATATAATCATTAATTAATTCAACATCTAAAATTTCTTCTGTTTTAGTAATTTCTTCTAACTTAACAGAATATAGATAATTGTTGAATTGTTATTCATTTTATTAAAATAACCCTTTTTGCCCAGACACAAAAATAAAATGATCAAACTCAGAAGATAAGGTAAATATAATTTATCTGAATAACTAGTGAATTCAGTAGATTATCTGAATCTAATGGGTTCTCTTGATGAAAATATTTGTATGATGCGCGCTCTTTTCTTTCTTGTCTTATTTTTATGAAATGTACTATTTTAAATTAAAGTTTCTTTTTATCATTCTAAAAGACATAAAATTTATACGCCTAAAGACCTGATAACGTAATTTCATCTTTTATACGAACCCTTTGGCTTAAAAATTTGTCCAGGCCTAAAAGAAAGTTTCTGAGAAGTTAATATTAGAAACTATAAAATACTTTTTCATTCCGAAATTTTCATCAAAGAAGTATCAAAACTAGTAAGACATAAAAGTTTAATATAACAAAAGATATTTTAAAACTATTAAACACTTTTCTCGAAATAAACTTGTTATCGTATTAAAGTAAGTAATCATGACCATGAGGTATTCTTTACGGTATTGTAAGCTATTTATAGTGACAAAAAAAAAATGCTCATACAAGGGGAGTTTCTTTTTCCCTAGTCATTTTTCAGAAACATATGACAATAAAAAATTTACCGAAGTAGAGAAGGAACATTCTTTATTTCTTTCCCCAAAAATTATAATTACAATTATAAGCAAACGTAAAAGAATATAAAATGTAAAATGGTGACAAAAATTTTGCAAATCAATTTATCATACGATTTGTAATTTTCTGAATAAAAATATGTAAATTAGTGAAATGCATACGTGTCAATGATGGATGTATGTGAAATAAGTGAATGAAATTCATTTCATACAAATTCGTGATAAAAGGTGCAAAATGTGACGTGGAAGAAAAGAAGATGAGAAACGTTGTAATTGAGCATCAGATGGACAGTTTTTCATTTTCTGATATTACTACAATATTAAAGTTGAAAAAATCAACTGTTTTGGAACAATGTTAAAAACTATAAGCTCAGAGACAGAAAACTTCAATGGACGAAGGAGAAAATAAAAAAAAAAACAATACAAAAAACTGGATATGATTACACGAAATATTATAAATATCGTTTTCAAATCGCTGCCGATATTGCCAGAGGCATGAAATCAACAGAAAACATTCAATTGTGCTCTCAAACTATCCGAAACAGGTTACATAAAGCTGCATTTTGTGTCGCAGAAGCTGTGGATTAGCAATGAGAACTGGAATTCACCTTATGTAAGCTAAAAGTTATTGATTTTTACCATCAAGCTTCTGGAACCATGTTATTTGGTCAAACAAGAAAAAATTTAATCTGGAGCAGATGGTCCACCAAAATTGTGGCGAAAAAAGGGAGAGCAATTAAACTCCAACTTAGTAAAGTCAGCTGTTATGAAAATCGGTAATGATCTGGGGATGTTTCAGTGCAAAAGGAGTTGGCAAATTAATATTTGTTAATAGAAGAATGAAAAAAGAAGTCTGCTTAAACATCCTCAAGGAAAATTTGTATGAATTACTTTGAAAAATGGGATTTGAAAATTACTTTGTTTTCCAACAAGAAAATGACCCTAAACATAGAACAAAGATTGTTGCAGATTATTTTCGATGTAATGACCTTACTAAGTTAGATTACTGCCCCAATAGCCAGATGCCAATCCAATTGAAAATTTATGAAGTGACATGGAACACCGGATGACAAAGACGCCGCATAACACAGAGATGCAGGAATTCATACAAAATGCCCAAATCTTTGTGAAAAGCTGGTGGCATCAATGCCAAAACGATGTTTATCCATAATTGAAAGCAAATGATATTGAAAGCACAATTGAAAGCTCAAGCTATTAAGTTTAATAGTGAAAATGGCCATTGTGAAAGTTTTTGTCATTATCTTACATTTTTTTTTTTTTTTTTTAATATTTGCTTCTAACTATAGCTATAATTTTTGGAAAAGATATAAAACATGTTTCTTCTCTATTTTGGCTATTTTTTATTGTGCTATGTAAACACTGGTTTTAAAATCTCCAGCAACGAGTTACTTAACTTTTCCGGCAACATTTATAGCTGTGCATGTGAAGCTATCCGTTAAGATATTTTATTTTTAAACTTTTTATATTTTTAACTATTATAAAATGGCAAAAAGCATTCTTGAGGATAGGGATGGGTTTTTATAAAAAGATGTAAATGCTAATAACAAGTAAAATCTTAATTAGATCCGTCCCTACTCGAGATATGACACACGACCCACCATCTACCTCCCTACTCTGTCGACCCTTAACCACCAAAATTTAATAGCATCAATCCCTGAATATATACACTGCTTGCAAAATTTCAGAAATTTTCGACAAAAGACACAGAAGTTATTAAGCTTTAAAGAGGGTGAACAAAATCTTGCCCCTCACACACATACACTAACATCCATACATAAATAAAAAATACCCGAATTCTTTTGCATTTCTCAACGTTTCAAGCCCACAAATTGCCGAGTGGATAAAACTACTGAATACTGGTAATTGATTGTGCCTCGCCATCGAGTTGGTCACGTAGAGTTTTTTGGGATTCTTCACATTAGTTACACCTTAATAGGGGCCAGTTTTCCATAAAAGACTTCCCGGGAGGCATTACTCCTTCGACAGATCGCCCATGTGTCGCGTTGCTGTAATTGAATAAAACCAAACCAAACCCGAGTCCAAAAATGTAAAAATCTTGGGGGTCGTTTTTGACTAATCGCCATACTTTCCCTCTGTTATGTATAACAGAGCAGGGGAAGTAAAAATGACTTGGAAAAATGAATGAATTCTCTGCCATACAAACAATGTTTTGCTCACTGTACAGTTATACAATGCCATAAAGAATACGAAACTCATTTGAGAACAGAAAAGAAATCAGATATCTTTGAATACCAAATAACGACTGATTATTAGTGATAGTTTCGTTTGAATTATTTTAAGAATCGAATGTTCATTTGAATGAATCATTGAAAAAATTACCTAACCCCAAAATAATATAATCGTTTTAAACATCAAGCATAAACTAGTAAATCTCCTCGAACTATTTTTAAAATTACGTTATTTGTAATGTAATACTTAAATTAATGACATACTTTTATTTGCAAGTAAATACATCACTTTAATTCATAAAATTATTAAACAACCGAAGTTTTTTTATTTGAAATAGGTGTAGATAAAAACTGAAATTGTTTCCAATTGTCCAGCAGCAAGAAACAAATCAAGACGTATCATCTAAATCAGTGATTCTCAAAGTGGGGGTCGTGAAAAATATTTGGGGGTCGCTGAAAATTTGATGCCAATTTTTCAGCGACCCCCACTTTTTTTTTCAAATATTTTATAAATTTACTATGGATTCATGTTTAGAAATAATAGAAATAAAAAATATATAAAATAATTTTTACTTAAATAAATTGCACATATAAATAATAAAAACAATATAAATATTTAACTACGAGCCTAAATATAATATTCATAAATTTGTGCGCTATTGGGGAATCCGCCGAGTTCCACTCTCCGCCTAAACTATGATAGAACAGCAATGTCATTTGGAACGGTGTTCGCTAGCAGCGTTGCGTCTGTAGGCAAGTCGAGTTAGAAATACAGTAGAGCGTCGTTTATCCGAAAACCGATCAACCGAAAGCGTTTCAGTGGGCAAATTCGAATTTCCGCTAGTGCTGTGGCGCTGCAATACATGGCTATGTCTTGGGATACTCCTATATTATTTTAGTTGATATGCGTTTTTAGCTGGCAACACTGTCGCGACCATGTGAGAGGGTACTTAAGAACGCGCCAGTATTTGAACGAGACTTTTTTCCCATCGTGAGTGGTAAGTTCTTTTTCTGAGGACTGTTTGTGCTGAATCGGAACGTTTAACTTCCGAAATATAAACCTCTTCTTCGACCTTTTGTTCTTTCCACATTTCGGCTCTATGTTTCAAATGAAGATTGGGAAATATAATGTTTTTTGTTTTTATATTTTTCAATATATTTATTTTGTTTGTGAGAAATAAAAAAATAATTTTTTAAAAAATTTCGTTAGTCTTAACATTGACAAAAATTCAACGCAAAGCGACACGCAACGGAGAGAAATTTCAACATGGAATAGATTAATTAAACAAAAGAAATAATAACTCCTCCTGAATTTAAATTAACCCCCTCCCTCCGGGATGTTTTTCTACACATACTCATTCTTCGGGGGTCCTTTGAAATTTTTAAGTGTAAAAGGGGGTCGCGGAACAAAAGTTTGAGAAACACTGATCTAAATAACTCATTGAATTGCTTGGCATTTTTACAGTACGTAGAAAGAAAACGGTGTCCTAACAGTGTATTTAGTATTACACACTAAACACTAACACTAGGAGTAGCGTTTCCTAATAGGGTCAAATTGTCTCATTTTGGACGAAAATAATTTACTAATGTGAAGTTCTTATTGAAAGTTAAGAAACATTTTGACTAGCGATTTTTTCATTATTTTAAGGTTTCTCTGATTTATAGATATTTTAGAGGATAGGCCTACTTACGAAAAAGAGAAGAGAGAAGCACGATTTTAGAATCTCGAATAAATCCATAATTATTCCAGATATTTCGAATGCTTTCAATAATGGAATAATCAATTATTCTACTACCAATCGATTACTACTGCTTATTAATTGTAATGCCGGATAAAGTTGTACAAGAAGTAGGCCTAACATTGTTTCAATAACAGAAAAACGATTTTGTTTTAAAGCACAATTTTATTTTTCACTTGAGTATAAAATATATTTGTTTGGTATTTGATATAAAGGAAACTGAATAAAATATTCAGTAGCATAGTTTGTCAGAATTGACGGCAGTGACAAGGTAGACGACGACGAGAACAAACAGCAAAAACGGAATACGAACCGAAAATCATAACAACTACAAAGAAAAACGGTAAAAACAAAAAGAAAACGAATGAAAAATGGCCGTGAAATATTTCTTATAATGGTTACGCAATTAATTTTCATTTTCTTTTTTTTCCAACACCATTATTATGCGCAATCGATGTAAATACATTAGTAATAAATTAACAGAATAATTAGATTCGTATTTATCCGAATCCGAGCTTACAAACTGTTAAAATACGTTTTAATAATTTTCATTTATCATAATTTTTATTCAACAGTTTTTCATCTATGTATACTTGCCACCAGAGTCTTTTGAACGTTAGTACTATTTCAAAAAAATATTTTCGATTTAAATTAAATAATATTTGAGTAAATTATTTTAATTTATTGGTTACATTTATCTTTTCAATGATTATCGATAATTTTTTTCTTAATTTTTACTAAAAAAGTAACAGTTTATTTTTGTTTTCATAATGTAATATTAAAGTTTTCTGTCATCTAATCTGCATGTTCACGTTTCTTTATGCAGCGCTGCTCGATCACTACACAGCAAAGTGTTTCTAAACTGTAGGAAAAGCTATTCGTGACGTCATTTTCGCTACACTCTCGCTACAGAATGAAACGCGGTCCATTTGAATGGAGACTTTAAGCAATGTCGTGTTTCATTTAACGAAATGAACACGAGAACAAATTATATGCTCCACTCGTATTGGGAATTGTAAGCAAGATTTTACACATTTAGAAGATCTTGCGATTTCACAATTCATAGCGTCTATTTCTTTTTTCTTTTGTAAGGTAATATAGAAAACTACATTGTATTTGTGAAGAAATAGCGTACTTACTTTCGAAGATTCTGTCTTCTTTTCTAAATAGTTTCAACAAGGTTTCATCCGGTTCCTGATAGCTAAATATGTTCGGTTTGTTTTGTTCAGTACTAATATGAATACAAACGTGAATAGTCAAGATAACCTCGAAGCAGATGAATATTACGTGATTTTGTCGTTCTGGTGTTCGTTTCGTCAAGTGAAAAGTGACTTTACTAGAAGTCCCTAATATTATTCTGATAGGAATTAACATTCTTGTTCGAAAATATTCGAAAAGAATTATTTAAACAACGAACAAGGACTGAAGAAAACAAACAAAAATGGTAATCTTTTTAACAATCGAACTATACAAAAATTAGTTTTATCAATCCAGGAATGACCACAAGAAGACAGAAAATTTATTTTTATTCAAATTACTGATCTGATTTAAACGAGACAAGGGTAATAATCGTAATTACTTGTCTTTAAATGGCAATGAATTTATAGCTAGAAAAGATGTGTTATATTTTATTAAAATGACATTTTAATAAAGAATAAATTTTGTCTCCTTTATAATGACAATAATTTTTGAATTAATCGAAATATTTAGAACTCAGTAATTTAGCAAAACTATTTTCTGTGTTATGAAGAATTCTTTTTTAAAATACAGAAGAAAAAGTTTACCTATAAAATGCAATACTTTACTTACTTAAAACAGGATGAATCCAACCTCAGACCTCGTTATGTACTTTATACAAATACCTTTCATAGAAATTATTGTTATCCTCTTTCTGATTCAGAAGAAAAATTTACAAGTGAAATATTAATATATTATGTTTTATAAAATTATTTAAATTTTTTAGTTTTATTGAAAATAAATAATTTTAAAATACAGTGTATATTTTAGAATTGAGATGTATTTAATTTTTCCAAAAAATGAAATTAAATGTAACCTTATTTTGGATTTCGTTTTCATATATAAACATTTATAAATGGTAAGAATAGTATTTTGTAAAAAGAAAATATTTTTAAATATTAATTTAACATAAATTAGAAGATTAATTAACATTACTGTTTTTAATTAAAATGCGTTATCTTATCAATTGCAAATTAATCAAATACAGATATAAATTGTTTTGAACTTATATATACTGATATTGTGTACGAAATGATCAACTAAACTTCTGTAAGCCGTGATACAAAGCAAATTAAATTCAAATTGATATTAACATTTATTCATGTGATAATGCCTTGATTATTCATGTGAATAATATATCGCTTATTAATACACAATGAAAATTAACAATATATTTTTAATTAAAATTTTTAAAATTTGTAATCTTTTATGATTTTATTTGTTTATATAATAGTTATTATTCAATTTAAAGATTATTCCATTTCTGTATTAGTTTTATAATTATATAATTCGTTATAAATTTTTCTTTAAACAAGTGTTTTAAATAAAATTAAAGCGTAAAATGTAAAATTATATTCTTATAGTATGCAATTTCTGGTAATGTTAATTAATAGAAAGAAAACATTTAAAAAATAATATATAATAAATTTTACAATCGATATATGTCCAGCCTTCTGAATGCAGTATTGGAGATTTTAGTAAAAATTTTTTTATATTTTAAATTCCGTTTTCTTATAGAATTTTAAAAAAATATATAACCTATATATAAAGTGCACTGTCTTTCCTTTCTTTGAAAAAAAAAATTGGAAGTTTTATTATCAGATTGCTATAAACACAGATGTGTTTCGTAAAAATTGTTATTTTTTTATTATTCAGAGATATAGAAATTCTATTTATAAATTTAATTTTCTTTCTAAATTATAATATAAACCCTTCTTCAAATAAAATAAAATTGTATTCAGAAACATTTAATTTAACAGAAAATCAATTTTAAACCTAAATATTCTACTCAAATTTTCATAATCAGGATATAGGCATTCAAATAAATGAATCTGGGATAAAATACGTTTTAAAATTTCTGATATATAAACAATAAAATTTAAAATGCATTTTCATTATCATCCATAAAATTATCATTAATATACTATGACATATCCTGAAAATATTACATATATTGAATTTTTATATCTATATGTAAATATCGGTAATATGAGAGAGGGGGGAAAGAAAGGAGGAAGGTAATATGTGAAATATTGTGTAGAAAAATTTCATTTTACAATTGAATTATCGAGATAAGATCTAAGAATATATTGACTAAAGGATATTCTTTAAATATATTATCGATTTTAAAGTACGGTAAGATCGAAATTCGAAAATTGATTTATATTCAGTGATTGGAAAAAACATCGAAATAACATATGTCATCATAGAGTACGTTGATGGCATTTTTAAAATTGCGGTTAAAAATAAATTCTTATCGAGATCTGTCAAAAATTCTGTGATAGCAAGAGATTTAAGAAGATTTTCTTCCGCATGAAACTCATCAACTCGAAATGGGGAACCATAAAAACATAAAACAAAGAATTATTCCGAAGATTAAATAAATCGGATTATAAATATAATTTAGTACATCTAAAAAAATTTTATAGCATCTGCACAAAAATAGATAACATTGCAAAATGAAAAATAGTAATAAATGTACAGAATTACTTTTAAAATATGCTTAAGTTAATAAACCGCTAATTAATTAATTAAATATTTATTTAGTTTTGAAATATAATTTCAGAAACTAAAATTATATTATAAAAAATGTAATAATATTACGTAATATATAAGATTTAATATTTCAATAAATTAATTTTCCAAAGTTCTCTGTAAAGTAAGTATATACTTCTTAATATTTAATATTTTATTCTCGATAAAAGTAATTTATAACAGTAATAATTACGTAATAAGCTTATTCAGTTTTATTCGTTTAAAAAAAATGCTTAAAACTAAAGTGAAAATGGTCTTAAATAAAAATTCTAAAATAACAATACAATCTTTTATTACTATTATCATTCCTAAGTATATTTTTAATATCTATTAATGTTTATTTTAATACATATAATAATAACAATAAATTCAAAAATATTTAAAGTTAGAAATTGGTTAAATTCTATAATTTTCTTAAAAATCTATATAAAGAATTAAATATTAATAATTATCACTGTATAAAATATAAATTAATGAAAAGGAAAAGAAGAATAAAAAATTAAAAGGTCATATTTCCACATCTTAAATCATATTACCAATTAATCTTGTTAAATTTTTTTCTCTTGTTGTATTTGTAAGCAAATACGAAATTTTTTCATTCTTTACCTTGTAAAAGTTATTATAAGAAGTAAAATTAATTTTAAGATTATTAACATTCTGCAAAAAATTAAATTTCGACTTTCACATATAAATCTTTATAATACGCTTATAAAAATTCTTATTTAAAAATACGGAAACACGTTTCTAGTGCTTTTAAAAGTTATGAAAAACATTGATATATATATATATATATATTATATATTATATATTATATATTATATATTCTATAATAAAGTTTGAATAAATTGTCCATTAGTATTGTGTAATTTTTATGTTCTTTTCTTTATTTTATATAAAATTACTGTTTTCTTCTTATTCTTTTATTTAAAATAATTTACAATTATGTAAAGTAAATAAGTACTTTTTAAAATAAAAACATATTAATGTATTCAACAATATTAATTCTTTATGCTGTTTAAATACTTATGAAATTTCGAATTTAGATCGAAATTATTGGATTTCTCTGGAAGATTTCTTGGGATTTTATATTCAAATTTATTAGATGAAACTTCAGTGTTTTACATTTAAGTTTATTGTAATCCAATTTTTATATTATGTATGCAAGATAACTAATTGATTTTATGAAACTTCAAGTATAAGAATTGAATTAACATCTGAATGAAAATGGCTAATTTTTATTATAATTTCAATATTTAAAATGACGGCTTGTAGATATAAATTCGAAATTTAATTTTTCCTTTAGTTATGAGTTATTTGTATTACAGTTTCATAATGAAACGAAAAATTAATTGTATTCGAGAAACGATTTTAAAGAGTATCCAATATTTTTTTATTATTATTTTTTCCACCATTCTTATCACCATAAACTTTTTTAATTGATGAAATATATAGCCTATAAAAAACGGACTTTTAAAGATTTAATGACATATAAATGACGTATATTCATGTAATCGGATAAAAATTCGATCATATGAATAATTTTAAAAAATAATAATAATCACCGTTTCAATTTCTAAGGTATTGCTTTAGCAGTCCATATTTCCTCTTTAAATTTTAAAGGATTTTTCTTTTTATAGAATTTTTATATTAAAAAATATATTCTTTAATTTTACCTAAAAATTTATAAATTTCTTCTAAGAACTTTTGTTTCTTGTTTATTTCATTAGGCTAAATATTTTTATTTTATAAAAGAAGTTGGAATACTCAAATTTTAGCTTCTAACTTTATAACTTTTTACTTCATATATTTGAATATTCGATATATTTTAAAAATATAAAATAAACATTACAGTTGAAATACGTTTAATGATAGTATGCTCAAAATATTCCATCGATTCTCTGAGCATGTTTTCAAAATGGATATTTTAGAGCAGTTTTTTCCACTCTTCTTTATAATAAAAAATTCTGTTTGAAGTTCTGTTTGAAATTCTGCTGTGATAAAGGAAATTTGTGTTATTCAAAATTTCCATTATTATTTTTATTCCAATCATGTATATTGTGAAACTCAATCTAAATAATACCATTATAAATAATTTATAACGAATATCTTAAAAGATAAATGAATTAAAAACAATAATGAATACTGTTTAACGCAACTAATTACATCATTTTATAAATTACAATAAATTATCAATTGTAAGTAATAGTTTTTATGACGATTTCGTGTTACGTTTAGATAATTATTATCGATAAAGTATTAAAAAAGTTAAGTTTAGTCTTGAATACATTAAAAAGATTTCCTATATACACAGCATTTTCCAGACTTTTAAAGTAAAAATATATTTTTGTAGGATATACGACATACGAACATATCATAGAAATTGATGATTATTATAAATCCGTAGAAGAAAAGTTCTTTTTTTTTTTGGTCGATGGATAGGAAACGATAAGACTGATAGATTGAATTAGCAACACAAGGAAATACCATTTTGAGATCACCATAACAACGTTATTCTATCAATGGAAATATCAGGATTCAAACACGATCTGGACTTTCATGTATAGTTTGGATGTCATCTATACAAAAGAGCTGAAATTAGAAATCACGGATTCACAACATATTCGTGATTTATGGATTCTATATCCTACAAGAACCTTAACAAATTTAATTGTTTGTTTGGTTTAGTTACGACAACGCAATATTTGTGCAATCCGCTTAAAGGAAATGCCTCCCGGGAGGTCTTTTTAAGAGTAACTGGCCCATATTTAGTCGTTACAGACGTGGAGAAAACTCTACGTGGCCAGCCCATCCTGGCGAGGCGCGAACCCACATGCGGACTCCCAGTGTTCCGGGAACGGAACCATTTGCCCAAAGGTTAATTCTTTATATACAAAAAGTTTAGTGGCGTATCAATGTATTACATAATGTTTATGTTTTTGCCTTTTCTAAAAATACATGTAGATACAATTGAAAATGCAGATGCATTGTTGTTAGATCTAGAGTTTGACATCAAACTTTTTTAAAATTAATGAAATGGAACCTAATCTAAATATTAAAAAATTCATAAGATGTAAAAACAATTGTAACACCTATTTTATGCATTTCATTATATTTTACAAAATCAAACTAATTCAGCCTTATTATATTTACAAATTTTACGAAAAAAAATCGAACGTAATTAACGATAAAAAATATTTTGCGTGATGAAATGACGGAAACTAATTTTTTCATATCATAAAAAGAAATTGAAAAAGAAAGATCTCGCGATCTTCTAACAAGTTCATTAGTATTTTTTATGTTCCTATTATAAAAAACAGACAAAAAGTTTTTACTAATGAAATTTCCAAGTTGTTATCTTGGAGAAATTTCGATTTATAAAGGTCATTAAGTATTTTCAATAATTTCGGAATTGATGTCTGATTACACAACATTCTTAATCAAATTTTAGCTTTGAAGAATAAAATTTCTTTCTATTTTTTTAAATATCGTATATTAAAAGTTTACTTCAGAAGGTTTAAAATATAATATAGAATTAATTAAAATCTACTTAAAATGAAACATTTTATACAAAAAAAAAATCATGTATTGTACTGTATTGCAGATTTATATTATTTATCGTAATTAATTGAAACGTAAATTATATTTCAATAACTAATGAGTTTTAAAAGTAATACAGTTCACAAATAGATAATTATATGTTTCAAAGTAATAATTCATACTAGTTATACTAATTTTTGGGTTGCAATTTGAAAAAAAAAATACAAAGCTGTAAATTCCCGGTGTCATCCGTCCGTCAGTCTGCCCGTCCTTCCTTAGTCACGAGAACGTAGTTAGACTCAGATGAGTTTTTAATAGCAACACAAACGATATGAATATTTACACACTTCCAAATATGTTCTCTTGTGTTCTTTGTAATGTAATTTGTTTAATTAATTCAAACTAAAAATATAATATATAAAGCTATATAAAATTTGAAAATTTATATTAATTTATTAATTTTAAAATAAAATTTTTATGTTATTCTCTAAATATATACATACATGACTATAATCATTTGCAAATGCTTAAGACTGCTCGTTATTATATAGAAAATTAACAGTTTTACAAAACCATGTAATTAATTTTCTGAGATATTAGAAGAAAACAACATTGCAGATAAATACATTACTTCAAAAAAGGACAGACATCAATACTTTGTATGATCTCTTTTGTACTTATAACAAACAAAATACGATGTGGCATATTGTCAATTAGGGATTTGCAGTAGTCACATGAAATTTCATTGCACAGCACGTACTTAATCAAAGACTGGAAATTTGGTGGCTGTTTTTCTACAGCCTTGTCTAAAATGGTCTACAATTCTCAACGGGATTAAGGTCAGGACTGTTACTCGGCCAGTCAAATTCAATGACTTTTACTTTTCTTGAGATTATCCTTAATTGTGGCAAGGGAGCCATCATGCATGAAAATTGTACATCTGCGCACTGACATATGAGTTTTCATTTTTTCCGTAATATTTACAGAAATAGAGAAACAGTCATTGTAGTTTCTTGCGGAAAAAGATATAATGAAGCTGAATCAGATGAGAGCATTGCATCCCATATTATCTGTCTTGTTTCTCGATGCTAAGGATAAATATTCCATCAAACCTTTTACCATCATAAAATATAATAACGTTATTTATTACTATAGATAAAAACCAAACTTAAAACTTAACAAAATAAAAATATTAATTTCATAAATATTCAAAAACTAAAAATATTATTTGTAAGATAGAAATCATGTTTTTATTTTTATCTTAAAGAGTATTTCGCTTGAATTAATGTATAAGGAAAACATTTACTCGATATGCATTTGTTTATAAGAATAAATAATATTTCTAAGTATTTTCTATGTCTCTGAAAAATTTGACTGAGAAGGCGTTAAAACGGATAAAAAGATAAAAAATTAAATAAATATTTTTAGTTTTTAAAGTTTTAAGCTTGATTTTAAGCTGTAGCAATGGATAAACATTTTACCATTTATTGTCAATTTGTTTCATGCGATGCAGATTGATTCAAAGTTGATTCATCTGGAAAAAGCACTTGACTCCAATTTTAAACAGTCCACGATGGATGACACTTAGCAAATTCCAGTCGTTTTTTTTTTCATCATAGAGGCTAACATCGGTTTTTTGCATGTTTATGAGTCTAATCCAATTATTTTCTGAGACATGCTAACTATTCAACAATATCTAACAGATATTTAGCAATCCGAAGTTCTCAAATACCATAAAATGTAATATAGTGACATTTCTGTGGCACTTTTTGCGCATTGCATCTTAATCCATGTGTTTGTTTATTTTATTAAGTTACGGCAACGCAACTGCTGATACAAATATCAGTTCTTGTTGATAGTAGAAAGGACTTTATTTTCCTGCCCGAACTCATTGGAGAACACAACAATTTAATGTCATCAAGAGAGGTTGTTTTCCTGGGATAGCTACTTCTCTTTCGATTGCTGAATCCATCAGTATCTCGATATTTCGTGATCATGTTATGGGCCAGCAGTTTTGCTCACATTCATCATTCTGTTCATTTTATGTGGCGAATTTACTTCCTTATACAATATAAAGTCACTATTTCTGTTCTTTGAATAAAAGTATGTGCTGCTTTTTTTACTACACAGTAAATAAATACGCAAACTCTCATCACAAAAAATAGAAACCAATTGAAGCTCATATGTTTCCTTCCAGTTGGCGAATGCGTGCCACCATCAGGCTACGCAAATTTGACAGGAAGTTACGCAATAAGAAAAGGATGACGCACTCGGTACAATAACAACAGGTAATCTTAAACTTTTCTAAAAAATGACTGTATTTTATACAGTCTACGGTCGAGTATGATATAGACTTATAATAAGATTTATTTGCGTTATTACATACTATGATATCATATATTGGATAATCGTAATTAAAGTATATTTAAAGTTGTCAAGAGAGATATTTAGTAGACCGAAAGCAACTAAATCTTATATGGTGGTATTTTAGGACATGCGGAAAACATTTCTGCAAAAGAGGAAAAAAAAAAAAAGTTAGATCCATAACTCATCGTCATAATGCTGCAATCGCTATTATTTATAAAAATACTATTTATATAGAGATCTTAGCTATGCAGAAGAGATCAATGCTGAGTATTCATTTTGAAGGTGTAAAACCATTAGGCGATAAATAGTGTGTTAAAAGCCTCTATGATGCTTCTCATGTGCTACGTGATATTGCTTCAAGGCTATCAAATTTCTGTCACGTCTTCGGTAAACTACACCCTTTACGTCTACCCACAACCAAAACTCACACGGATTAAGGGCCCACCAGTGGCCTAGCAGTTCCGTTTCCTAAACACGGAGTGCTCGGTCGTGGGTTCGCGCTTCGCAGGGAAGGGATGGTCACGTGGAGTTTTCCGGGTTTGTTCCACGCCTGTAACGCCTGAATAGGGGTCAGTTACCTTTAAAAAGACCTCCTGGAAGGCATTCCAATAGGCATGTCGACCAAGTGTTGCGTTGCCGTAACTTAATAAAATAAACAAACACGTGGATTAAGATTCAATGCGCAAAAAGTGCCGCAGAAATGTCACTATATTACATTTGATAGTATTTGAGAACTTTAGATTGCTAAATATCTCTTAGACATTATTGAATAGTGATATTTTGATTACGGTAACTGGGTTTTTTAAGACTTGTCTAATTTACAGCTATTCTATCATAAATAAAATTTCAATAAGTAACTCACAGTGTATTGTTGTTGTAAATATGTATTTTGAAATTGAATATTTTAAATCGGAACTTAAATTCTGAACAAAATACCTGCTTTAATTTATAATTTAGACTCCTTCTCTATCTTTAGAGAAACATTATTAAATTTCATGTCTCTATCTTTGTGTATATCTGTAACTATAAAACTCAAAGTCAATTATATTCTTCTAGTAAAACTTTTAATACAAAATGTTGATCGAACAATCAACAATTTTTAAATAAAATTCAACGGTTTCTTTTTTTATGGTCCTCATATAATTTGACACTTTATTGACACTTCATACGTAATTCTGTAGTGGAAAGTTACAATTTTTAAGTTTAACAAAGTTGGCATTTTTATAGAAACAATGTAATTTACGCAGAAATTAATTAAATATTCAAATCTTAAAATTCTTAATAAATATAAGAATGTTAGGATTTAAATTATAGTCATATAATTTATCACAGTTTTTGTAATAGTCAATATCTAAATTCTTCAAATTCTATGGCATTAAATATTCTTAAATATGATGACAATCTTAATTTATAAAAAGCATTTACAATCATATCTTAAATCCGATATATCTTATCATCTCAAATATCCTTATTGGTATAATATATATATTATCTGTAATGTATAACAATAATATTTAACACATAATTTCAGAATCTATTTTAAAATATTTTGAATGTGCTTTCGTGCTTTAAAATAACCTCCTGCTTCATTAAAAATTATCTTAACTTGTATATCTTTTATTACTTATACTTATTCACTCAATGTTGATTGCTGAATAAAATATCAATTTTTATAGATTTAGCACACAGAACGAATCATTTCATAAAAAAAATTAAATTTCGAACATACCATGAAGTCTTAGTTTTTATTTCAGAAAAAGTAATAAAAGAAAAATAAATTTTAGACATGGTCAGTAGACCATACCAGAAACGACTTTGAAGAATAAAACTTCTTTCATACAAACTTTGGACAATCATATACCAGATGGGAGTATTTCCCTGGAATTTATAAGCAGATCGAACGGTAAAACGGTAAGAAATTCTCTTATCGCTTGTAATTCTCCTACTAGTAAAAGAGCTTACCTCCTAGTAAAGTATTAAAATGGAAGAATATTCGGAATTTGCTTGTGAACACTAGGATAGATTTTTATAAAATCCAAATTTAAATACATCTCTAAATAAATAATGAATAACTAGTATAAATTTTAGCTATCATTTAAAACTTTTATGGCAATTTCAATCTGACAGTTTAAAATTTTGGTCGAAATTTGAAGAATAGTATTAATATCCGTAAGCTGCCAAATTTTAAATATAATTTATTATCAAACTGCAAATGAGAAATAGTTTAAAAATTTTCAAAAAGTATTCTTACGAATATAACTAAATTCTGTAACTTTACAATTACTCAGTTTACGATTACAAAAACTAAATTATCCTAATATTAGTGGTGAATAACCAGAAGCAAAATACTTCAGATCTGTTTATGTAAAATCGCTCAAAACTCAATTATATGATTGATATAAATACTGTATATAATTTTTAACAACATTTATTATCTCGAATTGAAATTTTATGCATAATACATAAAAAATTGAAATAAAATATCTAAAATAAATGAGTAATTTCATAAATTTTATAAGTTTATAATTGAATAAATTTTTCATAGTTTCCATTCTAATGTATTTTTATAAATTTATAAACTTTATGTAGTTAACTTAATTGAATAAAATAAGTTTAGTCTATTGTTTCGATCTTATCGCATGATTGGTTTTCCTGACAAGAAATTTAATGACGTTAGTAATAAATGAATGTACCAGATTAGTTTTGTGCAAGATCAGCAATACCTTCAATAAAACAAGATAAGTTATTGAAATAATTTTATTGTTAAAAGTAACGAATAGAACTAAATTTAGTATTCTAAAATAAGCAAGTTATATGACAGAATTTATATTTTCAATTTCTGAGTTAATTAATTAATATAAATTTTGAATTTCAAGGACTTCTTTAACAAAAACAAATCTTTGAATCATTGCCAAAACGTTAGATTTATTTACTACTAAGAAACGTTTTAAATAAAAATAAAAAGACGTAGCAATAAATTTTCTTTGCATTAATTCTGTATTTGGATATTTAAATTCCATAAATCCAGTTTTAATTATGTAAACTCTATGATAAAAGACTATATTGAATTAAGAAATACTTTCAGAGATGAGAATATAATTTATTTTTTATTTGTCTAGAAGAAAAATTTAATTTTAAATTTTGTGAATTTTTATTTCATAAGAAATGTTTATTCAAGTAATTTTATATCAAAATAAAATGTAGGAATACTTATTTAAAAATAATAAAATTACAAGTATATACTTAACTATTCAATAATAACATAGAAGAAAGTGACATTGCGGAACTGATTTAAAGACAATGCCATTTTGTTAAGTTTCTAATAACCAAAATAGTTAGATTTACTTATGGTATAGAAAATGGCGGCTCGTCTCTAATTCCAGCAAGCAGAAGAAAGGAAACAGTGGGGACGCACGTTCTAACCTAACCTAACCTATTCTAATAATTTGGTTGGTAATAATTATGGTAATTTATTAGAATAGGTTAGGTTAGATTAAAACGTGCGTCTCCACTGTTTCCCTTCTTCTGTTTGCTGGAATTAGAGACGAGCCGCCATTTTGTATACCATAGGTAAATCTAACCAATAAAATTCGTAAATTGTAGAAAACTATTATGTAATGCAAACGACGAAATAGTAATTTATATTGGACAAATTTAAATTACTGTTGTTCTACTATATATTAGGAAACGTATATGGATATTTCTAATATTTGCGATTTAATATTTGAAAATTACTTAAATTATATAATATATATCAATTTTTGAATTATTTTATTTTTTATTTTATACTTATTTTTATATTTACAAAACCAATAAAGTTTATATATTTTTGAAGGTATGTAAAAGTGTATGAAAAATGTAAAGTTTTTCATATAATAAAAGTATAAGGAATTTAAGTAAAAAAATCCATAAAATACTATTTGAAAATAAATTGTTGTTTAGTATTAATGATTTTGTCATTAAAATTAATTTTTGAATATAATTTATTTAACTAAAAATGACAAAATCAATTTAAAATTTAACAGAATTTAAATTTTTATTTTGAGGAAAGATATTTAAAGAGCGTATTCATTTCCTTATATATAAAAAGAGGAAAATTCAATTATTTTTTAGTTATAAAACGAGAATAGGTTTTATGAAAACAAAAGCTGCTTTTCGTCGAAAAGGAGTGAATGATCCGAAAAGTAGAGTAAATTTCTTATTATTATTGATTGTCATAAATGATTTTGTAATTCATTTTAAATTTAAAAAAGTCACAGGAAAACTTTAATATCTCGTTGTTCGATATCAAGATAATTACTTTCCCGGCTGTTAAGTAACAAAGCCAAAATATGGCGATCGGTTAAAAAAATGATCCCGCAAGATTTTTTACATTTTTGAACTCGGGTCCTTGAAGCGTCGAGAAATACAATAATGTTGAGGGTGTTTTCTGTATACATGTGCATGTGAGGAGCATGATTTTGTTCACCCACTTTGAAGCTTTTGTGTCCCTTGTCAAAAATTTCTAAAATTTTGCACGAAGGATTGTGTATTGGGAAAATGTTTCTAGAAATTTTCAGGAAAATCGGACCATTAGTTCAGGAGATATGGCCCCACCCAATCTCCTGAACTAATCTGAAGACTTAAAAGTAATGATAGCGATTATTAGGGATAAAAATAAATAGAGAATCCCAGAAAAATCAAACAACAAAACTCACAGCTTTTTTTAAGGTAAGTAGGTAATTTGAAACTATATATATATATATATTAGAATTTTGGTTACATAACATTACCCAATTTTCGTACTGTTACCTTTTCTTTTAATCAGATAATTTAATTTTCGTTAAAACATTAACTAATTACAAATTACATGTAAAAAATAGGTTAATGTTACCCTAGGTTCCGAGATGGCGACGGGGGAAATTTTTCCCTACGTTGGAGACTGCGACGGGGAAAAAATTTTTCCCTCGATTCAAGATGGCCGCGTTTCCGGCCGCCATCTTGAATTTCTCTGCAGACTCCGCGGACGTTAACCGAAATAACCAAAAAAAAAAAAAATTTTTTTACTCACTTTTCGATGGTGGTTGCCTACTTCTTCCTACTTTTTTTTCCTTTCCGATCCATTCTTTTTTCGGTTTTGCCAGCTTGGATACTTTCCTTTTCTCTTGGTGCGGCTCTTTTCTTCCCTGTTCTTTTCGATTCGGCTGCTCTTTTATTGGTCGATTGGCGTTTCCCTCTGTTCGATTTATTACTACTTGGCCATATAAACGACAGAATGCAACCCCAAGAAATGTGGCCAAATTTACTTTTAAATGTTCCTTCAAAGGCAGAAGTCTTCGTTCCGCACTTACTACATCGCAAGAAACAGCTTTCTCTATTACTCCGATGATATAATTTGCATTTAGAATCGCACGGAATGCAAACGGACTCGGTCGGCTGTATGCCTAATTTTACAGCAAATTTCGGAAATCTCAATGCGTTATCGATACGGGGAGGCAAACCTAGCTCCAAAAAGTCGTCTTCCATTAACTTGTAGAAATCACGGGTGGTGCAACTCGACCGAAATTCGTCGTTGAAACTCAAATCGGCAAAACTACTCATTATCGAATAATTGGCAATAAACAAAACGCGGGGAGGTGGTGAGGAAAAAAAATGAAACATCGTAACCAGAAAAGAAAACACAGCAATTATTCAAATACGCAATTCGTCGCAACACTGCAGTAAACGATTCCAACTGGAAACTAGTCGATTTGCATAAAATTGCATTGAAATGAACAGAAATCACGTCACAGATCGAGCATTTGCATATTCGTTCGTAACACAACTACGAATTTCCCGCCGATATTACTCTCGCACGACGTCACGAAAAGGCTCCCTCTACCGTCGCAAATTTACACACGACCATCGCCGTTTCGAGGTTACAGGATACTCGGCAACGTCAATCTCAGGGTTGAAACCGAACGGGGAAAAACTCTCAACGGCGTCGACGTCACGACTTTAGGAAAAAAATTTTTCCCCGCCGCAGTCGCCAAGATAGGGAAAAATTCCCACCGCCGCCATCTCGAAACCTAAGGTAACATTAACCAAAAAATAAATACATAATTGTGTAGTTTTTAATTTCTAAATCGTCTTTCTGTATGGTAAACAAGACTTTATCTTGTATAATTTGTGAACGTTTAGAAAACACAAAAAACGCAAATAATAACTTTTACAATCCAACAATAAAAGTGATAATCAAGTAATGAAAATATAAATATTAATAGTAAAATTGTTACAAATTATTAAAAAACTTTTTTCTTTTAAAAATGAATACAATCATTGAAAAATGTATATATTTTACAAAGAATATTAATTTTAATATACCGTATAATAAACAATTTTATATTATTTACTGAATTTGACCTGATATATATATTTAGATATTTATTCATAAAAGACTGTTATTATGTTTCCACAATAATATTTGCTATTTGTAAATTATAAATTTAAATTATTCTTTAATATTGAATACTAAGAAATTGGTTAAGTGATTATAGGATATCAAAACTTAAACATCTATAAATCAATTAAAAGTAAAATATCAAAAGTGATTTAAATTCTTTACTTTGACTGTGGATTATGAAAAATAATTCTTTCCAAAGTAGTAAACATATCGATATGTGAAGATATAAAAATTTGAATATTTCATTTTCGATTTAATTGTTTTTATTTGCTTCGAGTTTATAAATTAAAATTTGATTTGCATTGTTTCAAATGCTGTAATGTAATAAATACTTTAGACATATATTTAAAACAATTTTTCATAAATATAAATTTTTATAACAAAAAAATCATAATTTATTATCTTAAAATTTCATAATTATTTAGTTTTTAATTTCTAACTTTGTTTCTATATGCAATTTGTTGTTTATAGTGATTAATAAGTCTACAGAGTGCAATTATTCCATTAAAACAGCAATTATTTTGTAGAGATATAAGATTTGCCTAGAATGCCTCTATTTTAATTGTGCTTTACTATTATTTATTATCATTACACTTTTAACATTTATATTTCTTGCCCTATGATTTATTTTATTACTGCATGTTTTGAATTGTCTCCGTAGATACTTACTTTTTTGTAAATTTTTATCTTAATATATATATTTTTTGTTTTATTAATGTTGCCTTGTGTATTCTGTATTGTTTCTTTATAAGTGATTATCATAAGTCATGTAACTCTCTCTAAATAACATAAATAAAGTTTAATTATCAAGAGATTTTATGCTAATGAAACTTGAGTTTCGAACCTTAAATAAACTTTTAATATATAATTTCAATTAAGCTCTTTTCATACAAGTAAACATTTGTTATGGCTATTAAATGGAGATTTATTTTTTTAATTTCATGCTGTTAAATTAAATCTTTTGGAAATTAAATCTGAGAGAGAAAAAATTTAAAAATATTAAAATAAATTTACATTATATATCTAATGTTCCAAATGGCAACTCGCTCTGTAACTTTAAAACCTCTTTGAAATTTTAAAAGATAAAAATGTTTCTAGATATTAAAGAATATTTCTTCATTTGATGCTTAATGTTTTTAACATTTTATATGCTTTATAACAATTTTATGTTCTCAATTCTATTTTTAAAAAACGTAAAGTATTAATTGTAAAAATTGAAATTTCTTATTTCAGACTTCGGTGGTTTTACACCGCACGATTTGAAGAAAAAAACTATATTTGCTGGAAAATGGATATGAAAGGCTGCAAAATCTGTTTTTTGTGCAAAATAGATCCTATTTATTTATCTATAAAACTTCAAAATGATTTCTGCTTTCTTACCATTAAATAAAACGAGTCAATGTACCGTGGCTTTGTTTGTTATCTGAAAATAATTATCATTGAAACCCTAAGCATCATAACATATCCGCGATATGAATGTATGACATGGGAATAAACTGATGAACATTAGTAATCTTAAAATCGATAAGATTGTTTGTCGTTTTGCTTCGCTTAAGTGTTTCTTTTCTACTAAAAGTTAATTGTGACCATTAAATGTTTTAAGTTTATTTTAGAAGAAAAAAAAATTCAATTTTTCAAATTCTTCCAATAATACAAAGTAAACAAGGCATTGTTTTTCTTCCTAAATAATTTCTGTACAGTAACATGAAACTTCGATTACTGTTAAATTACTTTGTACCACAGTAAGACAAACATGTCATTTGTCAATTCTCTTTGAAAAGGAACGCATTTGAGAAAGGTAGTTGATTTATTACTGTTCTTGTTGACAATAACTTTCTCACAATAAATTATTTGAAAGATATAACAAAACGGAAGCGCCACAAATTTCACAAACGATTTACTGCTAATTATAATTAATTAAAATAAGGAAGCGAATGTTAGGAATCATATCTACTCCTTAAAATTATTTGATAAAAAACTTTTCTTAAATAACTTAAATGTTGTATTGGACGCTTTATAAACTACAAAATGTTTTATTGCATAATATAAATATCCTAAAAATTAAAACATAACAATGATAATGAATGATAAGTATAATAAGAAAACAGTACGATAGCAATGAAAAAATCTTGTTATACTTTTTAATAATATCTGTATTAATTAGTGCGTAATGTACAGTAAGTAGTCTCTAATTTGTTTTCTATATAGAATCCATAAACTTTAATAATTAATATAACTGAATATCATTTTAAACATGCAATAATATAATATGAATAAAAACGGTTCTATAAAAATTAAGATTTTTATTTCGTATTATAGATTGTCTTCATAACATTATCGTTCTATATTTACTTTAAGATATTAAATAAAACTTCACATTTAGAGAATTTTTAAATACTTATAATATCAATTATTCAAAAAAGACACATTTCTTTAAATTGAAGAAAGTATAAATATTAACACTTTTCTATGTTAATTGAGAGACGTACTTTTAAAACAAAACTTCACTCATATATTTACAGTAAACACCAAAGTTATATTGATGGACTTGATATTTTTAGGGGTACTCAGCAAACTTCTAAGGTTATTTTTAAAATCCAGCGTAGAATTAAGTTTTTATGTAAATATCTCCAATGTCTGACAATTCCCTTTCGGAAACCAGTATGCACAATCAAAGACTGGCCTTTTATGATCTATTCCAAAAGTAAACTCGGGCAGTTAATGGTGTTTAGATGAAAATTTAATTCTACGTGGATTTTACAACCATCGTTAGAAATTCCCTGAACAGTTAAAAAACAAAGCCACAATTACCAATATGTTTTTAATGTTCTTCATAAATACGTTAATCGACCTTGAGGTTTAGCTTTTAAATGGTCAATCTGTTTATAAGTATTCTCATTTTTCATCAATTGCAAAATACAGGTATCTTAAAATGATCCCCACAGTTTCATTTAACGTTTACGAAATATATCTACTGACTACTAACTCATTTTTTAAAATTAAAGCCTGGCCTTTTATGATCCTTCTAATATTTATTTTTATTCATTAAATCAATATTTATATATTTTATGTGAAAAAATAGTTTATTTTCAAATAAAAGTAAATTTCTGTGTAATGCTTGCATTGAACTGTATTAGGTAAGTAATATACTTTCAGATATAATTAAATCTAAAGAATTTTAAATGAAATTAATAGTTTGTAATAAATTGAATAATTAAATCGTTATAAATAATAAATTATTAGGTCACAAGTGTTAACATTCAGATGTAAATTAAGTAAAAAATAATTATCCAAAAACAGTTCTCTTGTATAATGAATAAAACATTTTTGATAAATCTTGCCACTTCGTGCATAACGCATTGTTAGATTTAGAATATAATAATTTATTTTTATACGATTTATAAATATTTCATATTAAGATAAATTTTACAATAAATTATCTTAATTAAATTTATTTTTAATTTATTATAATGCTATTATCTAGGATAAATGTCGATTAATTATAAATAATAAGACTATTTCGATAGCCATTATTAAATGATACATAACTGAAAATGAAGTGATCTTAAACATAATTAATTTTTATTTTTTACTGTTAGTTATACTATGATAATAAATATCAAATTTCATTTCGTCAGTTAATAACATAATACATACATAATTAGTTTACGAATCGATAACAAAAATCAATTTTTCGGTGTCAGTATTGGTCCGCAGAATTGGATAATAATATCTATATCTAATTTGAGCGATAGAATTTTGTGTTTCATAGAGCGTAACATCGATATGGATTGATGCCTTTTAATAGTAGTTCACACCTCTGACAAAATCATGCAGCTTTATTATATAGGTATAAACAACTAATAATTTTAAAAAACTAAATACTGTCGGCAAATTTGTTTTTAAATTTTATAAAACATTGCGAATATATGTGAAATATTTAATAATTAATCAATTAGTACATTAAAAAGTAATTAATGTTTAAAATACAAAGACATTTTACTGCATATTTTTCCTTACAGATTTAAATAGCAATTTTTTGTGAATTTTAATTATATTAAAATATCTTATTCAAATTTACGATATAATAATTGTAAAATAAAACCGGTTGTTTTTTGTGTGTTTTTTAAAACTAAAACTATTTAAAACTATTTAAAAGTTATTAAAATAAAAAATTATTTTAATGAAAAAGTTAGTTTTAATCATTATGATATTTTTTGAGGAAGGAAAAAAGAAAAAATATTTTTTTTCTGCTCGTGTCGAGGGTCTCCAAGAAATGTCTTTTCCTTCTTTTCTTTTTCTGAAGAAATGAGAGTTTTCCCCATTAATTCTAGTTCAGTTTTGATGTTAACAACCAATATATATAGAAAAAGTCGAAGGAAACATTTCTCTATAAAGTTTTGAAGAAAAAATTGTTGAGTTGCTAAATTTTGTTAAGTTTAATAATATTGAAAACTAAATGAAAGTGATAGTACAATAATATATATATATATATATATTTCGTTTTCTTTATCAATGTTATACCATATTAAATATTTATCAATATTATAAATAACTATTTCATTAATCATATTTATATCTAAATCATTATATTAATTAATACTTATCAATATATAAATATGATTAAAAAATATATGTACTGAAACATTAAGAAATGTATACATACATAAAATTGTATATGTATATATATATATTATTATATATATATATATATATACATACATACATACATATCATAATACATACATATTAATAATTTTATTATATTTATAAATATATATATATATATACATTAACTTTAACTTTTCCTTTTTAATCTAGAAATGTGCTAATCTATCATTTTTTAAAATATTATTCGGAATTATTTAATTTTAGTATAAAATATATAATATTTTCAATTATTACTTAAAGGTATTTGAAAGATTATATATTAAAACATCTATAAAAATTTGTATACTATAATTTTACTTAAATATTGAATAAATCTGAACGTTAAATATTATAATTTCGATAAATACGAATTGAATATTTAAATTCAGGTATAGTACATTATAAGTTTTATGCATTATCTTTCATTTCTTTTATTAAGAATTATCTGATTTGATAGATTAAAATTATAAATGCAATTTATGTAGGAAATTATCAAAACAAGAATTTTAATCTCCATGACAATCTCCATTAGCGTGAACCATTAAAATTTGAGTTTATGAGACATTACTGCTTTTAACATACACAGACTTTTCAAGAGATGCTAATGGGAAAAAATCCATGTTAATAGTGAGTCGTTCGGTCCCAGTACTCCAATTCACTACGGAGCCCAGACCGTCACACCAAAATTACTGAATGCAATGCTGTCACCCTGCAAGCAAGTAGACGCATATCTTGTCTGAAATGACAGTACTTTTAAACAGTAACATGGTCACCTGATGTGCATCGATCGGTTGGTTCCATGTCGAGGCCAAAAATAAATCACCGATCAGCGACATTGACTGGAACGAAGCCTGATTCCAGCCCGTTTATTCGAAGCAGAAGCCATACATGTGTTGGGGATAGTGTGTTCCTCTTTAAATCAGGAACCGACATACAGATCTCCAGGCATATCAAACAAGTGAGTGTTTTCAGATATCAGAGATTTTAAAGAAGAAATTCTAAGCCATCTCTGGAAAATCCTTTCACCATAGATAGGAATTCACATGAAGGAGGTATTCGAATTTCAGATCAGAACGAGAAACAGTGAGATAGAATAAATATTGTGAAATCTTACAGATACACCACATATTCTCGAAGGCCAGAAAAAACTTTTTTTTTTCATTTTCACGCATAATCAAACCACATTGCATTGAGGAAACAGAGAAAATGGAGGTATGATTTTGATTATTTTTAAAGTCCAGATCTGGCACTATTAAATTTCTGGTTTCTTACAAAATTAAGTGTTGAAAGTGAAGATTTTTCAATGAATGCAATTTTTCAAAGCTGCTGTACAGAAATGGATCATAGAAAAACAAAAAAGTTCGCTTTATATGAGGGAATTCAAACATGGTTTGAATATTTATAAAATTGTGTCATTGTAAATAGTGATTAAATTGAAAAATTAATATGTATGATTAAAATAAATAATTTTTTATTGCTTTTTAAAACTAGTCACATTATTCTACCTCTTCCCAATTTAATTTTATAAAATATTATCATGTATATTAATCAACTCTCGTGTATATATTTATTACACTATATGTATAATAATTGATTTATTAATTATGTGAACAGCTGCACCCCTCGAGTCATGTCTGACACCACCTCTGACTTTTGGTTCACAGGAACCTTGTATGTAGGACTTTTAAGGAGTAAGGGTTGAAAGAAGGAAATTCCAGAGAGACAAGGAGGCCCGGAAGTAAGACACTGAACTACTGAATTAACAATAAAACAAATAACATTTAATTTTACGTAAACCTGAGATACATGCACTATAAATATGATATCATAAGACTTATCTATAGAGATTACTATATTCTAGCATACTAGTCTATAATCTATTCGCGCCTAACATCCGTGGGAGAGAAAGTTTAACATAAATTTCGTGAGTCGAAATACCTGGATTCTTGAGGTTCAGAGATCGGTGACCGGCTTGTGCGTCTTAGAAAGGTAAAGGAAATTCTCTTACTTTTATTGACGACTCTTTGTAATAATCCATAACATTAATGGTCACAATCGGTTCAAGTTCATTATTCTTTAATCTGAGCAGCGACCGGATTGGTAGAAACTGGGTGGCTGACAAGACTAGACAGAGGGATGATTGCCGAATTAGACGACGACGTCAACCTTCTTGACATATTTGTTGATCCTTTTATACATTTTCGACCGTTTCCTGCGTCGAGGTATCTCCAAATAAGGCGATATCGGATGAAATCCTCGTCCTTGTCCAATCCAATTTTTTTCCTCTCTTCCTTGGGTGAGTCGTTTCTCCCGGAAGAAAAGTCAGTGGAGGGAAAGTGTTACCTTCATATAAACCTTATTTCCTCATATCTCTTTAACACATTTTTGTGCTTTATTTTAAGAAATTTATAATTATTAATATTTAAATTTAACAACATATAGCCCGGGATCTCACAATTACAATACGCCAAATATGATATACTCAATAAAGTTATTTATACGATATGATTGTACAATATACGTATACGTATATAGATATATGGATACGTATACAACTAACTACTGTATTTATACTTTATTAAATATAAATTTAATTCTATTATATTTTTAAATGCATAAAATTTTTGACAAACCTCACATAAAATCTCTAACTGAAATAGGCAGCCATATCGTTAAATCTGACAAGTAACATCAACAAAAATAAAGAATAGTTGCAAAAAAACTCACATTTCATAAGTAATAAATTTAATAAACATTTACTTTCAAATATAAATTGCATTCGCTTATAGATAATAATACAAATTCTGTATATTTATAAAAATTATAACAAATTATGCATAGTAAAACACGATATACTATCAAACACTCTTTTACTACTCAGCATGTTAAAATTATACAAATATCTTAATATAAAATAACGATGAAATGATTAATACTTAACGTGTAAAGTTTTCAGAAATAATACTTTATTTTTTTTAATAAGAAAAGAAATTTGAATTTATTATTCGTTATAAATAATTTAGAAAATTGAAACTATATTCCAAAGATGCCAAAAAGAAAAATACATTCTTTAAATTTTAATAAATTTTATTTAAATAAGAAATAAAACAATGGAAATTGTTCTTTGAATATTAATATACGACTTACATACTTTGAGCGTTTTTCCAAAATAAGTCGACGTTTTAAGATTTATTAATCTTTAGTAAAGATATCTTTGGGGATTCTGAATTTATTATACATGCATAAGTTAGTTTGATTTAAACTTCAAATGTTTCTGAAAATGATAAAGATTACGTTTATTTCTAAATTGATAAAATGAAATACAAAGTAAGATATAGAGAAATCTGTATTATAATTCTTAAAAATAAATGTTTTTAAATATTTATCTCAGTTATTCAACTAAAGAAAATAGTGTAAAATTTATAAAAAATTTACCTTTATTTAGTTTATTAAAATTTTAAAGAACCTTTTGTATTCGCTTAAAATTAAATTCGATGATTTTTTTTACCTCTCTACATTTCTAAAATTATATATATTTGCATTACAATTTTCAATTCTTTTTATTTAACTTTGAGTTCCAAACACACAAAAGAATTTATTAGTTTCCTCGATTAAATGTTTTTCTATGAAGTTTTAATTCAGCTTGTATTTTTCTTAAACGAGTACAACATGCAAATACGAGGATGCGAATGTAATTTAATACCAGTGTGTTATGCCTGGTTTTATTATAGGAGAAGATTGAAAAGATTTCAAGAGAAGCTAGTTTTAGTTACCATGACAACATAGTTGAAAAGAGTTTCTTGGTGAGTATTGGATTTTGCATACCCTGCATTCATATGTGCTGACAATTGAACATTCTTACGGTGTAGCTTAAAAGGAGTATTTCAAACAGTGACGTCAATGAGAACAGTTATAATGATCGAACAACAAATATTTGTTATGCTAAATACATTCATTATAAAAATTATTGTTAAAATGCATTCTAATAAAAAAATTACGAAGAAATAAAATATTTTTATTATTTATTTAGAGTTAAAACTGTTCCTACTAATATTATTTTACTTACTTTATCTTTAGCATATATCTCAATCATTTCAATATCAAATTATTGACAAAATAAAATATAATAAAAACGTATTTATTAAAAAAAGCAATCAAACTTTATAATTCTGAAGATATTTTAAACATATTTATTTTTTAAGTTATATGACGAACAAAAATACTAATTTACACGTAATTCTGTTAATAAAATATGATAGTTGCCTTATATTTGATATCTTTAAATTGTTTTTAATAAATAAATTAAAAAATTAAATTATAACCAAGTTATTTTTATGCACGTAAATAAAAATTTAACTAAAATAATTCAAAAATGTTTCCACAAAATTCATATTTCACAAAAGCAGCTTGCTTTGAATTTTTATTATTTTTTTAATATTCGAAAAACTTTGCTAACATTAATTTAATTATAATTCGATACAAGATGGCAAATCTGAATTCAATTCAATTCTTTCTGTCTTTATCTGAATCATTATTAATAATGTGGTTTCAGTAAGATAACAATTGAAATAGGATCTTAGAGCAATCAATATATACCTGCAAAGAGGAGACACAATGCTTTATTAAAATGATGCAGAAAGCAATATAGCAGTACGGTTAATGGACAATTCACCAATAAGCATCTTACAAGCTGTTGTTCTATATAGAATATACAATCACTGATATTACGTTTCAATTACTGAATGCATTCATCCAGTCACTTTTAGATTTAAGTACGCAATATTAAAAATATCATTATTTTTTATGAAAATAATTTATGTTCGCTAAACTAACAACAAAAAATACTTTAAATTTATTTTCGATTCAAGAAGACGTAGTCTGTTCAAAAAATAATTTTTGGGTCCACCATTTATTTCTTAACTGTGTTCTAGAACACCCTTTGACGACCGGACCTTTCCTTTGAGGCTGCTAGGCCGCCGGGTTAAAATAGTTCCTTTAAAAAACACAATAAAACATCCAAATTAAAACAAAAGTAAAAATTCAGAAATTGGCGGATCTTACAGACATCTTCAATTTTAATCTATCCAGCGGCAGACTTCCAGACTTTTATATCCACTTGAGAAGCGCTGTTTAATGCAGATTTCTGGTGTCCCCCTGGTGACGAATTAACTTTAAAATTTTTTAAAATTTTTGATTATTAAGTTTCGTCGTTAGATAATTTTTTAGTCGATTCAAGAAGACGTAGTCTGTTCAAAAAGTCTACCGCTGGATAGATTAAAATTGAAGATGTCTGTAAGATCCGCCAATTTCTGAATTTTTACTTTTGTTTTAATTTGGATGTTTTATTGTGTTTTTTAAAGGAACTATTTTAACCCGGCGGCCTAGCAGCCTCAAAGGAAAGGTCCGGTCGTCAAAGGGTGTTCTAGAACACAGTTAAGAAATAAATGGTGGACCCAAAAATTATTTTTTGAACAGACTACGTCTTCTTGAATCGACTAAAAAATTATCTAACGACGAAACTTAATAATTAAATTTATTTTATTAATTATTTTACTGTATAATTCTGATTGCGTCAAAGACGAGTGGATCATTTTTTGATTTAAGAACAATATAAATTTTAAAATCTTAGTGTTAAAAATTTTCTTGCAATTTGAAATAATAATCAAAATACATTAATTTCACTATACTTTATAAAATCATAATGTTTATAATAATTTAATAAAACAAATCTAAAATAAAATAATTAACAATTTAATTTAAAATAAAGAATAATCATCTTTATAAATAATAATTTGATTTAAAACTAATTTAATATAAACATTTTTTTTACGTAAATCATTTAAAACGTTTTTAAAATGTGCGTTAATATAAACATAAATGAGAAAAGCAATTCGTATAAGTCTTTGAAATGTTAAAACAAAAATAAAAAATTTAAACTAAACTTTTCTCATTTGAAAATAATAAAACATTTAAATTCTTTGTTCTATCTGAATATATTTATTAAGAAATATTTAAAATATTTCTTACAGAAAAAACAATTCGTATTCTCTGCACAACTTTTATATTTATAAAATAAAATAATCTCAAAATTAATTTAATAAATTTTACTTCTTTAAATACGATTATATCAATTCATACACTAATGCACTATAGAAACTCGATTTAATTGTATTTTTACCGGTCCCTCAAATTTTCATAAACTACAATGTTAATAATACCTCTTTTAGTGTCTTTAGATTTTCATATGATTCGGAATTTAACGCATCGAAAACTCGATTTCTAGATGAACTTTCACCTCAGGTAATGTTTTCCAAAAAAAAAGAAGAAGAAAATGTATTTCATGTTTGGACGTTGAGAAGAATTATAAAAGTTCAATCGAATTTATCACAAGATGAAGAAACTATGTCTATAGATCGTTTCGCCACCTTCTGGAAGTAGGAGGATGTCACATTTTATTATGAAGTAAATATTTAAACAACTTGCAGACGATATTTAATTTTTAAAGTACAAAAATTTTGTAAACTACTTTGCTGTCCTTCTGTCGTTTAATCCATCGACAGTCGAATCCGGCCTAGTCCAATCTAGCAGACTATTTAATTTTCTAAAAACCGTCTGTCAAGTTTTTTTAAATATTTACTTCATTTAATGTATTTTATTGTGAATTTGCCTAATCTCCAGAGGACGTTTATTCCATTTACATGATGTTGTAGGCCCGGTCCACCAGTGGCCAACCGGTTCCGTTCCCTAAACACTGGGAGTTTGGTCGTGCAGGTTGGCCACGTGCAGTTTTCCGAGTTTTCTCCACGTCTGTAACGCCTGAATAGAGCCAGTTACCCTTAAAAGACCTCCCGGAAGGCATTATTCCTCTTGTAATGACCATCATAAACGCATACAACTACTATTACACGACAATTACATTACTCTTTACCACGGGGCGATATAGCCTTGAAGCTCATGCCCAACTATCTGATACAAGATAAGGATACCAGATAAGCTTGTGGGGTCGTAGCCTCAGGAAAGGTCGTCTCTGCACATAAGAATTCTGTTTTGGACTGTCGCTGGATTAAAAGACAGAAGTTCACGAAATTTTTGTATTTAAAAATAAAAATTATAATGTTGATGATATGACAGCCATTACTGGAATCGGAGATTGACATTACAAGTACCATGAAGGATATCTCAACAAGTACAGTAAAAGATATCATCTCAGCGTTCAAAGATTTTCAAACGCTGAGATGATATCTTTTCGAATGTGACACAAAAAGATGTACTTAATACACAATATTCACATAAACGTGTTCCTTTCACTTTTATAAGCACTTAAATGAGGATTTTTTGAACAAATAAAACAAAATGTTATGTCTTTGGAATCCGATATTTATCCGAGTTCAATAATTACTCAGAAGACGATTGAACTCGGGGAACTTCGGATTCGAAGGATATAACCTTTTTTCGTCCAAAAACCCCCTTTTACGTGGTTATAAAAGTGAATGATTATATTTGGAAACTATTGTTAATTTAGCGTACTAAACGTGTTTTTTTTTTCAAACTTCGAAATTGCAGTTGGAAAGAAAAATCAAATCCTTATCAGGAAAGAAACGAGTATTTTTGATAACTGTCAAATCATAAATTTATTATGAAACTGCAATTTTCAAATTGCAGACCTATAGAATAGATTTTTTTATGTCGTTCTGCTGTCTGTCCGTCCTTGCCTACTCTTCAGAACGGAGTTAGCTGAAAATAAAGAGAAGAAATGGTAAGCTTGGGGACAGGAGGCCCTGGTTGACTATATAGGAACTTAAAGTCTGGATCGGAAGTTACGTGGTTTTTAAATTAAAATATGATTTAAATTGGAGCCTGGCATTGACTTTTCGATTTTTCTTATTAAAGCTGGTGCCGATTGGTGTACATTATATTATATGAAATAAAGGCTTTCACGAAAGCGTTTATATTAATAGTAATAATGTATTTTTCTCTACTTTATCCGTTCTGTATGCATATACGTATATTTGTACTTTCTGGCATTTTTATTAAGGATGTTTGATGTTACATTTTACGTTTTCCGCGATTTAACGCATTTTTATCGGTGTTTTGAAAAACGCTACGAAATTTTAGTTTAATTATAAAAGTAATATTAACAAAATTTATGTTTTATATCACAGTGAACTCGGAAAAATTTTAATATAGAATAAACACGAAAAATACATATCATTTATAAATCATTGATATATGAATCGAAATTTTTTGATTGTTTTTTATATTTCAGTTTTCAAATTTTAAAGTCAACAGAACGTATATATTTGTTTCTATTTTATTTATGTATTATTATCTCTCAATAAAAACTTTTAAATTTGAATATCTTCAATAGCCTATATTTACTTTTTTGTGGCTTAAGGCAAAAAATCTTAAAAGAAAATATCCCGAAAAGAATATTGTTACGTAATTCAAATATTTTTAACAATAAAATATTAAACATATTAAGAAGTAAATAATCAGAGACATCAAACTTCTTCGGTTCTCTATTTTTAATATGGAAAAAAATGTATAAGTATTTAAATTAATAATTCATTTATCTGTAGGTTGTTTATATATAAGGCATATTTTGATAGTTATTATAAAATAAATTCTATTTATGTCAAAACTTCTAGAAGAAAAAAAATATAATTTTATTTTATTATACGAATGTATGCTTTAATTAGCTAAAAGTAATCCTCGTTAATATTTTTCGTAAGAAAATAATTGTTTATAATAGAAATATTTAAATATAAACAGTTTTATAAATTATGTTTTCTGATTGTTTAAATGTATTACCAAAAGAATTAAGTGAACTTGCTGATAAGATCAAATGCAGAGAGTTGTAATGTTATCCCCTTTTTTTATTCATCTGGAAAGCATTATCCTTAGTTGTAAGCCTCTTAAGCTTAGTGGCCAACGATGTTCACAAGGCATGTAAGGTGCAAGTTTTATCATGCTTTATTGGAAATCGATTTCTTTGCAGTATCTCTTCGTTCTTAACTTGTATGTCCAAATAATATTAGGTAAACGCTGTTCATTTAAAATTTATATTTATCTAGAATTAAAATGCTAGTAATAACCGTTAATGTGAATTAAGTGGTATAATGAAAAGCCATTTATCGCGTAATATGTTATGATTACACGAAATGGCAAATAATATCTCATTAAGTAATATTAAATATTCTCATAATGATTATTCATTTAACTAATTATCCAAAATTTATAATTTTAATATAAAGCTAATGTAAAAAGCCAATATATGGAAAAATTTCTTTATTATTAGTTATTTTTATGTTTCATTATATAATATATCAATGTTAATGTCTAATTTACATTTAATATGTTAAGCTTACGATTACAGTAATCAATAGAATTTAAATACTAAAACTTTACTTAATTACAGCTGTGTTTAATTACTTTTTATATCGATGTTGCGGTTTTATATACAAGCGCAAAAAAATCCTGATGTAAAAGTTTAGCCACTACTTAGAAAGTTTAGTCACAGCTTAAATAACTGATAGCAAGTAAACTCTAACATTATGGAAGAAAAGTAAAAAAGAGAACATCGATTGTCAGCATTAATTAAAGATTAGATGACTCGGATGATCGTAATTAGTTGTATCATCGACATGGAGTAATTGCGATATCCTAAACTAAACTAGAAAATATTTTTAATATATATTATATTAATTTAATATAATTAATAAAATAATACTGAAAACATTTAGCACTTCTTTCATTTTCTAACAATTTATTATAAGTTTATAAGTAATACACAGAAATTAAGAAATTTAAAATTCTTTACTTAAAAATTATTTATACTGAATAATGCAATAATTTTTAATTAACGAACATATAAAAATTAAAATAAGATAAGATTAAAATTTAAATTATTAATTACACCACCATTACATCATCTGTTTTTCATTTTTTCACTTAGATTAGAAAAACTACATGATCAATTTTCCAAAACTGCTTTCCTAATTTAAACTTCGTATTAATGCCAGGAATGAAAACATAATGTAAAGTAATTGTAATTATTTTATGGTCTTTCTTGAATAAATGAACTTAAAATAATCATAAAATGTGCTGCAAACGTCACACACCGTTTTTGGGAATCATCGATGTGATCATTTTACATATGGAAGGTTCGATTCTAAACTGAACCAAATCCCAATTAAATTTTTTCTATTGTCTATGTTCTATTTAAGTTATTAGTAATTTCCCTGCATTTTATGTTTAGGTAGGTGATGCACTATATACTAAGTTAAGTATACATAGTGTCCAGTTGTATGTTTTAATTTCTTTTTAAGATGAATTAAAATAATTCCTAAATAATTCTCTATCTCTAAAATAGTTTGTGTGGATTAGATTCAATCCTCCATATTAAGAAGTAATTATTCAATTATTTACTTATCTAATTCTTGTATAATAATTCTCCTTCTTAATAATATTTTTATTATTTCTTCAGCTATAATTCATTGTATTCAATTAATTTAAACTTTAAATCGTTTGATCAAAATAAAATTCATGGTTTGCTTTGTTCTGAAGGAATATAAATACTGGGTAATTAAATATTAGAGTATATTTAATGATTATAAAATGTATTGCGATCAAATTATTACTACATGTTTTGAAGTAACCTGTAGTAATTTTTTAAAAATAATTATAACTGTATAAAATACTTTATTATACTTGTTAAATTATTTCTAATTACAACATTTGTCATCATAAACTGTTAAAAAACAGTTATTAATTATGGTATTTTATCCTGATATTCCAATAAAATAATTTATATTTGCCCTTTAAACAAAATTACAGTTTTGTTTATGAATAGACGAAATAAACGTTTTGAAAGACTAATAAAATTTTATTTCATCTGATTATAATTGTTCTTATAAGAATTTTTAGTTTAGCATTGTTAAGTTATTTGTTTATAAATTTTAATTGGTAAAAAAATTAATAAAATTATCAAAGTAAATGTACTAAATACAACAAAAGAATTTTAATTAGTATATTTCAAAAGATTCATTTTATTCTTAATCTTATATATAAAATTCTCGTGTCACAATGTTAGTTACCTTACTCCTCCGAAACGGCTTTACCGATTTTTACCAAATTTTATATGCATATTCAGTAGGTCTGAGAATCGGCTACTATCTATTTTTCATACCCCTAAGTGATAAGGGTTGTTGACCCTTAACCTTTTTTTAATTTTTGGACAAAATTTTTTGTTTTTATTTTTCTATAATGTGGCATTAAAAAATACATACAACCCTAAATTTTTACCCTTTTATCACCAACCCCTATTTTTTAATAGCCATTTTAGTAATTTAATCATTTTTCATCCCGCTCGATAACTGATCAATTATCATCTTTTTTGTATTCAGTTTCCGATTAGATTGGCATTTGCAATGACTATCAACAAATCCCAAGGCCAAACGATGTCTATTTGTGGCTTAGATTTGAGCACGCCATGTTTTTCACACGGACAATTATACGTGGCATGCTCTCGAGTGGGTAAACCATCCAGTTTGTTTGTGTTAGCTAAAGATGGGCTAACAAAAAATATTGTTCACGCTATAGCATTAAGAAATTGATATTGTTTGTTAGTGTTGCTGTCGTAATTAATTAATGATATATAATTTTAAGGAATAAATTATAATAACTTAAAAATAATAATGTTTGGCATTTGTTATTTTTATATTCCCTCATCGTTCACAGCGCTCCATGCCTATTTCACGCATATACCACATCTTTACACACTTACAATAAGTTAGTTATTTTTTGTCTACACTAGAAATTACCTAGAAATAATTTATATGGCAAAACAACGTTTGCCGGGTCAGCTAGTAAGTATCTAAAATTTTCAATGTATTGTTGTTGCTTTTATCCATAAATCATTTTAAAACTATTTTGATATACACAATTTATCTATTTTACTATAATTTGTGTCTATATAAATAAACAAAATGTTTTTTAATTGAAGAGGGTCTGAAAACTCATTACAATTTAATGCTATTGCCAAATCTAAACATTGCTATTTTATATTCAGAAAAATATGTTTTGCTGTTTTAATTGATCGAACAAATAGAATTATGCATGATATTTTTAAAACGCATTATGTTAATCATAAAATTAATTTTCAGATAATTTTAATGTTTAAAGCATACAGTTACCTTTACTATTTAAATACTTTTTGTGAAGATTGTATTAATTTTTATTTTTGATAACGTAAGTATTTTTATTACAATACCATACCCATTAAATAAGTTTACTTTTTATGAAAACTCAAATTTTATAATTTAATATTAATTTTTATCTTTCTCTTCTGAATCTACATAATAATAGATAGTAGGATTATATTAGTTTTCTTTTTTGGACGAAGTGTTTTATAGAATTCCATTTTAGACTTCATCCAGATATATATACATTTTCTCCATTAAATTTTTTTCTATTATTCTTTCTATTAATATGAAAGATCACTCCGAATGTCATCAAAATACCATATTGTTTCGTTTGCTCGGAATTGTTTCTATTATACTCCACATCTCCCCAACTATTTTTAAACTTTTTCATTCTTTACTTTTTCTATCCACGATATTGTCACCCTACAACATCATAATTCACAAACCTCAGCATTCTATAATAAACACTTGATGAAATATTTTCTTCTTTGATAGATATGTTTTTAGATGTCAAGAGGTTTTTCTTGCTAAATGCATTTTCTCTTAAGATATTCTGAAAGTTATTTCTTTCTCACTTCTACGATCGGATGTTATTAAGCTGCTTAGAAATTTAAAGACTCCCTTGAAGATCACAATTTGAAACTGTCCTTTTTAATATTTAAAGCTTTTTTTCTTTTTTTTAATGCTTTGCTTTAATTTTAGGAAATGCCTTCTCTATATTACAGACATATATTCATCTGTTTTCCAGTATAGGTTTTCCATTTATTCTATTCTCCATGAATTCATTGAGGCACGCTTTATTGTATTTTTATTTTTTCTTTATTTCCTGTTTTCTTACGCTTTTCTTCTTTTATCATTCATCATTTACAAAAAAATATTTCCCGCCATCCACGATTCTATAATGCTGTTATTTATGCGATTTTTTCAATGTTTCCGATGTTTCTCAATATTTTCATCTGTAGAGATTTTATAATTAATAGTCTGTATATATTTTGAAATTTTATTGCAGTTTTGTTATGATCAATTTTATTTAAATTCCATCTATTGTGCATATTTGGAATACACATTCCTTTAAAATTCGGAAACTCAGCGTAATTAAATCAGCATTTGTATAATTAATCGTTATTAAACAATCAGCTGATATCAATTACTTTTTCTAGAAGAGTCTATATATATATTATTTCCAAAAGGCATTCAATATCGCAACTGAAAGGATTTTGAAAAATTTAATGAAATTGTCAAATCTTCTGCCAAGTCCGAAGTTGCATATTAAGTTTTTATTCTTCCTTTCCTATCATTATAGATTCGTTAGACATTGTCATCATGGTCTTTAGTTTTACAGTTCCAGTTGTTCGTAGCTTAATTATGTACTTTGCATTAATGTCTGTTTTTTGTTGTGTATTTATTGTAATCGTTATTTCTCTTGTGCTCTACCAGTTCAGTAGCTACTATATCCACAATCTTGTCTTCTGCTCGCTCTCTCTCTATCACTTTCTCTCTTGTTTGTTTGTTTATTGTTTTGTTATTAATCTTATTTCCGCATGACTGTTAGCGCGTCCTTGATAAATTACTCCATAATTACCACTTAAAAAATTTCTATTGTTTGGCTGTCTAGTCGCACTTATTCCGAGTAAATCAGTTGATATTCTTTCTATTTTTTAAAGTTTTTAATTTTTCTCACACATTATTAATGACTTCACATTTCGTGTTCCTAACTTGCAATCATTTCTATGCCAGACAATTTTTCTGTGCTATAAACAATTTTATATTTTTTGATAAAACACTATTCTTACTGTGCATTTTTAAAATTATATGGTGTTGGCTTTCCCCTATCTTTTATTTCATAATATTATAGACAAAGAAGACATTTATTTTCTACGGCTTTAATTATTTCATTCTAAGCCTCTGATTAGATATTCTTTTAATTAATGTTAAATCTCAGAAACAATCTAGCAACAATAGGTCCTGCTTACAGTAGAACCTTTTCTATTCTGCATTTTATCTCATTTTCTCTAACGTTGCAGAAAAGTTAACAGAAACGTTTATTTTAATTAGTGTTCTTGATTCATAAATGCCTTGTAAATCTTATCAACAATATTTCACTTTCAATAACTTTTATAATTAAAAATTAAAATGTTTTATAAACATATATATTAATTTAGATTAGAAATGTTAAACTAAATGAAATTTTGTTTTATGCATATCACTGAAATTGTGTACGTACAGTACTTTCTATTTTAAATGAAAGATTGTTTGTATGCTAATAATAACCATAAATTAGCCACCTTTGAAGTTTCTGAAGTTCTATATGATTTAATTATATCATCACATAACGATATAATAACTAAATTATTGTAATATACTGTATTAATACAGTAATTGGATCAACAAAAATTTGGAATTAGAAGTATATTTAGAGATATTAAAATAGAATCCTATAATTAAAAATATTTTGTGATAAACATTTCATTAATATTTATTTATTAAAACTGAAATCATTAAATTAATTTTAATCTTTCGCTTGTTAAATAAAAATTAAATACTTGTATATATACGTTTAATAGCAATGCTATTTTTTTATAAACATCATTTACATATTAAGAGTAAAACATTATTCATTATAAAATATAATTTTTACTGTGAGAAAATATATTCCTATTTTTTGGAAAATTAATATATTTATTATTATTACTATTATTAAAAAATATAATAAAGTAATAATATTGTATGTTCAATGTATGTTTAATTAACAATTATAATTAATTAATCTTGTTAATAGCTATTTTTAATTTGCTATGAATTTTAAGGACTTATCAGACCACAGTTTTCACTTCGAAAGTTTACTCAAAAGTTTATCGAAAGTTTATCACTTCGAAAGTTTATCAAATCAATTGGTTTAATATTTAAGAAATTTATAGCAAATTAAAAATAGCTATTAATAAGATTAATTAAAATATAGGACAAAAAGCAAATAATTATAATTAAATGTAAAAATGGATTAAACCTCACTTACGGTTGTACGGTAGAAAAAATTCAGAAAATTTATTCAGTTATATATATGCCAACAGTAAAATTGCAACATCTTGAATGAAGAGATGCAAAAGCATACATATCAAGAGAATGACAGGAACGATCAAACATCCACGTGTCCCCAACCAAGAATCCATGAGAGATGCTTTAAAATTATCCAAGAATCCATGCTTTAAAATTATAAAAATTGCACGGCAGAGAGCTTGTCATCGCCACGTGAAGAATGAAAGAGTGAAGAAAGCAGTGCCTTACGGTCATACGATGCCTTGTGTTTAATAATGTGTGGCATATCACCAATAAGCGAGTAGAGGAGAAAGCGAGTAGAATCCTTGAATTGCGGGACGTCGAGTTATCTCTGCAAATTGTCGCAAAGCGGGTTGGCCGGAATGTGAACACTTTAATGTTGCGTATCGCAATGGTACAAGTCACCAATGAGCATAACGACAAGAACACTTGAGTGTTATTGTTAAACTCTAAGCTGTAAATGTTATTTTCGTAGAAACAGACCAATGAAAATCGTATCGTTTTAGCTTTTGACGTCGTCAGTTTGTTTTGTTTTTGGGAATCTCGATTTTCATTCAGATTTCTAGTTTTGTCAGATAAAAATACATATGTGAATCGAAAAAGATTTCATTTAGAATTTTATTCTAGTTTTAACATACAATTTTTGAACTCTGATTGTAGATTTTTTTCCAATAATACAAACTATTCCTAGATAAAATAATTTTTGACCGATCGTCATGTATTTTTAGTCTTTCAAGACTAAATTTAAGTTTACTGTCTGTAAATCCTGTACTTAAATTTCCTCATGAAAATACAATTTTTATTATCGTTTTCTTAACAGCTGAATTCATATTGACTTTCGAACAACTAATTATCAACTAACATATCGAAGCTAATAAACTGCGGATCCTAACTCATCTCTTCTAAAAGCTCTCATCCGATCATTGTTTTAGTTAACGCGGTATCACTCAGGCTAGATTATTGTATAAGCCAGATTATCGAAAATGCTGATTGTCGGGTGTTGTGTAATTTCGCAAAATTCAAAAATTCCTTGCAGATATTGTATATATTGATTAATTTTACGAGAACGCTTTAATCAGTCTGAAGATTATTATAGGAAATATTTTTACTAAGATTGAAAAATCTGCAAGAACGTCAATGAACACGCTATTTCACAAAATCAACATTCACAATAATTCATGTGTTGTAATATTTATTTTCCAGGCATTGTACTGTATATATACGATTTGCAATAGCTACACATCCTCTTATATGTCGCATCTAGATGTTAATCTAGCTTCTTTAGAAAGCGTCTAGACGTTTGATTAAATGGCGCCGTTTTATATAATAATAATGCTAACTAACGTTCAGCCGGATTGTCGTTGCATCGCGTTTTACAATGTGGCTGATTACGTTTAGCTGTATTTTAAAGCAGCGGAAATCTCAGCCTCTTTACTAAAATGTGAAGGGCTAGAAACAAAAAGGCTATAAAGTACAAAATAACATACATTTATTATAAACTTGGAAATTATAAAAAAACAGTAAAATATTTCAATTACTCCTAGCTTTTAGGAAATAATATAATTATTTGTAATAACTAATAAACTTAACTGTTCATTGATCATTTAAAATCTGTAAAACTATCTATCGCTATTAGATACACTTAATGTTTAGGTAGCTTCTTTATTACACTTGTAATTAAGAATTATTTTTGTAAAATCGCAACGTAAAGATAGATAGTGTGACTTACTAAACAGTGCAAAATTAAATTATAAAAACGAGAAAATATTTTATAACCATAATTTCTACAATAGTTCACATAATACTCAGTACTAAACCTATCAAGTAGATATATTATTTATTAATGCAAGACAAACTATAATATCAATAAGATCCACAAAGAACTTTCTTTTTTAAAACATGCGCATCTATTAGTGTGACACTGATTTTTCATAGGTTTGCATGAGCACTTTTGAAATCCTTGACTACCAAATAATGATTGATAACTTACAGCTTCTCTCAGAGAAATTGAGGTTTTGAAAATCTAACTTATCTTTACAATAAGCTAATAAAAACCCTGACGAGAACTATCGTCATCAAATCCATCATCATCAACGGAGTTCCCCAATAATTCAGAACCAGAGAAATCTGTGATTATTTATCTGAAACTGAACATTACCAGTCTTTGTTCGGTTTAGCCAAACTAGAAATGCCCAGCATAGCCCCACCGCGACCATTCTCACCACTTCCACTACTATTCGTTCGTATAATCATTCATCATAACCAAAACAATACACAAATGCGGGCATCTGGGTCTCACCCGACATTACTGTAAATCACAATGTAAATGTAAAATATAAGGCGGCATCAAGAATATTACATTTTTAATAATAATATAATAAAGACATGTATTGATTGTAAGATACTATGATTGTAAAGGCCTCACGCACAAATCACTCTAATGTTCACTAAACCTTCAGGGCTCTCGAGACCACCTCATCCATCTGTTCTGTCCATCGCCTAAGGAACATATGCAAATCATAAATATTATTACTCTTGACATTCATAGGAGCTACAACTTCGTCTCACCACAACATTCTCCTCCAAAAACCCATAAAACTAGAGTTGCGTGGAAAGTTTAGCCTTTGGCTCCAAAGCTTTCTGGTAACAGAAAGGCAAGTGGAAACATTCTCTTTCAGGCATGACACTTCTTATAATTGGCATCGTAAGGCAGCCTGGTCGCCCATTTCTCTTTGTAGTATACATGCGATATATTCGATCATGAAGACAGCAATTTTAACTTATACTGGACTTAACTTACACGCTACAAAGATGTCATTAGAAATAATCAGATTTCCAACTGGATCAAGTCGCTCTAAAATAAAATATGTTATTCTCAACAGTATAAAATAATTTTTTTTCTATTCTTTCGAACCTATTTGTCAGTTCTCCAGGAAGTCCATTCAGCCAATCAACAGACATTTGTTGAATTAGGGATATGTATTTTGGGTTTACTATTTGCCCCTTTTCATTCCTCTATTTTATTGACTCTGAGGTCTGAATGTGATAATTCTTTGAAATCATCACATTCAGACAGATGACAGGTAGTAAGCCCGAAATCCATATCTGTAATTATACAAATGTTGATTGAGAAGTGAGTGTGGTTTCCTGAAAAACTGACAAATAGGTTCGAAAAAGTATAAAGTTATTAGACGATACTCTAACAAGAATCGGTATTTACTATAATTGATATACAGTACGTTTAGCAAAAATAGAAACATAATTTTAATAAATTATTTAATTATTATTTATCATTACAGTCAAACCTGTTTTTGTGCGGTCTTTTTCTGTGCGATTTTTATTTGTGCGATTTGTTTTGTGCGATTTTTTTTTGTGCGGTATATGAAAATTTCAATCAAATTGGAACATAATTGACTCCTGTAAAATTTTTAAAAACTCTATTGGTTGTTTTCTATGACATCAGCAGGTTTTTTCATTTTTTATTCGGAAAAATTTTTTTCTCACATTTATTTCGGTCCCCTCTTATTTTAATAGCATAAAAACCATAAATATTATGTTATATTTGAACAGATGCGGTAAGTTAGCTCCCCTCCAGTTTTAGACTGCAGGTGTGAAATTTCACGCCTTGTTAAATGAAATAACACTTCCTGCAGCTATATTTATCAAATAAAATCATTATTTAACGATTATTTTTAACTTTTTAATGTTAGATTCGTATTTAAGTGGAAATAATTAATTAATATAAAAATTAAAATTCTTAGAGGATTTTTTCCCCCATTAGGTGTTGCAGAAAAAGGCCCAAGGAGTTAAAAAAGCAATTCCTAGTTATTTCGTACGGTTTCGAGTTATTTTCTACGTGAGACTTTTTTTATGCGGTCCCTATTCACCGCATAAAAAAATATTTTTTTAATTGTGTTGCGAAAACTATTTTTTATAGCCACTCGTGAAGTTTCGCGCGATTTTTTTATGCATTTTCTTTTATGCGGTCCCTATCCCCCGCACAAAAACAGGTTTGACTGTATTTGTTAAAAATAATATCATATTTTAATAAATCATTTATTAAAGTATTAAATTTTCAGATTTGTATGAGTTCATAGGCCTATATATCATTAAGAGATTGTTTGTTCTTTGGAATTAAGCACAAAATTGCTACGGAGAACTTATCACACTGGAACATTTTTTCGAAGGAAAAAGTGTTCCTGTGTGATAAGTTATCCGTACAAATTTTGTGCTTAATTTCAAAGAACATACAACCAAAAGAGACAACAACAAGCAGTCAAATATCATTAAGAGAAATTTTCGAAGTTTAAATATAAACAGATTTTAAAACTCGAAAAAAATTCATCTAAAACAGAAATTGGCTATTTACGGCCTGCAACCTGCAGATTTCGGACAATGAGACTTTACAAGTACAAAATAAATGAATTTTATTTTGTACTTGTAACAAGGCACACAAATTATGAAAACGATATACGGTCTGGAAGTATTGGGCTTCATGAATAATGAAAATTCCATGTATTTTTTTTTTCACAGAGCAAAAAGTAATACAATATATAATTTATATAAAGACATGCGCAAATGCAGCTCCGAGAGCCGCTTTCGGCTTTTTTTGAGGTGCATGCGGCTCTTGCTGAAAGTGTTAATTTCTGTTTTTTATTATTATTTTTACAATTTTATTTTTATAAGTTTGTGAAAAACATGTTTATTAAAAAAATTCAATATTTGATTTATATTATATTTATTTTATATAATAAAATCGCGCGCCTTACCATACAGTACAGTACCGCCACGACTGTACAGAACTGCGGCTCCCATACATTTTGCAAAACCTACATTTCGGCTCCCACTAAACTCTCGCTTGCCCATCCCTGTTATAGAACTACGCACAAAAATATTTTGTCACTAGTCAACTAAATGTGATATCTTTGTAACTGGTTCTTTGTTAAGTACCGTGGAGTAATGAGCATATTTATACTGATGTTTTTTTTACGAAAACTGTAAAAGACTGTTTTTTGATTATTTTGTTTTGATTGTTTTTATGTAATTTGTATTCTCAAATATTTTGTAATAATATAACCACCATCTTGTAACAGGCATATGCCTATTATAAATAAAGTTTATTTATTAATAATAATATTATTAATTAATAATTATTTAACATTTGTTAAATACTATACAATAATAAAGTTCAATGAGATTGATTAATGTGATAAATAGATTTTAATTAAAAAAGTAGATATAATTAAATTTTATTGTAATGAAACAAGTAGGTATCAATTAAAGCAAAAAAAGAAAAAAAACAATAAAACATGTAAAGAATCTTAGTTCTTAGAATAAATGAAATAAACAAAAAGAATATAATTCTCTAATAAATTTTTACTTTTTAACTTAGTTTGTGCTTTTTTTCTTGGTAAGGAAGATTCGTTTTTTAATTAAATAGCCGTCTATTTCGGATATAAATTTTAAACATAAAAATAATACTGTATGATATAAAATTAAACCTGCAACTTCATACATATTAAAAAGTCAAAAATAAAAATAAAAGAAACAAGAGTAGAACATTTTTCTTTAGTTCTATTCTTTGTTTATTAATAAATTTATCGTTCGCATTAAAACAATTCGCTAATTTTCTCTAAATTCCAAACAAAATAGTAGTGATTTTTCTGTCTCGAAGAATTAGATTGATCATAAACAATTTTTAGAATAAAGTAATAAATTTAAAAATATATAAATTATGTTCTATTGTAATAAGAATTATAATAGCATTCATATTCAAATAATTTTCATAAATTATATACAAATCTTATGACTAAGACATAAACTTGTTTCAAATAACTAAACGGTTCCAGTTTTTCACTTAAATTTGGAAATAATTACGGACTTTTACAATGTTATATTAATACACTGATGTTTCCTTTCACGAATTAAAAATAATATAAGTTCAACACTTTAATAAAATTATTTAAAAATACAACTTATGTACAGTACATAAAATATTTTTCTCTAATTCTACATAAATGTTTATCATTATAGAAAATATCAATATTATGAATTTTCAAGTTTTAAATATGTCATCTGAGTAAATATGAAATAAATTAAAATCAAGTAATTCATGCCCTTTTAAAAATGCTAAAATATATATTTAAATAGTAGTAGAAAAATTTTTTCTACTACTATTTAAAATATTATATTATAAACTAATATACTGTATTAAAATTTTATATGATTTTTAGAAAATAAAAAGAAAACAAATTCTTAATAAAATAAAATATAAATCGGTCTTTTGTAAGCTTAACTTGAGTTACTGAAATGAATGATATTGACAATAAAAAGGTATAATAAATATTTTTATTGAACATATTCGTTATATTTAATGACTTTCAGCATTATTGCATTGGTTTTATTGCTTTAATAAGACATTCATTTTTGTTTTTCAGGTGTAGTGAGAAAGTGTTCTTTTTCCCCTTCCATAAAACGCACTCTGTGTATTCTTAATTTATAAATTATATTTTTATCTACAATAATTTCCATTACGTTTATTTTTTTATAAATTAATTTAAATTCATAACATGTATATTTATTAATATTCCTAACAACTAATAATTAGTTCCTAACAACCAAAAATAAACTTTTTCTCTACTAAAATAAGATTATTATTTAAGTATCGTATTTCGTTGCTCGAACAACACAAATTTGAAAAAATTTACTAATTAAATATATTATATGTATTTAAGTATTAATACTTGTTTATTTACAGTGTTTTTGTTAAATAAGTTTTTTAAAGTGTCCTGTATATCTTATATAATTTTCGTTTAATCGATTTACCGGCCAACAGATGATTTTGGTCACGCGAATTAAAAGGATTATTGTAGTATTATCTTATAAACATTAAAAAGTTTTTATAGAGGAATGATAATTAAATTTTGAGAATTAAATCTTTGAATGGTCTTAAGCAAGTTCCTGATTAAATTCTAATGTAATTCGAATTTTTTGAATTTTACTAGAATTTAATTTACTTACATTTCCTGATAAAAATATCATTGTGATTTTATTTTTCTCTGTTGCTTTGTTCAATAAGAATTTAAATATTAATATTAAATAAGAATTTTACATAAATAGGTTCTTTAGATTATCGATAAACATATCTAACTAATTTCATATTTAATTTTTACTAAATATTAATTTCTTATAAAGTTGATATAAAAGAAACTTTAAACAGTAACTACTTTAATAAAACCTATATTATAAAACCGGGTGATAACACTAAATTGGCGGGTTGAAAATTTTAGTTGAAAATTTTAACCCGCGAAAATTTTAGTTGAAAATGAGCCGGTTATTTTCAACTAAATTTTCTCGAAAATTTGACTATTGATTGGATTTAATGAATTGCAATTTAAAATTATACTTTTGTAGCGGAGATTCGCCCACTTGATTCCAATATAAATTATTTATAACAAAAGTTTTAATAATGTACTGTACGTATATCTTCTGTTTAATTCTGACTGAGGACTCTCAACTTAAACTAAGTTCGGTTCCGTTTCGAAATTCACGTCTACACTTAAATTAACCGGAAAACACAGTTTTTATTCAAATCACATAAGAACTTTCCTTTCAGATTTTTTTTATGAAAGTCAAACATAGAACAATGTTCAGATTCCAGACAAAATAGAACATTTTTGTTTTTCGAATGAGTCGAACGTCGTGATTTTTTAAATTAAATTAACATCCCATAGAAAAACGTTTCAATTCTACGTGTGATTTAAAAAGGAAAAAAAAATGGCCGGAAATACTTCGTCTCGTGATAGTAGATCACGAAAATGTCCAAGCACATGGGATGACAGAATTTCTGACACCACCTAGTTCTCTGTTCGAACGTAGGTCGAGAGTTTCCGTACGTGAACTTGAAATAAGAGAGTGGATGAGTAATTAAAGAGATAGACGACCCGGAAATGATTCTCTCAAACTAGCGAGTAACAATAAGAGACAATTATTTACGATATCTATATATATTAAAGTTTGATGAGCAAAAATACAAAATTATATATGCAATATATTACGCACCCGAATTTTCAATTAATAATTAAACCTAAGCCCTGTTGAGAGAGAGATTACAAATTACTGCGTCTCGATAAACATGTTCTCGAAGTGAGGGAAATTCTCCGGTCCGGATACAAATATGGATGCATTTGCTACTATCAAAGTTAAGAATGCCGGTTGTTACTATTTTCTATATTATGAAAATAATATAGCATTAGATGAATTCTCATATGTTAGTATTTTTATATAAGAAAATTTTACAATTTCTTACTTTTATTGTCCAATTTTATAATAATTATGACGTTGATGATAATAATAATAATAATAATTAATTCTAATAAAATCGTTATAAGACGATCAAAAGTGTTGTTACACTGAAACAAAGTAGCAAATTGCTTTAACGTAATGATACTTTTGGTGGTTTTTTTCACAGCCATCTGAAGGCTTTCATATTGTCACTAGACTGTGCAAAATTTTCAGAAATCGGAGGAAGAGGGAAATTTTTAATTTATATAAATTTAACTATCGCGATATAATTCAAATTAATTAATACTGTAGAAAGAAATGGACATATGAAATATACAGTTAATACAGTGGGCTATATAGATGTTAGGTACTGTACAGCCGCGTTATATACCGATAGATTTGTAGTAGATTAATATACTTTTTAAGATTTTGTTTACTTATCTAATTTTTATATTTGGTTAAATATTAAGAAAATAAAAATAAATTTACTTTATCTCATTACTTCATTTAAAATGAAATTTTCTTTAAAACAAAAATGTATCTATAATTATTATGTCCATATTTAATTTTCAAATTATTTTAACTTAGAAATCGCAGGATATCGGGCAGGTTACTAAAAGCAATTATCATGCCACTTTTAAATGCAAATTAAGACTTCATGTCAGTTGCTTTTCTTATTGAAATAAACATTATTAATTTAAATAACTATCGTTTTAATCTGCTAATATTGTATTATTTAATTCACAATAAATATAGATAAAATAGTTAGGTTAAATGGCAAGTAATATGGCGATAGAATGTTTATAAACAAAATTTTAAATCACGTGATTTTTTCCGCATTAATTTATGCTGTGGAAATTTAATTATAGGTTTAAGTGTGCCGTGAGATAAAAAAAGGTTGAAAAACACTGTTATAACAAATATTATATAAGTAAAATCTAAGAAATCTGTAGGCTATATGAAATAATGTCAAAACTTCAATCGTGATTATTTTCATAAATATCTATGATACCTAAAGGAAGTTAAAAATACTGCATGTGTAATGTACGAGTATATACTGTACATAGTAATGGCTATAACCAGTATTGTAGTTTAAACTTAAAAAGATTATTCGGAATTTCACAATTTTTCCCTTTAACGTTTAAAACTGATATTAGAAAAAAGAAACGAGCAATTACTTGAAGAGAAAAAAGAAACTTGTATTAGTTTGGTTATTTGAAATTTTAAAACTCTTTTTTTTATAGATTTACGACTTTATCGTATACCGTCTGGATATACGAAAAGTTATGTAACTAAAATATACGACATTTATACGCAAAAAGCATAGGATATACGGAGTATGCCGCCATGTACTCTCCATTAAAACCTGGTTGTCTCTAACAAACATTTTATTTCGACTGTAATTAATTTGTCAAAAATTAATTGCAAACTAATTAATTTATGCAAGCGATTTCAGTCAGCTGTTTGTGATATATCATGTTAATATTCATTTCTAAATTTTTATTATTTTCTCAAAAATATATAATTTCTTTATCGTGTACAATACGGCATCGTTTCCTATTCATTTTCTGGTAAAATACTTTTGTAAATTTTAAAAATATTTTTTGAATAATAAATTCATATTATTATTCTATAGTATATATAATAATACATTTTATAATTTGAAGTATTATCCTGAATTAGTATTGAAATAATACATTATTAGAAACACGATTATTAAACATTTTTAATTAGTGTTTCGATAGTTATTAAAAATAAAATGACGTAATTGTGATTTAATATTTTAAAATAAAAATATTTCTAAAGATATTATTTCATTCGATACTGTGAACACTAAAATATATCTGGAGAAAATAATCGATTATATCCAATTATGGTGAGAGAAAGTTTAGAAAAATGTTTCCCATGTGACTGCAAGTCATGCTTGGTGTCGAATTTTTACAAACTCTCCAATTTTACTATTGATAGAAATTCCAAAGAAAAAAAAACTTTCTCAAAAATCGAAATAACTTTGAAACAATTCAATTATTTCTTAAAAAGAAATTTTCCGTAGGCACGAGCGACCATAGAAATAAAAAATTAACAACTATTAATAGCTAAAATGTAAGAAAATTATTATTTACATTATTATTATTATTATTATGATATAATATTGCTAATAACAAATTTGAACTGTGGATAAATTTCGATTGAAAAATAATAATTTATATAAAATTGAAATGGTGTGTTTTAAAAACACCTTATATTATTATTAACGTTAGATAAAATAAACAAGGAATAATATCATTTCTTGATTGTTGAAAATTCATTGAAAAATATGACTTAAAATTCTCATAATATTCATTATTCCACGTAAAACTATTTAAACTAGAGAAATTAAAATTATGAAAACGGAAAACATTTATATTTTTATTAAATTATTAACACTCTTAATAGGATAATTACTCTAAATGTTTTAGGGTAATCGTCAATAAAATTTTAAATTTAGTGGGAGATATGTATATAAGGTTTATTTCCATTTATATAAAAATTTCAAAGATAAAGTAAGCCTATATTTATAATTATGAAATCGAGATTATGGTAATTTTTATAACTTTTAAAAATATTTTCTCTCTTTCATTTGGTTGCTTGGTAGGATTTAAAAATGCAAAAACAAGACCCGCAGACGACATTATGCCAAATCGAACATATGTGAAAGAGTTTTAACAGATTGTGAAATATGTACAGTACTGTATAGTACATACAAAAATAAACAGAGAAATAAAAAAAATTATATAAAATAAAATTACAAAATAAGTATATCAAATGAAAGTTATGAATAATTTTTCCGAAAGAAACGTTTAAAATTTTTAGGAAAGTAAATAATTGAAATTTTCTTTTAGAAATGTTTGCTAGAAAGTAGCTATTCATCAGTTTTTCTCTAGTTTGAATGTAAAATTTTAAAATATTTTTAAGATTTTGAATTTAAATTTACATGAAATTTGAAAGTTAAAGCACTCTTTAAAGTTTAAACTTTAAATAGTGCTTTAACTCTTTAAACTTGTATTTTAAATATACGTTAAATTCTCCATTTTGTTACAGAGATTTGACTAATTGCAATTTCCCATGAATTTATTCTGTTCATACTCGGAATAGAAGAACATTTTACTTTATATATACAATTTAAATACAAATAATTATATCATTAAAAATAAAATAAAATATGAAAGTTAGCCTTCTCTTATAATTTACGAAGGAAAAATATAGACGTAAATATTACTATGAATATTTCGATTAGGAAAAAAATCATCACTTATGTAATTATTATCACTATATTGTTAGTATAACATTTTTCATCAACGAGGTTGTTTTTTAAGAAAATGTAATCCTGTCTCTTACAATCTAAATTTATAAATGAGAATGTTTGTTTGTTTGTATGTTTGTTTGCTAGGCACACATAGGCCGTTCGACCAATTACTACAAAACTCGGCAGTTACGTTCAAATTTTTCTAACTTATGTAATGTCGTAAAACCACCCCAAATTATCGCTTGTATTTCTGTACATACAATAATTTCCGTCTACATTTGATCGATGACTTTACATATAACGCCGTCTACTGGAAAAAATTTTACAAAATAATTAACTATATATAATTCTTTACAAAAATATATATATATATAATTTCAAAAAATACATATTATATTAATTAATTCAATTACTGTGGCGATAATGTAGAGCGAAATAGATGCAACATTGCGCCATTACGACCACAGATAGCACATATCACTTATCTGCGTAGAATGTAGTAATGTTTTGCCCCTGTACGTCATACTTTTTCTGTTAGCAATAGAGTCGTGCAGGTTAGATATCTAAATCCGTTCGGGAAAATTTTTTAATTGAAATAACGTGATTTGCAGGATTTGCAGTACAAATCGGAAGTTCATATGTAGTTAATATGGTCCCTCTTTCTCTTACTATTTCCATGTCTTGTCTCGACGTTTATCTATCTCCGTTCTCGAGATTAAGGAAGGACAAGATGGACAGAAGACAGTGGAAATTTATAGTACTGTCCAGTAACCGAGTGGATAAAACTACCGAACACCGATAGTCGATCGTAGGTTAGCGCATGGCCAACGGCTGTCCACGTGGAGTTTGAGTTTTCTTCGCATTAGTAACACTTAAATTGGGATCAGATTTACATAAAAGTCTTTCTGGAATGCAACCTCTTTGGCACGTGATCGCTCACGTGTCACGTTGCCGTAACCAAATAAACCAAATCAATTCTAATAATTTTTCTATAAACGCAATATATTTATGAGGACATGCAAACCTGGACATCAGTGATACCAAACTTCTTTCAATGATACTGTTTAAGATGTTCTAACGTTCAGCCAAATTAATGTATAGTACTTGCAACGATTTTAAGGCAGAAAGTAGAGCTTTCTGTGTCGATGTTTATTTTTCCTGTTTATTATTATTTTGCTTCATTCAAAATTTGCGACATTGCTTCACTCAAAATTTCCTGTCGTTGTAGTCTGTGTAATGTGCACTTTATTCACATGTTTGTTAAGTTAGGCAACGCAACACTTGAGCGATCTGCCTAGGGAGATGCTTTCCAGAAGGCCTTCTTAAAAGTAACTAACCTCTATTCAGGCGTTACAGAGATAGAGAAAACTCGGAAAACTCCACGTGGCTAGCCCGTCCTGGCGAGGCTCGAACCCACGTCCTAATTCTCAGTGTTCAGGAAACAGAACCGCTTAGCCACTGGTGGGTCATTTACATGTTGAGTCTTACTGTCAAATCCAATATTCTTATGTCACAACTTTCAAAAGTTTCTTTTTCTTAGATGTTTTTGCCGAGCTTTACTTTTCAATCTGGTTTCACCAGTTTTTACGGGATCACATAAACGCAATTATTCTCGCATTTTTACTGGAATTTTTGTTTAAACAAGTCTTATATCAAGTCTTTCGGTTATCAATTTCGATTACATGCGGGGCCATCACAACCTATACAACACGGATCACTTTTAAAATATTAATACTAGACCAGTATTAAGTAGTAGTCGTTGACTCACGGAAGACAACTACTACTTTTGGTCGAATTAACTTCAACGTCCATCTGCAACAGCTCCTTCTTTCTATTGGACCCAGCAGTATGGTGGCATTCGAATACGAAAATTACATAATACGAAGTTTCCGGCGAGTACAATATATGTTTTAAGTGGTTTTCGAGGATGCGATTTTAAATATTTGATCCGTTTTTCACGAAATTTGATTCGTTAGCAGGTCACCATTTGATATTCGGCCGTGAATGAAACAGCTTGTTAGAGCTAACATTAGAAAAAATATGATATTTAAAAAAAAATATATCTTTTTAATATATATATTTTTTATATATGATATAAAAAATATATATATTAAAAAGATATATTGTTTTCAATTGATGTCTACTTGACCAATGAAATTGTGCCATTTTGTACCACCCGAGTATCGCTATAAAGATGACAATGGTAGGCTGAAATAACCAAACTGTTTATATGATTTTCGTTTTAATATTTGTTATATCATAATGAAGATCCCCGTGACGATCTCGTGATGATATCTCCCGAACTTCGTTTTGCTGAATTGGGTTCCGTATGTGTCACGATCCGATAGTTAATTCCGGTTCGATGAAAGCACTCCTCCACACTCAATTCAGTGAATATTTACAGTTTATTTACAAAACAAAATATTTCAGAATATACAAGTTTAACAACATTACATACACAGGACAACAAAGTGTGATGTCTCACGTAACAACTTGTCCTTCGGGGACTATAGACTCTGGGGAAGCTTCAGTCAGTCTGTGGAGTTGCCTCAACTATACGGCCCGTCCAGTCTCTGCACTTACCCGTCCCTGAGATCGTTATCAGAGGAGAACACTCTCTCTACGTTCAGCGGGCTACCCAAGTGCCTGAGACTACCGTATTATCAGTCTCTTTCCCTTCTCCCCTTTTCTCTCGCCCGTCTTCCTATTTAACGTGCTTCTGGACGACAACTTCTGACCAATCCGGATTCTTCTTTTCATCGGCAGCTTCCTACAACGATGGCCCTTCTCCCGACGAAACAGCTTACCGAAACGTCCGCTCCTTGTTTACATTTTTTTCTAGTAAGCTAACATGTGGTAAACACATTGCCGCCCACACACAAGTCTCATAAACAAAAACGCTACTCCCTTTGTCTCCCCGACTATTTAAAAACACAACGCCAGGTGGGACCAGTTAACAAGGTCGTGTCGCTTTTACCCCTACTCTGTTAAAAGCAAACCTTTACAATCATAGAATTTGATTTTTGTAACTACAAACATTATTTTATATAAGGGTTTATCACACCGAGTGAAGAATCTAACACATTTTAAAAATTCCTTTTTCCTATACTGTATACAATTTTTAAAAAAATTTAAATGTACTAGATTTCATTGGTCAATTGGTGAGAAATAGACCCTTATGTAAAATAACGTTTGTGTTCTATTATATTATATTATACTATAAATCATATACTATAATATAATATAATAGAAGGGATAGAAGTCCGAAATAATGTAAACAACGTTAATGTTTGTACTTATTTTTTGTCCGGGCAACGCTGGGCTTACCTGCTAGTTTACTATCTTTGTAAACTTATTGTGTGACAAAATTAAACGTGTAAGTTATTTTTTTCCTATTACACAAATGATTAATTCTTAATCAAAACATTTGTAATTTCGATAATTAATAAGTATCTAATAGAGAACATTTATAACATGTCTTAGTAAAGAGCTTTAAATTTAAAAAATGAAAATGAGCAAGATTTATTTTTTGAAAAAGTTTTTCAAAAAAATATTATTTAATCTTCTTACTCCTGTTAAGCTATGTTAATTGATACATTTAATTCTTTACAAAAATAAGCCTAAATATTGACTTTATATAAGTATATTTTCGAGCTTTCTACAAGTTCATTATATCGGGTGTTCATTTTTTGTGGTTTTAAGCCTCTCTCCGTGCAATATACAGGGTGTTTAGAAAAAAAACGCACTGTAAGAGCTCCTGAAGAAGTAAGAATGTCGCCAAGCAAGCATAATATTCACTGATCTGTCGGTTGTTATGTTGTTACACGGAATTATGCAAAATTTGTCATAAAATATAGGAATAGCAACCTTTGTACCACATATGTATGATACGGATTGTGCCAGGTTGTTTTAAATAGGAAACAGTTTAATCGGAAATAAAATTACATGTTAATTTCATACTTATTTGTTAAAATGAAGAAAAAAGTTTTCTTGTAACCTCCAAGAAAATTAAAAGTATTGACAAGAACACTTTTACCTATTTTTTATAGTGTTTGAAATATACCTATCTGACAGCATCCAAAACGACTCAAAATCTTCCTTGGTCCTCCTAAGCTGGTCAGCCATTATCTGTGCAGAAGCGTCAGTTTGTGCGTTATCGTGAATCTGCGACATTTTAAATTTCTGTTCAATAACTCCTGTCCTTTACGTTGCCCAAATAAAAAAAATCTAATGGCTTCAAACCAGGAGAGCGAGGGGCATGGATAGAGACCTCTTTGATCAATCCACATTTTTGGAAAAGCGGCATGTAACTACTCATTCAAACTGGAAGACCCTAATGCATCGTGTTTAGAAAATGGCGTTATCAAGAACTACATCTGCGAGTAGTAAAACCTCCAACACTTTTGGGAGTTAAGGACACCGTCAATAAAAAACGGTCCGAGAACTCTATGGTCAAGTAATCCAGCCCAAATGTTCAAATGTTAACACACTGCTAACATTAAATGTATCGTACTTCACTCGCAAGCAATGCAGATTTTCCTGCGTCCAATAGCGCACGTTAGTGGAGTTTATCTCGCCTCATCTGTAAAGCAAATTCACCTGGAAACGATAGGATTTGTGTACCAAAATCCATAAACATTTCTGCAAAATTTAATTTTGCATTATAATCTTCAGAAAACAGTTCATGGTGAAATTGGGATTTTTACAGATGATAACAGAACCTGTTGAGAATTGTACAGTACGCACAGATGTTGACCCAATTCCTGCTTGTACAGCCACACAGCGAATAAAAGTACTGTTAGGTTTATGTGAATGTGGCTATAATGTTCATAGCATCATCCATCATACAAGTCCTGGGCCTCCCAGGTCTTGACGCATCATTCAAGCCATTCGAGCGTTGAAATTTTTCTATCATTCTTAAGATTGTAGTATGTTGGGATGCAATGCATGGAATTGCATCACATATCCCTTATGCTACATCTCCAAAGAAAAACTTGTAAAATGTCGCTTCTCTCTGCCTTCTCATTCTGTCACACACTGTTTGCAATCTACACCGACTTTAAATAAATTCCTGTCTGAAGTAACAAAATACTGCCGCCACAGACAGTAATTTGCATAATTATCGTAATAACAGATGCTTGCGATATACATTTTGAATACTTCTTATTGAGAATCGCCATCAGGAGTTACATCGGCAATTTTTGAAAGCACTTTGCAACCATTCAATCTGTAAAGTTATCACAGACGGCAGGTACTGTACATGTGAGAAGAATGCCGTCCAGCAAAGCATTGATATCATCATTGCTTTGCTGGACGGCATTCTTGCTTCATCGGGAGTTCCTATAATGCATTATTTATTATTTTGTTTAGTTATTTAAATTTAAATTTAATTAGATTTAATTAAATTTAATTTTATGGTAATCGAAAACAAAAGTTTCTCTAATTTTAGAATGTTTTAAATTTCTGGAATTCAAAACACGAAATCTTATACTATATATTTTTATAATATATTATTTTATATTAAAATTATCTTTAAAAGTTAAATAAAAAATAAGATTATAGCTTAAATTTTAATAACTATTCATTACTAATTTTTTGCAATAATTTAAATAATCGTGTATAATAAATAGATGCTAGTCCTATATTTTAGCGAATAGAGAATATCTATTAGACTTTATATAGCACTCTGTACTATAGTTCTGTAAGGTCATTAAGTTCGTTTTTCTTTAATAACACTTTCAATCAATGGAAGCTTTTAACTTCTTTTAGTTTTTCAATTGAACTAAAAAGTAAAATACTTATTCACTTTTATCATAAATCATCATTGAAATTTCCAATATTCTTAATACATTAATGACATAAAATCGGCAACTGAAAAATCTATGATTTCAGTTATTTTAAAATAAAAGATGGCTAACGTTTTTCCTCTTCGGTAGAAATTTTTATCTCTAACAAAATAATTTTTATTGTACAGATTAATTACTAGATAATCAAAATAGACAGTATTCAGAGAATCTAGTAATTAACCTTCAGCTCTATATATATCAGAATGTTAAATCAGAAACTTCATTAAAAAAGTTTATTTTATTAGTTCCGAAGTCGTGTTAATACAAAAATAATTATTTGTATTATATAAAATATAGCATCTAATAAAAACCAATAGAAATATATTTTATTCGCTTAACAATTTTATTCAGTAAACAGGGTAATAAAACAGATTTCTATTCTGAAAAATAATATTCATCTTAATTTAATTACGATTATAGTTTTACTTCAGTTATTTATTTATCTAATTGAAATAAAATCCAAATATTTTTCTATATAAAATAGAGATTGTGTTTATTAAAAATACTGTATTACAATAAAATTTAAGAAATTCTCCTAGAGCGAAATCAAAATTTGGTTGCTAAGTTGAACACTTATTTTCTCAGTGGAAATGAAATGTTTCCACTCTTTCTCAAATATTCTGTTTGTAGACTGTCAAATCGTAATTCTTCTGAAGAAATCAGACTCTTTTATTTACAATGATATTATGTCAAGTATGTTTACGAATTTCGGATACATTTTCTTTATTACTTAAAACTTTTTCACCTTACTCAGCATGTTTTGAGGTATGAGCTATTATTTTTTTGGACACAAGGTATACAAGAAAATTAAATAATGCAGTAAATTTATTGCCGTCGGAATGTACAGTACAGTACAGTACATGTAATTATGAATCTCGTATAACAATAACTACTAAACAGTTTGATCTGAAAGACATTTTGAAAAACAGTTTTATTATTCTATCTGAGGAGATATACTTACTAAATAGTATTATTGAAACAAAACGGCTGCTATTTAAATAGATGATCTACCTTACCATTACATTTTCTTTTTAAAGAAAGAAAAATCATTACATTTTAATAATGATTTTTCTTCAGATTATCTTCTATCGACGATGCAGAATGCTATAATAGATTCAGAGATACAACTTTATTTTCAATACGAGTAACTTTACTTCATTTTCCCGTTTATCACATCTAAAAATGTTAATTTAAATCTTTAATTTAAACAATTTTTTTAATAAATGATAATACTCTGAGGAATAAATAAAGAAGTTCAAACTTGTAACTTTTTCGAACACAAATCTCCGTGAAGAAACAACTAATTAAAATAAGTACTTTATCCATAAACTTTATGAACTGATTATTTAACATACAGAATATCGAATAAAGACTATAATTATTTTTGTACCATTCAGAAAATAAAGAGAAATAGAAGAGCAGTATTTCAACATAAAATAATAGCGAGGTTGCGGCCGAACGTGAACGTCGAACGGTTGCGGCTCCGCTATCTTGTAAGCGGCGCTCGACGTTCGACTATCGTGTTTTAGAGATGAAAACTTTGGCTGCAACCTCGCTAATAACTCAAAAACTATTTTTTCTCTGTTTTTCATCATTTCATTATATTGATACTTCAACCTGAATTATTTAAATTAATAACATTGTTTTAGTAATGTTTTTGAATTATTTTAATTTTATAAAAAATTGCCTTACATAGCAAGCAAAAGATCGTAATTTCTTCCTTGGTTAGATCAATGGTTTTCAAAGTGGACGCTATGGACAGCCCTGGGGTAATGAAATTATCTAAATGTGCGACAAGAAACGCTGAAATTTGGTTTTAGAACGTGTTTTTTGCTTATTTTCATTAATGATTGGTGATTAAATACACTTGAATATAATTCTCTTATAATATATAACCTAAACATCTAATAATTGTATCAAAAAATTTAAATACTAATTTGAGTATTAAGAAGCATCTTGCATTTCCATGTCATACGTAATTTAAAAAAAAAAAATGTTTTTAGCGCAGTCATATAATTTTCCTTAATGCAATGAAATCATCTCTAGATTATTTAATATGGTGAAGTAAGAATTGCCAAGTGAATTTAGACTAGACATTGAGAAACATTAAGTACTGTATTGCGGCCGAATAATTTATTGCGGTCTGTTAATAATTTATTAATAGTGAAATATAATTTGTTATTCAAGATTCATTCTAAATGATTATGGAGATTTACAAACTGGAATCACTGAATTAAGTTTATTTATTCATTATTGAATAAATAACAATTAAAAGCTGAATTACATTGCAATGAATTGAACTAATTAACTATATTCTGCATTATTGGAGTATTATCATAAAAATTCATTCTAACAACGTTCCTGATACTTTCAAGTTTCATAGCTAATCTACATTCACAATGTAATCTTCAAAATTTAAACTTTCAAACATAAAATAGTACTTTATTTAAACATTAAGTTTAAATAAAATTGTAAAGTTTTAAACAAATTCTCTCAAAGTAGAAAAACTCCTTCTTTATACAATCTGTCAGTTGTTTCCATTTCTATTTTTCCGATATAACAGAGGGAATGTATGGCGATTGGTGAAAAAGTGACCCCCCTCCCCAAGATTTTTACATTTTTGGATTCAGAGGATCTTGAAACGTCAAGAAATGCAAAAAAGTTAAAGGATTTATTTCTGTGTATGGATGTTAGTGGGTGTGGAAGGCATAATTTTGTTTACCCTCTCTCAAGCTTAATAACTCCCGTGTTTTTTGTCGAAAATATCTGAAATTTTGCAAGGAGATTTGTGTATTAGGGGGATTCATGCTGTTAAATTTGGAGGTTAAAGGTTGACGGGATAGGGAGATAAAGGGGGTCATTTTTCATATCTCGAGTAGGGTCGGACTTAATGAGGATTTTACTCGTAATTAGCATTTACAAGTTTTTTTTTATTTATAAAACCCAACTCTTTTTCCATTTTATAATGATTACTTATATTAAGAGATTGTTTAAATAAAATCTGATAGCAAACGGCGAACAAACAATTTTAAATGTTACCCGGAAAGTTATGCAACTTGTTTTATTTTAATAACAAAGAGTAGTTAGTTTACAGACAATTAAAAATTAGTAATATAATTATACGAATTTGTAATTTATTGTTACTTTTTAACATTTATTTTCCTTGATGAATCGCATAAACAGATAATTTAAAGTTTGTAAAATACCCATAGCCTAGACGACTGATAACAAGTTTGTACAGTAAGACCAATAAGATGGTAAATAAAATAAGTTTGGGAACCACTAGCGTAAATGATAAATCTTTTAAATTTGATGAGGTAAATTTGTGAAAAATATACTAGTCATTTTCTAAAAATTTAAAAATCGAATAGTTACAGGTAAAAATAAGTTCTAATTCAGGTGTACTAAAATGTTGTAAAATAGATTAAATTACTTTGACAATAATTTTTTCTTGTTTTTTTCGAGTACTCTGTATGTCTTATAACGCACTAGATTCCTGGAACAGTTTGGCCCTTGTGCCATTAAAACAGACAATCCAATCCTGTATGTTCTCTAAAAATTTTCACTTATAAAGTTATTAAAATAATTCAATGATTATTAGTTTGTCAGATTTAATAATATAACAGATTATCAGACCATACTGTATCAAGTTTATGCACAAAAATAGAATAAAATTAATCTGTCACTATCAAAATTTCATTTCCTTTTTTAAACCATTTGCATCTTTAAATATATTTTAAATTAAAAAAAAAATGATTTTCTTAATCAAAATTTATTGCCTTTCAAATATATAATTCTTCTCGAGGGCATCGAAAGTCGTCTCCGGGGGGAATTTACATGGGTCCAAGTAAATATTAATAAATTATTTGAAAATTTTTTGAGTTTTTTGACGGATATATTACTTTTTTACAAAATAAAGACAATATATCCCAGGAGTTTCTTCATTTAGAATAATAGAGACTTACACAAAAAACATATATCAATTTTTATAGAGTCTTTTCTTTCCCTGTTTCACAGACAGGTATGACTTTATGCAAAGTAACCTTGTGATTACCCAAAAGGACCACCAAAAGGCTAGAAGCAGTTAAAAGTGCTACAAGACACGGTAGATATTGTGAAAATTTTAATCATTGTTTAATTGTGAAAGCGCCGTAGCCTCAAATAAAAGGTCAGCGTTTTGATCATATTTTAACTTTGTGGTAATTTTTAATATTCTATTTTCTTGCTGTGTTAAGAAGACTTTTTTATTTTTTCAAGCTGTTACTTCTAAGTTGGTCTGTGAAACAGAAAACGAAAAGACTATAAAAAATTTATATTTTTTTGTGTAAGTCTCTATTATTCTAAACAATAGTTATTGATAAGCATTTTATATTACAACAGTGTTTTAGTAGTAATTAGTGCGTAACGAAACAAATTGTTGGATGATGTCCGGGATCTTGTGTACACCTGCTCCGGGGAATTTTACCCCATCTTTCTCCCTCTCTCATCGGTCGTGATTCTTCTTATGATATAATTAATATTATTTTACTATTTAAAAACTTCCCTTATAATATAAGTATACATAAACTCAATGCTTGGCTGAAATTTAATAAATTAAATTTATATTGAAATTATTAATAATCATTTTAATGCTCTACAAATGGAAATGATAGAAGGACGTTTGGTAAACAACAGCTTGTTCTGTGGAGATATATGAATAATTATTAAACAAATTTTAAAGTATAATAAGTGCGGTTGTTTAAGTTATGGAAATGATAGAATATACCTCTTCATTATAATTAAATATATCTTATATTCACCTCTATACAGCTATAGGTAAGAGTCTTAAATGAAGTTTCAATTTCGAACAATAATGTATTTAATTTTTTTAAATTTCAAATGTCAACTTTACGAAGAATGGATTACGAATAAATATATTGAATGTGTAACTATATTTTCAACATGTTAATCAAAATTAAAAATAAATTATTAATAAAATATGAAATAATATTATGAACTGAATAAGAATACATTTATTATTGTTGTTGTTATTATTATTATTATGTAAAATTATCTTAAAATGTATCTATAATAAATACAATAATGAATTGAAAATATCTTTACTACTCTTTGAAGTTCTTTTCATTGTGTATAAGAAATAAGAAGTTAATGTGATAATAAACTGATTAAAATTACAATTTTTTTTATAATAAAGAATTACAAATGTATTCTTTATTATAAAAAAAATGTATTCTATGTGTGAATTATATCATGTTTCTCACAGAACTCTACAGTTTAAAATATGACAAAAACTTTTTATTACAATTGTTATATATTTTATTTAAATAACTATTCAGTTAAATGTTAACAAAATAAATTAGTTATAAGTCATAAATTATTATCTCAACAACCCAATAGTGCTGTTTTTCCAAACTTATCACAACGACTTCTGTATGTTATAATACTCTTTTTTAATTTTTTTAAGTACCTTTAACAAAATGCATTTCGTGCTCATATCGCCCTCTTCAGTTGTTATAGTTATATGATACTGAAAACTCGTTTCTATTTTTAAAAATATCCTCGTTACGAATATACAACTGTTATATTATCACTAATGTATATATTATATACAAATAAATAATATTTTTATTGATGAAATTAGTAGTATCTTTTTTAAAATTACTATATTTTGCTGATACTGGCGAAAATACACTAAAAATAATACTTGTAATCGATTTCGAGACTTTGCTAAATCAGCATCTAAGTTTATTATTTTGACAGAAAAGCAATAACATCTGATATTTTCGAAATTTAAAACCGTATACCAAACATATTTAAAATTCGATTCGTGGAAAGTTAATTATACATTTTCAACAATATACACAATACATACTTTCTATCAATAATATCAGCAAAATTTATACAAATGATATTATTTAGTAATTATTATTTTTATACTTCTTAACAAAAAAATGTATGTTAAATGTCAAACATGAAAAACGTTCGTTTCAGTCAAATCATATAAACATACACGTACTCTTCAATAAAATTTATTTCAATTGTGAATATGTAATGAAGTTACAGACACTTAAAGTATGCGTGAATTAGCTTAAGAGTCCTTAATTAGACACGATCGACTATGAATGAATGTGAATTAATAGTATAGCATAAACTGCATTTAAATAATATAATTAAACTATAATTATATAAACTTTTTAATAGTATCGGGAAAAGTCGCCAATCCTTATAGTCGTGAAGTAAGTGTGCTCTGCTTTCCGACTGCTGTAACTTTGGATTTAGTGATTTCTCCTATGGATATTATACACCGTTGGAAAGAACTAATTGTAAGGAAGCCGTGAGTGTTTTAATTTTGTTCTACGTCTCGCGGTTGGCGAGTTACAGCCGTCTGTAGTTACGTTCTTTCTCGGGCCCCATCGGCCCCCCCTTGTGTAATCGGACTTTTCTTCGACGGGCTTTGTTAGCCCATTACGCGCTCTGTATACTGTATAAATTTAGTTAATATTACTCTGTTAGTTATTAAGTTATCGCTACTTAGTTGTCATCTCTGTAACAAAGAACTGTTCTCCACGTGTTTTTCTGGTCTCAGCCGTTCGGCGTATCCGAGCCGTTTGGCGAGCTGTAGCCGGGTAGCGTGTTTTTGCGCTGTTCGGCGTTTTTACTTGTTTTCGTGTGTGCGCGTCTGTGCGGGCTACAAACTTGGTTTCTTGGACTCTATACTCTTCTGTCAATCGTTCTCATGGATACCTTGGCGGACGTGCCGGAAAGGAAGTTACTAGCTGTAATTTCCAGAGGACTTGACTGTATTATGCAAGCTCTCCCAGCAAATTCCTATGGCTCGGTTTCGGTTGCTAATAGGAAAAGTGTGAGACAGGCGGCGCTTGACATGCACGCAGCTGCGAATAACTTATTTGGAATAGTATTAGCACTCCGCTCAACTGAGCAGGAAGGGAAGGGTACCTACGCCGATGCAGTAAGGAAGGGAAGGATCAGCGGGAGTCGTACCACACATATTATAGCCGAAGCTATAGCTGATAATAAAACACAAGTGAAACCACAGGACCTCATTATTGAGACTACGACTACAGAGGATGGTGAAACCCTCTGTCCAGAGGAAATGCTCAATGAGATCCAAACTAAGATAGATCCTGCAAGCTTGAAAATAGGCACACGCAATATAACAGCGGTGCCGGGAAAAGGTGTAAAAATTAGACTTAAAACTGAGCAAGATGTTCAGAACTTACAGGAGGCAATTGGGAAATTGCCGGAATTAAACGAAAGAGTTAAAATGATACGACCAAAACGCCGGAAACCTCGAGTTATACTGCTTAACGTGCCTCAGGAGGAGGAGAAGGTGGAACTTGTCGAGAAAATCTACGATCAAAACAGCGAGATTAATAGGAAACTTACGAAGGAAGCTTTCCACAGAGAAACAAGAATCACTCATATGATACCTTCAAAAACTAAGCCTGACTGCCGACACGTGGTGATGTCAGTCTCTCCTGCAATCCGAAATCTGATAATAACCACGAAACGGATAAGTTATGAATGGGGTACTTTGATAGCTGACGATTATATTCCCATTATTAGATGCTTTCGGTGTACGGGCTTCGGCCATAAGGCGGCCTCCTGTGATCATAGGGAAAGGTGCAGCCACTGCACCAAAAGACACAAATATAAAGAGTGCACTAACACCAATGAAACCCCTAAATGCACTAACTGCACCAAAATAAATAAGGAACAACCCGATGGCCCAAAGTATCAAACAGACCACAATGCATTCTCTGCACAATGCCCAGTCTTAAAAAATTACAAGAGACTCTTGGTAAGGCAAACCATATACGAATAATAGTCTGTATGTCCTCATATTCCTGTGTAATAAAACCTTCATAATGGCAAACACAACGTTCAAAATTCTTCAACTCAACGCCCAGAAAAGCCAAGCTGCCTCGTCGCTTGTTATTAAGACAGCGAACGATCTGGACGTGGATGTAATCCTTATACAGGAACCGTATACTGTCAAAAATAACATTGTTAGATTTGGCTCGTGGCAAGTTCTGAATAAAACAACCCCAGATGAACGTTCCAAATGTGGTATAATAATAAGGAATCCCAATGTTAATGCTGCATTAATTCCTGAGCTAAGCTCTAATCGAGTCACAACCGTCACGATTGACCAAGGCCCCATAGACTTTATTCTCTGTATATATTTCTCGCCATTTGATAATGACGAGGACTGCATAGACGAGCTATCTAGTGTTATAAGGAAACTAGGAGACAAATCGTATCTCATTGCAGGTGACTGCAATGCCAAATCCCCCCTCTGGTACCACGAGACTGAGGACAAGAGGGGAAGGCTCATACAGGAACTCCTTAATGAGATTGACGGTATATCGCTGAACACCTCAGATTTACCAACCTTCCAAACGACAAGGGCGAGAGGCTGGACCGACGTTTGTTTGGCGCCCACGGAAGTGGGTAGTATCGTGAAAGATTGTACAACTTTATCGAAAGATTCGGCGAGTGATCACCGATATATTCTGACTACTCTACAACATCACCAGCAAATTAAGGATCATGTCACTAACTATTATAGCACTATAACTAACTGGGAATACTTCCGGGCCTCTTTCGCAGAAAAATGGAGGAACTTTCAATTTACAGAACTAAACACCCATGAAAGGATTGACAATTATGTGAACCATATGACACAATCTATTGTCGAAGCCCTCAAGATTTCTTCCAGACAGAAATTAAAGAAAAACCGTACGCACTGGTGGAACGATGATTTAGACCGTGAAAAGAGGAAAATCAAAAGATTAAGAAAGAAATGGTTAAAAGAACGAAACACAGAACGAAGAGAACAGCAAAGTAGGGATTATGCCAATGCTCTACGGACTTACAAAGCTAATATTAACAAAGCAAGAACGACGGCGTGGCGGGAATTTTGCGGAAGATCAACGGTGGACCCCTGGGGCGAGCCCTATAAGATCGCGTTCAAAAATAAAAGGAAGGCAACCCTGCCGAATGTTACTGACACCAATCCTCAAACCAATAACTATTCAATTAGCAGTAATCTACAGAAGCTTCTTGATTTCCATTTCCCCAACGACAGTCAAACAGATGACTCACCTACTCACCAACGAATACGTATAAATCTCGAGGACATTTACAGCGAAACCAACGATAAATGGTTTTCTTTTAAAGAGGTGCAACAAGCGATCCGCTCCCTGGCTAATAAAAAAGCCCCAGGGCATGACGGTATTACTGCGGAGGTGGTAAAAGAGGCGTTTGCTGAAATCCCAATAGCTTTCGTCATTCTTTACAATGGGTGCCTAAGGGTGGGCTACTTTCCCGATTCATGGAAAATAGCTAACGTAAAATTCATCCCGAAAACAGTTAACCCAGTGGAAAGAAAAGACTATAGGCCAATAAGCCTGCTCCCAGTTATGGGTAAAGTACTCGACGGGCTGATGATAGATAGAATCAATTGGCATGTTGAAAAAAATAATATACTAAATACCAACCAGCATGGGTTCAGACCAGGTAGATCCACAATTACTGCTATTGGAAACGTAACAACTTTCATAAAAACTGCATGGGATAAAGACCGTCACGCACTCCTCATTAGCATCGACTTCAAGAAGGCGTTCGACCACCTCTGGTGGCCGGTGCTTAAATATAGTTTAAGGGAAATGAAATGTCCGCAAAATATCTATCAGCTGCTGGATAATTACCTGACCAATAGGAAAGCTGGCTGCCTATCCAACAATATAAATATTATTAAAAATATAGAAAGAGGTTGCCCCCAAGGTTCACGCAGCGGGCCTGGGCTGTGGAACCTAATGTATAACAACCTACTCAACCTGCTTCCAACAACTGATCATGTTAAGATACAAGGATTCGCAGACGACACCATTGTCATGATACAACACCAGAACTGTAATGTCCTTCAAAGGATAGGCAATGAGGTCCTCAACGACATCAACCAATGGAGTATAGACAACAAACTCCCAATAAACCATCAAAAATGTGAGGCACTCGTGTGCACGAAAAAGTCTAATAGAAAACAATTACAGAGGCCCCTGTGTTTGTACATTAATAACCATAAAATCAAGATAACGTCGCATATGAAGTATCTTGGTGTAATACTGGACCCAACTCTGAGTTGGTCAACTCATATTGATGAACTGTGCAAAAAGGTAAGCCAGAAGGCAAACATGATTTACCACATTGCTAGGAACACATGGGGTCTAGGCCCGAAGCACTGTAGACTTATCTACAAAGGTGCAATTGAGCCGGCTTTGCTGTATGCGGCTCAAATCTGGGGACATCGGGTGGACATTGTCCATAATAAGCGAAAAATCCTGTCTGTCCAGCGTACCTTCGCTATTCGCATTTGCAGGGCGTACCGCACGGCCCCTACAGATGCTCTTCTGACAGTCGCTAATCTAATGCCTATTCACATCAAAATTAAAAATCTGGTCTGGACTTGGAATCTTACAACAACCGACCTGCAAAACTGTAGTGAGGACGATTTGAAGACTATAGCTGCAGAAAACAAATATCCTCCAGATGGAATCCAAACGCTAAAGCAAATCAAATCCTATGATATAGACAATTACTACAATGACCCGACTAAGAACTTCCACCCAGCTGAAAGGAACAATGTCTTGATCAAATTTGAGAGAGATACTACTAATCCAAGCACAAACTGGCATATTTACACTGATGGTGCCAGAAATGAGAAGGGAACTGGTGCGGCCCTGGTGGTCTACAACGGTGTCGATAATTCTGTGGTACACGAAGAGTACTATAAACTTAATTCCAAATGTACTAATAACCAGGCTGAATTATGGGCCATGTATAAGGCCCTTGTTTACTTTACAACTAACAATCAGAAACTCAAAGGGTCAGCTACCTTCTTCACGGATAGCCGCTACGTTCTCCGGATCATCAGCGGCAGCAGAAAGAGCACCGCCACAGGTGTAAAAGTTGTTCATCTGGCCAACAGTCTTAGCAAAAGAAAGGCCGTCTCGTTTTGCTGGGTGCCAGGTCATCAGGGAGTCGGCGGAAACGAGAGAGCGGACGAATTAGCCAAACGTGCTGCCGGCAGTAATCTTGAAACGGCTTTCAACTCACTTCCCTTCACCTACATCCACAATCTCACCTACGTCATGGCAACTAACCTGTGGCAGACCGAATGGTCTTCGTCCACCACGGGCAGACTCACGTACCTTTTCTTACCATCCATAGTCGAACGCCAAAAAATGAACTACCTTACTCCTTCATTCAATCTTACGCAACTGCTCACCGGCCATGGGAATTTCCCTAGTTACCTGAACAGAATAAAAAAGCGAAATGACGATGTGTGCAACTGCGATAGCGCTGCTATAGGCAACGCCCAGCATATTCTACTGGATTGCAAGACCTATGACATAGAACGCAGGCAACTGATCCTCTACTGTCTATCTAATGGACATGCTTGGCCACCTGACTGGAAGGTGTTCTGCTCCAATAAAGACTGCTTTAAACACCTAATGACTTTTGCGTCCAATTGTGACATCCTCAAGAATAGCCTTACAACATAAGGCTCCAGAACCACGGGTTCTGCTTCTGTTATTATTTATTGTAAACTGCTTATTGTATTTCCATTCACTGCCTTTCATGTATATTTTCACCTTGTATATTGTACTCATCGTCGCCAAATTGGCATGCTGTATTATCTTCTATTTGTTTTTATTACTTAATAATTGCGGTGCAAGACGCCAATGTGTTCCCACTACACTATCTTCCCTTCACACTCTATCCCTATCAACTATCCTCCCACCTCTTCCCCTCACCCCAATCCTTACTTCGTAACCCCTCCTCTTCCATTCAAGGCAAAGTCTGCAGACAGCCTTCTTACTCTATCTTCAAGTATATAAACTTTTTCAAATACAACAATGAATCTAAAATATACGACTTGCGTAAATTTATAATGAAAATTTGGAATATTAAATTAGAAAACAACTATTGATTTTCAACCATTAAATTAAAATATATTATTTAGTATTTCGAATTTAATATTTTGTAGTTATGTAATTATATGAAATATTAGGGACTCAACACCACTACCTTTAATGATCTAAATCTGGTGATTCGAGACCCTTCGTGGCTTTCTTCTCACATACGTTACTATTTATAATAATTTTTTAACAGGGTGAGTCAAAATTCCTTGTGTCTTTTTCATTCCAAAGTACTGAAGATACGTTGATTATATATTTTCGAGACGAAATCACTTTTATTGGATAATTCAAAATCAAGTATATGATGAGACACTATAAACTGAAATTGTAAGCACACCGAAAGGTCTAACACCGGTTCTCAATTTATTGCGTTGTGAAACGATATAGTTGCCAGATATTTCCAGATGCACGTTGCCACTTGCCCCGTATTGTACAGAACATCAAGTATTTTAAGCGCAATGTGTTATAATTACAATTATTACTGCTAAAGCGCTATTTTAATTTAATATAATGGATGTATGTCACCTATTTGTATGTTCAATATTTCTTCACCCGCGAGGTAGCAACACTACTTCCAGGACTTGTGTGAATACAAACACTTGACCGTGGCATAGAGATTTTCAATAAGTTTTTACAGATATTGTAAACACATAACAACACCTTATTCTTGCCAAGGAACGTAATTTATTACAATGACAAACGTTTTCAGCCTGATTTAGAGGCCATCTTTAGGTTGAGAACGAAAATGGAACTAAAGCATTCCGTTAATAGAATACAAAATTAAAATTAAAATTAAATAACCAATAAAATAACGTAAAAACAAAAAAGTAAAAAATAAAAATTAAAAATTAAAATAATCAAAGGAATAACCCAAAAACAGAACAAAAATGTGTATATAGAATTATGAAATTGAAATTAACATAACTCTTCTATTAAAATCATTAATTTAACTGGTTAGAGTTCTTAGTGAGTTCTTTAACCATAAATTTTCATGCAGATGGAAGACTTTCTGCAAAATTGGAGTAACCACTAGGAGCTTGGACTTAGACTCAAGGTGCATAATTATAATATCAGAAAAGAGACTAAAACTACAATTTTGTCCCAAATGGCGCAAACACAAGGTTCTATAGTTAAATGGAATGATGCAGCCATCATCAAACCTCTATATTCCCTATCTTTGGTGATGACCGCTGAAAAGATTCAGATATAATAGGAGTAAACTACAGGAGGGATGTTTAAATGCAAGAGATGCAGAAAGTCTTCCATCTGCATGGAAATTTATGGTTAAAGAACTCACTAAGAACTCTAACCAGTTATATTAATGATTTTAATAGAAGAGTTATGTTAATTTCAATTTCATAATTCTATATACACATTTTTGTTCTGTTTTTGGGTTATTCCTTTGATTATATTAATTTTTAATTTTTATTTTTTACTTTTTTGTTTTTACGTTATTCCATTGGTTATTTAATTTTAATTTTAATTTTGTATCCTATTAACGGAATGCTTTAGTTCCATTTTCGTTCTAAACCTAAAGATGGCCTGTAAATCAGGCTGAAAACGTTTGTTATTGTAATAAATTACGTTTCTCGGCAAGAATAAGGTGTTATTTGTGTGCTTGGTGATTTGTTGAGTACTTGAGGATAGTACAGATATTGTATTTCATTTGTCTGTTAGTTTCTGTTTCGACATTTTATAAATTTCGGTAATAATGAGTAGCAAAGATAAACGAAAGTATGTTTTCATGTAAAACTAAATTTGACGCAATAAAACGGTTAGACGAAGTGGAAACGACAGGGAAGCTAGCGGCGGGTTATGAGGTAGGCGAAGTAATAGTTGGGGATGGAGACGAAATAGAAAAAAAAAAATATTGAACAGTTTTGTTCTTGTTACAACTCTTATAGTAAACAGCCACGTAAATCTATGAAAAGGGCAGAGTATGAAAAATCAAACAAGGTTTTATTTCTTTGGTTTTCGCAGCAAAGGGAAAAAGCAAGCCCCATAACGAGTTCCACGTCGCATGAAGCACTTTTCTTTAGACGTTCAAAGGTGAAGATGATTTTACAGCTAGGGTGGGATGGTATGATGAAAGGTACGGTGTTCTGCAGGTAACAATTTGTGGCGAAAATTTATCAACAGGCACCAAAAATGTACAATTATTCAAAACTCAAATGAAAAGAACTTATGGCTTTCATTCGATCAGCTAAATAACTGCGATCGGTTATACAACAAAGAAAGACTAGCCGTTTTGGCTAGCGCTAATGTATCGGGAAAGCATAAGTTAAAGGAAAATCTGCTAAGCCTAGAGTATTTAATTATGTTTGTCTGTCCACGTTGCCTTCAGTTTATAAAAATCAGGAAAACACTTCGATGGATAGAGAAATTTTCATAACTTCGTTTCTTGAACATTTTGTTCCTGAAGTAGAAAAGTTCTTGCAGAAAAATTATTTACCACATAAAGCTATTTTACTTTCTGATAATGCACCTTCATAACCTGATGAACAAGAATTACGTCCATTTTCCACAAGTTATTAATATAAAACTATCGACTACATCTTCAATCTATGACAGATGTTATCGAAAATAACAAAAGCATAGTCAATTTTCTGAAAAGAGCAAATATCAAAACGTCACTTATTGGGTAGCTGAAACATGAAACCAAATTATGTCTAAAACAATAAATGGCATGGAATGTGATAAAATCAAAATCATCGAATCGTCTTCTAAAAATTACCGAAAATTTGGTCCAGGCATCAAATGAAGAAAAAAAGCGTCCTTGTCTCATTAGGCAGTTCCAGGATGTGAAGACGCAATTGAACCTGATATTACTGATTAAATGACTTTTATTGAAGGATATGAAATGAAAGACTCGTGTTTTGTTGATAAAGTGACTGAAATAACGGAGGAAAATGACTAAGATCTGTCAATTGCAGATTCATCGCAATCGAATAAAGTGAGTCATAGCGAAGGAATTGCCGCGTTAGAAACCGCTATTCGTTATGTTGAAGAACAGGGTTACACCTACAGATTTGTTATTTTGAAGCGGTAACTCAACAAAGTTGCCAGAAAACGGCTGTAGTTTAAGAAACAAAAAACACTTGACAGTTTGCTCCTATTTTGTAATTTTTTCTACTTCTTAGCATATTCTTATATATTACATAGATATTTAGCTTAATTCATTAGGCAATAAAATACTCGTAAATACATTATTTAACGGCTTTACTTTTTACTGTTTTCCGTTTTATATTTACATAACATACATACAGTATATTCCGTATATTTCGAGTTTTCGATAGTTCGAGGTCGTCTCATTCTCAATCAACTCGAACTATTAATATCTATATGAATATACTCTAAATAACGAAAAAAACGATAAAGAGTAATGAATGCCAAAATCAAAATTGCAATTTAAAATAATTTGGAGATTAATAATAATAATAATAATAATAACCACTTGGACACCATTCCATTTATGAAACATTGTGCATAAAATATTTTCCTTTTTATCGATTTCAGACTTTTCTGATAACTTTCTCGACGCATTTTTTCGACTTTACTATTTGTTTTCTTTAAGAATTTTTCTTATACTCGGATATTTCACATGAGTAAATCAGTGATGTCGATGGAGCTTTATAGTGAAATTTTTTGTTTTATAAAACAAATAAATTTCATGTAACTTTTCCAATGAAATGGTTGACATTTAAAAAACTAATTGTAACCACACGTTCCCAAAACAAAGAAAATACTATAATAAAATATAATATTTTTACTAAGATATTACCATAAATACGTTTTCTTGTTGCAAGTGTAAACGAGATTACAATCCTGGTTATAGCGTAATGCAAGAAACAAATTTTTATTTCAAAAACTTTGAGTACTTAATTAAGTAGTAATATTTATATTTTGAATACGGAATTTATTACTACAATTTACTCTTATATTCCAAAAGTAAGTATTTTTCCATGTCCACCATGTTTATAGTGGCATCAAAGAATAAGCTTTTTTTTTCTTCTTTTTTAAACAAATTTCTATTGCACGAGATTGCTGAAGTTGATTTTATGTTTAGGTTTCGTTGCTGAAAGCTAAAAATCTACATTCTTATTGACTAGCTATAGAAAACCTCACTTAATGTAAGGTCGACCTATTTATTCGTTTCTTTTCGGATCATTGCATTAATTTTCTAGTTCATTTCGAATGTTACTAGCAAAGTAGATGTTTTTATAAAATAAAATAAATTAATATTTTTAATTTAATAAAACAGAATAACACAAACAACTTAAATTTAACAAATTAGCGATATTTTAGCAGAGTAGCAGAACGTCATAAGCCATTGTGTAGAAAGTAAATAACATATTACAGTGATGCCAGCTAATTAAAATCCATTACTTCTAAATAGAAGCGAAATAATATTATATCAGATATTTTCAGCATACAAATGTATATACGTTTTTATAATACTTCTTTATTAATTATAATTATTTATCAACGTTTTACAAAAATGTTTACAAAAAAGCAAAAGAGAAAATTGTGATAATGGATTATATAGACGTGTACAGTCTATAAAATCCATTATCACAATTTTGTCTTTTATAAAAAATACTTTATAAAATATACATTTATGCTAATTTCCTTAAGAGTCTATCAGAACAATAAGCCTGAAACAGGATTAGAAACTTTTACCTTTTTCTATGAAAATACGAAGATATAATTCTTTTTATTTTAGTATTGCGGAATGTAAGAAAAGGTGTTAAATAGAAATTAATTAATTGTGATTAATTTAAGCATTTTTTTCTTTTTAGATGTAATTAGTTAACAATTTCAAATAAACTTTTTTATTTTAATACTCATTTAGTATACAATATTGTACCAAATATTTTTAGTAAAAATGAAGATTTGATTGATAATTTCTTTAGAAAAACAATTTCTAAATAGTACCATTACTTCTAACATTACGTATTTATATTTCTATAAAAATCACCATTCTTATAGCAGCTGTATGGTTGTTCGTTCTTAATCATGTATAAAATGTTAATTTGAACAATAAGTGATTATATTAAGTTTACATTTTATTAAATAAATGCATAAAATAATTAAATAAATTTATAGCAATTGCTTAATTAATATGCATAATATGTAATTTAAATAAATAATCAATAAATAACACATGTAGATATTTTTAATATACAGTTTGAATCCGTCTATCTTTCATCTCACGGGAAAAAGAAAAAAATTCGAGATATAAAGGTTCCTGTCCAATAAACAGTAATAGGTTTGATTGGAGATACGATATTTTATAAATATAATAGCAAATACAGTACATAAACTGTATTAGGTATAAATAAAACATTTTAGACATACCTTAACAGAAATAGTTTGTCAATAGTTTCTGATGATCAGAGAAAAACAGCGTTTATTGCAACTATGAACTGCATTGCAAGAGATGTTTCTCAACTACAATTTGTACTATCAAAATGTAGTCGTCAAGCTTTGAATTCGTAATCGACATTTTAATCCATAAATTATAGAGGTTCTGTAAGAAAATTATTTGAAATAAACATGGAAAATATATTGAATGTAAACTGAAAATGCAGGGGTAAAAATAAATTTTAAGATAAACATGTTTGAGATAGAGAGGTTCAACTGTTTCAGAAATTTATATATATATAAAACAAAACATTAAATTTTCAACGAGATGTAAAAGATTTAATTAATTATGAATATTAAATTAATTGTTAATTTTTCCATTTAAGATTTTTACTATTCTAATTGTATACAGAATTACCTTTTTATTTTTAAATATATAATGCTGTAATTACTTTAGTTTGATAAATATAAGCTACGTATGGACATTCTTTAAAATGATATTTATTTTCATTTATTAGTAAATTAAATATGACGCTTTAGAATCAGAAAAAGTTAAAAATATGGGAAAACAAATAGAATTGTTAGAATGAATAATTGAACAAAACACGAAAAGGAAACGAAATTCATTTTTAATACCTATGAAAAAATGATTTATTATTAAAAATTTTCATGTTCAATTATACCATTCTTATGTTCTCCAAAATATTTATTCATTACAAATATGTACAGCATGACAACTAAATGAATTCTCTGTAAAAATTTCAGGAAAGTATGATGCCGCTGTTTTTTCTATTAATTACGGCACTTTACCATTGTTTCGAAAATCGAAAGAATTCAATAAAATGTAAAGAAACTTTATAACTTTCTTAACATAAAATGAATAAACAAAAATTTTCGTATCTTGTAATCAAATTTCTTTTGCATAAGATATAGTTGTTGTATTCAACATATAAAATTGTGCATGTTTTAAATAGCACAGATTTAACGCAGGAACAAATAATAAACATTGTTTGTTCCTGCTCAAAATAATGAATTTTTGGTCAAATGGGTAGATTTAAATAGAAACTAAAACAGATGTATGTAATATTGATATTTAAGCAGACTTCAGTGAAAAATATTTCGGATAAAAGTAGTTACTTTTACAAGTAATACCTTCTCCACTTTAATAAGGAATCAATATTTAGAAGTTATTAAGTGACATTACTTACTAAGAGATTAAAATTTCTCATAAAAATTTTAAAACGTAAAAAATATTCTCGAATTATACTAATTGATTATAAGTATAAAATGATGATTTCACTTTCAATTTTATTTTTACTGAAATACAAATGTATTTCAATTTTTATAGTAGTTGCCTTACAACCCATTTTTTAATATGCAGTATATGTGAAGATAAACCGATATGTGATATAAATCCAGACGAAATTACTCTGTATTTCAGAACATCTAGACAAAGCTTAAGCGAAAACGAACGCAGCAAGAATTCGGAACAAGTTTCTGTAAATAGTAATAAAATATAAGTACTGTCACTTCGAAAAATCAAACTGGAATAGAAATAATCTCTCAGATTCCTACGCGAATATGCTATTATTAAAAAATTTATATAACACTCTTTTACTTTTCTTACTCAAGCAATTTTTAATAGCAAAATACTGTTTTGAACATTATTAATTTTGTTTATTTCTTTCAAATGAATTATCGAATATATTAAGAAAGTTATAATATTAATATTTATTTATTTAAACTTTTACTCATTTTGATATGCATAGAAACTAACTTAAATTAAAAATATAATAGTTTAATCCTTTAATTTAATTGTTTTTTGAACAATTAAATAATTCTAATATATTTCAATTTTCAACTAATTCGACAGTTTTATCCGTGGTAATATACATATTCTTCAATACTGAAAATTCTGTCATTACTTATGCGTTTACTATTATATTAATATTCCTCTTTAATAAAATTTCTCAGCTGAGTTTATATTACGTCTCGCATAAAATCCAGTAAAATGAAAGTACTGTTTACTGTAAAAAAATTAATAAAATCGTAATAAACAATATTCTATTTTATTTAATAAAGCGTTTATAAAATAAACATATTGTTATTTGAATCCTCATTTAAAATATCACTCGCTTAATTCTTTACATGAAGATAAATCAAGACAAATACTTGCGTGTTTCTGATGATAAATTTGTTGAACTTCGATTTTCTTTTATTTTTCAAGTCTATGTAATTAGCAAAGGTTAAACTCATATTATAATAAGATAATCGCTATTTCTTTTTTCTTAACATCAGTTTAAAAATTTTAACTTATTGCGCATATACTATACATTGTAATGAACTAATACACTACTTTATTATTAATAATAACAAACATTATGAACATATTCCTATATAAGACGTTCATAAATATTTTATTTTTCACTTAAAATATGAAGTTACAAAACTAAAGATGAAAAATACCAATAACACGAGTCAGAACTACAAATATATCCAAATTCATTGCCAAATAAATAAATAAATAAAGTTATAATAATAATTTATCAGATCGAAAATTCTGGTTTTCATTTTAAAATGCATTTAAATAATTAATATTGATATTATATATAATTCATTTGACATTATTTAATCAATTATTAAATGTTTCCTTTAGACAGTAAATTTATTTATTTCATAGTATGAAATCTTCCTCAAAAGATAAGATATTATTCGACTGCAATCGAACTCATAAAATAGAGTGGAAGTTCTGTCATATCTTCATCTATTATATTGCTTGAATTATGTAAACATTAGAAGATAAATTTCGTTTTAATCGTTAAATTAGTTATAGAAATATTCTTTACTGGAATACGCAGTGCATTTTACATTATGTTAAAGTATACGATATTTATTCAATGAACGTTTTCTTTAAAATAATGATAATAAATGATAAAGCAATATTGCATTATTAAGTGTGATATTTTTAATATCTGTAATATTAATTACCAAATATTATGCCGGATACAATTAATTGTATTATTAATAAATGAAAATATTTTAATTATTGATAACATTAATATCATTAAAATATATTTATTTTTATAAACCATACTTTTACGTAATTAAAATTACTAAGAGGACTTTTATCTTTTAAACGCATTTGCTTGATTATTGCCAATCAACAAAATTCTCATTAATTTTGAAATATTACGCCGCAATAGAAGTTAATTTTTTGGAAATATTACATTACAGTTCGAATATTGTACAAGTTCCTTTAATAAATCGTACAGAAATACACTGAAATTTTTAAGGTAAATTTTGTTTGTTGAGATGGTCTTTTTTAAAAATAATAGAGTATAGTAAAAATTTAACTCGTTTGCATCAACAATATTGGAAAAATATTTAACGTTAAGTTTATTTTCTTGCAACTGCACGTAACAATTTTGTGGTCCATGATGTTAACACTACTTTTCTTTTATTATAGTAAAGGATTTTACCTGGATTTCTGGTAAAACCCGCATTGTTTTGTTTGAAACATTTTTTAAGGAGCAATGAGTGCAAATCCGATATTTCCACAAAAAATTCAAAAGTTCATACCTCCGTAAAATTTAGAAAATACCAAAACTGATTTTACTATACAATTTTTAAAACCATATAAAATTTTAGCAAAATGAATTTGGTTTAACGTATTCCTAAAAAGAAAACCAATTAAAAAATGTTATGTTTAGAATAAATATTATATTCTACTGGATTGCAAAATTCAATGTTGTACATCTTCTTATTCGTTTATATTAGCGATTTTATTATAATTTAAATAATTATATCATTAAAATATAATACAGTACACTAAAATTGAAAATTACAAACCTGTTTAACGCAATAAAATATTATCATATTAAACAATTAATGTTGCCTTCGCATTCCCATAATTTTTAAAATATTTATGTTTTCATTGTACCTTTTTTTATTTAATAATAATAATAATAATAATAAATAAGACATAATTATTAAGCATATTAAAATATTACTAAAAAAGTTTTCTTTATAAATTTTTCCAGATAATAAACAGAAATTATCATTTTAAAATTATACAATTAGTTACAAATTGTTTTGAACTTAAGTTCTATAATTCATAATATTTTTCTTCTTATATTTCCTGTATTTATATTATAAATTCGATAAGATTTATAAAACATTTATTCATTTCTAAAATTTCAAGTTTAAAATTCAATTATAAAAAATTATGATTTACTATAGTTAATTTATATTAAAGCAAACATTTAAAGCTTAATAATGTCACTAATTAATGTATTAAAATTGGGTTTGCAAGGAATAATTTTGATTAATAAAATATCTAAAAATGCAATCTAATAAGAAGTAATAAAAAAATAAGAATTTTTACTTGCAAGAGAGTATATCTAAATTTACATTTATTTTGCAAATGTGGATATCTCTTGTTTATACGATTGGAGAATTGAAAAGAAAATAAATTTAGAATATTTTACATCCTTTTACTTAATTCAACAACAAATCAGCCAAATAGACATTGACTATAAAGTAAACGAGGCAAGATTTTCCATGAAATGATTCTGTCGATGACATCAAAGGAAGACTAGTTATCTTTAGAGATTTAGAGTTTTCCACCCAGCTCCATCCAGATTACATATCCTATCGTTGAGGGACTTACTGTTGTCATCAGAGATTGCCATTTTTCCAATAGGAGTAAATTACTATCTATGACAGCAATTTGAAGAGATGAAAAACTATCTTGATGCCAAATATCTCTTTTGATATGGCTACCAACATAAAATATCATCGCAATGATCTTATCTGCTGTGTCATCATGAACTAGTTAACATTATTATTAAATAGTAACAAAGTGTGTGAAAATAATTCTTAAAATCGAATGATTAAACACACAAAATATTAAAGCAATATTATCTGAATTCCTTTTTACTTTCATTAGATTATATTTTTAGGATGGAGACGTAAATAATAAAAGTTTATTCAGCAGAAATATTTGACCTGTACAGCACTTTTTAAACAAACTTGGAAGAATACAAAAGAATTTTTTATGAAATGATTTATTTGGTGTCTGACAATAGCATCTGCTCGAATGACTCTTCAGAATGTCGCCTACTTGTCATGTTGTGTCGAACATTCAACTGTGTTCTAAGTACATACGCGGACACAATTTTGACATTTCTTTTGCGCTGTTCTCTTTACAGTTTTTACAGTATTTCTTATAATCTGCCATTCAACTGCTTTCCTCGCAAACGCGAAAAACTGTTAAAATGTCACAACAACATATCAATTTTTCAACTTCAGGTCGGTATATTTACTTATTTCTAAACATTTTGAAATTTCATATGCATTGTTTTTTCCCCAAATCTATTTTATATGCTAATATCATTTAAATAATTTACGCAAACATATTATTATATTAAAAAATTGAATAAGAAACTTATATTCTTTTTACTTATTAATAAAATTCAGTATCTCCAATACTTATTTAATTATTCATATAAATCATAAATTAGTTACATTAATTAACTATAAAAATCTAATAATTAATTAACTAATTACATATAAAATTGTAATTATAAGAAAGTTACAAGTGAAATATATAAAAATTTCACATTTGTAATAACAGTATTTCAAATAGTAGAAAGTATCATGAAAAAACTATAATTTCTTATCATATAGGTTTAATACAGACATGAAAAATGTTTTATTTCGAATTTAAAATCAAAAATATGATTGAAGAGTCTCTGATTATATTTAAAAACTGATGAATATTTACTTTTAAGTTGCTTTTAATTTATAAACAACTAAACTGATCAGTGCTTTGAAAAAACTCCATCACATTATATTAGAAAAAACAAAAATGAAATAAAATAAAACTCTGGTCAAAACTAACATTAAGAAAATGGAGAAATGATGTTTCACACTTCTTTAAACACCATGAGCTATTTTTATTTATTATTTACTTATAAATTGTTTTCATTTTTTACAGAAAATTTGTTTGTGTATTTAAAAAATATATATATAACCTATACATTATTTCTTACTGCTATTTGATACATTTATACTCAAAATGACCAAAAATAATTGATTAAGTCATTTTAAATAGAAAAGTTAATAATTTTAATTATTAAAATTTTAAAAATATTATGTATATGATTTTTTTAATAACTTTAAAACGTCTTAATTTTGCTAAGAAATCCTATCAAATTGAATTTCTTTAAATTCAATAAAATCAATTGTGAGATTAAGGTCACCAAATCTTTAATCAGCTATAATATTGAATTACAGAAAGTTGTCCTTTGTGAATTAAAGAACTTGATCGAAGCATTATTCTATCCCTTACTAGAATTGTTTCTTCGATTTTATTGAATTCCCTACATTTTGATAATACGTTCTTTTCTTTTAACTCTATAAATAGCTAATAAAGAGTTAAATATAAGATATAATCGTAATTTTAAATATTAACTTAATAACTGACAATTTGATAAATGATCTGATGAATCGATTTGGAAAATTCACTTAATTTTAAATATATAATGAGAAGAAAGGTAAAAATATCTAAAATAGATTGGGAATATAACTTATAAAATATTATAAAATCATTATTATATTAAATCCGGCCAATAAATAAATAATATAAAATAACTTAATATTTACATGGTTGCCTGTTTGCTTCGATAAGAAACAAATCAAGCAACAAGACTATACAATAAATTAATGAAAACATTATATGTATAAATAATATTTATATAAACATGTTTAATTTTTAAAAAAAAATTATTTTCAGTGTACAAAGAATGATACCATTTTTATAAACAACCACAAATTTAAAATAACCAGAAAATTTTATATTAAAGCAAAATATAATGTATCTACTGTATTCTTTTTATTTTTATACAAGGAAAGAATAATTGAATATTTGCCAATTTATTTTATATTTTAGCAGTTATTAGTTTTATAAAATTAATTAAATATAATTTCAAGGGTGTTAAAAATTTTAATATTAACCACAAAAGAATTCATCGATAATCGTAATCTGATGCATCGATTTTTCTTTAGAACGGAGTTGCTGTAAAATTGTTCCCGGACTAGCTTTAAATATCCGCCTTTGAAAAGATCTTAATTACTGACTCTCTATACCTTAACGACATTTGGGTTGTTTTAACGACTTCAGTGAGACCACATCAACCGGATAAAGTGAGTCTGGTAAAAGATTTATTGGCTGATAAGTTTACTTCCTACTGTTAACTGAAAATTCATTATATTTGTTTTCTTAGATTCTTCGGAGCGAATTGTCCGCTTAATTGAATTTCTTCATGTAAAAATATTTAAATCGACAGTAGTACAGATGATCTTAATACATCATTACTATTAAAATTTAATTTATATAGCAACTGTTACAAGTTATATTTTAGAGATCTTAAAACAAATATTGCTTTTTCATCAAAAAATCACTTTTTCCTGTGTTTGATATATATTAAACGCGTTACATTCTCTTCATAATGGCTGATATTTTTTTTATCTGTGTTATTAGTCAAGAAAATTTTCCAAGAAAGGAATTTAATATTAGAATGCTAGGCGAATAGATCGATAAAATTCTCTTTGACGTATTACAAAGACTATCTTTATTTAGATATTTTAGTTGAGTTGTGATAAAATTCTTAAATAAAAAACTCATTTTTTATCATTTAAATTATAATAAGATAAAGAAACGAATGTTACTTATTTTATGCCAATATTAAGTTTAAATAATTATATTCTTATAATTTATAACTTTCAGTATTATTAGGTCAAAACTATTTTCGAAAATTTCATCTTGTACCAACTGCTATACACAAAGAGATCGTAAATTGTTATAATCATAATGTATTTTTTCTTTAATGATAGTTGAACCAGTTTAGAGAATTTCGCTACCGTATCGGATCTATGATTATCAAAAAGAATAGTAGATGAAAGTACATTATCTGAAACGAAACACCTTATACAATCTCAAGCGGAAGATATATCTACTGAAGGAGAACTATCGACATCGCACAGATCAATATTTTCTGTATTTTTTACAGATATATTTTACATTAGTTTTAATGTTCGTTACACCAATAGAACTCTTTAATATTAGTTTCCAAAACCTCGTAAATTATATTAACATAGTATTAAAAAATCAAATATGCATATAAGATTTTATTGTTATGGTGGTAATGAAGAATTATTATTATTGTTATTGTTATTATTATTCTTAAAAAGATAAGTTTCAAACTTTTTCTGGAAACATTCTTTTATAATTTATACTTCTCATTAAATTCTAAATCTTTAAACAAATGATTTTACTAATTAATGTCATCATTCTATTGAATTAATTCTTCAGAGTTTACGTAATTTCATACCAAGTGACAAGAACAATCTAAGTAGATTTAATCGTTCTGTTAATGGCTCTAACCATTGTTCTTATCAGATTTAATTATTGTGTTAATACAAAAAGCATTTCTAATAGTGTAGCAAAAAACCGGTTTACTACTAATCTAACAAATATATATATAGTTTGCTTATTTAATTTTACGAGAAGGTGCGAAGATTCAAAACATTTTTAAGTTATTTTCTCGAAGAAATATTAAATAAGAAACTATTTATATTAAGCAAATAAAATTATATAATTTATGACATTTTATTTGGCATTTAACTGAAATTTAATAATAAAATTTTTCAGATTAATTGAAAATTAAATATTAGTTTATTTTTAAAATTTTAATATAACTTCGCTAAAAATCATGAAAATGCAAAGAAAATAAACCGCTGTTCTTCAAAGTTGTCCTATTGAAATGTTGCAAGATTGTTTACTCTTTCAAGAATATCTCTATTTAAAAGACTCTCCTATGATGATCATCAATCATGAGTTAATAATGTTCTTTATACAGGGTCATTCAAAAGGAATGCTTCCATTCATAGTGCGTATGTACTGTGCAGTACAATATGTACAGTACAGTACCATATCAAAGGAATATATAAATTACGATGTAAATCGTTTTAACATGTAATTGTCAAAATATACCGTACATACAGTTAATTATTATTAATTATTTAATGAATGTGTAACTGAGGAAATTACCGTAAAAAATGGTTAAATACTGTAGTTTTCTAGTTACATATCCATTAAATAATTAATAATAATTAATTGTACTATATACGTCGAGATTACATATTGTGACGATTTACACCGTAAATTACATATTTCCTTGACAGCTCTTAATATGATATTGTATGTACAGTACTGTACTAGGAGAAGCATTCCATCGTTTGGTGCGTTACTTTTGAATGACTCTGTATATTAAAAGACATTCTAAGTCAGATATTTCCCAAAGCAGTCGATATCGACCTCAAGGGGTCAATAAGACATTTCTGGGGTCGATTGTAAACGATTCATTAAAAATTATCATGTAATGAATTATGTATATTATAGTTCAAGAGGCCGTAAATTTACACACTTTTTAAGTAGATCTTTTCTTTAAAAACAGTTTGCAGATTAATACTGGCTCACCAGATAATTAGTTAATTTATTATTATTATTGGCTGTATTAGAAAAATTGAAAGATTAATCAAAGAAGACACAGTCTGTCCAAAAATATTTTTGAATCCATCATTTATTTCATGTTACGTGTTCTAGAACACCCTTCGACGACCGGACCTTTCCTTTGAGGCTACTAAGCCGCCGGGTAAAAGACACATAAAAAAAAATCTAAATTAAAACAAGAGTAAAAAATTCGGAAACTGGTGGATCTTACAGACATCTTCAGGTTTTATCCTATCCCGTTGGCCTAGCAGCCTCAAAGGAAAGGTCCGGTCGTCGAAGGGTGTTCTAGAACACGTAACATGAAATAAATGGTGGATTCAAAAATATTTTTGACAGACTGTGTCTTCTTTGATTAATTAAGTAAAAATTGCCTAAAGACGAAATTCAACAATTAAAAAATTGAAAGAGTTAATAAAAATTCGAGGAATCTTTCAAGGGATCGACAGTCAAAAGAGTTGAGGACTGTTCTGAGCAATAATAATTTTCTAAACCTTTTATGCATCATTCAAATTTCTGTTTATATTTTAAATTAAAATATTAAATTTAAAACATTTACTGTAAATTATTCAAATAATTTTATTTAACTAATTGCGTTATCATTAATATTTTGAGTTTATAAAATGGTGTTTTGTAATACTCTCATTATTTTTAATTTTTTATTCTTAGTCAATTTTAACATTTCGTTACCAAAGTATTTTATTATAAAAATCAAATAAACATAAACTTTTAACGAATTGTTCAATCCGTTTCAAACTAAAGCTTCTTCATTCGCGCAATATTTTTAAATTATAAATATGAGATATAAATCTAAAGTGTTTTATTCCTGTTCCTTGGAAATGACATCAGATAAAGCTGGATGACCTGAACTCTGTCATTTTTCTCTGCCACAAAAAGAACCTTTTACCTCGGGGTGTGTAAGTAATATATAATGTGTCACTATTATGTCACGAGAGACGCTCTCAAGCTTGACAATACTTTTATCCATGTAATGTCTTTATCAAAAATATTAAAACAAAATACTGATAAAATTATCCGAATTATCATTCTTCATATTTTTGTTTAAAATATTTATTTTAAACAATATTTTTAAAAACTTATGAATAAATACAAAGCCTTGGAATCTAGGATTTTTATATAAATTTCACAATACAAATATTTTAGAATTTTTCTTTTAAGAGAAAGTATTGCTATATATCAGTTAAGCAGTTATTCAATAACAAACAATAACAGCAGAATCATCCTTTTTCATTATTTTTTTGTAAACTCAACACAACTGAGTTTCTTCACTCTTTACAGAAAATGATCGATTATTTCAAATCAATAACTTGTGTAAAATAATAAATGTAACATCATCGATTTACAGAGAATGTATCCATGTTGATATTTGTAATGGGATAAAATATAACAGAAAATACTTTATTTATACACCAAATAATTATAAAACTATATTAAAATACAATTAATTTTAATCAAAATAAACATAAATATAAGTTGAAAAACTTTGTTAAAATAAATTAATTACTGATAAATCAAATTGCGTTACGACAAGAAAAACAATTTTATGTTAATTATACAAGGGCCAATTTATTCATTAATACTGTAATGAAAACAGTTGTAACATGAATGAGATTTTTTAAAAAATAATTGTTAACAGTCATTCATCGTTTTTTGAATAATTAAGAAAAAATAAATTAATTTCTAGTTTTTAAAAATATAATTCAAAGTAAAATATATTCTATAAATCGTAAATATTTATAAAATACTTTTGACTTAAAATTTAAGAAAACGTGGGTGTAAACGTTTTTTGTTATTCAGTAATGCGAAATTTTACGAAAGAAATTATAAATTGTATTTTCTAAATGATTTAACTAAATTATAACGCAGATATTCTATATTATTAACAATGTTGGAAACTGCTAGAAGTGAAAGAGAAGTTTCTACCGCTCCCTAGGGTCTTGTTTAATTAAATGATACCATTTTCGATCAGTTCATTAATTAGAGAAAATTAAAGAGTCTTCACAGTTTAATTTTAGTTACATTCTATACAAGTAATATATTGATACGATTTAGGATATTCAAATATTCATTAAATTACAATATATTATATAAGTAGAATAAAATTGATTTTTAAATTTTCGTAACATTAATTTAATTTAATTTATATACATAAATTAATGTTAGGCATAAAATTATAAATTAAAATTATTTTTATAAAGTATCATATCGTATTTTAATTATAAAGTATGTTTTAAAATCAATGACACAACTTAAATAAGCAAAATAGATTACTTTATAAACATATTTAATTATTTTTTTATGTTTTAGAATAAGAAGGGGAACTCTACTATGACAATGCGATGTCTTCTGAAAATATCCATTTTAATATAGAAGTTAAGTCTATTGTTCTATCAGTTTTAAAGAAGTTTTGCACAACAATGAAGATTAAGTTTCTATCTATTTAAAATGCAAATAAGATTGAATATGATTATTTTCTTCTACATTTTCTATGGCGACATGCTATTAAGACAGTGTATCTCATTACTCTACACGATGTTTTCTAGTTAAAAAATAATTTTTTTTTTAATTTTAATTTAAAAAAAGAAATTTAAAACAATAAATTATTTTTTCTTTCATTTCCAATTATCGACTTACATAAAATTTAATAAATCGATATTATTGCATAAATCAATACCTTTAAAATCAATTTTAACGTAAATATACCGGTAAGTAAAATAAATTACAGTAAATATATCTAAAAATTTCTTTGTTTTTAATTTTAAAATAATATAATAAACGTAAACAGGATATATTATAAACCTTTTATTATATTGATTCATCTTTATGTAAAAAGCAATAAGTATTTATGTAAAATAAAGATATATTATCCATAAAAATGTATGTTTAATATCATGAAAAGTAGGGAGTACAGTATATAAAATATTTAATAAAGTCAAAATTTTAAAAAATATATCTCTTATAAACGCTAAATTCAAACGAAAGTAAATAGTTATATTTGTATGAGATTGGCAATTGAATTGCGTACTTTGTTGCATTTTATGTCTTAATAAGACATTCATTCACACATCATTATACATGTGAAAATTCGAATAAGCACAAAAACTAGACTTTACAGTGTATTATATATTCGGATTTACATTTTAAATAAATATTTCTGTTCAAATTTATTTAATAATCTATGATTTTAATTATACTGCTGCAATTTAAAAAAATTATTTTAAAACTTTTACTTATATTTGCTTTCAAATTTTTATCTTTTTCCATAAGAAAAAGAATGCGCTAGTTATTATATTTCGCAAACAAACTTTTACTTATATGAAGTACAGTTTTTTGTTGCGTCAATCTGTAAAAAATGTCATTATAAGATGACACTTGTCTGATTCACAAACTTTCTGACAATTGTTTCTTCCAATATTTAATTTTAACCTGTCAACAAAACAGTGTTAAAGTTAACATCTGTTTCCATTTAAAAAGAAAAATTTAGAAACTGATGTCTGTACACAAAAGAAATTTTTGATTGTAAAGTTGAAAAATGTATTTACTTAGAGGTATATTTTTTATAACGTGCTGTTAATTAAACATTGGTTTCCATAAATTAAGAAATAAACGAAAAAAATCATTATAATAAAAAACTACATCCAATTTAAATGAAATTTTATGGCATTGATAATCTTATAATTTGTGTTACTGAAAATCTCAAGAATATTTGATATAAAACATTTTCATTTACATGTACAGTACGTATAAATAAAAAACTAATTGAAAAATAGAAATACCAAAAATTAAATCTGAGAAATGAGGAGTGTGGTGCGCAAAACAGCGATCCAGGACCGACAGGGAAGTTTCATGCTGTATTAGACAGTAACACTCATTGTTCTCGCAAATCAATGAAAAACAAATGCACGGGTATGGGGGAAGGATGGAAGGCAGTAATACGCCTACCAAGAGCGTCGTAGATATGATCCATTGGGTTTACATTGGGAGTGTGCTAGCCACTCCATCTGGCCAATAGTCTTCTCTTCAAAGTACTGCTGCATTAGACGAACTGTATAAGGGCAGACATTATCGGTCTGCATTATAATGTGTCTTTAATTGCAGCTGTATATGGACACATAAAGGAGATCAGGATATCTCTACTACTGAGCAGTCAGGTTTCATTTTGGCAGCTCATGGAGCGCGTTCTACATCCATCTAAAGTAGGAGTCACCACAGCGGACCAGATAACAGAAAATGATGACCGCGGGCCTTATAACCATTTTGTTCAATACAGCACACTGAATACAAAAAATAAAAACAACCAGCATTTCACCTCAATTTACTATACATCTATTGGAACTCACTTAAAAGTCTCAATACAATTTCTACCAATTTAAATACTGAATACAGTGGAATATCGTTAACTTGAACCGGGATAACTCGAAGTCATTTTCTTTCCCAATTATCCCAAAACGTGTTAAATCAACTGATTAACTCGAATTCCCCGAAACTTTTAAATTCGAAGTTTTGAATTTTTCCTATTCGAGTTAACCAAGCTCTACTGTATTGTTTAATATATATATAAATTCAAATATATTTTTAATAAAACATTTTCAAAATTGTTCATCACCTAAATAGGTTATATTTAATAAAAAAAACTGGTTTGTGATCCTTCAAGCAATTTGTTTAGAAAAAATAACAAAGAAATCAATAAAGATTTAGAACTGAACGCAACATTTACTACATATTTTTCACTTTTTGAAAATTTTTTAACGTTTACACAAATTAATAACCGAGATTTACTGTTAACACCTGTGGCGTATTTATGGGAGAAATGTGGGTGTTGGATTCTCAGTAGCTTTAGGAATAAAATTTAAACAAAAAAATTCGTTTTAAACAACAAATCTAAAGATACATTTTTTAAAATGAATAATTTAATATCAATCAGATATTTTATTTTATTATTGTAATAAAAAATAAGTGCTTGGTTATCAATCGCTTACTTATACTGCATGACTGGATTGTTTTGGAAAAATGACCATAGCTTTGGATATAGAGTTTGTTCTTTTAGTTGTATCGGGTACATTCTAGAGCATTTATCTGGAGGGTATATATGGAACGTTTAATTTTTCTTCATTCTGACTGTACTTTTTATATAAATCTCCCAGATCATCCCGGAGCAAAATCTTAGTAATATCACTGGGTTACTACATAATAGGAAACAGTTAAGTAATGTTTGCATTGCTCCTGTGGACTATTTTATAGTGCTAAAATTTATTCGATTATAAAAAATATAGGATTGTAGCATTCTAGCTTTTGGATATTTTAATATAAATAATTTATGAATAAATACAGTATTTATTCAATGCTAAGAATGAAAAATATTTCAAATTAAAAGTAATATTTTTCATAATGAGTCAGTTATTTTACCAGAGAATACGAATAATTCATTTTATTAAAATAATTTTTGAATGCTTAATCGTCAATCTCTAATGTCTCATTTTCAGTAGAATATAATGAATGTGTAACATTTTGTTTTTAATTATTGTATATAGGACGATAGTTATCCGAAAATAAATGCAAAATGAGAAATATGAAAAGAGTTGCCGATGAGAAGCATTGAAAGATGGAACATTGTTTCTTTTTCATTTGAGTATCATTAACGTAAGAATATAGCGTTTAATTAGAAGAAAAGTGGTCGCGATAAACATCAAAACAGTCTTTATTGAAAAGACTTTAAAATGTGAATACGTAGACGTACAACATCGTATCTTATTCGATCGACACTACATCTCTTTAGGTGGCAAGGCAATATAGACCTACACTTGAAAGTGAATAAAATATTGTATATTCAAACGTAAGTAGAAAGAGGTAATCCTATTTAGACTCCTCTTTGTGAGCTCGTTACATCAGAGTAGTCAAAATAATTATTAAGAATTATATAGTTATCATATTATTAGAATAATTATTTTCATAAAAATCAGATTAAGAACAATTAAAAAACTGAAGCAGAAATAAAAGTAGAAGATACAAAATTAAGAACAAATTATTAAATTATTCATGAAAGAATCGAAAAAGACAATTGTCTTGCCTGATTGCATGAAAAACTCCGTTTCGAATATGCATGATAAAAGAAAATTACAGAAATGATAACCCAAATTGATTTGCTGTTATTGTTGAGTAAACATAACAACTGATGCAAAACGCCGTCTTCAATTTGAATACTGATGAACGAAAACCAGGTAATCAATCATTCATAAACGAAGCGAATTTTGCTTTGAATTGAACGAAAGTATAAAAGAATTTGAAATGATACTTTTATAGTTTCATGTATTGAGAGAAACACTTATCCGATTTAGTTAAAACTAACGTGAAATCACTTCAAATAATAAGTAACCAAAAATGTATATTTACCGAAGTTGATAAAAAGTTTTGTTTGTGATTTTCTGATACAAAGACTTTCTTGAATCAAAGAATACCAAGCATGACATAAGTATTAAGTTAGTCTATTTAATGGCCGTGATCTACAACATTGAGCATAGATTTATGCTTCATAAGTAGGTGAGGACCTATTGCATTTAGTCATTGTTGACCTGTAGCATATGCACGTTTTTATCTTCATCTGGAAATGTTTTTTGCTTTAGATTTTTTTCTCTGGTCTTGTTGTGTTGAGAGTAGGTTAAAAGTATGAGACGGCGGATGAGTTAAGTGGGGTCTGACAACTAGTTCATACGCGGGTTATGGTTCTGCTGTCAACACGTAACTGTAAATCCCATGTGTCTGTTCTTAGTAGTGCTATTATAATGTCATCTTTTCGGTTCTTCCTTTCTGAGCCATGGTTTATACTGTAAAGTTTATTTTTGAGTTGGCTGTCTCTCATTCTATTTGCCATTTGTGGAGTATGTAAGTATTTATATGACTATACAGATATTTATAGTGTGGAGAAACCATATTTGTAAACTAGTAAGGGTGGTAAAAGGCTGTTTGGAAAAGTTATCTGATATTTCTCCTTTCTGGATTCCAATTTGTTCAGAAATCTACAAAGAATCTAAGGTGTATGTAATTGGTAGAAAGGAATGTATTTGGTAGACGAGTAGATGGTCAGTTATGTTATTTCTCAAGATTGTGTAGTAGAGTGGTATGAGTCTGTGTAAATAATACATTCATTGCCATAAAAATGAGCGCACCAAGAAGTTGTCGTATTGCTGCGAAATTTGGCATGCAGATAAGTCTCAAACAGATATGGAAATGATTAGAGTTATAGCGATGGCGTGATGACTCATTGCGTAGTACCCTTGGCCTATAAAAAAGCGCAAAGGCATCTGTACCTGTTGCAGAGGGACGCCGTATCACTAGAGATGTTTTTACGTCGCAATCGAAGACCATATGAACAACTAACCGAGTTTGAGAGGAAAAGGATCATCGGGTTGATAGAAGCTGGATGGTTACGACGTTATTTATTGCCGTCCTTCGTGAAAAACAGGCAAGAATCCATAAACCCATTTCAAACAAGCAGCACCAAACTTCATATTAATTTGTTATAATTAACAAAGTGAATTTCAAATTAATAAAGTAAAATAGAACTTTTATCATCATTATTCTTTCGATGTTTATATCGTTTAAAACAATTCATGATAGTGGTCCGCGGGATTCAAAATTGTGAGTTTAGTTTTCTGTGAAATCAGAAAGGTTGGCGACCGCTGTTCTATATGACTGTAAAACACTATTTGACACGTTTAACTTTAAGGATGATTTCTTTCCCTGAAAACGTATACACCGATAGAAAAAATACATAGCCTTTAGTTTTTTACATTCTACAATACTATCGCGGAAGTTGGATGTACGGACTCTTAGTGATACGTAAAAATTTTCTGTGGTTACGAAAAATCTGCAATTGGTTAACATAGTTTGTAAGTTAAAGTGAGTTCATAATCTTTATTTTATATAAAGCATACAGGGAAATTATTGCTACGAGTAATTAATTTGTATTACTCAGGATTTTTGGAGCAGAGCGTTAGAAAAGCTTCTTCTATGAAGCTTTCAGAATTGGGTTCGTTCTCAAAATCTGCTCGATCGATTTTGATTAAACTTTAACATTTTCCATTAATTGAGATGAGAAATCCAAAACTATACTGAGGGTTCATTTAAATGTAAAAAAATCTTGGGAGATCATTTTTGACCGATTGCAATACTCTCTCTTTGTTATAATAGGCCGAGAAAGTAAAACTAGGCGTCCATGACTTCGTTTTCGTTGTACAGTACAAATTTATTAACGTGACAATGTCCTTGTTTTCTGATGAGACTGGGCTCACCTAATGGAATGTAGGCCTAGGGATCAAAAATAAAGACAGCTTTTCATGCTCCTGACGGAAAATAAACGCAAGAACAAGGCAATTGCCATCAATTCTGTTGTTTTTGGATCGTCTCTCTGTACCCGGCTAGTGTAAGGATCGTATCTCCCACAGACGGCAGGTAAAAGGATAGCCTCTTTTGTGCCTAACAAGTGCAAGAATCTTTTCTTTCTTTCTGACTCCGTCTCCGGCTCGATCTTTTATTTTATTTTTACTTAATGTTCTGAGTAATAAAAATATTTTAAACTACAAAACAACAAAAATTGAATTTCGTAGGTCAATTTTCGTACATTTATAATCGTTAGACCGAACGTTATGTAATAGAATAATACATATTTTACACCTCTGTTTTTCATGGTTTGATTTTTCGGCCATTGAAAAGTAAACGTAACATAATATTAAAAAAATTATTACCAATTAAGATCTTACTGGTGTGGTTTTAGCAATCCATTAGAATTGCGAGCTCAGATACGACGCATTTTCTGAAGTAAGAATCTTCAGAAGCTTTAGAAGCTCCTAATAACCAATCTTGTAATATAAATGTGCTTCATATAAGTATCTAACTACACCGCACTATATAATTGAAATGTTTTAGCTTATCTTTGCTCCAAAGCATTACGAAAATAAGAAAAATATTAAATCAAAAGTCTAAATTTCCTTTCAAACGAGGACACAAGAAACAAAACGTGGACAATCGTAATCAATTACTGTGATGTCACCAATTGTCGTATTTCAAATTAGACTCAAAAGATAGAAAAAAATAAGTTAACTTATTTTAAAATAGATATATATAAATGAAATATTTTGCATATATTTAAATTTTCTTTTCACATTAACTATGCGATTTCTTAATATGCAAGTAAATCAATGTTATCTCTAAGTGATTTTTGTGAAAAAATTCATTGAAAATAGATTTTGTAGATCAAATGAAATGATACGAAAAATTTCTGATTACAGAAAGTTGGAAAATGATAACGTTTCTAGAGGAAACTGAATTCGCATAAATTATCATTCAATATTAAAAACGATCGCTTTATCTTTTTACCTATCTCCACTTTATAAAATACTAAATAAACCTGCTCAAAATAAATCCATGTTATTAACTTAGTTGAAGATCCTTCTTACTCGTCACGTGATCTTTACAAATGTTCCGTCCCGAGTCGTTCTTTACGCCTCGAGATTGTCCGTTTGATGGTCCGTTGAAAGTCACACCTCCACACTCGATAATTAGTTATATACAGTTTATTTACAAATATTTACAAAGATATACACTATGTAATAGCATTACGTACACTACAGTATCGAAGCTGTGATGCAGCACGTCGACTTAGCTGGCCTGGGAACACGAGTCACTCTTCCGGAGATGGCTTAACCTCGTGGCCGTCCGTCTCTACAACAACCTTTCTCCAGAGGACTTTCCAAGAGGAGAACACTCTCTCTATCCGCCTCAAAGGTCTGCCTGTTGTTAGAGACCGCCACGTACCAGGTCCCTCGCCCTTTCTCCTCGCTTTTTTGCCACCCTTCCAATTTAAGGGATTCTGGCACTGCCTCCTGCGACCAATCACTTCCTTCCCCTTCTTAGAGCCTTCCAAGACGTCCGCCCTATCTCCCGCCGACGTAGCTCACATTTGCGTCCGTGCTTTATTTATTCTTGTTTTCTCAAGCTGGCCGGCACGTGGCCAACACATTGTCCCTTAAGTGGAGACGCTCCACCTTTGATCCTTCCGGCCGTTTATGGCCCCGACCCCAGGTGGGAGCAATTACCTCAGTCGGGCGGTTTCTTTGACACAGGCCGCCAAAGGCGACCTTTACACCTCCCACCGACAAGGTTCAAACTGCGCTTCAACAAAAGCCTGTTTGACATAAACAATACTACCGCGACACACAGCAATCTTTACCGTACAAATTATTTTGTTACACTACACTTCCTCCTTTCTTATTACAAGGATCAAGTTACTACAAATAATAAACTATACTAACAATATACAGTATTTAATATTTTACAGAAAAAGATATTTTACACAGTCAATAACATCTTCGGCAAATTGTCCCGTCACATTGCATTCAGAATCGCCTGGTAGATACTGATTACATCTATCCGAAGGACTTAATACCGAAATTAAACTGCCTTGTCTGTACGATCTGGGGGTTCCGGATTGCTCCTGATTTCCCGTCTGGATAGTACGTCGATCTCATTACGATTTTTCCCTCTTCTGTGCGCGATTTTTGCCTTATTATCCCGCGCTACCAATGCCCTAGGGACCGATTGTTCCTTAAGAGGCGTGCGGTCAACTAGCCGAAGGGGAACGCTTGCCTGCCGACTATGACCCGCCTTACAATATTTTCTAGCATCGCTCTTTTTATTTGTCGTGGGGCTCGTCCTATTTTCCCCGCTTTCTTTCGCAACCGTAACCCTCGCGACTGGTTTCCGTCGCCTATTCGTTTTCGTCCGTTCGACTCTCCTCAAAACGCAATAATCGGCTGCCGAAAGTAATGCATCTGTACCGCAGCTAAGTTCGTCAGTTAATGCGCAAGTTATCAAGGCTGGAGCGTAATCATTTTTCTTTTTATTCGACCTCCCTTCTAGTCTTACAGGTATTGTCGCTAACACTGCTGATACCTGCTGCCCAAATGCGCTGATCAACTTAACCTTTCTCGCTGCCCGCGACACGTAAACAGGCACTACAGACTTCCTAATTACCGTCATATCTACCCCCGTGTCCACTATTGCAGAAAATTTATTACCTTTACAAGCGAGCAGGAGATTTTTGTTTCACTAACGGGTACGTTTCCGCTGATCGTTTCCCTGTTCACCTTTACCCTAGCTACTAGCTGCTCGTCCGATTCTACTGTTTCGTCTATTTTAACCGCTCGCGTTGCTTTAGGCTTTGGTCCTTCCTCTTTAATATTTCTCCGAGGACAATCCCTTCTGAGATGACCCATTTGGTCACAGACATAGCATCTCATTCTTGATCCTCCATTGTTCGCGCTCATGCCTCCAGTTCTAGTGACTGTTCTATCCCTTTCGCGTTCAGGTATAAGTCTAACGTCACCCTTTTCCACAGCCTCCGCATGCTTATCTGCGTATCTGGCTAACTCTTCCGGTGGGAACCAGCCTTTACCTTCTTGCAACAAAACGTAACGCTTAGTGTCGGCATCTAACTTAGTCTTAAGGTGATCCGAGACCACTAATTTTGTTAGCTGCCCAAAAGAATCTACGCCTCTACTATTCAGATAATACCGATACAGATCCTCCATTCTAGCTGCAAATTGGGGCCACGTTTCTTTGCTTCCCTTTTCAGCGGAAGTGAACTCTTTGAGGTACTCAGCGGCAGACAGTCTCAGCTCGTCTAGTAGGAATTGTTTTAAGGTTTGGTAATCCCTGATCTCGTCTGCCGTAAGCCTATTTAACGCCGTTTTACATTTCTCCGATAGCACCGTTAAAACTAGCTGCCCCTGAAGTTCTTCCGGCACATCGTACGTTTGTAACACTACCTCTACGGCCCGAAACCACGACGGTACTTCCGCCTCCTTGTCTGGCATTTTAGGTAAAGCCCATCTGATTTTTCTAGCTAGGCTATCCAAGTTACCTCCCAGCTCAGAGTTATTACTAGTCCTAGATTCACTCCGTAGACGATCTCTCTCTAACTCTATTTCGCTTTTTCTAATTTCCATTTCGATTTCGCTTTTTCTAATGTCCCTTTCAATTTCCCTGTTTTTAATTTCTATTTCTTTGTTTTTAGAGTCTATTTCAGCTAGTCTGACCTGTAAGCGTAATTTCTCTAACTCGTCAGACTCATGCCCCTCTACTTCGTTTCGGTTATCCATAACCTCGACCTCGGAATCCAAAATTTCCCTTTCTGGCTCCGTATCCATTTCCTGGGATTGACTAAGATCAGCCCGACCTCCCTGATCCTCAGAACATGGCATACCCCTTTTTGACCCTTGAGTCCTTCCGCGTCCCGGCATTCTGAATACAAATAATCAAGAACAACTTACCACTGTTGAGTTCTGTTCCGCCTTGATTTCCGGCTACTCTTCCTTCCGTAAGTATCCAAATCTCGAATGTGGGCTCAGTACTTTCCTGTCGTCTTGCGAGAATCTCCTGAAGATTTGCAAGAAAATCCTGTCGAAGACTGCGCCAGTGAAGATCCTTCTTACTCGTCACGTGATCTTTACAAATGTTCCGTCCCGAGTCGTTCTTTACGCCTCGAGATTGTCCGTTTGATGGTCCGTTGAAAGTCACACCTCCACACTCGATAATTAGTTATATACAGTTTATTTACAAATATTTACAAAGATATACACTATGTAATAGCATTACGTACACTACAGTATCGAAGCTGTGATGCAGCACGTCGACTTAGCTGGCCCGGGAACACGAGTCACTCTTCCGGAGATGGCTTAACCTCGTGGCCGTCCGTCTCTACAACAACCTTTCTCCAGAGGACTTTCTAAGAGGAGAACACTCTCTCTATCCGCCTCAAAGGTCTGCCTGTTGTTAGAGACCGCCACGTACCAGGTCCCTCGCCCTTTCTCCTCGCTTTTTTGCCACCCTTCCAATTTAAGGGATTCTGGCACTGCCTCCTGCGACCAATCACTTCCTTCCCCTTCTTAGAGCCTTCCAAGACGTCCGCCCTATCTCCCGCCGACGTAGCTCACATTTGCGTCCGTGCTTTATTTATTCTTGTTTTCTCAAGCTGGCCGGCACGTGGCCAACACATTGTCCCTTAAGTGGAGACGCTCCACCTTTGATCCTTCCGGCCGTTTATGGCCCCGACCCCAGGTGGGAGCAATTACCTCAGTCGGGCGGTTTCTTTGACACAGGCCGCCAAAGCACCTTTAAAACTTATTTATTTTTTAATATTAAACCTAAATTTTTGAGTTTCAGAAAAATTTGAAATTTACTTTTGATTTTATTAATCTTTAAGTTTTCACTTTAAATTAAAGAATAAACATTATTTTTATCTTTCGATTTTAGCGGCAGACACCACTTAACATATTATTTGGACCGACATATTATAGGGCTTTAACATATTACTGGCCTCTTAAAGTTTGAACCTATAATAACTTACACTCCATAAAGCAAAAATTATTCAGTACTTCTTGAGCTTTATATTTTTGAGTGTGATTTTTGGAAACTCTGGTGCAATTTAAGAGCCTGTTAGCTGCCCAAATAGCACCGATTGCAGAACTTTATATAAACATAAATATGAACCAATTGCTTGAAATGAAAGATCAGAAAAAAATATGTAAGTTATATCTAATTGGGGACATTGTTACGCTATCTACGAATTGTATACATTGCTTTTCACAGACACAATGTAGTGACACTTTTCAAAACACTAGGCAGATTATTCATCTTTTATTCGGTTGGATTTTCCAACCTAGTGTTTTGAAAAGTGTCACTACATTGTGTCTATGAAAAGCAACGTAAAATAAACAACACGGTTTCATTGAAATAAAAAAAAATTGTACACATATTTTTGTGAAAAATGGTGCAATTTCAGCTAATTTCTCTAATATGTAGATAATTTCTACATTATAAAAATAATTATAATTTTCAAAATATTTTTTTAGCCTAAATAATATGTGTAATATCGTTACGTACACGTACAGAAGCTAAAACTCAAATTACAAAATATACTTTTTAATAGTCCTGAGAATAGTCGCTTCATTCCATTTAACCACAGAATCCTCTGCTTGTGCCATACAGGATAATACTAATATTAACAAAGGGCACTGCAACACAGTATTATCCTGTATGGCACAAGCAGAGGATTCTGTGGTTATACTTTTTAATTTTGCTTAACCAATTTACGTATATATGTCAAATAACAGAATATTTACTAAGTTGAACAGAAGTTTTTAAATACTGTAACTTTTATTATCAAATAATTATACACTTAAAATGTATACAGATATTAACGCATCAGTCGACTTTCTTCGCTGTTTATAAGAAATATTTAATTCATAAAAATTAATAGCAAATTGTATTTACTACATATATACACTATCGATTTGCAAATAACATGGTGGATATATTTGTAACTTTGTAATATACTTTGTATTCATAAAAAACAAATAAAACTTAAATTATTCTAATAAAACGTATTAACAGTTAATTTTAGTAAAATAAAGTGGAAGATACAAAATTTGTGAAAATTCAATTAATACTGAATATAATTAGACAAGTGATTACCATATCTTTATTTCCAAGGAAAAAAAGATTGATTAGATATTATTTACTAATTCTATTTACGACATAATTTTATACTTCAACAGAATGTCTGAATTAACAAATATATCACGAGTTATCGATAAACTTCTTAATCAAGTAAAATTAGAGTTATATTTTTTATAAATAAATATTTCCTAATTTTTAAACAGAATTTATATATCCAAATTCTAAATCATTAATTTTAAATCATGAGTATATTAACATTATACTAGTGTTTTTGAAGAAGCATATGTTGTGTCTACAATTAATATATTTTCTTGATATTTACTTATTTAGTTACAAAGTTACCTTCTTCTTTATATTTATTATTGTAAAGATAGGCAATAATATAATTTTGTAAGATAAAGCCATTTATCATAATTATAGTAACATTTACCTTAAATATATTTTGATTTTGAAAATAAATAATATTAATTACTTTTATATTTTAATACACAGTTTTCTTCAACGTGATTTCTTTGCTATCTAATAGATCCTCTATGAAATAGTAGCCAACATCAACTCTCATGTAAACACAGAGTAATTAAAGCCGTTGATGAAGAGAGAATTACAATTAATGGATTCATTCCCCATTGACAATAAGTAAATTAGGAAAAAAGATCATGAAAGGCAATTTATCTTTTCCTTTTTTTTATTTCATGACAGAGAAAATAAAAAATTCTTTTCGATTTTTCAAGTAATAGGTTCTACTCTTATTATTACGGTACGTAGTAAAACGTAATCTACTCACGTTTTGAACATTCAGTTATAATGTCGGAATCTTGAATTTCCTGAAGTTAATGAACTGATCGAAGACAGTTCCAGTTAATTAAGCAAAAGGTCAATTCTGATATAGATAATATAACTTTTAACGTCTAGATGAGTCTGTGTGAAGTTAAATTGTTTTTCTTACATCAAATAATTATCTAGTTGTTGGAAATAAATCACTTATTGCTGTTAGTTTAATAAATATGTTAAGATAATATACTTTTAACAAAATGTAATATTAGAATTTTAATAATTATTATAGGCTATTATAGGCTTATTATAGGCTAGAAAAAGTAAAAGAAAATGCTGTTAACTTTATGTAAATTTGACTTGTAAATAAAATGTTGTTTGTAACAAAAGACTAAAATATTTTAATAATAAATGAAAAACGATAATACTAAATAATTGCTTTAAAAGTCACATTTCATTTCATATAAATATATGACTTGTTAGCATTCACTCAGACATAAATTAATTGAAATATATACAAAGTAGAATATTATAAGATTAATATTATTGTAAGATAAATCAGTGCTTATAGTTTTATAGAAAAACAATAATGATTTATATAGTATATTTTATTTTTAAAAAATTTCTCGTACAAACTTGAAAAATTCCAAAATTAATTCATCTTTAAATTGTTCAGTTCACCACAAAGGAATAAATCGTTTTACAGTTTAAAAAAAATCATTTTAAACTTAAAAGTAAAAAACATCGAAAATTTTTCAATGCATTGGTTATATTTTTCTCATTAGTGGCAATAAAGAAGAAAAAAAATTTCTCTGAAAGCTGACTTTAACCTAATTGATCATTAGTCGATATTAGATCGTGTATGAAGCACTCGTGGCATCTAAACTGAATTTTAATAATGTGAATATCATTACAAACCGGATTTTAAATTAATCGATCGTATAGTAGAGTAACCAAGCAATTAATTTAGGAATTAGATAATTTATTTAGTTTTGCTTGATTCATTGAAAAATTATTTGATCCAATTGATTTTATATAGGTAAGAAATATTATGAGCTACGCGTTGTTAAATCCACAATGATTCAATTTGTAAAACTGAAAATAAAAAGAGCAAATGAAATAATTCAATCACCAAAATAACTTAAAATTAGAAATTACTTTAACAATTCGCCTATTTACTCGTAAATTATTCTCAAGTTTATCAATTTGCATCAGTTCATTTAGGAAGAAATAATTTTTGCAATTTGATGATAGCAATCCTGATTAAGTTCGACACTGCGAAGATAACCTTATCAGTTTTAAAAGATAGTGTTTATCTTATGTACTAAAAGAAATTGTCTAGGTGGATTTAGACAAAGAATTTTCTGCTCTTTTAATGCCGATGGCAAAAAAAAGGAAAAAAAAAATTGTAGCTTGTTATCCAAAAATATTAAGTATTCAGAGAGAAAATTATGCTTAATCTCTGAAAACTAATAGAATTGCAAATATACTTATTACTAAATCAAAAATAAGAAGTTTCATTACTTGTTGGCAATTGTTTACTTCTTTCATATATATGTTTTTGTTTTAACAAATAAAATGTCTAGAATTCCTTAGAATAACAATGATGAACGTGATTCCTTATCTTCGTATTTTGCATTCAACGCACGAGAAAGATGTTTGGATAAACTAGATTCTGTTATAACGTTTGCACTTCTATTTTAAAGAAATCGAAAAGTAATTTCTATTATTAATATAAATTTGAAAATATATGAAGTTTATTAATGTTTTTAGACAATTATAAAATCAACGCCAAATTTTACAAATACCGACATTTTTATTTTAACTTTAATTAAATTACAAATTTATCACTAAAAAGTATTTCTAAAATCAATTCATTATTGATTAAAAAATTATTCATGTTTCACACATATATGTAAGGCGTTCAGGAAATAAGCATTAGCATCCGATACCCTGCTAAGTGGAAGAAGCCGGAAGAAAACATATACAACAACAACAAAAAGGGAACAAAGGAAGGAATGAAGAAGAAACATCTAGACAAAAGGATACATGATTTTGGCTAAAATTTAAATTTGCTGATATAAAAGAAGTCTGTTGTTATAAGTCGACGGGATTTAAACTAATATTGCGAGGAAATAAACTAGAATATTAAGAAATATATATAGACCACCAAAAAGTTACACCAAAAAGCCAAATATTCTGTCTTCAACAACAGTAGTGACCACTGTCGTTGTTAAGGCTACTTTTCTCTGGTCAAGGCGTCCAACTTGACGAAATATTCTTTAAGCCAGTACGTTTTCGATATTGATATTTCCGATTATTTGGAGTATCAACAAGTAAAAGAACGAAAATTATGCGATTGAACATATCTATTAACTCAATATAATGACAGAGAGTTTTGTGATCTTTTACGATTATCAAAGTCTGTCGCCATTAACTTATTAAACGAAGTCCGCAGCGATCTGCATTTTATGAATCAAATCATAATCACACATTATCACTTCAATTATTAACGTGTCTTCGTTTTTAAGCAACGGCGAACTTTCAAAAGATTGTGAGCGATAAGGTTGGTGTAGGAAAATCAACTGTTTACAGGACAGTGTTTAATGTCTCCAAAGCAGTTGAGCTAAGAGAACGATATATTTTTTCCTCAATACATTGCCAAGAATTTATAAAAGTCATATATCAATTCAAACAAATTACAAAATTTCCGAAAATTTTTGGTGCCATAGATTGCACACATCTAACAATATTATTTCCAGGCAGCGAAAATACTGAACTACTGTACATCGAAACAGAATTGGCTATTTTTCTATAAATGTTCTGGTAAAGTGTGCTTGTTACCAATGCTTATAAATACAATATATATATATATATTTTATTATAAATATATAAGTGTTATAATAAGTAATTATAGTAAAATTCGTACATATACATTACAGATTCCATACGTTTTGATTATATATAATCAAAAAGTAATGTAAATATTTATAATAGTTTGCTACATCTTATTTGCCATTAAGTTAAATTATTATAGTTTAAAGTCAGTGTAAATTACGTATATAAGTTCAATTTATCAGAAGTGTAACTGTTTTGAGCTTTCTCTTGCACTTTTTCTCTGTTTCGAAGTCATTTTGAAGCAGAGAGAAAATGCAAAGTAGCTTTGCTTGACTACACATAATTTTTTAAAATATTTTTGTAATTTATTATGAAAAATAAATGCTTTTAATTAATTATTAAAATAATGTTCTTCATTTACTAAATAAAGAACATTATTTTTGATCTGTAAGACTAAATATCTGCATCCATATTTTCCAGTATAATAAGTCCTGTTAATTTTATCAAGTGGTAGTCTCTTTAATCCGAATAACGGTAGACTGTCTCACAGCTAAACAGGTTTAATAACTCCTTTATTGTCTTTTTAACATATGCATTTCGGATCAGTGTTATAAGTCCTGATCCCTCCTCAGTGCTTTAAGTTCTTCATATACTCCCCAACACCCATACAGCATTCTCCGAGTTCTGTTTACATATCCGTTTGACAATATTGTTTAATTCCCTTTCACCAGTGTACCAACAGTAATAGTTCTCGCTTTCTTTAAAAGTATTCCAAACTTTTTCAAAATAGTTCTATAAACACACTTTTAAAATAATTCAACAAGCACTACGTTTTACAATTCTAGTACGTTTTCCACAGTTCTGTGGAAAACGTACTAGAATTGTATAAATATGCTACCCTAATGTATACCAAATTTCAACTTTCAACTCCTAACCGTATGGACACGTCTCGATAATGTATATAGATGCTTTAATCCCGTCCCTCCCCCATGGAGAGGAATTTCGAAAAATCTCTTCTTAGTGTGCGTTCTCGCGACGTACCCTAACGGTGTACCAAATTTCAACTTTCAACTCCTAACCGTTTGGGCTCTGCGCTGATTATTATTATTATTATCAACTCGTCTCGATTATATATATAGATAAATCTGTATTTCATGAAACTTTGTTAAATCCTATCGAAATTATGTGTTGATGAAAATATACTAAATAAAAATTGATATAAAATAATATTAGTTGGATTAGTATGAATTTTTAACAAAGATAGAACAGAAAATATTATGTGTATATGTATATCATAATACTATAAAATATTATTCCAATTTGGTAGGGTTCATTTTTGCACATTTTTTTTTTTTTTTTTTTTTTTTTTTATTGAATAAATATAGAAAATTGCTCAGTTCCAAAGATTTTTCCCGTTTAGGCAGATTTCCGTTTTGAACAAGTTTTACTATAGGCTATATACCTTTTGTTTAATGTATATTTTAACATTATTATTATCATCATCATTGTTTTAGATGGTTGGTGACGCTGAATTAAAAAACAGAAATATTCAATCCGATTTCTCTTTTTGAATAATCGGGTTGCCTTCGTCGTTTTCCTTCGATTTCTGCCATGATAGCATTGATAGAATTTATATAAAAGCACATGATAGCACATGATAGCATTGATATCATCCTCGCGTCATTTGTATTGATCAGTGAATATATATCCCGGAATATGAATAAGAAAAGCAATGTCATATACTCAATGTTAATTAACAATACACGCTAAAACAAGGGTCGCAAACTACAAACTAGTGGTCCTTTAAGGCTTCATACAACGATAATGATGAAACCAGGGGTTGGTCCTTATTTCATGTTAAAATCGAAATACGTTAGAATTGCCTAGTAACATGACAGAACTGTTGCTGGGAAAATTTACTTTGGTTGAAGACTTTCCTAGGTGAAGTGAGGAAATGAGAATTATAACGCTCTGAAAAATGATGTCTTGTCTTACACGTTTAAAATTTTACAAATCCTTCAATAGAATTAAAAGATAGCTTAATTAATAAGTTCGGAATGTTGCCGGCAGATACAATAATCTATTGCATAGATCTGAAGTACAATGCAAGTAGGCATTAAATAATTTTTTAAAAAACGAAGATGATTAGACACGATGGGCGAAACTAATGGAACAGTATATCATTTCTTTGTCGATACGTAGGCTGCCAAATAAACTTGCAACTTACTTCATAACCGTTAGGTCAATTTCACTAGAGAACGTAAATAGTGGGTGAATTCAGGAGAAAAAGCAAAGAATTACAGAGACACCGAAAAAAAAAAATTGACAAATCACAAAGAAACGGCCAGAATACTTGTCACTGATCATTACGATTGCGTTTTTAAATCAAAAAAGTCTTAAAGCCATTTTTTATAATAGTTCTAATGTGCTCATTCAAATTGTTGATACTGTATAACAACTGCTTCAAATATATAACCATCCATAAATGTTAAAAAGAAAACTTAAAATGAGTACAGCTAACAGTATCGTTCTGTTTTTAAGTCGGGTAAAAACAACTTTAGTATAGGCGATATAATACAAACAGTTGAATTACTGATTATAAAACGAAGGTTACAATTGCTGGGGGATAGGGTCTGATTACAACAGAGTTCCGAAACCAGTGACACTGCAACGTCCAAGAGGAGCAAACTTATTAAAAACTTGTTATATTTTTAATTTTTATAAAATGGCAAAAAGCTTAATGTTGAGAGTAGAGATGGGCTTTATAAAAAATTGTAAATGGTAATAACAAGTAAAATAATCTAATCCGACATTACTAGAGATATGACACATGACCCTTAATCTTTATCTCCCCATCCCCTCGATTTTTAACCACGAAAATTTAATAGCATCAATCTCCATAGCACAGAAATCTCCCTGCAAAATTTCAGAAATTTTCAACAAAAAGCCCAAGAGTTATTAAGCTTTAAACAGGGTGAACAAAATCGTGTCCCCCACACACTAATATCCATACATACAGAAAAAACTTCCAAATTTTTTTGCATTTCTCGACGTTTCAAGGTCCCGAGTCAAAAAATGTAAAAATCTTGAGGATCATTTTTTGATCGATCGCCATATTTTCCCTTTATTATTCTATATATAACAGAGACGGGAAAGTAAAAGCTTTGAAGCAATATTTCACAGTATAAGTGCACACGTAAATCTGACGAGTCCATATCACAATCTCCATCTTAATTTTTGTCAAACGAGAAATAGATGTGTCTGTTGCGTGCACCTACGATCACAAAGTCGAAACCTCGATCATATGCTTTTCACGCTAGCACTGTGTGATACCTCTTCGAGGGTGGCTTCCGGATTGTTAAGAAATAAAACCGAAATAGGAAATAAGAAAATCGATTATAGTCTAATTTCAAATATTTTATATTTTTACAAATAAAAATCCAGTATGTGAGTATTTTTTCTGATATGTACTTTGTAACTCCAAGATTTTTTATATATTTTTACTTGCTGTATGCCAAGGAATTATAGGAAGTATTTACGTGACGTGTGCTGTCAGTGAGGAAAGGTTGGAGAACACTGGATGAAATATTTCAATCTTAACTTATTTAAAAAACATTTCACATACTTCACAAATAAAAAAATTCCGATCCAATTATCACTTCAACACTCTTTAACTCCATCATTCTCAACATCTTTTCATATGCTGCTGATATTTCGATACCCAATCTCTTATTTGATATACAAAAAAATTCAATGCGCTTTCATCCGTAAATTACATAAACCTGATCGATGTATCCCTGGATAAGCTACGCGAATTGAAATAGGAAAACCAAGCTTTGCCCCATTCTTCTAAAATAACACTCTGAATTTATCAATAGATTAAAAGCCAACTCTGATCCCATCTATTACAAAGTTCTCAATTACCTTAAAAATATCTCGCTCTCAAACACAACTGCTCCCAATCTCATAAACTAGCATACTTCGACAGTGAACAATATCTGTAGAGAATTTGGTGTTACTATACAGCAGGGGTCTTCAACCTTTTTCTGAGAAGGGCCACGCGAGATTTAGTAGACAAATCCAAGTACGAAACATTACATTACATCTACAGTAGTCAAAAATCAAGAATTTTTTATCTTCGAATAAGAATGGACATAAATCAAAGTAAAATTTGCAACTACTTTTCCCAACGAAATTTTGAAGTACTCAATATTAAAGTTCCGTTTATTCTTTCGACCGTAGCATTCAATATTTGGATTTTATATGTTTCATTTTGGAAAGATTTGTTCGCAAAAGTACGAACAAATCTGTCGAAGCAAAGGTAAAGAATATCCTCTGTACAAATTTATTAAGGGTCGGAACACATGGACAGATATTATTTGCGGGAATTATTTCGGCTTAAAATGTGGCAATACGTGGGTTGAAATAGAGCACACGTGCGGCCTTCTCGTAAAGAAATTTCGGCGCCAAATCCTTCTCGGAGTGAAATATGAACTGGCCCAGTCTGGACTCTGAGTAATAAATATGTCTGTGTATTCTAACGAATTTCGCGCGAAAATATCCATCCGCCTGTTTCGGCCCTAAAACTTAAAAATTTTTTCTGGAGAAATTTGTAAACATTAAACAAATTTCCTTCTTTAAATAGGTTTTTATTTAAAAAAAATCATTTGCAACAAGACTTTTAGTCTACTTTTGAAAAGTTTAAATGCTTTGAACTAATTCGAATGTCATTGGTAAAACGCATCGGTGAAAATGCACAATGCGGATCAGATAAATACGCTTTGAGAGTCATATTTGTCTTACGGGTCATAGGTTAGAGACAATTGTTTTATGTTCCTACGAGAACCTATGTCATTATGATTACAACCAATACTGTATCTCCAGATATTACAGAAAACTCTTGAACTTTTCAGATTCCTCTCGTGGTATCAGCTCACCTTTGCTAAAAATATTCCCGAACTTTACTGTTATATTAAATTAATATCAATGAATTCAGTAAATTATAAATTTTGACTTATTCATGCGATGATATGATTAATTGCAAATATTATTATTAATATTTATCTGCACATTTAAAATATTAGATTAGCGTTTCTCAAGCGTTTTGCTCACGCCGCCCAATATATTTGTTTGTAAATGTAAATGTTTATACCATAAAATTTTTAAAACAAACCTAGTAAACTGAAGTCACTACATATTATATAACAAAATAAAATTATGCATTATTGATGATAATTTCTACTTGTGAAATGTAACATTGAGTACATTAACGCGAACAATAGTTTCAGAAACGTTGTATTATCGCAATAGATTATCATCTTTACAGGAATATATGATTAAATTACATCTAAATTCAGATAAGAAAAAACACCAGATAAGAAAAGAAAGAAAGAAATTTTAAAACTATCATTTCGTTAAAAACCAAAATGCAAGAACGACTTGAGTATAATTCGATATTTAAATTACATCATTACTACTAAAATAACGGGTCACCTTTGTTAATGACGCGTTAAATTTGTTGTTACAGAAAAATTTCTATATTTTAATGACTTCTTAATAAAACCCTAAAGCATGACCCTCTTCACTTCATTTACTTCTGATCTTTTTCCCTCTTCTTCTCTTTATAAAAGACTAACAAAAACAAAAAAATACTGTTAACTTTGAAGTGTTTCTCAAAAGAAAGAATTTAAAACAAGATGCAATATTATTAATTTAATTTTAATTACATATTTATTATCGAAATGTTTAAAAAGGTACTTGCTATATTTTTTTCATGAAATGAAAACCGAAACAAGTTAATTATTAAGATTTGAAAAATGTTAAGTTTTTGAATTAATATCGTTAATTTTGATATAATTAAAGCGATCGATCTGTCATTGTAATACAGTTAGGATGCGATCACTGGATTAACTTTTAAAAATTTTCCTAAAGGCTATACTTGTAATTAACGTTAGTTCGTTTAGGATATTTAACCGCTTAACCAGTTTAATATAAGTTATCGAAAACCACATTTAAAGCCGGTTCAACCTATGCAATTTTCTTGCAATTTTTGTCGTTTGATACGAAACGACATAGAAGTCGCAAGCCATTTGACAAACTCGAACGAGTTGAACATCGTCTTTCGGAAATTGATCCAATAAACATCCAGATGATCATTTATTTCTATACTTTTCGTATTGTTAGATAGTTTTGTTTACACGACATAAATTTAAGACTATTAATTCGAATTTAGTACAAAAGAAATAAACCAATCATTTATAAAAACTGTTTATAAGTTAGCTATTAAACCGATATTTACTTAAATGTCGATAAATTTGAAAATTTCTTAAATAATTTTTATTTTAAATAAAATCAATAAAATTTTATAAATCAATCAATAAATAAAATAACTTTAAAAAATTATCAAACAACTTGAATTAAATTAAAATGATTAGCCAACTTTTATTTAGTCAAAAAGATGAAATATAAATATCATAACTAATCAGTTTCATTTAATTCAAAATTTGATGTAAAATATTTTTAAAATTTGAATTTATCTATCGTTAAAATAAACATTAATTAAATATACAATTCAATTGTTTCAATGGTTAACTGTAATTTAGGATAATCTCGTAAAGTATATTTTTAAAATGTTTTTTCTGAAGTTATCCATTTTCAGAAACGATTAATTTCTAATATTTTATTCTTTTAACACATCAACTGCCATGTGAATTATAAAATATTTAACTCACGCTACTTTTGCGTCGCGAAGCAGACAATGCTTCCAACAATAATAGAACATACAGTTTTTGCCTAGAAATTCTTTACTATTCTCATATAACTTTGATGAAATCTTCTAGTACGTTTGATAGCAAAATATCAACAATTTTTGCATAAGTTTCGAGAAAAATTATTTATAAACAAAAGAGTTAGATATTATTATCAAAAATAAAATGTGCTACATTAATAGAACATGTATTGGTTAGAATTATGTACATAGAAAGCATTGTATTTGCATAACATACAAATTTGATGAACAAGTGAAAAGAAAGGTTCAGTATATTGCATAGTACCCTACTATTAAAAATGGAATGTGTAATGGACCCAACTATAGAGGAGAATATCAAAATTGATGTGTTTCACCAGGAAAGGAGTAAAGTAACTTGGATTGCTAAAAATTCGGGAAAACCTCATTCAACAATCTTAAAGTATCTCAATAATAAGGAGTAACGAACAGGAAAAACAAAACACTTGGTGCAAGAGTTCAGTAACACTTGGAGAACGATGTGCAATTGTTCGACGTACACTTCAAGGAAACATATCCGTTCAAAAAATCAAAAATGAATTGAAGCTGAGCTGCAGTAAATCAACATGCACAATGTTTTGGGATCAACAGACAATGTTTCTTTCATCAAAATGAATTCAAGCAACCAGCTCAAGGAGAAACACAAACAACTTCGATTACAGTTTGCTAGAAACAGCTTTGAAAGAGGGGAAGGATGACAAAAAGTAATTTTCTTGGATGAGAAAAAGTGCACTCTCAACAGACCTGATTGTTTTAAGTATAATTCGACAGACAAGGACTAGATCAAAAGCAGTACTCGAAAAGAGTAACTAGTGGTAGTACACCCATGACTTGGGCAGGGATTGGAAAGAATGGAAAGACAGATCTAGTATTTATTGGAGGTCGAAACAATTCTCAAATTTATCTGGAGCTTTACTGGAGGCAGCTCCAGACTTATAGAAAAAAATGGTTGGACAGACTGAATTCATGCAGGATAATGCAAGCTTCCATGTATCAAAATTAACGTTATTTTTTTCAGAGCAAGAACGTCCGATTTTTGGACTGGCCACCCCTCAGTGCAGATTTAAACCCAATTGAAAATCTTTGGGGTAACTTGATTTTCCAAATGTGTACCAGAGGAAAGCAATACAGGGCTGTCACTGAACTAAACGCTGCTCTCACGGAGACATAGGAAAATATTCCATAAGAACGACTGCAATCTTTGATTAATTCAATGTCTAATCGTATTTTTCACCTTATTTCCAAAGATGGTAGCAAAATAGCTATTACTTTTAATTTTAAAATACAGTAGAGCATCGATTATCCGACTTAATTGGGGACTGGGGTTGGTTGGATAACTGAAAAGGCGGATAACCGAAAAGTATGAAAAAATACATTATTAGTATAGTGTATTAGGCCTGGTTTAAATACTAGCCTTCCTTTCATGGTCGAGCCAGTGCTGCCAGCTAAAACATGCAAAAATTTAACAAAAATAATATTAAAGTAGCCAAGACATAACCAAATATTGTAGCGCCACATCACTAGCGGACATTTGAATTTGCCGACTAGAACGCGGTCGGTTAACCGATAAGTCGGTGGTTAATCGGGTGGTCGGATAATCGATGCTCTACTGTATTATAAATCAAGATGTTCTATTAATGTTTGGCATTCTATTTTTTTCTAATAGTATCTAGCTCTTTTGTTTATTAATCAGTTTTATCCAAACTTGTGCTATAATTGTTGATATCTTACTATAAAATTTACTAGAAAGTTTCATTAAAGTTACATGAGAATAATACAGTTTTTGCCTAGAAATTCTTTATGTTCTATTATTTTTGAATGAACTGTATAATATTATAACTCATACGTCTCTTTATCTTGGGAGCCGCATGGTGCGCAGGAATCTCATGCTGGCATGCTGTATCATACATGTTATATGATGGGTGGCACCTGGCGAAACTCTGCAGTTAATTCGTGAAAATCTTACTTGTTAATGTTCTTATTGTTAAAATTAATATTGACAATGTAATACTAAAATCGTGGATAAATTTCGTTTTATATTTATTTTTAACTTTAAATTACACTTAAAGTGGTAAATTCTACAAGTATGTCGTGAGTCACACACAACTCACGTGGTATGCCACGTGAGTTATGTGTGACTCAAGACATACTTGTAGAAATTGCACTGTAAAAATTGATTCTATCGCCGTGAGTTACATATATCTCAAGCAGAGAAAACTATAAAAAACAACACTCTTTTTATTAAATTAAAAAGGATCGTTTTGTTTTCGAAGTTTTTATTCCATTTTCGTAATAAAACATCGTAGCCCTAAGGAAAAAATTTCACTGTGTTAATCCATTTTTTTTAAATATTTTAACTACATACGTACACTTTAAACAGCAATGTTAAATACAAAAATACAGCTACGTAAAATCATCAATTTTTGAATTTTAATTTTAGTTACGAGCATCTGAAATATAATCTAATATACAAATTTATAAGATAGTTGTAATGTACAAAACAGAAGATACAAATCATACAAAATATAAAAATGAAAATTACAATTTTAAATTTTATAAATTTAATATCATTCACTTCCTGGATATTATTATGTAAAAATTCACTAGACAGATACTATATATTCTGTAAATTAAGACAGTAGACTGAAAAGGAATGCAGAAAATAACAAAACCGAAATGCAATAATACCTTTTGCATATCTACAAATTACCTTGTAGTTTAAATAAAGGCGTTCAAACACCCGAAATTTACAGAATGTGTATGTATCTGTCTACTGAAAATTTACAATTTAATCTTGAAATATATTTTTGAATTTATCTTTAAAAATCTTAATTTTGTAAATTATTCAATTATACATCAACGTTCGTAATATTCAGATGAATCAATTTATTTGGAAAACAAATAAATACATTGTATAAGTTATTTGATACATTACAAATATATTTCATTATACAAGATTGAGAACTGTCATTTGTTGACTCAAATTTATAAAATCGTTTTTATTTTATTTTATTTCATTAGAATATAGAAATGAATGTAAAATTAGAAACATGTACGGTACTTGAATATACAGTATGATGTCCAATTTTTGGTACTTAATTTATAACAAAGTATATGTATACAGTATATACTTTGTTATATATATATATATAATTATTTATTTTATGTTATTTACTTTCAACTTTTACAGACTGGACGTGTCATTCCTATTTACTTATAATCATAGAGAAATACATTATAGTTCGAATATGAAAACACTTTTAAATTATTAAACATCAATTTACAGTCGGATGGCCGAGTGGTCAAAGTGGCAGCCTATCGCTCTGGAGAACCCGGAATCGTGTAATCCCCGGGAATTTTTCAGGGGGTGGTCTATTTGGATATGTGGGGCCCCCGTCCCTCGACGCCTAACCGAACCCATAATGGGCTTGCTAAAAAAAACGGCCTTAGTGCGTAATAGGTTTTAAATTAATGTATTTATTTATTTGTTTATTGATTTAACTTCTTAGGACTGTGTGTTTGTCAAGACACGTCTATTTACAAAAAAATATTTATATATTTGACAATCAAAGAGTAAGTACATCTTTTTGGGACACCCTGTATAATTTGTATAGTTACATTTATTTAAAATTGGAAACTATTGTAATTAGATCTATTTTAAAACATTTATGTAGTCATTTTATATGTTAATATCATAAAAACTGATAAAAGACTAGCATCTGCATACGTTATGATAACAATTAATTATATAATCTATATATAAATGAGAATGTTTGTTCGCTATACATGCCTAGGCCGTTCGACCAATTGCTACGAAACTCGGCAGTTACGTTCAAATATTTCTAACTTACGTAAATGACATATCCCACCCAAAATCATCGATTAGATTTCTATCGGTTGATTAATTTCTGTTTACATTTGATTGCTGCCTTTACATGTATCGCCCTCTATTTAAAAAATTTTACAAAATAATTAACTAAATATAATTCTTTACAAAAAAAAGAAATAATTTCAAAAAATACATATTATATTAATTAATTCAATTACTGCGGCAATAATATAGCGCGAAATAGAGCACCATTACGCTATTACAACCACAGATAGCACATAGTAATTGCCTGTGTGGATTGTAGTAGTGTTTTGCCCGTGTACGTCATACTTTTCCAATTGGCAATAGGGTCGTGCCGGTTAAATATCTAAATCCGTTCGGGGGAAATTTTTAAATTGAAATAACGTGGTTTGTGGTACAAATCAGAAGTTCATATATAGTTAATATGGTCCTCTTTCTCTTACCATTTCCATGTCTTGTCTCGACTTTTATCTATCTCCGTTCTCGAGATTAAGGAAGGACAAGATGGACGGAACACAGTGAAAATTTATAGTACTGTCCAGTAACCGAGTGGATAAAACCACCAAACACCGATAGCCGATTGTAGGTTTGCGCATGTCCAATGGCTGCACACGTGGAGTTTTCTGAGTTTTCTTCGCATTAGTAACACTTAAATTGGGATCAGATTTACATAAAAGTCTTTCTGGGATGCATCCTCCATGGCACGTGATTGCTCACGTGTCGCGTTGCAGTAACCAAATAAACCAAACCAATTCTAATAATTTTTCTATAAACGCGATATTTACGAGAAGATGCTTAACTTCCAGAATTTCTGGACATTTCTGGACATTCATGTTCAGTCTTACTGCCAAATATGCTTCCAGTATTCTTATGCTACAATTTTTAAAAGTTTCCTGTACTCAGATGTTTTCTATGAGTTTAACTTTTCAACCTGGTTTCACCAGTTTTTTACGGAATCACATAAAAGCAATTATTCTCGCATTTTTACTGGAATTTTTATTTAAACAAGTCTTATGTCAAGTCTTTCGGACGTTAAGGTTATCAATTTCGATCACATGCGGGGCTATCACAACCTATATAACACGGACCACTTTTCAAATATTAATACTAAACCAGTATTAAGTAGTAGTCGTTGACTCACGGGAAAACAACTACTACTATTGGTCGAATTAATTTCAACATCTATCTGCAACAGCCCTTCCTTCTATCGGACCCACCGGTACGGTGGCATTCGAATAGGAATATTACATAATACGAGGCTACTGGCGAGCACAAAATATGTTTCAAGTCGTTTTCGAGCATGCCGAATTTAAATATTTGATCCGTTTTTCGCGAAATTTGATTCGTTGTTGGATCACCATTTGATATTCGGCTGTGAGTTAACATTAGAAAAAAATACGATATGTTAAATTTTTTAAGATATCGTATTTTCAATTAGTCTATTTCACCGATGAAATGGTGTCATTTCATACCATCCTAGTATTGCCATAAACGTAACAATGGTAGGCTGAAATAACCAAACTCTTTATATGATTTTCGTTTTAATATTTGTTATATCATAGTATTTTATTTATATAACTACAAAGGTTATCTTACGTAAGGGTTTATCACACCGAATGACCACCCAACACGTTTTAAAAATTCTTTATTCTTCTACTGTACACAATTTAAAGAATTTTTAAATGTGTTAGATTGGTCACTCGGTGTGATAAACACTTACGTAAAATAAGATTATACCATACTACAAAAGTTATGTGATATTATTATATAAATCAAATACTATAATATAATAAATAGAAAAATTAGAAGTACGAAATAATCTAATAATCTTAATGTTTGTACTTATTCTTTGCCCGGACAACACTGGGGTTATTTGCTGTTATTTATATTGGATATATTGTAATTACGCAAAATATCTAAGTGTAAAGTATATAAACAATAATTTTTGAATAAATTGCAACTCCAATGTAAAATATGCTCTGAGTCTCATATTTTAAGACTGAAACAGTGACCAGTATCATTAACCCCTGCAATATAATAATTTAGCTACATATATTAAGATTAATATAAAAATAAGCGAGTAATTATTTATTGTGGAATCGTCATAATGCCGGAGTACAATTTATAATCATATTTGTTAATTATTTAATTTAAAATATATGCTCTCTATCTCAAATTAGTAGTGTCTTGCCCCTGTACATCATATTTTTCCTTTAACAATAGAGTCGTGTCAATCGTCTATCTAACACCTTTCAAGAGAAAATGTTTGAATTGAATTAACATGACTTTCGGTTTGCGTTGGAAATTCGTATATAGTTAATCGGGGGTTCCTGCCATAATGCTTTCATATCTGGTCCCATCTTTCATCTAACTCCGTTCTCGAGATTAAGGATAGACGACAGTGGGAATTTATACATCTACAATTTTTTCAAATCGCAGCCCATTAAAAGTATTTTTTACTGCTTTGCGCTAAAAATTACTCGATGAATTCGATATAATATCAATCACTCGTGTTTGTTATTGTGTATTAGTATTGTATATTGTATATATTGAAAAAAAATTATATATTTTCGCAAATTAGAATCAAGATTTAAATATTCAATTTTCATAAAGAAATTATTAAGTAGCTGAATTATATATAGCTGAATTAGCTGAATTATAATAAGTTTTAATTTAATAAAATTGTTTTAAGTCTCTAAAATAATTTTTAAATTTTATATTAAGAATTTTTAAAAACATTTGTCATTTGTATTGTAATATTGTTTAAATAGACGCATTAATTAAAACTCGAAGCATTATTTGATTGTGTTAAAAAGTCAATGGTTAATTTTAATGCTTCAGACAAATCATTATCAAATAAATATATAATGCTTCAATAAAATTAATATAAAATGAAACGAGTCTAACATTATTCATCCTTATGTTTTAATTTTGTACTTTCTGTTTAATGCATAATTGTTGGAAAGAATGGCAAATGACTTCCTGAATAGAAAATTTTTCATCGGAGAGAAAGTTCATATTACTATAAACCTTTTAAGAAATCAATAAAACATTTTCACTCAACTGTTCTAATACATTAATATAAATAAGCTGTGATGCAATAAACGATTATTGTTAATCTATATATATAATCGAGACGAGTTGATAATAATAATAATAATAATAATAATAATAATAATAACTCTCCCGTGGTCACCACCTGGTCGTGGTGGGAGAGCCCAGTAATTTTACTGATCCATAGGGCAATGCAGGCTGGAGCACAAGCTCCTGGTAGGGACACCCATGCCAGTAAGGTCTATGGGGAGAAATGAAGCTAAGAGTGACCACGCCCACATTCTGTGGAGATATTCATCATGGTAATAACTAGATCAAAGTGTGATACCGGCTCGGACGTCGCCCGGGTTAACAAGGTCCGCGTTCGTGGGTTAGGCAGAGGCTCACGTTCGAAAAATAGGTCACAGTCTCCCTTGGTTACCGGTGGCGAAAGCAGCACCGGCCCAAGCATGGCTACTGCAATGCCCTCAACAGATGTGAGGAACCAACCCAGCCTTGGTGTTTCTGTGGCAATGCATCCACAGACCACAAAGGCTGGAAAACCACGCCAACGGATGAAATGGACAGTAGAAATGAACGAGTTTATCATCCGTACTTATTACACCATCACAAAACTCGAAACAAACATGACAGCATACAGACAACAACTACACCATAGATTCACACAACAGTATCCTCATCTCACTGTCACCGAACAAAGGGTTGTTGATCAAAAAAGAACAATTATACACAACAACCTTATTCCACAAACAACACTTGAACTTATCAAACAACAGGTTGCTGATCAAATACATCAACAGACAGAAACATCTAACATTAATGAAGATCATGTAACCTGTCAGGATAATCCAGCAACAAGCATTGATAATAACACACATACAACAATTACCACTAATGATACTACAGACACTTCTTCATCCATCACTGATAACATAGACATGAATTTAGTTAATACGCTCTCACTTATATTTCAGGAAACACTCACTAAATATACAGGTACAGATCCCACACAACGACCACGAATACCAAAAATCAACACGTCAAAGGAAGTAGGAAAAACACTAAATTATGTAAACACTCACTTACTACCACACTACATTCATTCAATTTCTACACTCGCAGACATTCATACATTAGTTTATGCTGGGGCAGTCACAGTAGTGACACACCATGGACTGAAAATACAGTCACAGACAAATACACAGAAAACACAATACTATCACAAGCCTGCCTGGCAGAGAAGAATAGAAACACAAATAAATGACATTAGACAGCAATTAGGCAGGCTAACACAATACACTAAAAACAACATAACACCCAAATTAAGGAAACAGCTCAAAAACATTTTCAAGAAAATAAAAACACACACAAAACATGAACATCACAACACACGCATTACAGAATACATTGATACACTAAAACAAAAACTTGCTGCCAAAGCACGTAGACTCAAACGATACAAAACATGTACACTACGAAAACAACAAAATAAATTATTTACAAACAATGAAAAACTCTTTTACAGACAAATTAATAACAAAGCAAACACTGATACACAGCACAGTGGCACACCAACAGAAGAAGAACTCACAACATATTGGTCTTCTCTTTGGTCCAGTGCTGTCACGCACAATGCTGATGCAGGCTGGATCGAGGAGGAGAACAGAAACTTGCACAACATACCAACTATGCCCTGTGTTGAAATAAACATACATGATTTCCAATACACTGTTAACAGAACACACAACTGGAAGACACCTGGTGTAGACAACATTCACAATTTCTGGTACAAAAAGTTTACATCACTGCACCAGGAACTAGCTAAACATCTAACACACATCATCATCAATCCACAAGACATGCCAAATTTTCTTACTCAGAGCATCACCTACATGAAACCTAAAAACAACAATACCACAGACCCCACACAATACAGACCAATTACATGTCTTCCAACACTCTACAAATTATTGACATCCTGTATTGCAAACAAAATATACAAACACGTTGAAGAACACGACATTCTAACAGAACAACAAAAAGGTTGTCGTAGAAACCACAGGGGATGCAAAGAACAGTTACTCATAGATTCAGTCATTCTACGGCAAGCACACAGACAACACAGAAACATACACATGGCATATATAGACTACAGAAAAGCATTCGACAGTGTTCCACACAGTTGGCTGCTACATATCCTACACATGTACAAAATACATCCATCACTCATTGCATTCTTTCAAAACACTATGCAGCACTGGAGAACAACACTACATCTCAGGGTTAGTAACACTTCCATACAAACAAACCAAATTTTTATTAGGCGAGGAATTTTTCAAGGAGATTCCTTGAGTCCTCTCTGGTTCTGCTTAGCCCTGAACCCATTATCCAACATGTTAAACAACACGCAATATGGTTACAATATCAGACACGAAAAAACAACACAGTTTACACTGTCACATCTCATGTACATGGATGACATAAAACTTTATGCATCCACACAAAAACAACTTCATCAACTCCTACAAATCACACATTCATACACCAAGGACATACAAATGAAATTTGGCCTAGATAAATGCAAAACACTTCACATAGAAAAAGGAATCCTGAAGAAAGAAGATTTTGCACTTGGAAATGAAGACGTTATTGAATCCATGGAAGAGGGCGAGTTCTACAAGTATTTAGGATTCCAACAGGCCAAACTAACAGAACATGCACAAATAAAGCAAAGATTAATTAAAGAATACCAAAGTAGGTTAAATGCTATTCTCAGAACACAGTTAAATGCAAAACACACAGTTAAAGCAATAAACACATATGTCATCCCAGTACTCACATATTCTTTTGGAGTTATACATTGGACTCACACAGATCTTGAGCAACTCCAAAGGAAAACAAGAACTACACTTACTAAGCATAAACATCATCATCCTAAATCCGCCACAGAAAGATTAACCCTTCCACGTAAAGATGGCGGACGTGGCCTGATTGGCATAGTTAACCTTCACTACAAACAAATACAGTCACTGCGAGAGTTTTTCTACAAAAAACAAGAAACATCACAATTACATAAAGCAGTAACTCTAGCAGACTCGAATAACACACCATTAAACTTACACTCACATCATATGGACACAACACAACATATAAAAAGCATAGACACCATTAAGCAATCGTGGGCTCGAAAGGCACTCCATGGCAGGCATCCTTATGATCTGGCCCATGATTTTGTTGAACAAAACTGCGTCAAACAGCTGGTTAGCTCGGGATGCCTCTTTGGGGAGACGGAAGGATTCATGATTGCCATACAGGATCAGGTCATAAATACTAAAAACTACAGAAAACACATACTCAAAGATGCAACACTCACAAATGACACATGCAGAAAATGTCACATCATGCCAGAAACTATACAACACATCACCTCTGGTTGCAAGCTCTTGGCACAAACAGATTATTTACACAGACATAATCAAGTAGCAAATATAATACACCAAGAGCTTGCAAGGAAACACAAATTAGTAGACATCCACGAACCATATTACAAATACATTCCACAGACAGTATTGGAAAACAACACACACAAAATGTACTACGACAGAGCCATAATCACAGATAAAACAATTTACCACAACAGACCAGACATCACACTCATTGACAAACACAATAAAATCACATATATTATAGACATATCTATTCCAAACACTCACAATATACAAAACGCATGCACTGAAAAAATTAGCAAGTACACAGAACTCGCCCAGGAAATAAGGCATCTGTGGAGGATGGATAGGGTGCTTATTGTACCTGTTGTTCTCTCCTCTACAGGTGTCATACCACACACACTACACAAAAGCCTGGGCACATTACAATTGAATAGAAACACATACATCACACTACAGAAGGCCACTATATTGAATACATGTCATATTGTGAGAAAATTCCTGAATACAGACACACACACTGATACACTTCTTTAATTTCTGTTTTGGTTACTATGCCTTGACTTTGGTCCGGCATAGTACACAGCCACCGGTGTTAACCGAGTATATCTCACTTAACCCAACATAATAATAATCAGCGCAGAGCCCAAACAGTTAGGAGTTGAAAGTTGAAATTTGGTACACAGTTAGGGTACATCACGAAACGCACACTAAGAAGGGATTTTTCGAAATTCTCTCCACGGGGGAGAGGGACAGGATTAAAGCTTCTATATACATTATCGAGACGTGCCTAAACGGTTAGGACTTGAAAGTTGAAATTTGGTACGCAGTTAGGGTACCTCACGAGAACGCACACTAAGAAGGGATTTTTCGAAATTCCTCCCCACGGGGAGAGGGACAGGATTAACGCTTAACACTTCCATCAACAATGGAAGTGTTAAGTAACAATGGAAAACAAGAGAAGGCGACGTGAAGGATTTACGGGCGCTGGAGGAAAAAAAAAGTAATATGTTAGAACATATTCGATTTTTAAATTTAAACAGATTTTTTTTTTTTTTGTAACTCTTTCCGCCCAGTGGGCACTAAGAGGGCCTCTTATAGCAAGCCCATTATGGTTCGGCCGCTAATTTAAACAGATTAATTCGGTTTTTCTCGACTTTTCTTCTTTAGAACATTCGATGAAAATCGAACGATATAATCAGAACACGTCGTGAAAATCGAACAATATTACAATATTCGATTTTCAAATTCGACCTTTTATTAAAAATATTTAGTTTGTTGATGAAATTACTCTTTTTCTTCTGTGAATATAACGTAATAATCTTAATCTTCGCTATCATTACTTTTGCCCGAGCAACGCCGGGCCTATCTGCTAGTTTTAAATAGTTATCCCGAAATATGGCAGCTCACTTTTAAAAATAGCTCTTTTAATTAACTTAACCTACAAATAATTTTTAAGTTGGTAATATTTCTAAATAAATGTTTATAGTTAATAATTTAATACATTTAGAAATTAATAATATGCTTCATAAAAAAATTAGGACATATATTTTAAATGTTAAAATACAAAAAATTTTAAAAACCAATGGGATCGGTAAAATTTCAATTCTAAAAAACTTTAAATTAAAATCCGAGTAAAAAGCTACTCTTTAAAATCCGACTTCGAGTGAGTTAAGACAAAAAAAGAACGAAAAGATGCTATACTTTCATAATTTTATTAATTCCATTTCCCAAATGCATTTCGCAACGCCTCATCAGTGGGTAGTTGAGTTTTGGTAACCTCCGTTCCTTTTATGCTGGATGATGTTTTCCCAGCATGCATCTATCTGCATACCGTCATTCAGATTGATTAAATTTGCATATTCTTTTATACAAAAATGTTCTATTATTCTACGTTTTAAACAATCTTCTTCTTTATAAAGTATTTTTATATTATTTCTGTCTATGTTACAAAAATTATTTTTATAATGTAGGTACCACGGCGATTCTTCTCTTTTTAATCTTATTGCTGCCTCGTGCTCTTTTAAACGTACTTCTAACTTCCTTCCGGTTTCTCCGACGTAAGACTTCGTTTGTGGATTTTAAAAAAACAGTTTTATATAATCTTGAATATTACTTGAAAATCTACTTGCAGAAAATCGATAGATCACTCTACAGCATAAAAAACACAGATGAATTAATTAATGGACTACTAAAAGGTAAAATTAAAAAAAGTCATTGTCTTATGAGTTTAGATATCAAATCCATGTATCCATCGATAACACTAGAAATGATTAAAGAAACCATAAATGGATATAATATACCTGAGCACATTTTAATTTTATTGAATTTATATTTAAAAATAATTATTTTAAAATTTACACAGACTTTTACCGACAAAAGAATGGAATCTCTATGGGATCGGTCGTGAATAGTGAATAGGACATCCTTACAAGAAGACATAGATAAAGAAATAAAACAACTTTTTAAAAAATATTTATTGAATGATTATCCAAAGAATCTATTATGTGTAATTTATAAATTATCTTGTACTTGTCCACAAACGAAGTCTTACGTCGGAGAAACCGGAAGGAAGTTAGAAGTACGTTTAAAAGAGCACGAGGCAGCAATAAGATTAAAAAGAGAAGAATCGCCGTGGTACCTACATTATAAAAATAATTTTTGTAACATAGACAGAAATAATATAAAAATACTTTATAAAGAAGAAGATTGTTTAAAACGTAGAATAATAGAACATTTTTGTATAAAAGAATATGCAAATTTAATCAATCTGAATGACGGTATGCAGATAGATGCATGCTGGGAAAACATCATCCAGCATAAAAGGAACGGAGGTTACCAAAACTCAACTACCCACTGATGAGGCGTTGCGAAATGCATTTGGGAAATGGAATTAATAAAATTATGAAAGTATAGCATCTTTTCGTTCTTTTTTTGTCTTAACTCACTCGAAGTCGGATTTTAAAGAGTAGCTTTTTACTCGGATTTTAATTTAAAGTTTTTAGAATGTTAAAATACATCTACATTAATAATATACAGTATTTTTAAGATCCGTAAATATATATATTAGTGTTTATATAAATATATGAGAAACGACATTTTAAATATGTATATATATATTATTTTTCATTTTCAAAAGAAATTTTAGCACAAATACAGCTATGATTAAAAAAGTTTTAATAACTGTCATCAGCTTTAACAATATTTCTGCCAAAAACAAAATTTGTGGTTGCAAATCATGTTGTCCTGTCTTTCGAATGTCCAGTCCATTGAACTGGACGCACTAAAATTTTGAAATATGGCCAAAATTTTCGAACCTAGCCTCATAATTCATTTCTGAAGATATCGTTATAGTGTTTCCTTCGAGAGTTGTGGTTTATAACTGTATTCGTAATTGATGTGTATGACGAAATATATAGGGTCCAGAATTGAAATGGGAGATGTATTCCATCTTTGGATAAACTGCTTTAACTAAAGTGCAAAGAATTTAACAATCTTGCTAGAGATTATTTGAAATATTAAAAAAAGAAAAACTTACTTTAATCAAAGTTTATCGAATTTTCACTGAATATCATACATTTTGAATTTTTATGAGTTTAAGCAATGAGTTGCTTTAACTTTCCCAGTAACATTTAAAACTGGATTTGGGGCCACTTGTTATATTTTATTAAAATACTTCTTATATTTTTAATTATTATAAAATGCCAAAAACCATAATTTTGACGGTAGGGATGGATTTTATTTTAAAAATGTAAATGGTAATAACGAGTAAAATGCCTACCAGTGGCCAAGCGATTCCGTTCCCTGAACACTGGGAGTTCGGTCGTGGGTTCGCGCTTCGCCCGGATGGGGCTGGCCACGTGGAGTTTTCCGGGTTTGTTCCACGACTGTAATACCTGACTAAGGGTCAGTTACCTTTAAGAGATCTCCTGGAAGATATTATTCCCCGTGTAATGACCATAATTAACGCATACAACATTATTATATGATAATTACGTCACACTTTACCATAGCTTAGAAGCTCATACCCAACTAGCTGATACGATAATAATTATATTAGAAAAAAGGAGTAAAATCTTTATTGAGTCTGGCCCTACTCGAGATAAGACACACGATCCCCTTTATCTCCCCACCCGTCGACCTTTACCACCAAAATTTAACCAATCCCTCCACAAACCTCACTGCAAAATTTTAGAAAATTTCGACTAAAAAACAGTTAAGCTTCAAAGAGGATGAACAAAATCGTGCCCTCCACACATACTAACATCCATGCATACAGAAAAAAACCCGACTTTTTTTCATTTCTCAATGTTTCGAGGTCCTGGAATCCAAAAATGTCAAAATCTTGGTGGTCATTTTTTGACCGATCGCCATACTTTTCCTCTGTTATATATGTTAGGCTCAAAGACCGAAATCGCTCATTGAGCGAAAGAAACAACCACAACGCGTTGTGACTAATTCAAAACGGCCACGACGCGAATTTCGTTTCGTGGCTGTTTGTAAAAACAACCACAAAGCGAAATTCGTGTCGTGGCTTTCATGATATTTGACCACGACGCGTTGTAGTGAATAAGAAAAGCCATAACGTGTTCTGAACGTTAGCTGATGCAACCAGGATACGAAGGATAGGTTGTAATTTGTTGACGGCGCATTGCAAACACTTGCGGAGTTTGTATTGTGTTCATTCTTGACTAGTGCTCCGTTTCTAGGGTAATTCCCCTTTTCTAGATTAATTTCAACTTCTGAGAGTAATGTTTCGAGTAGTCTTATATTTAGGGTAAATCTAGGGTAAAACTACCCTGTGTTCTGTAGTCTTATACTCATCGTGCCACAAGTTTTGCCGGAAAAAGTTTTAGCCTAAAACTGTTCTGTTTTTCCCTATAACTGGAGGGTTTTGGAACGAGGTATTTGTGAATCCAGATCTTGCTTCGTACATTTTCTGAAGTATCGAGTATTACTAACTACTCAGACTTTTCAGAATTAAAAATCATGCATAGAGCTTATCTTTATATAACAGTCGGAAAAGTAAAAATACATGCTTATTTATATAAAACTTTTATGCAAATACTTTCATTAAACATAAAGCAAAAATAATTTATTGAATACGTCGCCATTACTTTTGTAAATGTTTGGAAAAATTATAGTGAAAAAAGCAACTTAAAACATTTTGTCCCAAAAATTTATAATTCCAGGCACATTTATACTGTGTATATTTATACTGTATTTACAAATTGCAAGTGAAAACCTGCTTTTAATTTGCGTAAGATTTATTTCTAAGGCAAAATCTCAAGTAACTTTGCTTGTTGAAATGCAAACAAAATGGGAAAAAGATGTGCCTTTAACAAATTTTGAAAAGAAGCAAACGTCAGCTCTTCATGGTCAAGAAATGTCATCCAGAAAAATTGGAAAGGAGCTGAATCACTCGTGATTCTCGTCACGGTCCGACATTGAAATATCCACTAAAAAGGTATAAATTCCGCTGGAGACGGAATTTTTATAAGCTATAACAGCGTGATCGAAAAGGAACATGTAATGTGGGTGTATATGTCTGTAGGCTTGTCGTTCGATACAACTGTTTATTGAGAGAGTGACTTTTACACATTCTTCTGGTTGTTGTCAAATTTGGAGAAAGTCTATGAATTAGACTTCTACTATGAGTTCATCGGACAGAGGTGGAAAATTTCGAGTGAAAGGTAAGAGTAGAAAGGGGGGTTGTTCGCGTCAGAGAGGCTACAAACACACAGTTCAATAAGCCGGAGAGAAGTCGGTAGTGACGAGGAGTTTGGCAACAGCACAAGATTACTTCAAGGAGGATGGCGGGTCGATAAAAACAGATAAAAAAAGAGTCCGGTATTCTTGAGACAGCATTTTTATAAGATTTGCCCCTCGATCTCGGTCTCTTGTCTTCATTCCCGATTGGTCTCTTATTTCTTTCTAGAGGCAATTCGAGACTGACTTGGATCGTGGGATTTCGAAGCCGAATTCCGATACCAACCACAAACTTTACTGATAGTAAAAGTTACTTTGTTTAAATCAAAAAATTGTGTAGGCCTACTTCTTTTCGAAAGTACTTATTCAAAATGTCAGTCACTCGAGACTCCACTGGCAAACAATTTATAAAAAGAATTTTAATAGAAACACAAAACAATAGAACTTAATCAAACTGCTTTATAATCGGGGTGACTGATGCAAATTCTGTCCAATATTAAAAGGAATAACTTTGTTACAAAAATTCGTAAAATAATGTGTAGACTCACGAGAAAAGTAGATATAAAATGAAAATAATGTTCTTAAAAATATTTTGTTAAATGATTACCCATAAAGATTTTTATAGTCTATTATTCATTTTTTAAACAAAGTAGATTTCATGTTAAAATAAGCAAATTAGATTATTAGTATATTTTGTTCCAGTATATAGATTTAAATTATTAATACAAAAAAATATAAAAAATCTTTTAAATTATATGGAATGTGGATAGTACGAAAATTTAAAAATAAATGCAATTTAGTTGTAAGTGACGTAAAAATATAATATGGAAAAATTAGAAACAGCAGGAGATGTATATAGAATTTGTTGTACTTGCATATATACCAAAAATAAAACATATTATGTTGGTAAAACGAAAAAACTTAAATTACGTATTAAGGCATATGAAGCCGCCACTAAGTTAAACCATAAAAATTCCCAGTGGTTCATACACGAACAAAATAAAATATGTAATATAGATTAGACAATATTTTAATATCTTTCTTAAGAAAAGATTATTATTAAAGGGAGAGGAAAAAAGCATTTTATGGAATTAAAAAATTATTTAAAATATTTTTTATTTCAGATTCTTTCTTTTGGGGAGAGGTGGGGGTTCGGGCCATGTCTGGAACCTCACAATCGCATAAAGTAGTTTAAGTTATATGAAATTGGGAGAAACATACAGATTTTAAAAAATCCCTCAGGAAAGTCATGTAAAATTTACTGCACGACTGAGGTAGTTAGTTATAAAGAAAATTGACAGTGAAAACATTACAATCAGACATCAATTAGACCAGAACTGGATATCTGAAAATCTTCAGTTGTCCGAATTGTAAAATCCATTCCTCACCTTGTTCATAAGCTAAAAGAGGTCTCCAACGCTAAAAAATCACTGAAGATTCTTTAGATCATGCTGATTGTTGCATGATCTAAAGAATCTTCAGTGAGTTAAAGAATGAATGAGCTGAAAAGTGGCAGAGTATTGTCTAATAAAAACAAAAGTTTAGACGGTCCTGATGGTTGAGTTTACTATTAGGAGGATTTTCAGGAGAGGAAAAAATATTAATCGCATTCATTAACGGGCGTATGAAAGCAGTAGATTATCAACATTTATTAGAACAACATTTACCCTCTTTTGTTGAAAATCTGTAGGACTCCCAGTTTTATTTTTAACAAGCTAATGCGATTGTGTAAACTGCAAAAACCACTTTTAAGTGGTTTGTATGTAATGGAGTGTCAGTTTTAGATTGACCTGCTTGTTCTTCAGACTTGAATCCAATAGAAAATATGTGCAATTTTTCGCGTAGAGTAATTACTGCTTTTGCATTTGCACACATTACGTCCTGTGACGTCGAACGATCGTTTTCGCGGTAGAAGAGAATACTAAGTACTAATAGACTTTTTCATTGAAGAAAATTTATCAAAATACTGGTATGTTGTTTGTTCGTGTTTTGTATAAAGTTAGATTCAGTTTGTATGATGCATCACCATTATTGTTATTATGATTATAAATTCACATTTTGAAAAAAACAAAAAAAAAACAGCTGAAAAACTTCTTGACTTTTATAATGTTGGTTTCCAAAGAATATTTTATTTTTATAGACTAGTTCTTTGATTTTAAGGGAATATTTAGGCACATATTTTCCATGATTTAAAGGCATAAAAATCGGGGCATTATTATTCACCATTTCTTAATACTAACACAAAATCGTACAATATATTTAAATGCATTCGGTTTAAAAATGGTAATTAACTATCTAGAGACTAATATTTGTAGTTAAAAGCTTTTTTTTTTTTTTTTTAGTTTCACACGATTGCTGATTGGTTAATCTGTCAACAGGAAACACCAGCATATAGTCTACAACACTAAAACTTTAAGATCCGTCACATTTTTGTGTATTACTGGGTAACTGACTCACAATAGAATCAGTTATCTCGAATGAGGATAGCAAAAAAACAGAAACAAATAACATAGCGTTTTCTTATAAGCGTTACTCATTTTCACCATAATTTTGCTAAATGCCACAATGCTTTTTTAGTTCAAGCTACTCCAAATCGGGGAATTTTAAAATAGGCTATTATTGTCTTCCAGGGACGAATTCTCTGGGCTTGCTTAGCATGCGCCGCATGCTTAAGAGAAAGTTTTGACTGTCAATATATTTTTTATATGAGAACAAATATGCCAATAATAATTTATTCTAATGTGTAAACCCTTTTATCTTTTGTGTTTCCTTTTACACTGGCAGCTAGCGGCTAGCCGTTTTAAGTCAGTGCGATGCTTGCGGGAATTCGATCGTTTGCTTGTGTGGAGGTTTTCCGCAGCAAACAAGTGCGCGCGCATGACGTCATTCGAAGCATTTAATATGGCCAGACTGTATCGAAAGCTTGCGGTACACAGTCAGCATACATGTATTATGTGCAGGGGCGGATCTACATACGGATTAATAGGGCTTAAGCCTTAGGCCCCCAGTGTCAAGGGCCCACAAAAATTGAATTATTATCATAAATTTTTAATACTTTCTCATTATAATATATTTCATGTGTAGATATAATGGGCTTTATAATAGTCCATACTTTATATTCATGCTAAATAACGTTTCTGCCTATTGTTTAGTGCTAGAGATAGGCCTATTATTCTTATTATAACTTTCAGCATGCCAAAAATTTTGGTCAGGATTCGCCCCTGTTGTCTTCTTAATTTTACATTTAAGATCATGATACTGTATAAAAAGTCAGCAACAATAACAAAAAATATAGTATAAATGTAAGATTTAGAATTATAATGTTTAAATTATGTTTTTAAAATACTAAATAGAAACAAACAAAATATTTGGATTAAGTTAGAATTTGGAAAAATAGATAAAATACAATTACTCAATAACTGATCTTCCCTATCAACAATACAGTCACGAATAAGGTCCTATATGCAATAGTATCAAGACTATCTGGTCTGCAATGATTAGGTGTCTATAGGTTACTCATTGCTTCATAATCTTACAGTTCATTAATACTCTTCATACATTTCAGAGATGTGCCAAATCCTACTATATTTGGATTTAATATCCCTTTTGATAAATTGCTATTTCTTGGTCAGTTTTATCATGGGTATATATTATTTTTATGTGTGGTATTTGAAATAATTCACTTTACGAGTATAAAAGTTCATTCTACAATCAACATTAACGATTAAATTTAAGTACAAGTTTTGACGTTCACTGTCTTAGCGAAATGAAACCAAATAACGTTTATATATATATTATTTTCGGTAAGAACTTATTCATTAATGTAATAATTAAAAGCAGCATATTGTATGAAATTTGTTAGTAAAATAAGTAACAAAAGCATACTCATCCAAAGAAAAAAAATTAAACGAACTTATTAATAGAATTAAACTAGTATATGCATATAAAATTCATTTCTATCATAGATCACCAGTTAATGTTTCCAATAAGTTTAACATAACATAATGCAATTGTTTATTTTACATTGTGTTTGATGCTAAATTTAACTATTTTATCTTCTTGATAAAGACATTTAATAATTTTCATTTAAATAATTTTAACGAAGTAAGTATAAAACGATAGAATTTAATTACTCAAGAAAAATTTTTAAATGCCTTATAAATTGTAATAATTCAAACCCTATATTTGTCAAAAAAGCACCCTCTTTAAATACTGAAATTATCTTTATTATTTCAATATTAATAAAATAATATTAAGTGCAACAAATACTTGCTAAAAGTAAGATATTTTAAAACTATTCTGTACAAAACAATTTCAAATTCCAGTAAATTTTCGAGGTTTATTTCCGTTATATTGGCAATTGTGAACTTACATAAAAATTTGAGCATAAAACCATTTGATAAAACCATTAATTTGATAATCATTTATTAATATTAGAAACCTAAACGTTATAATCTTCATAATGATTATTATTGTAAATATTATAAGTAAAATATTGTTTTTCACATTCATAAGCTATTTGTAAATTAAATGCATTTAAAAACAATAAAATGCTTAGTTATGAGAGAGTTATGTAGGAGAAAAATAATTTACAATTTCTATTTTAATTTGAAAATAAATATGATCAAGATTCTTTTATAAAATTTAAAATAGTTTTTTCTGAAATAAACGATTTGGTTTCGAATCTGAATTTGAAGTGAAAAATTCATTCATATATTTTTTCATTTAATGATTATGAGTTTTTATTTTTATATAAGTACTTACTTACTTGACATTAAGATATATTTACATAATTTGTATGAAAGCAAATTTATATAATAATGTTAATTACAATTTTTGATAGAAATCTTTAATTTCTTTATATAATCTTAAAAAGTATTTAAAATTTTTCTTAAATAAACTAACATAAAAAAGTAGAGAATGTAATTATCATTATATCGCTAATAAGAGGATTAGGTTATGAAAAAAGTAATCACGAAAGCAGTCTAGCAGTTTGCCTCTAGCTATAATTAAGGAATTAGAAAATTTTGAAGTTTTTCTTAGAGAAGATAGTAAAAGTAAAACAAAGATAAAAACTAATAATAAAATCATCTAACATCAATCATTAAACTTTATTCGTATTTTAAATTTTATATTAAATTTCAATACAAATGAATACATTAACGACTTCATATGCATATATTATTTAAGCATTTGTAGGACAAAAACGAAAAAAAAAAAAAAGGCAAATGAAAACGCAAGAAAATTTGATAAAGAAAATATTTGCAAAAATATGTTAAAATTGAAAATTTTCTCTAATAATTCGTTAAGAATTTTAGTGTAAATTATTTTTCATTATAAGCTTACGAATATTAATTTTGATAATTCTTTAAACTCTATGTGATCGTAGTACCATCTGGTGATAAATTGTGAAAACATCATTATATACATGAAATATCTTAAATATTACAATATAAAGTATTGTATACATTTAATATTTTATATAAATTAAAATACGAGTTTTTATCTGGATTTTACTCAGCTATTTAAAATAAATTAAGATCATCGTTCACCAAAAAAAAAAAAAAAAAAAAAATTGTCAAAATATCTACTATTTAAAAATATAAGGTAATCTTTTAATAATTTTATAATAAATATTTTCTTATATTAGTGGTAATGTAGTACTAATATTAATAATGGTTTATTTTAATCAAAACAAAAAATAGGTTAAAAGGGAAAAATTTGAAGTTACTACAGTAAATAATAGAAAGGTTGAAGCCAAAGTTTTCAACGCGCAAAGTGTACGTCGGACGTTCAGCGCCGTCTTCCTGTATGTGTAGAAGTTTGACAATGGCGTTTGGAACGTCGAGCATCATTCCACTGACGTTCCAAACGCCATTGTCAAACTTCTAGGCTTACAGGAAGACGGCGCTGAACGTCCGACGTACACGTTTTCGCATTGAAAACTACGGCCTCAACCTCGCTAATGTCTTCACGAATACTTCGTCAGTGTTCCTCTCTGAAATTTCCCGTTATTTCGAAACATTTTAAATAACGTCGAAATAATGAATGAAATGATTTTGTTCTAATTTATCGTTGCTGAATTATTTTTCACCACATGTATTTTAAATTAAATATTTATTCACTTTTAAATTTTGTATCAATAATGCAGCTTTTAACAAAAGAATTGATTCCAAACAAATGGAATCAATTCTTTCGTTAGCAACATAACATACTATTTTCCCACTTCAGAAAACATTTTCAATTGATCATCATCATCTTCTTCAGAAGCTCAAAATATTTCCGGATAAAAAAGAAAAAAATAAATCTTATACTGAAAAATACAGCCACTAATGAGAACAAGAGGCTGGTTTTAAAGGAATGGCTGCCATGTGGCAGTAAAGAACCACATTTCGCTTATTGCAAAGCATTCAACTTCTACTTTGCTTACAGAGATTAATACTTGATACTTGATTAATACAGAGATTAATACTTGGAATACTTGATAATCAGAGATTATCAAGTATTCCAAGAAACCATGCAATCTTCATGAATACAGCAATATTTAGCTGAATTGCAAGCTTTCACAAAGAATATTCTTGCAGGAAAACTTAACACAGATGAAATTAGAATTGCAATATTTGCGGTTGAATATAATGTGGCCGTCAGCCATATTGTTTTATTGTATATTTTTGTTTAATTCATAAGTTGTAAATACATATATATATATTTTTTTTTTCTATCTTCCTTCTTCCTTCATTCTATTATCTTATTTCCGTTCCTTTCTCCTTTGTCTAAATAACCTGACCGTTATTGCTGGAGGGCAGAATTACCCCTCCTAAGTAAGAACAAAAGAAGGCGAGGACGCCCTGAAGGCTAAGTGGTGATCAAGGGACACTTTTTCTACTGGACCTCAAGAAGGAGGGAAGTGTGAGCCAGCGATCGACCAGGAACGAAAAAAGTCGAAAGGAGGCTACAGGACCGTCGAGGCCAAGGGAAAATAGACACAAAACCGAGGTAATCGAAAGACGTCGAGGGCAGACAGCCGAACAAGAAAAAGAGAGGAAAGCGACTGCCATTGCGAAAATACACTCCAGCGAAAACACCGATCATCGTAGACCCGGGTACCTTCCATCTAATTCTATCATTTCGTTCTTTCCTAAATCTATCTGTTTCCCCTTTCCTTTTTAGTTTTAAGGTAGATATAAGTTTATTTTTAAGTCGGGTGTAAAAAAAAAAAAAAGTTTTTGTTACGAGCGCGGGTGTGATTCTTGGTACAGTGGCGCCCCCCTTCCTCAGTGAAGTTGTTCCAGTTGGGATCCTTTGTAAAATTAGAAAAGGAAAGAACCTTGTTCCGGAAGGGAAATAAAAAGACTTTTAATTGTGTATCAGTCTCTGTTTTTATACTTGTAACGTGCATTCGCGGATTTACAAGCCCTTCTCAACGAACCACCACAATAAATTTGAATTTCATGTCTTAAATTTCTTGGAAGTTATTTCATGATGCCAATTTAAATGATTTGTTTTTCGATTTAATCCCATTAGGAACTGGTAGAGTAGACATGTTTTAGTGCTGTTAGTGGAATACTTTTTAACATGTAATGTTAACTACAAGGATAATTAGGTTGTGCTTCATATAGGACAAATGCAATGGTAAGTAGAGAAGAAAGAGATACTTTTGAACAGTTAAATTTACTATGAATTAAAACAAGAAAGTAAATTTCAAGTAGGTTGGCAACAATGCCAAAAAATTTACGTGACATAGTCCGTGGATATTTTTTTTTTATTTATGCTTGCAGAACTACGTTCAATTATTAAATCTATTGTTAGCATACTTTCAGCGCACTGTCAGCATCTCTAGACTGCTCCAATTCTGCTTACAAGATAAATTCCTCTATGCAAAAATATCTTCGCAGACTGTCTAATAATAATCAGTTTTTTCCTCTTTTTTCTTCGAGTGAGTGCGAGGGAGAGACATTAATTAAGTTATAATTTCATTTCTATCTCGTTTTGTATCAATCGTTCGTATGAAAACCTTTAATTCTCAATATAATCCCTGCCCACGTTCAGGCACTTGTCACATCTTTTCACGAGTCTCTGAAAGCCAGCAGCACAGAATTATTTTGGCTGCTATTGGAACCAAGTAGTGACTTCTGTAAAATGTTTTAACATGTTGCTGTTTATACGTTCTAAACACAGTACACAAATTATTTATAACACAACAACAACACTATTTGTAATTTATTTTCAACACTAGTGAGTAACACTCTGGCACTCTACAAGCGAGTAACACTCTGGCACCCGACAATTAATTAATATAGGCACAACACTGGTTCTTTGCCAGCCACACAGCCACACACTCTGGTCAGCACTGCCTGGACACACCAAAGGGAAAGCACAATTTTTCCCTCTCTAGGCAGGAAGATCTCTCCCCGCATTCCCAAGTCTATAGTTACGCAACACACCTCACACGTGTGACAGAGCTGTGGACTGTACATCAACACTACGTAACATAAACACACGTGTTACAATTTTGTTAAATTGAATATCGAACTTAACAACTTCCTTCTTTATGGTGTCATAATCGGGAAGCATTCGCCTGAAAGATGATGTTTAAGGGACCAAACAAATCAAAATCGCTAGGAGCAGGTTGGAGCTATGGGGATGATCTAGTACTCTCCATTTCATTTCAATTCCTTCAAAGTTTCTTTAGTCCTAATACAAGTATGAAAATGCGCATTGTCTTTTAATAGCAATATGCCTTTATTTAGAAGTCCTGGTTGCTTTATCAAATGGCAGCATAAGTGTTTTGAGACTGTTGATGTAAGATTTGGCCCTTATGGTGTTTCCATAAAGCTGTAATGCAATAAATAGTAAATGGTACAGTAGTGATTATGCCTTTCAATCCTTGTTGACTCTGTTTATTTTTGACATTTGTCTGCACTTCAAAAAACTTCTTCACCTAATCGTGGACAGCTTATTATGACAGATAATATTCACCATATACGGATTACAGTCGTTTGTGAATGGCCTTTGCTGCCATCCCATTAGCCCTGAAAAATCGCACAGCAGCACACTGCTGTGACCCTCTGGTCACAGCAGTGACCGGAGGGTCAGCACCTCTTTGATGCTTTATCAGGACTGATACCACTGTGTCTCGTTTGACATGGAAGCGACAGCGAATTTGTTTTGTTGTTGATTGTAGGTCACGCTAGCGGCCACGTGTGGATGATCAGATTCCGGATGGAGACTGTGAGAAGCGCGACAAAAGTAATGCACTCAGATACTAGGTTTAACAAACATATAACCGTTTAATTTCAAAAGAAAAATAGTACATGATATATTTTATGCTAAAACGAAATAAACCGACTATGCGCCATAGGTGGTCGCGATAGAGAGTTTACAATAAATCGCGCGTGGTCGTAAATACCTGGGGTTTTATGAGATCCTCTAAAAGAACAGGTGAAGGTGATGGGTTAGACTGTCTGTTCTTGGTATATCACTGGAGAAGGTCAGCACAATAGGAATTTTCCAGATGCGGGGATGTACTCCTGTTGGGATCGATGCTATTCCGTATAAGGAGACAGTTCTATATTGGTTGAGGAACAGGAGACGACTTGTTGAGTCGCGGAGGAATGGCGACAACTGACTCATTCACCCGTCTATTCTGATATTAACACGATAACACGGCTGGCGGGTCAAAGGGAAAGCGTCTTTTTCGAGGCTGAGAACTTAAAGGACTCCCAGGTGTGAAAGTCATCACACCTGGAAGTCCTTTAAGTTCTTACAGTTATTCGACAAAGTTATCATTAAGAAGTTATGTTGTTATTTAGTTCGGATTCTCACAGTACACATATTAAGAGGCGTTACTAAATTGTAATAGCTGCTGCTTCTTTTCCCTTTTGTGCATGTCAGCAATCTCCCATGACATATGCTAATACATGGATAATTGTACAATGTATCAGTAATAGCTTCAGGCACCTGATTCAAAAATGTGCATTACTAACTATATTTGTACAGTATGACCTCGTTTAACGCTGATTTGCTATAACGCTGTCTGCTCGAAGCCTTTAAAAATTCTCAAAATTTACGCTGATTCAAATTATTGCGGCATTTCATTGATTCGTATAAAATACAATTATTCCCGAACACAAACAAATCAGCAAAAGATGGAAATTCGTCGTAGCGCTGTACTTTCCCTAAATCTGTTTGTTTCATGTAATTTTGGAAAAAATATATAAAGATCAGGAATGCCATAGGCAATATTGACTTCGCTTGGCAAGAATTAACTGATAAATGATAAATTCTTGAACGGAGTATGGAAGAAGTTATGGCGGGAGGTATCCAAGAATTCTCAACGAGAAGAGCCTATCGCTGTATTGTTAGATTGACCAAATTGTTAACCTAATCGATACAGCAGTACTAGGAGATGTAGACGAGCAGGATATTGAGGAGGTACTGCTGGTTTCTAGTGAGAGCCTTACCAACAACGACCTTCAAGAACTGGCAGAACAAGGAATTCGTGTAGAACTGGAAAATAGTGATTCTGAAAACAAAGAACCCATAGAATTTTTCTACAGATTTACTTAGTAAAAGTTTGGTAACGGTAAACAAAATCGTTGATCAAATTGTAGCGAATGATATGAGGCATTTTGGATGCGATCTCCTGCTACTGACATTTGCTTAAGGTAAGAAAAAAAAAGCGACAAATGAAACTACAAGACTTTATCGCAAAAACAAGAATTTCAGAAGAGCTGGGACCTTTGTGAAGTCCCAAAAACGGGTTAACATTAATTATTTATATTAGAAAATTGTTAAAACGAATGTAGAAAATCGTCCATTGTTAAAGGGGACAAAAGCCGATCAAAGATCGGATTAGACGCGTTAGTCATTTGAAACCGCGACGCATGAAAAAAAAAGGAGAAAGATGTCGAAAGGCAAAAAGGGCCTAATGAAAAATAAAACGCAATAATTGTAATGATTAATAATTGTAGACGAATGTCCGTCAGTATAGATGGACCTTTGACAAGTCGCTCGTATACGAAATTTAGATCATTAAAATTTGGAAAAAGGGAAAAGTTAACTATGAAAAGAAACATCACATCAAAGCATTAAATTTCAAAAATCTCTCAGACTAGACAACAATGGGGAAAATATGAGCGCAAGTTTCAAAGTTTCATCAATTCTTTCCATCCTGAGTAAACAGAGGGTGTCAAGTAGATTCGTCGACGCGGCTCTTTCTCGTGACTTGAACAGGGGTCGTTTTTCGCTTGGAGACAAGCGAGGGACCAATCGAGAAGCGAGAAAAGAGGGACGTAGAGCCAATCATGAACAATACGAAAAAGGGAGATCGAGATAATCGCCGAGCGAGGGAGAAGAGAAGTCTTTTTCCTTCTACGCGCAGATAGGCCGGACAAAAACTGTGAATCCGCTAACGGCTAATACGCGCACAAAGACCATTTATTTTTCCTGCATCATGCCGATCTGCTAATTAGTGCCACTAAGGACAGACCACCAGTGACCAGAGGCGAACATCTCCACCTGTTGCTGCCCCAGGGCCTACAGTAGAAGACGTCAGGAAAACACTGAAGTGACTGAGACTTTTCGAAAAATTTTATCGTTTGAGAAGAAGTCTGTACTAGGTGTAAGTCCCTTTACGTCTAAATAAACGACTTTTTGTGAAACACTTGTTGTCTGTGTCACCTCCCTCACACCCACACGCGAACGACCCTAGACCATCCTGTCGCGGGATTAACGATTCCCCTCTAAAGGTCGGCGAACTTACACCTTAATCACAAAAAATGAACTTTACATTTCTGTGTGCATGTTTTATGTGTTATTTAACATATATTATTATGCAAATTAATATAAAAATAACTTAAAATTAAAGTCAAATCTGTTTATCTTTGGTCGCGTGTTCCTCTTTCCCTATTTACTGTGTTAAAATGACCTCGTTTAACGCTGTTTCTTTTAGCGCTTTGTTGTCTAGGAACGTAGCCCCCGCGTTAAGCGGGGTCTTACCGTAACTTACTCAATGAGCTTTTCATATCTTTTTAATAACAATATACAGTGATCTGTAACAAAACGAAGAATAAGAATCTCCTATTATTATTATTTCATTTATGAAGTGAAAACTATGTCAAAAGTGAGTCTGAGTAGTAGTTTTCTTTTTTATTTACAGATTCTAGCAATATTTAAAAGATAACGAAATTTTGATTTCTGAAATGCACTTATTCTCGTTAAAGGAAAATAACGATGTTATTGGTAGGCATATAAACGTAACCTATTATTGCCAAATTATTTATGTGAGCTCGCCGAATTCGTGATATACAAATGTCAGAACTTATCGTATGTGGGGAGTAGGAAAGTGAGGCAAATAGCTGTAGTGACAAACAAACCCGTTTATTTACACTATATCTTACAGTCTAGCGTGTCTTGTTCTGATGGCGCTGCTGGACGGTGAGTCGTGTGCCCTGGAATAGTCGGTCGGTGTTTCTAGGGCAGCGGTTGGGGAACCGGGATAAATTACCCCAAATGGGGTAAAAATGAAATTATTGGGGGTAATAAGGAATTTCTCCAAAACCTAGAGTAAAAGTTTTCAATGAAATTATTGTGTTCCAAAATGATAATTTTATTTGGTTTGTCTATTATTTATTATTTTCAGTGTAAAATGATTCAATAAATAGTGTTTAATTTAAATTTGTATCGATTTTTTCCTTTTCAAAATGAGGAGGGTAATGTCGACTTACACAAATATATTTTGGGGTAATGGCTAAAAAAGTTCCCCGCCCCCTGTTCTACGGTGTCTGGAAGTCCTTGGACGAAATGAAGGAAGCCCGATGTCCAAAACAGGTTTATGACATCAAGGAAAAGTCCAGATATTTAACTTCAGTTCGAAGCTGGAAGAAGTCTACTTCTAGGTGCTGGGAGAAGTCAGGAAGAATTCTTGGAGAAGTCTTCACAAGGGGCGGCAGAAGAGGCCGGATGGCCGAGCAGTCAAGGTTAGCAGCCTGCCGCCCTGGGGGACCCGGGATAGAGTCCGGACGGGTCGAAAAATCCCCAGGAATTTTTCAGGGGGTGGTTCGTCCGGATATGTCGATCCCCGTCCCTCACCACCCGGCCGCCCCATTGTGGGCCTGGCCGAACCCATAATGGGCTTGCTATAAGAGGCCCTCTTAGTGCCCACTGGGCGGAGAGTTACAAAAAAAAAAAAAAAAAAAAAAAAAAAAGAGGCGGCAGAGAAAAATCTACTTTGCCCTTGAGTTCCATGTTTTTATAAGATTTCTCTTCCCCGGTTCTCTAGCTTTTGATTAGTCGTTTTCCTGTATCTAGGCAGATGACAACCATTTCGGGCTACCAAAGGATTAATTCGACACTGTGTTTTAATCCGATGAAGGGAAATCAATCGCACCTTGAAACTCTTGCTCGTATTTAATTGTTTCGAATTCTTATAAGTCTGATACATAATATCGGCGCTGCATCTCCTTTTAAAGTTATTAAAAACATTTTTTCTCTCGATTAATAATTTTATTATTTCCCGATTTTATTTAAGTTTTTCTTCCAATTTTTACGAGCGTTAGAATTAAAGCTTGATCCCTTGATTTGACATTTTTATGATATTTTTAACAGGAGCTGGAGTATCGCTCGGGTTTCACATTTTGTATGTACAGTACATAATTGAACTTTTCAAATTATACTATGTATGGGCTCTTATTTAGTATTATGCATGTTAGTAATCTTAGGAAGTCACATATTTAATTAAGTAACCATGCAAGTATATTTGCATTACTTAGTTTTAGACAGTTCACACCTTTTGTTTCTTCATTAATACTTGGTGCTCCAGAATGCATTTGATATTGTTAAGTTCAAAATAGAATAGACTAATTCGGTGTATAGGATGAAACTATCACCGAAATGCATTCTGGAGCATTGAGTGTTAATTAAAAAAAAAAAAGATGTGAGATTTGTCTAAAACTTTAACAGCAATGCAAATACGCTTGTTAGCAAACTTAGTAGTCTACTCTTAGATTGTAGACAGAAAGCTTATAATGCATTATGTAACTTCCTATTAAATGTATAATTAGTATCCTGAATATAGGACACGGGGCATTCAAAATGGTAAATGAATTTACTACTACTAAACTAACATTTTGAGGATTTAAAGATTCATTCTATCATATTTCATATTTAGAATATAGTTATTATTTTGTTAAATTATTTATGTCCATTTTTATGTGCTTTTTAAAATAAACATTTCATTACATCCCTTTGATGATAAAGTTTAACTTTTTAAACTATATTTTATACATGGGACCTGACACTCCTATTTTTAGTTATATTCTGATAATGAAACTCAGTTTAATTTCGAGGACTAAAAAACTTTTTATTTCTTTTTGATAGAAGTTGATGTTGGAATAGAAATTACATTTCATTACTTGCATTATCCACAAAACAATGTGAATCAAAATGAACTATATGTGAGTACAATTTAATATTAGTAAATTCATTGCTATTAATTAATGACAGCAACTTGTAAAATATGATTTATAATTTACAGAAAAACTATGGTGAGATCATGCCACAAAATTACTAATTTTACAGTATATAGTATTAGAAAATAAATTTTGTAAGCTTCTAGTATAACGAAATTATAGAACAAAATATCAGGTATTTTGTATGAAAAAGGTCATTCTTTCATTGGTGGAGATTGTGCATACAAATGGAGAAATTTAATGGTAACTTATACGAAAAATGTAGACAAAGCTAGAAAATCTGACAAAGGCATTATTTTCTGGCCTTTTAATATATTTACAATGGCTTGGATAGGCAATAGGTTACTTATCTAGACAAGATATAGTTGATATCTCCTGACTATGGGGAAAAATTGAGTTTTATTGTATTCAATTGTCACCTTGGAAAACCTGAAATTGTTTACTTCAGAAATTCTGACAATTTTCAACATGTTGGCAGAGATCAACAGAAAAACAGTTAGATACTAATGATAGTCAGTTTCTACAGTGGTTAATTGAATACGATCTTATTCTTCCAATGGGTGAACCAAAGGAGATTATCCTGGAGAATTGATCTTTCTTTCAATATTGATGGTTTGGTTATTGACTTTGATTGTCTCTCAAAACATATATCACAACAGAGACACTAAAAGTTGAAGCTCTACTGCTATCAGATCACTTTCCTGTGACCTTATATTTGTCTAGTAGTCCTGAACTCTTTTTGGACGGGAAGACCAGTTTCTCTGAGACTCACTTCATTTGGAATGAGTCCAAGGTAGGAGCATAAGTAAATGATGTTAAATCATGTTTCCAGAACAGGAAATTTGACAATGAATATTTTGATAACTTTTATAATTTAGTTATCATAGATTTATATTCCTTGGCAAGAAACCTGGGCATTTTAAAAAGAGTTAAGATTAATAATTTCCATTATTCTCCCTGATTTGACAAGCCTTGATTTGTCTCTTTTTAAAGTTGAATAGGGAATATAGATCACTTACAAAAGCTAAAAACAAGAAGCTTTTCAATAATTTCACCAGAAATTTTAAAATTAGAGACACCAGAGTCTTTTAGTTATGTCAGTCAGTGTCATGGGACAAAAGTTGCATCTGATCATGTTATTTCCTTGATTGCCTGGTACAGTATTTTAAACAGTTATTTAGTATTAAAGTTTCAGTCCTGCCTAGCAATCAGTTTCTGTCTAGTGTTCTGCTTGTGAACAACTCCATTTTAGATACTCCTATTATTACACCATCAGAGGTGAGCCTTGCTATTTAAAGTATACATTTATGCTCTGCTACAAAGATGGATAATTCCTTCTTTATTAAATTATTGTTCAGGGAACCCGCTAATTCCTGTTTTGACAGATTTGTTTAGTTGGTTTAACAGATCCTGAAAGCTTTGTTAGATGGCAAACCAAAATGTTTCATAAGAGAGGTCCAACAGACAAACCATCTAATTTCAGCCCATTTCATTCCTACCTGTATTCTAGAAAATTTTATTGTCAATTGTGGTGTAAGGATTGGATAAATAGTTGAGAGATACAGCCAGTTCAATTTGCATTCCAACCTCAAAAGCATATGCTAAGCAATATATTCATCCCATACTCATTAATTTGTAAACAGTTATCTAAGAAAATGCAAAATTTATTGGCTGTCTTTATTGATTGATTATGAAAAAGTGTTCAATAGTGTAATTCTACTAGTTTTATTTACAAAATTAAAAGCATTGAGAATCTCTGATAAATTTGTCAAAGTTATTCAAAGTTTATTAACAAAGATCCAAGGATTAGTTTTGTTGATTAAATCAATATTATGACCATACAAATAATTTTGGGTCTTTGCAGAATTATCCGCATGCATTAATCTGATAATTCTGCAAAGATCCAAAATTATTTGTATGGTCATAATATTGATTTAATCAACAAAATTAATCCTTGGAACTTTGTTAATAATGTAGATATGCAAGTTAAGAAGCTGTTCCAGAGTTCCACCAGAGGTCAGCAGATGGATATAAATACAACTGTTTTTTACCTAAGTGATATTGTGAAGAATTGTGATACTGTGTTCTTGGCGTCAATTGTATTGTATGTATTTTTTAATGTCATTTGTCGGTTTTAAGTTGTTACCATCTGTCTCTGATTGGACAATTAAAAAGGATAATTCTACCAAGACCCAAAATTATTTGTATGGTCATAATATTGATTTATTCAAAGTTTGTTTACAGGACTAGAAGTACAAGTTGCTGACTTTTAGGGGCAATAAGTTAATTGCATGTCAGGAAAACCTAGGGGCAAATGTATGTGGGTGGTGGCAGCAGAGGCAAAGATGACAAGTGTTTTACAAAAAACTGTTTATTTTTGACATAAATTCAACTTACACTACGAACAACCACAGACCTGCCTTGAAGATCAGACATGGGGTAGGATGATCATTGATCTCGTAGGGTTGTCTAACAGTTGAAGACAGTGATGCAGCCTAGGGGCAGAGACGACATAGGTGAGTGTGTCTTCTTGACTATGAGTGTGTACACACTCACCTATGAGTGTGTCTTCTTGACTATGAGTGTGTTTTCTTTAGTGTGTCTTCTTCACCTAGTCTTGGAGATGGAGAGGGGTCGGCTGAGACGGAACAGTTCAGAGTCGGAGAAGATGTGACACTGGTCAACCACTGCCAGAATTGGAGGAGAACAGACGTCTTGACCTTGAGACTCGGGGTTTTTATAGGATTTTCCCTCAAATCTCACCCTTTTGATTGGTTCTGTTCTCCCTCTCTCTTACTCCAATTGGTCATTCTTTTGTCTCTAGGAGAAAACCAAGACCAATCCGGGTTGGGAAAGGTCGAAGAGGTGTTGACTGAGCTTTTGAAGTACGCACTTGTATTTTACTTCGATTGGCCCTTTTTTCTGATGTCTTTGAACCTAAGCGGTCTACCAGATGTTCTCGTGGCATTTACCGCTTATCAGTTTCAAGTTCACATGACTTAACAAATGTCCTTTTTGGTCATTAATCCCCCCTTTTTCTCAATTGTTTAGACCTGACACTTGTTTGTGAGCACCTTGAGAAAGCTCCTTCTCTCTCGTTTGACATTCCCCTCCATCATTTTTCATCACATGTTTGTTTTAAAATACATAAATAGTTTTCTTCCTGTCTGGTCTACATCACCAACATGTATTCCTGACCCGATTTAACCTTTAAAATTTCCCGACCTCGGAACTTTATAATTATCCATAACTTCGACTCAATTTTAGGAACTCACAGGGGTCCCCGCCATTTAAAAATGTCGCTTCGAGGTTAGCAACATTTTACCTGGCAGCTCAGGCTGTCAGTTCAACCTCCGCTCTTGCGGAGATGGTGGTCTCGTTTTCTTTCTGCACGACGAGACCACATTGGTTATCTGATTAACTTTTCCATTCCCGTTTGTGACGGATTGACAGTCAAACAGACCAATTAACATAAAGGAAAAGGTTTAATAATGAGATAAGTGAAGTTCTCATGAAGATCTAGTGATGTTATTTCCCGAACTCCATCTTGTTCAGTTGGACTCTGTGTGTGTTATGATCTGATGGTTAATTCAGGTTCAATGAAAGCACACCTCCACACTCAATTCAGAGAATATTTACAGTTTATTTACTAAAGAGAAAACGTAGTATATACAAGTTTAACAACATTACATACACAGGACAACAAAGTGTGGTGTCTCATGTATCAGCTTGATCTTCAGGAACTATTAGACTCTGGGGAAGCCTCAGTCAACTTGTGGAGTTGGCTCAACGGCACGGTCAGTCCAATCTCTGCACGTTATCAGAGGAGAACACTCTCTATGCTCAGTGGGCTGGCTAAGTGTATGAGACAACTGTATACCAGTCTCTTGCCCTACTCCCTTTTCCACTTGCAAGTCTTACTATTTAACAAGCTTCTGGATGACAACTTCCAGCCAATCAGGATTTTTCCTTTCATCGGAAGCTTTCCAAAATGTTGGCTCTTCTCCTGATGAAACCGCTCACCATAACGTCCGTCACTTGTTTACATTTTTTTCTAGTAAGTTAACATATGGCAAACACATTACCCGCCCATACGCAATTCCAATAAACAAAGATGGTACTCTCTTTGTTTCCCCAACTGTTTACAAATACAACACCAGGTGGGACCAATTTACAAGGTCATGTCACTTTTATCCCTACACTGTTAAAAGCGATCCTTTACACGTCTCACCGACAAGGTTCAAACTGCGCTTCATAAAAGCCTGTTTGACCTAAACAACACCACCGCCACATACAATAATCTTTATCGTATAAATTGGCTTGTTACGATACATTTCCTCCTTTTCCATTACAAGGAGCATGTTATTACAGATATTTTACTATACTAATAAGACATAATATTTAAAATTTTACAGAAATATATTTACACAAACAGTACAGTTTTTGGCAAATTGTCCTGTCTCATTGTATCCAGAATTGCCTTGTAGATATTGTTTATATCTATCCGATGGACTTCATACCAAAATTAAAGTGCCCTGTCTGCCTGATCTGGGGGCTCCGGATTGTTCTTGACTTCCAGCCTGGATATGGTGTCCGCATTCATATAATTCTCCCCCTTTCTGTGCTCAATTTCTACGTTGTAATTTTGTAATGCCAATGTCCAACGTACCAATTTTGCACTATGAGGTGTGCTTAACATCAGATACTTTAGAGGGTTGTGGTCAGTTATTACCTTAACGGCATTCCCATATATCCAATAATAAAATTTTTTTAAAGCCCATACCACTGCAAACACCTTCTTCTCTATCATAGCCCAGCGTATTTCCGATCCACGTAGCTTCCTGCTTGCAAAGGCTATCAGTCTCTCGTTACCCTCGGGTGACATCTGGGCTAGACATGCACCAATCGCGTGCTCCTACGCATCTGTAAATAACACACATGGGATTTCCAGGTCTGGTGTGTACAAAAATGGAACCTTCCCTAACCTTTCCTTGATCACACAAAAGGCTCATGTGGACACAGGGTCCCAATTTAGGGCGTTAAGAGATTGGCAATTGAATAAACTGCTTAATGGTGTCTTCACATTGGCAAAGCCTTCAATGGAGTCTCGGTAATAGCTGCAAATTCTTAAGAAACTGCGTGTCTGTTTTTTTGTTTTTGGTAATTCTAATTCGGTGATTGCCTTAACCCTATCCGGATCAGGGTTATGATGACCCAACCCAACAATATGCCCTAAGTATTTGATGTGTGCAAATTGACATTTAGCAATGTTCACAGTAAATCCATTGTCTTGTGATGAATGTAAAACGCCTCTAATGTGTTTTAAGTGTTCGCGCCAACCATTGGAAAAGATGGCAATGTCGTCAATATATGACATGCATAAGCCTTATGGGGGGCTAAAACTTCATCCATGATATGTTGAAAAGTGGTGGAATGCGTTCTTTAGTCCAAACGGCATTTCCTCCCAAGAAAATTCTCCCGTGCATTATAAAAGCGGTCATGTGTCAACAGCTTGGATCAAGAGGGACTTGACAATACCCCCTACTTAAATCTAGTGAGGTTATATAACGAGACTGAGCAATCTGATATATAAGCTCTGTCGGATGTGTCATGGGAAATCTATCCGCTATGGTGCCTGCGTTTAAATATCTGTAATCTACGCGGAGTCTGATGCCCCTCTTTCTTTGCAACGCAAACAATCGGATAAGCAAATTCCAAGGAACTACTTTTGATCAACCCAGCCTCGAGTAATTCGTCAATTCTCTCGTCCACCTTGGATTTTAAAGCCAGAGGTATCCTATACAGCATTAGGCGTTTCGGTTGCCATACTTCTTTCAAGGTAATCCTATGGCATCCAGCAGCTGTTTTCCCTGGTTTTGAATTGAATAGCCTCTGGTAGTCCTCCAGGATATTCCCTAATTCTATCTTTTCCCTATTGGTTAACTGGGAACACGAATCTAGGTTTGCCCCTTTTCTTTCTGATGGGGATTTGATCTTTCCGGACATAGTTGGGGCTGCTATAACATTGCCAAAACTTTTATCCCCTCGAATATAACCCCGATGGAATGTATTTCTCATACATATCGTTTCAATTTATCGACATGCACCCATCTCTTTGCTCCGTTCTCCATTTTTACCCTATAACTCCCATTGTATACCTTTTCCTCTATGACGCCCGGTCCCTCCCATCTGTCGTTGGTTTTGCAGTTACAAAGCAACTTTAGAACTAGGACAGAGTCTCCTACTGCAAATTCCTTTCATCTCGTATGTGTGAGGTTGCCGAATTCGAGATTTCCAAATGTCAGGACTTATCGTATGTGGGGTGAAGGAAAGTGAGGCAAATAGCTGCAGTGACAAACAAACCCGTTTATTTACACTAAGTCTTACAATCTAGTGTGTCTTGCGTGTCTTGTCTTCTGGTGTCTCTTGATGGTTCGGTTGTTGGGCCCGGGGCAGACAGTTGATGCTCGACCGTGGGAGGTTGTGACGAATGATGAAAGCCCGAAGTTCAATCGGATGGTGTCCACTTGTAGAGGCAGGGAAAAGTCTGGACAGTTGATTATAGTTGTTAGCTGGGGAAAGTCTGAACAGTGGTTGACACGGACAGAAGCTGGGAGAAGTCTTCACAAGGGGAGGCAGAGAAAAGTCTGCTTTGCCCTTGAGATCCAGGTTTTTATAAGATCTTTCTCCCCTGGATCTCCAGCTGCTAATTGGTCGGTTTCCTGTCTCTAGGCAGACGACCGACCATTTCGAGCTATGAAAGGTTTAAATTCGACACTGTGTTTTATTCCGATCAAGGGAATTTAATCGCAACTTGAAACCTCTGCTTGTATTCAATTGTTTCGAATTCTTATAAGTCTGATACATAATATCAGCGCTGCATCTCCTTTCAAGGTTAAAAAAAGAACATTTTTCTCTCGATTAATAGTTTTCATATTTCCCGATTTAAAGTTTCCTTCCAATTTCTACGAGCATCAGAATCAAAAGCTTGTTCCCTTGATTTGACATTTTTATGATATCAAAAACACATGAGCTTGAGTATCACTCGGGCTTCACAGGGCTCCGGCGCTTTTGAAAATGTTGCTACAAAATGGAATGCAACATTTTTCCATAGGTACGACCGCGCGGAAAAAAACATTTTTCTTTAAATCGGTTATTACACATCTTGCGATACGCGACAAGGAGACGAAGTTTACTTTGCGCTCGCGAGAGATTGGTTTTGCGTTACAATCATGAATATCAGGTGTTTCCAGTCGCACCCAGAATAACGTTCTTCAGCACTTGGGATACATATAAAGTTTATGATACTTAACAGTTTTTCAAGGTATAATCACACGGATAACAAAAATGGGGTAGGTACAATAATTAATATGACAGAGTAACGTCGTATTTATGTCTTAACAATTGCGTTTATCGAAATAAAATGTCAATAACATAAATTCTAAATTCAATAATAAATTTTCCAAGGTATACAAACAAAAAGTTTGAGTCCTTTTTTCTATTTTCTTCCTTTATTCTGGTCAGGAACCACTTTGCAGCTAGCGACATGAAGTCAAAAAAACTTCTAAAATAACGAACAAAATACCATTAGACGATTCACAACACAATTAAAAATGATCTTCGGCACCGACCTGTTTCTGTAGGCTACGGCGCTTACAAAACATTAAAAACTGTTAATCTTCCACAATAGCACCCGTGTTATATAATCGCTTTTAGCTGCGGGCCCTCTGGCGGATTCGAGTAATCACACAAAAATTTACATATTTGTACAGAACTCAGGAATTGAAGTTTTTGTTTGTATACCTTGGAAAATTTATTATTGAATTTAAACTTCAATTCCTGTGTTCTGTACAAACATAAATTCTGTTTTTGATAAATGATTTTTCTAAAATAGGTGACATAATAGCATCTTACTGTATTTGGCTTTATTAAATTTTTCAATAGTAATAATAAGTATATCTTAAGAATATATTTTCTTACAACAAAGCATATATTGCATATACATATACGTAGTATATATTTATTTGGTGGATTATCTTAAATGTTTTTTTTTTCTATAGAAACAGTGTATACAATAGGAGGGTTTTTTTTCCTCTCCCTATTTTTTTTTTCTTTTGTTTTTCTTTCCTTTCTACTGGGAGTCTAAGATCGGTTGTCCATGCCCTCTTCCTCTTCCTCCAACGTTAGTGGTATTTAAAGCGGAAGCTCTTCGTCCTTTTCCTCTTCCTCTAAAATTGCTCCTCTTACTGATCTACCTCCTTGTGGATTGATGTCGTTGGAATTACATCGCTCTAGTGTTCTTCCTCTTCCTCCTCCATCAGTAGATCCTATCACACCCGCTCGCTCTAGGCAAGCCAGGTAAAATGCCACTCTCCGACCTTGACCTTGGGATTCGGATAATGGAGATTTCTGTGTAATTTCTTCGGTTAGATCCGTCAAAGTTTTTCTTTCTTTTGTGCTCTTTTCTTCCTGTATCGTAGCGCCCCTCTCGTCCGCTTTAACCTGGACGAGTGAGTTTACCCTATCCAAATCCCTTTGAAGTTCCTCAGTTAACACGACTCCCTCCGGTAGGACGAGAATTTCAGCTCTCGGAGAGTTCAATTTTCTGCGGGTTCTTTCGATCGCATATCGGACCGTTTCTGTATCTACTTCTCTTTTCGCCGATTCATGGGATGTTGAAGTAGAAACAAACGGCTCCCACTCATCATCCCAATTATCGGGGCCGTCTCCTTCTCCGATTGAACTGTGGATCTGGATTGGTCCCGTCGCCATTCGGTCTGGGTAAAATACAGAAAGAGACAGTCAAAATAAACTTGAGGGAATCATGATTACCGATATATACATATACATTTCAAGGACTATGACCATAATCATTTTCTCATAGGAAACCTTTTTCCTCCCTTTTGTTTTTGTTTTATAGTGGACCGATCTGTATCATTAAATATCTTCTTCCTCCTGATTCACAGTCAAACTGTTTCTTTCCGTCTGTGTTGGGCGTATAAATACTGCCATCGACAAGATGCGATTCACTAAAAGCTGTTTAACTGTGGGTGCGCGGATAGTCATACAATCCCCGTTTTTTGTGATTTGGTTTATGTCTCCTGCGACGTCTCTGGGAATAGACTCCCAAATCGATGTCTTTCCTCTTCCATTCACCTCTATCCGTCCTTTGAAATGAGTTGCTTCATCCCGGTGTCCTACCAATCGGACGAGGAGATGAAGTAGGTAAAAATCATCCTCTGTTTCGGTTTTGATGATTTGGATTATAAAATGATGTCGGTAGCAGGTCGTTCTGGTAGTCCAAGCCAAACGTTGAGGCAAGTCCAGACCGAGTAATGCCATGTAAACGGTATGATTGTTCAAATGAATCACTCGGGGGTGCTTGTCTACTACGTGAGGGATAACCTGGTGATGGGTTCCCTCCCAATGGCAGCCTGAGCTGAGCGACGGACAGGCGCAAGTTCGAAAAGCGCACCGTCTCTCATGCTTTCGTCTATCCCTGAGAGCCAAAATCTCTTGACAACCATTGTCTCTAAATTTACAAGGGAGCGCCAGCATCTCCGCCACCTGATCCAGTAGGAAATTCCTGTTGTCCCTCATCCATCCCCTGCAGGTGGGGCATCTTTGAACCCGTGTCCTGCATTCTGCACATACAACGTGTCCCGTGGAGCATTGATAGACCGGAGGTCTAATGTATTCATAACAAACCGGGCATTGGAAGAGGGTCATCAACGCCGGATCTGTTGACGAAGATGGAGGAATAGCCTGAGTGACTCCAGACACCTCCCGACATTCGGTTGATTCCTGTCCCTCCATTCTTTTATTTATTTATTTTTCTAAAAAAAACAGAAAAGAAAGGGAATAAGTTATTAATATAATATTCTGGATAGTGTAAAGTTTGAGGAGATTAAGTCCCTTATTTTGCTGGGTGACACAGATATCTCTCAGCTTCTTGATTATAATCGTCTCGTTTGTATCGGCAAAGTTTCTATTCCGGGGAGGGGTATCATATTTCCCTCTCGTACGGCCGGAACGAAGATCTTTTCCACTGATGTGTTGTTTACCTGTAATTGATCGGTTCTGCTCGGAATCAAAGTCAATTCTACCAACTCAGTTGGCGTTGCTTCTTGACGTTCTCTCGGTCTGGAAAAAGAGGTCGCTTTTCTCTCTTTCCATCTCTTTATTCGGCGTATGCGATTTCGACAACGCCAAACGGTTACGAGACCTATAATAACTGCTATTATAGTAACGATAACGACTATATTCCAATTTAATAACGGATGATTGTAAGCCTCCAACGAATTTTGAAAGACATCGGTTTTCACTGTCTCGATATCCCTAGAAATATCGCGTAATGCACGTCCAGCGATTTCTAAAGACCAGTCATCCTTTCGTTCTCGGAGAAAACTCGGGGACGAGTTTCCGTGGATGTACTCTTGGAGAATTTTGGTTTCCGTAGTATTAAGTATATCGGATATTGCTGGTATGACGTAATGACTGCGAGCTGCGAGTGTGAAGGTTGCTCTCGATTGAAAGTGTGATGTCAGACGAACTCCCGGCACATGTCCAGTACATGTCATTGGTAATTTAAAAATGCCGGTATTATTTAATTTTATCATTTTAATTTCGGGTTTTGGTAAGTTGCTTAACTGACGACATTCGACCACCAAATTCAGTGGGGGAAGGAGTCGAATAGATCCAAGTTCCTTCCTCATCTATTCGGCGGAACATCGGTTTTGGATAACTTGTAACCCTCCGTTTGCACATTCTATTAACCGATGGTTCGTCGGCCATAAATAATGCATATTCACACGAATGATAAGGTAATTTCCATACTGCTACTTCCGGTGCGCATACGGTTACTACACTCGCTCTGCACTTCTGAAGGTCGTGGGCCTCCAATAACATATATAACTGCCGATCTCGCGACAGAGCAATGTATGGATATTCAACTTGATAAAAAGCGAATACTTTCGTGTGCGAAAAATAAGCGGGGAATTTTATTATTTCAAAGAGGTCGAAATACCCTTCCGGAGTGATTAACGGAAACTTAGCGAAAATCCGAAGTATACCGGGAAGCGCGACTGCCGTCGTCGTGATCCATTGGTAGTACTTAAATACGTTATCTTCTGATACTGGTTCTATTAAGGACACTCCACTAGGTAAGTATCCGTTTATTTCTGCTAGCATCTTCAATAACTGGGATTTTGATAAGAAATAAGAGCTAAGTCGGTTGCGCTCCAACATTTCAATTGCTTGTCGTAGGTCGGTGATACTTGATCGGAATTCGGCGATAGCGCTCTCGGCGTATCGTAAGACAGTACTTATGAAAAATGTGTAGCTAAAAGTTTGTAGGACTTTATCCAAATATTCTTGTCTACGTAATAACATGTCGATGTACTTCCGGTTGTCCTTGACGGCTCGAAGTGTTTGGTTTAATACCGTCGTTTGGGCTTCTAAGATGTGTATTATTCGTTGATTGTTTTTGTTCAGTTTGTCAATCTCGTTATTAGTGGCTTCGATCTCATCCGAGGTTGCTGTCCCGAACAAAAATTTTAATATTTTTCCTCCCACATTTATAAGGCCTCGTTTGGTTCTTGTAGTTTTACCAGTCGTAACCGTGGACTTTAATTCTTTATACTCTAATTCATAGTCAGCTAATTCTTGTTTTATCGTAGCCAGTTCGGTATCTGCCAGTGACCATAAAGATCCCATAGGATCGTCCTTGTTTTGCTTAGCTCTTTTAATAACAGGAACTAATGAACTTAGGTGATAGCGTAGATCGTTGAGATATCTATCATAGTCGTTAAATGAAATTTCTATTGCTATTGTCCATTGACTTGTAGTCATCAAGAAATTTCCTTGCGGTAGGAAGATAATCCCTTTTGTCAGTGCCGGTGCAATCGTATATGCCTTGTAATTAAAGGTCATAATTATCATATAAAAGTAAAGTAGTACGAGGTTTCCCATTGTGATCTACAAAAGAGTTCACATTAATATAATTTTCGATTTCCGATAATCTAATATTTAACTAATACGCGAATTCTATACCATTCGTCTCTCTCTCTCTCTCTTTTTTTTGTGATGGTGTCCTTTCTGTTGTAAAAGAGGGAAAGGTCACCATTTACAAGCTCCAAAGAGACCGATGGGCACAGGTGGTTGCTCTTGCTCGGGGTCTTGGCCCTGAACTGAAGAACCTTGATCTACTTCCGCCCTTGAATTTGTTTCCGTGTCCAGTGACCTGGACCACGTAGGCGTTGGAAGGACCCAAGGGTATTCTTCCACGGGACCCTGACTCCTAAGAGCATACCTAGACGAGGTTTGCGATTGATTGGTTACTTGTGGAATTCCAATTTCCTCTTCCGGATCATCTACTTGACCAGAAGGAATAGAAGTCAGTATAATTTCATCCCAGGGGTCTAAAAGTTCTGTCAATTGTTCTACGTGAGTTGCTTGGTTATTTAGATCTCTTCCTTCGGGAACGTCACTTCCCAAAGTAGAGGTTCCAAATTCCATCCGTGCGATTGCGTGTTTTAATCTATTAGAGTGTACATGTAATTGTTTTCCTGAATGTATATGTTGCACCTTAAAATCTACTGGGCTGGTTTCGGCTATAATGCGATATGGACCAGACCATCTTGGCGCTAATTTTCGTTTTAGGCCTGGCGTAACAGTGGTCGCGTTAACAAATACCCTATCGCCTATGGAAAAAGCATATGGTTTATTTTTGCGTTGATGATACGTTTTTCTGTCATTAGCAGCTTTTTCCGAGTATTCTTGGGCTAATCTGTGAGCTGATGAGAGTCGTAACCGTAATTCACTTACGTAATTTTCATCGGCATCGTATCTGATTGTATTCGGTTCGGTAGCTATATCAAAAGGATAAACAGGATCTCTCCCATATAATAGAAAAAACGGAGTTTCGTTAGTACTGACGTGTACCGTTGTGTTGTAGGCAAAAAGTGCGTAAGGGACCATAATGTCCCAATTTCTTTGATCCCTATCGACATAACATGTCAAGATATCAGTTAGTGTTTTATTGAGCCTTTCAACAACTCCGTTACATTCAGGGTGATAAGCCGTAGTGAGAAGTCTTTCTATGCGCAATAATTTACATACTTCGGTCATCATTTTTGAAGTAAAGTTTGTACCTCGGTCCGTAAGTAGTTGTTTAGGAACCGAGTGCCGTAAGATAATTTGTGTAACAAAAGCCTTTGCAACTGTTTTAGTAGTTACATCAGGTATTGGGATGGCTTCAGCCCATCTAGAAAAGTGGTCTATGAAGACTAATAAATATTTATTTCCATTTTGCGTTGTTGGTAATGGGCCCTGTATATCCATGGCTGTTCGTTCGAATAATTTTGATACCTTAGGAAATATCTGTAATGGCGCTTGATGTCCAGGAAGTGGACGTCGTCTAACAGCACATTCCTGACAACTGTCGCAGTAATGGGCTATGTCTTTGTTCATGTCAGGCCAATAAAATTGCATGCGTAATTTTTTCTTCATTTTCTTTGCGCCCAAATGTCCCGAACTTGGAATGTCATGAAATAATTTAAGGATATAATCTACCATTATTTTAGGGATTACTAATCTATCCCAAATCTCATTTCGTTCAGGGATTAATTTCCTGTGATAAAGTGTCTGATCTGCATCTAAATAATAATTTGTGTTAGAGTTTGTATTTAATTCCTGCAAGGGTGTGTCATCTAACAACTGTTTTCTAATCTGATTGCAAAAGTGGTCTTTTTGTTGTTGCTCTCTAATCTGCGTTTTACTAAATATTGGATGAATCTCACGGATGGGTGCTACTGGTGCACGACTTAATGCATCTGCATTAGAATGGATCTTTCCTGGTTTGTGCACTATTTCAAACTGATACTCCTGCAGTGCTAAGTTCCAACGACTCAATCTTGAACTTTCATCTTTAACATTTATAAGCCATCTAAGTGGCCTGTGATCCGTGATAATTTTAAAGGGTCTTCCATACAGATAAGGCCTAAAATGCTTTGTCCCCCAAATTAGGGCTAGGCATTCTTTTTCTGTGGTGCTATAATTCTGTTCTGCTTTTTTTAATAAGCGGCTAGCATAGGCTATTGGCCTTTCTCCATGTTCGTCCTCCTGAGACAACACTGCACCAATTGCAAAATTTGATGCATCGGTTGCCAAAATAAAGGGCTTGCTAAAATCTGGGGATCGCAATAGAGGAGCAGTTATTAATATCTCCTTCAGCCTAGTAAAGACGGCTTCATGTTCCTCAGTCCATTGAAACTTTACATCTTGCTTTAATAAATCTGAAAGAGGTCTTGAAATTTTTGCATATTGGGGAATATGTCTGCGATAATATCCCGTTAAACCCAGAAATGCTCTGACATCACGTTCATTTTGAGGTCTTGGGAAATCTCGGACAGCTTTGACCTTTTCCGAATCTGGTTTAATGCCTTCATCTGATATTTCATGCCCTAAAAATTTTATTTCTTGTCTTAAGAAGTGACATTTTTTTGGCTTTAACTTTAGTCCGGCTGCAGCTAGTCTCTGGAAGACAAGCTCCAAACGTTCCAGGTGCGTTTCAAAGTCGGAACTGAAAACTAAAATGTCATCCATATAGACTAGGCAGATTTTGGTCTTTAATCCGCTCAAAATTAAATCTGCGCAGCGAGAAAATGTTGCAGGTGCATTTACTAAACCCATTGCCATGCGATTGAAATGATAATGTCCTGATGGAGTGCTAAATCCAGTTTTTTCCTTTGAATCTGGCTCTAAACCCAGTTGCCAAAATCCACTCAACGTATCCATCGTAGAGAAATACTTTGCCTTTCCCAACAGGCTCAACGACTCCTGAACCAATGGCAAAGGATAAGGGTCAAATTTTGTAACCCTATTTAATTGCCTATAATCCACAACAAATCGATAATTTTCATCTTTCTTCTTTACCAAGAGTGCAGGCGAAGCCCATGGACTGCTTGAAGGCTCAACTATACCGTGTTGTACCAAGTCATCTACTAACTTATCCATTTTTTCGCGTTGGGCATAAGGGATGCGATAAGGAGCACGACGGATCGGGGAACTGTTTCCTGTATCTATCCTATGTTGTATCAAATCGCAATATCCCAAGTCAAAGTCGTTTTTTGCAAACACACTTCTATATTTGTATAATAGGTCTAACAAAGGGATCAGTTTATCCTTTTCCACTTCGCTCAGATCAAACAAATTCGCTAATTGGGCTCTAGTCAGATCATTGTTATCAAAGTGTGGTATTTTGTATTGATTTGCTTCTTCTTTAGTTTCTTCTTCTGCCTTGAAAAATGCTCCTATCTTTGTTCCCTTATTTAATTTAATTGGTTGCGTATTTGTATTCACTATTCTAACGGGTATATTCCCACGTTTTTGAGTTGTTACTAACACACTTGCACTATATAAACCCTTGGTCTTCAGAGGTAAAGGTTCAACAACACCTACTTTTCTATATCTACTTCCTCTTACTCGCCCTTCTAGAATTACCTCTGATCGAGGGGGTATGACGCAGTCATCAACAAGTGTGACATCATCTGAAGTGTCACTTCCTTTAGGGATAGTGTTTTCTAGCTGTTCGAATTTCGTTACGTTTCGTTTTACACATTTCCGAGATTTACTTTGTTTCCTCGTTCGTGCTCGATTATCTTTTCTTTTCTTCTGCTCATTATTTTTACTATTGTCACTATTTTGGGTATTGTTTGCTTGTGCTGCTTCTCTCTCAGCAGGAAGATTGGTGTTATGGCATATCTCTGCTAGTTCCCTGAAAGTTATTTCGTCACCCGTGGGGAAAATCATTTTTGCGTTTTTAATAGAGATAGTTAGATCATATTCTGCAATGATATCGATACCCATAATTCCATCATTTGGCTCCGTAATCTTGGAGTCTACAAGATAACAGTCATGATAAAATGTCAATCGACCTAGTCTAAACTTGACCCTATACTTTCCTATTGTCTCAATTGTGTGTCCAGTGACACCGACTAAATCCAAAGTCCCAATTTCCACTTTAGTTAACTCATCTAAGTTTTGGAAAAAGGACCTTGATAACAAGGACACAGCAGCACCTGTGTCGATCGTCAATCTTGCTGTTTTATTTTCTACTTCGCAAATTATGGTACATGGAGGTAATTCTCCACCTTTTGATTTACTTATACTATTTAAGCGCATTTCTTTGCGCATACTATTTTCATCACATCTTAGGTCAGGTCGTTCATTTGTTTTTACTGATGTTATCTTATTTCTATTTCTCTTAACATCAACATCATTACCATTCTTTCTCTGCGATTGGCTTTCTGTTTGCCTAAAATCTTCAGGAGCTGGTAACGCTAAATGTCTAGGAGAGGACATGTTAACTGGGGTTCGTTCACTATTAAAACTACTTTCTGGACCGAATTGACCATAACGCGCTTGAGAAAATGTCAACTGTTCGCTATTCTGATCAACTCCTCGTCCACAAGGACCATAACGTGCTTGATAAAATGGTATCTGTTCTATACAATTATATCGTGGTGAAACTGTCGAACCTACAATTGGGACCTGCCATTCAGGGGCATTCGTTCTTAAGCCTCCTTCCTCTCTAAATTGTGGAGGAACATTTCTCCCCTGCCACTCCGTTAATGGTCCAGCGTAATAGCTACTTCCTATCCAAGCTGGATCTGTTGGGGAATACCTTGTCAGCTCACCTCCATTTCCCAACCAAGAGGGAAACTGAACATATCTATCATAGGAATATCTTGAGAGGGGTTGTCTTTGCCTAACAGCTGGTGGTATTTGCGGGTGATTTGGAGGGGGTAAGGAGTGCTGTGAATTCTGATAGGGACGGTAATTCCCTATGCTGAGACTTGCTCTTTCTACCCTCTGAGGTGTATGCTTAAATTGAGACCTTTCACTTTTTCTAGGACTATTTGCTAATCCAGGGGTGGTTTTACTTCCTAAATTTTTGTGTAGCATCTCTAACTGCTGGGTAATTTTATTTATTTTCGCATCTAGTGTGTGGTTTTGGTAAGACTTTTCCTTATTGAACCTAGTTGAATGAGACTCCTCTGTTTCTCCTATGCTTGCAATAACGTTGCGTGTCTTTCCTGTTAACTGCTCTATTGTCTCTTCCCTAATGGCAATCTGTAGTGCTTCCGAAAATGTAGCAGGGTCATGAGACATTACATTTCGTTTTATGCGTTCATTTAGGCCATGCAAGAACTGAACTCTAAGTTTCTCGTCCAATTCTTTTTGTTGATACCTCCTTATAATCGCACTTTCCTGTTCTGTAGCACCCGTCTGTTCAATCTTAGTCGCGTCTGCCAGCGTCTGAAGGCGAACCGCAAATTCCTGCACTGACTCATCGCGTTTTTGAGTGCATGCATGGAACTTCTGTACTCGGATAGAATACGGTTCTCGATCGAACCTTTCAATCATGGCGCGTTTAAAATTTGCATAATCTAAGACTGCTTTCATCCTAAGATCTTGCCAAGCAAATTCTCTAGCTATTCCTGAGAGCTTGCATTTTGCAATACTTAAACATTGTCGTGAGGTCCAACCTGCCAAACTCGAAATTTCTTCCAAAGTATCGAAGAAATCTGAGACGCGTCCACTTTCTCCTGAGAAAGTCGGTATCATTCCCCCAAAAGCCGAAAAAGCACCGAGTGAGCTGCCACCTGCATCGCGAGATCGCGCTGCAGTACTTGCCTCAGTATCCATCGTTCAGTCCCACTTTTCCTTCTACTAAACCAATCGAGAAGCAAAATTTGGATGTCGGCCACCTCTACGATTTGGTAGGACTGCCAAATTGCATAACAATCCCACTTCTGACACCAGTGTGAGGTTGCCGAATTCGTGATTTCCAAATGTCAGGACTTATCGTATGTGGGGTGAAGGAAAGTGAGGCAAATAGCTGCAGTGACAAACAAACCCGTTTATTTACACTAAGTCTTACAATCTAGTGTGTCTTGCGTGTCTTGTCTTCTGGTGGCTCTTGATGGTTCGGTTGTTGGCCCCGGGGCAGACAGTTGATGCTCGACCGTGGGAGGTTGTGACGAATGGTGAAAGCCCGAAGTTCAATCGGATGGTGTCCACTTGTAGAGGCAGGGAAAAGTCTGGACAGTTGATTATAGTTGTTAGCTGGGGAAAGTCTGAACAGTGGTTGACACGGACAGAAGCTGGGAGAAGTCTTCACAAGGGGAGGCAGAGAAAAGTCTGCTTTGCCCTTGAGATCCAGGTTTTTATAAGATCTTTCTCCCCTGGATCTCCAGCTCCTGATTGGTCGGTTTCCTGTCTCTAGGCAGACGACCGACCATTTCGAGCTATCAAAGGTTTAAATTCGACACTGTGTTTTATTCCGATCAAGGGAATTTAATCGCAACTTGAAACCTCTGCTCGTATTCAATTGTTTCGAATTCTTATAAGTCTGATACATAATATCAGCGCTGCATCTCCTTTTAAGGTTAAAAAAAGAACATTTTTCTCTCGATTAATAGCTTTAATATTTCCCGATTTAAAGTATCCTTCCAATTTCTACGAGCATCAGAATCAAAAGCTTGTTCCCTTGATTTGACATTTTTATGATATCAAAAACACATGAGCTCGAGTATCGCTCTGGCTTCACATATGTTATAGTAGGTTATAGTGGCTTGTGTAGACCTGTTGTTGGGATGCTGCGTTTTTATTAGCATAATTATGTACTACCTTGATCCTTTTGATTAATTTATCTAAATACTCTTTAATGTTGGTGTTCAAACTATTGGGTGGACTAACATTGCCTGCCCATACACCTCTCATGACAGATAAGGGACCCATCGGAGCTCTGCCGTATAACAATTTGAACAGAGATATACCTGTGGTCTTGTTCGGCACTTCCCGATACGCCCACAACAAAAAGGCCCACAACCAAAACAAGGGAAATTCATCCCTATTCCCAATCCCTTTTTCTCTCTTCTACTTACAGTGCGTTCGCTAGCATATTCTTTGAACGTTTTTGTACGCAGGTTCGCGCGTTGCAATCGTAGCATCGTTGCATTTAGGATGATCGGGAGTAGAAAATTGGGTAGATACACCCATTTGTCTCAGCATCTCCCGAGTGAGTTGTGCCGTGAAGTTAGTGCCCTGGTCAGAACATACCAGATCAGGGAATCTAGTTCGCAAAAACACTTGTAATAATACATTACGTGTTGTCTTAGCCGACAATGATCGAATGCATTCCACCTCTAGCCACCTAGTGCATAAATCTATGAGGCAAAGGGCATATTTGTGTCTTCTAGCCAATGGTGGGTCAATCAAACCAATTACATCTAGATTTACTACCTGAAATGCTCTATCCGGCCTAGTGAGAGGACTAATTGGCATGCGGTCATCCTTCTGATAGGGTGCATGTACCTGGCACCTATGGCAGTCTTGGCAATATCTCTTCACATCCACCGTCATATTTGGACAAAAGTATGCCTCTCTAATTCTATTAGTCGTCTTGCAACTGCTTAAGTGTCCTCCCCAGGGAGACTGATGTGCTAACTTTAGTACCCGTTCCCTACGTTCCAGCAGTAGAACTACCTGCTTCATTCTTCTGCCATACCATTGATCCACGTGATATAAAAGACCCCCCCTCTATGATGTACCTGTTCTTTCCTTGTCTAGCGAAATCCCAACTGTCCTTGAGGGTCTCATCCCTGACCTGGGCCTTGTGGAGTGACTGTTTTCATTGTTCACATCCGAACTTTTGATACTATCCTCTCTGTCGGCCATGGGGCTTGAATCATCTGTTATAATGATCTCATACACAACTGACTGTATCTGTTCGCTCATCTCTGCTTCCTTAGCTTCCTCTAAAGAACAATAATTGGCTGCGGAAATTAGTGCATCTGTAGTACCGCTAAGCTCATCAGTTAAGGCGCAAGTTATTAAAACGGGTGTAATCAGCTTCCTTTCTGTCCGGCCACCTTTTCAAGCTAACAGGAATGGTTACCAAGGCCACAGTTACCTGTTGTCCGAATGCACCAATTAGTTTTATCTTTCCCATTGCACGGAACATGTAATTGGTATCAAAGCCTTCTTAATCACCAATATTTCTCCCCCGGTATCTACTATCACAGAAAATTGACAATCTTGACAAGTAAGCTTGACGTTTTTGTTAGCGCTAGCGGGTATATTTTACTCGATCGCGTCCTTGTTAATGTTCACTCTGGCTATTAGCTGGTCATTAGATTTTACTGTTTCGTCTATTTTAACCACTCGCATTGCCTTGGATTTCGGCCTTTCCTCCTTAGTACACCTTCGAGGGCAAGACTGAAGTGTCCCATTGAACAAGAGAAGTATTTGATTTTAGATTTCCTTACGTCCGACTCGCTATTGTTCATGGTCACATCTATTGTTTTCTCAGCGGTTCTTGCTTCTGTATACCAGTCATGGTACGGTACCCTTCTACCTCTCTTGGATTTATATCTAAAATCTCCCTTTCCTACAGCCTCCTCATGCTTATCAGCGTATCTAGCTATCTCTTCTGGCAGGAACTAACCCTTGCCCTCTTGTAATAGTATGTATCGCTTGGTGTCTGCATCTAGTTTAGTTTTGTCATGGTCAGAAAAAACTAGTTTTGTCAGTTTTCCGAAGAAATCTACACCTCTGCTATTCAAATAGTACCGATATAGATCCTCCATCCTAGCCACGATATTGGGACCATGTTTCTCTACTTCCCTTTTCAGAGGAGGAAAACTCCTTAAGATATTCTACGACCGTACAATATTAGTTCATTCTAGTATGAACTGTTTTAGAGTTTGGTAATCCCTAATTTTGTCGGCTGTGAGCCTAATTCAACACTGTTTTACATTTATCGGATAGTACCATTAAAACTAGCTGTCCCTGGAGTTCTTCCGGTATTGTTTGTACGTCTGTAATACTACCTCCCACGCATGAAACCATGATGGTACTTCCACCTCCTTGTCTGGCATTTTAGATAAAGCCCACCTGATTTTCCTAGCTAGACTATCTAAGTTACCTCCTAGCTTCAGAGTTATTACTAGCCCTAGAGTCATTTCGTAAACGATCTCTCTCTATTCTATTTCACTTTTTCTAACTTCCATTTCAATTTCACTTTTTCTAATATCCCTTTCAATTTCCTTGTTTTTAGTTTCTATTTCAGCTAGTCTAATTCGTAGGTGTGAAAGTTCGAACCCACCGGAATTAAGCCGGTAATGATACATCCCTTTCCGCGCGAGTAGAAGGAAAAGGGATATGAGTCAAAAGAAAGAAAAAATGAACCAGGAAGAACAAGAGTCGAAAAACGCGGGTTGGCGAAACTGGAACTCGTGACCGAGAGAATAAAAGGGCGACGACGGAGAAAAGGGGGGTCGGTTACGGTTGTCTTTTAGACTGTGCGCGTACGGACGAAATCCAGGGGAACCGCCGATAATCGACGAAATACTGTCGACTACGAGGACCGACCCGGATCACGAGGTATGACCCGAATTTATGTAAACTCTCCCTCCGCGAATCCAGAAAGAGGTGACCGTTGCGCGCCTCTTTGTAATTATACTTGCTGTAATTATCTGGCTTAAATAAATTCTTGTTGTTGTTAATTATCCGTTTGGCTGTCTTTTATTCGAATGTTCAACATCCCGCCGCTCTACCATCAACCCCATTCACTTCCTCCACTCGCGTAACGCGTAACTCATCCGAACCGCCATCTTTGACATGGGCAGGTCTCACCGGACCTTGTTTAGCCGACAAAAAGGAGGATACGAGACTTTGGCCGCTCTCCCGGCACCTCACATAGGTGTAATTTCACTTCTTCCTCTGACTCATGTCCCTCTACTGTCGTTTCAGTTATCAATAACCTCAACCTCGGAATCTAAATTTTCCCTTTCTGACTCCGTATCCATTTCCTGGGATTGACCAAGATCAGCCCTCCTCACTGATCCTTAGAACAAGGCATACCTCTTTCTGCCCCTTGAGTCCTTCTGCATCCCAGCATTCTGAACACAAATATTAAAGAACAACTTACCAATATTGAGCTCTGTTCCGCCTTGATTTCTGGCCGCTCTTCCTTCCATAAGTGTCCAAAGTTCTCAATTACCTTGAATATGGGCTCAGTACTTTCCTGTCTCCTTGCGAGAATCTCCTGAAGATTTGCAAGAATATCCCGTCGAAGACTGCGCCAGTGAAGTTGTTGTGAAGATCTAGTGATGTTATTTCCCAAACTCCATCTTGTTGAGTTGGGCTCCGTGTGTGTCACAATCTGATGGTTAATTCAGGTTTGAATGAAAGCACACCTCTACACTCAATTCAGAGAATATTTAGTTTATTTACAAAAGAGAAAATGTAGTATATACAAGTTTAACAACATTACATACACAGGACAACAAAGTGTGGTGTCTCATGTATCAGCTTGACCTTCGGGGGATAGCCTCAGTCAACTTGTGGAGTTGGCTTCAATGGCACGGTCAGTCCAGTCTCTGCACTAACCCATCTCTGAGATTGTTATCAGAGGAGAACCCTCTCTCTATGCTTGGCAAGCTGCCTAAGTGTCTGAGACAACTGTATACCAGTATCTTGCCCTATTCCCTTTTCCTCTCGCCCATCTTACTATTTAACAAGTTTCTAGACGAAAACTTCTAACCAATCAGGACTCTTCCTTTCATCGAAATCTTTCCAAAATGTCGGCTCTTCTCCCGATGAAACAGCTCACCGTAACGTCCTATCACTTGTTTACAATTTTTTTCTAGTAAGCTAACATGTGGTAAACACATTACCGCGCCCACACACAAGTCAAATAAACAAAGACAGTACTCCCTTTCTTTCCCCCAACTGTTTACAAATACAACACCAGGTGGGACCAATTTACAAGGTCGCTGTCACTTTTATCCCTACACTGTTAAAAGCGATCCTTTACAAGATATATATGTATAAAAATATGAACAACAATATAACATCTGGATACAATATATATATAAAAAATTTAATTAATAATACAATAAACTTGGATACATTATATAAGTAAAATTGGATAGGAAATACAAAATGTTAGATACATATAGATATATAAAAATTTCTTTTCCCTAGTGTTAAGGGTGCCAGCTCCTTATGTGAAGCTTCGGAGGTGGGCCTACTATTTGTGCAAATAAGAAAATTTTTTTTGTAATTTTTGTATAGAAGCAAATAATAATAATTGTTGTTATTATAAATTAACGTTGTAAAAAGAAACCGTCAGACAAGAAAAAAAAATAGTTAAACGAAAAGTGAATATTACATGTCCATAAAAGGACATGTCTGTAGAAATTTCTGAGAAAGTCATTCTTCTCAGGTTGAAACAATAGATGAATTTGAGTACTTAGATCGAACATCTTCGGTAGGAATCGAATTGTCAGTCGATGTTGACTCATCCGACGACCGGGGTTCCGATCTCGTTACAATGCGTAACGAGGGGGGGGACCAATTAGAGAGCGGAGGCAAATCGACATCGACCTATCGGAATGTTCGATCTGGGACTCAAAAGAAAGTTATAAAAACCCTGAGAAAAAGGGATGTGACGTTCTCTCGGTCATTAGTTCTCTCGGTTCTTGGCTCTTAGAGCTTTGTCTCGCGATTTTACGACGGGGTTTTTTTCCCGTGATCTTCGGCAGTTGGATTACATCTCTTTTGGAAGGTCACCCACTCCCTTGGATTTGTCACCTGTAATCGGAATCGTCCCTACGTCCGGAACTTTCCCTCGAGAAGCTGAACAGTGCGCCCCGGGGCCATCATACTCCTGCGAAACATCGGAGGACTTTTCTTGTGGACTTTCGATTCCGAGAGAAGGCCCAGAAGACTCGAACGCCGCCGCTGATAAAAGTATATTGTAGTTGTAAGCACCTTTTGTTATATAAACGGGTTACGAATGAAAACCTGTCTCTTGAGAGTTTCTTTCACTCCCACACGTGGATCGTGACCGCGCGACATTCTGACTAACGCAGTCGTTCGGCAAACCTCACACTGGTGTCAGAAAGCGGGATCATTTCTGATTATTTTTGCAACAATTGCAAACAATTTCAGTCCCACAATAATTGTTGAGGCAGCCGAGAGAAAAGTGGGAAAGAACCATGGAAACAGAGACAGGTTTTCCAGCGCCGACTCGCGACCTAGGAGGCGGCTCGATTAGCGCCCTTTCAGCCTTTAGTGGGATGATACCTACCTACTCGGGAGACGCGGGGCGCGTAACAGATTTTTTCGATACGTTAGGGGAAGTCGCAGGATTAGCAGGTTGGACCCCTAGACAATGTTTAAGCATTGCTAAGTGTAAACTAACAGGGATAGCGAGAGATTTTGCGTGGCGCGACCTCCAAATGAAGGAAGTAACGGAGTACGCAAGCTTTAAACGCTTAATGATAAGTAGATTTGACCGAGAACCATATTCTATTAGGGTACAGAAATTCCACGCGTGTACGCAACGCAAAGATGAAAGAGTTCAAGAATTCGCCGTTAGGTTACAAACGTTAGTTAGCGCGATAATTGTAGATCGAACCGGGTCAAACGAGCAAGAAAATGCCATTATCAAGCGGTGTCAGCAACAGGAATTGGACGAGAAGCTCCGCATTCAATTCTTGCACGGCTTAAATGAAAAAATGAAACGTAACGTAATGACCCATGACCCAGCTACATTTTCGGAAGCGTTAAAAATAGCGATAAGAGAGGAAACAATAGAGCAATTGACTAACAAACAGCGGAATTATATAGGAAACGTAGAGGAGTCTGCAGAGAATTCCCCACCGAAAGCCGACGAGACAAAACCCCATAAGGAAGATGCATTAGAAACGAAAATAAGTCAAATCGCTAAACAGATAGAAACGTTAGGGAAGAGATTAGACAATCGGTCCTCGATAGCGCAAACAACTAGCGCGCGAGGAGGAGAATCCAATCAAAATAGACGAATGCCTTCACCCGCGTTACGAGGGAGACAGGAAGTAGGTAATCCCAATACCTATTCGAGCTCTCAATGCCGATTCGCGCAGCCGCAGCGCTTACAACAACCGCGTTTTCCTACAAATAACCGATCGTCATTAAATTATTCTGCCCAGATTCCTTCTAGACGATACTCCGGATATAATTCATTTCCTTGTAGGCCGAATTTCGAATGGAGACCAACAAATTATCGGCGATCTACTTCAAATTGGTTAGACAGTAGAATTTATGCGTCGCCCCCACTACCCGATTGGTATGGAGAAGATACCTTCCCTCCGCCCAATCGAGGGGAGTGGAGAGGAAACCCTAACACTCCAGAATGGCAGGTTCCTGTTATAAATAATCCGTTTTCGCCGCGATATCGGGAACAAATGCCAGTCTATCGAGAACAGTATAGACAGATAGGACCTAGGAATGATCAGAACTCTGAATATTTGCCTTTTAACCCGACGCGTTACGCGCAAGGCTGGTTCGTAAACGACCCTAATGCCGAGCGGGCCTTAGATAACGCGACCTTTCCTAAATACTTAGCGTTGCCCAGTCCGGAGGAAAGCCTTCGGCAAACAAATAATGTATCACAGGAGTTAAATAAAGATAGTGTAAGGTTTAATCGAGACGGAAGTAGAATAACTTCGGTGAAAGCAAAAGAACAGCGTCGAGATTTAGAGCAAATAGTAGATTATCCGCGCGAAGCTACTCGTTTATCGGGTGTCGGAGAATCTAAATTTATAAATGAAGATTTACCCCCTTGCACTTTAGTTTGTGAAATCGAAAATAAAAGAGCGAAATTAACAATAGACACAGGCGCGGCAGTTTCTTTGATATCAAAAGATTTCTTTTCGAACTTACGCGAGTTAAAGAAAGCTGAAACCAGAGAGGTAGAGTTACTTAGTGTCACAGGACACACAATAGAGACGCTCGGAAAATTCGATTTAGCATTTAGAATCGGGCAATTGAATTTTAGACACGATTGTTATGTAGTGGACTCCAAAATAACAGAACCTAATGACGGGATCCTAGGTAGAGACGTGATTGAGAAATACGACCTTACGATTTCGATAAAAAACGCGAAGCTTATTTTCCCTAGCGGTAACGAAGTTACATTCTGGGGATTAGCGAACCTTCATAATAATGTTAATAACCCACGTAACATGAGTAAGAATGACAGCGAGTTTGCAATGGTAGAAAGACAAAAGAACGGGAAGGATAGTCTATGTCAAGGAGATTTGAGGGATTTAACCCGAACAAACGATTTTAGAGAGGGTAGCAAAGTGAGTAAAAGAAAAAAACGAAAAGAAAACAAAAAAAATTTAGAGCGAAGAGTTGTAGAAAAGAGCAGTCAAAAGGAAAATGACCAGAGAGTGGTGGTAGCAAAGAACGACTCCACCATTCCCCCTCGGTCAGAAGTCGTTATAGAAGGGAGAGTATGTGGCAAGCACGTTAATAGACAGATAGGTGTAGTTGAACCATGTCCACTTGAAAGGGAGGATCTGATAGTCGCTAACGTGTTAGTGAAGGTCCCCAAAAACGGAACTGTTCCCATAAGGATAATGAATGTAAGCACGCAGCCCCTAAAGCTAAAACGAGGAAGTAAAGTAGGCGCATACTTTCAAGCGGAAGAAGAATCAAAGGAGGAGGCGAAACAAGATAGGATATCTCGGGTGGAAGAAAATCCCATGACCAGAGCTCAATTTGCTAGTTTATTTGATTTGAAGGAAGTAGGTAAGGACAAATTAACCCCTTTAATCGATTTATTATACAAATATCAGCAAGTATTTGCAAAGCACGACTTTGACTTAGGGTATTGCGATTTAATTCAACATACAATAGAAACAGGAAACAGTGCACCAATATATCGTGCTCCTTATCGCATTCCGTATGCTCAGCGGGAATTAATGGATAATCTAGTAAGCGAAATGGTGAACAGCGGGGTAGTCGAACCGTCCAGCTCCCCGTGGTCGGCACCAGCTCTTTTGGTAAAGAAACGTGATGGAAATTGGAGATTTGTGGTAGACTTTAGGCAATTAAATAAAGTAACAAAAATAGATCCTTACCCTTTGCCCCTCATCCAGGAGTCATTAAGCTTACTTGGGAAGGCAAAGTATTTTTCCACAATGGACACTTTAAGTGGGTATTGGCAGCTACCCCTGAATCCCGACACGAAGGAAAAGACCGGATTCAGTACCACATCAGGACATTACCAATTTAACCGGATGGCTATGGGACTTTGTAATGCAGCTGCAACCTTTCAACGGCTTGCAGATCTGATATTAACGGGTCTAAAACACAAAATTTGCTTAGTCTATATGGACGATATCATGGTGTTTAGTTCTGACGTTGACTCGCATCTAGAACGCTTAGAACTCGTCTTTCAACGTCTAGCAAGTGCTGGAATAAAACTAAAGCCAAAAAAGTGCAGTTTTATGAAGCGACAGATAAAATTTTTAGGGCACGAAATCTCGGAAGAAGGGATTCGACCCGACCCCTCGAAGATCGAATGCGTGAAAAACTTCCCTCGACCAAGCAATGAGCGTGAGGTGAGGGCCTTTTTAGGATTAACGGGATACTATAGGAGGCACATTTTTCAGTATGCAAGAATATCTAAGCCTTTGTCAGACCTGCTAAAGGCAGATAACAAATTTCACTGGACCAAAGAACACGAAGAGGTGTTTGAAAGGCTTAAGGAAATTTTGGTGTCTGCTCCCCTTTTGCGATCACCAGATTTTGGTAGTCCTTTTATTTTGGCAACCGACGCATCGAACACTGCAATTGGAGCCGTATTATCGCAGGAAGACGAGCGGGGTGAACTCCCTGTAGCCTATGCTAGTCGGTTACTCAAGGAAGCCGAAAGAAACTATAGTACAACAGAAAAAGAGTGTCTAGCAGTTATATGGGCAATAAAATATTTTAGACCTTATCTCTATGGTAGAAAATTTAAAATCATAACTGACCACAGACCGCTTAGATGGCTAATCAACGTCAAAGACGAAAGTTCAAGGCTGAGTCGTTGGAATTTAGCATTACAAGAGTACCAGTTTGAGATCATACACCGTCCAGGAAAAGCACACGCTAATGCGGACGCATTAAGTCGAGTACCTATAGCTCCAATAATTGAGATGCACCCAATATATAGTAAGGCTCAGATTCGGGAACAACAATCGGAGGACCCTTTTTGTAAGGAAATCAGACGACGCCTAACAGAAAACCTATCCCCGTCGGAACAGGGTCTGAACACAGATGAGTAGCGAATTTTATTTAGACGCAGATCAAACCTTATATCATAGAAAGACAAACCCGGAAAGAAACGAAACTTGGGACAGATTAGTCATCCCTAAAACTTTGGTCGAATACGTTTTGAAGTTGTTCCACGATATTCCAAGTTCGGGACACTTAGGCGCGAAGAAGCTGAGAAAAAAATTACAGACGCAGTTTTATTGGCCCGAAATGAACAAAGACATCATACATTATTGCCAGACGTGTCAGGAATGTAGTTTGCGACGACGTCCTCTACACGGACATCAAGCTCCCTTACAAACATTCCCTAAAATCACAAAGGTATTTGAGAGAACAGCTTTAGACATACAAGGTCCTTTTCCTACCTCTAATAATGGCAACAAGTATCTCTTAGTTTTTGTAGATCACTTTTCTAGATGGGCAGAAGCAGTGCCATTACCAGACGTTACTGCTAAAACCGTCGCCAAAGCGTTCGTTACACAAGTGATCTTACGACATTCAGTCCCCAAACAATTATTGACTGATAGAGGTGCAAATTTTACTTCGAAAATGATGCGAGAAGTTTGTGATCTCTTGCACATAGAAAGACTTCTCACCACTGCATACCACCCACAATGCAACGGCATGGTGGAACGCTTAAACAAAACCTTAATAGATATACTAACGCATTATGTAGATAAAGACCAGCGCAATTGGGATGAAATGGTTCCTTACGCCCTATTCGCGTACAACACCACCGTTCATTCCAGTACCAACGAGACGCCATATTATTTAGTGTACGGAAGAGACCCAATTTATCCATTTGATGTCGTAACTGAACCCAACCGACCGAGTTACGATATTAGCGAAAATTATGCAAGCGAACTGAGGGCGAGACTAGCGATAGCACACAAGCTGGCCCAAGAACATGCAGAAAAAGCCGCACTGGATAGAAATGCGTATCAACAGCGAAGGAATAAGCCCTACAAATTTTCTATAGGCGACAGAGTTTTCGTAACGGAAGTAACGGTTCCATCGGGATTAAAGCGAAAACTAGCTCCAAGATGGCAAGGACCCTATAGGATAGTAGCGGAGACAAGTCCGGTCGACTTTATCGTCCAGCATGTGCATAACGGGAAAAGGATGCACACTCACGCTAACCGGATGAAGCCCGCTTTGGCGCGTATGGAATTCGGATCTTTTGCGACGGACGAAACTAAGTCCGAAGCAAAGGCTACCGAGTCATCCGCCTCAGAACATCAGTTGCCTATATCTAGAGACCCTTGGGATGAATTTATTTTAGAATCAATTCAGCCGGACCAACTAGACACAACAGAAACGCTAGTACGCAACCAACAGACATCCACTGCACAACCTTCACATAATTATGCCCTTAGAAGTCGGGGATCTGTGCAAGAATATCCATGGGTTCTTCCGACCTCGTCAAAAATCACACTACCGATTGACGCGATGGGAACAGACGCGGAAAAAAGTAGGACTTTACCACAAAGCCAGGGTCATGAGCGCTTGCCGCCACCTACACCTATCGGACTCTTCAAAGATTGTAAATGGTAGTCTCTATCACCCAGCAAAAGAGACTATCATAAGAAAAAGAGGAGGAGTCATTGACGATTAAAATATAAATGAAAGTTTTGATTAGAGGCAAAAAAACGGGATTTTTATTTTTATGTCGCGAACCCAGAACTATTAGTTATGTCAACTTTGTAAACCTTGAACGTGAAATTTTCTGTGTACACCAGCGTTTTACGAGTTTAAAATTGTCGCGAGAGAAACACGAGCGCAAATATCTGTCATAGATTGAGTAATTTATATAATCGGAATATGAGGAAAATTTTTCCCTCCCATTTTTAAACGCGTGCAAAACAACTGTCTGTCACAACCAAAGCAACCGTCAAAAGAACCGATTCGGAAGAAAATGACGATATTCGAAAAGAGAAAGTTGAAATCATCATCAGAAAAGGTCCAAGAAACGTCGAACTTTCAACAGAATGAGTCAAAATTGAAGAAATTGTCATCTTCGAACTACATGACCTCGATTAGTGGTAATCTGCATCAACTCCGATGACAGATAACTGTCTCTTGTTCAGAAGACTGACATCTAGAAAACTGGTATGTCTGAGGAGAAAATGGGGAACACACAAACTTTCACTGTCTGTGCAGACACCCCATCATACTCATACGATTCAGAACGGAAATGGAGTAGTCCACTCCAAATGTCCAAAAAAGGAAGAAAAACCTTTTTGTTGGAAAACTTCGAGAGAAAGGAAGAAAAGCACACCTACAGATGACACGTGATCTTCGGACTCTACATGTCCACGTGCGTCGGAAGTAGCTTCTACATTTTGCATGTGACAGACCGATTGAACTAAATATCGAATCCCTGTTTGTGTTCCCAAGAACCTGAAAAGAAACGTGGACATATTCAATTTTAAAACCCCTTTTTCGGCTTTTTCAGAAATGGAAATGGAATATGGTGATTGTTATGAATTGCTCAGTCTACAAACATAAAATGTTTGCGTACCGACAAATGTAATTTAAATGTTCAAATCGAATTAAATACAACACCAAATGTTCGTAAACGTTGCACAAAAAAAAGGAAAGAAATGTAGCATAGAACTTAAATGTAAAAGTTAAAATTGTCGGAAAAATTTATAATTTGTTAAAAATTTGTTATTCGATGTAACCGTGATTGTTATTTGATCATTTGTAGAAACCTTCGGATATAGTCATGTGATGTCACGCGAAACCAAACGGGCGCGAGAAAAGCAAGCGGAGAATGAACTGACAGCGTACAACGCTCTCAGGTAAAATGTCGCTACTCCACAGCAACATTTTAAAAATGGCGGAGAGCCCTGTGAAGCTTCGGAAGTGGGCCTACTATTTGTGCAAATAAGAAAATTTTTTTTTTGTAATTTTTGTATAGAAGCAAATAATAATAATTGTTGTTATTATAAATTAACGTTGTAAAAAGAAACCGTCAGACAAGAAAAAAAATAGTTAAACGAAAAGTGAATATTACATGTCCATAAAAGGACATGTCTGTAGAAATTTCTGAGAAAGTTATTCTTCTCAGGTTGAAACAATAGATGAATTTGAGTACTTAGATCGAACATCTTCGGTAGGAATCGAATTGTCAGTCGATGTTGACTCATCCGACGACCGGGGTTCCGATCTCGTTACAATGCGTAACGAGGGGGGGGACCAATTAGAGAGCGGAGGCAAATCGACATCGACCTATCGGAATGTTCGATCTGGGACTCAAAAGAAAGTTATAAAAACCCTGAGAAAAAGGGATGTGACGTTCTCTCGGTCATTAGTTCTCTCGGTTCTTGGCTCTTAGAGCTTTGTCTCGCGATTTTACGACGGGGTTTTTTTCCCGTGATCTTCGGCAGTTGGATTACATCTCTTTTGGAAGGTCACCCACTCCCTTGGATTTGTCACCTGTAATCGGAATCGTCCCTACGTCCGGAACTTTCCCTCGAGAAGCTGAACAGTGCGCCCCGGGGCCATCATACTCCTGCGAAACATCGGAGGACTTTTCTTGTGGACTTTCGATTCCGAGAGAAGGCCCAGAAGACTCGAACGCCGCCGCTGATAAAAGTATATTGTAGTTGTAAGCACCTTTTGTTATATAAACGGGTTACGAATGAAAACCTGTCTCTTGAGAGTTTCTTTCACTCCCACACGTGGATCGTGACCGCGCGACATTCTGACTAACGCAGTCGTTCGGCAAACCTCACACTTACATGGAACAATTTTTCTTGCTCCTGCAGGACTTCCCGTGCTTGCTCTAATATTGCCTGTCCTTGCCTCACCCCTTGCTGGGCCCTTAGTCTCGAGTTTTTCGTGTTGTACTCGAATTGACGTCATTCAACTCACTCGTGTTACTATGACTCACATAATCGGTAGTCTCGAGTTAGACCAGTCGAGCGGACTCGAAAAGCGAGAGGAAATACGTCATACTCACTTGGTTACGTATGTCGTTAAGCATGATGGGATTATTTACAATGCATCTGGGTTTGCGACTATAATGATTTGACCAATCATCTTAACTGTAACAAGTTGTAAACAAATCCACGTGAATTAGTTTGCACGTGTTGCAGTTACTTTTGTGTTATAGCGATAAAGAAAATGGAGACCTCCAACGCTTTATTTAAAAAAATCAGTGACGAACAGAAGGAAATATTAGTCACATACATTGAAAACAAGAAAATGAACTCTGGAAAATTTGACAACGAGTTTACTAGAAAAAAGCAATTAGATATGTGGAAGGAATTAGTTCAAAAATTAAATGCGTGCTTTGGAGCAAAAAAATCCGTTGTGGAATGGAAAAAAGTAAGTATTTTAATATAATCCTTTCTTCAGTTTTCTTCTTTAATCTGTTTCTTAAATTGTTCAACGAACTTAACACTTTTCATTAATAAATAATCTTAATATAGTGTCTATGCTCTTAATAATTTATACATATAATTTATTATCATTTTAATTCCTTCTGTTTTTCTATGAATTATACTTTTTTTTATTTTTGGAAAAATTGCTGTATAATTTCATGAAATAAAATTTTTTATTAGTGCTGGCTTGACATGAAGAGAAATGCAAAAGAGAAGGCATCGAGAATAAAAAATAGCAGAGGAAAGACTGGGGGTGGCAGAGAATCGAATGAAAAATTATCTTCTTTACAAGAACGAATTATTTCTATAATGGGAGATACAGTGGTTTTGGGGCAGCAAAACACTGTGGAATCGGAAGTTGAAGAATTTTCAAACATATTGCAGACTGAGGTGAATAATAGTCTAAATTTAAAATGAATAAAGATCAACAACGTGTTTTAAAAAATGTTATACTTCATTATTTTTCTGTATCTAATGGGCAGTATTAATAAGTTTTGAAATTTCTATCAGTACTACTATCATCTCTGTTTATATTTTTAAAATGTAATTTATTATAATAGGAATCTACAGCACTGCCAGAAATTGAAAATATCACTGTGACAGGAATAAATTTTATTTCCGATTCTGAAAAGGGTTAGTATGCATTAAAATAAATAATCTCATATACAAAATAATTATAACACAAAAATTTGTTATGGTTTTCAATTGTTTTCAATTTATCTAAAGATAGTGAATATACAGATTTATCAAAAGGAGAGAGTCAGTGTAAGTCAATTTTTAAAATATTTTCAAATTACTACATTAAAGCAACTGTAGCATTAATTATAAGAACTGAATTTATAGAATCTGTTATAAATGAACTGCATAGTATTAAGTCATTTAATATACAAAGTTAAGATTTAGTGTAACAGAATTAATTAATTTTAGTTATTTTATAGCTATAGTAAATTTTCCATGTGAATTTATGTTTTGTAGTAAAAGGAAGAAAAAGAAAAAAACACATTTCTGCTGAACAAGAAGTAACTGAAGCAACGAAAAGAACAGATTCATTTATTCAACTAGAACAGAAAAAAATTAAATTGATGGAGAAAGAACTTTCCATATCTGAAGAAAACAGAGACTCATTTAAAAAAATTGCAACAGCATTAACTACTATTGTTAATATATTATCCCAAAATAATATATTTTCTCAAATATTATAAATTATGTATGTTTAGAATAATAATTTATTTATTTTCAAATTAAATTTGTTTTTCAAAGACTGATTTTTCTGTTCTTTATATCTGAATATTCTTGAAAAAGGCAGGCTCTTAACAGACATATATATATTATATATTATTTAAGAAAAACACAAGCTTATCAGTTGTTGTTGGATCCTTCTGGTTTCATTAAAAAGTATATTATTTGATGTATTTTCAAATTCTGATGGTATGAGATGCTGTAATTGGTCTTCTGTTTGCAATATATCATTATCCTCCAGAGCAATATTATTTTTAATGCAAATGTTGTGAAGCACAACACATGCAATTATAATGTTTGAAGCTGTCTCTGGATGATAGTGTAAGACCCTATGTTTCAACAAACATCTCCATCTATTTTTTAAGAGTCCATTACATTGCTCTATTATACTTCGAGCTGCAGTGAGACAATTATTATATTTTACTTCAGCTCGAGTACTGGTTGTACGAAGTGGAGTCGGCAACCATGGCTCCAAAGGGTATCCACTGTCACCTAGAAAATACAATACATAATTTGATAAGCTAATTATGATTTGTAAATACCACCTACAAACTATTTATAAATTATCTGGAAATTTGAACAGAGACTTGATGTTAACAACTATAATAATATATTTAAATTTATCATTACCTAAAAGCCAAGTATGTGCATTCCTGTTGCAGTTATGCCATCTCTGAAAGGCTTTCCTAACATTCGAATTTTTCCATATAAATGCATCATGTACACTACCAGGAAAACGAGCATTTACGTTCATAATGTACATGTTTGCATCACATATCTGAGAAAAGTATATTGAATGAAATTATGTATTAATTCTATATAAATGTTAGTGTATCATAAAATTAAATGCATACCAATATTGGATCCACATATGCAATAAGAAATCAACCAACATTTTCTTGTAAGATAATATTTTGTGATGTTCTGAATCAAAATAAAAAATGTTGGTTGATTCTTTATTACATATGCTCATAGCTAATTCATTTTCAGCAATGAATTACTAATTCAATATAAAAATAAAATAAATATCAAAAGTAACTTTTTAATTGCTAGATATATTTTGATAGATAAGTAATGCAATATTTACCAATTGAACATTAAGAGAGTGATATCCTTTTCTATTAACATAGATATGCTCTGGATAATTGATATCCTCAACAGGTGGTGATACGATTGCTACATGACAACAATCAATTGCCCCTATTACACCTGGGAAAGAGTATTTTTCATAAAATCTAAAATGAAGAATGTACAATTTATTATTATTATTATGTTGGGTTAAGTGAGATATACTCGGTTAACACCGGTGGCTGTGTACTATGCCGGACCAAAGTCAAGGCATAGTAACCAAAACAGAAATTAAAGAAGTGTATCAGTGTGTGTGTCTGTATTCAGGAATTTTCTCACAATATGACATGTATTCAATATAGTGGCCTTCTGTAGTGTGATGTATGTGTTTCTATTCAATTGTAATGTGCCCAGGCTTTTGTGTAGTGTGTGTGGTATGACACCTGTAGAAGAGAGAACAACAGGTACAATAAGCACCTTATCCATCCTCCACAGATGCCTTATTTCCTGAGCGAGTTCTGTGTACTTGCTAATTTTTTCAGTGCATGCGTTTTGTATATTGTGAGTGTTTGGAATGGATATGTCTATAATGTATGTGATTTTATTCTGTTTGTCAATGAGTGTGATGTCTGGTCTGTTGTGGTAAATTGTTTTATCTGTGATTATGGCTCTGTCGTAGTACATTTTGTGCGTGTTGTTTTCCAATACTGTCTGTGGAATGTATTTGTAGTATGGTTTGTGGATGTCTACTAATTTGTGTTTCTTTGCAAGCTCTTGGTGTATTATATTTGCTACTTGATTATGTCTGTGTAAATAATCTGTCTGTGCCAAGAGCTTGCAACCAGAGGTGATGTGTTGTATAGTTTCTGGCATAATGTGACATTTTCTGCAAGTGTCATTTGTGAGTGTTGCATCTTTGAGTATGTGTTTTCTGTAGTTTTTAGTATTTATGACCTGATCCTGTATGGCAATCATGAATCCTTCCGTCTCCCCAAAGAGGCATCCCCGAGCTAACCAGCTGTTTGACGCAGTTTTGTCAACAAAATCCTGGGCCAGATCGTAAGGATGCCTGCCATGGAGTGCCTTTCGAGCCCACGATTGCTTAATGGTGTCTATGCTTTTTATATGTTGCGTTGTGTCCATATGATGTGAGTGTAAGTTTAATGGTGTGTTATTCGAGTCTGCTAGAGTTACTGCTTTATGTAATTGTGATGTTTCTTGTTTTTTGTAGAAAAACTCTCGCAGTGACTGTATTTGTTTGTAGTGAAGGTTAACTATGTCAATCAGGCCACGTCCGCCATCTTTACGTGGAAGGGTTAATCTTTCTGTGGCGGATTTAGGATGATGTTGTTTATGCTTAGTAAGTGTTGTTCTTGTTTTCCTTTGGAGTTGCTCAAGATCAGTGTGAGTCCAATGTATAACTCCAAAAGAATATGTGAGTACTGGGATGACATATGTGTTTATTGCTTTAACTGTGTGTTTTGCATTTAATTGTGTTCTGAGAATAGCATTTAACCTACTTTGGTATTCTTTAATTAATCTTTGCTTTATTTGTGTATGTTCTGTTAGTTTGGCCTGTTGGAATCCTAAATACTTGTAGAACTCGCCCTCTTTCATGGATTCAATAACGTCTCCATTTCCAAGTGCAAAATCTTCTTTCTTCAGGATTCCTTTTTCTATGTGAAGTGTTTTGCATTTATCTAGGCCAAATTCCATTTGTATGTCATTGGTGTATGAATGTGTGATTTGTAGGAGTTGATGAAGTTGTTTTTGTGTGGATGCATAAAGTTTTATGTCATCCATGTACATGAGATGTGACAGTGTAAACTGTGTTGTTTTTTCGTGTCTGATATTGTAACCATATTGCGTGTTGTTTAACATGTTGGATAATGGGTTCAGGGCTAAGCAGAACCAGAGAGGACTCAAGGAATCTCCTTGAAAAATTCCTCGCCTAATAAAAATTTGGTTTGTTTGTATGGAAGTGTTACTAACCCTGAGATGTAGTGTTGTTCTCCAGTGCTGCATAGTGTTTTGAAAGAATGCAATGAGTGATGGATGTATTTTGTACATGTGTAGAATATGTAGCAGCCAACTGTGTGGAACACTGTCGAATGCTTTTCTGTAGTCTATATATGCCATGTGTATGTTTCTGTGTTGTCTGTGTGCTTGCCGTAGAATGACTGAATCTATGAGTAACTGTTCTTTGCATCCCCTGTGGTTTCTACGACAACCTTTTTGTTGTTCTGTTAGAATGTCGTGTTCTTCAACATGTTTGTATATTTTGTTTGCAATACAGGATGTCAATAATTTGTAGAGTGTTGGAAGACATGTAATTGGTCTGTATTGTGTGGGGTCTGTGGTATTGTTGTTTTTAGGTTTCATGTAGGTGATGCCCTGAGTAAGAAAATTTGGCATGTCTTGTGGATTGATGATGATGTGTGTTAGATGTTTAGCTAGTTCCTGGTGCAGTGATGTAAACTTTTTGTACCAGAAATTGTGAATGTTGTCTACACCAGGTGTCTTCCAGTTGTGTGTTCTGTTAACAGTGTATTGGAAATCATGTATGTTTATTTCAACACAGGGCATAGTTGGTATGTTGTGCAAGTTTCTGTTCTCCTCCTCGATCCAGCCTGCATCAGCATTGTGCGTGACAGCACTGGACCAAAGAGAAGACCAATATGTTGTGAGTTCTTCTTCTGTTGGTGTGCCACTGTGCTGTGTATCAGTGTTTGCTTTGTTATTAATTTGTCTGTAAAAGAGTTTTTCATTGTTTGTAAATAATTTATTTTGTTGTTTTCGTAGTGTACATGTTTTGTATCGTTTGAGTCTACGTGCTTTGGCAGCAAGTTTTTGTTTTAGTGTATCAATGTATTCTGTAATGCGTGTGTTGTGATGTTCGTGTTTTGTGTGTGTTTTTATTTTCTTGAAAATGTTTTTGAGCTGTTTCCTTAATTTGGGTGTTATGTTGTTTTTAGTGTATTGTGTTAGCCTGCCTAATTGCTGTCTAATGTCATTTATTTGTGTTTCTATTCTTCTCTGCCAGGCAGGCTTGTGATTGAATTGTGTTTTCTGTGTATTTGTCTGTGATTGTACTTTCAGTCCATGGTGTGTCACTACTGTGACTGCTCCAGCATAAACTAATGTATGAATGTCTGCGAGTGTAGAAATTGAATGAATGTAGTGTGGTAGTAAGTGAGTGTTTACATAATTTAGTGTTTTTCCTACTTCCTTTGACGTGTTGATTTTTGGTATTCGTGGTCGTTGTGTGGGATCTGTACCTGTATATTTAGTGAGTGTTTCCTGAAATATAAGTGAGAGCGTATTAACTAAATCCAAGTCTATGTTATCAGTGATGGATGAGGGAGTGTCTGTAGTATCATTAGTGGTAATTGTTGTATGTGTGTTATTATCAATGCTTGTTGCTGGATTATCCTGACAGGTTACATGATCTTCATTAATGTTAGATGTTTCTGTCTGTTGATGTATTTGATCAGCAACCTGTTGTTTGATAAGTTCAAGTGTTGTTTGTGGAATAAGGTTGTTGTGTATAATTGTTCTTTTTTGATCAACAACCCTTTGTTCGGTGACAGTGAGATGAGGATACTGTTGTGTGAATCTATGGTGTAGTTGTTGTCTGTATGCTGTCATGTTTGTTTCGAGTTCTGTGATGGTGTAATAAGTACGGATGATAAACTCGTTCATTTCTACTGTCCATTTCATCCGTTGGCGTGGTTTTCCAGCCTTTGTGGTCTGTGGATGAATTGCCACAGAAACACCAAGGCTGGGTTGGTTCCTCACATCTGTTGAGGGCATTGCAGTAGCCATGCTTGGGCCGGTGCTGCTTTCGCCACCGGTAACCAAGGGAGACTGTGACCTATTTTTCGAACGTGAGCCTCTGCCTAACCCACGAACGCGGACCTTGTTAACCCGGGCGACGTCCGAGCCGGTATCACACTTTGATCTAGTTATTACCATGATGAATATCTCCACAGAATGTGGGTGTGGTCACTCTTAGCTTCATTTCTCCCCATAGACCTTACTGGCATGGGTGTCCCTACCAGGAGCTTATGCTCCAGCCTGCATTGCCCTATGGATCAGTAAAATTACTGGGCTCTCCCACCACGACCAGGTGGTGACCACGGGAGAGTTATTATTATTATTATTATTATTATTATTATTAAGAATGCCACAATATTGTTAATTCACTTACTGCTGTTTCAATTGTGCATGATCTTGTACATTGAATGGCATGCTAACCTAATCCTTTAATAAATTATCCCTTATAGCTACTGAAACACTTCTAATAGCTCGACTTACTGACTTCTGGCTAATATTTAAAGTAAAATCTTGGCCTATTCCTAACTGGTAGGAACCACAGGCAAAAAATCTTACAGCTGCCAAAACCTAATGAACAGTAATAAAATACATGTTAAATAAAATAGAATCAAACTTACTTATAAATGCTAGCAATAATTCATTCAGAATAAAAAATACTATTACACAATACTCTTAACATAAATTTAAAGATAACATTAAGATTTTAATTCTAAAAGATTTAATTCTTTTACTAAAATTAACAACGTTTTTTACAATTTATAGTGACATACAATGTATGCAGTTTTTACTCATGCAATTATTACTAGAGGAAGATATTTTAAATAAATATATTGTAATATCATTTAAACTTAATAATTGACTATTTAGCATTCATATATCTGTATTGTATTAAAATAATTTAAACTTACTCTAGTTTGAACACTTAATGCCGATCTTCTAGTTTGTTCTTTCAGTGTCGGTCGAAGTGTATTTATTAAATTTAATGCCACTTCCTTGGAAAGCCTAAATAATCTTCTAAAATGTTCATCGTGAAGATCAAAGGCATCTATTCGTGGTCGAAAAATTCGTTGCCTTCTCAAACAACGTCTTTCGGCTCTTTCTAACTCTTCGATAGCAATAAGAATTGCGTATCTGTCAGCCATTTTCACTTTCGAGTAGCAATCTCACATGCGCGACTCAATGTGAGTAGCAACTCACATGGTGAGATAGGAAAGCACGTGAGTTATAACTCGAGACTACCGATTTGACGTCAGTGTGTGAGATGGTACCACGTGACACGTTCAACACGTTGGGAGTTGTAACACGAAAAACTCGAGACTAAAGCCCCTGGAGTGGAGGGAGAAAGTCTCCATGGACCTCCAGGTTTGGAGGCCACGATTCTTCTATACTTTTAGAGCCCTAGAGAGGAGAGAAATCAGACCTAGACTGATTTCTCTCCTCCTGGGGGCAAATGACCCTCTTTGTTGCCAGGGCCACCGTCTCCTCGATGTTTCTCTCTAGATCCGGGTCAAATCCCATGCTGCAGAGGCAGGACAAGCATCTCCGGGTAATTCGAGTCAGAAGAGTCCGTAATTTGTCTAATAACGTGCTGCATGGTGGCAGGATCCACTACGTCGTTCTGTCACTGGGAAAGATCAAGTGCTTCGTTGAGGTTAAGTTCTTCTAATTCCCATAGTCCAGTTGACTCCGCCATGGTATTGTCTGCCAAATAGAAAGGAGAATGGGTTTAATGGTCAAAAGTGTGTGTATGTTTTTAAATTCTGTTTTTTTTTGTTTTTTTTTTTTTTGGAAAAAAAACGAGCCTTTATTCACATTGTTTCCGAGTCTATAAGGAATTTACTTTCAAGGAGGAGAGCCTCGTTTATCACAGAATTGAGGCTTTTAAACTTCAGTGTTCAGTTCGGGCCCGTTGTTTCTCATGGGGAAAACGGTCATCACTATGGTTAAACATGGTTTTCAAGCATTCACTCCAACGTTTTTATGAAGATTCTGATTAAAGTCATACAATCCCTCATTCATATAATATATTTTAAATCACTGGTTACACTTCAGGGAATGGATTCCCACTGTATTACTTTGCCTCTCCCGCAAACCTCAATTTTCCCTCAGAAGCGACCTGATTCTCTGTGGCTTCCCATGTTTTGAATGATATAAAGGGGAGAATTTTTGTTGACTGTTTCCATCTTAATGATCTGGATGATAAAGTCCCGTTGGTAGCAGTGGAGACAGGATATCCACATGAGGGGTTGGGCCACATCGAACCCTATGATGGTCATCCAGACAGTGTCATGATTCAGGTGATGGATGTAAGAGTGGTTTTTGGTCAAAAGTTGAACCACTTGTTGGTATACACCTTCCCATGTGCAGGCCTCATCCAAGGAAGAGCAAAAGCACGTTCAAAAGGGGCAATACTGTTCATGAGCCTTTCTGTCCTTAAGAAGTCTCCTCTCTGGGCATCCATTGTCTCTGTAGGCACATGGTAAGGCTATAATTTTGGCCAGTTTCTCTAAGATTAAATTTCGGTAATTCCTTAGTTCTCCCCGGCAGAGCAGGCAGTGTCGGATTTGCGTCCTACAATGGGAACAGACTGTATGTCTGCTGGACATTGAAAAGTAGGGGGTGCCATGTAACCATAGCGGACTGGGCATTCAAACAAGGCCGTCACGACGGGATCCAATCCAGAAAGGATTCTCCAGGCAAAGCCTGTTCTGGGGCTGTCACGGCTCATTCTTCTTCCATATTTTCGTCTCTATACAAAAGGTAAAGAAAGTTTGGTTGAGTCTCGATTCTCTAACCGAAGGATTAATATAAAATACTACTACTTTAGGAGGTTAATTTTCTCATACTGTTTTATAATTGTCTCATTTGTGTAGAAATCGTTTCAAATCCAATGGGAAGTGTTACGGCTTCTCCCCATTTGGGTACAGTTAACTGCTCTTGTTCGGCCTCTTTTTCCTCAGGAATGTTGGAAAGTGGTCTAGCTTTAGCTTTCACAGTCATCTGTATCAGTTTGGTCATCTCCGCTGCGTCGGGTTCTATTCTTTCTTCCCGCTGGAAAGAGGGACAAGGATTCGTTCATCTTTGTTTTCTCAGGCAGCATGGCTGCCTGTGCATCGCCAAACAATCAGAAGTATCGTTATAATAATAACAGGGGCTATAAGACTTAAACCTCACATAGAGAATGGGTAATTTAACACATCAGGTGTCAACAAAGAAATATCTGTTTTAACAGATTTTATTTCTTGATCTATATCCTGTAACATCCATTTCGAAAATTCCAGTGACCTGTCATATTCCCCGGGTTGGAGGACACCTGGAGTGGTGTTTTCATAGATGTATTTCCACAGAATTTTCACTTCCATAAGATTGAGAACATCCAGTATTGCTGGTATCGTGTAGTGGTTTCAAAGGACAATTTTAAAGGAAGTCCACGATTACAAGTGTGATGTGAATCACACACCGGGTACATGGCCAGCGCAAGTCATAGGCAATTTAAAGATTCCTATGTTGTTCAGCTTAATCATCTTTACTGGTGAACTTTGTAGATCCCTTTCTAGATTGCATTCGATAAACAAATTTAAGGTTGATGGGGTGGAATATATCAAAGTTCCTTCCTTGTCAATGTGACAGAACATTGGTTTTGGATAAACTGACACTTCTTTTACAGAGTTTGTTTACTGTTGGCTCAACTGCCATGAATAAAGCATATCACACAATTGATACAGAAGTCTCCAAATGGTGATCTCCGGCATGCTGATTGTGGTCAATCCGGTCTTGCATTTTTGTAAGTCATGGGCTTCCAGTAACATATAAAGTTTAAAATAAATTTAATTTGCCAATAAGTTTTAAATTGCTGTGAGATTTGTCTACCAAGAATTTGGATTACAGAGACTAAAATCGTCATATTAACATATAAAGTTGTCAGTTCCTTGATAAAGCAATGTATGGATATTCAGTTTGGTAATGGGCAAATGTTTTGGAAATGAGGATATATGCAGGGAACTCCACCACCTCATACAAGTCAAAATATCCTTTGGGAGTAATTAATGGAAACTTTGCAAAAATTCTCAGTGTTGACAGAAGTGCCACTGCTGTGGTGGTTTTCTATTGATAGTACTTAAAGACATCTTCATTTAGAGTCTCGATCAGCGAGATCCCACTTGGTAAATGTTTGTTTACTTCCGTTAGCGCTTCTAACAACTATGACCTTGGCAGGAAGTATGAGCCAAGTCTGATGTTTTCTAGCATCTTGACTGCTTGTCTTAAATTCATGACGCTGATTCGGAATTCCATGACAGTATTTTCTGCATATCGAAATGCTGTACTTATGATGAATGTATAACTGAACACCTGGAGTTGTTTATCTAAACAGTCCTGTCATCGAATCATCATGTTGATGTATTTCTGGTTGTCCTTGACCACTTGTAGGGTTTGGTTTGTAGCGCTTCGTCGCTATTAACTATATGTATATATTTATGTATTTTTTTTTTGTTCGATTGTTCTATTTATATGTTTGTTTTTTCGTTTATGTCGCGTCGCGTATATGTTGTTGTATCGGGTTTTAGATGTGACGCACAGCCATTTTGTTGTGTACCGTACCGTCTGTTGTCGTCATTGCTGTGCCGTGGTTTGTGATTCGCTATTTGGAGGATCACGTGGGAGGAAAAGAAAAAGCTCCCGGATGGTGGGAGATATAAACGGGTGACTTCCACGTGTCGAGATATTTTTTTTCATTCTTCTCTTTCGTGGATCGGGGATCTGGAGCGGTGAAGAGACGAGAGAAAGGATTCGAAGCAGAGCAGCCGATCAGGAAGAAGAAAAAAAAGACAAGAACCAGCGAGAAGAATCTCATTTCGTAACTACGTGTCCCACGAAATACGGCGACGGTATCTACCATCTTGTAAATGTTTGTATAGTTTTTTAAGGTTTAATCGCGTATTAGTTTTAGTCTCGCGATTAATTACTGTTGTAATCTTAGTGTTATTGTCATCCTTAATTTTGTTAAGAACGCTGTTTGCCTGTTTAAATCAGGCGATCAATTCCCCCTTTTTGTGTGTGTAATTAATAAACCTTTGTTTGTTTATCTATACGCTTCTACCGACTATTCATTTCCACTTCCTTTCATACCCGCAAACCACGTGCTTGCGGAGTCCACATTGGCGTCCGCGACAGGATAGTAGAATAGTCGGTTTAGCGTACATCCCCTCATTTCATTTTCGTTCTGTCCGTCGCACATTCCAGGCCCTACTATTTGTATAACGTATTCGTCGCTGCGCTGCACATCTTCGGTTTTGAAAATTTTTTTTTTTCTTTCCTTATGGAAAGCCATACTGTAGTATCATCCGGATTGGCAATGGAGGGGATCAGTAACGTCCCTATTGTTACCGGGTTCATGGGGATGATCCCATGCTTTACGAATTCGCCAGGCGATGTTTTGGATATATGTCGCTTCTTTCAAACGGTGGAAAACGTGGCGTCTCTCGCAGGTTGGGAGGAGCAAGTCAAAGTAACCGTGGTTCAGGCCAGGCTTAAGGGTGAACCACTGTCGGTGTTTTTTGACCTAAGGGACCAAGGCATCACGAGTTACGACGAAATAAAGAGGGGTCTCATTAAATGCTTCGATCGGAGGGACAAAGAACAAGATCCTTTCAGTCAAGTCCTAAAAATAGCCCAAAAGAGAGGAGAGAAAGTCTGTGAGTACGGAATCCGCATAAGGTCTTTGTTCTCGCGCGCCGTGGCTCGTAACAGTAACTTGGCCACGCTCCGGGATAACGCTGTGAAAGAGTGTTTTTTGAGAGGTTTGGCCACTGACATCCGGAGGCAGGTAATGCAAAAACATCCGGACACCTTGGACCAAGCGATATGTAGGGCAGAGGAAGAGGAAGAGATTGAGGCGGCTTGCGGAAAAGGGAAAATAATGAGCGAGGTGTGCACGAATTCAGAACATAAGGTTTCGTCCTCTGAGAAAGAGGATGGCGTGAACAGCCGTATTGCAGAGCTCGAGGGTCAAATACGGGCATTGACGGAGTCGGTCGCATCGTTAACAGGATGTATGAAGGGAAATGGGAATCCCGATAGAAAGTGGAGCAATGAGAGAAGATGCTATGCTTGCGGGGAGAAGGGGCACCTGGCTAGACAGTGCAATAAGCGTAGGCATTTAAACTAATGGAGGGCCATTTGGGAGGTCAGACAGATGGCCAGAGCGTGAGATTGGAACTGACCACGAGGATCCAATTATCCAGGCGCGGGTTACCGACAATCGAAGGTCTAATGTTAGGTACCATGGTTACTTGCCTAGTCGACACGGGCGCGGAAAGGACCGTTATTAGAGACGAGCTAGCTGAAAATATAAGAAAACAGAATAGAAACTGGGTTGTGTTTAATGATTCCTGTATAAGCGGAATGTCAGGTGCTCTCCTGAGAAGTGATGAGGCTGTAATTATCGATTGTAGATTCGAGAACGGGTGTAGGGTATGTGCTAAGGCTCCTAGTTTGAGTTTTCCAAAGGGGACGGACTATGACTTAATTTTCGGCATGGATGTTATTTGCCAACACCCAGAGCTGCTGACTGGCATCAGGGTAGTTGTGAATAGTACGAACCTGAGGGGAAGTGGGGATTTCTCCATTAACATAAACACTGAGCTAGGTGATAAGACGGGGTTATGGAAGTTGGATCACCTTGAGGAGAAGGTTAAGGAGAGGGTGATCGATGTGTTAAAAAGGTATCCAAACGCTATGGCTAACGAAGTTTCAGAGTTATCGGGGACCAAAGATCACGTGCACTCCCTTGAATTGACGTCTGAGTGTCCGATAAAAGTTAAGCAATACCGTATCCCATACAGCTACTTGCCTGCCCTCAAAAGACAAATTAATGATCTCCTGAAGGCGGGAATTTGCGAGGAGAGCACGTCAGAGTGGAACTCCCCGATACACGTCGTTCCGAAGGACTCTGGCGAGCTCCGCGTCACTCTGGATCTGAGGAAGGTAAACGAAATAACGAAAACGCAGGTTTTTCCGATGGCTAGGATCGATGACATATTGTCTCAGCTTAATGGGAATAAATATTTTTCGGTTCTAGACCTTAAGGCGGGTTATTTTCAGATCCCCTTGGATCCCAGGGTAAGGCATGTTTTCGCGTTCTCCACACCTTGGGGCAAATACCAACTTTGCCGGATGCCTCAAGGGGGTAAGAACAGTGGGAGATTTTTTCAATATGTCATGACGAAAATCCTGGCTAAGTTCGTAGGGAACTCTTGCTTCGTCTTTCAAGACGACATCGTTTTGTTTTCCCAAACATTAGAGGACCACCTTGATTTGTTCGATCGCGTCATCAGCACCCTGAATAGCGAAGGCCTTAAACTTAACCCAAAAAAATGCCAGATATTAGCGGAAGAAGTAAGTTATCTAGGGCACATAATTAGTAGGGAGGGAGTACGTCCGGACCCGAGTAACATCGAATCCATAAGAATGGTGAGGGCGCCCCAGAGCGTGAAAGGTGTCCGCAGTTTCCTTGGCGCGGTAGGGTTTTTTCGAAATTTTATACCATCCTTTGCTGACCTTGCCGCACCGCTTACCGAGTTAACAAAGAAGGGAAAAAAATTTGCGTGGGGTCTGGAGTGCCAACAAGGGTTCGAAAAGTTGAAGGAAGCCATCGCCACACCGCCATTATTAGCACACCCTAATTTTAATGAACCCTTTTTCTTACACACCGATGCGTCTAAGATAGCGGCTGCTGCAGTGCTAGAGCAACGCAGAGAGGGGGGCTTAGTACCGATCGGCTACTTCAGTAAGAGGTTTCAGGGAGCTGAACTTAATTACTCGACCATAGAAAAGGAGTGTTTGGCCATAATCATGGCCCTGAGGCATTTTAAGTTTTTAATCTTGGGGCAAAGGACAATAATTCTCTCCGATCACAAGCCTTTGGTCTTTCTTAGTAACATCAAAAACGGAAGCAATCGCTTAATCAGATGGGTGATGGAGCTCATGGATTATGACATCGAGGTGCAGCACGTTAAGGGCGTGAATAATAATGTGGCGGACTTTTTGTCAAGGAACGTTAATGGGGTATATCACGTTGAGGTAGGGGCCACGAATTTTGCTATTCCTGATAGGTACGAAGTACGTTTGTCGCAAGACAGAGACGAATTTTTTGGACCTATTAAACGGGATTTAATGAGAACTCCTGATGGTAACGGCATAAGGAATAAGATGCCACAGTATATAGTAGTGGACGAATGCCTATATAGGCAAAGTTATTTCAGGGCGCGCGATCAGTATTACAGCCAGGTCTGCGTGGGGGAAGACATTTCCAAGGAGTTAATCAAGGCTATTCATAATAATAATCTGTCGGGGCATTGGGGAGTACGGAAGACGATGATGAGCATCGAAAAGCATTATTATGTCAGAAACCTAAAGGATAAAGTAGAGGAAGTGGTTAGGACCTGTGAAAAGTGTCAGAGGCACAATATTCATAAGGGAAAGGCCCCATTTCAGGAGAATGAGGTGGCTAATGCCCCTTTTCAGAAGATCGCCGTCGACATCATAGGTCCCCTTAATACGACGAGTCAAGGGAATAGCTTTATCCTTGTGATGATCGATATTTTCACGAGATTTGTAGAGATTCACCCCTTAAGAGATCAAACTGCGTGGTCAGTTAGCAATGCTATCTTTAACTCAATAATCTGTCGTTATGGTGCACCCGAAACTATTATCTCGGATAGGGGGACGAATTTTCTTTCGTCCCTGTTCTCCGATTGTTGTAAGTGGCTTGGGATCAAGAGAAACATTACTACAGCCTATAGACCGTGTTCAAACGGGTTATGTGAAAGAGTTAACAAGTCGCTAATAGAGATGATATCAAAGTCCTCGGAGAGAGGAGGGGCGGAATGGGATGAAATGATTTATCCGGCCTGCTTCGCTTATAATAATTCGCACCACTTGGCAATTGGCGAGTCGCCTGCATTCCTGTTATATGGAATAGATCCCCGCATTCCGAATTTCGAACAACACGTCGATGAAAGCACGACTGACGAGCGTAGGACGTTTCTCATCACAAAACTTCGTGCTCTAAGGGAGTCTGCAGGGAAACGCGCTACCAAATTTAACGAGAAAAGAAGAGAATACGGGAGTAAGGGGCGAAAATTGGAGAAGTTTTTAGTAGGACAAAAGGTCTGGGTGAGAAAGAAGGGGGGAAAGAAAAATAAATTCGCGGATAAATACAAAGGGCCCTTCCGCATCATTAGAGTTGTGAACCCGACTACGTATTGCGTAGAAGGGTGTAACTTCAAAGACAGGGAGACTGTCCATGTTGACCGTATAAAGATGTGCTACGGAGAACCGGTAGAAAAAACTAGGCGTGGGGAGAGAAAAAGGGGAGGAAAAAGGCAACCTAGCGATCATGAAATAGAGGATGAAGAGGAGGGTCAAGATGGGAGATGGAACAGGAGATTGAGGAGCAGTGATGTTAGGGTAAAGGGTGTTGGCAACGACGTTCCGCAGGGGAATAGCGATGACGAAGGCATAAGCAAGCGACCGTACAACCTAAGGCATCGTGAGATTGACTTCCGTAGGCTACACTACGGTAGTTAATCGTCTCCGAGGGGAGATATGTAGCGCTTCGTCGCTATTAACTATATGTATATATTTATGTATTTTTTTTTTGTTCGATTGTTCTATTTATATGTTTGTTTTTTCGTTTATGTCGCGTCGCGTATATGTTGTTGTATCGGGTTTTAGATGTGACGCACAGCCATTTTGTTGTGTACCGTACCGTCTGTTGTCGTCATTGCTGTGCCGTGGTTTGTGATTCGCTATTTGGAGGATCACGTGGGAGGAAAAGAAAAAGCTCCCGGATGGTGGGAGATATAAACGGGTGACTTCCACGTGTCGAGATATTTTTTTTTCATTCTTCTCTTTCGTGGATCGGGGATCTGGAGCGGTGAAGAGACGAGAGAAAGGATTCGAAGCAGAGCAGCCGATCAGGAAGAAGAAAAAAAAAGACAAGAACCAGCGAGAAGAATCTCATTTCGTAACTACGTGTCCCACGAAATACGGCGACGGTATCTACCATCTTGTAAATGTTTGTATAGTTTTTTAAGGTTTAATCGCGTATTAGTTTTAGTCTCGCGATTAATTACTGTTGTAATCTTAGTGTTATTGTCATCCTTAATTTTGTTAAGAACGCTGTTTGCCTGTTTAAATCAGGCGATCAATTCCCCCTTTTTGTGTGTGTAATTAATAAACCTTTGTTTGTTTATCTATACGCTTCTACCGACTATTCATTTCCACTTCCTTTCATACCCGCAAACCACGTGCTTGCGGAGTCCACAGGCTTCATGACAGTTGATTTGGCCTCTAAAATGCCCGTGCACAAATTTTTGTTAATTTCAGGATAATTTATCTATCTGGCTATTCATTGCTTCAACTTCCTCTGAGGTAACCATTCCAAAAAGAAATTTTACAATTTTTCCTCCAACGTCAATTAATCCTCATTTCTTTCGAGAGGGATTTCCTATAGTTACGGTGGATTTTAATTCTTTATACTCTGGCTCTATATCAGCAAGGGATTGATGTAGATTTGTCAGTTCTGCATCAGCTAAGGGTTGCACAAGGGTTGCATGGGGTCATCTTGTCTCTGTTTCCCCCTTTTAATAACAGGGACTTTTAAAGAGGTCAGGTGATAGTGTAAACCACAAAGGTAATTGTCGTATTCCTTGAACGATATTTCTATAACCATAGTCCATTGACTTGTGGTTATAAGAAAGTTTCCTTGATGCAAGAATAGGATACCTTTGGTCAAGGCAGGTACAATCATTGATACGTCGTATACAATGCAACTTAGCAACATGAACAAATAGATTGTTATAAATTTTTCCATCATCATCTACCAAAAAGGGAATTTACATTACTACTAGTTCCGATTTCACGACAATTCATTAAAACGTGCATATGTATTTACAAACGATCTCTCCATCTGGATATGGGATCCTCTCTTTCTCAAGAAAGAGAAGCTACCATTTACAATTTGTGAATAATCCGACAGGAGTGGGAGGTGGCAGCCACAGGTGGCTCTCATTCTGCTGAGCTGTCTCACCAATCTCCGCATCCCGCAACACTCCCATGTTCAGTTGTATAATTCCTGAAAATTTAGGAAGGACCCAGGGATATTCGTTTACCAGTCCTTGACTTTGGAAAGCATAGTTGTGTGCAAGTTGCGACAGAGTCGCGGGTTAATCAACCTCCATGTCTCTGGCAGTGTTTGTGGTATCTAACTGGCTTTGCTGAAGCAACTCTAAAATAATTTCATCCCAAGGGTTAACCGGTTCTATCTGAGGTTGCGCTTCGGTTGGAGATGATGACTTTGTGTTTTGCATGTCGGTGTTTTCTTCTGCATCGGGTGGTACAAATTCCATCCTAGTGATTACAGTCTTCAACCTATTAGCATGCATATGCAATTTCTTCCCGGATTGGATGTGTTGGAGACTCATTTCCGCAATTATTCTATAGGGACCATGCTATCGCAGGACCAGTTTTCATTTCCCTCTGACAGGTATAGCTACCTCATTAACAAAGACTCTGTCTCTGATCAAAAATTTGTATGGCTTGTGCTTATCGTGATCAAGTTTATCTTTATAATTTATATAAACATTGAATTTTTAAAATAGGAAGCCAGTTTGAAGACTCATTTTTTAAAGAGCTACATCGAGCATGCGTATCTTTAAGATATGCAATTTTTTAAATTTTTGGAAAATACATTTTTACAAACATTCCAAAGCAGAGAAACCTGATGACAACCATTAGAGATGGAAGACATTTGTTTAAAAGAGAATTAATGCTGGTTACAGGTAATTGCTTATTTATTTATTCAAATTACTAAATGATTTTTGTTAAATAATAGTGTAGAAAACTTAAAAGTTGTTATCTCCATCAACAGCAAGTTTGAAAAGTTAATATTTTTGAAAAGATGGAAGGTTATAAATATGGTCCTTGCACTTATAAACAAGGCAACATCAAAATTATATAGTAAGGAGTATATTAATAAAGAGGTCAATGGGAATATTGCTTTAAAAAATCAATTGGCCCAGTATCCATGAAAATATCAATTTTAGAATAACTTTTCAAGGAACACTTCATAGTAGTATAAAACAACAAATTATAGCAATTACTTCATAATAACACTTCATTGTTATTATGGGCGATAGCTGCATTGATGGGCGATAGCTCGCAATTGTTAAAGGGCCTTTCTGTTGTCTTCCAATCAAACCGCTATCAACATTGAAGATATCTTATTAATTAAATCAAATAATAATATATATGTTCTCCTTCTAGTGAAAAAACTAAACTTTAATACCTTTTCCAAGTTGCTTGTTTCTCATTTAAAACATGCATTGAATATCCACCGGTTAATGGTAGCCTTCTTTATATACCCTTTGAAAATGTTGGTTGGTTGGAGTTAGGGGCACAAGGGCTTAGGCCGGCCAAAGAGTGCCAGGTGTAGCCAGGTCTTTTAGGTCTTAATATGTATGTTCTAGAGTTCTCTAGAACATACATATTAAGACCTAAAAGGCCTGGCAACCTAGGTTTATTGCTTTCAGATATGCCATTGTAGGTTGAATTTGTCTGTTATCATCTAGTATACTGTGTAGAGCTCGGTCATCTGAAGTTGTATGTTGTCGAAGGTATTGTCCAAATATATATCATCATAAATCATTTAAAGATACTGTATATACAGAAATAAATTATTGATGTTAGTTGATTTTGTTTCAAGTTATTGGGAATCATTTTGTACACGTTTAGTCTACAGATCAAGATACTCTCTTTTCTTTTCATTTTATCACATTTTAGTTGAAAATATAGTGCATTATCATTAATACAAGTTCTGTTTAACCAACCTTGTTTATTTTCCACTAAATGTTCCAGCCAAAAACAAAAAGAAATCATATATTTTTTTAAATATGGTGAATTTATAAAAATTAATATAGTATAATGTTTTAAAAGTTTTATTTATTTATTTATCTGTAGTCCTTTCTACTTTCTCTTCTTTATATATAAATATGTATAAACAATTGTTATATCAATATTAAGGCAATTGTTTGGTTTGTTATTAATACATCAGGTTTAGTGATGTTTGTGTATATAATATATATATATATATATATATTATATATATAATATTATATATAGACATATATATATATATATATATATATATATAGACAGACATGCACACGCACACACACACATTATATATACTCTGCCAACTATAAAAGTCTAAAAGTGCAGCACTCTAGCATACTGCTATACTGCTATTACTTCTGTCTTGTTTCAAAGATTTAACCATGGATTTCAAGTATCTACTTTGGAAATATTCTTTCAAAAGTTCTGTAGATTCATATTAAAAAGTTTTCTGATCCAGTAATCACCTGGCTCAGACAACTCATATTTACTTAACAGATTATACTAGGATCTTAGATAACCCATCCTAAAATTAGTTATATGCTTTTGCAAGACCTTATCAGTGTTAATATATTAGTCACAACATCAGGAAATTGTTTCAGAAGAGATGTAGAAAAATGGTTAAGATCAGCTCCTACAAAAAACAATTGCTTCAGAGATTTCTTAGAACTATCTTTCAGCACATATCAGGATTAGAAAATGCATTAGTAGGAAGATGATCCCTTTTGGTCATGCCTAATTCATGACCTGATGCTTTTCCAAATGACTATGCAAAAGGAGTCATTTAGAAAATTACAAAGACTAATTCAATAGCCAAGTATCTAATTGCATACAACCAAAACGATTCTAAAAAGGGAGAAGGAATATTTCACTGCAATTATTAGTAAGCTTTGAAATCTTAATTTAGAATTAGTTAAACATGTTTGAGATAGACAGGTTCATCTCAAAAACCTCTATCTCTAAATTCATTTTTTTCCTCTGCATTTTCAGCCTAAATTCAATATATTTTCTATAGAAGTGATTGAAGACATCTTATTAATTAAATCAAATAGTATTGAAAAATTTTTTCCCAAAACCACTGTCTCAAATTATGGACTAAAGTGTATTACAACTTTAAAGTTCAGCAACTACAATTTGATAGTATAAATTGCAGGTGAGAAACATCTCTTTCAATACAGTACATACTTGCAATTAAAGCTGCTTTTCTCTATAAGCTAGTTTAAAGCTGTTTTTTGGCTGTAAGTTTGGCTTGTGCCTTAATGGTTATTATTCCAGGTGACATGTTATAACAGATTTTAACAAATTTTCTTGACTATTATGTATTGGCAACACCATTGCCTTGGGTTAGGAGGATACAATATTGGGTTGTTTGGAAAGTAATTTTGTTTTTTTATTACTAGAGGAATTAGTTTATTTTTACAAGCCAATTTCATTTTAAACCACATTTTCATTATATATTTTGACAGCTGACATTTTAAGGCTTATTTGTAAAAAATTTTGTTTGATTCTGTACAATTTTTTTTTGGTGTCCCATCAAATATGGCAAATCAAAAGCATCATTTTCAGAATATTTTGCTTTTTTATTACCAAAAAGTCAAAATGCTGTTTAAGCAAGAAAAAAATTGTGGTACATGTATGGAGAAGATGTGTTGAGAGAAAGACAGTGCCAAAACTGGTTTACAAAATTTCATTCTGGCAATTTCAATATTGAAGATGCACCACGTTCTGGATGGCCAGTTGAAGCCAATGAAAACAAAATAAAAGTACTGATTGAAGTAAACAGTCAAATAACAACACGTGAAATCACTAAGAGATTAAATTTGTCGAATTTAACTGTTTATGATTACTTGAATATCGAGCTTTGTTTCAAAGCTCGATATATGGGTTCCACATGTTATTAAAGAAAGATGCTCTCTTTGGTGGGATTTTAAGGAAATTTTTTTTTTGAGCTTTTACCAGACAATTTAACAATTGATTCGAAAGTGTACTGCAGCGATTCTCAACCTTCTTAGCTCCGTGACTCCCCAAATAGTAAATATAAATAAAATTAACATTTTGTGACCCCCCACCCAAAGGAATAATAACAGTAAACCTTACTATTACTAATTGAATTTTGACTAAAAAAATTTACATTTATAATTACAAATATTATATACAGCGGTACCTCATATAACATACTTAATCTGTTCCAGCTGCACGTCCGTTAAGTAAAATGTCCATTATACGAAACGCATTTTCCCATAGAAATACATGTTAAAACATCTAATTCGTTCCACAGCAAAAAATAACCGTACTGTATCATAAAAAAATGAACATGGGGTGCGTTCTTTTATTCCTCCACGAAACTCTGCGCAAGCGACATCTGTTTAAAAATTCCTGTGGAACACATTCCTAAATTCCAGTGGGAGTGCGTGCCGTCGAACGGCAAAAACAACCGCTTATAGCAGTAGTTTATGATGGAAAGCAACATGGCGTCCTCTATGGCCCAGATAGTTTCATTTCCGGGTCCATTATGTAGTTTTATGAATGAAAATTTAGAAATTGTGAAAGCACAAGTTAGTGCACGCAGTGTTTTAAGTGTCTTTATGAATTTTTTTCGAATGGTAGCCAGCATTCTAATTTTTTTCATGTCTATTTTGAATGCTCTTTCAACAAATAATCCATTTTATGGTTAAATTTTACAATTGGAACCCTTCTTTTGCCTTTAAAAGCTCATATTTTAGAATTATAGATTCCTCCATCACGATACTATCGATAGTGCGGGCGCTGCCATCTTTCTTTCTTTCACCGTTGTTCCTAAATGCCTACAAACAGCAGCGCACTCTCGTAGTAACAGAGATGCAGAGCGACCGCTATTAAAGAACGCACCCATGGAGCAGTCACCAATTATGCCAGAAAGTCCGTTGTTCGCAGCCAGTCTGTTGCTCGAGTCACGTAACAGCCAAACAGAAAGTCCGTTGTTTGCAGCGTCCGTTATACGAGGCACCACTGTAATCACATTGCACTAATTTTATACATTAAGAAAATACCGACAGTATAAAAAATGTAATACAACTATTCCTATTATTTTATGTTGCTATGTTTATAGCGATGGGTATGAACATGCATGTATGACGTGTACATACACGAGCAATTTCCAAGTTCTAACTTGATATGTACATGCTCTTTGTAATTTGATCCACATATGGAGAAAATTTTAAATGAAAAACAAATGCAACCATCATATTAATTTCTTTTCTTTACATGTGTACTTATTGTAAGTAAAACATTTATAAGTTTATAATAAATGATTTTTTCTCATAAAATGATTTCATTATTGTCTCACAATCTCCCTTTAATATCACTGCGACCCCCAGGTTGAGAAATGCTGGTGTACTGCCATTGAGTAAACAAATTGAGTAATATCATCAAACAGAAATGGTCAGAATTAATCAACAAAAAAGTGTAGTGTTTTACCATGATAATGCCAAATTTCACACAAGTTTGGTAACTTGTCAGAAACTGTTATGGCTTAGATGGGATGTGCTGTCACACCAAGCATATTCACCAGATCAGGCACACTCAGATTATTACTTGTTCCGGTCTATACAAACTTTTTTAAACTGTAAGACATTTACTTGAAATGAAAATGTCAAAAATCCCTTGGATCAGTTTTTTGTAAGCAAAGATCAAAACTTTTATGAACATGGAATCATACTACCAGAAATGATGGCAACAGGTATTTGACCAAAATGGTCAATACAGTATATAATTCTGTTGAAAGAATTTAATTTAGTAAGTAAAAATCCCAGAGAGAACATGAGGGGGCACTAAAGTTGATGCCAGAATTAAAGAAGCTAGAGTGGAGTATGTCAAGCATAACTTCCTTAAGTTCCTGTAATTGTTTGTTTAATAATTTATAAGTAAAGGTTGTTAGATTATAACTGAAGGTGTCTTTTCTTATATGGAGCAAAGTCTAACATCAACATGGTAGCAGAGAGTGGTTGTGACTAAAGATTCGACATAAAAATCGTCAGATTTGTCAAAAACAACTGAGTGGGCATTTTCTTGTGTCAGACTAGACTCAACAAAATGCTGCCATACCATGTGTAAGTCAGCTTCTTTGTTTCTCTAGCTCATTTAAAATTAATTGCTAAATACTCAGAGATGGAAACAATGAATATAGGTATAGAAAAATTGATAAAAAATAACTGCAAAAACTGGAAGTTTCAAGATAAATTATTACTAGACAGCAAGGACTGCTGGGAACTTGTAACTGGAATGCATAAAAAGCCGGAACACCCTGACAACAATGTTAGTACAACAGAGAAAGAAAAATATGAGAAAGAGTTGTTGATGTGGTCCAGAGCAGAAAAAACTTCCAAATTGGCAATAGGCAGTACAGTAACAGGAGAGGCACTTTCAGCAATAAGAAATTGTAAGACATCAAATGAAATATGGAACAAACTGTTTATCATGTATGAGAAAAAAGTCATATCTGTCAAAGGAAAATTGCACTAAAGGAATATCACTTGTTTAAATATGAAGATGGAGAATCTGTAACATGTATGTTTTCTAGATTAGAAGGAATAAGAGAAAAACTGAGAATCTTTGACAAAACTGAAGATGATGATTAAGTGGTATGCAAAATAATCACAGTCCTTCCTCCAGAATATAAACACTCTGTGACAATATGGGAATCTATGGACGAGAACAGAAGTAATGTTGAGATTCTGATAGCAAGATTAAAACTGGAAGAGTCCAAGCTTAAATAGGGAGAGATTGAGAAAGACAATGGACAGGCTGAGGCTCTACAATGTAACAGCAGATACAGTAAAAAGGGGAACTGGAAAAACTCAAAAGGGAACAGAGGAAGAACAACAACTGGTATAGTTTGTTCGGATGCGATAAGCCAGGACACAAACAAAATCAATGTTTTACTATCTGTAGAACCTGTAAAATAAAAGGACACATTGCCAAAAAGAACAAAAACGAAAAAAGAGTTAATGTTAGTGTAGTGAACCAAGAAGAATACTTAAAGAGTACAAGAGCTGTGTCATCTAGCAGCAGACTTAGCCCTATAAGAAACGGAAGGAAGAGGAAAGGAATGAGAGACCAAGTGTGAAATAAAGGGGGATATGAAATTGTGAAAGAAGACATGAGAGCCCATGGCAATTGCTTCAGTAGTTGGTAGTATACAAGATACAATACAAAGTTACTAAACAAGGTTACAGTATAAATCAAACATAAATAAATAAACAAATTGTCTTTCTGGCAATGATGAATGCATTAATTTTCATAGATGAGTACGTTGGAGACTGAATGAAAAAAATATATATACAGTCGAGTCTGCATAAGTCGACACCTGGATAACTCAACACCATCGGTTAAGTAGTCACTTTTCTGTGGTCCCGGCCAACTTACATAGGCATTAATGTTAAAAAACTCTGGTTTACTCGACACCGTTTAACTCATCACCACTGGATAAGTCAACATACTTTTGCTGTCCCACATCTGATAAGTCGTCACCTCCTCCCGAAAAAAAAAGCGAGCTTGCACCACACCTGCAGAGTGAATTCATTTTTTTTTTTTCCAGGAGGGAGAGTCGATTTATTTATTAATATATAATTAATATATTTAATAATATAACAATATATTATTATTATTAATATATATATATACATATTAATAAAAATTCTGTAACATTTTATGTATTTTTATGTATAAAATAATAACAGATAAACAAAAAGAAAATATACAATCTACATCAACATCACACCAGAATCCAATTTTGCATTTTCTCATGCTAGAGGCATTAAGAATCCTTAGATGTTACTTGCCAACAATTGACAATTGCAAAGATGTTTTCAAGGCGTTCAAGATCGTTGAAAAAGAAAGTCGAGACAGTTAAGTGCTCAAAACAAACACACTAAACAAATTTTTCAGTTTTTCATCTACAGAGTAATTGTAAATGGAGGACACAATGTACTGTAAGCCTATACTACTGTATAACACACTACCATATTTTATTAATTGTAGTTTTGTGGATTTTTCCAACTTCGCTTTAGTCGTCACATCGGATAACTCGACACATTTCCACTTCTCCTTGGGGTGTCGACTTATGCAGAGTCGACTGTATAACATATATATATATATATACATACATACATACACACACACATGTATATATACGTGGTACGATCCAAAAGTTCAGGGAATGCAGTAATCTAAGACAACAAAAGCATGTATTTGAAGTTACAGCGTATGAAATGGATTCTATCAAACCACCTCTACGTGTTCAGGTTAATTTCACCCATGTCATGTGATTAAACCGCAAGCGCTGCTGTTTTTTTCCGGAGGTAGTTACCTTTGTCCTGTGATGTAATCAAAGTGGAGTTTCAAGAACAACCTCCAACATTAAATTTTGTCAGCGTTTAGGTAAAACACCTACGAAGATTTTAAAATTGCTAAGAAAGGTGTACGGTGATTCTACGGTGAATGGTCACGGTGAAGTCGAAATGTTGGAGGTTGTTGGAGTATTGGAGGTTTCCCAATCTCTTTGCCAGATGTTCAGGAGATTTTGTTATTAATGTATCTATTGATATTCGTGAGACAGATCTTATTGTAGGCATGGTGTAACTTCAGGGAGGCAGCTCTTTTGGCCAGCCTGTCCACTTCCTCGTTACCCTCAACTCCGGAGTGGTCTGGAGATAAGGGCTCTTCAGTTGTTTAGGTTATAGGCAAGTTGTCTGGCTTTTATTCCTATTTCAGTACTTTTACCATTATTAGAAAGAAGAAACTGAAGCATGGGTCACTGGAAGAAATCAAATGCAATCCAAATTAGATATATGGATTGCTGATAGTGCAGCTACTGATCAAATGACAAGCAGGAAAGAATGGTTCAAAACATACAATAAATATACTTCTCCTGTAGTAATAAAAGTGGGAAATGATTCTGAGATGCTGGCTGTTGGAGAAGGTTCCATAGCTGTGAAATTTTCTCTCGGCAGATGTGCATATAAAAGTGTAGAGCTAACAAGAGTTCTTCATGTAGCCAAATGTGGAAGAAATTTACTCTCTATTACAACATTAGTTGAGAAAGGACTCACTTATGAGTCTGATATGAAAAATGTCTTCTAAGAAGAAACAGACAAATTGTGGCTAAAGGTTTAAAAGTTGGAATACTACCACATGCTTATGACAGTAGTAATCCAAGAGAGAGAAGTACATGTAGTGAGTGCCATTGACCCTAAGCAACTGTGGCATGAAAGATTAGCACATCAGAATAAAAGACATGTAAAAGATGTAATACTATGTAAAAGATGTATTAAAGTGAGTGGGAATTGAGGTGACTAATAAATGTGAAGACAATATCTGTAAAGGCTGCATGGTGGGAAAAGCTCATAGGTTGCCTTTTAGCAAACGTGAAACTGTCAAGAAAGAAGAGAATTAATTCATGTGGATATTGGAGGACCAATGGAAATTACTTCTATAGGTGGCTCCAAATCCTGTTCAGAGATGATTTCTCTCATTTTCAAGCTGTAAAAACACTAAAGGCAAAAGAAGAAAAGAAGCACCTGACCAAGTAAAGAACTTCATAGCATATATAGAGAATCAAACAAGAAAAACAGTGAAAGCTATTCGTACTGATAGAGGACGTGAGTTTGTGAATCAAAAATTGTCCAGTTACTTAGAGGGTAAGGGCATCTGTCATCAGACAACAGTAAGGTATTCCCCTGAACAAAATGGAAAAATAGAAAGAGATAATAGAACAGTAGTTGAGCTAGCAAGATCCATGCTGTATGCAAGAGGACTTGACAAAAACTTGTGGGCTGGAGCAATACATACAGCAGTTTATGTCATAAATTTAACAGGAAAAAGCAATGTCACAGACTTAATATTAATTCTAATTTCTAGTATAATTAAAAGTTGGTTTCTACAAATGTCACAGACAGAACCCCAACTGAAATATTAACAGGAAAGAGAATCCTCATTGATCATTTGCTTGTATTTGGCTCCAGATAATTCATACATGTTCCTGAAGCTAGAAGACAAAAATTAGACCCAAAGGTCAGGAAGGACCCCCAAAGAAGGAATCTTTGTAGGGTATAATCAAAATATAAAAGTATACAGAGTTTTGGTTGAAGGAAAGGTTGGAATCTTAAGAGAAACTTGGAAAGGTTGGAATCTATATTGTCTTTGACAAGAAACTAACAGCAACAACACAAGTGAAAATGGATGTGGATAAAAGTGAAATAAATAATCATCCTTGTTATACTAGTGAAGAAACTGAAGTACAAGTGCAAATGAAACCAGAAAAAAGAAATGCAACAAATGACAAGAAAGACTACAAAGCAAAATTGAGAAATAGAAAAAGTTTAAAGAGTGTAAAACCATTTAAATTACATGAGCTGCCAAGTGCAAACATAGCTGAGATTGCAGAACCACTCACTGTGTTTGAAGCAGTACAATCAAATAAAAGACAACATTGGCTAGCAGCGATGAAAGAAGATTTCTGTGCTCTAATAAAGAACAAGACCTGGGAATTAGTGACTTTACCAAAAAACAGGAAAACTATTAATAGTAAATGGATTTTTAAAATAAAAAGAAAACCAGATGGTTCAACTGAGAGATACAAAGCTCTGCCTAAAGAAAGCTTTGAGTGGATCAAGAGCAAGCTGGGAGTGGGTTAGAAAGGATTGTTGCTCAGAGATTCGCATTCTCTTTGGTTTTTGACTTAAGGGAGAGTGTTGGGGAGAATTTAATTTAGTAAGTAAAAAAACTAGAGAGAGCACGAGGAAGTGCTGTAGTTAGTTGGCACCAGAGTTAAAGAAGCTAAAGTAGATTATTATTACCTTAATGTCCTTATTTAGTTTATTATTATATATTTTGTCAACATGAATATTAATCCTAAGAAAACATCCTAAGAAAATATTAGAAAAATGGAAGGATTGGATCAATAATCAAGCTAATAGAAATAGTAATTTTAATAAAGACAAAAAATGTGTAAGTTTTATTTATATACCAAAAATATTCGAAAGAGTTAAAAACATTCTAAAAAATAAAGTAAATTTAATCCCGAAAAAAAATAATTTGTTTAAAAGAAATTTATATTATAGGTCAAATAAGAAATTAGATTTAACAGATGAAAAAGAAGTTGTTTACTCGTTTAATTGCAGTTGTGATCCTAATAAAACTTATATAGGGAAAACCAAGCGAAAATTAGAAACAAGAACAAAAGAGCATATACGAGCCATAGGCTAATATGCAAATAAGGCAGAAGATTGTCATTCTTATGCAAATGAGATTATACGGCAACCTGTCATATTGACGTTCAGAGTATGCTTCAAGTGATGTCCAAAGTAAGAATGAATACAAAAATTATTTTAAATAATTATAATTGTAAAGGTATTCTTATAATGTAACCTTTTAACAGTGAATAAACAATTGTAATAAGATATATACCTACAACTACAACCTAAAAGATAGTCGGAAAATGAATAACAGATATTTGGATTGTGTTTTAAGAAATGTTCGGTGTAACGACAGGAATTTAAGAAGCCTTTAAATGTAAGAATAGTCTTGATTATAAAATGTACTGTACTCTAAACAATAAAGTGTTCTAATAATGAAAAATATTTAATAGAGAATAGGTAATTTGAAATAAGTTGTAACTTCGAGATGTTTGGCATATGGAAAAATACTCCTTATTTACAAAATGTTTAAATGTAAGCACAATTTTAATTGAAAAATATTTAAGACATTTTTAAATGTAAAGATTTTAATAATGGACTGTATTTAACAGTGAATTAAAATATGATGTATTTTAAATTATACTACAAGATATCCTGGGAAGTAATGGTATGTTTTAACTGTCATAATATAAAACATTATGCGATATAAGAAATTTATATTTTTGTTTTTATTATGTAGCGGATGGTAGAGAGGCTCAGGCCCAAAACGCGTCTTGGAAAATAAAAAATTCCCAAATGAAAGTCGATGATAGAATTGCCAAATGTCTGTATAAGCACCTAGTAGTGATAACAAATCATCCAAAGAAAAGAGGACACAGTTTTAGAATATACAACATTTAGAGATGTTAAAATTCATTATTACATAATTTTACTGTATTTAGATAATGGTTTCCATTCTTATATCATTAGTTTTATTGTTCTATTGAATAATCAGTATGATTATTTGCAAATATAAAAATAAATTATATGCATTATTGTTAACTATTCAGACAATATACAACCTAAACAGATTTACTTAAGGAAGTCCATAATTTTCTTTTGGATGGAATTACTCCATCGTTCTTTTCAATCATTTCTTCTAAAAATTTTATCACCATGCTTAAATAAAAGTATGACTCTGCTAAAAAATATATTTTTTTGATTTGTGAACAATTTCTGCATCATCATTGTCTTGTTCAACCCTTTCATCCTCCACTTGTTTTCTTTTAATCATATTGCATATTTCAAAAAATCTCAATAAAGTAGCACAGTTTAGATAGCCCTTTCACCATGCATCCTGAGCAGTAATGTACCATATGATTGAAAACAAACCCTTATAAATCTTCCTTAGAATATTACTTCTTTATGTGGATTGCTACTCTAAAATTGTTGTTGACACAGCACTCATTTAAATGGCTCTTCTATCTGGTGCTCTGTTAACAGGAGTCTCCACTAATATCAAACATAGGAAAAAAATCAGAAACATGAAAGAGTGCTCTCTTAAGCAAACTGCTCCCTTATCCAGTGCTCTGTTAAAGGGACTTTACTATTTTTTATAAATAAACTAGATAAATTGGAGAGTAAATGATATCAATTACATCTTACATCAACAGTAATTTTAACAAATGTAGTAAGAAAAATTAATTTTTTTTGTTGACAATTAAATAAAAATTATAAAAGATACTTCTAACCTAAGAATAAACTTCAATTGTTAAATTATTTGTTTACTCTGGAAGACGTACCTTCCCTTGCAATTAGTAGTAGTCACAAATCTCATTTAGTAACAACTACACATTTCAAATTTATATTTGGATTTTTACTTATAATTAATTCAAAAATATCTAATCTACATTTATGAGGTCTCAGACAGAAATTGAAATTTTATGTTTTTGATGACGAATATCCGGCGGGACAGTTAAGCTCTCACTTTTCAAAATTAAAACAAAGTAAAACTTGAAAAGAACTTTTATTGTTTAAGCAAAATTTTATTAAAATGGAAAACAAAATGCTACAATTACAGTGAAGAATTCCAAATTTCAAAGGAATTTTAGATGATCACGATCGGGTAAGTGTCGATAACAACCTCTCCCATGCCCCAAAAGGTTTTGAACTGTCATTACGAGAATAGGGAAGACCAAATTGGAACACAGAACAGAGGAGAGAAACCTATAAAAACTTGTGTTTCAAGGACATGATGTTATACTTTCCAATGGTTTTACATTCTCAAGGCTTTTGTGTATAACAAAATGTTGTAATGTGTTGTGTCAAATTTGACTTGCTGGGTTTTTTTGCAAATTCAACATTTTGAGTGTTATGTATAATAATCAATAATAAACTAGAAAGAGTGTAGTCTCAAATAGACAAACATTAAATGGCAAAAGCTTTTAAAATAATATAATTGCTTAGAACACAAAACATTCCAATTCGAACTATACAACAGAAAAAAATTAAATTTTAATTTTGTAAAGAATCGGTTATTTTTAGATCTTTTTCACAAATCAATGGCTTTAATATTAGTTCAAAATATTATTAATTAATGTTAATTATGTCTGTTAATATTCTTTTGCTTTAACTGATAATTGGAATTTAAAATCGACATACAGGTATACCTCACCTTACGTCGGTAATTGGTCCCAGGAGAGGTGACTTAAGTTGAATTTACTTGTCTCCGAATTCACTTGTCACTAGGCTAAAAACTATAAATAATTATTTCCAGTTCTGCATTTTATTTATAAATGCATTTTTAATAATATATGGTTAATAAGAATCTATTTTAAGCTTACAAATACATTTTAGTTTTTAATACAGTACAGAAAAATAAAGTAATCTAAATTTATCAATACATGTACATTATGACCTACATGTTTACAATAAATCGCAGACTCTATTTGTGAATGTGGTTTGCTCTACGACATAAAATAAAATGATTTTGTAAGGTTAAATAACAAATACAGTTATTAAAATTATTTTGCAATAGTGGAAAAACCAATTTATGTTAAATTTACCAATATTCAATTTGTTTATATACATTGCAGATGTAGATAGCTGTGGATCATCAGCATCAATAGCTGATTCTGATATTTCAATTCTGATTCTGAGTATTTTAATATGATTTTATATACTTTTATTCTTATTTATTGTACAGTAACATGATTTTATGTGCTTTTAACACTTTTCTAGTGATATTACGACTTCAATAATTGTGACAGACAGAGGTGAAGTCAAATAAAATGACTTAAACTTGATTTTTAATTTTCCATATATTTTTTTTGACAAACAACGTATAATCGAGAATGACTTAACTCGAAACAACGTAACCCGAGGTATACCTGTATAATCTACCCAATTGCATAACCCACATGACATTTCAAATTATCTTTCAAACATGGATAAATTGAGAATTATCTCACAAAATTATGGTAAATATTACTACTTGAATGGCAATTTAATACTAAGTATTTTACAGACTATAAGACGCACCTTAATTTTTAAGCAATTTTTTAAAAAAAAATACCTATAAGATGCTACGGAGTATAAGACGCACCTGAATTTTGGAGGCAATTTTTCGAAGAAAAAAGTGCGTCTTATAGTCCGTAAAATACGGTAAATGTTTTTCTTGCAATGATATTAACAAAAAGTATATTATTATAATATTTTAGGTTAATCATTATGGTTCATTTTAAAATAGATTTTGACTTTGAATTTTTTAACATGTTTTTCAACTCTGACATGAAACGATGCTATGAAACAGTGCAACACTAGAATGCAACATGCAATGTAACATGTGGGATAAAACAGAAAAGTGACATTTTATTTTAATAAAAAGCATCTAAAAAAAGTGGAAATAAAATCTTTAAAATATTTACCATTAATTATACAATTGATGCAATCCCAATCTTAGAAGAGTCAACAGTCAACATTTAAAATTCAATAAATTGATTTTATTACTGATATGATGTTCTATTGTAGAAAATTTTCATAACCTATATTAAATTTATAAACAATGAAAAATTATTAATTATTCAAATCTACACTATGTACAATAATATGAAAAATATAAAACTTACTGAATAATACATATTTAATTTTTTTTTAATTTTAAGAAATGTTTTGATAATTTACTATGAAATGCAAAAAGAAATTTAACTGATATATTGCAAGAAGAATATTTAAATCATATAACATAGTAAACCATACAAACTTAAGAAAAAAGTTCAAATTCCAGAAAATAAAAACATAACACAAAACTCAAACATGCTCACACATATCCATGGAAACCAAAAACTAATTTTAAAAACCTCCAGTAATAAGTTTCGTAACTTCCCAGTAAAAAATATCTGTTTAAGAAACACTAACACCCATTAGCACAAAGATTAAATTGTGTAAGGCACCTTCTATTATGAGATTTTGTTAAAAAAAAAAAAAAACAATTTTTATATTAATTATTATAGAAAGGCAAAAGACTTAATTTTGAGGATAAAGAGGAGTTTTTATAAAAAATTTGTAAATGCCAATAAGGAGTAAAATTTTCATTAATAAATGACAGGATTCCCCCCCTCTCTCCATCCTTTCAATCTTTAACTGCAAAAATTTAATAGAATTAATGCTTGTTATATACAAGTTACCATGCCAAATTTTATTTCCTAATCTTAACACCATCCTGAGAGATTGAACAAAATAGACAACACATACATAGAATATTTTTACTCATTTTTCTGAACTTTTTGGATTCAACCTGGTCTCAATGTTAGAGAAGGAAACTGCTTGATTTTTACAAAGATACAAAATGTATAGTATACAAAGAAATAAAATAATAAAACAATTAAATTGATGGTTTCAAGTGACTAAAGTCAATGTCAATTTAACAATATAGAAATACCATATAACACTCAAAATGTTGAATTTGCAAAAAACCCAGCAGGTCAAATTTGACACAACACAATACAACATTTTGTTATACACAAAAGCCTTGAGAATGTAAAACCATTAGAAAGTATAATTCCTTACACTGTCCTTCTTAATTATCGGTTTAAGTTTTCTGTAAACAATATCAATAAGGCCTATGTTTTGACATAATTCTTTTATTCTTTCCATGGGAAATCTTTTCATACATAAAACTATTTTTAACTCTTCAGATCTGGTGTACACTATCTTCATAGTTTCCTTTTCCACTTCACCTTGTACAAAACATTATTTTCTATCAATATGTTTCATTCTACTATATATTGTTATTCCTTTTATCCAGTCAATGGCTGATTAACTGTTTTTAAGACAATGTCTAAAAATACCAATTTCTGATATAAAATTTATATTTTAATTCCCATATTCCTTCACAAACGGCCATAATTTCTGCTTCACAAGTTGAAAGCACAGCCAAATGTTTTTGACATTTCCATGTTATCAAAATGCTTCCAATTTTAGCTAAATAACCTGAGAAATGTTTACAATCTTTCATAGAGCACCAACTTGCATCTGTGAACAATTCCAGTTTTCTTTGTTGTCTATCACACATTATAATTTTGAGCCTCTTTTACATATCTGTACACTCTTTTAAGTGCTGTTAGATTAATGAACAATGGGTTCTTACTATACTGAGATACTTGACTATTAAAATGTAATATCTGACCTGGTTCCAAGTGATGATAAGTCCTTTTATGTATCTATCTCTTGGTGACAAATTATCATATTCATCTAAATTTTGGCTAGAATTACTTTAACAAGTTTTCAAGAAACCTCTTGTAATGTTTCAAGATTATCAAAATTTTTTCCTAATGACATATTTTGTTTTATTTTGGCTAGAAATAGCACATAAGTGCTAGAAAATACCTAATGTTTTGAATCTAAAAGTTGAAAAAGAAAATGTTGCACTGTTTTCTGGTTAGTTTTATAGGTTTAAGTCATTTGTAAATTTGTGAGAAAAATCACTATTTCAAAATATGTGGATATGAAGTTAGTTCTCAGTAGAAACAAAACAAAACAAAAATTATCACAAAGCTGTAGACACATTTTTCAAGAGATTTTTTTATTTTAATAAAGTTTAAATTCTTTAACAAACTTTGTTATCATTTAAAAGGTTTGGGATCAGAAATCCCAAGTGTTTTAAGAGATTGAAGGAACAACTAAGAATAACAGGCAACATAGAAAATATTTTAAAAATTCTAGCAAGATTGTTTTTTCCTTCAGTTGTAACTAGAGTTTCTCAAACAGGATCACGGGATCCCAGTTGTTTTTTAACCCGAGAAATTTTTCTTATCCCAGGAAATCCCACAAATTTCTTATTTTGTATTAAGGTTGAGGAAATTTTGCAAATAGAAAGGATAATTAACTCAAACTGTCAGAATACATTTGTATTTATTAATTTTAAACCTACTTATTAGTTTTTTTTAATTTTTACTCGTTATGGCATGTCACAAATGGTCAATAATCAATACGTAGCTTACTTGTGGCAGGAATCTCAAAATTCTTTACCTGTAATATCTGTAATAATTGTGCTTATGTTGTCTTAATTTTTAACCATGCCCAGTAGCTTCAATAACTGCATAACATCAAGTTGTGCAAATTGGGCCAGGATATAAACAAGTATGAAGTCTGCAAGTATGAAGTTTTTTCATAACCTGATTATTAAAGACAAATGAACTGCCGAATTATTGGGCTATGATGTTTCTATTAAAGCAGTCGAGGTAGACAAATCAAGAATACTAGAGAACAAAAGAAGTACTACAATCTCGAAAACAAACTAGAAATTTTTCAGGATACAGGTGAAAAACACATAATATTTGTCTTCTCTTAAATACATTAAACATGATTCCAATCACATCAATTAAATCGGAAAAAGGCATTCTCGGTAGCAAGACTTTCATTACTAAAATAAGAATTAGACTGAGTGAACGGAGTATTGACCATTTTTGCTTTTTAAAATCTTATAAAAATTTCCAATATTTTGTATTATATTTTATTTAAAAAATGAAAATTACCTTCTAAGTTAGAAGGTTGATCTAAGTTCATTTTTTTTTTCTTTTAACTCAATTCAAAGCATTTTGTTCTTGTACGCAGTCTCCAGCAAACTTTAATAAATTTTTTCTATTTGTGAAAATTTCTACGTAATTCAAAGGAAATTTTTAATATATATCTTGTACAGCATTATTAATATGATTTTGGAGGTTGTGGAATGTATTAAATTACTTTAAAAGATGAAAAATAATTATATCATTTGATTTCATGATAATTTGTATACCTTTTTTCTCTACCTGAAGAAGAGCTGTTTGGAAAGCTCGAAAACGTTTGTGGAAAGAAGATTTTTTCATGCAAATTACACCGGTAACAGGTTCGGTATTTAGTAATTTGTATATCTTAAAAATAATTAATTTTGTCCCGGGATTCCGGGAAACAGTTCACTTTTATCCCGGAATACCGGGAAATGAGAAACCCTAGTTGTAACTATGATATTTTAATTCATCTGGTATTGAGAGATTTTAAAATTAGTTCTAGGGAAATTGCAAATCAAACTGGAATCAGTCAATTGTCCATTATTCAAATTTTATATGGAATGGAATATCACCTGTATCACCTGGATTAGTTCAAGAGTTGTCAAAACATACTTTCCATAACAAAGTATTTTTGCAACCGGATGCCGATAAGAATTCAACTACCTGACTGAAGCTCTTTCTCTCATTAGTTTACTTTACTCATCTTTACTAATGGATGAAACAATTACAGCACTGAAATCTCTTACATAATATCTTAAATGTCAATTGATCTAATAGTAGGGACTGGCTCCAATGCTCATAATAGAACTTGATTTGAAATAACTGACATGAGAGGAAGGCTATTTTTTTAATTATTTATCTAAGCAAGACCTTAGTATAATTAATGAAGAAACCAGTCCCACTTTCAAATCTTGGACAGGAAAGGTTTATCTCACTCTAGCAGGAAACAGAACCCCAATTACTTATTCACAAGATGGTCTAGAGGAAGAAATGTGCTCAGATCATACAGCCTTCTCTTTTGAAATTGGATATACTGAATGAAGTTCTCAAGACATTGTGCAAAAGGTACAATTATAAAAAAGCTAACTAGAATCTTTTTCAAATCATACTAACTGACAAACTTACTACCATTAGTCTAGATCACCAAGTTGATCACCTAGCCATGTAGAGCATTAGAACTCCAAAATATCCTTAGAAATTGTGCTGATTTCGCCATCCCAATGTTAATACCAGAGGGAAATAAAACAATTCTCTGATGGATATTCAACCTGAAAACCCTGAAAGCAAGTGAGTAAGCAGAAAAAAATTTGACACTGTATATGAGATCTATGAAGATGAATTCAAGGCTATCTATAAAACTTACAAAAGGAACTTCTCAAGAGCAAACTGAACTCCTGGAAAAAATAGTGTAACATAGAAGACTATAAAGCACCATGAATGCAGTGAGGGGGGGAAAAAACAAGAAGTTATATAACAGTTTTTACAGATGTCCTTGTACTGTCAAAACTTGCTCCATGACCTCTAGTAGCAAACTAAGAAATATTAAAATTCTATTTAAGAACCTCCTAAGTAATAAACACTGCATACTAAATGAAAAAAGTATAAATATCACTCATAAAAACACTGGGGTATTAAGAACTCTACACAACTCTTGGATAATCTACACAACCTTCAGATTGAAGACTACATGTATCATGGTGTGCAATTTTGAATTGATTTATCCATCAATAATAATAGAACCATGCTTTCTTCCAACTACTAACTTTCTTCTTAATTGCATAGTCAACAAAGGCAACTTTCATGAAGCTACATTAGAATTAGCCAACTTACTTGACACTCTGCCTTCCAATTTGAGGGGATGGCTTACCTTTAACACATAAGAGTGTCTATGGGAAACCCCCTTTCAGGGGTTCCAACAACTGGAAAATCAGATCTTTCTATCCTATGAACAAGACATTGCCCTATATTCTGGATATACTGCCAACCTACTAATCATTTGGCATCATAAACTAAACATTAATGTTTTTCTAAACTCTTTCAACAACAATCCTTTTGGCCTCCACTTATGCCTGGAACAACAACATATTTCTGTTGTCCATTTCCTAGGTATCAACATATGCATAACGGATGGAAGTATTTACACTTCAGTGTACACTCACAATCCAATTTTCATGCTGTTCTCTTCATACAATTCCTTCCAATACAAGATAGCAGCATTTAGAGCTTTAGTAAAAAGTGTTCACTCTCTCTTCTACTATCAAAGAAAAAACTACTAAAGAATTATAGTACATCACCCAGCCAGCTATCTAGCACAGTTATCCACCTCAATTAATCAAAAGTTTAATAAACAAATATGTGGAGCATGACCAAAAAAAATGGGAATGATGGATCACAAATTCTAGACTGTGCAGTATAATAAGATTAATAAGATCCTGAATCCTGATGGCTATACACTGCAAAGTAGCAAGATCAGTGGCGTAGCGTAGTGGGGGCAGCAGGGATGGCCCGCCCCAGGCGGCACTTTTATGGGGCAGCAAAATTTCACAATAAATAACAATACACAATAATGATGATTGTTCTTGCCGAAAAGTTCTGTAGAATTACTGTATATTTTAGTCTTTTAAATTGAGATACCTAAATAAGGAGACAGCGAAATTTTCCTCTGCCCCGGGCGGCTGACACCCACGCTATGCCACTGAGCAAGATGCAACAACTTTCCCGACTTACAGAAGGAACCCCATCATCTATGCTCTTCTTAGAAACTCCAAGGACCCTTATAATAAGATATACCTTCTGGGAGTTTACTCCATACCTCTTCAGGATAATAGTGATGGCCAACACCTTGATGCTACAATGCATCCATTAAAACATTTACAAGAACATCTAATACAATTAATAAGAAGGCAAACTACAACAGCATTAGCTGCATATGCCTTGGGTGAGGACATACAAGTAAACATCAACAATGCATAACTTATTTACCATACATGAGAGCCTCATAAACTGAAGTACCTTGAAATGTTAGAAATTTATAAGCAGAAACAATACAACAATTAACTACAAGGACAATAACAAATTACCTCCACTTTGGAGAGAGTTATTTGAAAATTTATAATAATCTTTTACATCCTAGTGAAACCACATGACCACTGACTTCCACTCAGACAATTTAAAATATGAAAAGAATGGCAACATTCCATATCTTATTCCATTTCCATATCTGTTCTTTTAATGTAAAGATGGTTGCTCAAGACAACTGAAAATGTTAATTTTCCTTTCACTTTTTTGATCTATGAGCTGGATTTTTGGTTTTCTGAGCAATATTTCAGAACCTCCTATGTGAACAAAGGCAAACTATATGAACTAGTCACTTCACTGCACTTGCTGCCTAGAAAGAATGGAATTCCTACTGAGGAGCTTCCTCCATATAAAAAATGGAAAAATCTATAATTCACTCTTGATCTACGGATATTAAACTAAAAACTAAGAACATTATTATCTATACAGACAGTTCAAAAATAGACATGCTGAGATCTATTATATATATTTACATTAATGTAAATGCCACTACTCCTTTGCATGTTATTCAATTTAAATATCCCTGCTATATAAGTTTTTTCAAGAAGAACTCAATGTTATCTTTGAGGAAATCCTATCAGTCTCTAAACTACAAAATACTGAGCAAACTGTAGATACTTTTACAGACTATAGATTTAATGAAAATTAAATCTATAGTCTGTACAACGCATAATAAAATCAAATGCATACAACAGCTTCTGAATTCTACCTCTATATCTATATATTTACACTTCATTCCTGGTCACACAGATGTGATTGAAAATGAATTAGCAGCTCAAACAGCAAAATCTCTGTTTTTTAACAATTACTTGGATATTACTTAATATATATCAGACACTGCCCTTCCCTTCAGTAGAGAAAGATTGTCTCTACCCAATGATAATTTAAACCATAATACAGCCCAAATATTAACAGGTCATGAAACTTTCATAGCTACCTGACAAAATATAATCTCACTAATACAGAGACAGAAAAAATACACCTAATCTATCACTGTGAATAAAACAGCTTAGAAATTGAATTATAATATAAAAATATCCACTAAACACAAACTCCAGTTTGAAAATGTAAATTTGATGCAAAACATACATAGTCAATTGCCTTAAATAACCATCATCAGGTTACATAAGTATTCTAAATAAAAACATAAATTTGGAACAGACAAATTATGAACATTTAGAATATCTTTGTAACCTAATGATGGTTGCTTAAGACAATTGAAAACATTTGTTTTGCATTAAAGACAAATGACTGCCAAATTCTATCAGGCTATACTACTACTATTATAAATTAAATGCTAAGTTATTTGGCACTACAGGCAGGCATTAGGCAGGCTTACCATCGCTTGCTAAATTTAATACTTATAATTAATATTAATATTTCTCATTATAATTCAGCAATTGTTTGGCTTTAATATGTAAACTAATTGGGTTTGGATTTTTATGTTCATTTTGGATTAAATTTATGTTTTCAAACTGGAGTTTTTGGCATTTGGTAGACATTTTCTAATCTACCACAGCCCAATCCAGGCAACAGAAAGACAATTTGTGAACTGGAAGTGTATACTGTAAATGTAAACTGGTCATGTAGTACATTATCTAACCTCACAGATCCTAGTACTTTCCCAATCTTCCTGTCTTATTAAAAAAAAAAAAAACCATTTACAAGAAAAAGCTTCAGTATAATTAGCCTTTTCATACTATAATTTTATTATACCTTTTGTATGTATGTTTCTCAACTGATCATTGTGTTGTAATCATTGAGCAGTGCATGTAATAAAACAAGCAATATATCACAAGAAGAATATTTAAGTTAAATCATAAAAAATAACAAATCAGACACACTCAAAAAAGTTTGAATTCCAACAATAAAAACATAATGCAAAACTGAAATGTGCTTGTGCATTTCCATGGTAACCAAAAACTAATTTAAAAAAAAAAACTTTGGAAAGTATTTCCTTACACAAATACAAAATACTTACAATAAAACATTGCAAATTTGAAATATGTTTTCATTTATCATATATTTGATGAAATAAATAACACCTAACTATTAAAATTAACCATACAAAAATATAATCTCACAAATTGTCTTTTCTTAATACAGTTAGTTTGGTGTTTAGTATTTTAAATAAAAACAGTTTATCAATGTTATAAATACAACAATTATTTTTACATCTAGCTGTAAAAATAATGAATGCTTCCAGAATCCATTTCAAGAATTTGAAAATTTTTTGTGTAGTTTTCTTAATTTACATACATAACATAGTTTTTTTTATTGTAAAAGTATTTCCTCCTGGAGATATATAATGTTTTAAACTTTTTAATGAGTTCACAAACATTAATTCATAAAATCAAATATGAAATAAAAATACAAATAAAAACATACAAACCTGAAAAAAAAGCTTACAAAATTAACTAAAAACATTTATTTTTATTTAAAATTTATGGAAGAATTACAGAATTAGATAAAATAAATCAACAACAGAAGCATTCTATTATTGATTTATTTTATCTAATTTAAAATTAAAGTTTAAAAAAATTTGACACCACTTTTATAAGTAAATAAATGAGCCTAAATAAAATTACCACTTTTTACAAGAAGCCAATACTTTTTCTTCATCAAAAGAAACATTTTCAGTCAGATTTTGATCAAAACATTTCTTTTAAAAATATAAAATGTTGGTTTAAAATAAGTAGTAATTTTATTTATTTAGTTTAATATTAATTTTATTTAAGCATAAATTTAATCATTTCTGTTTCAAAATTAACAGAATAGACAAATTTGATATCCATATATTGAAAAATATAATTTTATTAACTGCTTTAATTGTGGACAGCAATGTTAACATGTGGTCATTTGAAACAAGCCTGTCATTATTATGGAATTAAGGTATTTTCTTTTTATTTTTTTTGGATCACAGTATATCCACATTTTTAGCAATCATTTTAAAATCATAACCACACAGAATATAATAACATCAATAATACTTGGACTTGATCATTAGAATTACCAATTTTTTTACACAATAACTGCCAAACTCTCATTAGTGCAGATAGTTGCTTTGTCAATAGCACTATCAATTTAATATTCTAATAATGAAGGCTTATAAATCCAGATAAAAAGGTTAGGATCATGTTAAATTTAGTTATTTAAATTAATAACAAAATCAGTATTTTAAGATAAAGGTTAATGTTACTTATGGCAGTGGTTCCCAACCTTTTCTAGGATGCGGAACACTTTTCTGAGCAATTTTCTTTAGCGGAACACTTACTTAAGTTAATATGAAATACATAAGCTTGTCATCAGTTATTTTATTAGAATTGAGCAGTTATAATTCAAAATCTCTACTCATATTATTAATGCCAATTCTAAAACAGGAAAAAATATACCTAAATAACTTTAATGGGAAACTTGTGCCTGATGTTTTTTACATATTTCATTCAGTTTTTATCATTGCCTTTATCTTATTCGAAACAGTAGTACACTCCATAAGTACGAGTCGTACATATATATTTAAGTTTATGAAAATTTTATGATTTTAATTTTTTGATATTGATATGATTTTTGATATTTGATATTCGGCAGCTCAAATACGATTGTACACTTTCCGATTTGCGACTAAATCTGCGGAACACTTGGGAGATGCTTATGGAACATTAGTGTTCCGCGGAACACCGGTTGGGAACCAATGACCTATGGTAACGAACATGGCAGCTCGTCTCTGAAACAGTGGGGACGCACATTCTAACCTAACCTATTCTAATAAATTACTCCTATTCTAATAATTTGGTTAGGAATAATTATGGTAATTTATTATAATAGGTTAGGTTAGGTTAGAATGTGCGTCCCCACTGTTTCAGAGACGAGCTGCCATGTTCACTACCATAGCTAACATTAACCAAAAGCTAGCAATTCTTAGGGTTAGTATGTTGGTGGGGAATTTGAAAAAGTATCTTTTCTTGGCAGGTCAAATCTTGAAAACAATGTGTCTTTTGAAAAATGTTTATAGAGGATTCTAAGCTTATTCTGATATAACCTTATTTTTGACACGAGAATCTATCCCTAAAATATTGGCACAGAGTTTCATTACATCTTGTATACTAGCACGAAAAATTTAATACAATGAACTGTAATGAAAACTGACAAAAATTCTTTAGAAACATTTCAAGCTGAAACAACTGCAATATAATAAGTAAATACAGTATAAAAAAAATAAAATGAGAAAAAAAATAAACATAGTAATTATTAATTACCAAATTAATAAAAATTTAAACTGCAAAGATTATGAAACATAGTGGGGTGCACATTCCTGCTAGGAACAGGGTCTGATTCAACTAGCCCAAATCTCTATAAAGTTATGCATTTTCCACCAGTGATGCAAATAGCACAACAGGTGCGCATTCCTATTTCTAATATCCCTTCATGCTATTTATCTGAAACCAGTTCAAAGTATGATAAAAAAAATTATCTAACAAAAAAATAATTAAAATATCTAACTTACCACAAGATTGTTTGATATCTCTTGCTGAGACATTCTGTTTGGAATATATATAAAATTAGAAAATAAATTAAAATTGATCTACATTCGTTAAATTAATATGTAACCGGATTTATCTTTCATTGATTCCATTAAGAAATTTAAACTTTTTTTGGACACAATGTGGATTAGTCTCTGTAAACCACCACGGGACGCAATAGTCCGAGTAACTCATGCCCAACGACTACCCTAAGACCTAGACTGGTAGACTTATCTCACAGCAGACTGACTGGTCAGCAAACTATTTTTATTTTTATGAACAGACTACAAATGCATTTCGGATCATTTTCTTTGAATATTATCATAGTAGTGTTATATAGTAACATGATATATTACATATTTATCACAATTGCTTAAATGATTAAATCTAATACAAAATCTCCCGCCAAACTTACTGGCAACTTCAATTTTCTGCAAATCGCCAAACAGCATTGTAAAAAGCAAAGAATTTCCTTTGCATTCAAGAATTTTTCTTTTGTAAATTATTATTTAAAACTATTATACCTTAATATTTTTGAATAGATAGAAGTAAAACATTTTCATCTTAGCGATTTTCAAATTTTCATTATTATTATATTAGTGAAAATGACTGTTAAAACGGGCAATAACCTGTTTTTTTTTTTTTTTTTTTAACCCTTCTCGTCCTGTGAACAGCAAGAGGATTTATAATAGATTCATCGTGTATTCAGCCGCCTTTTATATTATCAATATTTATGTTAAAAAGTTGAACATCCTTCGGTCCATCCCGGTCGATGAGCCTTTCACGCCTCAGTACTGCATATTTTCCTACATAACTTAATGTTTACAGTGTGTTCAACGTCAGTAATCTTTGAATCGAGTAAAATATCATGGAAGTGGACTGACAAACTTGTAAATTCTCTAGTTTTGAATCATTGAGACTTGTTTTTACAATCTCGGAAATAAATCTTGAAAAACAACCGAAAGACTTTGGATGAACTCGAGCCTTGTATTGAGATTTAAATCGTTGCTATTCTAAAAGATATTCTTTAAAAATAGGGTGTCAAGCTTTGAGAAGACATGACCCTTGAGGAAGATCAAGATTGAAGAACTGACCAGTGGCCAAGTAGAAAAACCACTTCAACCGGCATTTTAAGCCATTTATTTTCGATGTGTTTTAATATATTGAAATATAAATGGACTAAAATGCTGGTTTGAACTATAAGTACTCGAGAAAGATTTAAATTCCACTGTTCATTCGTAAAAAATCATTAATTTAGTAGATAGATGGTTTGATGACAATGGAATGCATGGACAATCTGGAAGGACGATGCCTCCAGGAAGAATTTCTATGTGAATCTAGCTTCAATTTAGGTATTAGACATAAATAAAACATGGAAAAATACACGTGATCAGCCGGTTGACAAGGTAAGACCCGAACCGACAAGTATTCTATAGTTTTATCCACTCAGCAATATCGCAATGGGTAACTACTATAGTAAACAAACTAGATAGCCTTTGCGAGCGGCCGGACGGCGGAGTAGTCAAGGTGGCAGGCTACCGGTCTGGGAGATCCAGATGGTTCGAAAAATCCTCCAGAAATTTTTCGGGGGATCCGTTCGGATATGGCCGGCTCCATCCCTCCCCTCCCGGCCGCCCCATTGTGGGCCTGGCCAAATCCATAATGGGTTTGCTAAAAGAGGCCCTCTTGGTGCCCACGGGGCGAAAACAGTTAAAAAAGAAAAAAAAAAGATAGACTTTGTGCCTAAATTTAGATAAAACAAACAATAATCCTTTAAAGTTTTCTATACGTTGAATTTATACTTTTACGACTTTCAGGGATAATCAAATATGCAGTTACTTAATAAAATGGAGCGAATCTTGAATTTTTTATTTCAAACAAACTGTAAAGGATGGAAACATATTCAGCATATTACCGGATAAAGGAAGATCCAGAGTTTTAAAAGCCCGTCTAGAAGTTTCATTCAATGCCATACAGCAGCGCTGTTTTTTGTTTATAGGAAAATGATGATGGAAAATGCCATCGGAAAAGTCGTTTCGTGTGCTACAGTTTGCCAAGCTGTTAAAGTATAACGTGAATTCTGCCTTCGTTTCAACAAATAACTGCCTCCTGACAAGCAAATTGGCATAAAAAATTCGTAGATGTTGATTGCATTGCAAATGGAAAAGCACTGGTCGCCTCGCACATCAGATGAAAATGCTGAGTGTATCCGAGGTTTGTTCGAATGGAACCCTAGGAAATCCTCAACACGGACAAGTATTGAATTTAGTATTCTTCAAATAACGATATGTCGTTTTCTTAAAAACTGTCTACGTATGAAGCCTTACAAGTTGCAGTTACTGCAGGCCTGTGCGGATTTAGCACTTGAGAGAAGCCCCCAGACGCAATTCAATTTTGAGACCCCCCTCTAAATATTTTCACTACCCCTATACCTTACAATGTAGAGTACATTCTACGCGCACGTTTTTTACTCTGATAAGAACTATACCGGTGGTACAAAAAAGTGAGACATAGGAAATAACATTGAAAATTAATCAATATAAAATTACAACTGCTTGGCTATATTTAAAATGTTACTGATGTTCAGATTCTATTAATTATGAAAATTAAAACTTATTGGTACAAGAATTATTAAGTTTCAATAGATAAGTGTTAAAAATAAAAATCTATTAATCCATCGATATAAAAAAATAATTTATTTTTAAATTCACTACTGATTTGTATTTCAAAAATCTAGTAATCTACGAATAATTAAAATTTATTTGTAAATTATTATAACAGAGTTCACTATTGTTTGGTAAATAATTACGGACAATTTAATAATTTAGGTACAAAGTATTGAAGACAATGCGAATACATTATTCCTGTATTCTCTGTCGTCCTCTTTCAACATCACAGGAACATTACCACACAGCGGAGTCGACCTTTCTTTCTAGGCTACTTTCCCGCCTATATAAATTAGGTAAAAAGTTCCTTGACATGGAAGCTCCGATGGAATCTACAGTCAAGGAACTTTTTACCTGATTTATATAGGCGGGAAAGTAGCCTAGAAAGAAAGGTCGACTCCGCTGTGTGGTAATGTTCCTGTGATGTTGAAAGAGGACGACAGAGAAGACAGGAATAATGTATTCGCATTGTCTTTAATACTTTGTATCTTTTACAATGTATTTTTATATAAATATATTACGTCCTAGATTTTTAGAATTTTTTTACAATGTAGAAATTATTAATTATTTTTATTATGAAAAAACATAATTAAAATAATTTTATTTTATTTTATTTTGAGAGCTAAATTTTGAGGCCCCTTTATTTATGAGGTTCTAGGCATGCGCCTGGTGCGCCTGTGCAGAAATCCGCCACTGCTACAGGCATTGCATCCTGGCGACCAAAATAGAAGATTAGAACTTTGAACACCATACCGAGACAATCCACAGGAGTGAACAAGGGCGTAATCAAGATTTTCTCCAGGAGGGCAAAATTATAATACCCTTTTTTAATAAACAACGTTTTTATTTGAACATTTGAAAACGCTAAAAGTAATTATGTTATTCGAACCTATCTAAATCTTATTTCAACACTAACCTACAGGAGTTCTGGCTAAATCTTGTCAAAATTTCTTTCTCAAATTTATTTTTAGCTTCCAGAACCCTCTTTTTATGCACACTCATCATACAAAGACGACAAGCCTATTTTCTGCCATTGTTGACCATTGTATCCAAGATTTTACCCTGCAAGACGCTGAAAGATCTTTCGATAGTGCTGTGCAAGTGAGATAAGTAGTGCCCGTTTTATGAACGGGTTGAACAATTGTGTTTCTTTAAGTCGTTTACTACTAAGTTCGGTTTGTGACTAGCGCAGTGAAAGGCCAGGAACACACATGCGTAAAATTCGGCGTAAAATCTAGCGTAAAACAGAAAGCGTAAAAATTTTTCTGAAATTTTGGCTGAAACAGAACTGAAAATAGAGTAGAGCATGTCTCTACTTTTTACGGCCGTAAAATTTTTACGCCAAAATTCCTCCAATAAAGAGAAGTCTTTTCTGTGACGTCAAAGTAGACACGTGCTTTTTATTCTAACAATGGCGGCAATGAGGGTTAACCCTACAATTGTGACGGTCTCGAAAAAACAAAAAATAAATGAAATAGAGGAGTTTATTGAATCCATTCGACCACATCAGTGTCATGTATAAAGCCACTATATTTAAACAACGTTTATGGATGGCTATAGGTGCAAAATTTCAAACAACAGGTAGGTCTAGTAGAATTGATTTATAGGCCTAGTATTTAGATCACACGTTCTTTATTTGAATTCGGAATATAAGGCTATTAATTTAAATTTTCTATATTATAGCAGAGGAAGTGGAGAAAAAATGGAAGGTACAAAGGGATAGATAGCCTATATGAGAGGAAAAAATTAATAAAATTAGCACTGTTGGTGGTAGTGGTGTTTCCTATTCGGCCAGAATTTTTACGTGTGTGTGTTCTGGCATAAAAGCGTAAAACAGAAACTGAACTGAAAGCTGATTTCTGATTCAGTTTTCTGCCAAACAATTTTACGCATGTGTGTTCCAGGCCTAACGCTCTCGTATACTTTACTCGAAAAATTTTCTGGACACCACCATCATTTCCTGCCATAGTGGAACACCCATCGTATCCTTGTCCGACGCACTTTTCTGGATCAAGGCCTATCTTTTCTACAAAGTTGTTAATTGCAGATACTACAGATTTTGCATCCATGTCAGACAACTCTACAAAACCTAGAAATTCTTCACGAACCATCATCTTTTCTTTGTCAAAAAGTCTAACCCCAATGGAAAGTTGCTCTTTCTCTGATATGTCACTGCTCTCGTCCGCCAGGATACTGTAAGCACATACTTTCTTTATGTCAGTAGTGATGTCGTCTCTAACATAGGCTGATTATTTCATTTTGAATCTGTGATGACATGTAAGTTGCATTTTTGCGCCCTTTTCTATGTGCTCTTAAAATGTGGTCACCAGCGTCAATTTTGAACTTGATCAAGTCTTCAAAAACACCTTCATGATGTTCTTTGTCCCTCAAATGTAGGTCATGTGATATTATATAGATTACTCCTTATGGAATTTCGGGACTTTGAGTATATATCTGAACTCGAGACCGAGACGAGTTCAACGATACCCTACTTTTGGACCAAAAATAAGAAAGTTATCATATTTACGATTTCTTGCCTTTCACAATGCATTCTACGCCATTTTAGTTTTCCACTAGGTGGTGCTGCTTGTAGTTCAGTAAACGTTTCCTTTTATTTTCTTTTGTTCAAGAACTAGTGACGTTAAACACTGGGCGGCCTGCTAGCGGCTCCCGTCGGGAGGAGTCTGTCTGGGAGCCGTACTGGAGCCGCCATTTTGGGACTTTTTGAGTCGCATGTTTAAAACAAACTTGTACGAGCAGTCAGTTTTATACGACATTAATTTAACTAAAATTGCATAAATTAGTTTAATTAATGTCGTATAAAACTGACTGCTCGTACAAGTTCGTTTTAAACATGCGATTCAAAAAGTCCCAAAATGGCGGCTCCAGTACGAATGTCCTGACCTTTTATATAGACCGCGGTATGTTGCACTGTTTAACCCGATTTACAAGAAGCATACTCGAGCGGATTCGAAGTTTTCTATCCACTGTCTAAAAATACCTCGCCACAGCTTGCGAGCTTGCGAAAATCTTATATGTACTGAGAAAGTGCTTAAAAATAAACAAATTCCCAAAAATATTGATATCTGAGATATTTTAATATTAGCTTTAAGCGCTCTACTATAGAAATAAAAAGAGGTATTTAATACAGTAAACCCTCCATTTAACGGACTAATTCGGGTGAAGAAGTGTCGTTAAAGCCGAAAGCCCGTTATATAATAAAGTAGGTTTTCCGAATGGATGAGCTAAAAATTTACAAATTACTTAGTTTATTTGTTTTTACTTGTGTAGATATGTTTGTGTAATTATAATTAAGTATAAGAAGTTTAATTTTACAGAAAATTTTTCTATACAGTATATATTATTGATTATGTACTCACCGTAGAGACTAATAAACAAGAATACAATCTAAATCGAAGTAAATAAACATTTTTCAGAAAATGTACTTTATGAGCGGGACCCTTGGTGAAAAATTACCTGTTAATTTAATCACGTATAAAAAGCATAGTGAAGATCTAGTGAAGTTCTATCCCAAACTCTGTCACTTTGGATTGGTCCGCTGTATGTATCACGGCTCGATATAGTTGATCCATGTTTGATGGAAAGCACACCTCCACACTCAAATTATACAATATTTACAGTTTATGTACAAATCAAATATGTAGAGTGTAAAGTTCGAAATCATCGTATGTGCAGAAAATACAAAGCGTGGTGTCTCACGTACCAGATTGGCCTTCGGGAACTATTAAACCTTGGAGAGGCCTCAGCTTGTGGAGTTGGCTCAACTGCACGGTCCGTCCAGTCTCTACACTTACCGTCCCTGAGATAGTTACTAGAGAAGAATGCTCTCTCTAAGCTCAGCGGTCTTTCCAAGTGCCTGAGACTACCGTGTACCGGTGTCTTGCCCTTTTCTCCTCCTTCTCTTGTTCGCTCTGCTATTTAAGGTTATTTTGGACAGAAATTTCCGACCAATCACGAACCTTTCTTGCCCAAACAGCTTTCACCTAGGTCCGCTGTTATCCGACGAGAGTGGGGTTTACATTAACGTCCGCCACTTGTTTACATTCGGTAGTTTACTATATGGTAAGTGGTCTATCGTCTGACCACAGGTGAGTCCGATTGACAAAGTCAGCGCTTCCTTTGTCTCCCTCTCTTTACAAGTCAACACCTTACAAGTTGTATATTACCCGAGCACACGTGGGTGCAATTGACAAGGTCGCGCTACTTTTGTTTCCTCTCTGCTAAAAGGCCAATACTTTACAAGCATTTTGAAATTAACAGTGTGTGAATTTTTACATACGACATACGGACCAGAAATTTTGTCCATTAAATTATTATGATCTGTTAATAAATTCATTGTTAGATCCCTTATCAACAATGCTATTATATAACAATAAAAAATTGAAGAATCAATATTCAAATATTCATATTTTGATTATACACTAATAATGTCGGTTAAATCTAATTAAGTAGACATTTATTTTCATCTCTGAAAATTTTGAAACTAAATGAATGATTATTGAAATATGCTATCTATTTTCATTAACAGTAAATTAAATACATTAAGCTATAATTTAAATTTCTGTTGTCTTTTATTTGATCATTGTGTTTCAAGTAGTTGTGCAGTAAACTGGAAATTACATGTCTTTCATCAGTTTTATGATGAAGTAACTCTATATTTTGAACACTGCATACAGAAGTTTCTGCGACATTTCATCGATAATAGAGTGATTAGTCATGTTTCCTATGCCTAACAATATTGTTCTTCGGATCAAAATCTGTGTGATCTCTGATTGTGAACATTTAAGTGTAATTTATCAAGGACATTTTGCAAATTTAGCAACTTGAAATGCAGTATTACACTGGATGTGAGATGCATCACAGAGGATGAAGTAAGGTGGCACCACTAGTCTTGTACAAATAACGTTTGTTGCATACAGCACCAAATCTTCCATAGTGACAAGTTTTGGACCTAATTTTTTTTTTTCTTACAAAAATGTTTCTCGTGTCTTCAAATGTCACCATACCAAATTTGATTGTTTTTTGACTAAACATATCTCTATATAGAGCTGAATAAAGATACTTTAATTATCGTTTGGTATATAAATTACTCCAATGACTTTAAATTATCGATAATATACTAAGGTAAATTAGCTAATCATCAGATGAATCGATTAACTCCTAGAGGATCAACCTAACGACCAAATTGAGTTTGATTTTTGGTTTTACGACATATGCAGATCGTCCATGTATCGTAAAACCAAATGGCAACGCGACACATGGGCGATCTGATGAGGGGAAATGCTTCCCGGGAGATCTTTTATGGAAAACTGGTCTTATTTAGGTGTTACTAACATGAAGGAAATACGGAAAACTCCACACGACTAGCCCATTGGCGAGACGCGAACCCATGTCCAACTACCGATGTTCAATGATTTTATCGGCGACTGGGGTACCAAATTGGAAATCCATGCTTTAAAAAATATTTGCAAAATTTGGATTCCCTATTGCAAAAACAAAGAAAAATGATTACATTCTGAAATAATTGAGCAACATTGTCATAAAATCACGTTCGTTTTTAATTTCCAGCTATTATATAGAACGGAGAAAGTATGGCGATTGGTGAAAGACCCCCAAGATTTTTAGACTATATTCTGAGTTTTTTCACTAAATTCAATGCTCTACACCAAAACAAAGAAGTTTCGATTCATCTGCTGCCAAAGAAGTGTCGAAAAGATCTCGATGCCTTCCATTCAACGCTTTGCCATTCTATCAGATGAATGATTTGAAGTTTTATAGCCTAATCATCTACGTCACTTTTCGAATACTAATGAAATTGATTTTTGACAAAATTTTCACAAACTCTTGAAAAGTTTTCCGTAGCAACATATTTATTAGGAGGCAATATCGCAGCGATCATCAAATATATGAAACATAACTATCGTTAAAAATCTGTGTTTTATAATACAGAATAGAAGATTTTGTATCTGAAAGTCTATTATCTTGATTTGAACTCGAATTTCCTCATCGAATCTTACTGTTTAGGGAAGCCTTATTCGAGTCCGAATCAGAATCTTAGAAGTTTTAGTTGTTTGATCAGAACATATTATACTCCATTCGATGTATCCGGGTACCGCAATGGAAACAGCCAAAAGATGCGATATGTCAAAGTGAACATGTAGATCAAATCCTATGCGAGTTCTGAGCTCATAATGAACAAAAAGAAAAAAAACAACTATTTTAATACCTACATACAAAAGGTGTTAAAAGAAGACATGCAAAGAAAACACAATGTAATGTCTTTATTTCGTACAAAATTAAATAATTTCTTGATATTTTATCACATTAAACGCATCATTATGTAAGATGTCATCAAGATGTATATACGGCTTACCTTTTGTAATCCCTCCACTGTCTAAGAAACGTGTCAGCCAGTCGGTAATCAAACTGTATTCCTTTCCCAATAAACACGCAGTAATTGAAATAACTAGAGCGAGTGAACTGACGTCACAAATGAAAACAAAAGTGACATTTTATTTATTTTATAATCTTTTATTTTATTTATTTATTCCAAAGGTTTATTTTTACGTTACATAGACATTGTTAATGAATTAATGAATGAACTACCTGTATATATATTTTTTATAAATATTCAAATTTTGTTAGGTATGAAGTCCGACTTTTTATTTATAAATCATTCAGAATAAGAAATGTTTTTCTTCATTTTACTTCACTTAATTTATTTAAAACAATTTTAAAATCTCATTTTTATTAAATATCTTATATACATTATTAATTTACATATTTTTAATATGTCAGAAATAAATTGTTTACAGAATGTACTGTACATTTCATGCTCGTATTATATAACAATAAACACTTCATTTTATTTATTTATTTTTCAAGTTATTAATGAAAATTTACAACGGACTTACTTATTCTTGATGTGTTTTCATGAAACTGAGCTTAAATATAACATTTAATTATTTACAAAAAATAAATATAATTTTTTCAAATGCCTTCATTTTTAATTAGTTCGTTATATATAAAGAAAATAAATAAAGTGCTAAAACTAATTAATAGAAAAAATTCTTTTATAGATCAATCTTTAGTTAATGTAATGGATAACAGATGGAGCAATATATTCTTGTTTTCTGCAAGAGAAAGTAAATCAATAAATTGGTTCCCACAGGAAGAATCTGTAGCACCTCCACATACGTTAATCTATATAATAAATGTATTATCGTAACTTGGAACAACTATATATTTATAACACCATCTAACATTTTAAAGAATATTGTTTAAAAAATAGTATTAAATATTTGACAGGTTCCGTCAAAAATTTTCCTGGTCAGTTAAAAATTAATTTAGATTACTATATTTAAAATTAATCAAGTGTAACAATTAAAATCACACAACATATTTTTTCTCAGGCTTATTCAAAATGGAACAAAAATCTTTAATCAAAATTATTATATTTTACAGAAATTTATAAAAATAAGTTTAACCTATAGTTTTTAGTTTGCATTCAACTAAATATTCAATTGATGTAATTTAATACAGTGTTTATTTTAAATAAAGACGGAAAAATGATATATATACATAAATATTCATCACTTCGTTTATTTTTCATGACATTCTTCCATAGAAGAAATTTCATTACAAATTTAATATGTATATATATATTTCTTTTGGCACATAAATTCCAGATTTGATATTTTGAACAACATTTTATATTTAATAAACTTACAGAACATCACACATACATAAATACATTCGATTTTTACAAAGGGACAATAATATACTACCCAATTATTAAAAGTCGGTCTGCGACAATTAAACCGACTTTCAGAGCTGTCTGAAGGGCTGTATACATATATAAACGTCCATAATAAAGATAATACAGACAATACTGCTGAAGATACCAACATTTTACCTTAATATACTTTATACATTGTATGTATAGACTTTCACATCTTTTTAAACATCTTTAACTTAAATAACAAGTTGAGCGTGTAATGTATATCTTGTTCTAAAATTCTATGTGTTCCCAATTTTACAAATTTTCATTTTAAAGGCAGTATTTTTTTATTAAAATCGTCAAATTCATTATTGCGTCGATCCTTCAGCAGTTGTCAACACAATATTTATTATACTATCACATTATTGTCCAGCACAGTATCACTCTAGAGAATTAATAGAGAAAAATATTACTTTGGAATATACGAGTTCGCTAATATACTGTATTTACATACAATATATTCAAAGGTATTTGAATATGAATAAAATGACTAGTATATTGGGAAAAATAATTTAAAAAATAAAATATTAATGCTAAATATAAAATCTCGATATGTAAGAGAATCATTAAAACAAGAAGATAAAACTATAATCACTTGATTTTTCAAGTTGTTGCGGGTATCGATATTAGAATTAGTACGAAAGTGATTTACTTAAAATTTATACTACTAACATCTTTACAAATTTTATTATGTTCAACTTTGTTAAATTTCAATATATTATATAGTTATATATATATATATTGTAATGTATAAATTGTACTATACATATAAAAATTCTGCTATCAACTGACTATTCAGTGCAAGTGCAGATAGCGACAAAGAGGTTGCTGAGATATGTAAAAAAATCTTTCATTTTCAAAACTTGTAACATACTATTATATATAATTTTATTTCAACATCAAAGCACTCCAAATTTAATATTCTTTTACAGTGCACAAACAATTTGATTATTGAAAATTTCTTTTAAAAATTGAATTTATAAATAATATATATATTTATATACAGTATAATTAAATTGTTACATAGAAATATTAAATGCAAACTTTATAATTCCATTTTTTATTTTCAAAAATATAAATAATTTTTATTAAAGTGATAAATTATTTAACTAAACAATATGAAATAGATAAAAATATAAAAGCAACTTCATTGCAAAAAATATTCTTACTTTGGTATAACAATAATTAACTAATTTATAAATAATTTAACATCATTAATGTTTTTATAATAATAAATATAACAGATATTTTTAAAAATTTCAATTTCTGAATATATAATTAAAACTAAATATAACATAATCATATTTAAATAACTTTTTAGTTTTTTTTTCTAAACTAAAAAAATAACCTTGACATTCTGTTTTCATTAAAAACAGTACAAATTACAATCTATAAACAATCTATTGTAGTCATAATACATGTTAAATCTTTCTTCTTGAACTCATTAATCATATTTTACTTTTTAATTATTTTCAAAATTATGAAAAATGAATGCAAAAAATCATTCAGTTCCATATCTCTTACAACTATATGGAAGACTAGCCATCAAAAATTGCTTCCGATCGTATTTGATGTATACAAATATTTTTAATACAGTTCAACCATTTAAATTATCCTCGTGACTCCGAGTTGTCATGCCTTCTCTGGAAGAATGACGCCATCTAATCGAAGAATGGACATCTTCAGATATTCTGCCATCGATATCCACTGAAGAACTATGTCCTGCTGGTCTATGCTGTAGTCTATCAGTTGTGTGAAGACAGTGTAAACTGCTAGAATTCCTTTTTCCACTAACACAATCTTGAGAAATGGAAAGGCCTGGAGCACCTAGATTAATGATGATGGTCTTATAGACCGCGCTTCCACAACTATCTTCGCTTCCACTACTTGCACTCTCTTCCATCACGGATGATCTCGCTTCTGCTACACTGTCTTCACTTCTAGACATGGAACTTAATACTTGTTCTTTAGTGTCCACAGATTCAATCTCTGAATATAAACCATCCGCACTATTAGAACGATCGCTTGCGCTTTTTTTCCTACACACTCCATTCGATTGATTTAGAGGAATACGAGTCCGATCTTGCGGATAAAATTCGTTAAATGGATATATCACCGAAATGTGGCACTTTTCAGCGTTATTTAGTTGCTCTCTCCAATCCGTGTAGTTAGCGTCTTTAGAAACGTCATCTTCTGGAGACAGCATAGACATTAAAGTATCCGATCGAACAAATCGCTGTTTTAACAATGACAAAAGAGATTCTAATAAATCGTCCGATGTCTGGATGCTTTTCTCTGATTTTCCATTACGAATATTCGACTGGAATGACTCTGGTTCGTCTGTCGTGCCATAAGCCTGTCTAAGAATGCCCACTAATCTTTTCTTATCTTGCCCATCTGCTGGTGTGTCATCACCACTCGATGGGCTACGGACAGCGGGCAATTTTCCTATTCCAGGTGGAAATGGTGACGATTCGATTCTTCTAATGTTGCAACGTCGATCCATAGCTTCAGCTTCACGTATTGCTCGAATTCTTTGAGCGATGTTTGCAGCTAATCTATCTCTTTTTCTAATACGAAATCTATGAAATAAATTCAGGCTATTCGATCCTTTTGATACTTTAGCTTGTACAGTTAGAGAATGGTTCCTGTAAATAAAAGAATCTTTACATTAAATGAATATTTAAAATTTTATATATTTTTCTTTTCTCATATAAATTTTAATTCTCCATTTAGACAATTTTTAAGTTCTAAAGTAATATCTATGATATATCTAAACCTGAATAGTTTTAAAACTATTGATATTAATGTTTTTACTATCAAATAATTGATAAAACTAATCTAAAAGAATTTCGTTTTTAACTTGTCCACGAAGACTTACTTATATTAAGACTTGTTATATCGAGGAAAAAGGAGTCACACATATTACAGGTTAACACTCATATCACAGAACTTTATTGTAAAACTTTTCTGTTTCCTATAACACTTCAGACAAATGCTACACTAAACTTCTGTGATATGAGTGTCAGCCTGTAGTGTGTGTGAGACTCCTTTTCCTCGATATAACAAGTTTTAATATAAGTAAGTCTCCGTGGACAAGTTAAAATATTAAATTTACGTAAAGGACAAGAAGCAAATAATATAATCTAAAAGAATTTTAATTGTTATCAGAAATATGTAATTAATATTATCGTTAAAAGAAATGCATGGGTTACTGAAATTTAGGTTTATTCTTAAAAGATAACAGGCTCAATTATTTTATAAATTATGAAAGAATATTTTGAAGAATTAACAAAATTAAATATACGTTACATTTCGTTATTTATTTGTATCAACATTCAATTTTCTAAAATAGAAAAGGACGTTTTAATAAGGAAATGATTAAAGCTCCAATTGTATTTTATGATCTCCGTTATTGTACCGAGACAGGAAAAAGTATCAAGGCCATTATTTATTATAGCTTTACAATTCGTTAAGTTTAAGTTTCACATTACGTAACATTATACCGATAATATTAAGCAGTCAATTTACTCTTTAAAAGTACTGAAATTTTTATTAAACATTCTTTAATTTATTTTAATAGCACAAAAATGAATTTAATAATCATAAATAGGGTTTGTTTCATTTGATATCTGTAATTAAATTTTTTAAAAATAAAATATAGAATTGAAATATTAACGAATTATCTATGAAATGAGAAATAGAAAATCTTTATATTTTAAGTCAGTTTTAAGTTCTAATTTATGTTCAAGTGAATAAAGCAGAAACGATATTAAAATCCTGATTAAAATATTGTAGAACAATGGTAATTTATGTAGATAATATCGAATCGATATTTCGGAACTTCATTTTCTTGTAACAAAAAATATATTTAATAAAATAGAAAAAATATATAACTTTATCTTTCAGTATATCTTGAAAAAGAAACAAAATTTGGTTTGAAGAAATAATCAAACTTTTATTTCTTAATCAAGTTTTCTGGGAGAAATAGACCAGTAATAAAATTCAACAGAATTTAGTCAAATTTCATTAATTAATTGAGTTTTCGACAAATTTAAACATTAAAGTTTTCTAATTAATCCCTATAAAAATATAAACTGATAATTTGCTAAAAATTAAATTATTATTAATTTTTATCTAATTTTATATTATTAATAAAGTCCAATGAAAAATAATTTAATTATATTCCTACGATGCATTCAAATGAATATGAAAATAAAATAATTATTAGAGATTTAAAGTTTTTTCCTGCGTTGTCTAGACAGACATTTCTGTTCACTAGTTATTGCCTGCATCCAAATACCTGGTGACAGAGTTTGTTATTTAAGCCTAAAAGGAAAGTCTCGTCCGTCCATTAGTCTTCATTTCTAAACAATCTGATCTCCGTCTCCATGGGGCCACAAGATTTATACAACCAATCTTCTGTTAAACAGTTCAATAATAAATATTTCTGTATTTAAATAACTTATCGATACATAAAAATATTCATAAACGGTATATTCAAAACACTGGCTGTTTTAAATCAGAGCAGTTAAATTATAAAATTATCAGCTAGTAGTAGAAATTTAATTTAAATTGAGGTTTTTTTCCCCCTGCATCAGAGTTTTCAAACAAGTTTAGATTCTTTCCAATTTCTATTTTCCCTTTAAATTACTATTAAGTTAGAAAATCACATATACATTAAAGCTATATAAACAAGACTAAAACGTTTTCGACATTTGAATATTAAATTTTCGGTTTAATTTCAGCCCTGTCAAAATTCTTAAGTCTTTGGAGACATACTAAACGATTTTCTAATCAAATTTTATTTTTCTTCCTAAAGATATTTTTATGAAGGATATCTTTTTCTAATTAAAGGAGAACTGTTTTTGAAAATACTGATAAAAGACGGTATGAAAAATGATAAATAAGTCACGATCATATTCCCGTATTTTATTAATTATCATCAAAGAAATTTGCCTACTTTTTTATTCAAATTTGCAGATTATTTAACTAAAGCTTAAGATGATAAATTAGTCTTCACGTTAAACTTTTTAAAATTTTTTTAAATTAATAAAAATTTGTAAAAATTTCGTTTAATAAGAAAATAAACGAAAATTTCAACATCATATGCTGTGTAAAAAATAAATATCGACTTAAATGTAATATTTTAAATTATAATTTTAAATTGCATTTATTTTAGACTGCATAATAGAAAATTATTTACTAGACATATATGACATAAGATGCTTAATAATTATTTCAAGGAAGCTAATTTATAATCATAAATTTGATGTTTTTAATAAAAACAGTTATTAAATCTGAATATTAATTATGACAATTTCATCGATCACGTTATCTTCAAAACACGAACAGATTTGACAAACAATAATGAATTGTTATGGCTTCATAATTATATACTAACTAATTAGCAATGTCTAGTGCTAATGACATCAAAGAGGGAATCTCGAAAATCCCTCATAATGCATCAAACGTTATTAGCAATACTATGCCTTCATAAAACGGTATTCTCTCCGAACATGAATCTTGATATATTATGCTTCTCTCGTTTCTACCGTTTGATCTTTAGCTTATCTATAACTTATGATAAAGTGGTAAATTTTAACAATATTAAATCAAAAATGTAATTTCAAATAAAGATTATACTAAAAGATAAACATTGATTTCTCATAATAGCATATATCTTATATATAAAAACTATTTCAAACTAATAATTTAAATTTATTTATGTTGCTGAACAAAAAATTGCCTCTCTCAATTAGATACATAGTTTAATTTCTGTATCACTATAAACTTTTTAAACTTTATAAATTCTTCAATTTTAAGTCGTCATTTAAAATTTCCTACTGATTCTTTAAAAAATATCATTTAACCACCACCCATTAAAGTGATTTAAATTTTACTCCGACTTAGCTTATATTAAAAGAATATCAATCTCGATAAAGTGTCTATTGACTTCCTAAAAGGGTCTTCCTATTGTTTTAATGGTTGACTGCACAATAACGTAATTTTGCATAAAAGACTGAAAGAAAATTTCCCCTTCAATAAATAAACATTTATAGGTCAAATTTAAAAATCGATCAATATAATGCAGGCGTTTATTACTCTGATGAAGAATAGATTAAACCCATCTGAGAAATATGACATTTTTGATTTCATTGCATGAAATATTCATTTTTGTATGGAAATTTAAATCAATATGATGATATATTAACTATAGTTTAGTGAATTAAATTAAAGGCTTTTCGTATATCTAGTGCATAACAAAATCAAAAGAAAGAATAATATCTAAATAATGTATCAAGAAAATGCAATATGACAAAATCAGGTCAAATATTTGATTAGAATATCACATAAAAAATAAAAAATAAATAAAGTTTAAGTCAATTTTAAAATTCGCCATAAAAGAAATTCCTATATTTGTTGAAAAAATATCTTCTTTAAAAGAACAAATGCTGGAGTTAATAGTGTTTTGTTAATATTACAGACGAAAATGACTTATTTTCATTTCAATTTAATGTAAAATTAATATATTTTTCAGTATTAACAATTTTAAATATCCGTAAAATACTAGTATTAAATTAGATTTAATATGAAAATATTTTCGTTATACAACTTATTTAAAGTAGACGAACGTGATACACATATATTGATGTAAACATAAACTTGAAATGTTTTCAATCCAGAAACTTTCTATAATTTTATGCATAGTTAATGTTAAACGAAAAATCAGTGATGTATATAACGAAAATCGAGAATTTATATTAAAAAAAGTTATTTTTAAGTATTTTAATTATAATTTTTGTTAGTTTATTTAATTACTTCGGTAAATTTCTTTCCTTTTTAAAATTTTATTCAGTTTTAATTTAAAAGGAATGAGTTTAAAAAGAGGAATCTTTCAATGTTAATAGACGTATACATTTATATACATGTAATTTTTTAAATATAGGCTAAATTTATTTATAGTTATAATATTTAATTCGCAAAATTTCACCTAAACTTTCGATATAATACTATTAATTTTAACAAATTATTCAGTTTTACACACGAATGTACTGTACCAGCGGATTTCCCATTAGTAAACCCGGGCATAGGGGCGAAAGAGTTTGGGAACGCAAAAATTTAAAATAATAATAATAATAATAATAAATAATGAAAAATAATTTTATGTAGGAACAATTCATAAAGGAATTAGTTCAAATTAAAAGCCCAAGTAAGAACAAAATAAGACATCGGTTGAGTAATATTAAATTATGAATATATAGTATTTCGCCTAAACACAGAGATAGTACTAATAACGAGATTTCAATAGCAATGCCTTTTGTCCTTTCGATGTTTAAAAATTCGCAAAAATAACGTCATTACAGAATTAAAATTACAAAATAGAATCATTCGGTAAAAAAGTGGCAGTATTAGTTTAGGAGATGTCACAATTAGTTTAAACTAAGTTATATTACGAATATATGGGCGTCATATTTCTAAATTTTCCACTACTCAAATATCGTTCTAACACAAGTGCAAAGAAAAAAATGAAAATTTAATATAGGGCAAAAATTTCTGCTAATTTTTTCAATGTGTTTTATTTTTTAGTACAAGTTTATCTATTGTTCTAACAGAATATTAAAATAAATTTCTTGAGCATTATAATTAACAACAAAAAAATATACAAGTTTATGTAAATATATTATTTTTGTAGTGGATTTCATCACTTCATTAATATTTTAATTTGTCATTTTTTCTAGAAAGGATGGAAAATACGGATATTATTGATATGGCAGTATACATCCTGACGCAACTTGTGCATTTTTCAATAGTTAATTAACAATTAAGATTATAATTTATATATATAATCGAGACGAGTTGATAATAATAATAATAAGTTAAATGCTATTCTCAGAACACAGTTAAATGCAAAACATAGAGTTAAAGCAATAAACACATACCATGTTTATTGCTTTAAATGTCATTCCAGTACTTACATATTCTTTTGGAGTTATACATTGGACTCACACAGATCTTGAGCAACTCCAAAGGAAAACAAGAACAACACTTACTAAGTATAAACAACATCATTCTAAATCCGCCACATAAAGATTAACCCTTCCGCGTAAAGATGGCGGAGGTGGCCTGATTGACATAGTTAACCTTCACTACAAACAAATACAGTCACTGCGAGAGTTTTTCTACAAAAAACAAGAAACATCACAATTACATAAAGCAGTAACTCTAGCAGACTCAAATAACACACCATTAAACTTACACTCACATCATATGAACACAACACAACATATAAAAAGCATAGACACCATTAAGCAATCGTGGGCTCGAAAGGCACTCCATGGCAGGCATCCTTATGATCTGGCCCACGATTTTGTTGACAAAACTGCGTCAAACAGCTGGTTAGCACGGGGATGTCTCTATGGGGAGACAGGAAGGATTCATGATCGCCATACAGGATCAGATCATAAATACTAAAAACTACAGAAAACACATGCTCAGAGATACAACACTCATGAATGACACATGCAGAAAATGTCACGTCATGCCAGAAACTATACAACACATGATTTCTGGTTGCAAGCTCTTGGCACAGACAGACTATTTACATAGACACAATCAAGTAGCAAATATAATACACCAAGAACTTGCAAAGAAACACAAATTATTAGACATCCACGAACCATACTACAAATACATTCCACAGACAGTATTGGAAATAACACACACAAAATGTACTACGACAGAGTCATGATCACAGATAAAACAATTTACCACAACAGACCAGACATCACACTCATTGACAAACACAATAAAATCACACATTATAGACATATCCATTCCAAACACTCACAATATACAAAACGCATCCACTGAAAAAATTAGCAAGTACACAGAACTCGCCCAGGAAATAAGGCATCTGTGGAGGATGGATAGGGTGCTTATTGTACCTGTTGTTATCTCCTCTACAGGTGTCATACCACACACACTACACAAAAGCCTGGGCACATTACAATTGAATAGAAACACATACATCACACTACAGAAGGCCACTATATTGAATACATGTCATATTGTGAGAAAATTCCTGAATACAGACACACACACTGATACACTTCTTTAATTTCTGTTTTGGTTACTATGCCTTGACTTTGGTCCGGCATAGTACACAGCCACCGGTGTCAACCGAGAATAACCCACTAAACCCAACATAATAAAAATCAGCGCAGAGCTCAAACGGTTAGGAGTTGAAAGTTGAAATTTGGTACACAGTTAGGGTACGTCACGAGAACGCACACTAAGAAGGGATTTTTCGAAATTCCTCCCCACGGGGGAGAGGGACAGGATTAAGGCTTAACACTTCCATCAACAATGGAAGTATCAAGTAACAATGGAAATGTTAAGAGAAAGCGACGTGCAAGACGCAGATGCAGTTTTTTCGTTTTTGCAGGAAATCGAACATATTTTTAGACCCATCTAAAAATTCTCTAATTAGTCCGGAAACAGGGAGACCCAATTCTTGCATTCTGAGAAAACGGATAAGGTTAACTATAACGTAATAATCTTAATTTTCGCTATCGTTACTTTTGCCCGAGCAACGCCGGGCTTACCTGCTAGTTTATTATTATTTTTTGAACAATCTGATTTTATGTACTATGACTACAGATGTATGTGTGTTTATTGGATACTTATAAGACCTACATTGTATTTTAATCTTGATCGTCAACCATCAATTTCTCTTCATATTAATAAAAACACATTACAATTTTAAAAAACATTTTAAAAAATAACATTTTTTTGTTCAATACTTTATTACGTTCTTCTTAAAGCAAGGTTTTATTATTTATAAATAATTTAATAAATAATTTAAAATAAATGCCTATCTTAAATCATGTATTTATAATTAAAATTAAGAATCGAATAAATGTAAATATTTAATAAGTGAATTAAATATATTTAAATATTTATATTACGTAATATAGTTATTAATCTAAAAACTTTGACATTTGTTGGCTTATTTTACATTAATTAAACAAATAACAGTTTTAGTATTTATCGAATAGTTTAATATATTTAAAAAATTAACAAAAAATGAATAAATTCAACAAATATACTGTATAAAACAGGTTTATCAGCATTGTTTTAATTTTACATAAATTATAAATTTATACAATGAATAAAATACATTAAAATTGCAAAAGAAATTTATAAAATCAGTAAAGAATGTAGTACATGCATTATAATATTATTTTATTATTTAAAATATAAAACAAATTATTTAAAATTAATAGAAATTTTTTAAAAAATTAAAAATTTCAGGCATAATGGACGTAGAAAGTCTTTAAAATGTCATGCTTAATTTGCTATGATTTTAATTACAACGAAAATAATCTTCTATAGAAGTGCAGATCAACTATAAGAACAACTAATAAACACTCATAAGAGAAAGAAATATCCTTACATATACCTGGGTGACTCCACACTGAATTCTGACGTAGAATGCGACGAATTTCGCGAAACTCCAGTGTTGACATATCCAATGTGGCATCTGACATCTTTGGCTGTTGTAAAAGCACTCCTATTATTCTTTTCTGGTCTGAATAAAATTATATAAACTTTAGGACAAAACAATAGGACAAGTGCCACTATAGCACTGAAACTGACACTTAAACACATGGTGATGACTTTGGAAGCGCTACCAAAATATATTGGTATGAACGCTAACCAGATGACTAGAGTGGTATACATAGTAAAACCAATGAATTTGGCTTCGTTAAAGTTTTCTGGTACATTACGGGTTTTTATAGCATAAACAGTACACATGGCAATAAGAAAGAAATCGAATCCTAATGGTGCTATAATTCCCAAAGTCGTGGTGTTGCATATGAGTCTTACTCTATCTAAAGAAGGATACGCAAGCATAGAATCGGCAGGTTCGAAAATTAGCATGGCTGTTATTATACTAACTTCCACAAATATTAACAACCAAGTAATAACAACTTGCGCCATTATACTCATGAAACGTGGTTTCCGAGTAATAATTTTTTTCTTGCTTCCTGCCAGGATTCTAACTGTTCTCCAAGTCTTCGTTACTAAAGCAGCATACATCATAGCGAAACTGAAACCAGGAAGTACTCTGGAGAGATAGCAAGTAACTTGAGTAGGAGGAGCTAAGAGAGGAAAAGTAGTTCCGTGACAGAGAAACATTCCTACCATGATGACATAACAGAGTTCTCGAGTTGAAGACTTCACAACCGGAGTACTGTTATAACGAATGAATACTACCATAACAAATACTGTAGCTATGAATCCAAGACATGCTATTGACATGGCTACAATTGCCGTAGTATCGGTCCAGTGAATATATTCAACAGAAATTTCATTGCAATCTGCAAATAATAATAGATCGTTTAGAAAATTATTTATTATGTAAATATTTATAATTTAACCTAATTTATATATTAATATAAAATTATATTTAAATACTGTTTTAAAATTCAACATTAGTTGTGTTAAGTAAACTATTTTTAAGTAAATAAATTAAATGAATTAATAGCACGTTTATAAAATTATAATAGATTAATTTCATAAGAATCCGTTATTTAATCTATAAAATAATATTTTACAAGAATTATATTTTGTTTTTTTATTTTTAAATATTATATACTGCATTTTTTAATGTTTAATTGTTTTAAAGCTTTCAAATCTCACATAAGATCGCTGAAGAAATTTAATAAAGTGATCCTTTTAAAACAAATTGTATCATTCCTTTAACAGATGCTAATAAGAATTTCTAACATTTTAATTTATTCTACAATTTTATAGAATTATAATTTCATAAACTATTATTTTTTTTTCAAAAACATTTTGTGATATGGAAATTGGATATTTAAAGTAGCGAGTCATTTGTATATTGTAAGTACTTGTATATTGTTATAATTATTATTACATTGGTTATTTAACGTTTTGAATAGTTTAAGTTAATTTGAATTTACATGAAATTATTAGCGATAATCCACTTTAAATGAATAAAACACTCGAAATTTATTATTTTAAATGAGAGAAAAAAAATTTTAATAATAAAAATACAGTTATTTTTTTTATTTTCATATCGATTTGTTTTCGAAACTTAAACAAAAATTTAATTAAAAAATAATAAAAGGCTAATTAAAATGAATAATAAAGTATTTTCATGTTTGTTCATTAATCAAAACTACAATTTGTAATATTAAAACGTATTAAAAATTAAATAGAACATTTATTGACAGAGTTAGTTGAATGAACTGTTCGAGATTTAGTAGAAGAAGAAATACAGGACAAAAGAAGAAAAAAGATGCTTGATGTTCTGAAGAAAGAGACGAGAGCTATATTGAGTTAAAGAATATAAGATAGAGAGGACTAGGCACGATAGCAATGGATATATTAAGGACTGCCTTCTAGCGTAACGTAAAAGTGCTACCGAGAGTTTATATAACCGTTACTCTAGAAATTATAGTAAAATATTTTCTTTTAATAAATTATTTTATTTTTAGCAACAATAGATTAATAAAAATTCAAATATCCGTCTACATCAAGTATATATGAAAAATAAATTCCATTATTTTTTTAAAACTTCATATTAAAACGAATTATTAATGAATTTGTATAACTTACTAGTCAAATTTTCATTTGGCCACCATCCTAAAGGACAAGGTGCGCATGTAAATTCGTCTTTTAAATATTCATTTTCTCTGCATTGTACACAAACCCAACAGCACTTTACACTTGACGACTGAATACTCTGTAAAGACAAGTCAAAATTTAAATTTTCCATTTAAAATAAAAATATACTCTGCTGCAAAAACCCAACGCATCTTAAAGCTGCCATGCAATATTAATCAAATTCTGAGCGTGGAATGATAATAAATAAATAAATAATTTCCTACAGCCTCGCAGCGCAAGAACGATCATTAAAGAACAGATTCGTCAGAAATGGTGCACATTAGTAAGATGTAAAGCCATTTCTGACATTGGTTAGTTTGCGTTAATTGCCAGAGGTGTTTGCCATTTTCTGATTTGTAATATTTACGATGAAAGTGTTACTTAGTGATGTAGCTTTGTGCTGTGATGTAAATTCTTTTTCATACTTATTTTATCCAGGTACCCAACGTGCAGAATTTGATTAAAATTGCACGCCGGATTTAAGATGCGTCGATTTTTATGCAACAGAATGTATTACAAAATATTAATGTTTTCAAACAATATGTACATTTGTGCTGTATAAAAATACTCTGAATAAATTCTTGATTTTTTTTAAAAAAATGGAAATTTGTAATAAATGAAATCATAAATATTTTTATATAAAATTGAAAACTTTTAAAATAATGCATTATTTTAAGAACCACTTAACGAACATTACATATTAATTTAGCAATGCCTATTTTAAATGGCATTGCTAAATTAATACTTTAGAGTTTATTTTCATTTCATTTCCTTTTAAAGTTCAAAAATTCACGAGAAAAAATATACAGTAGATTTTTTGGAGACAGCAATCGTTTAATATTTCAGATCATGTTGATGTTTACTTTAATAGAAATAACATATCTAGAGTCAATATTATTTTTCAAATCAACATTTTTATGTTTATCGTTATATGATGTATTTTTAAAAATAAACGTAAAAGATTTGAATCATATTTCTCAAAAAAGCAATTATTATTCATCGTATGCTGTACTGACTTATTTAAATAATTCATCGTTTAAAAATAAATCTATAAAAATTTAATAAATTTTACACATAAAAATGAAACGAAACCTAACCAAAGAGAATATTTTTTAAAATATACCTTTGCTTGTCCTCGGGGGCACGGTTTACTGCAAACAGATTCAGGTGGACCTCCGTCTTTCGACTGAGTTATCCATTGAATTTTACGATGAATTGTTAAATTTTCACTATTCCAAGTACCAACGAGAATGTAATCATAAGAACCATCTTTTAATTTTTGAAAATTCATTATATCGTATCTGAAAGTAAAAGTTGAGATTTAATAACACATTTTCGTTTACTTTTTCTATCTACATTTAATAATATCATACCTTCCTGGAGGATCTCCGTTAGAATCAAATTTGACAGTTTCGTTTCCCCAGGTAAAGCTAACATTCATTAAATACTGAAGGAAGACAGAACCATTTACTGGCATCATAGCAGAACATAGCCCAGTTTTATTTGGGCAAAGTTCCCTTTGCATGTTATGAAGACCAAATGCCATTGTGTAAATTGCTTTCTTCACGAATGCCATCTTCGTATCTTGTTTATATTTTTCTGATAAAGATTCACTTCCTAAATATTCAATATAATAAGATTTTAATATATAAATTATGAATTTCGAGAAAAATTTTATAATTCCCTATTGTTACTGATAAACAGAAGTAGATAATTGTGAAATTTTATAAAACAAAGAACAATTAACTATTTAAATATATTTCTTAAAATAGATTATTTATTTTAAAAACCCAATTATAGCATCCACAAAATATTATTAGTAAATTAATGTTAAAATATCAACAAATCAATAATTTTTCTCATTAAAAAATGTATTTAGCAGAGCGTCGATTATCCTACAATGAATTATCCGAAAATCTATTAACCGAAATCGATTTCAGAGCGTACTATTTCTATAAATTACAAGGATTTTACGTAATAACGACTGCTGATTTTCTATAGTTCTATATATTAGCTATCTCGTTATTTTATTAATTTTACTATTCATCAGTACTTTGTAGATTACGAGGAAAAAAAGTGGTGCTTCTTTTTAATAAATTTGACGATTATAATCATTTATAATTATTCGTATGTATTAAATTTCTATGCCTTAATGCTTTTTTTTTTTTTTTAGATATTTATTTTCTTATTCCTTCTCTACTGAGTGTGATCGGTTGTCCGAAAGTCCCGATTATTTCGGATAATTGACAATAATCAATTTTAATTATTATTTCAACATAAAATTTATACATATTATTTTACAGGTCGAATATATTAGCGAGTTGTAGAAATTAATGAGAAAAGTCAGAATATTCATTGTATAAACAATTTTAAATTGATTAAATTAACGAAAATTTAAAAATCAATCATGTTTAAAATAAGTAATTGCATTCTTTTCGTAAACAAGTTTTTATTGCAAAAAAATTTTAATTTATAGAATTTAAAAAAGAAAACTTATTAAAATGCCTTAAACTTAAATATTGTAAAACAGGGGTTCTCAACCTGGTCGTTAGTGGCCCCCAAGAGGGCAATCGATTTATTTGGGAATCGATAAATTACCAAAAGCCGTTTGGGAGTCGTTAGACAAATTTATTTTTATTATATTTAAATAGATAATAAGAAATTTAAATATATAATAATAATTGATATATCTTTAAATTTTAGTAATGTAAAACATTAAATTTTGATTTATATTTAATAATAAACGTGTAAAAGTATTTGAAAATTACAAATTACTGTACTGTATGTGATATTTTATTAATTGAATTAGATTGTTTGAAGTTTATATGTAATAAATTTTATATTTTCTAAATTATCATGGTATGAAAGTAAATATTGGTATAACAGAAAGTCGAAAGTTATCATAAGTTATTTACTTTAAAAGGTTTAAATTAAACTAATTATTTTATGAATCAATTTAATAATATTTTGTCTGATAAATTTGCGAAATATATGAAATAAAACAATTTATAAAAAATAAAAATTTCGAGATTTTACGTGAAATTGTTTATTTTTAATAAATAATATTAAATTATGATTATACGATAAAATTAATACTTTTTTAAAAAATAATAAAAAATACAAGTAAAAATATTGAAAGTTCTAAACCATTTAGCTTAGTCATTTATTAAAGATATTTTATCCTTGAAGGATATTTCAATATTTTTACTATGCTAGATCAAATTGCAAGAGTCTTTTGTGGTTGGAGCACACTAGGAAGCTGAAATGAGACCTATCAATGTACATTATTGCTCTTTTACCATCAATCACAGTGAGCGCTACCGGTTAAGTTCGACAAGACATTTATAGATATTGATGTGCCCCAGTTTCCACAGTTTAGCTAGTATATTCTTATGGTCTCTCGAAAAATGTTCTTTGATCGGGTCAAAATAGGAATTTATGATTGATGGACTTCGTTTGCTATCATAGACTGTTTTGATTCTAAATATAGAGGTGTTCATGTCATAAAGTGTTTGCTGAATGTTTCTTGAAGGTTATGACATGCAGTTTACATTCTGTAAAACTAGCCATAACATATATATATATTTTCCATATTTCTAACGGAAAATTACAAAATATGAAAGAAAAACCATATGTAAAACTGAAATAGGAAAAAAATTGAAACTTTTCTTCGAAACAGAAATAGGATTTCAAACTACATTTCATTTTATAAATATTGATTTAAAGTAACTTAAACTGCTGAAGATTTATCAAATTTAAAGGATCTTTATATTATAATATATTCCATTTAAAATATACGCTAAAATTAATTTTATTATTTAAAAATATCAATTTAGATCGATATCAATCTAGAAATTTTGTATTAAAACTAGATTACCTGTACATGTTCGATTATATTTTGATTTGTGCTTTCTATCTGGCAATGAACAGTTAAAACGATGCTCCCAAAATTCTTTAAACCAAGGATTTCGATTGTTATTGTACGGTGTCAAATTGAAATAGTACGAATCAAACTCACTCACATAAGGTGAATATATCCTTACAGATATACCTCCAACAGCTACTTCTTCAATGTTTGCCACAACATCTCCCCTATCTGACCAACCATCACTGTAATATTAAGATAGAAAGAAAATATTTATTATATACTGAAATATAACGTAAATCAAAGGAAAATTTTAATTTAGAAGATATAAATATTAATGCTTTTATATCGTCTTATAATTAGGAATATCATACTTCAAAAATTATACTGTATAAAACCTTAAAAAGATAATTGATAAACAATACAATGTTATATTTATTTTTTTAGAAATAAATTTAAAATATAAGAGCTAATAAAACGTCATTTCATCCAGTCGGAGTTCTTTATCATTCAATATTAATAACGTTACATTATATATAATAGAAGACAGAAGTATTTTTATTAATTTAAGAAGAAGTAAAAAAGTCAGTTGTCATTTAATTTCTTCGAACAAAGTGAAACAGAATGTTGGTCAATTTTCCAATCTTCTTTTTCCACAGAGGAATAACATCGTTAAGGATCTAAAGTAATGATGCTATATGTGCTTACTTTGTGACATTTGACCGCAGATAAGAGAAAAATAAGAACGAAAAATGTAACTTCGATAATTTGAGAAACTAAGTCATAAAATATAATCTTACTGATATTACAAAAAACTACTTTTTACTCTTCATTAAATTAATGTAAATGAGTCAGCATTGATTGATTTTCCTGACTTCTGTACGTTTTGAAATATAATAATATATACTTTACTTATTGCTTTATTATTTATAAAAATATATTCTCGTTAATATAAAAGCGGAATACCGACAACTACTGTATTTTATAATTTATAACATTTGCGAAATTTATTTGATTTTAAAATATTATTACAATACTACGTCGTAATCTGAAAAAATTACAAAACGTGTTCTATTATGAACAAATATTAATCAATTCTTTAGAAAAAAAGAAATGTTAATTACACTATCCGAACACCTGTAGACCTATATTTCAGAAATTTGTTAAATAATAAATTTATATCCGAAGTAAACTGTTGTTCATTTACATTAATCCAACTACATTCAAAAGATATAATTAATTTATTCCATATTAATGCTGCAAAGGAAATCTTTAATTAAACTACTCTATGATAATCTTCACAGAATCTATTTAAAATTAAATATGCGATGATTGAAAGTATCTAATAAATTAAATTAAATTTTCCACCGAGTGCAGAAAATCCAATTTTTATCTTTCTTAAGTAAACTTATTTCATTTCGTTAAAGGTAAATAATTTCCCTTTCGCTATTTGAAAAAAAACCATATAATTATAGATACAAAAATATTCGAAATGTAAAATTAAAATTAAATAAAAATTTTTAAAAATAAATTAAATTAGAAAATAATTTAATTTGATGAAAATAACCAATACTTTTATTAAAATTTAATATTTAAACTGCGTACGAAGAGTTTGATAAGAAGAATAATAAATTAAACTAACGAATCATATAGAAATATGAATGATTGAATAATCGTAAAATAATGTATGAAAACGTATTAATAATTAAAATTAAGTGTAAAATTAAAAAATAAATCATTTATTTTATTTAAATATGAAAAACAATCTGGATAACTTATATAATGAGTAACAGATTTGAAAATTTGATATAGATATAAAATTCGATTAAACTGGACAAGTAAAACTTTTATTAATTAAAAAATATTTTTGTTTAATAGTTCAAAAAAAGTTAATAACATAAATTTAATATATTTATAAAGAAATGAATGATCTATTCACCTTCCAATAAATAGAAATTGTCCACTTGCATTTAGCCGTTTGGCTGCACGCAAAATACCTTTGACGGTCATCCCTTCACAAAAGCATATCACAACACGAGCATTTGGATATTTTTGCAAATTCCGTATAATCGCATCAAAAGCTTTGTCTTCTGCATTACTGAGAACAGAATCCGTTGTTGCAATGCAGATTCCAGCATCCTGAGCAAGTTTAATGAATACCTCTATTCCGCTTACTCCATAACTTCCTGTAATATAACGATATACTTTCATTAAAAATGTTATTAATATGGGAAATTTTTATTTGAGATATTTCAATATAACGCTATTTTTGTGTATACGTTTAATTATATTTCGTGTTTACTTACGTTGAAACTCCATAGGTTTCTATTGTCTAAATCTATATCTTAATTAAAATTCATTGTGAATTTGTGTTTGCAATAGATTAATGTTTGCTATAGTTAATTAGTAGTTGATGAAGTTACTTTATTTGTTATTATAATAGTGACAATTTAATATTTTCAGTTAAAATAATTAAAATAGACTTAATATAATTTAATTTCTAATTAATTTGATATTGTAACCTTTTTATATTATAAAAATAATTTTAAAAAAGAAAGAAATCAGTATATTGTTTATTGATTAATTCGTTGATTTAGTTTTTGTATTATAATTAAATTATTAAATTTTTTCCAGAAATAATAAGAATCTTTTAAATAACACGCAAACGATTCAGATATTACAGATTGTTTAAATATAAACATGGCGTTTTTTTATTTATAAAAATTGTATGAACTATTCAACAAATAATTCAAGTTTCACAACTAAACTTTGTAAGTGGAAAGGAGAAAAACTATTTTCGAAAACAAGTTTCTTAACTTCATTTCTTTCTCCCTTTATCTGTTGTGGTTACTCTTAGAAAATCTTTATCGGAAATCGTTCATACAAAAGGTATTCGACTACAAATGAGTTCGATTTTTCTTTTCTTTTTTGAAAGATCTGTGTGAAATGATTCGTGAATGATTTGAAAGTTGTTCAGTATATATAAACATCAAATCTCTCTTTTCACTAGAGGAAAATCGAAAACAACAAAGTTATTTATTTATCAAAATAACAAATATAAAAAAGAAATATTCTTCTAAAAATTGTTTTTCTTTCATTTTTTTGCGCTCTAAAAGCCTATCATGGTTTATTTAAGTTTATTACATATGAATATAAAATATTTATACAAAGACAATTTAATACATTATGATAATTTAACGAGGTATTTTCTCAAGATATTTTTGGCTTACAAAATTTCTAAAGACAATTATAATTTGCAAACTTCATACTTATGATTTGATTAAAAGAAGAAGTTACATGAAATGATTATATTACAATATCTATTAATAAAAATACACTTTTTTTTAATTTTAAAGTTATTCATTATCCTTAATCATTAAAAACAAAATCATTACATTACAGCAAAAACAGTTAGCCTACTTATCGTAACGGAAAATTAAACCAAACTGTTGCATGCATATTTGATTATTGCTGTGTAGCTTATTTAATATCTACTTTTAAAATTACCCCTCATTCTAATAAATATCTTTTTGCAGTTACTCATTGTTTGTTATATTCGATAATTCACACAAAGAATTCGAACAACTCAAAACAATTCTATCCAATAGAATATTGTTTGTTTAGTTTATTATCAAAAGTAACGATTCGTCTCAAAGAGCTTATCGTACTCGAAATGACCAGCTTCTTGAGACGAACAACGACCAACTTCGAGATAAAAGTTGTTATTAACCATTGAGACAACTTTCCAAGCAAATTGTGCACAGTCTGCATACCAAGTATAAGACAGAGATCATTCGTTACTATTTTCGTCGTGTAATTCATTTGCGATGCGATTCTTAATAAAATTGTTTCTACTTTTTCACTATACAATCGATAAGAACAGTCTTTCAATCAGATAAAAAACGCGTTAAAGTTCGGTAACGTACAAACTAACTTTTAAACTTATTCTCTATCCAACAAAGTTATCTTATCTGATAGGTTGATTGATAAGTTAATGCGAGACACTAGCACATTTACGCTATATACCGGCCACAATTACATTCATTATGGGCGATTCCATCAGTAATGGGCTGATAAGCTAGAATGTGGGTTAGGGAAAGACGTCCTAATCCATACTACCCATAATAAATTATAGGAGTCTGAATTGGTTTCGAATCCTTTCTCTCTGGTGGTAGACTAGCATCTCACCGTTTGGTCTGGCCGACTTTTATCTAGGGCTGCATTAACATATGGATATATCAAGCTATAGTCGGGCATTGCTTTCTTAGAGACTTATCTCACTGCTTATTACTAATATTTTAAGCACTTTAGAGGCCGGAGTGTCTCTAAAGTGCTTAAAATAGCCTGGCTTTTATCATATAGAAAATATCGGTTACTATATTACATCTAATCAAAGTAATAATATACTTCATTTTCCCATTTATTTTCAATAACTTCGTGAAGAGCAAAATCATATATTATAGAATAAACATTCGAAAGAAAATAAGTAAAGGAGGAAAAACTCGTTTTATGTTTTTATATATGTGCATGGAATAAATTACTAGGCAGAATTCTATTAACAATGTAATAGGCCTAAAATAGATTCAAATCAATGAAATATGATATTATACACAAATTAGCAATGTTCCTGCAGGCTTACAATTCTTATTACAATTGTGAACTATCATTTAATAATAAATTTATTAATATGAATTGACTTAGCAATGCATTTAACACGATAATTATAAATATATAAATTGAAATTTCAGCATCGTCGGCTTTAATATTTAAATATAATTAACTGATGAAATATTTACCACATATTTTATTTAAACGTATTTGCATAAATTTCAAATATCAAATATATGTTCAGCCTACTATAAAATTAAACAAATAGATATCCTTATTCAATTACTATATAAATATTCAATTCATATAAAATTATTATAACTTTCAATATATTTTAAAGCAAATATAGCACTATCTAATTCAAATTTTATTTCAAATATTTGAGCCTAAAACTTTTGAAAATGAATTAATTGGTTTATCAAATCACTAACTCACTAATAAGCCTTGAGGAATCTGGCTTTTTTTAAATAGATTAAATGTAAAAAAATATTAAATCGAATTGGAATTTGGCGTTATAATATTTTGTCAATAATTAAAGTTTGACAAAAGATGTTATAATTTCAGTTTTTATTATAAACTCATAATTTTTAAATTTTAATTTAAATTCAATTATTAATTATATTTCTAAAAAAATTTAAAGTATTTTATTTTATGAAAGAAAATTCCAACACTTACATGCATATAAATTCGCATTTTTAATAGAGAAGTTATAAAAGTGCCTATCCTTACTCAACATGGCATTTACTTTTAGAGAGATTTATAAGTTATGTAATTTAAAGGTAATTTATACACACACTGTAAGTGCAGTTGCTTTCTGATATATCTAGCTGCATTATTTCTTCCTCAATCTGTAACAAAAGAGGAGAAAAATAAGATGAATGATCCTATTGAAGTAAACACAAAGTCAACCATTGACAGCTTAGCCCGTTCAGTTCTACCCATTCTGTTTTCCACTGGGAAAAGAAGTGTTATTTGGTTGGTATGAATTCAGCAAAACTGTTCTAAACTAATGCACTCAAAAGTGTCTATTATCTTCTGACAACTAAGAAGAGTTTTCTTTAGAATAAAGATGTAACAATCTCTAACACTGTATTATTCTACAAGCAATGTTTTGAAGGATTAGAAAGAGTGGATCTTTGATGCAGTATTTTAAAATTTATTGTTAAATAACAAAACATTTATAATGATATTATATAAAGTGTGATCATTTTAAATATATCTATTAAAATTTTATTTTATTTACTTCAAGTTTAATAAACAAATTTTTAATGTGAAAGGAAAAATGATAAATTACCTTGAGAAAATATATGTAATATTAGATGCCTCAAAATTACTGATTTAATTTGCTTAAATTATGATATATATGACAATAACATTTATAACGTTTAATGTTAGCGAAAACTTTTACTTGTTTGTAATAATAAAACTCATTCTTGCATGAAATTATGTGATTTTAAGAAACAAATAAAATTTTTATAAAGTTTATAATTTTATCCACTTTAATGAAGAAACTTAAATTAATTGATTTTTAAATAAGAAAAATTCACTTTAACTAATAATATAATTTTTATATATGAATAAAAATATAACAAATATTTTTATAATATACATTTTTACTGCTTATAAAAATTTTACAATTTGCTGTTTAATCAAATTTTTCAAGTGAAATAATGAACAGTTTACCATATTTCTAATTATACAATTTTATATAATAAAAATAAAAAATATTGAATATAAAATAAATCTTAGAGTTTATAAAAATTGAATAGAAACTTATGTCAAAAATTTAAAATATTTTGCAATTTATAGTTTTATAATTTAAAAACTGCATAGATAATATATCAAACAATATGTAAAATGAAAATACAGTCTTAAAAACTGAAAGAGTGAAATAATATAATATTAACTTAATTAACTTAGTTTTTGAAATATTTCGATTCCACTACTTGATAAATATAAAAGTTACAATTATTTGTTATCATTGATAGCAAATATATTATATATACGTTTACATGAAATACTTTCCAGATTAAATTTAAGTCATTTGCTTTTTGTAAATACACAGGGAATTTATATATATCATATTTTACAGTCAAAAGCCGTTTTTAGTTAGAACGCGTTTTAACTAGTTGAAACTAGTTTATACTGGATGTCTTTGTTAAAACCCGTTTTGTCTAGTTAAAACTAGTTTTAACTCAAATTCATTTTTGACTAGCAGTAAATTCCAGTTTTAACTAACATGTACAGCAGTAAATTAACTTGACAAAACGGGTTTTCTCTAGTTAATTTACTGCTGTACATGTTTTGATTTTAGATAAAACTAGTTTTAACTTTTAACATTAGTTAAAACTAATTTTAGCTACATAAATATGTTTTGGAGAAATAAATAGTTATGTATAGTGATTCGGGGAAGATGCCTAACATTTTGCTTATGAAAGAAATTATAGCGATAATTTGGAGGCCTCTAACGAAAATATCATATTCTTGAGCATGTTTTTCAAATAAAACTTTGGAGTATATGAAAAATAATTGTATATTGTGTTTGCAATGACAACTTTTTTACTGTCTGGCATTTTAGGCATCTCATTCCTATTATCCGGGTGTGATACCAAATGCCATTAGGGTAAGATAACAAATATAATTGCATAAAATTAATTTTCGAATATCTTAACCAAATTTTATTTATTGCATATGTAGTACAAAGTACTTCATAGTAAGTATAACAGCACAGTATAAGTATTGTTAAGTTTCCGCCCGTTCTAACATGCTCTATAGCTAGCTGAAAGCTTTTTTTAGTCCAAAAACCTTTTTGAGAAGCGCCTATATAATTTCTGTGCATATCCTGCAATAAAACGAAAAAACAAAAATTTATTACAAATAGGCATATTGGAATTCAATTAACAAAAAATAGGCATGTTAACCCAAGAAAAATGTGGCATCTTTCACATTTGTCAGGGTAAGGTGCCTAGTGGAGTCACGTGTTGTAGCGTGTCTGATCGGGATCGGCGGTAGCTCACAATGGAAACTTAGAACCTTAACTACATCACACATTAATTGTTTTTCGCAATTTTTAATAAATTCTATTTTAACTTTGAGTTTTAAAATGATTCTAGAAACATTTCACAACAAAAACTTCGTTCTTATCTTGCTTTTATTCTTCTCAGATGTAGAAAATGAGGTAACGGTAGCCAACTGCAGCTTTCCGCACTCAATATTGGCCCAACGATTCATCATACAAACACATGGCAATATCTGACGTCACCGTTTGAAAATATAAAAAAGTAGGCATCTTCCTCCGCTTACCATCTTACTCCGAATCACTCTATATGTTACAGTCAAAACCAGTTTTTAGTTAGGATACGTTTTAACTAGTTGAAACTGGACGTCTTTGTTAGAACCCGTTTTGTCTAGTTAAAACTAGAATTTACTGCTAGTCAAAAATGAATTTTGAGTTAAAACTAGTTTTAACTAGACAAAACGGGTTTTAACAAAGACATCCAGTATAAACTAGTTTCAACTAGTTAAAACACGTTCTAACTAAAAACGGGTTTCGACTGTAACATGTATATATATATATATATATATATAATCTGTGTATTTTATTTTATATAAAAATTTTTCCTCTACTAATTACAAAAATAATTTAAAAGGAAAATATATTTCAAATAATTTTTAAAAATTTATCTTTAGCTCTAAAATTTTTTAAAATGCTAATTAATGATTAAAAACAATTTTTTGTATTAAATGAATTAGCAGTAAATACAAATGGCTAAAAATCGTGTAATGTATTAAATTAATTAGAAAAATTTTTTGTTTACGTTCGGTAATCTTTATTCTCCCATAAACTGTAAAGTACTTACTTCAAAATCTCTCTGAATCAGAAAAAAGGCTATATTTCCCTTATTCCCTTTTTTAAAAAGTTATGTTTTCACTCATCTTAATGATTAAAAAAAGTAACTTTTGAAATAAAAATCAAAATAATTTTATCAAAAATTATATATTAAAAATAAATTAATTTAATTTATTATTTTTATGTTACAATTCGCTAAAAGCTTTAACGCCAAGCAGAATATTTGTTTCGTTTTTTAGAAACATTAAAAAAACTGCTGTTAGACTTAAAGCTAAAAATTGAATAAAGTTATGTCTTTGCGAAGAAATCGTATTAAAACTTTTATTTTAACGACTATTTTTAATATAATTTAAAATAGTCTTTTGTCTACATAATTAAAGTAAAATTTTATTAAAAATTAAAAATATTTTTCAGACGACTTTATAAATCACGAGACAGTTGTATAAATCGAATTTAATGATTTTTAATTACTGATTTGAAAAAATAAATTTAAAAGTATTTGAGAAATAATTTCTTAAAATTTCACATGATTTTTAGCTAGCTATATCATTAAAAATAATTATTAATTCTGATCTTTCAAATGAAAATAGATTTTTTTTTGCCTCATTTTTCAAATATCTTTTAATTAAAGTTTGTTTAAAGTTTTAAAATTTATTGTTACATTAATTAAAAAGCTTAGTTGTGTTAATAATACAAATTAAAAATAATAGATGGCTTTAAAAACTTTTTTAAACATTACAATTAAAAATTATTTTATTCCATTTAAATCAACTGCTTCATTATAATGTATTCAATGTTCAATACTTAAATTAAAAAAGTATGAATTTTTAATATGTAATAAATGTAATATAAAATAAAGTTAATAATAATTTTGAATTTTATTCAATTTAAAATTTGTAAATATTCCCTTCAACTAAATATTCAAATTTTAAATAGTTTCTAGAAAGAAATTTTTATTGACGTTGTCTTCAAATTTTAGAAATCAATAATAAAGTAAAACCATGCATAAAACTACTAAAAATCACCAAAAATATTTTGTAGTTATATAGAATATATAAAAATACTAAAAATATATTTTAAAATAAATTAATTTTTCAAGTTTGTCGAAACTTTTTATGTATTTTAAGTTGTTTTACATGTTTAGAATTCTTGCATAAATTTCAGAGTCGTAAATTTTATATATGTGCAGAACCTCTGACTGGAGTCATAACTTAAGCCGAAAGGAAAAAAAATCACTTATAAAGTTTATATAAGTCCGTTTCTTATGGTTTTGAATTTACATATTGTAAATTTATTTCAATCGATTATTAAATATTCATTGTTAATGTTCCATTTTATACTTACTTTTGCACATTCTGTAATTGTTTGTATGTTGAACAATTAATAGTTTATCAATAAAATAAATAGTAATATCAACATTAAATATATAATTTAGTTGAAAATTAACGACAGATTTCACTAATTAGCGCAAAATAGCTTTATTTTTACAAAAATAAACTTAGAAACAAAAACAAAATTGAACAATTAGTTGGCTGTCACGCGATTTCTAGTCAATCTAATTCTTACTGAAATATTTGCATGTTTGTAGTAAACACAGATTGACAGAATGGCGTGTTTGGTGCGAGTAACAGCCCGATACACTAATTACAAATCGGAAAAATACTGAAGATATTCGAAAGTTATAGTAGTCAGGTGACGCTTTCACAAACCACCGGATAACTCTCGAATGTCTGTAATGAAAGTTTAATCGAGAAGTTTGCTCATGTTGCTTCTAGTTAACTATTCTGCAGACAATTATCTAAATGGAATCAGTTTATAACTATCTTAATGAACTAGATAATGTTTCTAATGGACTTTATTGCTTAAATACTTTAACTACGCGACAGATACTTATGAATATTTCATAAAATATTATTCGATAGAATATATTTACTATATCTGTGTAATAATTTACAGGTAATATAAAGTAAATATAATTAGCAAAGAAAATATAATTGTTATAATTTATTCTATAGTTTTTCAAAATTTTTACTCTAAAGAATACATTTTTGAAAGAAAATTTATTATATATTTAAACCGTGTAAATGATATTGCAAATAAATTAAATTTTTAGAATATAAAAATTTAACGTTAGTAAAACTTTATCAAACAGTTTTTTTCAGATAGTGTACAGTACATATGTATGCATATACAGTGTATTTACGACGTTATTTTACTTCCCCCATTTTATCGATTTGATTACAGTTCCTAGTCACGTAGAAAGTGGTTTTTAACGTATTACAACAAACTATTGAATTGTAACTGTCGAACGTAGGAATTTCTGAATGCTGTACGTTTTCTATTGGAATAATATGTGAGAAAAGTCACGCGATTTCCCTCCATAAATCGATGTTTTCAAGCCATTGATGGAAAGTAGAAAAACAGTAACAACGTAAAAAAACTAACGATAACAGGATCTATCCACAAATAAAAACTAGTAAAAAAATCTACGTATCTCACTTTGATTTTGATATTCAGTCACAGAAGTTAATATTTATATTTTTGAATAATATATTCTAAATACAGCTTTAAAGATAACAAATAATAAATTCATGTACCATAAATAATAAATACCATAATAATATGTTTATTAATAATAAAGAAGCCTTACATAAATGATGATAATAAATGTAAAGCATAAATCCTCTTATGTAATATATTCTGTTTAAGTATCGTAAAATTAATTATCATAACCATGGATTATTGCATGATACAGTACATATTCATACGTCATAATTATAACTTTAAGGACGTGTAGTTATAATTATATATTTTAAAAAAATCTCAAACGATCAGGTTGAAGTTTCCTTTATTATTTATATAAAATTTATCAAAACAAAATACAGTTTATATCTAGGCCTATATGTATTAAAGAAGAATATATCAGATGAAAAATAAAACATTATCCATCAAATTCATAAAAAACATTTAAAAAAAAAGGAAAATAAAGAATTAATTTTGTAATAAATCAATGTTTCCTACATTATAAATTTTCCTAAAATTTTATATCTGGATAAAAAAATATTTTTTAAAGTTTAATTTGATAAATCAATGCACATCTTAAAGTTATAATTTGTAGAAACCAATAATTATAATGAATACTTTTATTAAGACTTTGAATCAATTGCAAAATTAAATCAAGTTTTAATCAGATAAATCAGCTAATAAAAACGTTTTATTATTATTATTTTTATAATAAGAAAACTGTTAAGAGAGGATATTTTTGTTGTTATATGGAAACTCTTCTTCTTCAGTAGCATATTGCGTGCTTGTACACGACGAATCTAATATTGGTTGAGAGTATATATAGTCTCCTATAATATCGAAACTTTTTTGGAAAATGTAATATAAGACATCACGCGAACTCTCGCCATCCATTTTCAGAGATTACACTTAGGCTGAAAAATTCGATGTATAGTACTTTATTTATATTTCAAAATATACTACACGCCATTATTTATTCTTGACATTTTTTGTTCAAAGATGACAATAGAGTTATATATAAAAGCAAATATTATTTTAGAAAATAAAATCAAAATATTATAAATTTTTATATAATAAACATTACATTTAAAGAAAAATTTATTTCTTAATTATATTACATAATTAATTAAATATTTTTAATTTAAAAAATGGAATTTTTATTTTAATGATATTTATAGAGATTCTTTAACTAATATATCGATGAATGACAGGAAAATATATTAGAAAATTATATTGATAGTGAAATGTTATCATTGAATTCAAGACTAAATAGAAATGGCTGAAAAATAAATTTCTTAGATAATATGAAATGATTGAAGATTTTTACGATTGATCTAAAATAGTTATTGATGTAATGTTGTGTCAACACTAAAAAAATTCTTCAGGGAAAATTTGTTCAAGTGTTTATAGACTATGATTCTATAAGTACTTTATAGGTCGTAATATAACTTATAAAATAAATAGACAGTGATATATTTGATAAAATATTTTAATACTATCATTCAAATATGATAAGAAAACTTAAAAATCTTAGACGTATTTTGTATTATTGAAACAATAAACACACATAGTAATTTAAAAATTTTGTAATAATATTTCAGTTTTAAATAATTTAATTGTATTTTTTATTTTAAATTAAAAATAAAATAAATCTTAATTTATGTATTTTTAACTTTTATATTATCGATATTCGTTGAAAAATTTGTAATTTTTTATAATACGAAATAAACTAGGCATCATTCTTAGAAGCATGTCATGATAATGACAGCAAATATATCAGAAAATCAGAGATCTAACTGAAGTTTTAAACAGGCATGTCAGCCGTCTATGTCAATCGACCGATTTAAAAATATTTCAACTTTTTTATAAGTAAAAATGGCAGCAATCTGTCAGAAATGTCTAGAACAGAGTTCAATAGAGTATTTAACTTAAAAGATCTGTTTGAAAGTGAAATTATTCTGAAAATAATAGAAATGCTATCACTCATAAATATTTTATCATTTTCTGTCATATTCATTATTATAAATTATATTTCAATCATCACAAGTTTAATCATTATTTATAACATATGGATACATTTTAAAAACAATATTCAATACAAAGTATGAATAGAATTCTCGAATCGTTCATTAATTCATCGCAGCGTGACTAATATCACCTTATTCATACAAATTGCTTCTAGTTCTAACGATTTTCATTCTCTGTTAACATTAATTACTATAATTCCTAAATTACATAGAAAATCACAGAAGCATAAAGCAATTCTTGTGAGAATAACATCTTGAATAGGCATCCTTTGCAAAACTAACCAGTCCATTAACTAAAGAAAAAAAAGATAATGTGGTAAAGATAAAAACATTGATTTTCTACTCCTAAACATACAGATAATAAAATATACGTTGTAGTATTTTAATTTTTTTCAATCCGTCATTTTTTTTATTTTTATTGTTAAAGAGAGATGATGGCCGGATTTCTTCGTAAGTTTTTCCAATAAACGAATATAATACAATTTTTTTCCAGTGATTTGGTTAAAAATTGTTTTCTAAATTGCACAAGTTGAAGTTGCATAATGATCAATAACATTGTTCATATAATTTGACACGAGCATTTTTTTATGCTTTCACATTCATATGCAAATAGGCCATAACATCTGATGGTGAAGTTTGAAGCTTTTGATTGAATCCCATAAAATACAGACTTTTGTGATTGGAACGAAGTCGTTTACTAAGGAAATGGCAACTTTACTGGAATGATCATTATTATGCGATAGATAAATGAAAATATTTTATTTTTATCTTTCTAGAAATCATAGAGCTGAAGAAATATTAAAATCAATCCAAAAGAAAATAGCGCGCCTTTATTGAATTTTAAACAAGTTCCTACTTGAAATATAAAGTAGAATTTTTTAAGTATTCAAATAAAAATTGTTCTTTTAATTAGAACGATTACTAAAATTAGATCGTTTATATCTTAAATATACTGTATATATGTGTGCTGTACGAATCACTAGTTATGAATCACAGTTAAGGTGTATAGAATTGTATTAAAATCAAATAAAATTCTGTCATGTTATATATTTTAAGCCCTCCAGATATTAATAATGAATATTTAACACATATCGATAACAAATAATAAGAGTTGAACTAAATATAAACTATTTTTCTTCATACATAATAAATATCTGCAATAAAACACCTGCGCACTTTCTCATATAATCAAAGCATTTATAATTTATTATACATAATCTACTATTATTTAGAATTTGATTAATTTTTTTGTACCAAATTTAATTATTTACTTTTGTTTTCTATACAAGTTTATGTAGTTTATTTTCTAATTTAAATACCATAAAAAGTTTCGATTTAGTTTAAAAGTATCCTATGATTGAAAGCATTTTCCTCAATAAAATCCCGTGACTGCTTTTTCCACATTTTCTTTAAAGTTCAATATTATATAACTCGATATGGGCTGGTTTAGTTATTTCTGCAAAAGCAAACGACATTTGAGAGTAACCAAACTTTTCGCATCTGTCTACTGCTAGTTGATCTTTCCATTTCTCCAAGTAGAAATTCCATTCTTGCGTTCTATGTTTCTTTTCGTAATGTTTTTCAACAAAGATTTCCCCAAACTCTTTTTAACCTTTGTTTTATTTCTTACTTTAAAAAAATGGTTTGCCAATATTTGATGGACCATTCACGCAAAGTTTCTAGTAACGCAATATATAGCACTTTTCCAGTCTTCTCTTTCACTGACAATATTTATATCAAATATAAGAAAGATTTATTGAAAATTTAAAATAAAAAATATTCTCTTGCATTATTTAACGGTGTCTACGATCCAGAAGCATAAAAATAAATAATATCTCAGAAAACTTTATATTTGAAACTTCTCATCTTGAATAAATTCCTCCCCCGTTTTTTTTATTTAAAAAAAGAAAGTCTGAAAACTTTCAAACAGAGTTTATCCGTGAAATAATTCTTTAATATTTAAAACTTTCGAATATGTGCTTTAAAAACTTGTTATTATATATAAATATTTTTGAAATTTGTATATTTTACTTAAAGATTAAACTAAAGTTTATGTTTTATAGCAATAGATGGCACTGTGTAAAAAAAAAACAATAAAAATTACAGAGATAAACAATCGTAATGGCCATATTTTAAAATAAATGTTAGTGTTAATTTTATGTTATTACTTACATTAATACTTAATTAAATTAAAATTTTGTTTATTTATTCAATTAACAATTCAATGTACTGTATATGCAAATTTATTTATTTATATTAATATATAAACTTATTTTATATTAAAAAATAATATGACGATAATAACACTGCATAAATAATCTATTATAAACAATATTTAATAGAAAAAAACAGATTGCCCTATTAAAATAAACTGAAACAATTTTATTTTAATGCCTATTTTAAGTTTAATTCATTAAATAATAAAATCCTAAATCGTTCCTGCTTAACAGCGATATAATGAAGATTTTCAAAAGCTGAAAAATACGTTGAAATTCGATTTCTTAATTCCTTATCAACGAAATTTTTAGTAATATAAATTCAAAATTTAAAAATATAAACTAAAATCGAAAATCTTGTTTACACAAATAAATAATATTTAATACTTAAATCGGAATAAATGACATTTGAAACCAATCAAAAATGTAATAAGTTATCTTATTTAGAATCGACAAAAAAAAGTAATTTATGAAGTGTTAATATTAAATTTGTCCTCTAAAAAATCTAGCTGAAAATATTTTAGTATTTTTTTCATTCTTAAGGAAATTTTCAAAATCCTTTTCGTTTTAATATAGAATCGATACGGATAAGAGAGGAAAAAATTAGTATTTATGTCTTCGATAGTTTAGACTATAAAAAGTATCTTCAGCAATTTCATTTCTAAATGAAATATAAGTCACATATTGCAAAAGTTTTGTGGAAAAAAAAATGTTTTATATCAAATAGATACTTACGAAATTATTATCGATAACGAATGCAGTCGTGTAGAAGTTATTTATAAAAGAAGTTTTCTTTAATAAAATATAACTAGAATTACACGAATCACATGAAAAAATAAAAGTAAAAAAATTTATCTATATTTCTGACGTACGGTATATATTTATAGAAACGTATAACTTTTTATTTAAAACAATTATAATTTTAACTTTCTCGTAGAATATTTAATTTAGACTACCAATATTACATAAATAATATATAAATATAGTTATAAATATATCTACACCTTAATGACTTTGAACAGAGCTGCTGCAATAGCTTTATGTAAAAACTAAATATCAATTTAAAACATCTTTTATATATCATAAAATTTTATTCGACGATTTGCTCTGATTTAATTTATAAAATTTTGATTAAAAAGTAGATGATAATTGAAATTTTTATACAAAAAATACGTTTTTTTTATTACTTACTAATAAAAAAAAACATTTTTATTTTACAATAAAAGTAAAAGTTATTGTCTATAAATGATATATGTTTATATTACTAGGATATAAACAAATTCTATTACTTTTATATACTTGAAAAAAATTTTATTTGTTTATAAAATATGAAACTTTAAGACAATCAAAAATTAAGCGAAAATACACAATTATATTTTAATCATGAATATTAAAATTAATAAAAGCGTAGCGTTATACTGTATTGTGTGAATAGTAAAGCTTACAGTATTCGATGAAATTAGAAAATAAAATAAATCGTATATATTTGCATATTTGAACTGTTACGAACAACCGGTATGAAGTTAAGCATACTAAACAAGTGATATCTTTTTGTTAGAATTTAAATAAAAAATAAAAATAAACTTAAGTTTTATCGTATATATCAAACATTTTCAAGAGTTCTTTTGTAAATGTGAAAATTTTTGTTATTATGGGCCATAAAGAAAATTAATAGGTCAACCCTATTACAATTTTTAAATATTTTCATTCATCAATGTATCATGTGAAGTAAAAATACTTTGACTTATAAAAGAAAATTTAGAATAAATAAAAATGTTCTTTGTCAATTTTTCACTTATCTATAGTTACAAGATTCGTGCTTTTATATTTGTTCTGAAATCTCTTTTTATTTTGCTTACTTTACAAAATATATCTTGATAAATAAGAAATATACATAAAGAGTTATATTTAGTATGACTATTTATATGAAGTAAATTCAAAATGTTTAGAAGTATTCCTTAAAATAAAACAGTAACGAAAATAATATAATAAAACTTTTTACGTCACAAATGAAAAAATAATAATTAAATAAAATATGGAAATAACTCCAATTAAAATGAAATCATGCAATTTTAACTGAAATTAATAAATTATCTCAGAAAATCTAATTTATTTTAAAATGTTTTATTCAGATAAATACAACCACTGTATTATTAAATTCCAAAAACATTTAATCGAAGTTATTAAAATTAATTTTTCAAAAAATATCACTAAGCCTATATTTTTTACATTTGTATTCAGAATTTTTTGTTAAAAGATAAGATAAAAACTTTATTTTATTTTTAATCATTATGAAAGAAAATCTAAAGTTAATTTAAATGAATAATAAACATAGTTTGTATTTAAATTAATGTTGTATCAAAGAAATTAAATGAAATTTTATGACGCGTAAAGAAATTCATAGTAATTATATAACATTTATGCAATAAATGTAATTTTTAAACTCAAATATTATATATATTTAAAAGTTTTAGAACGTATCTACCGAAATTAAAACTCTTAATTTTATAAATTTTCATATTATAATATAAGTTAGCTCATCCGTTGTAAATAGAAGTGCACCTAAGTCTTTAATTTTAACGAGAAATAATTACGGAATACTTTAACATTTTTGAGTCAAAATTTATTGAGTTGCTTTTATTAAATTTAAGAATCTTTGTACTATACGAGATTAAACACATCTACGATTATTTAAACACTGTATTAAATATTCTAAATAAATATATAATTAAATTTTTTCACGTATTAGTTACTTAATTGTTACAATTTCGTTGTTTGTACATTTTATTAATGCTCTTAAATGTAAAATTACTAGTAGAAAATTCTTTGACTGTAAGATTACACAAAAATATCGACACGTGGAAAGGCGTGTGGAACAAGACCATAAGTTGGGAGTACACAGGAAGTAGACGAAAGATCGATTCCTCCGAGTGCTTCCGTTCGTCCCACCTTATCGTCGTTTTCATCCGACATCAGGATTAAGTATCGACAATCGCCTCCCCATTTCAATGTACTCCAAGTACTTTAATAGATGAAGCTACTTACATTCTTAAACTTCAGTAATATGCAAAGGAAATGAAAATTCGATATTAAACCTCCTCCCTTTTCTTGACGTGTAATGTTCCTTACATAGAAATCACTAAAAAAAATTAATTTGGCCTATCTTCAGTGTCGAATTTTAGTGTAAGTTTAAAATTGTTTTATTTAACATTAAATGGGTTATTTTAAATGTTAAATTAATAGCAGAGATCTTGAAAGAGTATTATCGATTATATTTTGATTAAGAAATTAATTTATTATGATAACATTTCTATATACACTTAAATTAATTTTTGTCTCATAAATTTAGGGCACCTACAATGTATTCGAGTAGAAAGAATATTATTCTGGTATAGAAAAAAATCGATAATTTTTCCTAAGACAGCTAACATTGGTATTTTATTTTATTTTTTTTATCTTTCGCACATTAATTTAATCGATTTTGCAATTGTTTTAACTAAACTAATATTGTCTATAATCGTTTACGTAGTTTTAAGTGAAAACAATTATTTCTACAGGAGACAATATTAAAAATAATGTAAAAAATATCTTTTCTACAAAATTTATTTAATTAAAGCGGTACTTTTAATCATATTAATTAATTATAAAAAAAATCTCTCATTTTTATATATATTTGCTTAATTAACAATTTTAAAGTCATAATTAATTAGAGAACTTTCATAATATTGCATATTCTTTGAAAGATTAGAATTGCATCATTTAACATATTCGATTTTTTTCCTTTGTAATTTCTATTAAAATAATATTCTGTTGAAATAAAGTTTTGTGTTATCAAAAGAGAAAAATTCAGTACATTTTAAAAATATATTTTCTTTATACATTGATTAGCTAAAAGAATTTATAGAAAATATAAGTGCCTAGGGGAAAAGTTTTGAGTTTTTCAATCCGAATCTCTAGTCTCTTTCTGTATCTTTTCCTGAACTAAAATCTCCATTACATGTTTGTATATATTTTTATTAAATGTATATGTTTTATTTTAAAGAAAAACTTTAAACCAGAATGTAAATTGCTCTCTAGCAACATCGATGTTTGTTCAATTGTTTGCTCAACGATTAGGTTCGAATGATCAATTCAACGAGAGAATTTCTGTGAGTTATTTTTGTCACTTTAGATAAACAGAAATTGATAGAATCTATTAGTTCAGATCTACGAGAAATTGAAGTCATTGAAACATTAATTGGATTCTGTTGCTGTGAAAGAATTCTAAAGGTGAGCTCTAATTTAATAAATGTAGGACTATTTCGCTCGAAGAACAATATCTTATCACTCGAAATTAAAATTATAGAAAATTCAGGAAACAGTTAATTTGAAATGATACTTATTTCATACAGAAATAACAGCAAATAAAACGAAATGTATCGAAAATCCAATTAAATTTATTAATGCTAACTTAAACGTAAATTATATTGAAATAAAACTTCAACTAATAAAATAAATAAACATCGAATTTTATAATTTAGTCATGAGTTATGAATTCTGATCTTAAAATTGTGCGCTTATATTAATATCGATAAAGTTGTCATTCAAAAATTAATTTATTTTTAAATTTTTGAATGGCAACTTCGCCATTAAATTCGCAAATTATGGAACTAAATTTATAAAATTAATCAATCTATTTAAGCAATAAATCATACAGAAAATGAAATAAATCATTTCTGTTGCACAAATGTGTATCTTAATTTTAATTATGATATGTATCCTATGAAAGACCTATAGCTATTTTCCATTGCAGTAATTTGCTTTGCGCGAACATGTGACTGTACTTAATAAGAAAAATATTCATACTCTAAAAAATCAGAAAATAATAAAAAGTTTAATATTTTCCTACACGAAATTTTCCAGGAAAAAATATTGAAAAATTAAACTAAAAATACTTTTTAAAAAGTTTTAAAATATTCAAAAATGTAGGAATTTATCAGTAAAGAATGGTATTATTTGCATTACAAAGTAAAGGGATTAAAGAAAGAGCAAATACAAGAGAGCAAAACAAAATTCTAGATAAAACAATATCGACAGCAACAGAGGATCTTAAAACAAACTGGAACAAAGAAAGAAAACATTAATATCTTTTCTTAGTAACGATTCCACAGTATCTTTTTCACATTGCACTCTTTTAATTTTGAGACTTAACACCTTCTGTTTTTTACTTCTCAGTTTAGTGCAGATCGATATCGATACAAAACTTAAAAATCAATAAATAGTTCATTCTTTGATTCTAAGGCTAAAATAATATATAAAAAGAAAGAAATAAAGCTATTTATTATTTTTTTAAAAAGTACAGTAGATTGTCAACGTAATACAAAAAATGTAAACAGTTGCATTATAACAATTTAAAATGTAAATAAATTTTTAAAATAAAGTTTTCGAAACAATTCTTTTAAATGAAAGTATTCTATATGAAATTCAATTGAATATTTTCTACATCTAATTAACGAGAAATTAGAATATAAATAATAAGTCAAATAAAATTATCGTGATATATAAGAGAAGAATGAACATGCCAAGCAGGAAACAAATTGTTTTAATAAGTCTGGACATTCAGATAACTAACATAATTAGAAGTTTATGAAAACACAAGTATTTATTTCTAAACAACGGGTGTCTGAAGAATAATAAAAAATTAGACGTTAAATATATTCGAAATCATTTTCAATTTAGCAAACTTTAGAAATAGAATTTATTAGTATTTTTGAATTACTTGTCAAATTAGAAATAATATACAAAAATATTCAAAAATCAAACGAAATATATTTTAAATATTGTAGTGATTCTATATTTCATGTTACTACAGTATTAATTTTAGTCTATTTTAAAAGCTGCAATAAAAAATAAATTAAGAAAGTTATGTTATAATCTACAAAAAAATTCAGAATTCGAGAAAAAATATATTACAAAAAATGGTTCATTCCAATAAAATTAAACTGGATGATAAATGTCAGATTTTAGAAGTTCTACAGATGTTAAAGCTTTTATTCTAAGAAAACATTTTAACTAAAGATTAAATGAATTCAATGTATGATTTTTAATTTTTATTGGCAATTAAATCATTCAAAAAAAGGAATTGATTTCCCCTCGAAAAAATAAATTGTTAATATTAAAACTTTTAAAAGTATCGAATGAAAAGTAGAATCAGTATTTGAAATATCCGATTTCTCGAATGTTTCAAAAAATCTTCCATATCCTGCTCCAAGCGATTCAGTTTCGAGTGTCAATCATTTCTGCCTCGTGATTCGAGTTTTAATTGACATTCTACATGCTTATAGGTTAAAGATTTTCTAGGTATTTCGAAAATTGGATTTTATATCTGAATAACAAATTTTTATCATTTCAATCGAAACCACATCTTCTTCCCTTTTCTATCTAAATTCTCTTCACCAATAAGATGTTTCGTTTCTTATAGAAATAAATCATTATATATATCATGATTCATTATAGTATTCAATAAATACTTAATATTGATAAATTTCTATAATTTTCGAAATTGCCTTAATTTTCGTTAAAAGTAACGACGTTAAATTTTCAATACAATGTATTTATTTAGTGCTGATATAGCCTATACAAATTTAATAGACTAATAAATGAGAGTGTATCAATATAACAATAGTATTTATTCGGTTGTTTCATAAAAATAAGAAAAATTAATGTGGATATTTGACAACAGACAATAATCAAATAAAATGCACCATACAATAAATATTTGTATGTCATACATGTATGAGTTATAATTTTCTTATGAAATATATAATATATTCAGTGTCGAATTCAGAAAAAGCATAACAATGAAAGCATGCATAAAATGATTAAATTTGTTTTTAAAGTATTAATGTTTTATAACTAAATAAAACAATTGTTTGTAGACACTACATAAGTTTCCTACGTCGTGTATTATGATATGTTTTATTCTATGATATATGATAATCAATTATATATGATATATAAGAAATTAAAATTAAAAAAATGTAATTAAAAAATTAATTAATGGAAATGTTAGTTTATTTTTCAAATAATTTTATATGGCTATTTACCTTAGTTTTCAAATTATATTAGATCTGCATCAAAAAGAAAAATCTGAGATAAATTACAAAAATATATAAAAAAATTTACTGATATGTTATTAGACAATTTTTAATGATATATATATCACTAAAAATAAATTTACATCAAAGCATATGAAATTTCTTTTTGCAAAATCTGTATTAATGTCAAACTTCAACATATTTTCTTTAATTTTAAATAGTCTTTAGATTGAAATCGTGAATTTAATAATTTATTTCCTTTTTAATTTTTCTTTTTTATTCCGAATCAGCAAAAAATCATCCTTATATTTAGCTATTTATTAAATTAGTTGTTCATTTGAGTAGATGCTCTTTTATAAAATAATAAAAGTATTCCATGTAGATATTATTAAATTTATGAAAAATTTTATGAAATTTCCAGTTATTAAATTTGTTGAAGAAGTTAAATATTAAAATATATGGATAGTTTAACAAAAGTTTACGCTGAATAATAATATAAAAAGAAAAAATATACATTCAAGTGCGATTAATTTGTTCTCTTAGCTAATTTTTGTTATTCTAAGTTGAAAGTAAACAAAATTAGATATGTTAAAGTAGAAAGAACTTTTCTCCTAAGTATTGTGTAATGTTATGTTTCGTTTAAGAAAAGATCCAGTTCAAATACTGTTGATATTATTAAAATTTTTGTCTGCTTTGCCAGTTAAATTGAAAATCTGGGAGATAAGAAAGTAACTTTCCATTCAAGATTAAAAATTTTCTCTCTTAACACCTGAACTTTTCAGGAAACTTTCATATATATTTTTATAATTTTACTCTATATATTTTTTTTCTTTTAAAAATAAAGTTTGCAAGTTTTTATTTCAGAATGCAATACACCTAATTTCAGTAAATATTGGTAATTAAATTTTATTTCTAAATATAAACAAGTTTACTTTTTTAAATTCAGAATTGTTTTATTTAATAATAAATGCCACAGAAGTAAAACATTAAAATCGTTATATTCTACTAGGTTGTTCTAAATTTAACGAAAAGCGCAGTATATACATTATAATGTATACATCAATATTCATTACATTTAACATCATTATGGTAAAGTTAGATGATCTATGCACCTGTCAAACTTTTATTAATTGCAACAATATCAACAACACGTGTTGTAAACATACGTTAAACATAAATGACGAACATATCAGATTAATTAAAGTCAATAAAGTTTCGTAATAAATTATATTAAAAAAAAATAGAAATTTATTTGAGTACAGTTTAATCTTTATACACCATTTCCAGTTATATTTTAAAATAATTTTAAATATTCGACGATTTGCTCTGTTTAAGGAAGTATTAACATTTCTTTCTTTTAAAATATTATTTTAAAACTTATCAAGAAGTGAAAATAGATTTATAAGTAAAGATTTAAATCTAAATTAGTTAAAATATAATTAGTTAACATCTAAATTTTAATGGGACCAAACAACAATTACATTAAAGAAATGCTTTGTATGATTCTTATAGTCATTAATTACTTTATGTTCCTTAATATTATTTTAATAGAATGCATTACGGAATAAGTGCAGATGATTTTAAAAATATTTACATTAAGAAATTTAATAAATTAGTATCAGCATAATGACAAAACATTGATTTATCAACTTATGAAATGAAATAATTTTCATTTAATTCGAAAATAATTTTAAGTTATAACTATGAAAGCTTTTTAAATATATTAAATTAATTAATAAGCACAAATATAAGTATTATTATATTCACTCACATTATAACTAAATTATATTTTTGTGTTTTTTTTTATAAAACAAAAAGTAATATTAAAATAAACCAAGTTTATAGCTAGTCAATATTTATAAAAATAAGTTTAAGACATTTTAGAAAAATAAGAAACGAATCATTATAAGATAATTACAATTACAGAAAAGAAAAATTGACTACTTAAAAAAAAATTCAATTCAATTAAATTCTTTTTAAGTTAAAAAAATATTAACGAGAATACTTCATTATGGCAAAAAATAATTAATAAAAGTGTACTATAATATTTGTTTGAAATAGTCATTAAGCTAGAAACTAAAGTAATCCTTCAATACCTAATATCCATTTAATATTCTTTACTCTAAATAAGGCTATTTTAATGCTGCTATTTAAGATGATTAGATTTTGTATTAAGCTTCTAAATTAGATGCAGACTTAATTTAAAAATTACCTAGGATAACGCAGTATTAACTTTTTGAAAATAGATTAATGGTAAGAACTTAACCGTATAAAATTTTAATCAGTTTAATTTGTGAGGATAAAGGTTTTAATTGTTATATATTGTTTATTTAGCATATGGTTCAATTTCAGAAAAATATAAATTTTTAAAGATTTAAATAATGAGAAATAATCTTTAGATAGCATTTTTATCGATTGCTAATTAAAATAAATTAAAAATTTCTAGAAAAACACTCACATATTTGGCGTTGTTAGCTTAGTTACAATATAAATGTTAATGAAAATTAAATAGATATTAAAATATATACATAATTTCATACAGTTTAGCATATATTCAGATTCAATAACTGACAGCTGATGAACTATTGAATATTATAATATAGAATTACCTGTTTCTATGGAAATACAGATTACTATATTATATTCAAATCATCCGCATACATAAAATCGATTCTATTAAACCTTTAAGTGAAACAGTATTTAAAAGTATTTGAAATGAAGTATTTAAAAAAATTGTATTGTTTCCGAGAATTTACCCAGTGCAAAAAAATAAATAAAAATTTTTATTTTTAATTGAATTTATACGATAACTAAACGTTACCTAAACCATTTTATTACATAAATAAACTCATAAAATAACACTAACAAATTACTATTATATACTTTACTCGGTACACATTACCTCGGATAATCGGGATTCAACTATATAACTATCCGATCTAATGTAAAATTTTATATGTTATTTAATTAATAATATTAGATGTATTAATCACAAATGATTGTAATTAAGTTAAATTTATAAGTATTAATGAACAAATTCAAATGAAAAGTCGTATACTCTATTCAAAAATAAAAATAAAATGATAATTGGTAACGATGTTTACTATTATTTCCAGTTATTAATTGAAATAACTTCTAAAGAATAATTTTTAAGTTAATATGTTTTGACAGATTGAACTAGCTATAAATAACTAGTAAAAGTTGAAGTATTTTTAACTTTTAATGAGTACCACTAGCATCATATTAATTGGTGGAACTGGTGTTTCTGCCTACTTCTTAGTTCATTCTTCAGTTAGAACTCAACTTTTAATCTTTAGAAATAAGAAGTGTATCTGTTTTGAAAGTTTTTCGAAAAATATCGTTGTTCGCTCTAAATACTATTTAACGTTCTGTTTTTTAATTAATACACAATAATTACGTCTGTTTTTATTAATGTATTCTTTTAATTTTAACGATAAACCAACATATTTTTTTATTTTAAAAGAAGCAATGAAATTTTTTATATCGAAAATAAAATAAATTATTAAATTTTGCATTTCGAATCTGTTTCTTTATTCTACAAATGAGTTGATGCTTTCTTTCTCACAAAAGAAAAAGTATGTACTGTAGCCTACATACTTCGTAGAGGATAAAATAACAAGAAAAAAAAGGATTAAAAAAGTTCTGATAAATATGGAACATTCATTTCCCAATCAATTTTTAAAAAATTTCTATAATAATAAGCAACCAAGATTAAATAATAAACATTTGAATAATGCCATTGATTGTAGCTTTATAACTTTTAAATATAAGTGAATATATTAAAGTGTGTGAAGGTTTCTTGTTCTGAATTGCCTACTTTTATTATTTAACAATGTTTTTTAGGAAGGTTGTTCCAGGCTTATCGCTGGTTCTAATGGAAGAAAGAAAACTAAATTTTGTATCCAGTGAAATTAGAGAATGAATACATTTAGGGAATTGAATAAATGAAATTAGGCAATTAAATAAAAATAGGAAATGAAAAAATAAACTAGGTCTATTGTATTAACTGTTTACATAGAATTAAATATAAACAATGTTTCAAGGTTTTTTTTCTTTTTGTTTTTATTCAATACATTGCTCGTTTTGAATATGATCACCGTCAAACAAAATAAATCCCCTTATAGAAATTCATGTTGAACACGATTCTCAGCGTTTCTTTACATTATCTCAGTATTACATCTTGTATATTCCATATTTTGTAAATTCTATATATACCAAAAGTATATATTTTTCGACCACCCACCTACGACTCATGAGTAATTTGACCCATAACTCAAAAAGTTTGGTCATCATTGCACTAGCACGTAAAAAAAGCTGTGATCACTTTAAAGAGATATTTTCTTTCCTGCAGTGATGTGGAAGTTAACCTGCCATATTAGCAAAGCATGCCTACATATCTGAAGACCAGAAGAGGTGTATTATAGTACATGACAAAATGTCATCCAAATAACAAAAATTTATCAAAATGACCATGACAGAAAATTAGCCGTAGGATCAATTTTTCAGTTTTAATATTTTGTTGACTAATCTTGATTTTTTAAATACTTCGCAGTCTGTTTGACATGCTATCAGAGTCGGATGAATTAATCGCTTTGATTGTATTTTGTAAACCGAACTGATATTAACATTAGCGAATACTTAAAAGGGTTTATTGGAGAGCGACGAACGAGTAAACATCATAAATCCTTTCGAGTGTAGAAAAGGATTGGTTTGTCTGCATTTCAGTATTTTGTATATATCTGCAACTTGGCTACAATTAAGATTCCCTATCAATGATGGACTTTTTGATTCTTAGTTTGTCGGATTACGTAAAATAAATAGGAGAAAAGCGAGAAGAGTAGAGTCGAGATATTGATCAGACAGAGACTTACGGATCCAAGAAGAAGCGATCTGGATTGGAAGGTTAGAAGGAAGAGGTCATCAGCAGTACCGTCGGGGTGCGAGAGCATCGAGTTTGGTAGGGGTTGAGAAGAACCCTGAGATTTTGTAGGAAATTGGAGAAAGCAGAAAGATTCCCTTTCTTGAAGATTGGCTACGTGTATTGGCAAGCAACAGGTTTCTCTAGTAGGACAGAACGGTAGCGCTTACATTAGAATAAATATTAAGCAATAATAACCCATAGGGCAAATATCCTTACAGCTGGTCCAGTTGACGTGAAACATCCATTCTGTACTTAAGCTACCCAAGAACGGTTTCGTTAAAATCTGTAGAGGTAACGTTCCATTGTGTAAATTGTGTAAATTTGTAAATCAATTAGTCTTAACTATAAGTAGTTTGAACCTGTATATTATATCATTGTATACAGTTGGATTCTGTATATTAATAGGACAAGTCCTATTAATATACAGAATCCATCGTAGACAATGATATAATAAAGAATTTAATAAGGACATAGAGGCAGAAAAAATTAGTTTGAACCTGTGTTTTCCGGAGAGTGATTGTAACCATCGTTCAGTGGACAAACGAGCGGACTCGTTACATTTTATACACCAGAAAAATTTTTACTCATGGCAAGAAATAAGGCCTGTATTTTTTACGAAGCAGGTTTTCCTAAGCATTTATGATTGCAGTTTTAAATTCGATTATTGTGCTGTAATCAGGATGATTGCTGTAAACCGCATGTGCTAACATTCTCCAAACATTCTCGATGGGTTTTAAATCCTACTTTTAATTAAATTTAACTACTTTACTATCTGAACCGTATGAACAGGAGAATTACCATGCTAAAAAATCTGTTCATTTCTTGCTATAATTTGTCCAAAATGTAGAAAAATAGTTTCAACATGTACAAATACAGCCTTTTAAAAATTTTAAATTGCAATTTCTGTCATATCCTATCGCTCCCAAACCATTACTGAACCATCACTTTGTTGTCTTTTCGATAAAATTGGATCTTCTTTGTGGCAATCATGAAAATAATATACATATTATTTTCACGATCATATTATCCATTTGGATCATCGAGATTAAATTTTTTTTTTTTTTTTTTGTCTGAGAAAATAACATTTTCCATTCGTCGATGAAGTTGATATGCAATCTTCCGCAAATTGAAATGTTTCCTTCCACTAGTGCTTTTTATTCGGTGGAGATTTGTATTAAAATTGTTCATATAACGTGTTTACAGTCCTTAAGAACACGCTGTACGCTTCTTAGCTTAACCAAAATTTTAACATAATTTTTTATTTCTCTAACTGTTTTGCTGGAGTTTGATGCAGCTCTAATAATTCAACGAGCTGTGTGTTCATCAAGAGCTCGCGGTCTTCCACGCCACACTTTTTAGGATTTTTAAAATAATTCTTTACGACTTTCTGTTGAAACGACGACCAATCTCATGATTTGAAAGATTTTGCGACTTCAGAGCATCAATTTGCCCTTTTCCGTAATCAGATAAAACAATGTGACGTCTCATTTCTAAACGATGATGGATAACCATTATAAACTGAAATTTTTCTTCGTTGAACAGTGGGAACGAAGTTGCTTGTGAAAAAACGGAAAATTCTGCCCGTTCTAATTGTCACAATTTTTAGTAATTTACATAAATGCAGCTAATTTTTTGTCGCGTATAAGAATGTATAAGAATTAAGCTTTCTCGCCGAAGGTAAATAATAATTATGAAAAATTATTTCGAATTACTTCGTTTACTAAATGTCAATTATCAGTTTAATGATTTGAAAAGAAGAAAAGATAATTATTAGCATACATTTATTGAGCAGAAAATTTTTAGTCGCATACTTCTAGCTTGTAACGACCTTTCTGGAACACACTGTATAGTCGCATTTAATATTATACTGTATAATTTAGCAATTTGAATTTATTTCTGATAACTGTTAAAATAATTTTGATTATAATTTTAAAAATAATCGCGGAATCTAAATATTTACTTGTTTATCTGAAAAAGCTAATAAATATTGAATGTCTTTCAATGCTTAAAATTTATAAATATTGCATTATTCAGTGCATTTTGTTAGGAAATTGTACAACGCCCATTTTGTAATCTTCTAATTGCTTTCATATAATTTACGATTTATATAATTTAATTTTTTCATCGTCTTTTGCTGTTTACCTTTATGATATTTAAGAAATATTTATCCAGAAACAATGAGATTGAGAGCATTTAATATGATATAAATCTTTCTGTTGCAAAAACAATTGTGGCAATATTGACTCTTGCTGTTTCTTGGTGAAATCACAAGTCAATATTGTTCATAAGAAGTATATATAAGAATTTTGTGTAGTAGACTTATATAAAATCATCATTAAAATTACATATAGCTGCTCGATTAAAAAGTTCTTTATAAATTTAACTAGAAAGCAATTTTATGCTACGAATATAAGTATTTGAGTTTATTTAACTTAATGAATATAAAAAGCTTTATCATCAACTAATTTTATCAAGTTTAAGCTATTGAATATTACTATTATTAACATATCATACATTACTTTATTATCGAAACTTGATGAATATTTTTCCCCTATTATCTCTAGAACGTCCATAAATTTTTTTTCGTACCATTCAGCATTAAAATGAATGACGAATTTTTATTCAAATTCTTAACCTTATTTTCAAATACTTCTCTATTAATAAATCATTTCATTTAGGATATTAATCGACATTTCTTTATTAATCACCATCAAATGAATATTCTCAAATTTAGTAAGATGATCATTTATACAAAAATCAATATCTTGCTTTACGAAATTTTCTCGGTGTTTCAGATCGCTATCAGATTATTTTCTAATCGAAAAACTGTAATTAATATAGAAAATTCATGCATGTCATTTAATAATAATTAATAAGAGAACATTACATCTTAAAATTTTACATTATTACATTCTTATTATGTGTAAAATGCACTGTAATATAAATTAAGATAAACTTTTAAATACATTTATCTTATTTCAGCATAATGTAATTTTCATTATTATCTTTTAAATTTATTTTATAAAGTAAATTCTAGTTAATTTATTTATTTTAAATAACTAATTTAAATTCCAAGAAACTGATGTTATAATCTTATTATTGAGCGAAGAATACAGAGCTAATGCATGCTATTTATAGATATTTTTATAAAAATTTTTTACTAGGCTTATTAAAGAAATAGGTTTTCTTTGCGACAAAAAGCTTATTCATTTTGATTTATAAAATAAATAACTAATAAATTTAATAGTTCATAATCTTCTAAAGAAAGTAAACTTTAAAAGAAATGGAAATTACGAAAAATAGAATTCAGAAGAAAATACTTGTATTTAATGACTATAGTTTTTAAATTTTATTTTTGAAACATAGAAGCAATTAATTTTCAATTTCTGATGTAATTTATTTTCGATTAACTTTCATTCGGTTAATTGTTAAATTTTTTTTACCTTTACATGTACAGTACATTTTTGATTTTATTGGCAATTAAGTTATTTATTTATTTATTATATTTATATTTAGAATTGTAATAAAATTTATTTAAAATTATATTAAAACATTATTTTATATGTTTTATTTTCTTATTCAAAAGATTTTCTTAGAACATTGTTTTATATTTTCCTTAAAACACAAGGAAACATTTATATAATTATATAATAATTATCAATTAAAACAATTAACAATAAACAGCATAAAACGATAGAACAAAAAGCTATAAACAATATTTAATTGTATATATACGTGTTATATATATATAAATCTAAGCAAGATAAAATTTTATAACTATCAAACATTATGTATATATAGTAATTATTTTACAGGAATATTCTGGAAGGAAAGAAAACAAAACTTCTCAGCTAAGTAACATAAGTTGACAGAAGTCAGACACTAGTGGCCAGACTGAACGATATCATGTGTCAGACTTGACAGAGCGAGACATTAGAGAACTGATCACTTCCTAATTACGACGGATACAAATGTACGCAATAACACGAACAGCATCTAAATTTAATCCAATTTTTAACAAATGAATGATATTTGTTACTAAAAACGTTCTTCTTGTCTCATTTCTTTTTAAAAATCTCATTTTATATAAATCTTTTTCTCTTTACAAACTTTTCATTCAATCACTTATCTCAGTATTTGCAACGAATGCGCTAATAACACTGTGTTTTATATTTAATAAAGACCATTATTATCATGAAAACGTGATAAAAATTATAAAATGTATAGAAACAATGAAACGCAATCTATTATGTCAAGTTTTATTTAATAATCTTTGCTAGAAAAGGTTTCGATTTTTGTGAATAATGCTTAGAGCATTTCTAGTTCTTCTAAATTGAATTTGCTACACCTTGTAAACTTGTGTACAAATATCACAATGAAATGCACATTTTTCAAGTTCACATGAGAAGCTAACAGATGAGACTAAACGATTTATTTAACAAAAGCTTTGATTTTCCTTTTCCAACAAAATTCTGGTGAATTGTAAAACTTGCTACATTTTGCATCATTAAAAAAGTATTCAAACTATATTTTTAAATATATTCTTTTGTAAGAAATAATAAATTTAAATTTATTCGAACAAATATAGTGTGAAATTTAAAAGAATAAAAAATAAATGAGGATTTTAATGACATTTTAATAGTCACTAATAAATATTTATGAGATAAAATTTTATGAATGAAGATTTAAAAAATTTTGATAGACTAAAAAATTAATTTACATCTTTCTCACTTTAAATAACCTTTACCCCACCTTTTACAGTATATATTCACATTATCGTAACAGTAAGATTCGAATTTTCAACAGTATTTTATTGTTTAACTTGTCTATGAAATTTAAGTGTAATTGTTGAATTTTCAAATGAATATTTTAGTGTATTTTCAGATATAACTTCTATCAATAGCAGGAAACGGAGTAACTTCAGATAGTTTATCAAAAATTAACAAATAACTAGAAATTATAAAAAATAGTGTGCATGATTAAGCATGTAATTATTTAATTTATAATTCAGATATTTAAATACGAAAAATGATGCTTAAACTTAACGTTATTAAAGATAAAATATTTATTTATATTCAAAAGTAAGATATTCATGCACCATCCACAACTTGACATTTAATTATAAAAATGAAAAATAAAATTATTTCCATTAGTATTAATAATTTTGAATATCAAATTTATTAATCCACGTAGACAATATATTTTCTGAAATTATTTAATCTAATTTGATTAATAATAAAAGTCACTTTACGAGTGCAATTCGACAAAATAATTTCGAAGGAAAACAAAAGTTGTTGTTCATTATATACTTACATATAAAAAACTGTATCAAAGACGTTTCCTTATCTCTTCTCGGAAAGAGATAAAAGAAAAACCATTTACATGATTGAAGAATTAGAAAAAACATACTTAGATTCTATATTTGAAAAATAATTTACAGATTTATTCAATGAATCACCGTTAATTATAAATTTTAAAAATTATTTTTGTGGAAAACATTAATATTGATTTTAAATATATTTATATCGATATACATATATATTCAACAGAATAGCTATATTCGATTTTTTGAATACAATTTTAATATTCGGATAAGAAACATATAAAAGAATGTGTTATCAGACAGTTGGAAAGAGTGCGATAGTAAATGGTCAGACAGATAGCCAATGCAATGTGACAGATACGAATAGCTAGCAATCTTATTTTTCGTCAGAATAACTCTTGTTCCCATTAAATTTCAAAACTTTTTAATACTGTATAGCAGTATTTTTCCAAAGTGAAAATGGTCATTCTATAATATATATTTTAGTAAAAGTATTTTAAATATAAGCAAGTTTAATCCTAACTAAATTAAATTGCTAGAAACTTTTTACATCTATTTTTATAGCTTACATTAATTAATTTTACATTTATTCTTTATTCGTTTAATGACTTTTTTGAGTAATTATAGCAATATTTAGAAAGGCGTTGCGTATATTAATTAACATAAACTTATGTTAATATAATCAATTGTAATAGAAATAAATAGAAGTTTTTATCAGAAAAATTCTGTGACTCAAAGGCTAGTCATCTTTTAGACAGAAAGTTAGTGTGTTTTGTTCATTCTGTCTCTCCATCAGATGTCAAGGATTTTATCTATCCGAAAGTATTAACCTAATGGCGATACATCTAAAATAATAGTTCGCTTATCGTATAGTGTTTTACTAAAAGACAAATCGATCGTTTCGACATGCTTTACTCACCTCATACGAAACTTATCTGATTTATATAAGGATCATAAAATGATTATAGGCATTTTTTCCCCTTTATGAAATTACAGAGTACTTAAGAATTATTTTTATTAACACTCTTTCAAAAAAAATAACAAAAAACAGGTATGACGAAACTATTAATTATACGTAAATCAAAAGATGTCATCTACATAAAAAAATAATGTTCGGAATCTGCATATAAATTACATAATTAGATAAGATCACTTTGATATACAAAAATTGATTAAATTATTTTTTAAAGCTCTCACGAGTTTCTGCAAATTACATTAATTGGCAATGGTATAATGAAGAATATTTTATAATCTTCGTTATATAATTTGAAATTGGATATTAAGTTGTTGCAATTAATATTCAATGACGAATGTCAGGTTTTAAATTTAACTAATAATAAAAGAAAATTGTTTTATCAAAAGTTTTATTCGTACACCAAAGTAATTTTTTATCATTTGAAAAAGAGAAAAATTATTCTCTAGATCATCTTATTTTATAACAAAACTCACAAAATTCTATAAAATTGTTTTTATAACGTTCTCTTCGAGTATCTTTTAAAAAATAACGTCACTTAGAAGACTATCTTGTAGTTCCGCTATAGTGGATAAATAGCCATTTGAAAGCTCAGAAGTGTACGGTGGATGTAAGTCGATCTGATAGCCTACACGTTCAAGCTTTAAGGTTTATATATATATATATATATATATATATATTGATAATACTTTAAGGATAACTTGCAACACAGGTATAATGTTTTCAGCATTTACGAAACTTATATACACAAACATTACATAAGTTTAAAGAAACTTAATGTAAAGATGTCGGTATTTACAAAATATTCGACAAAATCAAATATTTGAAAACAATTTTAAGTAATATTCTATTTACATTTCTTTTTTCAAAATAAATTAATAGAAATTATTAGAAGTTATAAATATTAGCTTAAATTAGAAGATATATTTTGCTAGCTTTTAATATTTACAAAAATAATTTGCAACAATAATGAAGAATAAATAAAGCTTTAATTTAATTACTAAAATTTAAAACCATGAGTTAGGAACATGACAGACTTATTTAATAATGGCAACAATAATAAAATCAATCAAAATCATAATCCTCATAATATATGTAATAACGTATATCAGCGTACGAAGATGCTATTTTGTATCTATTCGGCAAGCCACAACTGCTATTATGGTTCCGTTCTTAGTGATTTATTATTGTTACGTTATAGATATGTATATGTATTGTTGTCATACAGCATGTTAAGATTTATAATGAACTATTTAGTATGCAAATAAGTCTTCTGCATGCTTTTAATGCACATTTATTTACAAATAATTTCATTAAAAATTAAAATAATAATTACTACTATTAGAATATTTTCATAATTATGTTCATAATACAAATTTGTGAATTTAAATAAAGTTTGAAATAAATTATTTCAAATTAATTTCAAACTTACGCACTTACTTTTAAAAATTAATTAATTTTTTCAGTTTAATAACTATTTAAATTAATTATTTATATGTGTTTTACAATTATGAAACTAAAATAATATTTTATTCTATTCTAATTTATTAAATTTCTACATAAGCATAAGCTATTAACAAATTATATTTTATACAAGACAAGCTTGTTAAATATATTATTTTATTATGTTTAAAATATATAGAATACAATCAGATATAATTTTAACTCGAACATGAAATCGCGAAGTTGGTTTCAGCATTTCTCATCTTTCGTTAAAGGAATTTATGATTCTGCTCATTAATTTAACAGTTGCCTATGAAAGGAGATGGTGGTAATTAAGCAAGTTACAATGCTATAATTAACTGGATAATTCTTTCTCGGCCGGACTGACAAGCACAAATGACGATAAGTAATTTTTTTGTAGGCCTAAATCATTATATTAAACATTAAATTTTATTCAATTAAAGAAATAATGTAATTAGCTTATCTCAAAATGCAGATACTATAAAAATATAAGTATTGAATTTCAAATTTTCTAAAAGATTACATAGAAAAAAATGAAAGTTTTATAACTTTAATGCTAATAACAAAATTAAAATTCAAATAGGGATAATTAAAACAAAGGATTTTAATTTTATTTCTAAATTAATTCCGCTATCGTATATAGGCTATAATTATTTCACTCGAAATTCTAGTTAAAATGGAAATTCAATATTATAACTGAATAAAAATTATGTGAATCAAGTGATAAAAATGGAATATTAAGTCGGTGGACTTTTAAAGAAAATTGTTAAACTTCTTTAATAAGAGGAGAGCTGTAAATAAAACTAATCACTCCGAAATTAAATCTCTTTTGTTATCTTTATTAAAGCGTAAAAATGCAAACTATTGTAAAATAGCTGCTATCCAGTTTAATGGGGTGAAAATCGAGTTACGTTATCTGACAGTTTTGCAAAGATCAAAGAAAACTGTTGAAAGTAATAATCGATTGCTAAATATTTTTGTTTTGATACATTTTTTGGGTGATGTGTAAGCTTAAGAATAGCTTTTATTTAAATAAATTTGTTATTCTTATTTCCTTAATCGGTTAGTCAATAATAAGCATTAAAAATACAAAATATAGACATTGAGTAATCTTATACACAAGAAAAATAAAAATGCGTGTATTATATAAACAAATTAAATTTAAATGTTTAAAAGGTAGAAAAATGAAAAGTTCCGAAGACATTGATGAAGTGAACATAATATATGTGTATAATATATTAATTTGCATCGATACAAAACGAAGTACTGCTGACTTATCAAACTGTAAAGCGTCACATATACCAAAATAAAAATCGTAATTTTATTAATTGCTACTTTTTATAGTTCAATTTTATAAAATTAAAATAATGCTAAAATTTTAAATATTTTCTTATAAAAAAAATCAAATAAAATCAATCAAATTAAATCAATAAAAGTAAAATTTATCAAATCAATATCTTAATCTTATTATATTTTATTTAATCGTTATAAAACAATAATTTAAAATGTATTAAATTGAAAAGTTAAAATTTAAATAGCTAAAAATGTTGTAACATATATCAAATTTGATATATAAATTACTAATCGTTTGCTAGAAGTATTTATCTTCCAGAAAAAAAATTATTCTTTCTAAATGATCAAATTGGCATAAATAACAAGTATTAAATTTTTATTTAAACATTCAAATAATCTAATTTCTACGTGAAACTATTGCTCGTTTAAAGTAAAGAAAAACTTTTATAAACTGATTATTATTTTCAACACTAATTTATTACATTGTAATGTACAAGAAAGCACGTGTTTCTATTAACAACAAGACAAATGAACGAAATTACGTCTTTAGTTTGCATAGCTTATAAACTTATTATTTAATGAAATATACAGAAATGCACAGTTAAAGAATCAGACCTGTATGATCCTAATTAAATTTGAATCAGATGCATATTTGAATTTTTAGGATTTTATCAATACACATATTTTTCTTCTGAATTTTTGAGATGTATGTAACGTATTTTATAATATCAATAAAATATATTTCAAATTCAATTTATTATCATAAAAGAGTTTTCTCGGAGTATCGTATATTTTTTGGTGATAATCTTAAAATATACCGAGAACATTTTTGATAAAATACTTTTGTAAGTAAAGAGCTTCTAAAAATATATCATTCTAAAATAATTAAAAAGTAAGCTTAATGGAAATAAAATTGAAATAGTTTTTTATATATCCGGTGTACGATACTTCGAAAAATGAGATAACTTTGGTAAGTCACATAAATGTTAATATCATTGAAGTACAGTCATTTGTTGTTCATTTTTGAAATTATCATTTTGAATTTAAAATTTTGAAAGAAAAAAAAAATTTTAAATTGCAGAATACTTAACGATTTTCAATTTTAAAGTACTTTAATATTACTAGTTAAATTAAAGATAAGGTTTAATATGATATCGTCGTAATATGATCATTTCGAGTGATGAAATGTTTTATGAAATTATGTCCAACGTTGTTGATTATGATGAACAAAATTATGGCGATTTTAAAGTTTTAATAGCGTGATCATTTTCTTATAAATGTCTGTGATGGATATCCCAAATATATTTGCTTTTTAGAAAACAATTAACGTAAATTAAACCAACATAATTTAAAGATAAAGTTTGAGAGATCCTCTTTCTGAAAATGAACTTTGTAAACGAGCAAAAAGCGAATATAAAGCGAACTGATCAATTAGTTTTAATAAATTATTACACTTAATTATGTTGATTCTTATAAATAGTATTTACCAATATATGTATAAAATACTATTTGGTAAATACTATATATTATATAGGCCTATTGATATATACTATTAGTAAGAATCAGTATAATTTAATATTTTTTAAGACTAATACTTATGATTCTTTAGTTTTATATTTGTAATTTATTCGTATTGTAATTATTAGTATTTTATAGGCGTTTAATAAGCAAAATATTAGTGCGTTTGCGCAGTGGTATTTTTCGTTATGCTTACAAATTTTTAAATACAGTAGTGTAATGTTATGGCGTTCTCGCGCTCATTATACTTATACATGAGCTTAGTAGGAATGAATCATCACGGTAATTGGCTGTAGATGTCAAGTGACTTTGACGTCACTGTCTCTCTCTCTTTCTCCTGTATAAGCACATATAATTATTTCCATTAGCCTGTGTTTATGTCGTATACTGATATATACAACATAAACACAGGCTTGCGTGTATGTGTTGTGATCTCAAATATACGTATTTATAAAATTAACATATAACTACGAGGACCATTATGTACTTAGTAAATTTGTTCATAATTATTTACGATGCTACTTTTAGCTAATGTATCATTTTCCGCAAATCATCATATTATAATTTAGTCTTAGAAAAAAAAAAAATCTTACTAGCTTCGCCAGGCCATTTTTATGTCGATTCTATATAACGTAATCATATGCTTTTTCTAGGGGGAAAAAGACGTAGCGACGTCAAAATCAAGTGACAGTTGAAGCCAATTACCGTGATGATTCATTCCTACTTCTAAATGCATGCATACTTAAACGTTACATTTTGAAAACGAGACTTATGGCGGACGATGAATCATAACTTCAAGGTAGTAGTAACGTAACAAAACGAAATTATTAACCGAGAAATATTCAAATGATCAAACCTAAACGTTATATAAACCTTGAAAATTTTGGATCCAAAAGAATTAGAAAATTATTTTGTATATAAGTCTATGCAGAGAGTTCTAAAGGGGCCCGGGTGCAAGAAACTATTTGGGCCCAAATGTTTTTCTAAAATAAAAAAATTTACAAACACGAACATATATTAATGCATGTTTATTTAAAGCGTGATTTTGTTCTTGCTAATACATTAATTACTTCAGAAAAATTACTAAAAATACTGCATTCTTGATAATGTTGGGGCCCCCTCAATCGCGGGGCCCCGGTGCGTAGCATCCGCCGCACCCCCAGATGGCAGGCCCTGTATATAAGTCTATGCAGAGAGTTCTAAGGAACAGGAATGATTATATCACATTATGAAGTTTTATATCAAAAATGTCCCAAATGCCAATTTCAGATATATGTTTAGATTATATTCATGGATAACTAAGTCTTTTAACGTCAGAAAAATGAAACAGTGTCTTCTTCTTGCTTGTTATGTCTGAAAAAATTATGACACTTTTTTGCTACATCTTATTGGCTCGTTATAAGCATCATTCCAATTAAGCACTATTCCAATTGGCTACCGTTACAACCTTATAACGAAAGACTTCACTTATAACGTTATGACTGTTCATAAGGTTAGAACGAAGTACGTACGTTATAACGGAAAATACCCATGTGAAAATTTGCTACTATTATACTGTAAAATTATATATTATTATTAAATTTTCTATTTCAAATAATGTAAATTCCATTATTATTAAACCTATAATAATCAATTTACAAATCGATTTCAAATTCCCTTTAAATTACTAGAAAAAATAAAAGCTTTTATAGATTTAAATAACTGCAATAAATGCTTTTTACTAATCAAACATAGTTTATTCTCACACTAAAGAACAGAGGAAATGAGATAACACTAAAAGATGACGGATTTTATTGTATAAAATGGCAGAAAAATTGTTCGTATTATTCCGAGAAGAAAAAAAAGAAAGAAAAGAAAAGAAAACCTTTGCTTTATTAATCTAATGACTTTATTTATGAAGTGCTCATTAAATGGGTTTAATTGCAGGAAATTCACTCGTAAAGTAATTTGAATTAACATAATTCTTATTTAATTTCAAATAAATAAAAATTTGAATTCAGCTTATAAAAGTTCAGCTTTATAATGAAAAATTGTTTCTAGGATTACATTCAATAACAAAGCCAACATTTATTTAATCTAAAAAAATTATACTGATTGTTTTTTTTTTTGAAGAACTGCAATACAAAATAAAATTTTATTTATTAAAATTATGTAAAATACATTTGTATATGTATATTAATTTTCACTTATTATGAATATAAATATTTAAGACTAGTGATGAAAATTTACTTCATTTAATTATACACATTAAGTTTATTTACATTTAATAATAATTACTTTAAACAAAATGTTATGAATATTCATGATATTTAAAATTTCGAATTTTTCAAGAAAATTATTTTAAAAAGGTTAAAATTTTTATAAAACATTAAAATAATAATAAGTACGAGTAATTTTAATATTATTTATTTTATTAAATTACATACAATGATATAATTATATACTGAACAGCCTTTTATTTCTCATAATGAGACTAAATTCACTGTCACTCTAGCTGTGTCACTGTGATCTAGCATAAATTATTTTTATAAATTAAAATTATTGCTAAAAATTGAATATTTTTATATTAATTATTCGCTTTTCTTAATAAATTGTCATTTAAAAACGGTTTGAAATATAGTTATTGAAGGAACAGAAAATACATCGAAAAGATATGGGTTTAAAAACTTAAATTCCATTACAAGTTTTTAAATCCAAATTAAAGGGGAAAAAAACTAATTTTTCTTCTTTGATTTATTTTTGATCATTCATAACACCCACATAAATTAAAAGACCTCGTATCTAATAAATTAAGAATGAGTATCGATAAAATACTAACAAATAATTAATTTTTAAAGTAAAAGCATTAATAGAGAATAAATCTGTTTAAAATGATTACAGATTTAATAAGCGTACATATTTTATAATACAATTTACGAAAAAAAAATTTAAGTACTTAATTCAACATGTAGTTATTTTATTATCAAGTGAAAAATTTGAAAAAACTGAAAGGCCATAAAATATAGCCTTATCCAAAAGAAATTTATTTATTGTCGCTATTTTTAAAAATCATGTTGTAGAAGTTTTTTTGGACAGGTTTCAAAAATAGATTTACCGTCATATACTGTTACATGTCTTTTATTAATAAATTTTATAATTGTAGCATGTCTTTTGTAGCAAATCACGCGAGCAATATCTTAATTTCTTATTAAAACATTTATAAAAACGAGTCACATTACGATTGTTATTAATGCATCACTTCACATTTTATAATCTAAAAGCAAATTTTATTTCTTCTCATAACGTTTGTCTAGCGTTAAAAAATGTAAAGGAAAGAAAGAGAAAAAAATGGCAAAGAAATAAAATAAAAAATATAGAAAATCGAATACGAATCGTTATATTAGAAAGCTAAAAGTCAACAATATTCATCCATTTATATTTTATTTGTAAGAAAATTGCTTCATTTTCTGTATGATAAAATATTCATGAAATACTAATTTAGAATTTGAACTAATAATTTTTTTCCATGAAATCCTTTTAGAATTCATTCCCATTTTGTAAATATAAAAACTTAGTCCCATCAAGGAACCAATTACATTTTTTTGTTATTTGACTATGCATTAGAAATCCCAAAAAAAGAAGGATTAATAATCGATAACAGAAATATGAGAGTTGTTTTGATTTCTAAATAATTCTCGTTGCAAGTTAATTAGAATTTTTTGTACGCAGTTAATATGAAATCAATTACATGCTAAGACGAAGAAAGATATTTATATTTTTATAGAAAATATATCTTAAGTCATATAAGTTAAGTTGGACTTGCAAGTAATTAAATTTATACGTTTAGACACAAATTAAATACGAGATAAATAAGTAAATGATATAGAAGTAAACAAATATGATCTTGACTGATTTGCAATAAAACTGTTTTTAATTTGGCTGGATAAAAATTGTTGATAATGTATAAAAGAATAATTTTAACGGTATAAAATAAATTTAAATTCACAATATTTAACATTAATTGTAACAATAATTGTCTAACAAATTAAAATTTTGAAAAAATTCTATTAGAAATAAAAACGTGATTTATATTCTATTTTGATTTATAATATAAAAGAGGATATAAATTTAGATTTATTCGAGTTAAACAATAAATTTACACATTATCTTTAGTAATTATAATTTTATTATATCATGTAAACTGCTTAACTTTTCTAAATTATTTCGATATAAGCAAACTATCACAAGCATTAAAAATTTTCATAAAAGTTTAAAACTCTTTTTAATAGGTTAGACAAAGATAATTAGATTTTATGCAGTTAAATATGATAAATATGTAAATAATAATAAAATCTGGTCTGAATTAAACATTAAAACTATGTTTCATTTACTGTAAATTTAAAGACGTTGTTTATAAAGATATTTATTATATTAGATAATTTTTAAAATAACTTATTAAATATTCAATTATTATTATTATAAGTAAAAAAATCATCAACTCACAATATTATTTCATAAAATGAAAAATACAACTAATGTAATTATTTTACAAAACTTTGTAAAATAAAAATTTAGAGTTTTACGTTTATATTCATTATAAGTGTACAATGCGTGCATTTTTTTGTTCATTAACCTTACTTTCCATTCTTATTTGTTAGAATATTGAAAGGAGCCAATTGGGAAAAGAATCTATTCTAGAAAGAATAGAACCAGAAACTTCCTAGTGAAAGCTTGACAAGCATTCACTAGATGAACCCGATGAGGTTATTACAGCATTATAAGTAAATACTGTATATACTGTTAGTTCCTACTGTATTGTGCTTGCAATGAATGAAAATATAATATAAATAGGACAAAAGAGCATCTTATCTAAGCTTATAGAATTAAATTAAGGGAAAATTGCATAGTCATTTTCAATGAATAATATTAAGGATTTACAAAAGCAGAAATCTCAATTCGTAACGAAATTCTTCTATTATATAATAATATTAAATTATTTCTTCCTGTTTAATAAAATGTTAACATGTAGAATTAAATGAAAATTATTATTTTTCAACAAAAAATATCTTTACTGACAAACAACAGAAACTAACATAATCAAAATTTTTTATGTAGATTGTTGACATTTCGGATCAAATTATTAATAAAAATTATTGTTATAATCACGCAGAAAAATTATACTACTTGATATTAAAAATGACCAATTTTAGTATAAATTTCAAATTCTAGAAAAAATGTCTTAATTTGACTCAGTTTTGTTTCAAGCTGATAAATAAATTCATAAAAAAATTAAGCTAAAATATAATTTACAATATTATAACTAGAAATAATAAACTTCAAGAAATTATCGTTACATTTCTTTTTAAAACTTCGTTGTATAAAAGTAAATATCTTAATTTATTTTTCGATATTATAAACAGTGACAGATAAGAAAGATACGATAGTACTTTTAATATCAGCGAAGTCATTTATTATTTTTTAAAGTCTTATAAATGGTCACAAAGCAAAATAACATAATCATCTGCTTTGCATGATTTATTATCACATTAATAATTTATAGATGTTTAAGATGAGAAATATGAGAAGTGTTTATGATACAGAAATGAAAAAAATAATAAAAAAAAATTAAGAATAAAATATGAAAAAATTTAATAAAAATATTTATGAATACGTTGTAGAGATTCCTGAAATCACTTTCGTTAGTAAATTAGAGACTTATTAGTTAGAAGCATTTATAAATTATTAATGCTATTAAAGTGAATTGTCAACAAATACAGGAACATGTTGTAACATAATGGACGTATTCATCTCACCGTATATCTTAATACGTCGCATGTGCGGTTACGTATGGCAAAATCCGAAAAATGAATTAAATTTATAATAGGTACATTTTTATTCTATTGCATTATCAAAAAATTGTAGAAGACAATAGGCAATTACAGAACGGGAAAAAAGATTTTAATCTTCTTTATTACAGTAATTGTCATAGTGTCGGAAATTAACATTAATAGAAAAAAGTAATTAAATTAAGTTTATACACTTAACTGATTTACAGTCACGATTTTGAAATAAAGTAGAAATATAACTGATTAATTAAAATATAAAATTTAAATAAATCTATTCATATTAATTATTAAAACTGATATCACAGTTAAAATGGATAATAATCTATTTATTTATGAACTTTATAAAGACGACTTATCTTTTCACATAATTTTTAAACTAGTTTATATATCTGAATTTTTAATTGAAAGTGGAAGAAAAATAATGATCATAAGCAATTTGATTTACGTCTTTTAACATACAAAAATAAGTTGGGCTTCTTGTAGGGGACCGTAAGTTGGGCCCTACAAGATTATATTATTTTTTAAAGTCTTGTTTATAAATTCAATTCTAATGGGATTTATAAACAAGACTTTGAAAAACAGTAAATTTTAATTATGTCAGAAATTGATCCCACTTTAGAATAAAATTTTATTAGAAAAAAGAAAGATTAATATGTATAGCGATAATCGTTAGAGCATTCGACACGCAAAATCTTATAGAAACTTTGCACAAAATTTAATATATTATGCTATATAGAAAGAGTTTTCTCAATCAATTATTCTTAAATGTATAAATTAGGTGTTAACTGTTAATAAATTTTAGATCCAAGTTTATTAAATAAAAAACGACTAAAGATGCCATTTTTCAATTAGAGAGTATTCACCGATTTCAAAGTCGCAACTTTTCAGAAAAAAAGAAAATATCTCATCAATTTTTTTAATGCTTTGTTATCAGCCCTCATCAAATTCGCTCAGTCACTACAAAATCGCTGGTTTAGACGGGCAGATATACAACTTTAACGACTCCAATAAGTACTCTTGCATGAATGCAATGGACTCATATAAAACTAACCTCAACTAAATTTAGACTCGATAAAACAAAATTTTTTCTCTCGAAATTCCATGTACTGACATATTAAAAATCAGTGTTTAATTTATGTTATGATATAAATATAAAAAGTTCAGAAAGAAAAGAAATATATATTTAAACAGAACTTGTAACAAAATTTATTACAAATGCTTGAATGAATTTATTTAAGTTAAATAAACGTTTTATCTTCGATAAGGTAGGGAATATTTTTTAATGAAAAATTTACTCAACGTGAACTGAATAAAAATTGCTAAATGTAATTATAATAATGTAAGAGAAATTATTACAGATAATTTTGATAAGATGTGACATGAACCTTAACAAAGAAGTGGAAATGGCATTAGAATAGTACTGAATAATAAATACGCTTTTATGCAAATAAAATTCTTTTTAAACATTCACTATTTTTAGACACAAAGACGCTTTTCTAAATAAAAACAGTGTTATTATTCATATCACGATTCATTCATGATAATGAACTTTAAATAAAAACTAAGAAACAAAACAGAAAAATTTAATTAAAAAAAAGAGTTAAACTTTTACATTTCATTTAAAAAATTTAAATTAATTGTAAAGACTCTGACAAAAGAATTAAATCCTCGAAGTTTTACTAATAAAGAATCTATAAGCATAACAATGTACAGTATATTTTAGTCAAAAAATGAAATTTAGCTTCTTTCATTTTAACTTAATTAATTCCATTATAAATACGAGAATATCGTTATTTTCATTGTTGAAGAAATATAATTTATTATCTTTAAATCATTTCTCAAAGAGAAATAATTTGTTTTAATTAACAGTAAAATGATGAATAACTACGGAATTCAATTAGAACATACAAATTTGATTTTTATTAATTATAGTTTTTGTCATTTTTTTATTAGTAGTAATTTAATTTCAATATTTTAACTGAAAAATATTCTACTCAGAAAACAACAAAATAAAAATACCTATTTAAAAATTAATATTTTTAAATTAATGATTGTTAAGTTTATTGGCTCGTTAACTATTAAAGCGGCTTTAATATATCCAGATAAACAAGCCAATGATATATCCCGTTTTTTGTGAAACAGACTATGTCATTGGTTTGTTTATCCAGCTGTATTAAAGTCTCTTTGAGGCCTGGACCAACAATGGGCTAAATAAGCTCAGAATAAAATTAATTACTGTTAAAGTAATAAAGAAACATGATATACAAATTATAAATAAAATTATTAATTTTTTTCCTATATTACTATATTTTATTTTATTCTACTTATCGTTATATGAATTGATAATTCTAAATTTTCTTTAAAGTCATATAAAACATATGAAATGTTTTCGAAAATACTGTTTTTATAAAATTTAATGTCTTTACATTTTTTTATTCTTTATTGTAGTATTTAAGTTATTTAAATGCGATCTTGTCTATAAAAGTATACCTGTCTATATCTATGACTAAATTTGTATGTATTAAATTTTTTCTATAATTATATATGATTGTTAATTCAATTATTAATAATGTAAAATTAAAAAAGCATAATAGTAAAAATATATCAATATTATATATAATTAATACTTTATTTTATATATTGAACAAATAAGTTTATATGTAATGAAATAGGCCTTTAAAAATATTATATTTAGTTTAATAATATGATTCAATACAGCGCAGTCCCTGTAATCAACTGTAAGCCTACACTATTTCTTCTAATAATACTATAGTATATCAAAATATATATTTTATCTAGAAAAAAAAACAATTGATTTTTGTCTATATGTTCGTTTAATAACAAAAAAGCACAAATAAATAAAAATCATTGTCTTTCGAAGAACTTTCAAAAGGAAAATAAGACAATTGTACTATATATTTCAGTTTTTTTTTTTTTTTCTAAATTGTTGCAAAATATAATGATTTATCTCTGCAAAGCTTTGAAGTGATAAATAAATATTTGCTTCTCAAAGGATATTAATAAACAATTTAGTTTATGAATTTTACCTGCATGACTTTTTGCTCTTCATTTATATTTAAGCACGCAATAAAATTATTCTAAAATGTATGATTATTTTTGGTTTAATAAATTGAATTAAAAATGAATTATTCTAAAATTATATACTGTCAAATAATTCTCAGCATATTTTAATAAATTCTATAAAGTTAAAAAGCAGATATTTATTAAAATATTTTAAATGTATGAAATATAAAACTCATATGCATATATATATTTATAAATAATTCATAAATATGAGAGCCATAACCTCAAAGATATATTATGTGTGTTTATAAAAGTTTTCGAAAATAAAATTTTAAAATTTTATATATTATATATAAATGAAATTTATATATAATATATAGGTATAATATTTATAAAAAAATATATATATATAATAATAAATATACATTAGCTGTTTTGTATAAATAATTAATTTGAATTTTTATTATAATTTTTGTTATGTTAAAATTAAGTTTTTATATAAATTTTGGATCAAAACATTGGATCGAAAGAAAACAAATTCCTATCGACAGATACATTAAATGTGATAAAAATTAATTAATTTAGATTTAATCAATTGGTTTATTTTATTATTTATAATTTTTTTATCTTAATATATAATCTAACAATACATATATATTCAAAAGTTTTATTTAATTATTATATCTATTCAAATGATAGGTTTTATTAGTACTATAAACATTCAAGAATGGAACCGTAAGTCATTTGAAATCAAGAGTTTCGTGCTACTTTTAAATCTAAAAGCTTTTTATTTGTTGAAAGTGCTCGTAAATTTGCCAGTTTCTGTTGTCTTTGGTATTGTCCTATCAACTTATTTGTGTGCATTTATTTTTCTCTTTGTAGCTATGGTAACTAGACTTGTTCCCATTGAACTTTCACTCATGCAACGAGAATTGGACTTAATACTACTGTATAACGATAACATCCTTGTTTACATATTTCACTCTCCTCAAACAGATGACAAGTTGAATATTAACAGACTTTTCATCATTTAAGAAGAAATTTAGACTTTTGAATATGAAATCAATAGGTAATAATTTTAAATAATAAGAAGGACTAATAATATCATTATTTGATAGTTAATAATATTATCTATAAATAGCATGATTATTAAACAACCGTTGTTTTAAATCTTAAAATATATATCACAATACATAATTTTTTGTGTCTTTTCTTTTTGTGTTTTTTTTTATCATTCTGCTCTTTCACATTTCTCAAAAGTTATCCTTAACACGTGGGAAGCAACAAGTTGTGAAATATTTGCATATTATTATTTGTAATATAAAATTAATTTTACAGTTTGTAATATGACGTGGCTAATTAAATAAACTGAGGTCCAAAAGTTGCATATTTTCTTCGCATAATTTAAAACTGTCTGCTTGTTTTTCTTTTATATATCACGTACAGTACAGAATAAACAATATCATCAATTATTTACAAAGACAAATTACATTTAAAAGATTTATTTTCACAAACAGTATTTTTAATTTATTTTCTTCCATGTTTTGCTACAAGACAAAAACAATAAAAACATTTAAAGACTACGAGGACACTAGCTATAAATTCAAACATTATGATTTTATATGAGATAAAAGTATTTGAAGAGAATAAAATTTTTTATAGAATTATAATTTTTAATAGAATGAAAATGTTTAATTAGTTTATAGACAACTTCTATGCATGATAGAAAATTTCTATTAAGACAATTTTAACTTAATTGGTCATTTCTATATTAAGAAACTCGCAAAATATTTCTGTAAATAAATAAATGCACAGTGTAATAAATTATTAAATTGGATTAAGTTAGATTAATATTATGTAATATTATTCCAAAAAAACGAACAAATGAAGAAACAGAATGGAAGCGAAATTGATTTCATAAAATATGCAAAAAAGAAATTATTGTAATATATATTAAACCTTAGAAAACAGACAAGATATTATGACCTATTTAACTGGATATTCCACTTACAAATAATAGATTTCAATGAATAATACAGAGGTTTTAGAGGACTGCCGAAAAATTATCTTTTCTAAGGATTATTTATAAAATTTATACAGAGAAAAGTTAGTTTCAATCGCTAACATTAGTAATACCGGTGACACAGTCAGTAAAACAGTTAAAGAAATATAAATATTGGAACTTTCTAATTAATCTTTCGTGTTAGTGATCTGAAATGATTAATATGAAAGAATAATTAAAAATTAAAACAGCCTTGTTTTCGTTAAAATTTTTTCTAAAATTATATAATAAATTTCGATCTGCGATTGCGAAAAGTTGCAAGTAACGGTAAAATCATACGAATGTCTAATTTCTTTCGACTATTTTACATTAAAAATATTTGTAAACTTTTTATTTTTTGATTTCTATTCCGCATTTATCAGAATCTCCATAAAGTTAACATTATGGAGATTCTGATAAATGCGGAATTATTTTTATTAATGATTCTAAAACTAATTTTTCTACACGTCAATAATTCTTTTCTTCACATTTATTTTCATAAAGTTACCAAATTTGGAAACCTTCAATAAACAGATATTTTGATTGGATATGTCAGAATAAGAAAGTTTTAATTATGATCAGACAAACCATAGGAGACATGCTTTAAGAGAAAAGTTTCTAAATCTTAACGAGACATCGTTTAAAAATAAATTGAATTTAATATTATTGTTCTTCTGTAAATTATTTTTGTCTAACAGTTTTTTATGCTTAAATTAAATATTTTAATTATTTCGATTTTTCCCATAAATAAACTAGGTTTTGCGATTGATGTTAATTACAATTTGCCTACTCCTAAATTAAAATCGCAAAATAAACACTATAAAAATTATTTTTCTCAAACAAATAATTATCTTTTTAGTTTATAGGAAATTAGTTTCTTTTCTTTCTTTAGTTTATTTATAAATGTAGAAGTTTAATTTACCTGTTTTTTTTCTTACATGCTTTATAACGTATTAATCACAAATCATAAATACAAATATGAGTTTCCTTTTCTGAATACACAAACTTATCTGACACACGTGATTATTTCTTGTATCATATTGTTAAAACTATTAGACTTGCACCAGTTTGTTCTGCATCAAACTGATGCGAAAAATAAGTCTGATAGGAGTCTGTTAAAATACATTTTAATAAATTTTATTAACTTTTTTCTAAATTAACAATTTAGACATGAAATTAACATTTTATTATAGAGAAATTCAAAAGATTTAGGTATCAATTATAGTCTCTTTAAAAATAAAGTATTTATTTATCTTTATAGTAAATAAAAACAGTGTTTAGATAAAGGACAAAAGGATAATTCAATCTTCATTTCATTTCTTGTTTTATGATACTTATAACTTAATACAATGAAACAATGTTTTATTATATCTAAACACATCTCGATAATTGTTTATGAACTTCTAAAGTTTATGTATGAAGATTTATATATTATTTATTCATTATAAAAGTACAGTTGCATTCAAAAATACTTTAGGAGATTAACTTATAGAACTATCGTCTTCATTCAATGACAATTTATATATGCTGCTTGCAGTTTCTTCTATTGTAACTGGAAAGTGTGACTAACTGCTTTACTAAATAAGATTTAAAAATAAAAAATGCAATATCCAAAATAAAAATTTCATATCCAAGATAGAAATAGAATTTCTGTAAATAAAAATTTAATATCCAATATAAAAAATTGTTCATTCTTAAAGTATTTATTTAATTTTTTTTATATTTATAAGATATACAGTATTTCATGTATGTATACATACAATGTATACATACATTACTCTATACATTTATATAAAGATTTCATTTCTTTAAAATTATACAATTCTATAGCTATATAGTAATTAAGAATAGTATCAAATAAAGAATTGTATTATTTTATTAAATGTTTTGAACACTGTTATATATATTATATATAATATATATATTATATATATATATAACAGTGTTCAGAATCTTTTTTAACTGTGAAATTTTTTCTAAATTACAACATATGTCACATTACAGAAAAATCACATTTTATTCACGTATCAAAATGTTTTTTATAGGCTAACTGCGATGTTTTATGTGTTGTCCACACATAGCCTACAAGTCTATACTTTAAAATATACATAAGGTATTTATATTTTTATATGTTTGCTGAGAGGTTCAGAAACATTCAATGGCGGCTCTTGGCGTTTAATATGGAGGTAATTGTCTCAGGAGAGCCGCGCAGACGTAATCCTAAAAAAATCGTATTCATTCCATATAATGTTTTGATCGGCGGTGATTTTTGATAAAACATTAATTTTAACTTAATATTAATAAAAAATAACAGTGCCGGTCAAAACATTAGATAAAATCAAAAAGATTTTATTATGGTTGCGTGCTGCGCGCCTTCCTTCAAGTTCACCCCGTATTAGACGCTATGAGCCACCATTGCAAACATTCAAACAAAAATGAAATCTTTATATAAAGTAAGAGTAATGTATGTATACATTGTATGTATACATACATGAAATACTGTATATCTTATAAATATAAAAAAAATTAAATAAATACTTTAAGAATGAACAATTTTTTATATTGGATATTAAATTTTTATTTACAGAAATTCTATTTCTATCTTGGATGTATACAAACAATGTATTTTAATGTATACAAAATACAGAAATGTAAATAGTTATGCATTGTTATGTGTTGCGATAGGCATGATATATACGTATTTACTAAGCTTCTAAATATCACAGAAATCACAAGTATACATATAGAACTAACTTAAAGTCTTTACACACACACATGTATATATACATATTTGCAATAAAATGTTTTAGATTTAATATGGATTATTTTTATTTTAGAATGCAATACGTTCTTGCTTTTCGAGGTTTTTCTTTTTATAAATATTTTACAAAAGAGCAGTTAACTTCGTGAAAAAACCGCAGTAGCATATATTAAAATGTAAATAGAAATGATTGAGATCGTTAATTAACATTTCTTTAGTTCATTGGTTCTCAATGTTTTTGAGTTATTACATATTCATAAGTGTTGGCTGATCCATCACTATGCAGTTTGCCATCAAAATTGTCTTATTCATAAACGCTGAACAACTTTTCTTTTCATGTAGAAAATATACAAATAATAATAATAATAATAATAAATAGAGAAACAATTAGCATTCTTTGATTATTTTTTAGAATTTTGTGACACATCTATGAGAAGTTTGTGGCACACCGGTTGAAACCTCTGCTTATGAACACTAAATCACAAATATTTATAAATAATACTTGTATAAAAAAATCAAAATAATAATTTTCAAAATTTTGTAAAATATTTAGAATTTATTTTCGGTGTAACAATTCCTGTAATATACCACAACAATTCTATTAAGATAATTAAAAATGGATTAAATTTCCTAATCATAATGAATTACACTAAAGTTTAAATATCATTTGTGAAAAATTAACTAGATGTATAAAAATTAAATGAGAATGATCTAACATTATGCATTAGTTATTTTACCAGTGAAGTTTAGAAAACTTTTGCACTTATAATTATTACCTGATTTATAAGCAGATTTTAAAATTTCTGCATATCTCAAAAATAAATTAATTGTGAATATCATTAACGAATCAGTACTAAAATATTATTAAATTTAAGTTTTGAATTCAGAACGATAAAAAAACAAATATTTATTAGCATTGTAAATAAGGTTTATTTCCTTTTTTTAATTTAGTAAGATCAATGTTTACTTGATTTGCGTAAGTTTAATTTATATTTCTTTTTATTTTATTAACACATAACGAAAATGATTTTGTTTTAAACTTCATGTTTGAACTTTGGACAAATTAAAAAATAATAGAAGTACAACAGCTGAATAATCAAAACGTAAGTAGACTTTATTCTATTAAAAATACCAGAATTACTGGACGATAATATTTTCTTATTTTTATTTTGTCCAATTCATAGTCTTCTATTATTTGAATTGATAAATTAACATTTTCAATAATTGTTTATTACCTTTTTGTTGTAGTGTATATCAGCGATGTGAATCTTTTCCCGAAGATGGATCAAAGTTGAATTCGAAATTTAGAAAAATTGCTTATTTTCGAATTCAATTTTCAGTTCAAGGGTTAAATGTTTAATTTGAATTCATATAATTCAATAAATAAAGTAAAATTTATATGCATTTTGCTAACTTTTATTGTTACTCTATATACGTGAGAAGGAATTAATAATGTGATTAAAACGGAAACAAATATTTCGTTTAATGAGAAGTCTGCTGTTGTTTATTTGACATTTTTCTAAGGTTTATAATTAGTAACCTTTAAGACTTTTCATGACAGCTTTAGGATCACGCTTTCACATTACATATACAATGTTTTGAAATTTACCAAATATTTTTATTCCGCGGGTCTCTGGTTCGACACTGCTGTATATAGTTCTTACAGAATTGAGAAAATTTATTCAAGAAAATTTTACCCTTTTTACATGTTTTCCAATTAGAAAAAGTATTTACACATTTATAATTGACGAATTTACTGAATATTGTGTTGTTTTGATATTCTATTAAAGTAATACAATTTCAAAACAACACAGACTTATTATTTAACAGTAATAAATAACTTAATTTCAATTTTAATAATATTTTTATTATACTGAAAACATAAAAATTGAAATTAGCAGGCATAATTGAATAAAAATGTTTCATTAACTAATAAGGATATTAATACGTCATTGTTTAAAAAAAAAAATTACCTATCAAGACGGTGATACACAGTGGTGTAAAAGTCACAAATTTTCTAATATTTAATAAATGCTTTTTACAATTTATAATAAAAATTGTTCGACGTTACATTCATCATCTTTAGTGGTAAAGACAAATTTTGACGTCATATAAGACATTCTGTTCATAAACTATTTAAAACATTACTATAAATCGTACCAAAAACCATTTATTTACAAAATTGAATCTTAATACTTTAGGAGGGATAAGTAAATAAAATACTTTGAAAGAGAACTTTTAAACTTTCTTTAAAAAAAAAGGATACGGTGATGTTAGAAGAATGTTTTAAATATCTTCATAGGATTTATTCTAAAAAGTTTTCTTGAAAAACTTCTGCGAAAAAGTTTTCCATTTTTATTTTGCGACTTCGGGACTTATAAAAATTCTCCGATCTCTAACAGAGCCGAACTGATTACTTCAGATAGGTAAAAAAAAGTTTTTTTTTGTGTAATATGGAGCCATTTTATGCCAGAACGAAAATCTCTAAAATTATTAATAAACTGATCAACTCAAAATGTATTCAAACTTTGGTAGCTTTCTACACATCTAGAGGACACGGGTTTAATTTTAGACTTTATTTGCTGAATTTTACAAATAGGAAATATGTGAACTGAGTGAATTTATAGTTTTTAAATATATACATTCCCTCAGGAAAAAAATGCAGATAATTTTTACAGGTTTATTACTAGACAGAATGAGCAATATACTACACAATATTAATAACTGGTCGGGATTAAGGTTATTAAAAAAAAATCGAAAACTTTAAAAACGGTTCTAGAAACAAGTCATGGCCTAAAACCCGGGTAAAATCGGTTCTGAGGGCAAAAATAACTATTTTCTTTCTACATAATAAAGTAGATGACATTGTTTTATTTACGTATAAAAGTATAAAAAGGGTAGATTTAAATTCACAATTAACTTGGAATTGATGTTCCCACCAGTGACTGAGTGGATAATACACTAAATACTGGTCCTGAGTTCTCGCTTCTCCAACGGGCTGGCCACGAGTTTTTTGGGTTTTTTTCAAGTTTATAACACCTAAATAGGGGAAGTTTTGCATGGAAGACCTCCGGGAAGATATCCCCCATCGGCGGATCGCCCATGTGTTGCGTTGCCGTAAACAAATAAACCAGAATTGGAATTATTTTATATTTTGGGTGCATAAGTTTTTATTTTAAAAATAAAATAGTAAAAAAAATCAACTTTAGAATCCCGAAAGAAAAGTATTCATTTAAAATAAATATGGCTATTAGCTAATCGCGAAAAATTACCACTTTTAGAATAGATAAAACACTGTACAATAAATCTATTTCGAAATGCATTGAAATTTTAAACCAAAAAAATTCGTAACTTTTAAGAAACAAAAAAATTATAATTTATTAAAACATAAAGAACTTAGAAGATAATTATATACGAGCGAAAAAATTAGGGCCTTTTAATAAAACGGAAATATATTATTTTTATTTTGAAAATACCTCCTTAAAAATTAATGAGCATTGAACGTTTTTTTGGGGGGGACATTCTTGTCCAAAGCTTAGTCTAAAAAAGCCTGAAGCTGAGAAAATGTGTTCAGGTTCAAACGCTGGTTGCTTTGACGTAAATAATGTTTGTGCAAAAGGTCTAGGCCTACATTTTGTTTTTGTTTTATTTATTTATTTTTTTTTATTTCAGTTAAGATAGCTTCATAGTATTTGAATTCATCATTCATATTAAAATTTTGTGAATTATTATTTTTTGGTGTCAGTTTGTTTTTTTCATCTCTTTCATATATTCTGGCAAAAGGTCACTTTACTCCGCTGTATCGTAATTTTCACGCGAAGAGACTAAAGACTGAATTTTTCGTTTCTAAATTTTTAATAGGAAAATTTAATTTTTTTATCCTTTGAAATAAAATTAAAACTAGATGAACAGTTTATATTTTGCGTTAGTTTTCCTTTTAGATAATAACTAAGAAGAAACGAAAATTGTGCATCATTTTACTTTGGTAGAACCGGGTTTTACAATTGGTTTCCGGTTCTATAAGTAATTTTCAAAAGCGGGTTAAATCCGGCTTTTGAGGACCAGTTGTCAACCCCAGTCGAGGCCGAAAATGTAATATAAAGCCACGAAAAGTTACTTCTTTCACAAAAATATAATCAAATCCATAGGGCCATATTTAACAAGAGTAAATGTTGTGAAGTATATAATAGAATAAATAAAAATACATATCTGCAGGTTTACAATCCATTGTAAATTACACATTCGATTTCTTTGAAATGACACTCGTAAACTGCTTGCAACATTCATGCAAACAACTGACATGCAGTTCTAGCAATGATTGCATCACGACTAGAGATTCACTATAAGCTTTAATTCGTGAGTTTATCCATCATCCCTCATTATCGTTTACGATTGTCGTTACTATAATAAAATTCCCTGTTTATCATTGTATTAGTGCTCATAAACGAACTTGATTACAAATAACATAAAAGTTTGATTCATTACTGTTAGGAAGTTGTGAATGTGACCTTTACCCTTGAAATCGTCGTGCCCTCTCCGCTGCTATGCGAGGGGTGAGTGGAGTTTTGTGAACTCTGTTAAGGGAAAGTGGTACTCCGGTCCTCACTACAGTTTGAACGTGTGGGCTCTGACGTACAGTACATGTACATTCCTTTTTAGTCCTCTTGTTATTTGTCTTACCTCGATACCACCCTTCATCATATCTACATTCTGGCAATTAGCGTATTATTTTTCTTTATAAAATTCATTGTCACTGTACAACGTTGGAATCGAAAAAAACGTTATTATCGTAATGACAATAATAAGTGATTAGAATATCATAGCGAAGCGACAATTTCCTGTAAAACAGTGGAACAATTCAAAGCAATTCTTTAATACCTTGTACAATCTTCTCTTACGGATACGTACGACGATACGGAGCGGCATGAAGGCATACCGGGCACCATATGCTTGCTATCATGATAGACTTATCCAAAGATGTTGCAATTGCCATTCCACACCCCTCATACTCGTAGTTGGCCGAACTTAGCCTCTCATCCAGTCCCGCAAATACTCGATGGCGGCAAATCTTGGTCTGTCTGGCCAAGAATGTATGGAAATGTGATGAAAACATTCCTAGAAAGCTCTATTCGTGTGCGATCGAGCATTATCTTGTTGGAAAATGCTGTTTGCAGTTCTACCATCACGAGGCACCACATATGACAACATATGAGGGCACAGAATTTTCTGAATGTATTGCTGTGCTGTTAATGTTTCTACGCCATTATTAGTAATGACCAATTGACATAGAACTGCCTCCCCAGACCACTATGCCAGTAGTGAGAGTAGTATGTCTCTCAACAATAATGGCGGAATTGAAACATTCATCAGTTATTCTTCACATTCTAATATGGCTATTGTCTATTACCAAACAGAACAATGCGAACCAAAGACGATAAGTTGCTAATACGTAGCAGTCCATGCTTCTCTGTCACAGCACCATTATAAACGACGCCAAAAATGGCAGAACGTATAGTTGTTGCCGTGCATGCAAATTTACCTCAGCTATTTGTCTACTAGTGGTAGGGGAAGTGACAAGGTTCCACTTTTCTATAGATGGTTGGAAAAGACGTCGTTGCAGCTGTCCGTGCATGTGTCACGATCAGACAATCATCTCTCCTGGTAGTCTGTTTGGGGTGTTCACAGCATGGCAGCCAAATAAGTGAGCCCTGACGGATCCATTTATGCTCCCGTCCTGTATTCCGTTCTGCCTGATTCTGACCTGGTCGGAACGATCCAGATGATCAGTAATTCTACGAAACGACCGTCCAACTTTTCTTACCGATGATGTGGTCTTTCTCAAATTTCGTCAGCTGTGTATAACGTCATTGACTGCGTCGCACAGACATGCTTGGCATTCAAAGACCTCCAAACAGCAGGTATATTGAAAATTCTGAACATAGGAAGCCTCTGCGAGCCTTTATACAGGATAGTGATGTAGCGATTCTAAACATTCTGATGGCATTACTCGGCGTGCAATCAGACACAACTCTAATGATTTATATACCTGTCTGAAAAAAGCTGCATGTTCTAATTAGATAATTCTATCCGCTTTGGGGTAATTTTTTTTTCTATCTTTTGTCAATAGTGTAATTATAGAAAATTTAAAATACATTCACTTCTATAATATCAATGGGATGAATTAACCACAGCGATAGTATATATAATATGCTGATATAAATCTAATGAATATTTTTAAAGCATTTAATAAAAATATTCTATCTATAATTATAGAAAATTAAATAATTTTTAACTTTCTAACCTGAATTAAACTTAGAGAAAACTAAAGAGTAATTATTATGAAAATTAAACTAAAACGTGCATAATTTCATCTAATATGTGGAATTATTTAATTTTTAATTTAATAAATAATTAAATAAGTCAAACTTCATTTTAATCTTAGTTCAAAGGCAGAAAATATTAAAAATATGTTCATTTAAAGCTTTATTGTAAAAGTTATTTTGTACATTAATTAATTTCATATTTTTTCTTTCTCGTTTTATTTTACGTAACCATTATTTACTTCTCATTTAACTTCAATTATTAAATAAAATTGATTTTATATATAAAAGTACTCGTTTTACGTAAAAAGTACATGCTTATTTTTTATTTTCAAAAAGTACTATACTATTTTAATTACTAATTAAAGTAGTACTTTTGAAAATTATTTTAAAGTTTATAACTAAATTTTTGTTTATTTATGGTTCAGTGTATTTTGACTTGATGATAATTTTATAATTATATGAATGCCTTACTTTTATATTTTATTGTATTTTTAAAAAAGAAATTTAAATATATATTTATATTAATATGCAACTTTTAAATGAAACTTATTAAATTTCTTTGCCTGTTAGACAATATTTTTATATATATTCGTTACAATACAATACACGTACTTTGTTAACCTAGTTGTTTACTCGAAAAAACAATATCTCCTAGAAAAATTTATTGTTATATAATTGTATTGATTTTTATTTTATTAGTTAATATCATCTAATTTTAAAATTTTGGTATAGTCAAATTTATATTCTTTTTTGATAAATCTATTCTTCAAACAATATATAATTAATAAAAAATAAATTTTTAATTGTTGAAATAATTTCAATTAACTATTATTTATTATTTTATATTAACTGTAAAAGCGCTAAAAATAATTTCATAATTCTAATACCGTGCACTCTTGTTAATCTGAGTTAATTATTATAAAATATTGTACGGCATAACGTAAAGTTCGAATCAGTGAACTTATACGAGTATACAATGAAAACGAAGTCAAGAAGGACTAAAAACAAATACATATATTTAAACTATCTTTATACAAGCTTTTTTAAATCTAGCATTTAGCAGAAAATCGAACGAAATTGGTTCGGATTAGCGAGAGTGCTTAGACGTGTTGTATAATAATTGCATTGAACACACATAATTTTTCAATATGTCTAAAAAACACTCAAAATATTTACGTATACGTATAAATTACATGTTTATTCTTTGTAAACATATAATATGTCAATATTGACTATTACATACTTTTATTTGTTTTTTTTATTTTAGTTCATTAGGAAAAGACTAATTGAGATTAAAGATTTACATCCCCGCATAACAATAAAACTGTAACAATAAAAATTAAAAAAAACAATAAATATAAGTACTCTGTGCAGTACACGGAGTTCTGCCAAAAAGAAAATTAATTCGAAGAAATTATTTAAAAATTGTTCTGTTTAATTAGTTGATAATAATTTTAACTTTCGTAAACATAAAAATGTGATTTATATTATAAGACAACGACTTATAACGTGATAATCATTATAATGCGATCATTTCTACAAAATAGAAATACTGATTTTATAAGAATTATAAACAGATAATTATTTACGACTATTAACTTAATTATTTGTATGCAATAATTCAAATAACGCATTAATACATATATTAACTAATCAAGAATATGAAAATATAACAGTCATCGAGCGAGCTTAGAAGGATTTAGAAATAAAACCTGAATTCAGAAATATCCTATTATAAGTCCAAAAACAAAAATTTCCAGACATAAGATTCAAAATAAAATATTAACATTTGATTTAATAATATTTTAAAATTCTATTGAAGAGAAAAATCATTAAAATAAAAATTAATTAACGTAAAAATTAAGAATTTCTCTTAATTTCGGATTTCTAGAATATATTATAAACTTTTAATCTTAATCTTCTCATTAATGATAAACTTATCAAGTATATATAGATATTGTTTTCAGTAACAAATTAAGTGTTTTTGATGCACTGAACATTAAATTAAACTATATTCGATAAAATTGTGAATTTTTAAGAAAAATTTATATGAAGATTTTAAATGCAGAATAAAAAAAAGTATTGTTTTACGTAGTAGGAATAATAACTATTCATTAGGCCGCAATCAAATAATTAAATAATCTCTTAAATCATGTTAAAGCATTTCAAAGAAGAAAACTATTAAAGATAAGTACTTAAATCGCATTTGTTTTGACATCACTTTTAGAGAATCATAAGAAAATCTTGTAACTTCATGAAAACACAGTTAGTTCAATAGGAGACATTGAGCTCAATCGTTATCTCTTTTTAGATAAGAAAGCTGCCAAAGAGGAAGTAAAAGGGAGTTGACAAGGTGTCTACCAAGCTCTGTTATCTGCGGTCAGCTGACAAATGACGTCACACGCACGGTTGGCTACACAAATGATCCATGATTAGAAGTAGGCATTTCTCCAAAACAATTCGCTTTTCTAACATCAACAATGAACTATTTTCGGCATTTTCAATTCTTTAAATTAAGAAATGAAAAAATTGATCATGTAGAAATCTACTTTAAATTGTTTCCGGTTTCTTTGTTTTTTTTCAGTGTTTTTTTATATTATTAATTTTTAGTACAGTATATTAAAATATCTTTACAATAATTATTATTGTGCAAATTATATATTCAAATATATAAAACCTAAAAAATATTGCAGAAATCTCATTAAAACTATTCGAGAAACGAAAATTATTTTATCTTCTAAATAAACTTTTGAACAGTTTAAGCAGTCATGAATATCACTAAATTATTAATTTGTAATTTTTATATTATAGCTATTTATAATTTAAGTATTTTATTTTATTAGACAGTAAAGACGTTAGTGTTTGTTATTTACAAAAATAAATGACGAGAAATAGTGCATTAAAATTTGTTTAGAATTATATCAAAGTAAGTAATTTCTGCTTGTCAAAATAGGAAGCAAATGCACTTATAAATGTACTCACCATCTGTATGTACCGCTGAAACATACGTCCAGTTGTGTCTTTTGACTATGTCTACTAATACTTTTGCTTGGTGAAAATCAGACGGAACGACACGTAGAAAATATTTGTAAAAGCTTTTATCACTTAGATCTTGACTAGTAGCAGAATAACCTATTTGTGGTATGTTGAACAGTTGTAAAAGATTTTGCACTTGAATGGTCACCGTACTTGAACCGGGACCTATCACTCCGACTAAGTTTTTGGCAAGTTTTGGAGGTCTTGGACACAAAATTTCTCCTTCAGCGATGGCACTTGCATTAAGGGCAGCGTCATCAATCATAGCTATATTATCCCTGATAAATTCTATACTTTGTTCAAGAGCAATAGGCGAATACCAGCAAGAATCACGAATTTCGATACCTAAAGTAATGTTAGGCAAAATAGAACTGTTTCTATTGATTTCATCTACAGTTTGGAAAGCCGATTCCACGCGTTGGATTCCGTATTGTTCTCTAACTTCTCCACAAGTTCTTGTCTGCGCTTGTTTTGGACCAGGAGCAAAGTGAACAGAGAAAAGAGCACCAATCATTATATCTCCAGGCAGAGTTACAGTCTTTCTTTGGATTTCGGGTGAACCCTTTGTGATATAGACAGGTCCCCAGAGGGTTAAAACCCCCAAGATCGTCAACAAATTTGTCGACAATAGAAGTAGCATCGTCTACTTCGTGTGATCCATGAAACTCTCAATGACATTATCACTTCATTAATTTTTTCATGGATAATTGTATATGTTAAAATATTTTTGGTACTATCGAAACAAATACATTTTATACGTATGAATATGATTTGACTTCTTCATAGGCAGCAACATGCTATACTTTTTAAAATTGGCCATTGACCTTACGTGTGATCAGACACTTCTCATCACTACCTGAAAAAAAGTAAATAAATATGTAAAATTTCAAATATATTAATATTATAAAAACGAAAATAAATTATATTTAAATTCATTTTTTACAGAAACAATAGAGTATATTTATTTGTTGTAAAAATTATTTATAAGCAATCTAAAAAATATTTTATAAACATATTACTACGTATATTTTAAAATCATTCCTTGGCATTAATACATATCTAATTGGGACTTTATGTATACAGTAGTAGGAAAAATTAAAAAAAAAACGGTTTTCTTGAATTCGACAAAAAGAAATATTCTGTTCCTTAAAAATTTAAAAATATTAAATGAAAAAGCAGAAAAAATTTCATAATTTCGTTTTTCCCACACTTCAGGAACAACAGAGCGAAGTAGACCTTTATTTGGAGAGTTTCCAAATAAATGTCGACTTTACTACGTAACTTTGTTGTTCCTGAGATATGAGAAGGACGAAATTATGAAGAAACTAAAAACATTTTTTCAGTTTTTTTCTACTTTTTTTAAAAATTAAAGTGAATTATCCTTCATGGTTTAAAATTTGTATTTCAAAATTTGTCTGACAGATTTACTGATTGAAATTATTGGCGACAATTACATACTTCACAATTTTCAATAGAACAATGGAGAATTTTTTAAGCTGTTGAGATCCTGTCAAATCGTTTAGAAATGTAAATAGAAATGCACCAATTTTGAGAAGATTTAAAAAACGTAAATTGTGTTTAATAAACTGTTTCAATTAATATAAAATTTAACAAAAACATTTGTTCTTAATAAAATTACTTGGTTTTAATTTTTACGGAAACATTTTAATGGTATTTTAATATACTACTTAAAATTTAAAAATTAAATTTTCAAACAAATTTTGCTTCGTCAGGTTTTATTATAAACTTTATTTATATTATATATCGGGTTATATATATGGTTAGATTAAATTCAAATTACTAACTAAACCTTAATAACATATTAATAGTTATATTACTATCCTTGGCCTTATTTAATCGAAGGACTACAGAAAAATAACGAAAAATTTGCAAGGAACAGTTCATAATTTCGAAAAAAAACTAATCAAGTAACACATATAAATAACAAAATTAGAAGACAGATATCAAAAACTTGATGAAGAATTGCGCTATTATCGTAAGTACTATTAAAAAGTGAATCGTTGCAAAAATGATGAGAACTTTTTCACAAATAACGAAAACATTTTAAGAAATAAGACATTGGCTGCGATTTAATGAGATGCTCCTGCAAATATATGGAGTTAACGAGAAGTTTTTCAATTTTTATATCGCTATGTTTTTGCTATTTCAAGTTGTTATTAGAATAAAATAATAACCAGCTCGATAACTGTTTATACTTTTACTAAATTAAAACTTAAGCAACGCAGAAATGATAATAAATTTATTATTACTTGTATTATTATCGTCCTCGCGTTTTGTTTACGATTATAATGCGTATTATGTAAACATGCATTATAATAAGTAAGATCTATAATTTTAATTATATCTACCTACAAATAAATTACATTTGTGCAATAAGAATATTGTATTGTATTCCATTCTTTACTGCTATATAGACTACTTATAGAAAGTAACCGACTTTCACTTATATACATGTACTGTACAGTAATGTACAGTACAGTTCATTGATACTTTAAAGTTCGTAGGATATATTATACTGCAGTTAAATTGTTATGTATCTGTAGTACGATAAAACATACGTAAAGTACACAGAATACTTCAAAACACAAAACACAAAATTATAAGTAAAATCGGCGATAAATCCATTTATTACTGAAATATTTTTTTCTAGTATTTGTCTTGACATATTCTAATCGTGAAATAAGTGGTTCCATTAATAAAACATATTCCCCATCAATGAAATATGTTTTATTCTCACTTTTTTCTTCAAAACTATTGTAAAAGCGCAATTTTATATCGATTGTCTTCTTACTTTTCAATTTGCATGTTCTTTAATAATTTTTTTCTTGAAATTTTGAAAAGTTTAACTATTTCTTGCAAATTTTTAATTATTTTTCTCCAATTTTTCTACAATAGTACCAAGGACTGTTATATCAAAATTCGTTTAATAAGTCTAATAGTTTCTATTAAGTATTACAGGAAAGAAGAAAACAGTAAAGAGTGGAAAATAGAAAACTGGTAACGGAAATATTAATTAAGAATGATTAGACTTTTGAGTGAATAAGCATCAGATAAGATATAAGTATTAATTGAATTTAAAAAAAAAGATAAAAATGTATCAATGAACTTAATTTGTTAAATAAATTTTTTTATTCTTTGTACAGTATTTTGCTTTAGTTAAAATCGCATCATTTAATTTTATCTGATATTATATCACAAATTATTATATTAAAATTACATTAAATAGTATTTCATTATATAAAAAATAATTTAATACCTAATAACTCATTCAGATATCCATAAATTATTATAAAATACTTATGCGAGTAAATTAAACAGTAAAATTAAATAACACTAAAATAAACTTATCTTAATATTTTATTTATACAGTCTAAACCTGTCTAAAGCCTGTCTAAAATAGAATCTAAAGAAAACTGAAAAAATAATTCGGTACCGTGCGATTTCAGTTTACATAGGTGTTACTGTATTACATTAAAAATTGTAAAATCTATATAAATATAAACATTATACAAATAAATATTTAATTAAATAAAAGTTATTTTGAAAAGTTTATTGTTTTTTATGTTTTAATTTTCCCCTTTATATTCAAAAGATTTAAAAGGCGTTAAAATAAAGTTTATAGTAGTCCATATACAGAAATAAATATTTAACTAAGACAAATTATATGTTAAACATTATTTATAATAATGTTCTATTAAAGAAACAATTACAAATTCTAAAAATAAAAATCTATAAATTTCTGTATCTCGGTTCATAAACTTTTCCTTTTAGAAGATTTATATAACTTCCTTATTTTATTTGTTTCCTCGTTCTAATAAATTATTAAATGATTATATTACATCACCTATTATCTTTTGTTCTCGACGTAAATGCATACTGGATATAATTTTCTAAAATAAAATTCATTAAACTATAAATTCAATGAAAAAAAGCCTGTATATTGTGAAATCTCAATCAAAATTAGATAAATATTTCAATATAATTCTTGATTTTAATGATTTAATATGAGCGAAATTAATAGATTTAGTAATTAAAAAGAAATAAACTAGCGCATAAATATGTATATTTCGTATATTTTAGAATAAAACTTTTTAAAATATTTTATTTATAATTTACATTTCTATCAAGTTATATAATAATTGTTGAGACAGTCATAATGCTTTTTCCTCCAAGCACATCAGTAGATGTATTGTTTAATTTCTGCTATAATAAAACGAATACTGGAAATGTATTGAAAAACGTGACTTTGAACATTAAACGTGACTTTAAATTTCAATTTAGAGAAAATAATCAGTCGGAATTAGAGAATAGTGACGAGTAGTTGAGCGTAATAAAGTAAGAAGTGAGAACAATAGCACAGACCGATGAAGCTGGATAACCTTAACCAAAAATTCTTTATAGTTTCGTTATGACTACTTTAAATTGTGTTGTTTGTTTTATAACTGAAATATAAATTTTTAACATAAAATAAAATATTTATATATATATACAAACACATATATACACATTTATGTGTACATAATTAAATATTTTATTAATTTAATTTTGATTTAATTATTACATTTATACTAAATTTATTTTTATTACTTATTTATAGATAAAGGTAATACGAGAAAAATGAAAAATTGTCAATCTACCATTAAAAATTAGTACAAGTTAATGGGTTGTACTACTTGTATATTCCATTCGGATAATGTAAAAAAAAATTGTAAAATATATAAAATTAGTAACAATATTTGAAATATATCATTATAATTTATATATATTTTGAAATACATTAAGAGTCTAGTAAGTCTGCAGTACGTAGTAGCCTCTAATGTAACTACATTAAATAGAATCAGTCGATTTGCGTAACCAAGTTGAAATCCCCAATATTGGATATACGTTGAAAGCAGTACGACGAGACATCAGCTAACAAGAAAACGAGCAAAATTACCAGATATTTTGTAATGCACTAACAGATCTTAAAGAATTTATTTAAATATTGAAATTTTTATTAAGATAAAATTTGACATTTAATGCTATGATAAAAGCAGAATTTATCTGACGGGATGAAATAAACTATTTCCTAATTCTAGATGCTGATAGCACCTGGACGACAAAGGTGCTTTGCAGTAATCACATGTGCCTTTGTGCTGATGATTATAATCCGTGATTTCAATGGCTTGTATGTCATAATTTGAAAGAATCATCAGTCAATTTAAATATTAAATCAATTTTTTAGGTTGTTTTTAACGTTTGATTATAATAAGACTTAATTGAAATCACTTGTTTGACACAATGAAATACATTTAAATCTTTATGAAAATGAAACAGTTTTAAAGGCTTGAATATTATTAACTCCATTATATAATCATATTATTTACTCAATGATCCTATATTTAATGTCTATCAGTTTTTTTTACAAGAATTCTTTCAAAAAAGTCGTTTTGCTCGGTTTTTTTATTCAGTATTTAAAACTCGGTATTTTTTTATTAAATTAATATCGTAATTATTCTCGATAATCTGAAATTAATAGCTAAGATTAAATTAATAAAAATAATTAAAATTTTTAAATTATAAGTTCATAAATGAATTAGAATTATAAACTCATTTGAGTTTATAATACATAAGAATTCGATTCTGTTCAGTTTCTTTCTTTTTTTTTTTTTTCTTTTTCTTTTTTTTAAGACACTGAGATCAAGGAAAAACAAAACTTTTATGTATCTTAATAATCGATGCGAATGAATTTTATAAACTTTTTATAGCATTTTATCAATAAAATCGAGTTTTATTTTTCGAAATAAAAGTTGGTCAAAACCAATCCATAAAATTGATATTTGTTTGGACACACAGATGGACAGCTTGATTAATGCTGATAGATATTCACAGCATTGATTCTGGAAAGGAAGTAAAATCTAGATTGTCGAAAGAATAAAAACATTCGTAGATAAAAGAGAAAAAATAAACAGCACTTTGTGCTTAATTAAAAATTTAAAAATGTTGTTTTACTTACTTTACTTCGTAATTTAGCTTATACATTATCTATATATAATGAAGAATTATATGTAATATATATAATTCTAGAATTATCTTTATATACTATCTAGAATTTTATTTTTTAACAATGAAAGGCGGTTTATTTTGCAAAGGTGGAAAAACCCATCAGCCAGTTGCCATCTCGCCACGCCGTTCAAGGTCATATCATTTAAATTATGTAACTCACGCCTACGTTTTACTCACCAATTTACTAAAACATTCTCCAACCTATATTTTAATTAAATATGTTTTACGTTGATGTTATTAATAAATAATGTAGCTAATACTTTTCATTAAGAATGTTGAGATATTTATATTCATATACATTAAATGCATCTTATGAATTTGAATATTCTTTAACATGTAGAATAATACAAAAACGTCATTAACTCAAATATTATATAAATTTATAATTATTTAAATATCTAAATAAATTTTGAAATAAATACAGAGTTTGTGTGCTTCAATAAGAAATTTAAACGTGTAAAATATTTATTGAAAGTTTATTCACGATATTCTATTCTAATTTCTTAATTTAAAAAGATATTTTCTGAAATTCACCCTTAAATAGCATTAATTTCTTATTCATGATTAACGTATCAAAAAAGTATTGTTTGGGACATTTAATACCTCATTACCTTATTCTTAATTGTTTAGATGATGAAGTAAACATTATATTAAAGTTAACTAAAGCTTAATTCAATTTGAGTATTTAAATGTGAATTAATATAATTTTCGATAAAGTATATTAATCTAAAATTTACATATAAATTTAAAGTATGTCTTCTTTACAGCTTTTTTTTTTATAGATCCAGATAGAGATTTCTAAAATTACAACGGTTTTGTTGTTCTCTACCTTATAAAATTATTCTTAATTAAATATAATTTTAAATAAATCATTTAATTAATTTAACTCGATTATTTTAGAGTTTAAACAGAGATTACTATGCTAGAATATTTATCTGCCAAACTACATATATGGTGCTTGATCGACTCCTACCGCATATACAGTTGAATAGAGATCAACTGGAATCGATTGAGGATCTTCATATCACACGCCACCGGAACATTACTATATTTTCGATTCTTTAAATTCGTAATATCACAGACAAAATAATACGAAATATTTTATCGAATAATTTCAATTCTGAATTTAATTACTAACTCTATGGTGCTATTAGTACAATATACAATATAATTATACATCAGATTTAAGGTTCATTGTTGTGTTTTTAATATAATAAATAGACCTAAAATGCTTTACAGTATGAAAATGACGATATATTAATTGATAAAATCTAAAATAGACTATTCCTTTATGTTTCTGCATCTTAATTGATTAATTGTAACAAATTAATGTATTAAGTTAAGTATACACAACTGAAAATTCTATATAAATTATTTATTAAATTTTTATCACATTATTCAAAATAGTTGACTCATACATATACGAAGATTTTGATTAAATTCGTGTTCAAAACAATTCAGTCGATGTTAAATCAAAGGTAAAATTCTAGTAATATTGTTCTCCGAGTAACTCAGAGCGAGCTTTCGATAACAAGCAATTATGTTGTTAGTTCGTCATTTTCGTATTTTGGAGAATAGTCATTAATGACTTTCCACCGACCAATTTTCTCATCTACATTCGCATCAGATTCTACCAGTGCTAGATATGAAGCGCAACAACGTGTAAATGTCAGACATTTATTTCTAGTGTATTTCAACGGAAATTGAACGTTTAATATTGATAATGTGAAACGAAAATTAAAATTAGTGGCGTTCATATATATATATATATATATATATATATATATATATATATATATGTTTATTATAAACGTTAATTTATTTAGCAGTATGAATTATATAAGTTTAAATGCCTGAATGTGATTATTTCAATAATTTAATTAGAGCACAAAATTATTTTCTAATATAATTTCATTTTATTGAACAATAAATGTGTTTTATTATGTCTTATCTTCCAGTGATATTATCAGACTACGTACTAAATAAATTAGCCCATTAAAAATAAAATAAAATTAAATTAAGTTATAATAAAATACTTTTAAACAAGGTATAAAATTTTTCACTAAACAGTAATTTAAATTTTTATAAATAAATTTTAAAATAAATTATCCGAAAAAACACAACAAAAATATTTATAGTACGTTGTTATTAAATAAACACGATATTATTATTAATTTATGTTATGATGACATCATTTATAATTTATAAAGTTAGATATGAAGCTGTTAAAAAAACTGATATTATTTTTCAAGCATAAGTGCTCGCAATTTATGCGATGTTATTTCTTACAAGTAGGGAGAATATTACGAAAGAGGAAATATTTTTGCTTTTAATGGGGCGAAAAACATTGAGTTGTTTTTATTCTTTTCGTATGATGGAAGAGCCATTATTTGACTAATACTCTAGTCATTTTTGTGACAAGTATAATAACTTTATAAATTGTTTTGTTGAAAATCTATTTGAAAGTTAAATTGATGACCCTTGACTATAGAATCTTCAATGATGTAATGTATCGTTATCATTATAATAGAAAATGGATAGCAAAGATTCGAATTAAGAATTTCTTATATTCAATGAATAAAAATATTAATCAACTAGTTTAGTTTCTATTTATATGTGTACTGTACTTTATCTGCCAAATAATAACAAGTCTATAAAAAATTTAGTACTACTTATAGAAATTCTCAAGGTTATGATAAATGCTTTTCTCCTTTACTTTTCTATAAACCAAACTTTTTCATTTATAAATTTTAGGAATTTTCTTTTATATAAATTCTAGTAATATCTAAAAATAAATTATCGATTGAATGAATTGTTAAAAAAAATTTCAATAAACGAAGAAAAGAATTTGCTATTAGAACGACAAATTCAAGCACATTTTAAAATCGCACGATAATTAATTATTATTGTTACATTTAATGATCTTTTCAATTGCATCTAATAAATTTAATTCTCTTTAACATAACAAAGTCAGAATTTGTAATTATAAGTTGATAATTTATTTCAATACCGCTTCATCAATTTCAAAATTTTAATTTTCAACATAATTTTCGACAAAATTATATTAAATCTTGCCATATGAAATTTCAATCATTATAAATGCTTACCATATTCTTGAATATCGCACAGGAACGACTAAATTTGCTTCATAATTAAGACAAACTTTCCAATTAGTAAACTGTTGTTCTATTTTAATAAACAGTCTTTCATGAATAATAAATATTTTTAATTTACTTCATTATCCTCTAATATTTTGCAAAATTTAAAATATATTAATAAAGCATAATATTTATTTTCAATTAAAACTGTTTAATTTCTCAATATATTCGTAATATAAGCAATGAATTACAACATATTTTAAGCATGAGATAAAATTAAGATATACATATAGTTCAATTACAGATTATAATTACCACTTCATGAAGAGATATAGTTCATTTCACGTTTTATATAATGGGATAATAATTATATACCCGCCATTTTCTGTGTTAATAAATGATAATTACAATGGTATGCCTATATCATATTCAATTTCTAAACCAATGTTTTATTTTAAACGATTATGAAACAATTACTAGAGAATTTATCAGATGGAAAAGCCAATAACTTAAAGTAAAAAAAATAATAATAATGAAGATAACGCTTAATTTAAGTTCATTGATATATAAAATATAAACTTAACATGCATTTAAGCCTACAGCTTTTATATATAGGAAGCAAAACTGCAATTTCTGAATGTTGTCTGTAAATTTTTAAGTCGTTTCTCATAATTAGTGCAATATTACTTAATATAAACCTGAATCTAAGTATATCTTTATTGAAATTATAATTTGTCTTAATGGAATATATTAAAGATATCATGCATTAACTTAATATATTACAAGAGAGATGACATTAATTGATAAAGATGTTTTACACCATAAATTAATTTTTAAATTAGAAATATTAAAATTAAATACATATAAATGAAGATCTTATCGAAACTATATTAAATTATTTTACTTATTCTAAATTTATTCTGATTATTGTGAAATCACCATGAAGTGTATATAATGTAAAAGTTTGGATTTTTTTTATATCAATGACATTCTTAATAAATGATAAATATAAAGTTCGTAAATGTTCTTTAAACAAGATAACTTTTAATTTACTTCTTGATTTATAAAAGTCATTAGCAACATGTAGACGTCAGCTGCAACTGATCACTTCTTGATCCCAAGAGGTGGTGAAAACTCTTTAGAATTTATATTTTTTAGCAGTTTAGAAGAATCTTTATCAATGTGTATTTAATTATCGAACATATTATAAAACCAATGAATAAAATTTTTAGAAAATTGAACATATTTCACAACGAATCAAATAGTTTAAAATATTGCTAATCGAAACAAAATAATTTATTGTTATTTGAGTCCATCTGAAATAAATATCAAAATTAATGAAGTACTGAAAGAATTTAATTTTAATATTTATATAATAAAATCTCATTGCAAAGTAAACTTATAGCAGTATTTGCTTTTGATAGTTAACAACGATACATGGAAAGTTATAGATTAATTTTAATCTTTATTACATGCTTACTATAAATAACATTTTTAATTAAATTTTTAAACGAAGGCCATTGATTTTGAATTACGTATTGCTTTACATAAGTTCAGAAATTCGTTAAAATTAATTTAATTTAAATCCATTTAATTATATTGTAATAATAGTAACGTTATAATAATCAAATTATTCTTACAGGATATTCAAAATTTCGACGTGTCAAAATTTTCCATTATTATCAATAAGTTTCCTTTTTTCTACATCTTAAAGTTATTATGAATAAATTTCATCCTCATTATTATCTTTCATCTAAACTAGTGACAAAAAATGAAGTTAGAGTTTGTTAATCATCGTTTTTTTTTAGTAAAAGCGAAGACAATTTTGTCACGCTAGATCCATCAAACTTATTTAAATTTTTCGATCGATATCATTAATCTACTCGGCTAAAAAACTTAAGTATATAAATAAATATTTTTAGAAGAATAATTTAAGACATATCTCAACTTCTAACATACTTTTCTGTGTAGTTTTAATATTTTTGAATAAAATAAACAGAAAATTTGTAATTTTTACAGAATAATAAATTAATTTTAAAAATGTATTCATGTTAGGAAAAGATAAAAATCAACAGGTATTTTCATTAAAGCAATGTATAATAAAAAAATAACTTATTTTTTTCTTCTGGACTAAGCTTTAAATTGCCAAGTTGCAATTTCGTATGCAAAACATCCATGTAAAGCTAAATTTACTCGTAAATAAATTGCACAATTTTGTTGTAGGCTTTAAAAGTCGTTTGGAAACCTTAAAAAAAGCGATTTATAACTTAAAGTATCAACATTCTTTTAATGGAAACACTATCCTTTTCATTGATTAGTTTTTAATACCCCTATGGCAATATATAATCGCTAGTTATCTGCAACCGAGTCTATTCTGTAATATCATTTAAGAAAGCTTGATTTTATATTTAAGAAAATGCTTTAGTCTATACTTACTGCTTTATGTACTCTATTTACAGTTCCATCCTTAAAACAACACAACATACATATCTGGATCAAAGCGGGTTGTTAAAATAAGAGATGTGCTTTATAGTAATCCAATGATTTTTAGCAGATCGTGCATCTAGGATGTATCTACCCGCCTATGACATTAAAGCTCAATACGGTAGGCAATGTTAGAGAAAAATCAATAGACTGTTCAGTAATGTTTAATCTGTACGAAGTAAACAGCGACATAATCAAATATTTATAATAGATTTTAAGGCATCTTATTTTAAAATCTCTTTTATCTTTACTTACATTGAACAAATTAATAATTTAATTTTAATGATTTTATAATAGGAATTTCATATTAATTTTTAAATGTTGTCTGAAGTTTATTTGAAATGTTTTTAATTCCTCATTTATTTTTAAAAAATTTAATATGTATATTAAATTTATTTCTTCATTTAATATTGTTCCCTGTTTTTTTTTCATAATAATTTCATCTTTATATCAAATACCAGTTTCAAAAAGTATTTTATCTATTAATGTAAGTATAGGTATGTGCGCATACAACATATTTATACATACAGGTAAACAGAAAAATAATGTCGGTTCTCTCGTATTATCTGTTTTTGACCAAGTCTCGGTAGTAGTATGGAATTTATAGATATTCTATTGAACATTTGACTCACATCTACTCTAAGTAATAAAACTTTCTTTCTTATTTTATTAAAGTAAGGACAGGTGACGTTCATCGTAAAATATTTATCTCCGCTCAGAACTTGAACTATTTTTGTAAACAGTCTGTTGTTATAAAAAAAGGAGACATTTTTATAATATAGAAGAAACACCGCGCAAATTTGTTAATTTAGTTTAATTTAATTTATTAAATTGTTTTTAATAACAGTACTGACATATTTTTCAACGTTATTGCATTTTTTTTATTTGAATACTTGAATAAAAGTACTATTGGATTATTTTCTAAAAATATTTAAATTTTAATGTCTATACCACTACGTAATTATTAACGCTATTAAACAAGTATATAATTATCGTATAATTATTTATTTGCATAATTTAAATAAGTGATAAAAATATGCAATTACAGAATAAATTGTTATACGGATATGAATTAAAACATAAATAATAAATATATTTTTATACATTTTAAAAAATAAAATAATTTATTAAAAAATTTAAAATACATTTTACTAAACTGGATATTTATATATACTACAATGCAATAAATTAATAAGCTTTAAGTAAAATATAATAAGTCCCTAAAAGTTCAAGAGTTAAATTCAAAAGCGCTATTTTTGAACTTGCTTAATGTAATCAGCAAGTTCAAAAATAGTTCTTTTATAAGACTACTTACTATACTGGATATAAAACTTTGTCGATTATGAGAAAAAATAGTTTTAATCTTGAAAATTTTATTGATTACTGATAATCGGAGACATATGAACAGCAAATTTTAGTGAAATTTTATATATATTGTATTGAAATTTTGACGAATTAAATCTAACTTTCTGATTAAAAATATTTAAACAAGGAAAGACCTTTATTTGTTACACTGTTATTAAAATTGCTTTTTATAGAAAATTTTATTCTATCAAAAATAATCTACAACTACACTAACATTATATTAACTTCTAAAACAGGTGAACCTAAGTAAACCTGTACGGTTAAATGCTGATCAAACACTTTCTATTGTATAATAAATTTAAAGTTTCGTGTAAATAATTGATCAGTTGAAATATATTTCAACTGATCAATTATTTAATAAATTTTTGAACAAAACTTTCAAAAATTTCTATTAAATTCTATCAATAATTTTTAATATTTTTTACATTCTTATCAAAAAAATGTAAGCTTAATAAACATAAGAAAATATTTAATAAATCCTCATAAAAATGAAAGTCTTAATGATCTTGCTGTGCCTCATTACTATTTTCAGAGCAAATTACTGAAGTGACAAATGTGTCTACAGCATTATAACAAGTAGAAATAATGAAAGTATAGATTTCATTCCCTAAACCATATTTGTTTATTATCAATTTTTTTTTTCATTAAAGTTACATATCCTCTATTCTACGAATCGCTAAAATATACAAAATTTAAATATCTTTAAAAATATTTTGTATTTTTATAAATTGAAATTCGTTTTCTTTTGAAGAATATACAATTTATAAATGGTAAAATATTGTTAAATTTTTTAACGATATTTTATTAAATATTCATTCTCTATGAGCTTAATATTTCTAATATATTTTATGGTTAAAATTCCTAAATTAATAAAATAATAATAATTCTTTTAAAAAATACATTACATTATTTTATAAAGTATTAATTAAACTATTATACTATTCTAATATTTATATTGTATTAATTACTCGAATTTATTGTTTCTGGATTTATAAACTTGGTTTTTTAAATATTAAACCGTCAATTTCAATTCAAATAAAAAAGTTTCAAGTTAAAACTGAATAAATAAATAATTTAGATGATGTCAACAGAAATGTTAATTTTTCCGTTATATTTTTATATGACTATTTCCAAAGTAAAAGAGTGTTGATCAAGTAAAAATCCCTTCAAAGATATGTTTAGACACATTTCTTCTGCATTACTATACCAATGATAAAATAGCAAACAACTTATAAAACAGTAATGTTTTTGAAGTTTTTATATCTATATATTTTTAATATAAATTATTTCTGTTAAATAATAATTGTTGATTATATATTCATAAAATTTCATAATAATTTTCACTGCATTATTAATAAATGTATTTAATAACGCATGTTTCAATTTCTGAAATTTTTAATTAAATTTACTCCTAACTTTTTACTGATTTTAGAAATACACACACTTCTAATACTATGACAGCAATCATCGATTAAATATTTACTTCTAGGCCTGTCCTTGTATTTTTATCTTGAAAAAACACTAAAATTGCATTTTTTTTCTTTTTATAAAACTCGGATTGAATGGGCTTTAAGGCTATTGTCATAACATATACCATATGTCAAAACTTTGTTTTGTTTTTCTCTAAACTCGACTAAATTTTCGAATTATTCTCGTCTGCGAGTATTTATTCATTGAAAATAAATAAATTTATTTATTGTACTTATTTTCATTTTTGCCCTTATTTGGTATCTATTTTCCTCTCTTAAATTCTTTTGTCATCACCTATCATAAACATCCCGACTGTAATCTAACATGATCAGACAACACGCTATCGCTTCATCCGCCATTTTCCCTTAACATCAGTTCAAATCACAATAAATTTACTTTGCTTTCAAACGAACTATAGCATCACATCACTATAAATACTGACTACTGGGAGTCTTGTAAAGTTTTCATTGATCGGATGAGAACACAATCTTAGGTCACTGGATTCGCTCTCTATTCAACAATGTAGGTGTCTGAAGGTGAAGAAGTCGCCCCGACATACAAACTCTTCATTCATTTATATATGCCAGAAATGTTTCTATTGATTGTGTGCAGTATGAAATTCTATGGAGAATTTCATTTATTGACTCAGAATTTTGAATACAAAATTCTCTGCTATAGATATTTTTAATATTTTGCACGGATAAACTTTTTAATATTGAAGTTATAAAATTTAGCTATTGTATTATTAGTAAACGATAATCTTTATGTATTATATAGATTATTTATGGAAGTTTTTACTATTGTTGAGTATATTTGTTGATATAGATTATTTCTATGTAACAAGAAATGCACTTATTTTTAGATAGCTGAAACTTTGTCATATATTTCTATAATAAATCATTTTAAAAATAGATCTGATCCTTTTTATAATTACGAAAAATCATTCCTTAATTTGAATAAAATTGATAGAAAATCTCTTACATTACAAGATATTGTTAACTTAGATGTAAATCCCACGTGCAATACTATATTATAATAGTAGACACTAAGCAAATCATTTTGTATTGTTCATGATACAGAAGGGAAATGCTCATTAGCATTTGAAACAAGTAGAAATGTGTCATTAAAATGTAATAGACGTTTATAAAGTATCTAAATGATTTAAGCTTATATTCTAATTAAATATTATCAAGTCGGACGTGAAATTATTTATTATATATTTTCAACTAAAGCATATATTTGAAGGATACAAGCAGTTTGTTAATATTGATTTTGGTTGAATAATGTACTACAATAAAAACAATCTGATTATGAATGTACTACATGTTAACAACATAACATTCTTGGCATGTTCCAGATGTTACAGCTAATAGTTGTACAAGATCGGACGACACAGACAAATGAGACTACTGTTACTATATATAAATATGAGTGTCGGCACTTAATAATTTTTCTAAATCAACATACGACTGCAATTTATAGAATCACATAATTACTGTTTCGAATTTCGATATTAATAAACAAGCATCACGCAATAAACATATTCTATAAAATATTTTTTTAAAAAGAATCACTTTGATTGTCATTTATGGCTTTTATCTTACGTGAATGACTTTTAAAAATATAATAATGAAAGTGCAATGTCGAACAAAAAAATGGGTACTTCCGACCTTGCACACTTAAATAGATGATGAATGACAGGACAGTAGAAAACACCTTTTCACCTGCATGACTATCATTTATCAAGAATTTATCCACACCACAACAAGGTCTATCAACTCGTACTTTATCATGAGGGATGCCATTTAATAGATTGATTGCACTGATCAATAGATGTTTGCTTTAGTAAGAAACAAGTTGTTGTCTAGTAAACATGGCAATTCTGTCGATTTATAAAACTATCTTTCTGATTTTTTTTTAATAATTCAAAGTTCCCTTCTTTAGCTTTACGTATCTCTAATATGCGTGTAATACATGAAATTTAGGACAAGGACAATTAAACGTAATCACTCGTAACTCAAGTAGGAGAAGATGGGATAATGGCGGACACCTAAGGGGCCGTCCATAAATTACGTAAGGGCGATTTTGGCTATTCTAAACCCCCACCCACCGCTATGTAAGAAACCGTAATATTTTCTTTGATTCCCCCTCCCCTTCCCTATCTTAAGCAATATTTAGGTATAATTTTATAGAAAAATTTTAACAAAAATAATTTTTTTAACGAAACCCTAAAAACCTTAGGTCCAAAATATATAATTATTAATTAGTTAATTAATATGTACTATTATTTATAAAAGATATGTGAACAAATTTAAAAATATAAAAATTTAATAAATTCGAATGAACAATTTATTATAAGAATTTTATTTTTTAATTATTAACAATCTTTTTATTATTATCATCATTAATCAGCGTCATAATATTCATTTTTATATTTATTTTAATTTTCTCAAAAGGACACAAAAAAAACTTTGACAGATCGACCAGCTAGTGCACGTGTAAACATAAACTTCATACAAAATAAAACAAGAGAGAATAGAAACCACATTCCGTTGTCATATTGGTTACATCTTGGCTAAGGCCAAGAAAATAAACTACATGCTGATAAAATGTCCTAGGTGCAACGGGGGATTAAATCATAAAGCTTATAAAACTCTATATAATGGGGCAATACAACTAATGCTACTTTACACGGTTTCTAGCTGGGATCATGTAACTAGTAAAAATTCAGTAGCAAGTAAATTACTCTCTCTTCAAAGACAGTTTGCCATCAGAATTTCAAAGTGCTGCAGAACTGTTTCTACTAATGCCTCTCTGAATCTAGCAGAGCTCCTTCCTTTGCCATTATGTATCGTAGAAAAGGTTCTAAACTACTACATCAGAACTACAAACATGAAGGTCTAACAACAGTCTCTACTCCTATCTACGGCTGTTCAAATGCTACCATATTGTAATTACCCTATCTCTGATCATCACACTGTAAACAAGGTTATCCCCAGGGTACATTTGGTGTCATCTGCGTTCTCCATCGATAACCATGCAGACATTAAAATCTACACAGATGGGTCCAAAAGCTCCCTTCATGTCTGCTCAAGTATCTGTATCTTCCTCCAAACTGACATATTTTACCCAAAATATGTTAGAAGGTACAGATACCCCACATATCAAGCTGAAGAAGATGCTGTCTACAAAACTGTTCAGTGGGCCACTTCACTAACAAACAAAACTCTGTCTATCAACATTTACAGTGATTCTTAGTCTGTCCTAAAAGCTCTATTAAATCCCAATTGCAATAGCAATAAAATCACATATATCCAGCACCATGTTAAAAATCTTGTAAATAAGATAACTTTTATATTCCCGGCCATAGTGGCATACTAGGAAATGAAAAAAACCGACTTTGAGGCTAAGTCCAGCTGCAAAACATACTGATTTGGACTACATTCGCATCCCTCTCTCACGCAGCAGCCTTAAAAATTATAGTATATATATTTATGACGACGCTATGCAGAAGTGTAATCAACAATGGTTAAGCAGTAAAGCTGGTAGAATAACAAGACTTTATTTTTCTACTGTTGAATGCAGATTCTCATCGCCACTTAGAGATTTAACGTTTGCATCTGCTCAACTACTTACTGAGCATGTATAACCGAGCAGAAACTGCCTCTTGCTTTTGCTCTACAGAAAACCTAGACACCGTCGACCATATGATCTATTATTATCCAATTTACGATCAAGATAGACTTATTCTGAAATTATAAATCTTTACGCTTGATTTCAGGTGGCCATATACACTCGATAAGCTTGTTCAGAAGCCACTGTTTGATGCTTTTTACAATTATGTTCAAAAAATATGGAAGATAAGACTATTTATAATTTCTAATTTCCATTTTAGTTTTCACTAAAAACCGAATACTAATTTAATGTTTACTTTGTATCATGCATTTTGGTTTACGAATTCTTGATGTTATACATCCATAGGAGTGGTGCACTTATTCAAATAATAAAAAAGAAAAAAAACGAGAGAGAAACAACTACACGGCCTTTCTCCCATGATAAAAAATGTGTCTGCTAGCGTTTTTATTCTATCACATCACACTTGATGGCATTAGTACGACGAGCGTTCTTAATAGAAACCGCCAAATTCAAAACTCTATTACTCAACGAGATTAAAAAATAAAAATATTACGTAAGACGAGATCTATTACCCCCACCCCTGAGTAAGGAATCGTAAAAAATCCTTGACCCCACCCACTCCAAAATACCTTACGTAATTTATGGACGGCCCCTAAGGGAGATTAAGATAATCATAATTATGCAATTTTATTGGTTTTATTTTTGTGATGAATTACAGTTTGTTGTGTAACTGAAAGAAAAAGTTTAAATTTGAACAAAAAATAAAAACAAAACCCCTGCAATTCGGATTTACCCGACCTCCTCTGGGATAATTGCTAATAGTTCTTTGGGTAAAGCCGAACGACACAAACAATAATCACAAACATCTTTCGCTTGTGGTCTTTCCATTCGGTAATTTTTACGAGCCCACTATTAACATATACATATGTTCTAGTCTGGTATTCTTCATGAAACGTACAGAGCAAAATATGCAAAAATAAATCATAAGAACATGTCAAAGATGGTAGTTTTCGAAATTGAATATTTTATGGAAGCTCGTTTTAATGTAAAGCTTTTGTTTTTCACATTATCTAGTGTTAGCCTGAGGTCATTGTTATTAAATTTAGTCGTTGTTTTTCCGATATATGTCCATGTCATCTGAAACAAAAAACATTAACGTGAGGTAACTGAGTTTGAAATTAGCTAATGAAATCTTCATTATACATACTTTTCGAAACTAAATACTGAATGTGATGTTTCAAGAAACAAGGAAATTTTGTAGATTTGTCAAAAACAAAAACTGCATCAAATCAAACAAAATATTGTAAAGTTTCTTATCTAGAAAACTGCCCCCTTCGTCTAATCTCGAATAAAGCGCCAACACTAACCATGGAGAAAGCTATTCTATGAGTGTAAGTTCACAAGATTGGAAGGGAGGAACGTGAAAAAATGGTGGCCTTCGGATTTATTCAGCGTACGCAGTTACCTCACCCCTTAATCCGATATCTATTGGATTGCATCCAAGAATGATGATAATTCTATAAACCAGACAGGTCTTTTATATTTTTCATTCATTAGTTACATAATTTATAGCTTCTGGAGTCAATTTATAAACTTTCCCCCCTCCTCTTCCATTTTTTACTAATGTATCATTTTCGCAGCTGTTACTCCAGATAATTTTTTTCTTCTTCCCGAGTGATACTAGATCGGAAATACTCGAGTCAGATAATAGGATTAGAGTAAAACAATAAAGTTTCTCTTTACATTTCTCTAGTAGATGATATAATGACCTTCATCAGGGTAGACTTTAAGACCGGAAATTTTTACTATGACAATACTCCCGGATATATCTATCAGTCGTAATTCACATGGATTATACTATGAATCAGTCAGAACAGATACATTACTCCCATCCTCTCTAGTGGAAGTTTGTCTTAATTAAAAACTTCCTCTATCATAATAAATTATAAGACAAATTTAAACTATATTAATTACTTTAAAATGAATAATGATGTTTTCAAACGTGGTTTGTTTAAGACTTACCGTTACGAAATTCGATCTTAAATGAAGTGAAAAGTTAAGATTTTGTAAATTTCTTCGAAATTATTATTAGCTTTTTATTTAAATTTTATAATTATTTCAGTGTTAATTGCAATTATTCCATGAAGATTAATAAATGAAATAGTATCGTTCTAGTTAACGGACGTAAACTTGTTTTGTATCACACCCAAACACGTATTTCCTGTTATAGCGACAACATAAAAATTTTCATTTATTTTCGTGTTTTATACATTGCAATTTAAGTGCATTAAGAATTTATCTATTACATAAAATATAGATTTTTGAAATACATTTTTTTTTTCTAATTTTCTAATTTAAATCTCAATTAAAGGTCTCAAAGTCAGATTTTAAATTATAGAATGGGATGTATCTATAATTCACATAAACATATTACTAAATAATAATGCGCAAAAATAATTTAAGGAATGGAATAAACAAGAAATTAATTATAAGAAAAGAATTACAAAATTTTTAAATTGTAAAGTGTCCACAAATTTAATAAAATGTTTAAAATTAGTAAATAATTTTCAATTATTATTGAAAACTTAAAAATTTTTTCAATATTTCTCATTTTAATGTATTACATGAAAGGACGTACTACATTTAAATTATAGTTTTGAAGGTAGAAAAAATTAATTCTAGTAATTTAATCAATACATTATGCCCCAGTTACTGGTATATAAATTAAAGTATATTCACTAATAAATGTTTGAAATTATTTGCAGTAAACGATATTTAATCAACCTACAGTTAGCCTACATAAATGAATTACAAAAACGATTTCAAGGTAATACGTCTTATTAGAGCAGAGGTTCTCAAACTTTTTCGATTCACCGCTCCCTTTGTTCCATAAAGTTATACCCAACGCCCCCTGACCCATCAGTGACCCCAACTTTTGCCTTTGGTCACCGTTCAGTATCCTGCGTCCAGCGCCCCCCTAGATTTACTCACCGCCCACAAGGGGGCAATATCGCCCACTTTGAGAATCCCTGCATTAGAGAAATGCCAACCATAAATAATAAATAATATGAAATATTAAGTTATTATGGAAACTATTAATTTTTATTTAACTACAGTTTTATTACTTAAGGTGTATATTGTTATCGAAAAATATTTTTATTTTTCAAGACAGTATTATGAGCTTTATTTATCCATTTTTCATTTCATAACCGAAGCTTATATTAATATATGTATAGGCCTATGCAGTTTCAACGTTTTCAAGTAATCGTGATGTATAATATTCTTGAATGATCTATCACTAGATAATCTACTATGAAATTCCTAATATTTTGTTCTATTCTAAGAATTGCTGATGAATAACCGATCACTGTATGCAAAAACCCATTTAACCAGAAATCGTTGTAGCAATTTCTCTACGTAAAAATAAAAGCAGAGTCTATTATTAGATAAATTTCTAAATTCCAACTTTACTGAAAATTTTTACTTAGTAAGAATTAATTATACTTTAACAGATTAAAAGATTCCTCTGTCCTCTGAAAGTTTATAATCTATAATGTATCACACTTTATAGGCTGTATATAATTATTCATAACTAAAATATATATATTAAATCTGTAAGCAAACTGAATAGAGAATCGTGTATGAATTGTTAATTATTTAATTACAGATATTGTTAAAAGCTTGTATATATTAAGGTATATACCTATTCAAAAAGTCTGCTGAAATAATTTAGTCATATTTACATGTTCGTATTCAATCCTATTTACAAATAAACGATAACAACAATAATAACGCTTAATATTAATATAAAACCTTTAAAAAATATGAATATCGATTGTAAAATAATTTATTATTCCTATATTTAAATATAATTTTATATAAAACTTATTTTGGTAAATTACATACTATCGAAAATATTACTTTTAAAAATATTTCTTTTAGTTCTTTGATAATTTATTTGTATTAAATCTAAATAATTATTTATAGCTAACGATAGAGAAGAATAAACAAATTTCGTAATAAAAAATCATTTGTAAGAGATAAGCAATAATTAGTCAAAATTGAAATCTAATTATAAGAAACTGTTAGAAGAAAAGTTTTAAAAACTACCAGTAAAATGCTAATTCGACTCTTAATTTCGGCTCAACTTTTTTCTATTCTAAAATAACCGAAGAACCAATTTCCAACGCTTTAACAAGTTTAAAATGAATTTGCTCTTTGTAAATTGACTTGGCAATTTAATTAATATTAAGCAAAGGCATCCATCCAAATATTTTTAAGTGACAATCTCACAGGATTAATTTATTATATTGACAACTTTGCTCTATTAAATTTCATTTCACGCCCTTAAATTTTAAACCGATTTAACATTGTATTTTATTGTTTATTTTGGTATTTTCTCAAATAATTGTATCCTTTTTAAACGTAAAAGCATTAGTTATCAAAACAAATAACTGATTAATAACTTTTATATTTATTTCTACTATTTATTTATTTAAAAAATAGTATAGATTTCCGAAAACGTTTACATTTCAAATAATTGTTTAAACTAGGAACCAATATATATATTTTTTAAGTATATTATAAAGTTTATTGTTATAATTTACTAATTATAAAGCTATTGTCAAACAAAAGGTTACCTGATTCTCGATGAAACTTGAACAAAATATACCAGAAAGATGATATATGTAAATCTAATTATCAATCTGCTTGTAATTGCTGTATTTCTATAGACATACTCACCTTAGTTTAATTAAAGATAGCTCCAAATGAAATTAGAATGCAGATCAATAGGCGAAAGATTTGAGATAAGAGATTCTCAGTTTGTCTCATAAACTCACTCACTAACTAATGAAGACTATGACCGAACGTGTAAGACAAATTTAATAGAAAGGAAGTCTGTAGGCAGCTGTTATCACAAGTGAAATAAACTGCGCCTCCTATATCTAAAGAATTGCACTTGTGCATGACTAAAGCTTTTTTAGGCTGTAAATAATCTGCTATATTCTTCATATGTCTCCAATTAGCGTGAAGAAGTATAAAAGTAATCGTGTGATATATTTGTGTAATGAGGTTGTCTACAACTATTATATTGATAGAAAAAGTTTTTAAGTTTTTAGACAATTTATGACTCAAACGGTTAACCAATCGTTAAACATGCGGCAAAATTGTACTGAAATGTTAAACATATGTGCCCTAATACGTGTACATATTAAATTTTTATATTAATATCAGGTATAAAATTTCAGATGTAAAATAATGATTAAAAAAACAAATTATAACATCATAAACCATTTAAGTTTTAAGTACCGAAGACATAAAGGATCTAAAAATTTATGACAAACCATTTCAATTTTGCCTGATATATTTATAAAAATTCCGAGAAAACTCACTTCATATATCATCTAAATTTATTTTACTATTCAAATAATAATTTTTCGAAATTTTCAAATTTATAATTAAACGATTGCAGATCTCTAAAATGCATTTTAAAACATCCGGGATAAAACCTTGCTAAAGCTGCATTAAATTCAGAATTAAATATCTATAAAATTAATATTTTAAATATTTTCCACACATTTAATTATCAAAACAGGAAATATATTGTAAAGAAACCAAATAATTTTTATAAGTTACACAGATAACATACTCATAAATATCTAAATATAAATTGTTATTACTAAGTTATTAAAAATGTCTAATACAACGATACCTCTGATAATTAAAATAACAAGAGTTATAAACAACTTTTTGTAATATTAATATTATATGGATAATACTGAGGCGTGTCACAATGACATCCTTAACAGCATGAATTCTTTGTGATTGGAAAGTACAAAGAAACAATATACTGTTCAGATATAGTAAATAAAATTGTTCAGCAGTTAAAAATATATTTTCAAACACTAAACATAATCTTATTTTTCCAATTTTTGCCACTATAACATCGTGTTTATTACAAAATTATATACATAAAGACAAGAAATCGTCTATCTAAAATTACTATATTTGGTGAAGATTGACGACTTTTTATTATGTTTTTTCTTATGTTTATGGTAGTTTTAAAAACAAAATTTTAAGAAAGTATTGCTGCCTTTGAAATAAAAAAAAATAACCAATACAGCTTGTAATTCTATTAAATAAATTTTTTTTTGTTTTTAGGTCATTCTTTAAAACATATATGACTTATATTAACATGTGCGTATTACTTTTGCTTTTTTAAAAGAAGAATTTTGATATTTTTACATGCAATAAATAAAAATAGTGTATATTAAATTTACCTTAAAAATATATTTTTTCCTATTTTTTATGTTTATTTTTATACGATTTTTAATCAACACCACGCTCTACTTAATATCGATATTTGGCAGCTAATTTATAAAAGATATATTAACAAAGAAATAAATTTTGTTGTCATTCAAGGTTACATAAGTTACAATAATTTTTTGAAGTTATATAACAAAGAAAAATCACTTTACATCATTAAGTTTTGAAATGATTTTCAATGTTTGTTATTAATATATATATATATATTTGACAAATATTTACTTACAATTTTTACTTAAAACGAAGCTAATTTTTATTGTTTTAAATTATATAAATTTGATGTAATTAATTATAATAATCTGTTATTTTTTAACGTCATATTTTACAAACTTCCATCACATTTATTCTTTATACAAATAAATGCATATAAAAACACATAAATAATGTTTTTAAAGTAATTAAAATGCACTATTTATTTATTATTCTCTAAAATTTAATTTAAATATGGTTTTATAACGAAATTAATATATTTAACTGTAAGAAATAAAGACGAAATTATAGATAATGTTTTAATTTACTTCGAAGCTTAATAATAAATATTTAAAAAATTTGTATTTCGTTTATAGAAATAATAAAAATATGGGAAACTGTAGCAAAAATTATAAGTAAATCTGTCAATATTAAAAATATAAAAATTTATATTATAAAATGCTAGATAGTAGCAGATAGCATTATTATGATGAAACCATAAAAAAATTTTTTATGAACCTAGTGATCAATGTGGACAAAATGTCTTACATCGTAAATCCTTAAATATAAAAGAAATCATTAAAAATGCTTCTAGAAGTTTAGTAGTTATTTGAATGACATTTTTGTCATAATATTTTGATCTGTGTCATGTTTACAGAAAAATAAAATTGAGATAGTAAATGGCAGTTTTTTTCTATTTATCGTTTGCTTAAATCGCTTCAATTTGACAACAACTATCTTAATTTGCTTAAATTTATTATTTTCATTCCATTATTTAATAAGAATTACAGAAAAAAATATACTAATTAGGATTATTAATAGCATAATTAATTAACTTATTATATTAATTAATTAATATTTAATAATTTCCTATTTATATATGTTAAATATTCATCTCTTAATTTTATGAAGTTTATAGTTGTGTACATATTAAAAATATCAACAAAAATAAATAATATATTTTTTTTATGTACAGCAACAAAATTGAGACATGCTCAGTAATTTTCAGAAAATAAAAAATAACTTTTCAAACATCTAATTTTAATGAGGATATCGAAAGAGAAGGATGTCCTAATTATCTCCATTAGTAAAGAGGAAGCGGTCTTAACAGAATGGCATGCTAGTTCTTGTTTTTTTGGTTTTATTTTTTATTTTCCTTCTAAATCTTATTTTGAAAAAAATTCTAATTTCTTATTATTTTAGAATTTTAAAATTATACAATATTTTATTAACTCTACAAAAAACCTATATTTTATACTTTAATAGGATTTATTTTTTTTATAATATACAATTTTATATGTTTATTATTGTAATTGAAGAAAACTTTGTAATTTATTGCTTATAAACATTTTTATAAATACTGTATTAAAATTAAAATTTTATCTTTTATATTTTATAATTATAAAAATGAACGTTTTTCAGTTATTTTTAGTTGTAGATATCTTTTTTTTTTTCTGTCGTGATGAACGTGTTATTGCCTAGAAATATGATTTGCTTTCTTGGGAATCGTGATCTACTGGTTGAATTACATATTTCAAAATTATTATTCTAATTTTTCTCGTTTTTTTTTGGAAATCTGAAAAATATCTAAAGAAATCTTACAAATGAAATAATCAATCCATTTAATTACACGTACTTTAATTTATGATTAATCTAAGATTTTTTTAAAAAATAATGAAAGTAACTTTTCCTACAGTAAAAAAAATTTAATATCAAAGAGTTTTATAATGAATATAAATGCAAATATTTTTCTAAATGTAATTTGAATATATATCTTGATTTCATCGCAAATTAATATGATATAAAAGATGAATTTTTTAAAATATTTTTCAAAGTAGAATTAATATGCATTAATTAAAAACCTTATAGATTTAATATTAATTTCATTGTTACCTGATATATTTTCTTATAATCTATATCTATTATGTATTTGTCGTAATTAATAAATTTTATTTTTTATTATTTACTTATAACATAAATTTAAATATATAATGATACCTTTATTAATTATATTAAAATCAAATTGAAAATAAAATGTATTCTCTATAATCAATAGCATATAAGAAATTTAAGATTTTAAGGTAAATCAAGATCAATTACAGAAGAGGCTCCATGGACTCAGTTATTTATATTTATTGAACTTGAAATATTTTTAAAGATAATTAATATTTTGCTAATTTATAAAATGAACTTATATAACAATTCCTTTCTAACGGATATTTTTAATCTAATTGTAAAGCCAATTTTCAGAAGAAAGAATTTTAATAAAGAGAATAGATAGCATGTCTACATATATTTGTTTTGAGAAATGACTTCCGAATAATCAAATTTTTAGTTTTAAAGAAATTTAAACTATTTGAGTCGAAATAAATAATTTTTTGAAAAAGTTCTTTTAAGTAAATTGACTTTGTTTAACGAAATTATAGCACTTAACTAATTTCATTAAATGTAAATTTTTGAATTTTTTTAACATTTCCTTTTTATAATCTTATTTACTAAAGTTCAATTTGCCCTGAGATATAACTAATTTTATTATGTTTTACTAACCCTTTAAGTTCTTATATATATTATTTTATCATTGTTCATTTACTATTTATTTACTACACTAACTATTTATGTATACAATGTATACAAAATTAATTATTATGAAATTTTAAAATACGGATAAAGTATTTTGTACAATAAATGAACTAAAATGCAACATTAATTAACATATAATTTTATTTACTGAGTGTTGATTACATAAATTCATTAATTAGTTACAAAGACTACATTTAGTTTTAGAAGTTAAATATTATTATTATTATTAATCTTTCTTAATATTAAATAGCGTATAACGTATTTGAATTTATAACTTACCTTATAGCATAGCGTTTATAAATGTTAATATTGAATTACTATTGTTACATGTACAATATATATACTGTACATTATTATGAAAGAAACTGTATTTCCTGATATTGTGAAAGATATCAGTATTTTCGAAAAAATATATACATGCATTTTATTATATTCATTAATGAATGAGCATGCATAAATTTCCATTATTTCTTTCACGGATGATTCATAAAGGATATAATAAAGGATGTATAAGTTAGAAATAAATACAAGTAAAAAACTGAAGGATATAATTCAAACTTATAATCTCGTAAATAAAAAAGTTATTATTTTTATTAATAATAAGAATTATTTCTAGATTTAGAAATTCGATTTTACTGTAAGAACTGAAGCGACTATATTTTCGTTATATAAAATCTGAAGCGATCATTTAAAGCACTTTTCTTTTTTAAAGATACCGAGATCAAAACGGAAAAGAATGACTGTACAGATGTTCGCCATACATTTTAACGTACTGAAAACTTAGTAACACTGATAAAATTGAACAAGATCTGGCTCGTAGGCTGAGTAAATGACCAAAATAATAATAAATTCATTCTTAAATCTCAACTAATTTAATCTTTAATTTAAAATAATAATGTCTTTTCAAATAATACGGTTCAATAATTACCGATAATGACCTACATTAAAAATCAGTGAATAGAATAATAAGTTTTATATAAATATTTAAAGCCGTAAATAATAGCATCACTTAAGTAGAATAAAAGAATAATTTTCATTCAACCTCTTTCAAGAACAATCCTAAAATTTCGCAATTATTAAACTTTATAAGTCTTCACGTCGTTTATAATATACTTTATTACGATAAGTAAGTAAGTACACTCTTTCAATATATAGATTCGATTCACAAAAGCAGGTATTAAAATTTTTAAGCATGATAAATAATTTAAACGCTTGTTTAATGATGATGCATAATCGGATATCATCTGTCTATCAAAATTCAATAAATAATCTAAAAATCTTAATCAATTTGTAAATAATTACAGTAGCTGTTCATTACTCTAGTTAGATACCCTATCATATAAATACAAGGACACCACTTTGTTAATATATAAAAAGAAGTATCATTAAAAACTATATCAAAATAGAAAGAATATACGATGCAACAAAATATGCATATAGCAAACTAATGGCTGATAGAGTAAAAAAATAATGAGTCAAAGATATATAAACTATATCTAAAAATTATGAATAGTTTGATTTGGTAAATCTATAATAGACAAATACTGTGCATTCTTTGCCCAAATACTGTGCATTTCCTGGAAATATTCATAGCTAGGTCAATAATAAATAAAGGAATGAGGTCAAGAGTATCGTTCTCCACTCCGAGTTTCATCATCTGATAATGATTTTCATCACGTAGAGGATAATCTCAAGAAGAAGAAAAAAATTATATAAGTAATATAACATTTAATTATTTTAATATTAAAAGCTGTAACCTTTTCTTTACTCGTCTTAATAATTTAAACTTAATAATACGTTTACGAAGGCTTAAAAACAATGTTGTAATGTAAAACTACGGAGGTTGAATGCCGCTCGCGGTGTTATTATAGTTAAATAAGCTTATTTCGATAAATGAAGTTGTTTAAAGATTATTTTAGCTATCTTTATCATTTGTAACAACTGATTACCTTCAGGCAGTATCGTTATAGTGGGTTTATACCGCTTAAGCTGCAGGAACTGACGACAACAGAACCTCCCTTCGCCTACGTTCCGGAAACGACTGAGTGAAGTGGTTTGGACTTCAAGGAAATGACGTAAAATATAAAGAGACCAGTTCGTCTACTATATTAATAATTCCAAACGTTAATATATTTACTATTAATACACTATTTTAGTCATTGCTTCTGCGAAAAATTCTTTAAACATGTCCTTTTTTATACAAATGCTATTTAGGTTAATTTTAAAATATATGAATGAAAAATGAAGTTACAAGAAAGTTAGTAAAGATGAAATAAATATTTAAATTTAAATTAAAAAATTTAAAGCCCTATTAAATTATATTCTATAAAGTTGTACAGCACAACATGTTTCAAGTATAAATTATTTTATTCCAGTTTAATTTAAATTATGTAATGACAACGGTTTAAAATAAACTTATATCTATAATGTCCTAATAAATAAGATTAATGACAGAGATTTATTGTAGTGAAATATATCGTAGGAAATTAAAAGATTTACATTTAATTATGTTTTTAAAATTTGTTTTCATAGTGCAATTTGATGATGAAGTATTTCCTGTATTTTTACAGGAAATATGTATTTTTATGAAATATATCACTTTATGCATAATTAGTTAAGCATAACGTTCAATGCATGAAGAGTTTTTTATATAGAAAGTTATATTGTGTATTCCCAAATTCAATTGCTTTCTCAGCCTCTTATTAATTTAATATCTTAAAGCTTACTTATAAAATACAGTAGGTATTTTAAGACTAAAAAGTTAGGAAATAATAATGTTAATTAGAAAATTTTAAAACTAAAAATTGCACTTGTTATTTGTGTTTTAAAATTATCAAATTTTTGTCACCTCTTTACGAAATTTCACTAACGCGATAACATTTCTGCATAGAAATGAATTGGATTACGGCAAGTGATGTCTTCAAAATAGAATTGTACCTTTCAGTAAAGCTTGAGGCAGAGTCAAACCAGGAATTTGCATAATAAAGAGTTCTTTTGAAGAAAGGTAATAGCATTACAAAATATTCTCGGTAATACCAATTCTAACATTACGCATTTAAGAAAACGCTTCATTCCTCGAATTATATCAAACTAAAACTCCATTAGTAAATAAAAGTTGTTTAAATACGTTTATAGACTATTTTGATAGACACTTTACATTATAACTTTTTCCTATAAAGCTGATTAACAACTTAAAATTTATTAATAGTACAATCTTATATATTCAATAAAAATTGTATACTTACCCCGAATTTTCTATTGTGCATTGGTACGATATAGTCGATCTATTTACAAAATCTTCCGCATTTTTATAATTATTATTACTATATTGACAATGCCATTTCTCAATAACAAGACGATAATTATCGAGAGATGAATTCGTATATAACTATGTTTGTATCACATTCCACCATGTGATGAATGAGGAGATGTATATCATCATAGAGTGCCGAGATGTATATCTTTATCTCAATAGCGGATGTAGAGCGATCCCGTCAGCTCCCTTCGATGAAGCCGGCACAGCAGATCCATTCTCGCTCCAGCTGTACTAGCATGCTTTCCTGAAGGTCATCGATTGTGTGGCTTTGCCTACCGACCGCTGACAACCTGAAGGCTTGCGCCACCTGCTATGACGTCACGTACTCTCGTTCCAGTAGCGAAATGTCGCGAGAGTAATAGTGATAAATCAAAAAAAGTAGAGAGGATAACATTCGTGATACATTAACCTATCCCACCTTATTACTGTCTAAAGCCACGTTATATAACTATCGTTCGACACGATTGTAACGTAAAGTATAACTAAATATAAGCAATATACTATATTCTAATAATTAAATAATCTATCGGCCGAAAAATGTCTCAAAATATGGATCATTAGAACCAGAAAAAAGGATGTTCTTTTGTTTGAGAGTTTGTGGTACGGAAAATCGAGTATAGGTTGCTATGGAAACCTCACGAAGCACAATACAACAAAGATAATTACGAGTGAGAAAATCATGGAAGAGCTTTTTTTCCATTGCAATAAAATGTGTAATCAGTGAAGTGGTATACATTACATTCAGATATGTCGAATGCAACTTACGTAATAGACATCTCTGATAATGTTAAATACGCCTCTACAGTAAATTCGATTGGATTGAAAATCTACAAAATGAAATTAACAAAACCGTTTTAAAATAAATCGAAATACATTGCAACTATTATCTTCTCTACGTCTGCTTACCACTCTGCACGTTATATTTGTATTGATATGCGAAACGAATAACGAGTCGAATGCGTTACGCTTCAGTCAAAAAACACAATTATAATATTATTATAAATTGCTATGTATACGCACTTTTCTAAAAATATTTTATCTGGTAAATTTCATTTTCTACAATAATAAAAAGTTTCAAACTTTATTTCATTCGTCATGATTAATAGCTGCATTATGTTTGCAGCAACGTGGCCTTTAATAAGGAAAAAATATATTTTATAGACAACACATATTTTGTCGACGCTGAAAAAGATATAAAAATAAATTATTGAATATTGTTTTAAAATAATAATACGCCTTTAGTTAGCATCGAGAATAATTTTTATTTCATTTTCATAGTATCAAGTGATATATTAAAGAGAACTTAACTTTTAAACAATACTTATACAGTTAAATTAGCTGATTTTTCCTAATTAAAAAATATTTTATTGTTATTATTATTATTAAACTTAAGTAAGTAAATTATAAAAGTAGTATATATTGTAAAATACAATAAATTTGTCTATTTACTGTAATAATATCCTACACTTTAAGGAAATGTTGTTGAAATCTTATATTTTTTAGATGTAATTTTGATTATTTTAAACAAAAATCGAATTATATTCGTATACAGTATATTGCTTATAAAAATATTATAAATAATTTTATAAACATAATTGGACAACTAATATTTTGTATTTTTTAGTAATATTAAATTTAATCACTTGCTAACAATATAAAATTAAATTATTAAATTTTAAATTATTTGATTTTTTTCTAATAAAAATATTATGTATATAAATTTATGAAAATGTCTGTTTTTGTATTTCTATAAATAATTTAACTTACTTTATTATAAACTAATAATTAATGATAACAGTTTAATTAAAAATTAATTCAGAAAAATAATTAATAATGCAAATATCTATTTTTCATATAAAACATAATGATGAAAGACTTAGTTGTAAACAAGTTACTGGATTTTTTTCTGTATATTATTATTATTTACACATGATTTAAAAACATATAAAAAAAACTAAAAATGAAATTATGTTTCTATTAATTATACTAAAGGCGAATTTATTTATTTATTTTATTATTTTTATTAACAAACATGAATTTAAATAAGATTATTATTATTATTATTATTATTATATATTTAATATGTTATATAAATTATTTACAAAAATTATTGACATAACGATAAAATATAATTTTAATAAAAAAAAAATAACGTAAAGAATAATATATTTTCTCTCTCAATTTAACAATTATTCTATTTGCTTTTTAACAGAAGTGTTAAATGATAACATTCATTAAACACTAATATAAATACTGTATTTATAATGATAATGATATATATTAATCTTATAGCATTTTTCTGATTCAAAATATAGCCTGTAATAAGCTGGAGAGAGATATTAAGATTGGCAAAACTCCCAAATCATCGATCATCCGGTAACACATGCAGGAATAGTTGTAACATGAGTACAACCATTTTCTTTTACATACTACACGCAGCTTAGCCCAGAGAAAGTGATAAAATATTACACTAAATACTTCGATGACAAAAAAGAGAGAATGATAATATTTTGAAGAGATAGCTACGTTTCAACTGTTGCATAAAACATAATAATTTGACCTTTAAAAATGATCAAAAATTTAGCATTTAAAAATGTTTTATATTCTTAACAAAGTTTTAAATGTTTTAGAAGATAAATAAACGTGTTTTTTAATGAAAAATTAAGATTAATTTTACATGAATAAATGATAGAATACGTTATTGTAATCTGTTAAAATATTTATAATTTATATTTTATTGCAAAATATTTTGAAATATAGTTTTATTTTAATCTTATATTATTAAAAACTTAACATGTTAAGAATGTTTTTAGAAAATCTGAAAAGAAATTTAGTTTTATAAAAGCGTAATCTTTAGTGCTTATCATTGGAATTAAAAGATAATATCTGCATTTCATAATATCTTTTCTGTAATTATATTGTTGTCGGTTGTTATCTACAAGTTTAACGCTATATAACGATACTATTATCTAAAATGCATAGATATGTAACGATCGTTTTTAAATTATAAAAAATATTTTCTTATTATTTTAGTAATATCAAACTTAAACCATTATAAGTACAGTACATATAGGAATGGATGGCAGTTTGCTTGTGATGTCAACGTGAAGACACTTGTCACGACAACATCTGTGAAACTCGATTTCATCTATCCGTCTGATAAAAAATTGCTTTCAAAATTGAAATTATTTCATTTTTGTTTCGAATCAATCATCGACAACATAAACATCAATATTTTTCTTGTTTATTGTAATGTATATTCGGACTATTTCATCACCGTATCTTTATCTGACGTGACTTGGATGTGTATGGTTTAGAATTTCGTTTTATAATATCCTACGTGTTGAGAATTTGTGACTTTCACAACATTGAAGATTTTCGGACTCTATTAACATCCCTATCGATTTGCTCTTTTCTACATCACAAATATTCCGCTATACATTTGGTGGGTCTGCAAATATCCGCTTTCATATGAATTCTTTAGCTGCTCGATTAAGAATATTGATCTCATTTTATCTGGTGAAATGCTGTCAGATAATTATTTACACGATATCAATCTATCTTTATAATCTTTTTCCTCATATATTTTATTCATTCAAATGATAGATCTGTTGTGTTGAACGGCGAGTTTCTTCTTTACGCTTTACAAAAGAACTTATTAATAGAATTCTTGAAAAATCGGTTATTTTTCTTAACATCTTTCAAGTCTCAAATAGATACTTATACTTTCTTTATATTTAAATTTAATTTTACACTTCTTTTTAAATTAACAAGTTTAAACGAAATATATCACTCTTTCAATTTTATAAAAGATGATTGTATCTTTATAATCTCTTCCAAATGAAAAGAATTATCAAATGATATCTATTCTTACCTAAAATCAACCTAATATAAATTAAATTTATAAATCGCTAACAGTAAAAAAAGAAAACTAGATAGTAAGTTGTAAAGTAAATCTATTGACTTAAAAAATAAATGAATAAATAAATAAAAATAGAAATTTTAAATTATTTATTTTTCGTTATAATCATAAAACTAAATATAGCTTAAACATTTCTCTAGATTTTAGAGAATTTATGTTGAAAAATTTATTATTTCATTTAAAATATAAATTTTATTTTTAAAGTAAAAATAAAAACGAATTCAAAATAACTATCTTTGTATTATGCATTTAATTCGGAAACATTCAAAATAAAAAGAAAATAGAAATTTAAAGTAAAATTATTATTTAAACTGAAATTCAATAGAAAATTATCACATTATAGCTATTTATTATTTGTTCTACCTGAATATGTAAGCTAATACCTATAATGTCTCAAATTATTAATATTTTTTAATAATATCAATATGAAATTATATTTTTTATCGATTTAAGAATATAATTTTAATAATAAGCAAGTTAAGTAGAATTGTAGATATATTGTATATTAATTGTGAGATATTTTTTAATATGCAGCAACATGTGTTTATCATTTTACTATTGCTTTTGACTAAAATTACATAAATGCCTTTATTTGATTTATAAAAGTATCGGAAAAAGAATGTAAGAATAATTTAAAATATTGTTTCAATGCTATATAAAATAAGTAATAATTTTCATCTTATCAATTTTTAAAACTAATTTCCCTAAAATCATTATAAATATAATTTTATGTAAAGTCTAAACAAAATAACTAACATTAATCTTTACTGTCGAAATTGATAAATCTAAAAGAACAGCTTTTACAAGTGAAATTTTAAAATGATTTGGTTGGTATTTTCATTCTAAAAGCGCAAGCACAAATAAAAATATTTGCAGACTTAAAATGAAAATGCCAGTCAAATCACTCAACCATTTTTTTTTTATTAAAATATTCTTTTTTTTTTAATCGAACAAGAATGTATTATTCGCAGATTAATTTTGCAAGAAGCACTAATTTCAAACAAAAACTGTGATTAGTAATATAAACCTGAATTTTAAAAATTGAAAAATTTTCTGAATTAAACCAAACTAATTCTTGGAAAATGAAACAACAAATTACACGATAATATAAGGACTTAACGATAAAATGGAAAAACAATCCACTTTAAATGTCAACAGAATATAACATATATTACTATGGACTTTAAAATAAAAATTTCGAAAAAAATATTTTAAAGCATTAATTAAATATGGCAGATTTTATTCTTAACGAAAAGTTTTTTTTTTTTAAATTGTGAAATAATTCTTGTATATTTTCGAATTTTAATAATAGATAGCCATCATCATTATCATCATTTATCATAAAGTAAACAGTGAATCGAAAGTAATTAGATAAAATTGGAAACATGGTAAGTAATTATCTCTTGTCAAAGATGTCTATTATATGCCAATTTTATAATTTCGTGTGTAATAAGAAACAAAACGATAGTAAACAATCTTAACTTGGTTTATGCAGTTACAAATTTTAAATAAAGTTTTAATTAATTTTAATTTACAATTGCTTAAGTATGATCCAGTTTCTTCTCAGGTAACTGAAATGCAAAATATGATATAACAATTAAAAAAGTCAACATTTTTTTTAGTTAATTTCGGTAATAAAAATTTGATTCGAGTACGTTAATTCGTCATTCAAAATTCTGACTCAGGTTTTTATGTAATCTTGCATTTACAAATCTTTAGATGGATAAAAATATTTTATATTCATATATAATTTTAAAATATTATATTATTATATAACCAACTTTTATTTAACAAACTTCATTCTGAGATTTAATATAAAAATTCCTTCTACTTTTATTCTGGTAAATGTATTTCAATTTACAATTTTCTTGACATATTTTATTTGATTTGAATCTTAAATTGACATAATTCCTGTAAAGATTTGTTGACTATTTAATGTATTTTTAAAAAATTCAAGTACTTTTGAGAAAATAATAGATTTTAAAATTATTCTTTGTAACTTATTATGTAATATTTATTCAGATATCACTACTCAAATATAAATGGAAAGATATGTTTAAAGATTAAATATGAAAAAATTGCTTATTTAAATAATAATTTAAAATTTTCATTAAAGTAATATTTTACTTTTTCAACTTTTTAAAAACTAAAATTGTAACCATAATTTTAATTGTTTACATAAAGGAAAATGATGCAAAACAATAAGTTTACAATGAAAACTAGTATATTTACCGAGGTGAACGTCACAAATAAGAATAAAATTTAAAATAATAATTCAAAAAGCAGAGAAAGGAATAAAATAAAAAGTAAAAACATAGTAAAATGATATTTGATGTATATTAATGGTCATCTATAGCGTATTCAAAAATCTTTGCCATAAAAACAAATTTAGTTTGTTAGATAAATATCTTTATTTACAAAATTATATTTATACATTTGTCAATTTTTAAATATTACTGAATAATGCTGTGTATGAGGAGTTTTTTTTATGGTATTATTCATTACATAGAAAATATCCTTTGAGAAAATAATATCTTAAAAAGTATTTTCTGCCAGAGAGATTTTCAATTATTTTAAATAAACGTATATATTTAAAATTAAGTCATGTAAGTGATACTTAGATTTGATTATTTATTAAAGGTTATCAATTTGTGGTATTAATAAAAAATTTGTATACTTAAATGAATATTTGGAACAATTCTCTTTTATGTTTAAGGCAGACAGACAGGAAAATTTGTTTTAATAAGATGTTAAAATGAGATAAAAATTCATTTATTGATTTAATATTTTTAGAAATATTATTGAAAATAATTTTGTTAAAATAACACAAAATACTAATCTCTAAAAATAACAATATTTAACGATATTTAATGAAATATTTAAAGTTTATTGTGAATTTTTCTAATACAATTCAAATTTTAACGAGAAAATTATAAAATTCAAAAAATCGAAGAAATTTTTGTATTTGTTTGTATTTCAATTTAAGGATTTTCTTATACTCATTTTTTTCCAATTTTATTTAAATTACATTTTAAAGTGCATTCAGTACCAATTTAATAATTAGCAGTTAATTGAGAGACTGAGCCTAAAGCTATAAAATTAAAGGAAATATTGGAAAAGTTAATGATATCAAAATTTAAATATTGCAATCTGCTTAAAACATTTCTGAGATTTTTATCTTAACAATAATTATTATAATATTTAAAAATGTTAAGTTATTCTTAAAGACTATTTTTATTTTCGAACATTAAGGAAAAAATAAAGAAGTAAATCGAAAGAGATTTCGATTATAATTTCCGAGTAAAATTCAAAATAATACTAAAATAATTTAATTATTTAAAATAAGAAAATAACATAATTAACATATAATTATTTTTATGTAATTCAAATTTGCTATTAGAGAATTTACATTTAGTGTAGATTTAAAAAGAAAAAAAAACAAACTTCCATTTAATCCTAAGAAGCAAGTTTTCATTTTCTATAAAAAATAAAAGATAAGTAATGTCATAAATAGATGACTGATTAAGTATTATATGAAGACAGATTGGCTCAAAACTATGAACATATTTCAACTATCCTTAAAATACCTTAAAATATATATCGGATAACTGACATTTGAGCTACCCCTATATTATCTAAATATTTACTTTAAATAATTACAATAGATATTTTAATTAGACTAAATACTAAACTGATATTTTAACACAATGTAAAACGAACATTTCTATGAATATATTTTTCAGAGATATAAAATGCAGGATAACCAAAACAGCCCATATTATAAAAGATAGAACGACTTTTTGATCATCCTATACTTGAATTATGGTGTTTTTAAGCAAAAAAGAAAAAAAAACCAGTATTATAAAAGAGAAAAACCCTTCAGTGTAGTTTCTTTATGATAATTTAACAAAATTTATCTCGACAAGCGTATATCTTGAGATCGATTAGATTATCTCCTGTTGAAAAGGACGCTAAATGGGAAATGCACAGCGTTTTAATACGATGTCGGGATATAAATAATAAACAGGAAAAAATATATTTAGTCAGTTTGAAATATGATAGGAAATATAACAGACAAAAATATAAATCTTTCATCTGTTAAATTTTTAGGAAAATCAGAAGAAAAACAATAATATGGAAAGATCTATCTAGTTATATTGTCTGTTATAGAGGTCTGGATAAAAGAACTTTCTTTAAAAATTCGGTGAAATTACATACTAAATCTGAAGAAACTACTTTTCTTCTTGAACTTCGATTGAAATATCAGAATAAAAGTGGTTTCGTTTCAGATATTCTCCAGCTTTACTTACAAAAGAATGTTCGAATATTTCCCAGAAAATTCTATAACATGGCAATACAATCACAAGAAAGATTTAAGATTTAGTACGTATATTGGTTTTTTTTTCCTTCTGTAATAATTTCTGTCTTTCTGTAAGACTAAAATGAAGTAATAGTAAAGTCTAAAGCGAATAATGAACTAAATAAATTCGAATATGATTTTAATAATTTATTTAAAAGTTTTATTAATATTGAAAGAAATTAAATAAATCTTAATCATTTTAAGAAATAAGTATTATATAAATTCTTATAGAAAACAAAATTAAAATGAATAATTAATCAAATATGTAAATAAAAATATGCATGTGAGTGCATAAAAATGAATTCAAACAATTTTTTTTAAAATATATTTTCTAAATAAAAAGTATAAACTAATTTTATTTCTTCATGACATGCCTTATTTATTGTTTATAACACATAAAATATTTTATTTTTAATAATTAATCTATTTATTCATTTAACTATTAATCAAAGGTTTCAATAGAACCATTAATTAATTCATTTAAAAGTAGATTAAGTTTACAAACATTAAAAGAATTAATTATATTTTTTTTTGTATAAATACAAATTAGAATATATAAGAATTTAAAATAGTGATTATTGAAACAATAAATATATTTTATAAAAATAGTTATATCAAAAGAAAGCATATTCTTTTTAATAAGTAAAATTGATGTTAAAGTAATTTAAATCGGTATTCATCTGTATAATTAATATATATTTTAATTATTACAATATATTTTTAAAGTAGTATGTAATGAATTTTGCTATTTGACTAAACTATAGAAAAGAATTTAAAAAGTTAAATTCTTGATTATCTGATATATAATTCAAAAATAGAGCGGCAATCAACTTTGACTTCGGGCAGATAAGGTCATGCATGTTATAATTTATAGAGTGATAAATTCGAAGAAAAATTGCACTTGAAAAGCTGTAGGGCATGGCTATTTAATAAAGAAATATTTTAAAATAAATTTAAATATTTTTTGAACACGAAAAATCTACAAGTGAAGTTATTAATATTAAGAAAACATTTAATGTTTTCTTAATACTAATTAAGAATGCGTAAAGAAAATGAAAATAGATTAAAAAATTGAAATTTCGTGTTATTGAAATAATAAAAAAAATGTGTTTAATTATTAAATTCAAGTTTATTAGCAAAAGGGAAAGATTTCCCTGTTACAGGGGGTGATACATAGAAATGAAATTAAACAATTTTAGTTTACAAAGGTATTATATTAATAACAAACAATCAATACTGTAAAAAATACTGTATTAGGACATTGAAGCTTTATAATAGTTTTTATTAACTATTAATAACATTTATTTAATTTTTTAAAATTTTTTCCGTGATTTTAACAAAGTAATTATACATTTTATATAGATCCTTTTTATTGAGAAAGTTTAAGTTTATTTTGAGTTCAAGAGGTGAACTACAGTTACATATTCGTATGATATCATATTGTTCACGCAAAGTTGTAAGTTCTTGACAGTTTTTAGAAGGTGGAATGCTGAGAAGTCTTCGGATTGACATAAGCAACAATGGGTATTTGAAAATTTATGTAGGTATTATTAACAAAGAGAGAGTGTTTAAGGCGTGGCTGGATTATTAGTCGTTTCACGTTCAAATCAATTGGTTGCCACATATATGGCTGGGAAGACGAGATTTCAAATAAGTTGATGTACCAGGGATGATAGTTACTATGGTTTAAAAAGAGTTGGTCTTTATTTATAGATTGAGATTTGACAGAGTTTAATAGAAGAGTGTAACCGTATTTCCAGTCCTGAATGATATCTTTAAATAATAGTTCTGATACGCCAAATGAATTCAGAATTTTACATAATTTGTATTGCCATAGCTGCTTGTAATTTACGTTTTTGCTGTGCTTGACTATTTCTTGATGTAGAAAAGTTATAGTATTGTCACTTTTGAATTTGAGTCTATAGTAAAATTTAATTATACGTTTTAACAGCAAAGGAAAGGTCTAGATACGATTTGTTTCATGTCGGAGAGCATAACCAGGAATTGCTCTTTCTAAATGAAATAATTTACGTAGAAAATAGATATGAAAGGTCTCGAGTTTATATAAGTAATCCAGACTCCAGATAGGGCTTCCATAATAAAGTGTTTGGAGTGATTGGAGTGGTTGAGAGTGATTGGGTTAATTATAGAATTATATAGTTTCATGTGAATAGTTAAATTAGAGGTTTTCAGGGTTGAACATAGAAATAAAAGGTTGTCGATAGTCTGCTTTACTTTGATGTTAATTCTTGAGATTTAAGCTTTAAAGATTACATTCCAGTCAAAGACGACTCCCAGATGGTTTACTTCATTAACTGTTTGTAGTAGAGTGTTGTCATGGTATATTTTAGTTTTTTTTCAGATTTTTGCTATTATTGCGAAAAATAATAATGTTGGTTTTAGTCGGATTTATTACTAAGTTAATTGATTTAAAATAAAGATTTAGCTGGTTAATTTTTTATTGTAATGAAATTTTGATCGGTGCTAATATTACTAGATCATCTTCGAATAATATGCAGTGATAGATTCTGTTATTTATTTCAATGCCATCGGTTGAATTATGGAAAAGTTGATCAATGCCGAGCAGATAGAAGTTAAATAAATATGGAGAAAGGGGATCACCTTGAAGAACACCTCGGGAAAGAGTTAGTGAGAGAGAAAGAGTCTTGCCTTGTTTGATCTTTATGATATAATTTGAGAAGAGCTTTTTATAGTAGTTGAGAATCGAGTACTTGCACCGCAGGCTTTTAAGTTATTTACTAGTAGTGGGATATAGATTGAATCAAAAGCTTTTTGTATATCGATGAAAGCAGCATATACTTTTCTGTTTTTTTAGTAGATAAAGTTGTATTATCATTAGTAATATGAATATTGCTGATTCGGTTCCTTTATTTTTAGTAAAAGCATATTGAAATTTGGCTTTCAGATCAGTATCTTTATTCCAATGTTGAAATTTATTTGCCAGTATTGAGGGGAAACATTTTCTTATAGTTGATAATAATGTTATAGGTCTGTAATTATTAGGGGAAAGCTGATCACCCATTTTATGGATCATGGTAAGAATAACTGTATTCCAAGAATCAGGATAAGAAGTGGCTTTGTACATGGTGTTAAAGAGATTTAACAATTTTAACCTGGAGCTGTTTGGAAGCATTTTTAGGAATTTAGTAGGAATATTATCATTTCCTGGGGTTGAGTTACTTTTTGTTTTCTGTATTGCTTCATTTAGTTCATCAATGGTAAAATCGGAGTCTAAATATTTGTTATAAGCATCAGTGTTTATTATTGGTAGTAAATTTGAATGAATTTTTGGGAATCTTTTATAGAAAATTTTCAAAGTATCGGAATCAATTTTTGGTGAATTTTCAGTTAGGTTTGATTTAAAACGGAATCTTCTTATTTTAGACCAGAATAATTTACTGTCTTTATTGTTTTTTACTAAGTTTGATTCCACTTTCCTGTAGTAGTTTTTCTTTTTTGTCTTGAGAAGTTGTTGTAAGACTGTTTGACTTTCTTGTAATTGTCAAAGTTAGTATCATTACAGTTTAGTTTGAAAATTTTTAGTTTAGATTGCTTTTCCATTTTCATTTTATGACAATCAAAATCATACCAGATTTGTCGGAATCTATTATGAAAGTTTCTTTTTTCATTATTATTGTATATACATTTGTCATTAATTTATAAATTTTTTCACTATTGTTTTCTGTTATTATTGGAATGTCAGTAAGTCGATTTTCGATTTCTGTTGAATATCTTAAAGTATTTTATTCTCTGACTTTTAATTGATAAGTTGTCTGATTTCTTAGGCGAAAATAGTAAAATTTTTGCTATTGTAGGTAGGTGATCAGAGATGTCAAAAGTAGTTGTAGTGAAGCCCAACAGCATTCCAGTAGTAAGTCTGAGCAGATTGTATAATCAATAGTGGATTTTCCGGCATATGTTAAACAGGTGTATTCTGCAGGAATATCAGGTTTGATGCGTCCATTTATTATATACATTTTAAGATCCGTTATTATTTCTAATAGTTTTTGTACCCAGTCTATTAAGCTGTTTGTCTTTCGACTGACGAGTATTTTGTATTAAGGAATTAGGTCCATCATATCTTGAGTCCATTGTTTCACCAATTCTTGAATTAGTCTCCTAGTATAATAGAGTCCTAGTATTTGAGTCGTGTGTTGCCAAATATCAATTAGTTTAGAGGTTTCGTTTAGATTTGTTAAATCATCAAGAGGGATGTAAACAAGCATTAATGTCATTAATTTATTAGTTATATTTGTAAGAATCGGTTTGTAGATTGAAATAAGAAGCAGGATGTAGTTGACGGATTTTTTTGTTTGTAATATTTTACAAAAATCTTTTTTCATTAATATACAGAGACCACCGCTCGGACGATCTGGGCCTATTGGTTTATGTACCATTACTGATTCAATTGTAAATTTATCAAAAAAATTTGACTTATAAGTCAGTTCAGAAGTTATCCAAGATTCTGTTATAGAGAAGATATCGGGTTCATGCTTGGAGTAAAAAGAGTTGATTAGTGGAATTTTATTTTTAAGCCCTTGGCTATTCCAGTTGACAATAGTAAATAATTGGTTGTTCAAGTAAGTTTTATTGTATTGAATTTTACTTTGCTTCTTAGTATATCAGCTTGTTGTATTTGTTAATCTAGAAGACGGAAGAAAGGTATCCACATGGACTAATATCCCAGTTTTTAGACTGTAAGTTAATTTTTCACGTTCAATTATTAAAGTGTCATTACGTAGTTTGATCAAGGGATTATGTTTGCGCAATTCGTAAAAAGTTGGAAGTAAGTATTTACGCCTTATCCTTGAATTTTTTGCTAAGTCCGTTGATATTTGCATATTTTTCCATTCTTCTAGCAAATTCTGTTGTTTCTTCCGTGATCGCATCTTTTCTACCTTTAGATAGGTAGAAAAGATAAGTAGAAAAGATGCGATCACGAATATAATTATTGTCAAGGTCTTATAGTTGAGTTTGGTGGTTTAGTTAATTGGACTATTTCCAGGATGTCTTCTTCAGCTATGTTTTGCAAGTTTAATGAGGTAGTGATGAAATTATGAATTTCTGGTCTAGAAATAGTTTAGAATTGGGATAATTATATATAATTATATTATTGCGGTGATCATCATTAATTAAAGAGTTCATTCTAAATTGATTACAGTGCTTTTCTACTTGTAATTTGTCGACCTGTTGTTTTAGGTCATTTATTTGTTCTTTCATTTTTTTCTGCTGTTCTTTAGTTTCACGGATGTTTTCATGTATAAGGTCAAGATCTTCTTTTATAATAATCATTTGGCTAAAAGTTTATCGTTTGAAGTGTTAATCAGGTTGGAGATTTTGTTCTATAGGACTGTTTTAGATGTGTCTGGTGGATTGTCCGGATTATTAAGTAAAGTAAGAACGAAGTTAGTTGACTCACCTGAAAGACTATGAGTGTTAAGTTGTGACAAATTCAGGTTAGGATTCACGTCCTCTGTAAAGTCTTCATGACAGTTTTTTTCCCGAAGTTAAGTTAAAATCCGTTATTAGCCTATTGTTTGACGAGATTTTGGGTTCCTGTTTAGAACGATTCATTGGCGGTCTTCCCTCCCTTGGTGGCGAACGTTGCATTTTTACTGATGTTATTATTACCTCTAGTGATATTAGATAAATAAATATAAACTTTTTGAACAATTTGAGTTAGTCAGAAGCAATCAACACTTAAACTTTATGTAGATAACGAGGTGCTTAGAAAAAGTCACCAGCAGTCTTGACTGTTGGAACACATCCCCAATATGTTTAATTATTGTATGGGTGTACTGTACTACATTGCCTATATTATAAAGGTTGTTGCAATTATAAATTGACAAGTAATTTTATGTCTATGTTTAACGTAGAAATTATCAAAAATTTACAAAAATGAAATAAATTTCATTAAAAAAATGTCAATAAATAGTTGAAATGTTTAAAATTTGTTACTATTATTTATTTATATTTTAATTTTTGAATTTGATTCGTAAGGAAAAAATTTATATGTGTTTTAAAAATTTTTCCTTTACTATCGAAAATATAATATTTCATCACTCTAATAAAAATTTATCTCTTGTGTCTAGTGAATGCTTTCTAAATTATAATTTGTTTAACCTGGGATCCATGGTCAAAAGTCATTTCCATACATTTTGTGAACGTTCTCTTTTTTTATACGTTGTTATTTATATCCACTGCAGTTATATGTTAAAAATACTATAAAATTTTCATATTTTTACAACGTAATATTTTCATATAAAATAAAAAATTCGCTACAACATTAACTAAGCCATTTAATTTATTAATATTTTCTCTCATACTTATAACATTATTGAATTAAATTAAATTTTTAATATTACAAATTTTTCTTAAACAAAATAATTATTTACATTTATTACACTTGTATGAAATAAATATTTTAATTTCGACTTTTTTTTATTTATATAAACTAGTATCTGCCAATATAGTGAGTGACTAGTAAATAAAAAGCTTTGGTATATAAAAGTTATTGACATTGAAATAATTAATTATTAATATAAATGGGGAATCTGTCAATTATGTTATTGTTATAAAAGATAGAAAATGATCTTATAAATAGTACATATAGCATTTGATTGGGAATATATTAATAATATTTACTTTCATGGTATCAAATGAACAGAAGAAAGATTAAACTTGGACATTTTGTAAATAAATTATTTGATTATATCCAGGAAAAACACAATAATTATTTAACATCATTTTTGCTTGAATTTTTAAAATTATGAATCCATACAATATCGTAATAAATTGGGTATTTTAATTTATTTACTTATTTAATTATAATACTATATACAGTTAAATCGTCTAATAAAAAAATAAAATATATTAATTTAAAAATTATAGTTTTAATTTATACAAATAATTATAATTATTGAATTAAAAATAAAGTGTTATTTTATTTTAAGGAATTTTAGCTGATATGTTTTTAAAATGAAATTTTATTTGAGAAAAATTTAATAATTGTTGCATTTCATACTTATTTTTTCCTTGTAAAAAAATATTACATGTTGAATTTCCTGAAAAGCAGTGTCGCAAAAATTTAGAAAAATTCTATTCTGATGGAAAATGGAATGTCATCGTTTCTAATTATTTTAATTATTTTTATAAATCTTATAAGCGTGCAGGAAAGTCATTGTTTATGAATTTTCATAGAACAATTTTTCAGTCAAAACGGCAATACGTGATGTTGAAATGCGGTTGTAAAATTCTATGATATTTAAATTACTTTATGTTATAAATTTTTAAATTTTTATTAAAAAAATATACCAAATGTTTATTTTAATTTTATATAAAACAAAATAAAAATGAAATTTTATTGTTGAATAGTGCGTTGGAGGTATTTACGAAATAGTAGTAGAATTTAAAAATAAGCTGGATTTACTAAATTATTTGTGTGTAAACTCACAATGCAGTTATAATATACATTATAAAAATTTCAAGATAGACAGCCATAGTTTTTAAAGTGTAAATAAATGGTATTTGTTAAAACTGAAAAAAATTTTTTTGATCTTTATATGTGTTGGAATGATTGAAGTTTACATTTGTCAGTAAAAAAATACTTCTGTGGCAACAAAAAGCTCTAATAGAAAATTATCGCAGTGCCCTGAAACCCAAACAGTACGAGTGAGATTGCCATCGGTATCAAGAAAAATAACTTAAAATTAGGGTCGAACCTTAGTTCCATGGAACCCATAACTCTGTTTCCGAGCTTTACCCAACTTTCGAGTATTTTCCTCGTAATGTTATGATCGCACGATGCTTTTCTTATGGAAAGTGGATTGTCTGAACCAGTGATGGCATCGATTACGGCATTCAAAGCTTCCTCGCTCTAATTGCCCCGGGAACTACCCGACTTCCTCACGTATTTGTTTGACATGTGAAATGAGTGAATGCTGCAATTAATTACTGTTCATTGCAATGTTAGTTTGGGAAATGGGTGTGGCCGACTCCTCTGTATCACGCGCAGACGCGTACAGATTAGAATTAGTGTAGAGAGAGAGAGAGAGAGAGAGAAAGAGAGAGACATTTATTTACCTCCAAGAACATATCGCGGCTTGCGCGTGATTCAAAGTCACATAAAAACGGATACAGCCTAAATTTTGTTATATAAGACCATTTTACCATTTTTGTTATGTAAGACCAGATACATATTACAAGTTTAGACAAAAGTAACGATGAGATGTCGACTTTAATCAGAGAAATGATCTGCAATTAGTTGTAACTCGTCACAATGATTTCTTTGGCTAGAATCAATGTCAGTGGATCATTTTTTGAACTTCGCGGATAGTTTACTCATTCCCAGAACTGCTACTCAGCGTAGAAATAGAATATACTAAGAAGATTCTATAACTTTTGTGAAGAATGACGTATCGATATCTGATGTACGCCTAATAGAATTCCCATTTGCTTCTTCTATGAATAAATTAGTCTAATGATCCCGATATCGCAGTCACCAAACGCGCACGACCGGCTTCCATATCACTACAACTAATTTATGATTTCTCTAGTTATTGAGAAATATCAGTCTTCGAATTTGTTGTTGAATGCTTATAGTCATTGCTAGTGCCTTTGCGTCAATAATTAGGAAACTAACTGAAACAGTGTTAAAAATCAAAGCCATTTCCACTGTTGCCATTTGAAAGTTTATGGTGAGGAATTCCAAAGATTTATATTGTAAAGCTGTAAAGTTATATTAGATATTATTTGAAAAGACTATTTTGTTAATTTTAAAAATCTTATTCACTAAATATATTATTTTAACGTATCTAAAATAATGTTACGAATAAAGAAAAACTGTTTTTATTTATCAACAAAAGAAAAATTTAATCAATGGTCACAAATTTTAATAGTTAAAAATTTTGCATTTTTTATAAAAGAAAAAGGAACTTTTACAAATCTTTATATTTCATGCATTATCAAAAATGTTTTAATATCAATACTTATTACTTCATAATTCAGTAATATTAGAAATTAATAATAAATAACATTCATTAATACCTTTATGCTTTGTAATGTAATTTCTCTTGCATGTGAAATAATTCATTTTAAATGCATTGTGCAATAAAAACTTCACCATTACGAAATACAACTAAAAAATAAGTCGTCACAATTATGGGATTTCATTGAAAGTCTCATTATATTATCATTATTATTAGAATTTTTAGTAATCTGTGAATCTGTGAAATTTAATTTTAGATACGAATGTAAGTGTATATTAAAATTTTAAATCAATATATATATATTGATTTAAAATTAATTATCAATGAAATATAATATTAATATACTTGCGAAATAATATAGGATATAATTACAATTAAATAAAATATAAGTTAATACTAATTATATTAGCGAAAAATTTCTTAAAAAGAAACTTTTTTTACAACGAATTAGTTTCGGGTTTTTCTTTAATAATTAAATTTAAAAATTTGAAATAAGAACACGTCTATATAAAAAATTTTATCAAAATCATCTTTCTTTATAACATTTATGAAAACATTTTGTAAAAGGCGTACTTTATCGTTAAATTGGATGTAATTTACTTTTGTTTTTCATTAAAAATGAAATTATCATAAAATTATATAGCTCAATATTTAGTCGAAAACTTTACATTTGATTTAATTAACGAATAATTAAAAGAATTGAATATTTCAAACAATTATTTAATTTAAAAGCTTATGATATTGATATTAATTTTCTATTTTAACAATAGATTGTAATAAAATTTAAATAAACTTTTTACAACTGTAACAAAAATACAATGTTCAGTTTGAGACTAAATAAAGTTTCGAATATAAATTGCTTTTTCTCTTTTAATACCAAAATATTACCTTCTTGTTTTAAATGCAATGACAATAATTAAACATTCTAACAAAATACAGTACTTTTTGATGTATCTAAGTTATCAGAAAGTAATGAGATGGTAGGTCATAAATATCTATGTTCCGGAGCTGTTAGGATCAAAGACAGTTCTGAATTTGCACTAAGCAAGTTTAATAAGTTTAAGTTCAAATTGTTTTCTTCGCAGTTTCTCAAATAAATTCATCTGTACTCCAATTATTTTATTGAAATCTTGTACGTATATTGTTAAGACTTCATTAATTTTCTGTTGCAGCCTCTCTGAAAATTAAAGAAGATTTCTAAATTTCTAATGTGAATGTCAAAATGATTACTTATCAATTGTAATATTTTTCACATTTTTAATTGAATATTAAAGAAAACATTTCCTTACTCCTCCCTATTTGAGGGATTCGTGGAAAAGTGGTAAAAGTAACTAAAAGTATAACTTGAATATGTTAGTTATAACATTTAACATTTGTTTAAAAAATCATGTTTTTATAAAATCAGACAAGTAAATGGATATAAGCCATTTCCTTGCATATTATTGACATTTATTAAATTTTTATTTTAAATTCACACTTTTTTTGTTTTTTTAATAAATATTAATTTTTTGTCACGTAATTTTTCACTTACCCCTTTAATTCATATGATATCAATAATTTTCATTGGACACATATTTATGATTTTATTACTAGATTTTCATGTTAAAATGTTGAAAAGGGCTGTAGGGTTTGGAATCGCTAGGCGAGCGATTTCCGCCCTGTTTTATTATAACGAACTTTCATAACGGAAAGCCGTTAGGATCGGCCGTTGGAAACTACCGTTAGAAGATCCGTTGTGTTTCAAATCGACGACAGACAGACGATTGGCCGGCGGGAAGTGACCGTTGTCGGCCGTTGTGGAAACTTTCAAATTTGATTGGCGGATGATTCGAACGTGGGACACTATTTAAGCAGTAGTTTCGGCGGGATCGGAGCTCGTATCCTGAGTTCGTATTGAGTTCGTATCGAGTTCGTATCGAGTTCGTATCGGGAGGATCGGATCGGATTAGGACCGTCGTTATCGAAGTGCTAACTAACTCTCTCGTTGGACGCCACGGAAATCTGGGAAAAGTAACTCCAGTGTTTTAGTACGAACTTGTTCCTGTCTCGGAGGTTTTGTTAATTACAAGTCTGTTTGTGGCGGTCGTAAGGAGTTTCTTTCGACGAACGTGTACGGGAATAGTCGGTTGTCGTTGGATTTGTGTTTGTGCATATTTAATTGTGACTCCACTTTGTATTATTTTGTACATTTTACTGTAAATATAAATTTTGTGTTTCGTTAAACCGACTGAGTGGTTATTTTTGAACATTACTAGGGCTTTATATTTAATATTGTATCTAACTGAAAAGATATTTAATTCTTTTCGTCCGATGAACTTTTAATTTAATTAATATTTGGAGCCAAAGTTCGTCCATACAGGGACCACCATTTATTAGTTCTGTGTTCCAGACAATACGATCTCGGCGATCGACCTTCCTTTTTAGGCTACTAGCTGCCAAAACGCTAAAAAGTCCTTTTAAAAACACAAAATTTCCAATTAAAAAATATAAAAGGTCATATAAAAAAATATAGATGGTCAATGAGAAGACGTTCGTATATCACCAGTTCCCATTTTAGAAAAATTTTATATTTTTTAATTAAAAATTTTGTTTTTTAAAAGGACTTTTTAGCGTTTTGGCGGCTAGTAGCCTAAAAAGGAAGGTCGGTCGCCGAGATTGTATTGTCTGGAACACAGAACTAATAAATGGTGGTCCCTGTATGGGCGAACTTTGTCTTCAAATATTAATGAAAAGGTATTGTTTTCTTAGTAAATGAAACATTTAAAATCAATTAATTTCACTTTATTGAGGTCGATACTAGTTTGAATATTAAATATCTTGACTTTCACAATAGAAAATATTTCATGATGATCAAAATGAAATATGCACTGAAAACGTAGTAAATCTTTTTATTCAAATCATTTTGTAATTGAAGAATTCTTTTCAAAAATAATAATGTTTAATTATAAATAATTAAAGAAATTGGAAGTGTAATAAATTTACAGCAGAGGAAGCTGAAACTAGATATATTTTCGTTTTTTATAACTAAAACAATTATAAACTTTAAAACAATTTAATTAGATATTTATGCAGAAAACCTTTTCTATTCTTTATAATTAAACGATTTAGAATAATAATAATTATCATCAGATAATGATATGTAGAGAAGAAATGAAATATTTATAACACAAGAAATTAATATTTTAATGATCATCTTATACATAATAAACATGGAGATAATTTTTAAATATATACGAACAATACAGTAATTCTTTTTATAAAATAATATGCTAGACAAAAAATCAAAACTATTTTTCTAATTGTGTACCATACATCTAACATATCTAAAAATATTCAGCATGCCATAACTATTATTTTTTAAATTAAATTTTTAATCTATTAATAAAATTTACACTCCTTTCAATGGCTTGAGAATGTATGTACAAGCATCTATAAATAAAGCGGATACACTTGTTTGCTGATCCAATCATTATTTATAGAATATAAAAAAAAATCAATAGTGTAAATTTAAGAAATAAACTGTTCTATATATTTTGAATAGTTACTATCATTAATATTAAAATTCCAATCTGTTTACAGAACATAACAATAGCAGTCCTTGAAATAGTTTTTTTCAACATTATTAATTCCGTATATTAATTTTAGAGTTTAATTTGTCTAATTTAGGGAAAATATAAAGCAGTTAAAACTATGAGATGCTTCAAACAAACTGATTTTAAAATGTTAGCTTTATAGCTTTGCAAATTTTAGAAATTTACATAAGGAAACGTTTCCTTGGCAGCAAAGATATAACAGTTGTATATATTACTTAAATATTCCGTTTTCGCAAACAGAAAATAACTAGTGGAAAAAATTGAAGCATTAAAGTGTGAAGCATGAGTAAGCATACATGTAGAAAAAGTTAATTAATGTCCATTTTTGTTTCTGTTTTGTTTAAATCTTTGTTTTTTCTGTAATTTTTTCCTTATTGTTTAACGATTATCATTTTTCATTTTGTTTTTTCCCGAAATTTCAAAACTGAAATTAAAGTTCGAAATTAAAAATGGAGTGACTTACGAAACTTACAATTTACAACACTTTTACTAATGCATTACAATCATACATTTTCTGTATATTTCCGGCCCATCCTACACACACACACATTATATATATGTGTATGTCATATAAATTATAGGCCCACACATATATATAGGCTTATAATTTATGTAAATGAAATCTGTAAACACTCATTTTTGTTGCAAGATCCTGTAGATCAGCATAAACATTTAAAACTGTTTTTACTGATCTGACAATAAACATTTCAATTTATTATTATTTAGATTATACAGTAGATTATTTTAATATTTAAAAATTACTGTTGTACAGCAATATTTTTTCCATTAGCTCAATAAATATATTTGTTTTTAAAAGATGCAAAATGAATATCTAATATAGTTTATCAAAAGATATGGATCCGGTTCTTTTTGTTTGTTTTAAGAAATTTAAAAATAAAACAAGATTTATCGCTATAAAATATTCAAACACAAATGAAAAGTTAATGGTTAAGCATGGCAAATAAGTAACGTTTCTGAATGAACAAGACATTGAGAAAATATGATTAAAATATTTCGATTACTTTATGACATTGTAAATTTTACTTGTATATTGTAAAAAATCTACTTTCCAAAATAATATTAATTCTTTCCATAAGAAAAAAAAACTATTGGATATCTTATTTGAATAAACTAAAATGATTTTTGAAGAGCAATAAAGGAATAATTGAAGTGAAAAGATTTCTACATAAATCGCTGGAAACAGTAATGGGCATATAAAAATAAATCTGATTTATGAACAAATTTATAAAAAAAACAATAGCCTATATAATGTTAAGAAGGCCAATTTAAAACTTTAAAAAGTTATAATAATTTAACAATTACCTGCTACTTCTGTTTAATTTCTTAGCGATTTCTACAAAACAATATATCAAGCAATAGTGTAAAATACTTAGGCAATGTAATTTAAAATATATAAATATCTAATATATATAAAATATTTAATAAATTTTGTCTTCTCTGTCATATCTCAAAGTTATTAAGTATAATTATGTATAATTATATTCATTTTAAACAGATGTTGATATTATATTATAGAAACTAATATGCTCTGATTCTCACTTATTACTCTCGCTGATTCAATTATCATTTAAATCCATTAAATTTCGATGTATAGTTTAAAAAATATAGTTAAACGCAATTTATTAATTAAATTTTTCCATTATTCTTTATCACAAAAGTACATATGTCAGTGACGATCAAATTCTTTTAATTGAATATATGCTGCCTGTTTAATTTGATTTAACAAAATTATATAAAATTAAAAATTCATATATGAAATTATAATGATTAAATAATGTAATAGTTTGAGACTAAATATTCTAGCTTATTTTCATGTAAAATAAACTGTATTGGTCTTATAAATTCACTGTAATTCCTTTGAAGAAAATAAAAGTGATTACAAAAAGTAAGAAGCATTTAATCATTCTAATATTTTTATTTTCTACGAAATTTCATTATAGATACACTAAAGCAAATTTTCCAATGTAACTTATTATCTATTTTAATATATTTTTCTAAATATCCGTAAATTTTTATAGTAACAAAAATTATTTTTATCGATTTATTTAAGTTAGAATAACAATCAAACAACTCAGGCAATTCAATGTATTTTATTTCATTTTTTAAGAAATGGATAGAATATTAAAGAATAAAATTTTTAAAAATTTTGCACATTGAAAACCAAAATTGGATTGCTTCTTTGAAGAATAATAAGCATAAATGATGAAATTCAGTTTTTTCTATATTTCGGAAATTTTGTTCAAAGTAAATATGTTTGTTTATTTTATATAGACATTTTTTCTGTTTTATATTATAGTATTTTTAAAATTGAATTCTAGAATTTATAGATGAATCACTTTTCTTTAAGAAATTTTATTGTGAATTTCAAAACTATGTTATCTACAGTAAAATACTTTTCGTTTGTAGAATGTGTTCATTCAAAAGAGCTTAGAAAACAAATATTTTAAATATAATCTCTTAGTTGCAAACATTTATATGATGATTTTGTGGAAAAATTAAGTATGCCCTTATACAATAAAGCCATAAATTTTTGCAATACACTTATAGTAAACTCATGCAATGTGCTTTTCTTTATTCTAACGAATTATACTTGATTTTCCGGCTAACGTAATTATGACGAAAGTTTTATCGAAATAGAACTTAAGGATAGACTTTGAAAGTAAATATATCAACTAAATAGCAAATATTTTACATCAAAAGCTTGCAAACAAACACAAATTATTATACACCTCAGACCGTCATAATTAACAATATAATACTATGAATATATACTTAGTACGCACTAAATAAACTATAGCGTTTCATAATCACAGACAAAACAATCCATCACAACGACCAGCCAATTTCAATGACAAAACAAGATCAGATACACCATAGACATGGCTGTACCAAACAACCGTAACATACAAAACACATACACTGAAAAATTTAATAAATACTCAACTCCGAAATACAGCATCTCTGGAGAATAGATGATTATTGTGCCAGTTGCTTTTTTTTTTTTTTTTTTTTTTTTTTTTTTGCACACGCGTCATACGACTTGCACTACACAAAAATTTTAAAACATTAGGGCTTCACAACAGCATATAAATCACACTATAAAAGACTTACATACTGTGAAAATGCATAAGTAGGGCATTTTTAAGCGCAGTTACATAATGAACAGCATGTAAAAATAATAACTTTTTCTGTTGTTATGCTTTGACCCTGATTCGCACTGATTTATAAACCATGTAGGATACACTCCACTAACACCACCATAATAATAATAATAAAAACAATGCAACATATAATCCCTGGTTGCAAGCTCTTAACACAAACAGACTACATAAACATAATCAAGTAGTAAATATAATACACCAAGAACTTGAACACAAACACAGATGATTAAACACTCGGTACCATACTAAAAATATACTCCACAGGCAGTTTTAGGAAAAAAAACACATACAAGATATACTACAACAGAGCCATAATCATAACAATAGACCTGACATAACTTTAATTGAGAAATGCAGTACGATCATTTACATAAAAGATATCTCCATTCCAAATACTCATAACATGAAAAATGTACATACCGAAAAATAAACACATACATTCCACTCGCCTAAGAATTAAGAAAGCTGTGGATAAAGAATAGTGTGTTTATTGTGCCTGTGGTCCTCTCTTCCACTAGTGTTATATCACATACTCTACACAAATGCCTAGAAACGTTAAACTTTAATAAAAACAGATATACATACACTACAGAAAGACACAATAGTCACATTGTTAGGAAGTTTCTGTTTGACACACACCAATAACACAGTTTAATGTTACAGTTGCTTGGATAGCTATGCCTTGATTTTAGTCCACCATAGAACTTGGAACCAATATCAGCTGAGCATGACATTTGGAAAAAAAAATAATAACAATAATAAAGTAAATGATATAAGTCAGCATGAAGAAATATGAAGAAATATAGAAAGACAATATGTGGATATTATAAGATGTAACTTATAGTCACATTAGTCTTAATTCTAGTCTAGTCGAGTCATAGTTATACTCTTAAAGTTTAAATATTATTTAAATAAAATTAATAAATGTGTCAATTCCGACGTATTATTTTGTTCGCCAAATTATCGCATGCCGTAAAATTTTCTATCGCTGTGAGGATTTGTGTAAGGAATTTTCATAGTATTTCGTTTGTATTGCTTACCAATGTTGACCGATTACAATGATGATCACGCCTATATGCAAATTAAAAAATGAAGTGAAATATTCGCAATATCTTGCAAAATAATACAGTTTATATTCACACATAAAAAATAATTATTTAATTCATTTTAGAACACACAACTTCTGTAAAAAAAACCTGTAATCAAAAATGAAAAATAAGAGTTATTTTCTTCGAATCTTTCATTTGTGATAACCTGTTTCAACAGCAATTAAAAAAAAGACGTATAAACTGTTAAGTATTTTTTGGAGCTATTTTATACTTTATTATACATAGATTTAATTAAAAATTTATACTAATTTTTTAAATCTAATTTATTAAAGAACAGCTATTAACAATTAATATATAAAGAGAACGTTTTATTTTCAATATTGAACGTTAAGACAATTAATTTAAAGATCGATAAAACTTCATAAAATTTTACTTTTTTATTATTAAAGTATATACGATTTAAATTTGCAATAAATTAAAATAACGTCACACAGATCTTTAAAATTTATATTTTGAAACGTATTTTCAGTAAAAATTCCTTTTGATCCCAACATATAAATCAATTATCAGAAAAAACTTTCATAATAGGAAATAAAACATTTGTTCATTTATTTTTAATTATTTATTTATTCAATCCTACGTAAATATTCGTTTTAATTTCTCAATCTCCCAAACCATCCGTTTTCAATTTTCTCTTATTCCTGATATGATTTTTATCAAAATAAAATATCTATTTATTTAATCTTACAGAAAGATTCTATGTAATTCCATCTACTCAGTATCTTATATTTTCAGTTCTTGTGAATTTTACTAGATGTAAGGAAATATATAGGAAATATAAAGGAAATAAATTCGTAAGACAAATTTTACATCACCTTATCATTTATATTGCTATAACTTACATAGAATTTAAATGAAATCGTAAATATAGATTATGAATAGGAGATTGGAACAGTAAATACAATTTAAATAAATTGATAATTTCTTATAGCGGAAAGACTTGAAAATATCATTATCTATTTATAAGATTCACGAGTTTTTTATTTCGATGAAATGTACAGTACTTACATTGCCACAAAACAAAATTAATTTTTTATTTAAAAACATTTCATAATAATTTGGAAAATAATTATAAATAACAAATTTAATTTCAAGGAATGAAACTTTAAAAATAAAAGAAAATTATATGCAAAATAAAACAGTATTATAATTACAGTTGCCAGACGTCTTTTGTTTCAAAGGACAATCTTTTGAACATTTATTTTTGTTAAACTGTCCTCCTATACCAAAACGAGAAAGGATCAAGTTATTTATTATTATTTTATTGGTATTTCTTTATTTTTTCAATATTTTTATTTCGTAATGGCAATGGAGGAATTTCTGCGCAGGAATACCCGTACCCTTATATATCAATCCATATTCTTCTCCATAGAAAACTTACATTTACCGTTTAATATTTTAAATCAAAATCTAAAAAACTAACTAAAAATCCTTCGATTTTATTTTTTTGAGGTGAGATTGAATGAAGTGAAACTTGCAGAGGGCTAGCTAGCATTAATCATTTTTAAGTGCATTTTAATTTAGTCGTAGAAATCTGGCATCCCTAAATATAAGTAAATATTTATTTTGGAATTTTTTAAGTATGTTAACTTGTAGCTGAAAATTATTTTGTTTTAAAAGGGTACGAATTTCCATTAAGAAAATTGAATGAAACTTTACTTTACAAAAGTTTGACATTTTGACAATAGTATACAACTATGACATGCTATAATTGTCTTTTTCGGATAAGGGTCGCAATCAGAAAAGTTCGAAATTTTTTCGTCCTATAATTCTTTATATTGACAAATACACATTATTTTAAGAAATACTAGAAGATAGAAAACAGCAATGAATAAATATATAATCAATGTATTCTCTTGAATTGTTAATAATTATTTGAAAATGAAAGATTATTCTGCATATGAATATAAATAGATTTTATAATTTAGTTATAATTTTCGAAAATTAATAGATTCTACATTTTTCTTCAAAAAGGATATTTCTGAAGGATGTAATTTATTGTATGAAATAATTCGTTTGTTTCACACAATTATAAAATATGCAGTGTTAATGAAGTAATTCATTAACACTGCATATTTTATAATAACTAAACAGTATTTGCCTTATGTAGTGTTAATGAATTTACTTCATTAACACTACATAAGCAAATACTTTTAGTTATATTAATGATATTTAAATTGTTTAGTCTAATTTCTATTTTGAGAAACGTATTATATTGAAAATAGATTATAATATACAAAAATTGTACAAATAATTTTTTCTTTTTCCTAAAAAAAACTTGTAGCATAGAATACATTTACCTGCAAATAACATAACAATATATTATGCAAGAACCTATTTTTGAAAAGGATAAATCTCATATCCGATTCTTTATACAGTAAATATTACATTTCCAGAAATTTTCAAATAGAATTGGATTTTCATAGCTGAATTTCCTCAAAGAGTCCAATTTCAGTAGAATATTAATGCTTTTGCATTTTATCCAATAAAATTTGCTTGTAATGTTGTCCATTCATTCCATATCTATTATTTATTTTTTATTTTTTTATTTTCGACTTAATTTAAAGTGTGCCATAAATTTCGATTGAAATTTTTATTACAATATTATAGATTTATATTATCTATCACTATCTTGTTAGTTTGGTGATACTTCCATAAAGCGATTCTATTGAGTAAAATATTGATATTATTCGAAAGGTAAGTTAGATAGATTCTATATTATATCAATAAAAATAAATTTATAATAGCTTCTTAGCGTACTATTTAAAATTTAATGTAATTTATGAATAGAACTCAGAAAACAAAACTCCTATAATAGAAAAAAGAATTCAAATTTAACTTCACATTATTGAAAAAAATATAAAATATATTTTTATTTAAAAAAATGTTTAATTTATCGATATAATTATAAAAAAACGTTACAATATTTTCCGTATTAAATATTCATGAAACTTAGAAAGATAATTTATATTTTAATTTATTAAAATTATACAAAAGTTTTAACTTAATAACAATAATCATAGATAACTTATGGTTTTACTCAATCTTTTAAATATAATATTTTGACTTTAATTAAATTATATTAATAATAAAAAATTAAAAACGTTTACTTAAACAATATTGAGAAAATGTAGTATAATTCATTTATTAGCTTATATATTTACTGTAAACGTTTCCATAAAATTCTATTTATATCGTATTTATGTCATCATAATTATTAATAATTTAATATATGAGAAAACATTATTTTAAATTTTTAAAATTTTATACAGCTTATATATTGGCACTGCTTAATAGTTCTAATATATAAAATGAAAATTTGTAGAAAAGTATTCTAAAATTATTATTAAAAAATAAGTTAATTAAAATAAAGATTTTCCAATTTCTTTTCAGACATAGAATATTTAACTTTTTAATAATGGGTAACTCTAAATTACTATTAATTAATATGTTCTTAGTTGTCATAACTGCATGTTAAAATTAATCGAAAGTTTTCAAATTATCTTAAGTAGCTTCGATAATTGGAAATTTAATTTTCTTACGTAATCATCAGTAATTAATAATCTTCCATTATTTTATTAAATTTATAGCATTTTTAATTCCTTAAAAATGTCTTCAATATTAATATATTTTTTCTGTTTGTAGATTTATCAAAAATAAAACAGACAAAAGAACATTTTTGAATAAAATATTAATTTAATTTAATACATTTAAAAGGAGTATAAATTTTAACGTTTATGTATAAAAGAAATTATCTTTTCTGTTTATATTTTAATTAAAATTATTATTAAAAGCTTAAATCGATATTATTTTGGTTAAAATAAAAAAAGATTAAACTGCCATGTGAAATCGAGAGCGTATTGTAATTGATATGGATGTTTTTACTCCTAAACATTATCGTTAATAACTTTTAATGATAAAAGTCACATAGTTAATCTAACATAAAATTATTCATCAATGAAAAGTTGTGGGGAAAAACAGTTTTAGCAAAAATAATACTTTCTATTTAAAAAGATAAATAATTACAGTAAAATAACATCTTATTTATTCACATGAAAATTTTAGATTAGTTAAATTAAATTAGATTTTAGTTTAATTTAATTTATCTTTAACATATAAATCAATTTATAAAATTTATTTTTTCAGTATTTATCTTATTTAAAAATGAATATAATATAAATTATCAAAATGTGTATATGTATGTGTGTATGGATTGTAGGTGTGTTTTTATTAAATATGCGATATTTTAAAGACGATATTATAAAATTTATTCATTACATAGTTAAGTGTAATTACAACAACAAAAGTTGTAATTACTTTCAAGTAGTTAGAAGTAATTATAACTTTGTATCTATAATTACTTCCAATTACTTGATATCTTTAGTATTCTCTGTAGTCATTCGAATTCTAGGGCATTCTATTTTGAGCTTATTGATAAATATTTCTAAATATTTAACTGTAGAATTCTTCAGCTATACTAGCTATACTAAACGATACCTAAAATATCAATATTATTCATTTATTTTTTCGCTTTCTTTTTTAAAAATGATAAGGTTATTTTCGCATAAGGAAAAAAAGAATTCAGAAAATAACTCACTGCTACAGATCATCACAACATTCTTGGAGATTTTAGGTTTTGTTGTTCCTAGCAACCTTTACTTATTTGGAAAAGAAAAGGAAGATGAGCATTCACTTACGGATATTTATCAGAGGACAAATCTTTATTATTTCTCTTAATGCTCTTCGGAACTTCCAGGCATTTTAAATTGAAAAAATTTCCATATTATCATAACAAGATAGTCAGAGAAAAAAAATTTATCCAATTCTTTTCTCTTTTGATAATCCTTACCAAATCTATTCATTGAATGCCTAAAGCAAACGAAATACTGTGTTTGCTTAAAGCTCATTATAATCTTCCCTCAAAGTACTAATACAACTCTTAAAAAATATTTTATCAAATAATAGTTTCAATAGTTCTTAAGACTTTTAAACCACTTTAAAATCAAATAAATTGATAAATTCAAATCAGATTATTCTTTTTAAATTGACATTTTTTAATCATGATGAATTCGTTATAAATAGAAAAATAATTGATTGAAGAGTTTAATAAGTTCTACTTCCATAATATTTTCTTTTTAAGACAGTTACTTCTTTTATATTCGTTTCTTTGGATTAACTCACTCAAGGTATCAATTTAAATTTATTGGGCACGTTTTAAGGTATAATTACAATAAATAAGAATTATTATAAAATTCAGTTTTATTCTATTATTTTTGAAGAAAATCCTGTTTGTAAGCTCACTTTTTGAAATCTGTGCATTAATAATGACATGCCAATTTTAATTGTTTTATTAATCTAAATACTGTATATAAAATTACATGTCCTGACTGACTGAGTGAGTGACTGACTGGTTCATCATTGCTCAGAGCAAACCGCTGAACCTAAAGAAGTGAAATTTGGTACCCAGTTAGTGTACGTCATAAAAATGCACACTAAGAAGAGATATTTCGAAATTTCCCCCCCCCCCGCGGGAGAGAGGGAAAGAATTGAGGCTTAACTCGAAGAACCTTCTAGTGTACTATTTTAGATGCTATTTTTTGTTTTTAACTATGTTTAGTCTTCATTGAGTTTTGTATTTATTGAGTACTTAGGAGTATTAAATTGAAAACATTTCAGACATTGTTATAAATATTTTTATATACAGTATTTTGGTTTTTTAACTAAATGTTCGAACCGTTTTAAATTCGAATTTGTTATTGCATATTCGTTCGATTATAGAACGATTGTAAACGTTCCAGAAAATTGATCAGGATGAAAACGTTCATTTAAAGCAGAAAAGTGATTTTCAGCAATAAGGGGTATGTATTATATAACAATTACTGTGGTTGTTAAAGATTACCGTTTATTATATTATTACCAAAGTAATAATTTAATTTCCAAACGTACAATATTCACCAAATCATCCAAATCGTTTGCCGAAGCAACGCCGGGCTCATTTGCTAGTTTGCTATAAAACAATAATTTTAGTTCAACGATTACGAATTTATTTTCTGCAGATTAAACGGAATTAAGACAATATTCATTTAATACAGTTAATCACTTAAGCAAAAGAGTTTAATGATTCAAAAATAGTTATTACAAGTATTAAAATACTTTGTTATAGATTACAGCATTAGATAATGTTGTAATATAAAACAAAGAACCAAAAAATATATATATTTTGAAGGTTTATATAAAAAAATAATCTGTGATATTAAGATTGGTAGAGTTATAAGCAAGGATAGTTCTAAGCATAAGCAAAATAGGTAACATCTCAGGACATTAGCATCTCTCCATAACGGTCACAAGTTGGAACTATCTTTCCTCAGTCTGTATTCTGGCTTCACTCTTTATTGCAAACTATTTCTTAGTTTCCACAGGTTTTTTTTCATTAACAACACTAAATTAACACAATCATAAAATTTAATAAACGAAAAACATGGAATAACAAATGAAAATCCAACTCCTTTCAAAGTAAATGGGGTTCTCTTTTTAGGTTCGATTTCATTTACGTAGTCCCTCCGGAGTGATATCATAATCTTCTAAATCCCTATTTTGTCTCCGAATTTAACGTTCGAACACCCTTAAAAACGAAATTTTCTCTTCGAAAGATTAAAACCAACTCTTTTTTTCACGAATGTTTGTTTTCACGCATTTCTTGTTCTAAACACTCGCTTTCAACGTTTTTTCGAGTATTCTTGCAACCAAAAGTTCTAAAATAAACTATTGGTATTTAAAGAGATCTAAAGATCTTATAACTTACATTTTTCGGGTTTAGTAAATAACACAATAGGATTAGGAGATTTTCTCGTACAATCCTGACAATAGCTAAAATGTATTTCTTCTCAACTTTCTTATTTAAGATACTTCATAAACTATTTTTGCATTATTTGTTTTCCTATTTTATTTCAACACAGTTCTACAAAAATCTGAGTTTTAAGCGTTTTAGGCTTTTATCCCAATGATGGACAAAAATAATTAGCTCATATGTTTCGTGTTTCATTTTTGGCAATTCGATTTATCTTATGGTTCAGCATATTTTTGCTTTAAATCGGTTTGTACTATTATTGGAGCTGGGTTAGTTGCGGAGCGTTTCTGCACAGATTGCTCTATAAACACTATGGTTATTCTACATAAGAGAGGGGAAATATGGCGATCTGTCAAAAATGACCCCCAAGATTTTTACATTTTTCAATCAGGGCCCCTTGAAACTTTGAGAAATGGGAAAAAAAAAAATTAGGGTTTCTTCTGTATGTGTGTTTGTGTAGTAGGTGCATGGGTGGCACGATTTTGTTCACCCAGTTTAAAGCTTAACACTCCTGTGTCTTTTGTCAAAAATTTCTGAAATTTAGCAAGGAGATTCGAATATTAGGAAATTGATTTTATTAAATTTTGGTAATTAAAGGTCAAGAGGTGAGGAGACAGGAGGTCGTGTCATATTCTAGTAGGGTATGACTTAATGGAGATTTTACTTGTTATTAGCTTTTAAAATTTTTTTTAAAAATAAAATTCATCCCTAACCTCAAAATTAAGCTATTTGCCATTTTATAATAATTAATTATATAAAATGTTTTTTTAAATAAGATATTATAACAGATGGCGCTACACGCAGTTTTAAATGTTGCCGGGAAAGTTACGTAACTGGTTGCTAGATTTTCAAAATTATAAATCAAAAGAGGACAGTTCTATTACTACTTCGAGTGTTTACATGTAAAATAAAATTGATTTATCATTGCTTAATTTATTTACATCATTACTAATATGTATCTTACTGATATTAATATTTTCCCTGGCTAGCGAGGAACGAAGTGTTTCAAAATTAAAATGATTAAAAATATAATTAAAGACTCCCATGACAGAAAAGATTGAATAGATTATCTACATTAATTGTTGAACGACTTTTGCTAAAAGAATTAAATATAAGAGAGACAATTACAAAATTTCTTATTATAAAAGCACGAAAAGATTTATTTAAACTTATTAATGTTACAGAATATGGAAACATCGATATTATTCTATAATATAAATGTAATGACAGAATTTAAATGCATAAAATAAATAAAAAGAAACTTCTATAATTAATTTAAAATATAATATAAAAAGATTTTTATATATACAGTATTATTTTTAGCATGAATGAATGGTTTCAAGAAGACAAACAATAAGAATACGAATGAAAGCACGAATACATTGAATATTTTTCAGACTAATACTATTTTTAAGTCAGGGTAAAGGTTCTTTGGAATTTTGTCTTTTGAATATCAGAACAAAACAGAATTTTTTTATAATAATTTATATTTCTTTCAGAACAACTATTTGAATATAGTTCAAAAAATTACTTTAAAAACACATTATATTTTCAGATAAGTGAAAAGATATCACTATTTGAAGTTTAAATCATCTGAAAATGTAAATATTAAATCCGAGTGACTGACAGCGAAAGATTGAAAGATTCAAGCTGTGCTTTGAATAAGAAATATCCGAAGTTTGTATTCAAATATCACATATATAATTCAAGAATTCATCCGTGGATGATAAGACTAACATATACTTCACAGTATATTATGTAAAACTTACTCATCAGTGTAATATAGTCGATGTGTAAAATTTATCATTTACAAATTATTCAGGGATAAAAATTCAGTTTAAATAGTTCCTGTAAGCTAAAAGCAGTAGATTTTTCAAAATTTTATACGTATAATATTGTGAATTTTGAAGAATTATATAAGTACATTTTTTGAATTATATTATTAAACATTGTTTTTTTTTAAATAAAATTTTTTATTAATTATGTAAAGAACTTTATTTTAAATAGTAATTTTAATATTTTTTATTGTTAAATGCATATATTAATTAATTTTTACTATGTATTATTTTTTAAAATTTACTTTCATTTTAGAATATATAAATTTTGATGATTAAATTTACGTATAAAATCTAAACGATATTGATTTTAATTATATAAAAATAGAAAATCAATACCTTATTAGTACAAGTTTATTATAAACTGGTAAGAAAATGTTAATTTTCGTTTGTGTTACAACCATATACATTTTTATATTTGATTATGTTTTGCTTTATATATCTTAGTCAAACACTATAAAAAAATAAAAGTAAGATAATTTACAAGTAATTAATATATTCAGTACGTAATTTTTGAAGTCGTGACATCATTAAGAATTTATAAATTTTAACATTTTAAACATTTCAACATTTTTTATTAATCAGTAAATATTTCAAAATAAATTTTTATTGCTTAAATGTGTTCGATTTTAAATTGCTTTAAAATATGTTTAAAAAATTACATTTTATTTAAAATATATTTTTTTGTAACTTTTTAATATTTTATAATATCAAAGTTTTTATTTTTTAAATAAAGTTAACATGAAATAAATTATATAAATATTCAAAGGATCTTATATAATAGATTTAATAATCACTAATATTTTAAAAGAAGATTAAATTAGTTAGATATGTTTAAATTAATTAGATGTGTTTAAAATTTCAACATTTTCAAAATTGTAAACAATATTTAAATAATAAATTTATACAGAATTTTTGATTTTATTTCTAAATAGTAATTAAAATAATGAAATATTTAAATGTTTTTAAGCTTATGAAATATAAATTATGTAAACTTTAAAAGTAAGGTTTTTATGTGTTTTTTGCATTTTTATAGCATTTACTTAGCCATTACAAATGTAAGCTTTTTCATGTTTTTATGCTCAATAGAAAATGATTTTTTCTTTACTTATAAATTTTTATATTTTAAGTTATTTATTGAGGAATACTTTTCTTTCATATCAGCAAAATTCTTTGTCATTTCATTTAAAAAAACATATACAAACGATAATTTGATTAGTAGATTATCTGAGAACTGTTTAGATGTTTATCGGAAATTGTTATCTACGGACTGATAAATTATTGTCATAAATCTTATTGATTAATATCAGTCATATTGAGAAAGAGATTAACAGAAGTACACAAGTTATTGATTAATATCGATAGATGCCAAATCCTTATACTATGTCACAGACGTGTGCTACACGTTATTTTTACAATTATATCATATTCAGCATTTAAATATTTTATTAATAAATTTATTATTGCAATTTGTTATGGAAGTTGAATCGATTTTTTTCATAAAATTTAATCCGATTTTATAAAAATACGCTTTTAACATTAAAATAATCTTTATGCGTGTTAAATAAAATTATTATAGAATACAATGCATTAATTTGAAGCAGTTAATACAAAAATTATAGCAATTTACTCTGTTACATATTAGTTGAAACGATGAAGCTTAGCATAAATATTAAATATGTATACAAACGTATATAATAAACTTACAATCTATGTAGCATTAATGTAAGTATATAATAATAAATAATTAATGTATGAAAATATCGAAACCGAAGTCATTGATAATGTTTCATCATTTTTAAACAGAAATGGTCCGTAGAATGTTAATAATATAAGTAATAGCGACTGAAAAAACATTTAAAAAAAATAATTTACAAAATTGATATTTATTTAAATTTTAAAATTTAATGAAGATTTTTATTAAATACACCGTATTTGTTTTGCACAATGTTAATTATTATTTTTAAATAATAAATAATTGATATAACTTATGCATACGAGAAACAACATATCAATATAACGAGTCGAAATTTAATAAGCCTGTAATTAATAAAATGTTTACGAAAATTAGATATATCTACATTAATTAATTTGTTGCCAGATGATAAGGACCTGTACTGTACATTTATAACTTAAGAATTTTAGATTTGTTAAAGAATTTTGGTTCTTTCGTTCCGTACCATTAATTACTTCGGAAAATTTTTATTACAATCAATAAATCTTATAGAGTCATTAAGTAATTAATATATATATATATATAATTTCATTAATAATATCTTAAAAATTAAATTCTTTATTACATATACTTATTTCATTTATTTACTTATTATTTCTTGCATAACAGCCTTTAAATGTTAAAAAAATTAATAATAATTAAAACAAGAATAGATACAACAAATATAAACTTTTTTTTTAACATGAGCATTTAAATATTCGTGCTTTGAAAAAGTCATAGTTTATGGTCCTGGAAAAGACCGGCTAAAATTAAAATTTATCATTAATCAATTCAAATAGAATTGGAGATAAAATGTTTCTTCGAGACGAATATAGAAAAAGATAGACGGTATCATGATAATGATAAATATCGCATTACTAGGAATGGTAAATTGAATTTGGTAAAGTAATATCATTCCTATGTGATACATCAAGAACCAGATTCAAGACCAATAAACGAAGTTGGTTATAAGATTCGGAAACAGATTCCTCGAAGTAAAGAAGAGATAAACCCGTGTCTCGAGGCGGTAAATTGAAAACCTGGTTTTAGTCGCTATATCGCGGTTTTTGACTGCATGTTTCAGCGAAAAAAATAAATTGGATTAGTGAACTGGAATGATCCTTGACATTAAGGAATAGGTACAAGATACATAAAAAATAAATTCAAAGTATTAGTTTCCCATCTGACCATGTAAAACGAATTGTGTGATCAATCTTGTAAAGAATTTTAGGAAGAAAATTTGAATTCTTCTTCAACAGTAGTTTTTAGTGGACATTTAAAAAGTGCATAATTCCTTTTTAAGAAGAAAAACTTCCGTTTATTGTATTAGGGCTTAACTGAAACAAGACGAAGATTTAAAAACTGAACCATTAAAAAGAAAAATATTGAAAGGGAATTAAGTTAAAGAGCTTAATTTTTAAAAGTATTTTATTTATCAATAAAAAATGACTTTAAATCCAATACCAAAGTACTTCACTTTTTAAATATTAAATATTAGGTAAGTGTATTTAAAGTTTATCTATACTTATGTTTAATTAATGTATGTTGAGTATCAAAAATTTTTAATGTATTTTTCAGCGGTCCTTTCAAATTTTCATAAATCACAATGTTAATAATACCGTATTTAGCATCTTTCCATTTCGAGTAATTTTAGGGATTTAACTCATCGAATATTTGATTCCTAGACGAATTTTCATCTCAAATAACATTTTTAGAGAAAAAAAATGCATTGTATTTTTCGCGTAGTCAGTTGAGTTATAAAAATACAACATCGTTTTGTCATCTTGTGATAGTGAGAGGATACTATATTTTAGCGTTGGAGTCTTGGCAACTACTGGACTCACAAATTGACATAGCAAGCAGAGTAAAGTGATATCAGTTTTCGAAGTTCACTGTAGATTCTGCGGGTCGAGATAAAGATGAAGATACACGAAATTCTCAACAAGATAGAAAGAAAATATCCTTAATTAATTACTTTCGAAAAACAGCGTAACAGTTCATTATCTTTGCGGGAAACGTCTGCAGTTTCCGATTGTTCTACAATATATTGTATAAAATAAATGTTTTTATACGGGTAACATATATTTTGTTTTTCCTTATCCATTCTGAATGCATATACACATGTATTTGTACGTTATGGCATGCTTTTAAAGGATTATTCAAGCTTTACGTATCTTTTCACCGGTTTCTTGAAAAACGTTAAATCGGGTTTCTACTGTAATTTATATAGGATATAATTTAATATGAGCCACGATTTACTAAGAACATCTAATAAAATAAATAAATAAGCAGTTCAATATTGTTATATTTTAATTAGCCCACTGTATTCTGTAATATTTGGTTGCAGATTTGTGCCTGACCGGCAAACTGACCACGAGAAGTTTTCAGGATTTTCTTCACCCGTCTACACCTAAATAGAGACAAGTTCCCGTTAAAATGTGTCCCGGGAAGCATCTCTTAACAGGTCTGTTGTGCCCGTATGTTGCGATGCCTTATTCCATCACTCCATGTCGTTTAGGCTATATAAGAATATAAACATGAATTTTTCTTATACGTTTCTAATATAATCAAATAATTATTATTTTACACATAGGAAACATTACTAATTAAATTAATAAATGAAAACTTGCAGATAAACATAAATAGTAATAATAAATATTATTATTACGCGGAAGAATTTGGATCGCAATACATTATGAAGACTCTTTGGTTTTTTATTAGTAAATAAAATTGAATCGGACTGATCAATAAAAGACCTGCTTGGATTTGTTTCACTTATTTCTTCTTGAAACGCAAACTGAATTACTCTAAGTAGACTTTTAACGTTTAGCCAATTTGTTAAACGAGATACTAAGATTGGTTTGAAGAGATTACTCCTAGGATCGACAATTGGAAATGGAATCTTGTTTATTTATTAGAAAACGTAATAAAACTTGGTTTCGTTACGCATTGATATACTAACGTATTTCTCTTAAATATATGATCACATAATATAAAACTTATAAGTTATTATGAAAACAGAGGAAATAAATATACAAAGAACACCTTCAAATAAAATTATATGAAGCACAAATTTAAAATTTAATTACTTTACTTTTTATAGTTTTCACTTTGTCCGTCCTATGGCATTGAGTGCCTTCTCTCAGAACCAAAATGGGGAGAATCAGGCTGTAAAGGACGGGGCCCAACATGTTCGCAATGGTTTTTTTCGACCTTTAACATTGCCATTTATAAAAATTTAGAATCAGTATTCAAGTTCCAAATTAATATAACTATACATAGAATTTATGTATTTTTTAAAGAATATTTTATTTTTTAAGTTCTAAGCATTGTACTCTAATTCAAACAAAATCGTAACTATTATGTTTATTTTTATAAACAATAATTAATATACATTATTTACTCTTATGACATCAATTCCTTAAAACTTTTAAATATTTTTTAAATATAGATAATAATGTGAAAGTAAATAATTGGTAAAAATTATAATGTTTATTTTTATAAGTAAATAACCATTAAGTTTGCACGAATTACAGTAGACTGTATAAAATTTAAAATCTAATTTTCACAAATTAAAAAAAATTTAAAATTTATACTTTATTGGTAAATTTAAATCTTCAATTTGGTACTGATGAAAGATTTTTTCGTTGACCTGTTGCTCTTCATATTATACGCTGACATTTTTAAATTAAGAGAAAATTCTTGACTTTTAATTCTTCGCAAAGAAGATTAATATCTTTAAATGTTTCGTGCATATTTTCGTTTTTTTTTATTACTAATAACTTCATTTAACAAATTAATTAAATCAGTAAATTCAAATGTTCAGTTATATGTCCAGAATTTGTCATCAGATATTTAACTATATAAAACAATTAAAAATTTGAAGATTTAGAATCAAATTTAAATATATTGTTTTATTATATGATATAACTTTAATCATATCTTTAACTTTAACATATCAGTTGTAAGTCGTAAAAATTAATAAAAATTTAAATGGTAAACCTTTGTTTAATATATCAATACGAATTTATCCTGTTTTTCTTGAAAGTAAATTGATAAAATTAACAAACTCAAACGCTTCTTAATGAATTAAATGATTGTAAAATTTTATTATTGAATTAAAAGAGTCTATTATAAAAATTTTATAATACATTAATTTATTAATTTATTTTTAATTAATTACAAAATAAAGATTAAATGTAAGAAATCTTGAACAAACAACAGTATACAAAGCAGTTCTAATTAATAATTTATACAACGTATAAATTTTACACATCGCAAAAAGCTGAAACAAAATGATTTGACTGAGAGACTTATGATTATATGATTAAAATAAGAAAAAAATTTATTATATTACAAAACAAAATTAGTTTTATTAAAGTTTGTCTAATATGTTTATCGTGTTATATTATTTAGAGATTGTCATTCTTTTTTGTATTAATTAATTTATTTTTGACTCGGGGATATTTAATATTAATTATGTAACACGTTCCATGTAAAATTAATTGGCTGAATTTTAAAAAAACGGTTATTAATCTTGGACATGAGCTAAATAGATAATAAACAAAAATAAAAACCGAATAAATAAAACTATTTTTTGATGGAAACAAAGTCGCAGTTATTAAATTCATACTAAATACATTAACCACTTAATATAACGATATAGGATCTCAGTTAATATAATCAGTTATACGATATCTATGATTAACATAATTAATTAATGCAAGAGAACAAAATTTAAATAATATAAAGATTTTCAAGGTTATTTTTTCCACGATTAAGTATGCGTTTTATATGCATTTAATTTGTATTAATATGTAATAAAGACTTGATTTTAAAGCGTTATAAATTTATTGCATCAAGTCAATTAAATCGTTAGTTGAAAATATTGAAATTTCTATTTTAATTTAAAAGCGTTCATCCAAATCACTTTTAATAAATGATTTTTTTAAAATAATATTTTCGACATATTTTGCTTTTCATTTGTAGACAGGCATAACATTAAAATATTTAATAAAATTAACTGATAAAAATTTCAATTGAATTCAGGCGAATACATCAATTTTTATCTAAACGGAATGTGATATAAATTCTTATAATAGATTTAATTTTATAAAATTTAAATTAAATCAGTGAAAAAATAGGAATAATTATGTTAAATGACTGTTTGTGCAAATTATTGTCAGAAAGATGCTTTATAAGAGTATACACTTTAAGAATAAAAATGGTATTATCTTGAAATTAGCATAACAATTGAAAATATTCTGATAACTTAAGTATTATTAAAGTTTTTCCATGTAATTTTATAAAATGTTTTCACTTAAATTTCTTAAAATTAATAAATTTAATGACAAAATAAATTTATGTTAGCGAAAATGTCAATATTAATATACAAGGTATTATAGAGATCTAAGAAAGCATTAATTTCCCATTTATATTTTAATAAAAAAATAAAAATTTAAATGTAAAAAAAAAATATAAAAAGTGACAAGTAGATAAGAATTATCTCTTGGTTGTAAGAAATTAATAAGGTATGACATTTTCCTCCAAAAAATATTAAAAATGGGTAACATCAGCAATCATTCATATATCCAAATATATGTTTTAAAAAATAGCTGGAGTCCATCCAACAAAAATTTTAAAATTTTAGCTTACGTATTATCAGTATATTTAATAGTTTAAGTTTGAATATTATCATTCGATAACGAAGAAAAAGAAAGCATAATCTATTAGATCCGAGGAAAAAATAATAATGATAAAAAGAACGATTAATGATGGATGGAGATTAATGTTATGGTGTGTTCAACCGATCATTATTTTAGATCTTATATCAATAACTTTAATCGAATGATAATTCAAAAATTAAACACTATTATTACTATTACACTGTCATTAATAAAAGTAACATTATAAATTCTTTCATTATATTTTTTGGAGGAAGAATATTAAAACGAAGTAATATCAGCTGTAAGAATATAGAAGAGGAAAATTTAAAAAAAGAATTAAAGATTTTGTTTATTTAAAAAAAATTCAGCATTGCTAATATGATTTTAATGTCTTATGAATGTATTAGTGAAGAATGTATAATGTAATTTACATTAAATAAATTAACTTCTGAATAATTATATTTTTTGCTTACCATTTACATAATGGTTTTAACGGTTGCAGAATATTACATTTCATAGTAGAGTTAATTGTCAAAAGGCCATATTTTAAGATTAACTCTTTATTTCTAGTAAACTTAATAAGATTTCTTCGTATTATTTATGTGATTATTTTACATAATAGAAATGATCGACTCCTTTGTAATGCTGACTGATATTGCAAAATCCCAATTGTTTTGTGGATTTTACAATATTTCGAAAACAATCTGACGTATTGTAAGTCCGTATGTTACTGTTACAAAATACAGGGTCCATATGCTACAGTTACAAAATAATGAACAATTAATAAATTTCAATTACAGATATTCGCCCTATGGACGCTAAGATCTGTTCTTCCATATCCCTTGTGGGTTAGGCCAGGTCCACAATAGAGGAGAGGTAATGTGGAACGGAACCGACACATCCGGGATAGATCACCCTCCGAAAATTTTTTGGGATTTCTTGCCCAGTCTCAATTCTGGGTTTCCTAGAGCGGTAGCTGAGCATTAACCGCCTTGGCCATCAGTCTTCTAATTTATTTGCTTAAGAATTACAATGAATTAACATAAATATAAACAAACTTCATCAGCTAATCCGATATAGATTAAAGCAATACACCAACCAAAGCCGAATTATTATTATTATTATTATTATAGCCGTTTATAGCCCGATAATTCGGCTTTGGTTGGTGTATTGCTTTAATGAATTAACGATTAAACTTAATTAAAATATTCAATCTGACAGAAAATGAATGAGGCAGTAGAAATTTAATATTTGAACAACAGACCAAAAACTATTCGAGAAGAAAAATTAATTTTTTACATACTATCTAAAAGACACTTTAAAAAGTTTCATGGCAAAATCAATTCAATCAATGTCCAAAAGAAAATAAGTTTTTCTTTAATCAATTATTAAAGAACCGTTTCCGAGTGTGATACGTTTACTTTCAAGATTTTGTACCAGATACAAAATAATTCTATAAAATAAAATAATATATATATATATATATTATTTATGTATATATTATTTAATAACATGTATATAATAACATGTATATAATATATATTATTTATTATTTTGTAAATATATATATATATATTTACAAAAATGTAAACATATAAATATTAAAATTATTTCTTTGTATATTTAATATAATTTTTATAATAAATATATGTAATTTTTAACAGATTTTGATAATTTTAGTTTAAATTTTTTTTAATTACAAGCTATGATTATATTAAATAACAATTACTTCGATAAACTTTTAATAATAAAAAAATAAGAAAAAAGAAATTTAATTTTCGTAGCTGATGAATTTTCCGAAGTTATTCTAAAAAATTATTTTCGAGAGAAAAATTTTTCTCTTGTTTGTGCATTGTCTTCCATATAAATTTAATATTCCTCGTAAATTTTCAATAATTTATGAAATGCAATTTAAATCCATATACTTAAAAAAAAACAGAAAAATTTTATAATAGGATGAACTTCTGGTATGTCTTAAATTAAATACAAAAATAAAAAAAGAAGTTTTATCTTTTATGTTCTGGAATCTATTTTATCACTTAATTACTATCTTATTTTCTTCCTATTTTATGTAAAAATTAAAAATTTAATGGATTATTAATTTAAATGAATTTTGAATTAAAATGCGTGTATATGAACTTACCTTAAAAAATAGAATATATGAAAAAAATTATCATAAAGTTTATATTTTCAAATTCTGAGACAATTTTAATCTTTTTAATGTTTAATATATATGATTTGAAAATAAACGATTGTTTATACCCAGCAATATGTCAACAACACATAGGGTAATATATATTATCATTATCTGTAATCTCTTGACAATTTTTTTCTTGCAATATTTCTTTTTGTTTGGCCTTCGAAATGATTTATTTTTCCAATTTTCTGATCAGATTAAAAAATGGTCGTTAGTTTTTCACTTAAAATTATTCATTTTTTTATTAATTAAAATGTTTTGACAAATATTTGATGTCATACAAAAGGAAAGAGTAATTCTTTGTTTAAAATTTTCATTTTAAAATAGTGTTTAAATTATTAGACAATTAAAAAAATATATTTTATACAAGTACAAATTATAATAATAAATGTTTGATTTATAAAATTTCATAAAATTTAATTATTAAGAAGAAACTATTTAATTTATCGAAGAGTCTTTTATTTATAACTTATATAATTTATGGCTCTAAATACATGTTTGAGGCTGACCTCGGAAATTAATATTTATATTAATTAATTAAGGATACTTTCACTGTATTATTTCCTATTTCGTTTAGAAAATCGTTCACGTTTATCCTCTAAACTAATTTTATAGTAAAAAAACAAGTGTTTAATTATGTAAAAGAACTTTTAGCGCAATAAAGTTTGAAACACAAGTAGAGGCGCAAACATCAAACTCATTATTAATTCGAAAGAAAGTAACAACTCGACAAGATAAATAATTCATGTGATTTTTATATTCTGTACACTTTCAAATATAGTTTTAGACTTTCCTAATAAATTTTATAAGTGAAATATTTTTTTGATAATGTTACCTCATATTCTAAATTTTACTCTTCAAATGTATATCTATAGATAATTATTGCTATCTTGATTCTTCGCAATTTATTAATTATATTTTATAAATTCAGAAAAATGAATACAAAAAGTAATTTCGTTAATATTAATTACTTTTATTTTCCTCTGACACTCCTCGCCATTATTGCATTTCTTTCTAATGCAAATATTATAAAACTAAATTTTTCATTTTTATCAAACTATTATCAATTTTTTTTTATCCTAGAATACTTTTCTTAGTCAAACTTTTAGAAATTTCTATGCTTAAAATATATCTATATTTATATAATGTTTAACTTATAATTGTAAGGAGCTCATTATCATATCAAATTTGTTGGATTTCCCTAGATATGTAACTTTATTGCTGTAGATAGTTTAAAAAAGAAATTGTTGTTAAGATTTTATTCTTCATTTTTCATTTTTAAACTCCTAAAAATCACTTTTCGAATTCCAGACACAATCATAAGAATATTTTTTTTTTGTTTAAATTAGTCTAAATATAGTAAAATGAGGCGACTATTGCCGAATATTGTTAATTTTTCTTCTTTTTTTATTTGGACTATTTTTTTTCAGATTATTATTGTTATTATCAAGGGCTAGCGTCTACTCAAAGACCGAAGAAAGGAAGAGCGTGAGTTATGAGAAAGAAGATAAGAAAGAAGAGTGAAATCCCAACAGTGAACTGAGCAGAAGTGAATGAAAAGGTATAAAAAATAAATACCATAGTTGTTGAGAAATGTTAATAAAATCTAATATATTTTTGTTCTTGATAATATTAGGAGTTAAACTGTCTTTAATATTTTAAAATATAGTTGTATTACAATAAATACAATTAAAAAAAAATTATGTATTTTTAGCAGACGAAGACAAATTAGCCAATCATCCTTGAACATACTTTCATACATATTTTACATTATATAATTCATTAAAATGTATAATCGTCTTAATATCTCCTAAATCTTTACTTTTTTTCAACATTTATTACTGCATTGTTTGTAATTAAAGTTAGAAAACTTTCATTTCAATTTTATTTATGTGCTTTGTTAGTAAAATTTAATGGTTTCCTTTTAAATTTATAGTCTTATACATCTAATTTGTTATTAACAATTTTAATCGAGTGAGTTTTCTAATATTTTCCAATTGATTTAATTTTTAAAGTTTGTGTTTTTTTTAATTTAAAAATTTATGTTTATATCTTAATTCGCTTTAAAGGACTTTTTTGAATAAAATGATATTAATAAAGACTAAATGCTATGGATAATTGAAATACATTTAAAAGTTTTCTGTATAAATTTAGTCTATAATTTAAAACTATCGCCTGGAACAATAACATCATAACATGATTTTCACATTTAATTAAATAAACTCAAAATTTAATTCTCGTTTAACTTATATTCTAAATGAATACGAAAGAATAAAAGAGGCAGAGTAATAATTTTTTGTAATCATATAAAGCAGAAATTTTTTGAAAATCTTAAAAGAACATTTCTTTTAATGAACGTAGTTTAAACTTTTTAAAATAGAATTATTGCTTAAGAATATAAATTTATTCTAACGATAAAAATATTTGCTTTAATTTTATTTTAACATAATTTTATTTAATTTACATGAAATCGCCCAATTTTCTGGTAAATTAAATTGAGATAATTTTCATTCACTGTTGGGAATATGAATTTTAATCATCCTTAGAAACAAATGGCGAAGAAATTGTCTCGGTTGATTTTAAGGGATTTAAATAAATCTTTTAAAGAATATAGAATAAAAATAAATGTTCTTAATAAATTAAAACAATTAGAATCGTATTATAATTAATTTTGAAAAACAAAACTAATTACTTTAATTTCAGTATTTGAAAATTCAGCAAAAGAATAAATGGTTATAATTATCCTCTTCCCTCCCTTTCAGTGTGATCAGTCCCTTACGTATAATGGTTCTTTTATCACTAACAGACAGTTCGGTAAATAAATGATCCATAGTTTAATATAACTGGAATAATGAAATCAATCTCATCAATTTTTTTTTCAAAATTCGAATACGTATCCAATAAAGAACAAATATGCAGTGGTGCCTTCTAATTTCGAACAATCCAGAGTTAGAGGTGGATAATTCCGGTCGGAACCATTTCGGACTCGAAACTGCTAGAAACAGTTCCACATCGAGGGTCGAAACGGTTACACTTTCGGAACTACCAAAACATTTTTTATCTTTTATGTACTTTTATGTACAGCTTTTATCAAAACAGTAAACTCTTTATCCGGGTTTGAACATAAAACTAATTGACAATGTTCCACAACTTTTAACCTACCGTTGTTATGGTTATCACGAAGTGTCAAAGAGATCAAATCGTGAAGAGAGTAGGGCTTTTAGATTTCATGGAAGTATATTTTCTCCAGAGTCCCAGAGAATAAGTATAAAAAATTTGGTACAGATCGGGTAGAAGGTTTAGGAGTTAATAAGGGGATGAAATCAGGGGTGAAGCGGGTGTTCAGGCTTAACGGTAGTCTATATTTTCCTCAGAGTCCCAGAGAATAAGCAAGAAGAATTCGGTAAAGATCGACAAAAAAGCTAACAACAGAGAGAGACATATTCTATTATCTATCTATAAATATATATAAATATATATATAACCGATGAGAAGCCGTCGAGTCCAACAGCAATTCCGAAAGAACATAATGATTTCATGGAACCATCAAGTCCAACAGACTAAGCAGTTCTGTGAAATCGTTCCGTGGGAATAGTTTCGCACTTGAATCAGTTCCAACAGTTCCAGTTCCAGAAGCAAAACTGGATTTTTTCCACCTCTAATCCAGAGTTCAAACATTAATGTTGACTAATATAATTTAAATAAGTTTAATATTGTGTTATTTAAAAATTTAAACTTTTATAAAGAATATTAGAATTCAAATGACGAACAATGATGAGCGCGACTCAAGAGAAAATTTCGCGAAATTTTTTGTCTGGAGGAGAAAAGAATTTTTAAGTGAAATGAAAAAAATGGATAAAAATCGATATTTCGCGAACGAATGAACAGAACTCGAGAAAATTTCGCAGATGACGACGATACTCATATTTTGTCCGGATGACGCGCATATCTAGTTTTTATTTTTTTAAAATAAAATGTGAATTGGGATAGACAGAAAATGTTAATTCCAGTATAGTAAGGTTTGCTTTATTAAGCTGTTCATTCGTTAGTTCTCGCGCTTACTCGACAGCTTGCCTCTACCGAGTCTTATGATAAAGCTGCTTTGTAAAGAAAACAAAGAACGTATATAAATAGGAAATATTATGTTATTTTATAAACATAAAGTCTTCAGGATGTTTAATCATCAAACATCGATTGCAAATTCTTCTACGTTTTAGCTAGTTATTTAGATTCTTCGCAATTTAATCCAAATTCTATCTGTGGGGATGATTTCAATTTCAGTGCTTTCTACGTAGATTTTTAAAGAACTCTTAAAGTGCAACTTTGTAGCGTTTATCATTGTTGTTGCCAGCGTTGATAATTTTCAGATCTTTGGCGTATCTCTTCTTTATCATGTTTAAGTAAGCTTGTCAAACGTTCTACTTTGGGAGACATGTCCTACAATATATAATTTTCTCCTCCTACCTTCCTTAAATAAAAATTGAAAATATCCTACTTTTCATGTTGGATATTTTTAATAATCTATAATACACTGGTGTCCAAAATTAAAGCAACAAACACAAAACCCGTGTAAAATTAACCCCGTGAAATGCGAGAGCTGATACTTTCGTCATATTTAAATCAGCAAAGTGCCATTCAAATGAGGCATGATAGCAGAGCAGCCGTGCGACAAAATATGATATGCTATACATATAGCGAAATCGCTTCTGGCAAACAATCGTCTGTTAGGTCTACCAACAGTGAAGAAGTGTTCTTGATACATCAGTAATTTACCAGATATGACTTAGAGAAGGCATTTCAATAATTCATTGTGATGAAGGGCCGTTCATTTCTGCGTTTTTGCCATGTATGTTTGCGTGTGTTGCTTTAATTTTGGACACGTCACGAATGTAGACATAATATCTTTATTACACGAAAACTTTTTATTTGCAAGTTCAAGCTCGCTCTATTATATTGTTTAAAATTCGTCGAGAAGAGAGAATGCGAGTGAAGTGCATGCTATGGGCAAATTCAGACTCAACCATTTAACAACTCTCTAATATGATTGGTGATTAAAATTCAAATCATAGCAGAAAGCTGATTAATGATTAAATTACAGCTTAAGCGGGTGTTTCGCCCTGGTAAGATTGACGGTTGACTGTGAACGTTTGATAACAATTTTATTGTAAGTATGCAGTTGACAGTTTATATTTGAAAAGAAATTCGCACTTAAAATTTTTTCTGTTTCTACATTTTATTAAGTTCAGCTAATTTATTTGTAAGTTATAAGCTATACGAATCGTTTTAATTAATATTAAATTAATTAAGATATAAGATAAATTTTTAAAAAATGCAAATTCAATTAAACCTCAGAAACATTTCAAAATTTTTAATTGGATAAATAAAGAGGACGAAGATGTTTGTCCAAACTGCAAAAAAAAAAAAAAAAAAACAAATAAAATCGAAATAGACAGAGGAAAGAAATAAAATGTTAGTGGACGGTGTTAGAAATTTAATAATAACCTTAATTTCAATTTTTGCAATTAAACTTTATTTTCTGAAAATACAATGATTGTAATAGATTATATATACTTAGTATATACAGTACTTATATAATTCAAAATGCCACTATGGCTCAATAAAAATTATTATGATAACAACAATGTAATTCTTTGCCTTTACCCTCTGTGTCTTCCGAAGAAGGAAGATTTTTGTTTTTCTTTCTCATAAAACATATTTGGTAACCGTAAGTTTACTCTATCTATCTTTATAAAATCATACTGTTCCTTATAATGATTATATATTCTATATGTATGATTTACATATTTAAATTATTTATATTAAGTAATAAAATTCTATTGTTGTGATTATAATTTCATATTAATTTTAAGTTTTAATTTCTGTTTTTTCTTCGAATCAGATATCATTACTGCTTTTACAATAATTTGTTTTCAAGATTGATTTTTCAGCTAGTGAATACACCCTAGACATTTATGTTTATAATACAACGTGGTACTTTTTCTTCTTCGGGCAATTGAACTGCGATTCATTCTTATAAAAAATATTTTTATTATTTTCATAAATTCTGTTACACGAATTACATTTCTCTTTGATACTTTTATCATCTTTCAAATAAAATTAATCTATTATTTATTTTTAAAATTCTTTAGGAAAAAAAAAACATATTATATTAGGATTTTTAATGTTTATTTGTTCTGATAGATTTTATCTAAATATTTGTAAATGCTATGTTATTAATTTTCAAGGTACTCTATCTTTAATAAATTATTTTGTTTAAAAAAAGAAGCCATGTTAATCTTTAATATTGATACAAATTCCGAATATTCGATATTTTGAAAATAGCACTTAATATTTAAATCAATACTAAAAAAAATAAAAAATCACTTATTGTACTTATAAAATTGATATTGAATATTTCTATTATTTAATATTATTATACTTTACTTTGGAATTATTTTATATTTGAAAAATTTCAAATAAACTCCAGGTAAAATTATTTTTAAATAAAAAAATAATTCTTATATATTTTAAGGGAAATTTTTTTTATTGAATCCTAATTTTTACTTCGAGAAAACTAATTTCTGAAATCTTGTATTGAGTAAGGGTAGTGTTGAATAAAAGCAGTTTCAAGATATAATGCAAATTTCTGTTCAAAAAATCTAGGAAATATAAATTTTTCGTTAGTTATAAAAAAATTTTATATAAGTAGTAACATTTAACTTTAAATATAGTGTTAATAATTTATAATAATCTATGACTACAAGTAATGTTCATATTGCGTTTTATTTATTTTTTCTTAATTAAGTTAAATTGACAGCTTCTTGTCTTCTGACATTCGTTCTTATGTTTTCTTGATTATGCATCAAATCTGAATTGCTGGTAAAGATAGAATTCAATACGTGCATGGAGTTGTTTAGTAGGATGGCGGTGAAGCGAGTAATGGCGAGGCAAATCAAACTAACAATTAATTTTTTGAACGATCATAAAAATATGATGTCTGAAAATCTTGATGTCTCATTTACAGCAAAAGACACTTAAAATTATAGGAGGATTTCACTATTTTGAATGCCGGCGATATTGAACTCTTAGCATTGTAGATAAATAGAGAAAAGTAAAGATACATTTGTTTGTTTTAAATAATAACTACATACATACATATCCTCACGCTCATAATCCAGAAAGAGTGAGCAGCACGCAAAATTCTTACAAACTTATCCAATAGCAACTTTCTCCACATCTTCCTGTCCGGACAGGAGGGTGTAGGGCCTCATGCCTCTTCTAACATACTTCATCACATTCTATTTCTGACTCAACACCCTACGTTCTTTCAGACACTCACTTGTTTCAACCAAGACTTTCTTGGCCTTTCTCTACTGCGCTTCCCATCCACCTTTCCCATATATTGTCCCTTCAATAGTTCTTTCATTCTTTCAACATGGCCAAAATTATAGTAGGGCCGATTTCCCCACCTTTTCAACCATATTCTCTTTCACTCCATATTCTTACAGCACTTGTTAATTTCTCACATAGTTTCTCCTCGTTATGCCAGACATTCTTCTCAAATACCTCTTCTCACACGCAGTAATGAGACTCCTGTGACTCTTTTGCTATTCCCAAGTTTCACTTTTGGTTGGTGGGTGACAACTCTGGCGGACAGGAGTCCCATCAATTCCAGACTCCTGCCTTTTTTTCATTTTTCCTTCTTTTAACAAGGTAAAATTTTTACATGGTGGGGGTGTTAGCTCCACATACAGTCTTCAACCTGGAGGGCCAGTGATTCCGCCTTAGTCTGGCCAGTAACCTCTGACCTGTTCGGAATGGTAATCGCTTTCAGTAGTAAAGCTGCCGCTGACATAGCTCACAGGGTCTAGAGGGCACGCAAATTTACTCACCATATCAAGATGAGGATAATAATGGATTGGTTTATTATAGGAAAAAAATCTGCATGAATCATAAAAAGACTGTTGTATATGCAATTAAATCTCTGGTAAGCATATTTAGAAATTAATTTAAAAGTTATATTAAAAATATGTGTTCATATCAAATCAAAATATAACATGTCTATCAATAGTCTGCAGCCAAATGATTTAATTTATAAAACTTTTGCGTAGACATGGAATAATTTCAACCTCAATGTAAAAAAAAAAATCATTGATGAAAAAAGAAATAGACTGGTTACGTTAGTGAGTGATCATGCGAGTTCTTGTCATTGTGTAGTGAGATGGTGAGAAGAGTCGAATGTAACGGGTAATTACATGACAGTCGGAAAATCACTTCACACACTGCACTAAGCTACAGTGTTCTAGAAGTTCTAGCGACAACGACAGTACATATCCCATCAGACATCATACGAGTTGACTCTCGCAATTACATCTCACATAGCAGACTAGAGACCTTAGTAGTTGGATAGGACGGTTTAACCCAATTTTGTGCCATCTAGATCTCTAGACCTAACTCCATTGGATTATATGAGACTGGATGAACGATGAAGTGATCGATTTATTGTCCGGATAAGAAATACTAGCCCAGTTATCAAAGAGGAAAAGGACACACTTTAACGAAGTGCACACAGTTTACTACTGTGTTCTCAAAAATGTATCGATGCTGAAGATAGCCACTTTGAGAACCTCTCCTGATATTATCACTACACCTTATCAATACGCATTATTAGGTGCAACGGTCTGTAAGTGCAATCAAGGCTCTACATTAACATTTTACATGTCAAATTATCAAGTATTCATACCGTTGTATCTTTGTTAATATTAATAAATCACTGTCTCTTTACGTAGACTTTTTTCATGTGCTACTCCCATACATTCACCTCCCGAAATATTTACGTTTTCACCTGATATACGCTGCATATGCTTGTTATCGATAGGAATAATGCGGAATTCATCTGACATTTCGACATTTAAGGTGTTATCTGGTATGAAAGTTTAGTTCTAACACAATAAAATAAAATAATAATCATTTTGATTTTCATAGAGTTAATTCAATTAAATAAATTTTAATCAAAATATAAATACTTTGTATTATTAGTGTCACTTCTAAAATCAGCTAGAATGAAGACTTAGAGGCATATTATGTATGCTTCCATCAAGAACCCTAGAGTTCGTTTCTTACTTCAGAGTGTTTCTTACTTCAGGCGATCTGTGTCCTTTATCTTATTGACTACTGTAACAATTAAGTCATTAATTCTAATCGAACAGATTGCTGTGTTTAAGAAAAATCTCTTATTTCTGCAACAAATCTGAAACCGAATTTGGTCGAAGAATTTTCAAGAATAGTTTGCATTAACAACCACGTCTAACGCGCGGCCCGCGGCCAAATGCCGCCCAATTTAAGTTTCTCTGCGACCGTTCTGGTATGAAACTACCTATATATTTTACATTTTGTTATTCATACACTAAAAAATCTTATTGCGCGCATTGGATTTAGCGAGTAAAAAGCCGTGAGCGAGTGTTCGTGAGTGTGTCCGATATCAGCCGAAAAAAAAAAACGACTAAGGGTAAGCTACGTACACCAATGCAAACTGTTTCGACTCAGCTCTGATCGGATTCCACTTGGATCATCTCGATTCACAGTTTTTCGAAGTAGCAAAACTGTACCGAAGGTCCAGTCTGCGTCTGCATTTCAAGCAAGTACTTGTATAAACTTGATTTCAAATTCCACGAAGAGGCCGAATCTATACCGACTGATTCAATGCACGCCAACTCTACTGATTCATACCAATCGATTTTATGCAGGTCCTATCTGAGTCAGAGTGCCTGCTGCTTTATTATTTGAAGCTGTCTAGTTAAATTGCATCTATATGACGCGTGTATTTTTAATACTGTAGTAACACACATATCGGTCATGAACGAAGTCAGCAGAAACACGTTACAAATTAATGAGTCGATATACAAGAACGGTGGTTCATAAAATACTTATATACGAGTAAATAGAATAAAAGAATAAAGCTTCGTTTTATATAAATCCTATCAATGTTCAGTCTTAAATTGTTGGAAAAAAATATTGGAGCTGTTAATATGATTCTCGGAACACATAGAGGCTTTTGAGAAAAACTTCAAAGTTTTTTGAAATTTTCATTTGTCATTACTTTTTGAACATCGAACATTTACGTCCACAAGTATTGAATATGACGCGCTTGATGGCAATTTATTCAATTACGAATAATTCATTGAAGCATCGTCATTTTCAAGAATATCTTTGCCAACTCGAATCTAAATACAAACGATTTATTTTTTTTTTACGGAAAGCTTTGTAAGTATTTTTCACGATATGACCACCAATGGTCAAGTCGTGGAAAATGCTTATAAAGGTTTTGAAATCTGTGGGAATAAGTACGGATTCTCAAATATGCAAAAGCACTTGTAAGAAAATTTTCAAAATATTCTTAAATCTATTTAACATTAATGTATAAACAGCGCCTTCAAAGATACAAATAGAATTAATAGACATCCAATCAGGTACGGAATCGAAATACGTATTTGAAGTCAATGATAAACAAAAATTTTACTTAAATTAGAATCACGACGACAACTTTTCCAATCTGAAATAACTGGCAATATGCATCACAGCTGCAATTGGAACTACTTATATCTGTGAATATTTCTACTCGAAATTGAAAATTGTCAAATTGAAGACTCGAAACAGGCTGACCAATGACAAATGACCAATCGACTGCGCTGCGCGCCGACTAAATTGCTAATTGGTATTAAAATATTATCAAATATAAAAACAAGCTTTACGTTAAAATTTAATGTAAATCTGTTTTTTGGATTTTATTCAAATTTAATGTAAATGCAAAGCCTGCTTTTTGATTGCTTTGATAAATTAAACGAAATTATTAAAGCAAGTTAAATAAAATACTGTGAATAACTTTTTTAAAATCTATTTTTATATCTACGGCCCACAATAGACCAATAATACTTTTTCACCCAACAATTTCATAGCTGGATTAAATTATCTTTTTCATTTTATACATATGCTGTTGTATTGCAATGAGATCCGTGATTATATAATAAAATTTATGCTAATTATGCAGTTTAATAATAGATTTTTCTCATTTTATAGTTCTAATCCAATCCAATTAATCAATTTTTGTAAAATATTAATTTTGGACATATTTTTCTATTCCTCGTTTTCTATCTTTGAATAAGACTGTTAAACATAATTTAACTGATATGTTATCTTATATTTCTATTCATTTTATACTTCACAATTTTTGATACAGCATATTCTGTCTAAAATTTGTCAGTTTTTGATGCTTTTTTTCCGCAATTAAATAAGTAGTGATTTTAGTTGAATGTAAAGGCGTGTAACAAAATGAATGTAAACAAAATACGAAAACATAAATAACAGAATAAAATTAATACTTTCATAATTTATTTCTTAATATATTAAAAAGTATGAACTTTTTAAAATCTATAAAAACCAAGTACACATTGAAATATGAAAAAATTATACGTTAATTAAAATTTAATCAGAAAATGTTTTAATATGTGGGACACGTGCTATTTAAAGCAAAAAACTTCGTTTAATCTATGCAAAATAATGATTTGAAGGAAAAAAACGATTTAAATTTTTAGGAAAACATTTTACACTTTATCAATAAATTAACGTTTACAAACTATTGTTGGTAATAATTTGGAAACATCGATTATGTAAAGGAAATATGCATAATCGAAGCTAATTGCAACCGTTAACAAATATCCATTGGTTATAAAATTTAAACTATAAATTAACATTAAACTATAAATTATATTTTGTAAGAAAATATTGCATAAATTTACTTTTGTATTATACTAAAATATATTAAAATCCAGTTTTAATGCAGCAGCAAACTGACCTCTTGATTAATTTTCAACACTGTAACTATTTTTTCGACTTCCGAAAACTGTTTAGGCCATTTGGCAATTCTATTTTTATCAGATTCAACAGAAATTCCCAATGCAGTTTAATTTTGTAGTTTGAAACGAAATGAACAAATAACTCCAGGCTACGAACGAACTGGAACCTTTGATAAAATATAAATATTAAATACTGTATATTATTTCTTTTATTTTTCGTACTTCCTGCTTCAATGTTATTTTTCGTCTTTATAATTTATTCCTTTTTTATCTTATTAAGCAAATTTTCCTTTCAAATTTGTTTAAATATGGAAAAAATTTGCGAAAATTTATTTTAAAAACTTTTGTAATGAACTAACTGTAAAATTAGTTTTCTTTGAATGAAATTAATGAATTTTCAAAAGAAACCAAACCAATGTTAATTTAATTAATTATTATTAAATAAAATGGAAAATAATTTTATATTCTGAATAAAAAATATTTAATTATGTATAGAAATTGAAGAATAAATATTTACTTATTTTTTTTATCTTATTAGTCGATTTTAATTTTTATTATTTTATTTAAAAGTTAGAATTATGTTTTCCATTTACCATTGATTAGATTTCGTTACTCACTTGAACAACAGCAACTGACTGGTACATTAAAAATGGCCGTTTTGGGCATATTTTGTACGGATGCTCCTGAAAAGGGGCTGATGTCTACAAGTGGTTCGACTTAATGAATTTTTGTCTATATCTGTGTGTGGAAACAATGGCATTAATTATCTTCCATGTATATAATAAGGCGTATAACTAGTTTTAATATTTACTTTAATAATCACTAAATTTAATTTATGTATTCAATGTTCATTTTATAAAATATAGTAAACAACACAAATTATCGAGTTTATCAAGTTTCATAATTTTAAATATTCCAAATTATCCGGTTTCTAGGATTATTCAACATCTTAAAAGTGCATTGCTGTTGATTTCAACAAAACTGTGGAACAGAATAGTAGATGTATGACGAGCGTATATATCTCATATTTTAAATACAGTCACTTGATTTTAAACCGATAAAAAAATTAAAACATATGCCTTGTTAATAAACAATAAGTAACATATTATTATTATATTTTACTTTCATCTATTTCGTCTAGTGTTTATATATGCGGATTTGAATATCCAGAAAAATTACTTGATTCTCAACCTACTAATCCCGCAGATAAGGTTGACTAGTTAATAAAATGAAGGGAATAGTCGCTTTTATCAGGCATGTTTTCAGAAATTATCTTCCCTTCTCTTGACCTGAAACAAACTTGGAATTCCGTATAATACAGAAGTCCAAGTTTGTGTCAATTGCGGACATACAGACTGTATATCCGCAATCATCCAATGCTATAAAGTGCAATCTTTCCAAATATGGCGTAAAAAATACATAATTCACTCTGATTTTTCGTCTGAGTTCATTAAAATTTTCGACAACTTTTATGAATAATGCATTAAATTATTCATAAAAATCTATTATTATTTAAATAGTAGAATTTGGCAACAGAATTTAATCACTTTTTGTTTTTGCTTGTTTTTTCATACTGAGAACGTAATTTTACCCTAGTTTCATTATCGTAGATTGAATAATCAAATTTTAATTTTAACTAAATAAAAACTACAATTAGTTATTTATTTAATATATACAGCAATATACAAAACATAAATGTTTACAAACAATTACAATCTTAAAATAAACAAATAGATCGAATTAAACATTATTTGCTGAAATTAAATAATTATAAATAGAACATTTTAACTGGAATTAAGTGGTTAAATAAAACTTTAGAAACTAAGCTTGATTTAATCATTTAATTTTACTTTTTTAGATTGAACAAGCAAATATTAGCGCATACTAAGGTAAAACAGTGAATATTAATTTTTGTAACATAAACAGCAATATGAAAACTTTTATGCCAAAAAACAGACTCTCAGAACAACAAAATATTGAATATAACATAATTTGTTCTGAAACTAGATACAGATATGTGGAATTTTACCCGGTCAACTGTTCAACCTTTGTCTCGAACAGTTGACCGGACGGTATCCCTCACTTTAAATAGCGACGTGCCTTTGTGAAAGGTTTAGCGTCACGGAGAGAATAACTAAGGAAATACGAGTTCCATTACGTATTCCCTTGGTTAGATTCCGGTGCACTCACGTATTCCCGTTTTCATAGGAGTTCGGCAGGAACTCGTTTATGCCCTTTTGAGTTAGGTACTAAACGTTTTCTCCCCCTTTTGTATCGTCTACTGTAGATTTGGGATTAATTGATATTATTCAATTCCACTTTGATCTAATGAATCGTCGGAATCAGGTAAGCGATTTACCTTCTCACAGGAAAAGCACTCGATTTTTATTCGAACCGTAAAGATGTTGATACTTTAATGTGCCTCTTTACGGCAAGATTGTAATTAGCTCAAATTAGTTCAAATCGTTACCCATCAAATACCAATTTAAAAATGAAAAAGTTTTCAAAATAAAAAATTTAGAAATTCAAAGATTTTCTTCTGAAAGGAGTTAGATAGATGACGGGCACAACTCGATTGCTAAAGGAAAAGTATGATGTACAGGGACACTACTAATTTGAAGGTGGAGAGCATATAATTTAAAACAAATGAATTTTAAAAAATACGATTAAAAACTGCAGCCCGACATTGTGACGATGTCATAATAAAACAATTTCTCGTTTTTATTAACTTTAGATTGATAAAAAGTCTCTCTCCTGATACAATTGCACATGATAATATAATTTTTCATACTTCATATATGACAGTTTTCAATGAATTTATTAGTTCGTCCATGTAACAATTTTGGAATTTTGGGGCCTCGTTATCTCGGCGCTCTGGGAACGTGATCCCTTTGTCCCTGCCTGTTCACGGTCTTAAATCTGATATATTCACAATAGAAAACTATAAAAAAAAACTTTGTAAACATCACATAACATCATTCTAAGCATATTGTTATACATTGTTCCTATAACATAACAAAATGAGTCAGATGATATTTCAAGTCTTTTTCTCTCAATCATCATTATTCCTAAACGCGACAATTAAAACAAAGATATCATTATGATATTAAGTTATAACAGTAAAACTTGTACGAAAAAGGAATGCCATTTTGCGGAAATTGTCAATTGTTGAATGTTAGGGAGATATATCGAAGTCTTTTATCACAAACAAAGGAAAAAATTTGTACTTTGATGAGACGTAATAGACATTCCCATAACTAAGTTAGCAGTTACCTCAAAGCAACGTTTTTAAAAATAAAATGGTGCCTCATGCTTCGAATTTAATTCGTTCCACGAGGTCGTTCGAACTCTCAATTGTTCGAAGTTCGAAACAGTTTTTTCCCATCTATATATATAATCAAAACGAGTTGATGATAATAATAATAATAATAATCAGCGCAGAGCCCAAACGGTTAGGAGTTGAAAGTTGAAAATTGGTACACAGTTAGGATACGTCAAGAGAACGCACACTAAGAACAGATTTTTCAAAATTCCTCCCCACGGGGGGAGAGGGACAGGATTAAGGCTTAACACTTCCATCAACAATGGAAGTGTTAAGAGAAAGCGACGTGCAAGACGCAGATGAAGTTTTTTTCGTTTTTGCGGAAAATCGAACATAATTTTAGACCCATTTAAAAATTCTGTAATTAGTCCGGAAACAGGGGGACTCAATTCTTGCATTCTGTGAAAACGGGTAAAGTTGACTATAACGTAATAATCTTAATCTTCGCTATCGTTACTTTTGCCCGAGCAATGAAGGGCCTACCTTCTAGTCTATATATATAATCGAGACGAGTTGATAATAATAATAATAATAATCATCATCATCATCAGTGCAGAGCTCAAACGGTTAGGAGTTGAAAGTTGAAATTTGGTACACAGTTAGGGTACGTCACGAGGACGCACCCTAAGAAGGGATTTTTCGAAATACCTTCTCATGGGGGAGAGGGACAGGATTAAGGCATAACACTTCCATCAACAATGGAAGTGTCAAGTAACAATGGAAGTGTCAAGTAACAATGGAAGTGTTAAGTAACAATGGAAGTATCAACAATGGAAGTGTTACGTAACAATGAAATTGTTAAGAGAAAGCGACGTGCAAGACGCAGATGCATTTTTTTTTCGGAAAATCGAACATATTTTTAGACCCATCTAAAAATTGTGTAATTAGTCTGGAAACGGAGGACCTAATTCTTGCATTCTGTGAAAACGGGTAAGGTTGACTATAACGTAATAATATTCATTTTCGTTAAAACGGTTAGGAGTTGAAAGTTGAAATTTGGTACACAGTTAGGGTACCAAATTTAAGTACCAAAGTGTTAAGTAACGATGGAAGTGTTAAGTAACAATGGAGAACAAGAAAAAGCGAAGTGCAAGATTTACGGGCTCTGGAAAAAAAGAAAAAAAAGAGTAATATTTTAGAACATATTCGATTTTCAAATTTAAACAGATTAGTTCGGTTTTACTCGACCTTTTTTCTTTAGAACATTCGATGAAAATCGAACGATATAATCAGAACACGTCGTGAAAATCGAACAGTATTAGAACATTCGATTTTTAAATTCGACCTTTCTTTCGAAATACTTAGTTTGTTGATGAAATTACTCTTTTTCTTTTGTGACTATAACTTAATAATCTTAATTATCGCTATCGTTACTTTTGCCCGAGCAACGCCGGGCCTACCTGCTAGTTAGAAATAATAGAAAATGAATTAATCATTTTCCAGACCCTAAACAATAGGCCTACTAATTTTAATAAACTTAAACAGCAAATACCGGTACACATAATTTAATGTAAAAATAACAAATTAGAGCATAAAAATGATAAATGAAATACGTAAATACTGCATAAAATAAAAATTGCATTTACCAAACTTTAGTGAGTTGTGTTGATGTTCTGCTTCTTAAAGTCACTATTCTGCTTATTTGGCTTTCTCACAAATTGTCCTCTCGGAGATGGTATTACCAGCCAATTGCTTCTTATTTATCTACACTAGAGAGAGTTTTACCATCTCAATAATATGTGATCTCCTGGAGGACAACGCTGTCACATCTTTTAGCACATTCAGTGTCTTTGCTTAATAATTGCTTCTTTGTTCTTAAGAATGGCGCACACTATCTACTTCGGCATCTTAAACATGACCATTAGATCCGCCACCCATATACCGCTTTCATCCTTCCTAAATGTTCTTTCTTTTACCCGAATCGTCAATATTACAACGTTTTTCTTAGGCTTCGTTGCATCCACACTCTTCTTAAATGCCATAGTTAATAGGTAGGGGATTACATACATATAACCAAACACGCCAAAAGTAAGAAAAAAGCACTCAGGGTCAAATTTCTCTCGAATTTAGCGTTCAAACTCTGGAACGTTCTAAATACGAGGCATCACTGTATATCATAAATAGTTTTGGAATATCGTTATTGGGATAAAGCAAGAACATATTGGCCAGTTGAACGAGGAGATTAAAGTATTAACTTCCTCTCTCCGGGGTCAAATTCAGGTGAGTAACCCCAGGAATTTTTTGTGTGGTAGTCTGTTTTGAATACGTCTGGTCTCACCCCTCACCAACCAGCCGCACTATTGTAGACTTGGACAAACTCACAATGGACCTGAAAAATTCCTTTTAATGCCTGTAGGGAAGAAGAATTGAATAACAGACATTTGTGTTCAGCGGATCAATTTTATTCGAAAAAACATCGAAAAAACTTAAACAATTTCTTGTTATATAGTTTAGTCATTATTAGCAATGGCTATTTTCTAAATGAATAATGTGTAGGTCAAAGGTGATCAACATAAGTTACCCATGTTTTAAGTGGAACATCCGAAAAATTTGTCTAGCTGCAGCATACCGTATGATTTCATTCCTTTTTACTGAATAATATTTGCAATAATAATTAATGATTGTAATATTTTAATTCGTGAACTTTTCGATGAGAAATATTTCAAAAACAGTTCAAAGAAATTATTCTGACAAAATAAAAGATATCCGGTAGCAGCCATTAAAATTAAATATCTCATAAAATTCTACGAAAACGTATTTATTTTTTAAAGTATCATTTCGCTGCAGATTACAAAGAACTATAAATATTGCATTATCCATGATAACATAACATTAGAACGCTTTTTTATTGACTGACATAGTGTATTGTAGCAATGGTGATTGCATCATTCATTGATATAAAAGCCTATACGCTTTTATAATGCTAAATGAAAAGTTTTTGCCAGTTAATATTACCTAAAAATCCATAATTGTTGCTTTGAATGCTAAAAGTTTATCTCCCCTGAAGTAGTACTGAGAATGCAATGTCGTCAATCAACAATTGTGTGTTTATTATAAAGTAGACATAAACATTGAAGAAAAGCTGGATTACGAGATAAACGTGTGAGCACGTTGTCCCAGGATAGGATGACGAAGTTCATCAGCCTGCAAGAACGTAAATTTTCCGAATTGAAAGGAAGTGTAAAAGCGAGTGCAAAAACTGTGCGACGTTATCTATGCAGCAAGAGTTTAAATGTCTAGCATATAATGGGATTGCTTGATGCAGACAATAGAGTTTCTGGTGAATCAAATAGTGTAGATTTCATATCCAATAAAAGTATTGGCATATAACTCTGTAAATAGATCTGTGAATGCATAATGCTGTAAAAACATGTTATCTAACAAGATAATTCCAACAACCAAGGAACATTTTGTGACACCCTACTTTGCATCTTTCAGAATGACTACATGCTATGTCAGTTGCCAAGATGTTGTTTCTCTATGGTTTGTTAGTATTGTTTTCAATAAACTGACATACAAATTGTGTACATAAAAAAATAATAATTCCTATAAGAGGTTCAGATCAGATGACAGTTCTGATCTCAACACTATTGAGAACTGCTGGCAGGCTATGAGCAGGAAAACTGCAGAGAAGAGGCTTGAAAATAAATAGCATCTGCAGGAGTACAGGTATAGCAAAAGTTTGGTATTACGTACTTAGTACAAATACGTGAAGAAATTCATCGATTCTATGCTGGAACATTGCAAAGTTATTAGCTTATTAGTTTGGCAATGGTGTTTGGAAAGTCAGTGGAATCATGCTCGACATTCCAAACGCCATTGTCAAACTTCTAGGCTTACAGGAAAGCGGCGCTGAACATCCGACGTACACGTTTTTGCGTTTAAATCTTCGGCCTCATCCTCGCTATTATTAAGACTTGAGATGGTCCTACAAAGTTTTAGAATCAAAGAGAAATTGAATTAGATTGAATTGATGGTTTAAAGCAACATACACATGGGCGATGTGCCAAGGGAATCTTTCCCGGAGGACTTCCTATAGTAAACTGGACATATTCTCTTAAACACATAAGGAAAACCCGAAAACCCCAATGTGGCCAGTTGTTAGTCAGGCGCGAAATCGCGACCAATTACTAATGTTAATGGTTTCGTTCGTTCAGCCAGTGGTGGGCCCATTCAACTGTAAGTCTAAATAACACAACTGTATTGTGTTATTTAGACTTACGCTATAAGCTTTTTGCTTGCTTATCTGTAAACCGAAAGTTCTTGGCGATGCTGTTTTGCAAAATAACATTAAAAACTTAATATAATATTATATGTAATAAATGGTAATTTTTTAGTTTAGTCACAAGTTGTATGCTGTAACACATATGTAATACAGAGAATAAAACAAGAAGAATAAAGCTGAAGTATACTACTATGCAAATCTGTTGAACGTTTCTCGGTGTATATTATAATCGATACTTCTGTCTGTTACTACAGATACTATATGACATCAAAACTATAATTGTAATTTCAATTTACATTAACTTTAAATTTTTATATTGATTTTATATTCAGTTATGTTTATCTCCATGTTTTAAGTTAACTTTTATAATTTCATTTTAATTAAAATAACTTTATTCCTTTAAACATAGTTCGTGTTTTCTCACTCATTTTTAAAGTTAAATATACTTATTTTAGCAGGCTTATCCAAAAAAGAGAAAAGTTTGCATTCTTGGCATGAGTTTTTCTTTAATGCTAAAAAGTTACGACGGATAAGCCCTTGAGAAATAGTAAACTTAAATAGTAATAAAATCTTAAAGCTTCTAACATATTTATTCACATAAACTTTTTGTAAAAAAAACCGAAAAAGTAAGCTTCATTATTCAATTTGAACTTAAAATATTAAATTCATTTATTAGCTTTTAAAATTTTATTCCTATTTGCGTTTAAAACTGTGCTGAAAACAATTGTATTATTCATGCTCGTTTGTCTGTTTTACAAAATTCTATCTCCACATTTTTTTTTTACTTTTTCGACCGTTATACATAACAGAGGGAAAGTATGGCGATCGGTCAAAAAATGACCCCAAGATCTTTACAGTTTTGGACTCAGGAGACCTTGAAACGTCGAGAAATGCAAAAAAGCTACTAGATTTTAATGGACGGGTGGGGGAGATAAAGGGGATCGTGTCATAAATCGATTAGGGTCTGACTTAATGACGATTTTACTCGTTATTAGCATTTACAATTATTTTTATAAAACCCATCCCTACCTTCAAAATTCAGTTTTTTTGCCATTTTATAATAATTAAAAATAAAAAAAAATTTAAATAAAATACAACAGATAGCGCCACCAAATGTTGCCGGGAAAGTTAAGCAATTCGTTGCAGGGGTTTTTTTTTTTAATTTACTGGTTTTACCACTCGAGCATTAACATACAAGTCACAATTAACAAACAAGCCAAAAACAATAAAATTAATAGATTTTCCCAAAGAATTATTATCTAAATCGAAAATGTGAACTTCATCAATTATTTTACTTAAAAATGATTTTCGACTTCGTTTGCACAAATTTCATCTAATTACTTGATATGAAATAAAATTAACACGAAATATATTTTTGCCGGTTTTTGTGTTTCCCTGTTTGAGTTACTACAATAATTTTCAAATTATTAAAAATTCCCAATATAAAATGGAATTTGGTGGTTATTTAAAATATCAATTTTAACTAATATGTGTATTTTATAATTTAGTTACAAAATGTGTCATACGAAATCAATATTTATTCAGAAGTTAACTACAAAAGTTTTGAAACCATTATAATTTAGTAATTACAACAAATTTTCATTTTAAATAACTATAAAATAGAAATTTATACCAAAAATCAGATAAAAATCTGACAATATTCAACTTCTAAAATAAAATAAGCAAAACATGCACAGAAGTTGAATAATTCATGAGATTTTTATCAATGTCAACATTAAATTTCAGCTTGAAAAAAGAATGAATATGCCGTAAATGGATACAGAAAACATAAAAGACAGTTTCTTATTAAAATTCCATTATCACTAAAGCTCTTAAAAGTTTTTCTTAACTCACATATAGAAGTTTTAGAATAGCTTGTATATTAACATTAAAATTCTAAATCAAGTACGAAAAATTTATCTTCTTAAAACGGGAAGCTTTTGCTTCGTTAAGTTGTTATTCTTACCTGAGTTTTCACAAATTAGTAATAGTGACAAGAAGGAAAATATACTTAAAACTAGCTAAAATTATTAAAGTGCATGAAATTAAACTTTAATAACTTTTATGCAAATAAATGCCAATAAAATATTTTAATACTATAATAAGCTTTGACATAACAATAATTTAAAGCGTGCTTAAGAATTTTAAAATATATATTTAAAACTATTATTTCGGCCATTATTTTAAAAGTAAATATTCTTTTTTCACAATCTACATAATCAATTTATTTCAATGAATTATTTTTATCTATTATGGTATTACTCTCTGGCTATACATTGTCTATTTTTCACTTGATATATCTACCCAAGAGTATTCATTTAGAATAATAAATAAAAGCCATTATTAACATTTTTTATGGTATGAAATTTTCAGTTTATGTATAATGAACTGACATTAATTTAAACAGAACAAAATTCTTTTAAAACACTATTTAAAAGATATGTTTTCAGGATGTATTATTCATAATATTAATCGTTTTATCAATAATTTATAACTTTATATATGAAGACTATATAAAATACAAAGGAATGTATACATTTTTCATTATCTGTAAATATTTTAAAATTATAATCTAATTTTAACAAAGTTTAACGCGTGATTAAAGAATTTCTATTTAATTAAATACATTAAAGATTTACGCATTAAAGTTAAATGTAGTGCTTTATTTAAAACAGATAAAAACATTTAAAGACTGTAATCTTCATTTAAAAATTTATTATTTTTAAATTTTAATATACAATGCTAATAAAAATATAATGTAAAATTTATAAAATGATAAAAGTTTCGATCATAAATATTTTAAAATCTTGTTTATGATTATTTTTATTCTTAGAAAAATAGATCAATTGTCAGGAATAGAACATAATAAGAAAGGAATGGGAAAAAAAATCTAAACGCAGATGAATCGACGTTTTCAGTTAAGAAAAACTAACAAGCAACTGTTAGTTTTTCTTATAGGGCTTAAAACTAACTGTTAGTTTTTCTTAAGGTCAATCTGAACGTTCTTAATTTCATATATTGGATATCATTTCAGTAAAGAAAAATGAATTCATTACGATAGCAACGTGAAATATTTTAAATAAATGTTTCTTTCAATAATAAAATCTGATATTAAGAAAGAATCATTTATCATAAAGATATAGCTTTAAAAAATAATTTAAAAGTAGATTATTCATTTAATCAAATCTCTGTTGTAATAGAAAATTGCCAGTTTTACAAGAGAAAAGACTGATTACTCGTGCATTTTCTATTTTGCAGACGATTTAGCATATTATATCTATTTGATGGACTACCAGTTTTTGTCTGAAGAGAGTTTGCTTTAATGAACATGTCCACTTATTTTATATAAAAGAATAAAATAAAAATGTTCAGTGCGTTTGAGACAGAGATATTTTTTTAGCCATTTATTTTTATAATTTATTCTTTCAAACAAGTAGAGTATCGTAACCTGTAAATATACAAATATAAAAATATGTAACTACTCGAAATATTGTCCAGTCAAGCAAAATACTCAAGAATAATATTTCATTTTATGTGCCTGCAACCGTTTTTCTTTAAGAAGTTTGGCTGAATGCCAATTCACAATTTGACATATTCGTTTTGCACAATGAGCTCTTCAAATAGAAATATTTGCATCGTCTTTTTTCGTTCTATCTACTTGGTACTTCCATTTCATTCATGTCACTTTTGACAACACTTGCTTACTTTCTAAGAATATTTAAAAAGTTTGTGAAAATTCTGTTATAAACGTAAAAAAACCTCTCCATTATACGTAAAAATAGCAAATGTAGTTTTCTCGTAATAAGAAAAATAAAACGATTTTTAAAAATGTATTTTTCTTTTATATCAAAAGCGAGTCGTGTTAAAAATGTAGTCACTTGTATCTTATGTTGTTCTTCAAATGCTATTCTCTTTTCATTCCAACAATAAATGTAAGTATAACAATAAGAACAAAGACAATTTCAAATTGATTTTACAATTTGAAATGACATCATTTGTATCGATTTATATTCAATGTTTTATTCACATACTGTTTACGATATTTTCTATCTGTAAACTACTGTACAATAGTAGAGTTAATCTATGTTCAATACTTACAAAAGCACTTATCTCTGTAAGTAACCGAAATATAAGAATAAGTGATTAAAAGATAATTTTTATACAATTATAAATATATTTGTCACACCAAAGAAGCTAAAACAAATGGTTTTTTTAAAAATAAGTTACATTCTATACTATAAAGTCCATTTATAGACCAATATATAACTTGAATACAATCTAAACTTTTATCGGATTATATTTACTATATTCTCCAATATTTCATTTCTGAAATCTTAAAAACAATATAAGTTTAAACTGTTTGTTAAAGAAGATTTATACTCGTTTATATAAGCTTTCTTACACAGTATATCTAATACATTAAATTCACTGTATAAAACTGTTCTAATAAAATCTATCTCGTATGTCTCGGATTACTGAAAGCAAATGTATTCTTACAAAATGTTTTGTAGAAAACAACTATGAAACACTTTTCGGGATAGAGTGGTTATAATGGATCACAATACACGTAATATTATATTTTACGCAATATTATAGCCACGGTTTTTAAATTTTCTATAAAATTAATAATTACTAAAATAGCATTTTTCAATTTCATTTCATTTTTAATACTTAAAAAAATGTTTATCTTTTTTTATAGCCTTAAAAATCTATTTAATTATGCAATTAACGGAATATAAAAATTCCGTTCTTTTGATTACTTTATTAAAATCCGAATTAGCATAAAGGAATTTTTTGATTGATTAGAAGTTTACATATATATGTTTTCATAAATTTACACATCTTTAGAAGTTTTGTAAGTTTATATATTCATTTATTCATTATATAATACAAAAGTATCTTAATATATGTACAAAACTTAATACATCTAGTAAACTTTTAACCTCACGAAAGATTCAGTCATAAAATCTAAAATGGAAGTTTTTTATATAAACCGAGCACTCAATTCATTCTTTTTAGAATCTACAGTAAAATTTGTTTATTCCTAAGAGAATAAAGTCTTTGATATTTTATGTACTCAAATTTTAAAGTAAAATAAAACAGAGTTTCTTTAAATCAACGTACAAGCTTCTCAAAAGAATAGAAACAAATAAGATAAATTGTTAAATAAATAGCAAATATGCTTAGTTTCACCAAAGTCACTAATAAAGAAAATAATAAAGTTATACTAATTCATATTTAATTAAGATAGATTACTTCACATCTTAGTAATATTTAGGAATTTTAATACTTTGTATGTATAAGTAATTACAGATAAAATGTGAAGATTCAAGATGTGTTCATTAAGCATTTGGTACTTTATAAAAATATCTAGCAATGTTTAAAATAATTTATCATAAAATGTGTTTTAAACAAAATGAATATAAAAATATAATAAAACGTACAGAATAAATATATATTATATAAAATATAAAATATAAAAATTCTATTATATAAAATGTCTAAATACAGTCTTACGTAATCTAACATTGTTTTTTTGTAACTTGTTTTGTTCAAAAGTCATACTGTACTTGAAAATTGAATTTTGAGATAATCTAAATTTAATACATAAAATAGAAAAAAGTAATTTTTATTTATAGTTAACATTTATAATACTAACTAAATTAATTCCGGTACATATTGACCAGTAACGTTAATAAAATTTAAATAAGCCTTATTACAGTTGAAATGAATGTAAAATATGGCAAAATAGGTATATTTTGTTCAGAACAACTAAGAAAATATACAAATCGATACATTTGAAAGTAATTCAATGCCTCACTAAATTTTAAAGGTATTGATGTAACAGTCCATTTCGTGGTTTTACAAACAATCGTTATTTAATCTTGTATTAATAGAAGTGCAATCGAGCTTATCAAATTTCCTCTTTTTATACATTTTGTTAATGTTTATGAAATTAGATCAATACAACTTTTGGAAATTTACCAACTGACTGAAAAATATCAGCATTTATTAATATCGATTTATTTTTAAGTACCGAATTATTATAACACAGAATTCTTGTTGTTTAATGACAATAATTTTAAGCCACTACTAAAACTGGCATACAATTCTTCAGCATAAAATCATATTTATTATATTTCTTGAATTATATAAATAATTTATTTAATTTTTAAATTATATCTTGTTTTATATGTTTATAAGTAAAGTAATTTTATAATGTTTGTAAATGAAGATAGTCAAGACACAAGATGAAAGTTGTTATTATTATCTCTACTTGTTTGAATAATTCATTGTCTCTAATGTTAGTAAAAGTTTTCTAAAATGAAAATAATTTACAAAATCAATTCATTTTTAATATCTTTTTCTTTCCCTAGAAATCAATAGTTTGTACAAGGTGAGTTGAAAGTCGTGCAAGTCGTTTAGAAAATTTTCTCGACATTGAAGTACTTAGTTAACAAACAAAGCTTTTGTATCATAAAAAAGGAATTTTTAATCTAAAAGAAAGATTTCAGAAGTAAAAATTATATGTTATAAATTTAATTTTGTATTGAAAATACATAGTTATATTTGCATCAACAATTTATTAAGGTTTGATATATTGCGATTTAATATAAGCTTAGTGAATAATAAAAATAATAAAAAAAGATATTTTTATACATTACTGTATTAAATATTTGGATAAATATGTAAGGTTAGTTCATTTTTCTATAATTCCGTCTCTAAAAACAACTCATTCAGAAGTTTCAACGAATTAAATGATGTTTCTAGAGGCATTTATTTGATTGTATTGAAACCATAAGCATCATTTATCTTCTTGTTACAATGACACAAACTGTTTAATGATGTCCTGATAACGATCTGTGGTTAGAATTTCTTCAAAGAAAATTGGACTAATAATTCATCTTCAGAAAACGGCATACCATACAAGTTTAGTAGTAAAGCCAAACATTTGTGATGTTTAATATTATGTTTTCTGATGTAATTTGGATGTTTTCGATATTTAAAAAATTAAAAGATTTGAAAAATATAAGATTAATTTTTATAAATTAACTATGAAAAATAGCATTAAAATACCTCATAGAATTTACTTTATTAGTAATCAGAATGCATAAAAAATATAACTTAAGATAAATTAATTGCATGAAATTACTTAACATTAATGTTTTATTATTTACTTTTATTTAACTTTTATATTTTTAAATAATTTTATTTCTAGCCTACAGCAAAAATAAAACATCAAATAAAGTGAAAGTTTAATAAAATATTTTAGTCAAAGAATAAATAAAAAATAAAAAAAATAGAAGAAAGTATATTTCCTCAGCGATTTTACTTTCCGATCGTGATGAAAGGAAACCAGGTGTGTTATATTGTATTCTCAAATTCATGGAATGTTGTCTTCTCAACGTAACATTCAGTGAAATAGAAAAAAGTTTAGTTTGTAAAAATATTTTAATTAATGTCTTTCTTGCACCGTGATATTAAAATTTTAAAATTGTTTTCAGGAAAAGAACGTTCTAAATTTGTTTAACCTTTTGATATAACAAAATCTGTACAAAAACTTTTATTAATATCATTTATGATTGTAGTAATTATATCTGTAATAAAAAAATCTATTGTGAAATTAATGATATAATATATTATCTTCAATTTGGCTTATTCATATCTCGAAACACATATCAATGGACAATATTAAATTGTGTTTCGGCACAAATTCAATTTTTATTACTGAATAAAATATAAAGATGTGTCGGCAATGTCTTAATAAAGCAGAGCTTGAGAACACGTTTTTTAATATAGTGCTGTTGAAAAAAATATTCGATACCTGATCGCCTGTTTATTATATAAATAAGTCAAAATTAAGGTTAATTTATATTTATACCATACTTCGTTGATTTATTATTATTTCTGATTTCAATTTCTCACAAATTTGAAAGTTATATTGTCTTGCATCAAATTTAATACATTTTCCCTGTATGTTTCTAAACGTAAAGTTGGATTTTATTGTAATCACTTCTTAATATTTATATTTATTTTTATTTTCAGAAATGTTGTACTCAGAATATTGAATTGTATATACTAATAAGGTACGTAAAATATACATTGTGCATTAAATGCAATGAAACATGATGCGCAATGCATAATTTAATTATTTTGGTCCTGTTTCACAACATTCGAGTTACATGATAAATCAGAAAAACCTAAATGTAATTTCAAAGAATAATGTTTATTACATAAACAATTATTTGATTGAAAGAGTGAATCAAACAATCATTTAATTTACTTAAAGATTTTTAATGAGGAAAATGAAACAATCATTTAAAAAATTTATATACCATGATCGATTGAATGTATTTATTTTGCTTACAATTCAAGAAAAAATTTTCATATCAGATTTTTTAAATATCTGATTCAACAATGACTATATTTTTACTTTTTAAAATAAAAATTGTTATAGGTGCAACTCCGGCGATCTTTTTATTGCTGTATATAATAAAAGACGGAAAATTTTACACAAATACTAGAATCATTTAAAATATCTCATATAATCCAGCAAAGCTTATCTGAAATTTTTACAAAAAACAAATAAATTCTCAAAGAAGGAATTGTACTGTACAATCTGTATAATTTTGTAATTAAAATTGTGAAGGGAAATGCAACTAGTAAGTAATGAACTAAATGTAAGAATTTCTAAGGAAATAACTAATGATGTAAAAATTTTCGATATATTGCTTACAATTGAATATTTTAATATTTGTAATAGCTTAGCCCTTGAATAACAAAGTACCCACTCTTTACGCTAATAAAGATTAATAATAATAACTATATTTTTACGGATTATTTAAATTTTATAAGAATTCTGGGTCGTATATGCGTGTATATATATAATTTTTATGATTTTACTTAGCAAAAGGTGTCATTGATATAGTGATATTCTTTGTTCTTTTAATTTATATACTTATTACTTCTATTTGTTAATGAAAAAATTATATAATAATGCTCTTATAATTAAAAAAAATGTCTACACAATATATTTATTTTTGCAAAATTAATATGGATTTCATTATTTTCTTCCGTTTATTCTATACTTATATATTTGATTTACTCCGTCATCCATTTGGGAACAATTAAAAAATTACTGCTATTAAGAATGATCAACATTTGCTAAATAAAATTTGGTTATTCTTGCATATTTGAAAAAACTAATTTCACATTTAGTAAGGTTAAAACCGCAAAATGTCGATGTTTTTCTTACCCTGTCTATTTTATTTTATTTTTTATAAATATTTTATATGTATATATATATATAATAATATATAGTAAACAATCTTCATAAATGATAATTGAATATATATATTCAATTATCATTTATGAAGATTGTTTTGAAAGTAATATCTCTAACTTTTTTCCAGGAAAAATATTTCAGCTAGAGAAATAAAACTCCTGAGTGTCACCCATTAATCAAATATTTTATTGACTTGCCTTTATTTTCTTATATTTATTTCTTTATTTATATTCAAGCGTCCTATATTTACTAAAACACAGTATATTTCTATATAGACTACTATTAATATATCTATGATTCTGCAGAAACTGCTAATTGAACTACTGTCTGACAGTTGTTTTCACTTTATCATTTTGAAAATATGTTATTTGCAAAGTTCATCTCTAGTCAGGTCAAAGGTGCAAGTACAAAAAAGCTAGGTCATGACTAAAAGGAAAGTGTGAGAAAAAATTCATTCAAATTTGTGATGCACAGACATCAGGATTGCAGCGTAAGGAAGTTGTGTTAAAGAAGTTTTCTTTCTCTGGCGAGAATTCGATGACCACATTTCTTCAACAGTGTCATAATGAAAACAGCCGTCAAAAAATAGCTCAGACTGGTTGTAGCAGCTTTAACAAAGGGGGCATACAGAATCATTTTGAATACTGGAGAGTGTGTGAAACTTGGAAAGTATACGTAGAAAAATTAAGGATATATAGGACTATTGGTGATATTGCAATGAATTTTATTTTCCTAGCTGAAATATTTTCCCCTGTCACAAAAAAATGAAAGCGTTATTTTTTATAATTCTTATATATAGATTAAAAGACCTTTTCTATCATAGTTTTTTTTAATTTACATGTTTTAAAATTTCTTATAGAAAAATTATCAAACAAATTTAAGTGTAAAATTTTATCTTCTTTGTTAATGCGTATATTAATTTTTAAATATAAAATAATTGTAAAATGTCAAATAATTTTCTAAGTACGTTCTACGTAAAATAATCAATAAAAATGATATAATGGAAAATCAGTTCATTATATTAAAATCACTGTGTTTCAAACATTCAAGTACTTAATTTCATATAAAAATTTAGTAGATAACAGCCATTCTTTGTTAAAGACTAGATTTTAGACAGATATTCGGAAAACAAATATTATAATTACACAATTGGAATACAACTACATGCTTGAAATATTTAATTGGAAATTACATAATTGGAACCTCTAGTTTAGAATATTATTTTGATTTTATAACAATAAAATTTTATGTTCTTTATAATGAGAACAGAAAGCAAATTTAAATCGTTAATTATGAAATAGTAAATTACAAAAAGAGAGTCTGCCGAACAAGTTTTGACTTTTTTAAAGAAGATATAAATAATGTTGTAAAATAAAAAGCTGAGTTGTTATTTTCTACTGTCAAGGATTTGCTTTAAAATTTATTTTTATTCCTTTTAAGCATTTTTAGTGTTTTATTCGACTTTTGATTGGTTAAATTCTACTAAAGGTTTTCGATATTTGTTTTTACCGTATTGTTCTTATTGTTTGTTTTCAAGTTGTTTTTATATATATTACAATGATGTTCTGTTTAAACAAATACGTTCCTTTTGCAAAATAAATGTATTTATCATTAATATAAAGTTTTGCTTAATTTTGATATATTTAAATATTTTTATAGCAAGCAAATATTTACTGTAACATCGTCACAATGCCGGACTGAAATTTTTAATCATATTTTTAATTTAATTAAAAAATATATGCTCTCCATCTCAAATTGATAGCGTCTTTCCCCTGTACATCATACTTTTCCTTTAGCAATCGAGTCTTGCCGGTCATCTAACTGTCTTCAAGGGAAAAGCTTTGAATTGAAATAACATATATAGTTTATCGGGGTCTTCTACATCCATAATTTCCAAATCTGTCGTCGACGTTCATCTACTTAATACCGTTCTCCAGATTAAGGAAGGACAGACAGACTCAGTGGGAATTTATAGGTCTACAATTTTTTTCAAATTTCAGTCCAATAACGATTTTAATTACATTCTAATGTCTTAAAACAATTATTATTCGCGAAATCTACAGACGATGACTTTACATGATTGATAATTCAATTTTTTGGAATTTATCTGCATTATTTTTAGTAGTCCTATTTATTGTTACTTTTTCAGCATCGGCCGAAATTTGTTTAGTTATAAATTGAAAGGGTAAATTTATATACTAATATAAAACTTGTCGATGCATATTATATTTAAGAATCAATATTTTATCCTATTATGATTACATAATAGAATAAAATAATATTGATTCTTTCAATAATATATTTTTAAATTTATGTAACTCCATTTAGTTAAAAAGGATTACTTTCAATGAAATATTTTTTTGAAAGTAAACTTTTATATTTGTTTTGTTCTCATCACAGATTCTTTTTCAAGTATAATTTTAAAATTCATGATGAAGTAAATTCGAAAATGTAAAAGGTGAAAAGAATAACAAAATTCAGAAAAAGTATATCATCTAGAGATAATGCAGATACATTAATACATAATAAAATATTAATAAGAATTATATCAATAATAATGTAATATTTTTATTATTGCGTATTAAACTAAACTATTTTAAATAAATGTTTAAAGTAATAAAATAATAATGAAAAGCCAATTTTAATGAAAGTTTATAATCATAGACGTTAATAATAATTTATTATATAATTAGAAATAAGATCAAGTATTTCAATAATATGAAATTAATATTTGAGTGTTTCGATTTTAATCTTCAAATCTGCGACTCAAACACAGTTTCAGGAATAGAAAACATTATTATTTATTTTTAGTAATGTTTTTACTGTATTTCACGTTAAAATTTCAAATATATGGCACTAAATTTTAGTCTGTTTTAAAAGAAATTCGTTTAAATTTGAACGTTATATGAATGCATTATGAGTAGGAATATCAGTACGAAATATTGATTTAATTTTACTGCATTCGAAGATTGATTCCCCATTTTTATTTTTATTTATTTTTTTTTATTTTTTAATTTCTCTGAATCCAAATGAAATATAGCTTATATGACAATGCAAAAATGAAATGAAATAGACCTAACTTTCCAGCTTTTTGAATTAAAATAATATACCTTTATACTGTTCGGTGATATCAAATTTTAATAAATTTGCCTGTATATCTTTATATTTCATTACGATCTCAAATGGCATTTAATGTTTTAATTTTACAGCATAAAATTTGTGTATATATTTTTTCAATTAATGCCTAAACGTTTTGTTTCCAATATATTTTAAACTTCTTGCCTCAATGATCGTTTTTATACATAAACATCAAAACAATTTGAACATAGAAATCTACTTTTTTTTATATATGTATAAGTTTATAAACTTAATTTTTAAAATTTTAGTCTTTCGATAATGTAAAATAGTATTTCCAAATCAATGGTAATTGATATAAAATTATTATATTATATAAAAATTGAATAATAGTGAGTCATTGATTAGGAGTTATTTGAGCCCAGTGGTTGGAAACTATGAGTCATTTACTATTTTCCAGAGATGAAAACATTATATTTACAATCTGCTTGGTATCGAAAATTACATTTTGTGACTGTAACTAGCCTTCAAATAAAATAATGATTAAATAAAATAGGTTTAAATTGAATTTTTATCGTAAAAATATAATACATTGTCGGTCGGATACTTAACTTCGTGAATCAATACATATGAATATATATATGAATTAATCCATTATGTAGTTTTTCAAAGTAATGTTTTATCAGAATTATGACACGTTTTTTATGTGACACAAGTATTTGAATAAATTCATTAAAAATTGACAATTCAATAACTGAATACGAAATAATTATTATTGAAACACTAAAACTATGTATCAGTCTAATTTTTTACCTACTTATTTTTTCTCTGTTATTATTTGTTATGGGATCAATCTTTAAATTTATTGTAAAATAATAACAATAATACTTCAAATAATGTTTTTTTAATAAATTTTATAAACTCACTATTAATAATAAAATAATAATAAAAATTGCATTGTGTGTAGATATAGATTTGCTCAAGTTTCATTATTATGTACGAACCAAATACGAAAAGCATCGTCCAATAAACTTAGTTTTAGTTGATGCTTCCTCTATAACAATTAAAATGGATAGTTGAAGTTCGAAACGAAATCGCGAGCCATTACAATAGAAACATTCCGACTTCAATGACAATTAGAGTCTAAACTTTCACGTAAGAGAAAATTTCTTTATTACACAGAAAACCCGACAAAAATAAAAATCAAGAATTACATAATGAAAAAATTTATTAATTTTAAATGTAATTATAAGAATTATTTTTCGAACTATGGAAAGCTTGGTTTTGAAGATGTTTCAATATCAATAGATGTTCTTTAGAATATCCTTATATAACAGATTTAAATTCTAATGTTGAGATGGCATGTCCCGTAAAGATTTTATTATAAATAATTTTTCAATTTTCTTGAAATATATGTGATATTTTCCTGGACAAAATAAAAAATCAATTTAGTAATTATTGTTTCGTGTAATCTAGTTCTACAACTGGTAGAAGCTTCAAGCTGCACATAACATAAAATCATAAAAATGTGATAACAAGTTCATTAACATAGTTTTGGAACGGTTTATATGTAGTCAGGATGTGTTTGGCTAACGTAAAAGTGTAGACGACCGTGTGGCTGAACAGCCTACCGCTGTGAGGAATCCGGGATCAAATTCGGACAGACGAAAGACCCTAGTCATTTTTGGAGGGTGATACGTCCGGATATTTCAGATCTCATCCCTCATCACCCAGCCGCGTCATTGTGAATCTGACCGAATCCATAACAGGCTTGTTAAAATACAAGCTTAGTGTCCATAGGGTAGAAAGAATTTAAAAAATTAAAAGAAAACGCAAAAGTGTAAAATTTTGAAATTATATGAAGTTTGATTGATTTCCTCAATTTTCTCAACATCTATTGTTAAATAGAGATACTTTTACTTAATGCATTTTACACAATTTATATATATATAAATGTAAGCATTACTTTTTAGTAAGATTTATCAGTTAATTAATGGCAACGTTCTTTTAAATGAACAATTATTCTAAGCATAACTGCTTATTATAAGGATAATAAGCAAAATTTTGTGTAATATTACCATAAAATTTTCGAAATTATTTATTTTTCTCATATAGGTCAGTTATAATATCAAAATTTCATATTTATGACAAAATGAACATCGTATTCTTAATTCATTTAGAGATCTGTTATATAAATGTTTGAATAAAAACATATATTAAATTACATTACTGTAATTTGGTTTAAAGTAAATATTACATATTTACATTATATATAAAAGTTAATAAAAAATAAATAAAACAGTATGTAATTCGATTTAGTTTTTTATAACTTCACTTCAATTTAGTTACAAAAGACTTTCTTAATTAATGTAAATAAATAATTAGTTTGTCTTTTTGTTTATATGCTGAAGAGATAATTAGTTAATATTTCATACAAATAAGTTAGTTGAACAGTAGTCATAATGAATAACGAATGATTAAATTAATCTAAATTATACAAAATATCTGATAGAGATATTTCGTAGCCATGTGATAAATCCGTCCAATCATTTTGCATTTGCTGATTACATTCAAAAATTTGAATGTTATGAATATTGATATATCATGTTGGTACTGATATTAATTTGAATCAATATATAAATGAATGCTGCCAATTACTATTGATGAAAATCAATGCAAAATAGGATCTAATACATTCTATAACGTTAATTATGTTCAGAAACGACTGGGAAAAATTAAATAAAAACTAAATTAAAATTTAAAAAACACCTATTATAAATAGATTGCTCAGATAACGGAAAAATTACTTTTGAAATATATTTAAGAAGTAGGAAAACTAAAATTATATTTTTAATTTTAGAACAATGTTATATAGATAAAAGTTAGAAATGTTTTTATAATGGAAACTGTAACAAATTTTGCAAACCCAAATTTTTAATCCTAATAAATTATTCTTGGAGGAAAAGGTATAGTTTTCTTCTATTAAAATAGAAAATAAATTATTTATTAATTTCTAAAATTTTCAAATATATGCAGACGAATTGAGCTTAAAAAGCATTAGTTCTCTGATTATTTGTTTTATTTCTCACATCTAAAAGTGCAAGTATAGAGAGGACCATCTGCCGTATCTATGGAGACTCTAGGCCAGTATTTTTCAATCGTTTTCTGATAGGTACCCTTAACTTAATAAATTTTTTCCTGCTGCAGCCTTATTTCTTTATCGATATAGAGTTATCTAGCTTTTAACACTTTAATAATACACGTATGAAGTGTTATGGCCCTGTTCAGTGTTATATTTCGCAGCACCCCTGAAGTGTTGTGACATCCTAGAATGTTGCGACATCCGGTTGAAAACAACTGCCCTTGACCACAGAAGACCTTCTAGAGAGTTCCTTACTGCGGAGGGATCCACAACCTTACAAAAGAATCGATCAATTAGATCAAGACTATAGCCACGAAATCAAAATTTAATTACCATTGTGTACAATATTCCTTGTAAGTAGTTCTGATGCAGTTTCAGTCATACAGACAAATGAATAAAATAAATATGAAAACATGTAGAAAAAGAATAACTTAAAATTTATAAAAAGTTGATTAAAATACTTTTAAAGTTAATAGAAAGAAAGAAAATCAATCTTTTTAAATTTATTTTATATATTAAACTGGCTATGTTTGGAAGACACTATATACCACCTCCACTACAACCAAATAACAACAATAAAGCAGATAAAAACACGCGAAATAATAGCTATTATTAAGAATAGAGCATTAAAAAAATTACATAAAGAAAATTATGAAAGACGACGTATATAGTTTACTTGAAATTATAAATTAAAATATCTGTTGCCTGTAGGCTTATTATGTTGACTGTTTACTTCTTCGATTGTTATTGTCAAGTTTAATTAACTTTCCTAAGGAGAGTCTATGACAATAAATATACAATGTAAATAAAAATACACAGTACATCCAAATAGGAATAAGAATAATCAAATCGCTAAACCATGTCTTATTACTATTGTCAAAAGAAATAAACAATTATCGTTTATTTATTTTGAAAAATAATTATCAAATCTATTATGTAAACATAATTTTATTTTCTATTTTGAAGAAAATATATCCTAAAAATTGTAAATACTCTCGTTTGTTTTTAGCAATACAAGTTAATTAACGATTATTAGTAAATTAAGCATAGTATAATTAATAATTATATACATATAGTTTATATACATATATATATATTGATATCTTATTTTTTAATCAATATGTAATTCTATCTGTGTGTAATATATTAAATTACTTTTCTTTTTGAAATATTCTTATCATAATATTTACCAAATTTATTAGCATAAGAGAAATATTAATTTAAAACTTTTTTTACATGTATAATTGAAAATATTAGAAATGGAATATTTGCGATTTAATTAAATACAATACCCAGATATGATATATTTGAAGGTGAAATTTCTTAGTTTAAATCGACCAAAAAATTCTTTATTTTTCTTATCTCTTATCCGGAGGCATGGAACTATGGTTACAGAGAGAAATGAGATTTCGTTTGTCGAAATAGATTTCAGTATTATTGATTATCTTTATCTTCTTGTATCCGACAGCTGCTTCCTTATTCTTTTACTTTCGTCTTTTGTTCTTTACGATATGCCTGAAGACCTGTCGTCTACTTCTATTGAATTTGATAGGAAAAGTATTTGTAAAATACTCTAATGATGGCATATGTAACTTTTATTCTATTAAACTTATAAATTATAGTAATAAGATTTACATACAGGGTCTAAAATTATATATAACAAATTCTGATTTAATAATATCATTTTTTTCTATCTTCAATGCTTTTTGGATATTCTGAATAAAAATATTTATTTTAAGTAATTTTATATATTTTTTATTAAATTGTATTGTTTTTATTAATGATAATTTTTATTTCACAACTGAAATAATATCAATATTCTTATATACTGTATAAATATAATTAAATTCATTAAATTATTTACTATAAAATTTGGTTAAAAATATTTATTATATAAAGCAAATTATCTCAGTAATATTACTATTTTCTTTTGTTATAACATTAATTAATATTGCAATAATATATGCGCATTTTTTCAAATATTAATTAATATTGACTTAAAAATTTCGAAAAGATAATAAACTTAATCCTAATATATCGTTAATTATGGAAAATTATTAAACTTAATACTCAAATATAGAATTTTTAAAATATAATCTGTAATTATTTTGATATTCAATATCTTCTATATAATTTTTTATTACATTTTGTATATTTAAATATAGTTTGGTAGTCAGTATTTAATTTTAAAGTAATTTTTTTTCTTTAATCACCTTTATGATGTATTTATTTTATTATGAAATATTGATATTAACGATTATGTATAGAAAATATTTTACAAAAACAAAATACGAAACATTTCACCATCAACAGAGAAAAATCTGACAGTTGATGTAATCTTGATGAATATTAATGGATTGGAACATCTCATCTTTCTAGTCTCTTCCAACCTATACACGATCGATAACGGTCAACAACGTGTTATTTTAAAGCTTTTAAATTCTTAATAGACTACATACAAATGAGTAAAAATAAAACAAATATAAAGCACTAGCTTTTCTTTTAACTTTAAATTTATTTTTAAAAAAGAAAATAGTTTAAAATATATATATTTATTCTTGTTTCATTTGTATTTTGATATTTTTACCCTATTTACTTTATAATTTTATCCATCTAGTCTGATGTTTTCTTGTTGTCATAGTAACGAAAGAAAACCGGGAGCAAAAGATTCGGCTGATTCATGACTTCAAAGAACCAGAGTTTTGCAGCTTAGGTTCTTTGGTTCCCGTGGAAACTTGCAAAGACTTCCACATCTCATTATAGAGAAAATAATAAAATGTTATTTTGTACTGAAGAATTATGTCTTATGTTTGTAATAAATGAAATAATTTTTTAGTTTAAAAAAAATAATCTCTTATTCTTAAAAATTTTAAGACATATTTCTACTTTTGATAATTTATATGCATCTACGTGTATATTATATGTATAATATGTATGTATAATATTTTGATACTCCACTTATGATTTCTATTTATTTTTTTCTGTTTTTAAAAATAATCCAATGCCTTATATGCTTACTCAATAAATAACGATAAATAAATGTATATTTTCGTAAATTAAGTACTGACTACTAATCATTAAAAATTGTAATGATAGTGAAGGTAGAAATAAGATATTATTAGTCAAAATAATAATCACAGTTTAATGTAATATATATAGAAATTTATATTTTAAATGTTTTAATTTAAAATATAATTTTAGATTCTATATTAATATTATGCTGTATTAAAATTTTGTAGAACTCATGAATTAGTACTAAATGCGTTTTATTAATTCATTAATAAAACTGTACAAGCTACTTATTTATAAGTTTTGTGTTTCTTCATATTTCTATTCTATCATTACATGTTCCAAGTTCCAAGTAGTCAGTTATAATATCAGAATTAATATATTTAATTTTATATAACTTAAATAAATAATTAAAAATAATAAATAAAAGAAATACGACTTTCTATTATATTGGAATATCTGTCTTTAAATCAGTGCAAGCAAACATTGGTATTAAATTTTGAGCTTGAATTTATTTTTCTTCATTAAGAATGCATTCGATCGTATTATATCTAATCTTATTTAATGAAAGATATTTCTTCCATTATCAAATTTTGTGGCTATTAAAATCAGTAAATAATGTTTATAATCATTTTGTTAAAAATGTGTTTCTTCTAATGAAGCAAGTAATTATGTTGTTATCTTATGCTCAAGAATCGTGATAATAATACAACAGTAAGAATTTTGACAGTAATAAGTATCTTTAATTATAGTATTTTCGATGTTTTCTGCCAGTGTTATAAGATCTTCCCACATAGCTACAGTGGCGTAGCGAGGGGGGTGCAAGGGGGTGTATCATGCACCGGGCGCCACTCGCACAGGAGCGCCCAAATGGTCTCAAAGACAAACTATATGTGGTTCTGGGGGGGAGAGGGGCGCCATTAAAGTGTCGTGCGCCAGTTATGCCCCGGGCGCCAATTATGTTCGCTACTCCACTGCACAGATATACAAACATTTTATTATGGGCTGTCCATAAATGACGTCCACACTAGAAGGGAGGGAGGGAGCTAAAACGAGTCGGACAAAGTCGAACAAGGGGGAGGGGAGCAAAAATTTTAAGAAAAATGCGGACGTAATTTATGGACAGACCCTATAATACAAAATTAGTAATTAAATTTTTTTCAAAACTATAAAAATTGAATTTAAGATAAATTCAATTTAATATTATTAATTAATATGGTTTAGAGGTATTTAAGCGACAATTATTAATAATTGTCGCTTAAATCGTCGACGATTTGTTTTAATACATTAATGTATATTATGAATACATAGTTTACATTTTATAATTGTAACTGATAATATTCAGAAATTTATTTATAAAATAAAAGGGAAAAGATTTGTTTTCCAACAAACAACAGAAATTGCTTGTAAACGAAATCATTTGACATTTGCAAGTAAATTTAAATGAAGTACTATACACGTAGTGAATGAATTCATTTGTATGTTGGCTGCATTTTGTTACTGTCATATGAATAACTTATTAATTTATCTATTATGTGAACATAATTTTGCATAGAGAATATTTTTAGACATACAGTATTTCTTTTATCTAAGTAATATTGAAATTATATTACAAAGAATAAAATTGTTTTACATAATTTAATTTCAAAATATTTTTATAATAAATTGATTCAAGAAATTCTATTTTGAAAAATTAATATTGTTATACATAAATACATAAATATCGTAGGTTAATATTTATATTTTTATTTGCATTATGTATTAAAAGTTAATTTTAAAACTTTTAATATTTACTGTAATGTAGTAATATAATATATATAATATTATAAATACAACAAACTTGCTACCGTCAAAAGTCTGTTATGTCGAATATGTCTTAAAAACATATATTAATAATGAATTTAAAATGTGAAAAATGTATTAAAATGTTTAAATGTTCTTGAAACCGTGCTTTTACAGTATATTGAGCATTGAACATAAGACAGTGTTATTTATCAAACACCTGGCTTTTTCCACCTTTATTAGTTCAACTAATAAAGGTGGAAAAAGCCAGGTGTTTGATAAATAACACGGTCTTGTGTTCAATGCTCAATGTATTAAAATGTTATTATAATGTATAAAAATGAATAAAATGTTATTATAATGTATAAAAATGAATAAAATGTTATAATGTACAGTACGTTGAGTAATTATAAATTCAACCTTTTAGCTCTATTCGTAAATAAAAAAAAGATTTTAAATTTTTCCTTTAGAATAGTCCCGTTAAAACCGGAGTCTGTTAAACCGAGGATATACTACATAATACATAAAGTACACACAATATATAAAATATAATACATAATATAATAAATAAAATGTTTCGTTTCTACCGTACGATAAAAGAAAATAACTTTTTATATTTCCTTTTCATATAGGCCTATACATTAATGGTGTTTTAAAATTTACATTCTAATATACGTACACACACACACACACACACACACACACACACATATATATATATATATATATATATATTGAATCTTATTACATAAAATGAAAAATATATACTGATCCTAAAAAATAAAGTGAAATTAAATTTGAATACACGAATTATGTATTAACCAATTCGTAGCATACGGGTATCATGACTTGAATAACTAGATAAATGATGCTCTGCAATTATTTTTAATGAACAATTTTTTACCACTGTTTCCATTTCTTTAAAAGATTATTCATTAATGAAATGTTTAATGGAGTTTTTCGTTAAGATTATTTGAAGATATTCCTACTTTTTCATTAATCTATAACAAGAAATACTTAAAATATCAAATGCAATCCAAACTTCAATGAAAATTTATATTTTACAAGCAGAAAAATTTATTCTGAGCTTAAAAGCGTCATTCTAATATTCTTTAACCAAATTTTAAGAGCTTTGTTTATTTTTTAAAATATCTTTTTACATTATTTATGAATAGTTCTGAACTTATATACTTGTACTGTATTTAGTTAATGATGGAAGTAGTAATGTTTTGTAAAAACTTTCGCTTACGAAAACTACGAATCATTTCTTTAGCTGGAAAAATAAATTATAAGATTACTTTTAGAACACAGTACAAGTTAATTCATAGAATACTTTAATCATCTCTTTCTTTTTCCATAACAAGCATTTCAATTATTTCTATCCTAGTTAGTAATAATATTACCGTATTTTACGGACTATAAGACGCACTTTTTTCTTCGAAAAATTGCCTCCAAAATTCAGGTGCGTCTTATAGTCCGTAAAATACGGTATATGAAAAATAAATGCGTTAAATTTACGTAGAATTATAACTACCAAACACTGTTTAACTTTTATAGTTATTACAAAAAATGTTTATTCTTTTAATTAACATTACGCTAATGCAGAAAAATGTATTATATTGAAGATATGTTGAAGATTGTATTGAAGATTATAATGCGACCATATTCTAGATTATCATCTATCACTATTACAGAATTTTATAAAATAGATTTATTAATAAATATATTACTTTATATATTAGTAATATAATTTATATTGAAATGTAGCTAACTTTTTTGTTAAAAAGAAAAATTCAAAAACTTAAGAATATTGACGGTATTTTAAATATTTAATAAGAATTCTATTAAATAATATTGAGCTCAATATTGTCCAACTTATTTTCGACAATGTGACAAAAGTAAGAATATATGTGTATTTCTTTTGATTATTTCTCCCAGTTTTGTCTCTTTCCGTCATGTAGGGACTAAGAGGACGGGACTCCTAGTATTCCCATTATCGGCTTGGCAAGGTTCACAATAAAAGCGTCTGAGTGATGGGAGATGGGACCTTACATATCCTATAGACAGTCCATGAAAAATTCTTGGAGCTGGCTCGTCTGGATCAATCTCGAGTCCCCCAGAGTGATACGTTAACCTTATGCATACCTACCGGCTATGGGAAACACGATGCTTGCACTTGCCGACACGGAGAGGCGATCTAAGTTCTTGTGTTCTGTTCGTTTTTCGCGCCTATTTTTCGTTAGACGCACACAACGCTATTTTTATTTTCTGACCTGTACGACTAATTTCCGTTAGGCGCGTTCAGTTGCATCAGAGGGCAAGGACATTGTCACTTTAATATCTCTGTATATCGAGAGCGAATTCGTAGACTCCAATTTTTACTTTCCTGGCTCTGTTATATATAAGAGAGAAAGTATGGGAATCGGTCAAAAAATGATACACCAAGATTTTTACGTCTTTTGGCTCAGGAGACCTTGAAACATCGAGAAATACAAAAAAAATTAGGTTTTTCTATGTATGTGTGGATGTTAGTGTGTGGGGTGTGTCACGATTTTGTTCACTTTTTTTGAAGCATAATAACTCCTGTGCTGTTTGTCGGAAAGTTCTGAAATTTTGCAGGGAGATTTGTGTATTGGGGAGAAAATGCTGTTAAACTTTAGTTGTTAAAGGTCGACGAGGTAAGGAGATAAGAGACTCGTGTGTCATATCTCGGGTAGGGTCAGACTTAATGATAAGGGTTTATCAAATAGGATCCCGGGATCCCGGCTATTTTTTTAATCCGGGAAATATTCCGAGAAATTCTTCTCATCCCGGAAAATTTGTTAAAAGTTCACTTTTTTCTTATTTTGTGTTAAAGTTGAGGAAATTTTGCAAATAGAAAGTATAGTTATCTCATAAACTGTCAGAATATATTTGTATTTATTCATTTTAAGCCCGCTTATTAGTTTTTTAAATTTTTGCTTGTTTTGGCATCTCACAGATTGTCAATAATCAATATGTATTTGTGGCAGGACTGAAAATTTTTTACTTGTCAAAATCTATAATATCTGGAATAATTTCCCCCGATGCTGTCTTAATTTTAACTATACCCAGTAGCTTCAATAACTGCGTAGCGCCAGGTTGTGCAAATTGGGCAAGGATAGAAACGAGTACGAAGTATACAAGTATGAAGTTTTCCTTCATAAACCTGATTATTAAAGTCAAACGAATTGCCGAATTATCCGACTTTAAGCTTAATACTGCTATTGAAGCAGCCAAGGTAGACAAATCAAGAATATTTGAGAGCAAAAGAAGTACTACAACGCATCTCGAAAACGAACTAGAAATCTTCGAGGCTACAGTGAAAAGAACACATAACATTTGTCTTCTCTTAAATGCATTAAAGCCGATTCCACCCACATCTATTGAATTGGAAAGGGCATTCTCAGTACCGGAACTTTTCATTATTAAAATAACCAGATTGACTGATCCGAGTATTGGCCATCTTTGGTTTTCAAAATCTTATAAAAATTTACAATAATATTTTGTATTATGTTTTATTTAAAACACGAAAATTACCTTTTAAGTTGAAAGTTTAATCTAAGTTAATTTTTCTCTTTAAATTTTCAACTCAATTCAAAGGCAATTTTTTTTTTTTTTTTTTTTTTTTTGTAAGCAGTTTCCAACAAACTATAATAAATTTTTCTTTTTGTGAAAATTTATACGTAATTCAAAGGTAATTTTAATATATATTTTACACAACATTATTAATATTATGATTTTGGAGGTTGCAGAACGTATTAAATCACTTTTAAAAATGAAAAACAAATACATCATTCGATTTCAAGATATTTTTCTTACTTAAGTCAAATGGGTTATTACTCTGTCTCCAATTAGTTTTTAGAAACGTCACTATCATTGTAGTATTAAGTGTTTCTTAATCTACAGATTACTTGTGTTTAAACATCAGTTCTTTCGGTAATGAAAGATCGGCAGAATCCACAAGTACGAGACTCGTTTTATGGCAAAAGCGCTAACACTCGTGGGAGAAACGATGCGCAATTCTCATTAGATTGGAAGGTATCCATAGACCAAGATTTTCTTCCACCGAAGTTACTGACCAACCCTACCAAGATGATATTGATACAAGATCTCAGCAGCACACGATTATTGACTGCAGTCAGGTTAAAGTGAACGGAATGAATCATAGAAACTTTAATAATCGGATTCTTGTAGAGATCTTCGTAGATCAGCGTAATAAAGAAATTTTTATAAACTCTGGAATAAAGCAAGCTGTTTTAGGGCCAGCAGCGTTCTACATCGATTGGCTTTAAAAGTTCAAATTCTCTGCCAAGACCGATGCATTGGACAGCTGCAGCAAAGTTGAAAATTTATCAAGGGACATGGGACAAGAGACATGGCTTCAACTAATCAGACACCAAAAAGTTCATAAAAGAGTGTGTGCGTGTGATTATTGTAAATATTTGTATAGTATTGACACTTATATGATGTATTTAAATTGAAACAAAATATTTTATTAAAATTTTTTTCAGTAAAGAAATGATTCTTGGTAGATATTGTAAGATTTCATTACTTATGAATTTACAAAATTATATTAACCATAACTATTTCAATTAAAAATGTACATATTTTACAGTTTAAACATTATCTTCCTGTATCGCACTTTTAAACCAAAACGTAAAAGAATGCACACTTTAGCCAGAATCTGGAGAAAAAGGGCAAATTTAACTTTAAAAAAATTTTTTTTTCTTTCTTTTTATTAAGACACTTTGGACCTTATGTTGTTAAGTATGAAACCGTTGAAGCTAAACAGGAATGTACAGTAGCCTACTTGAAACTGGCCAAATATTACTATAGAACTGTAAAATTCAGTAAACCTTTACTGCACACTTTTACCCCAGGTTATCCTATAGTCAGACTGGATTATTTGAATTGCTATTTTATTTCAATAGCGAGAGAAGATTTTTAGTTATCTGTTTTATCTATATTGTCATTAAGATAATTTAGATGTTAGACATGTGAAGAAAACAAGGAAAACTTAACATGACCAGCCCAATGATCACATGAGAACTCACTACCAGTGTTTATTGGTTTTATCTAGTATGCCAGTGATGGGCTAATTTAACAGTTTTTTTAAAATTAATGTTTGATTCGCTATAAAATCAGCTTTATGATGCAAAAATAATTAATCATATATTAAAATGACATAAAAAATTATATTAACATATACTTTTATATTATAGTCTATCAATATATTATGTTAAAATATAATTTATGATATAAAATGAGAAATGGGAATTTTTTTCAATATTTTAAGTTAAATTAGAATTTATAAAATAGGATCAATTTTAATAAAATTAAATTTTCTTTTCCATTTTTAGTAATATTTGACGTCATAGAGTAAATCAAACTAGTATCATTCACAAAATTGAATGAGAGTTTCTAAAGCTAGTAACTAGAAATGGGATTATCGACGTGAAGGAGTTCAGTGTTAAGGGAATAGCAGATTAATGTGTCAAATAGAGATTAGTTAACTTTAAAAAATACTAGTAGGATTTTTTCTCTTTACCTCCTTTGAGCTTACATGATGATTTTATCATTATATGTTTTAAAATGTACATTTTTAAACGGAAATTTATAGAGAAACAAAAGCAGAATTTAATAACTTAAAGCAGGTAAATTTAACTGTAAAAACCAATTTGGAGCACTCATAACTTTCGTAAGTATCTATCAATTTATAAATGCTTGTCATTTTTTTTTATTTCATTGATAATTAATCAGAAGAAAACATCCAAAATGCATTTGAAGTGCTGCAATCTGTAAAAGTTTTTTCAGGTTAAAAAAAATGGTAACTGCAAGTTATACATTAATAATAATAAAGTGTCCGTCCAGGACATGAAGCCAGACGAGTTTAAGTTATATTTTCAGTTTAAAAATAGTCTAGAAAATGTAATATATATATATATATATATATTAAATATATGTAATAAATGTATTAAAATGCAAATTCCACAGAATAATAAAAAATTACTTAACTTACAGCTCATATATTGGTTACTTAGAAAAATGTATATAGGACTTTAACCTATCATCTCTTAATCTTACATTTATTCCAATTATTTAAAATTGAAGAAAGTTTATCTTTTAAAAAGAGAGAAAGCTGATAAGCAAACAATTTTCGTCTAATCTCTATCTCTATAGCATATCAAAAAATTTCCGACAAAAATTTAATTAAAAGTACTTAAGTATAAGCATTTATTGAACTAAATACAGGCCAAAATATTTTATTTGTCGTGGAATGAATCTATATATTGTCGCTGATATTTAAGTATCTAAACGTCTTATCTAGTATATTTGAAGGAAAATAGCTAAAGAAGTATTGAAAATGTAGCTGAGTCTAATGTACGAAGTATCTTGTGTTTTAGAATATTATAGTTTATTTACGTGTAGAAGGATATCTTGTAAAGTTTTGTGTTTGATTCAACTATATTGTAAGTTTGGTTGGTTTTCAAGGTTCATTGTAACAGTAAAGCAAATATTTCGAAAATTTAAAAATGAATACAAAAGTAGCAATGCTTTAATAAAAATAATAATCTCATTAGATTAAAAACACTAACTTTTTCATTTTTTGTTTTATAACATTACTTTTTTAATAATTTTTTTAATTATTTGTTTAACTTAACAAGACAGGCTTTTAATTTTCTACAAGTAACCCTCGATTTATTGTCTCCTCAAAGCCACAACTGGCTAAGTGATAGAAATATAATTTTACAGGAGAAAAAAAAATGAAGTTTAAACAACTGTTAAAAATCACAGAGTTTTCAAAACCTATTGTTGACTGTTGCACATGTTAATGGTGAAAATAATACTTAAGTACAAAGTAAATATTTTGCAATATGGCCATTTAAATGAAGTTATTCTCTTGTGACTTCAACATTGTAACCTACTTTTGGAGATATCAGCAGTATTACCTTCGTAGGAATTTGACATTAATTCTGTCTGCACTCTTAGTGATATTAGCAAATAATAGTGATGGGTTGTTATTTAATAATCTGCTATTTTTCAATTATTATTTTGAAAAAATCAGTAACAGATTGTTCTCAAAAAATAAAAAGAACGGGTAAAAAGCAGCCACTACAAAATACGTAACATATTGTGCATTACTGTGTAAGTAACAACTGCAGAATAGTCAATACAGCGAATCGTAGAAAAAGACTCGATAATACGTTAGGCTTTTACTGTGCCAACTAGAGAAACCCGAGTTCGTTTCTGGTTGAAAACAAAATAGTTTTAATTAGTCTGCAAGTTATACTGGTTAGGGTTAATTTGCATTTTAATACATTTATTATATATATTTAATATATATATATATTATATTTTCTAGACTATTTTAAAACTGAAAATATGACTTAGACTCGTCTGGCTTCATGTCCTGGATGGACACTTTATTATTATTAATGTATAACTTGCAGACTAATTTAAACTATTTTGTTTTCAACCAGAAACGAACTCGGGTTTCTCTAGTTGGCACAGTAAAAGCCTAACGTATTATCGAGTCTTTTTCTACGATTCGCTGTATTGACTATTCTGCAGTTGTTACTTACACAGTAATGCACAATATGTTACGTATTTTGTAGTGGCTGCTTTTTACCTGTTTTTTTTTTTATTTTTTGAGAACAATCTGTGCAAGTTATACTGTGTAGTCTGTACTGAATATGTAGGGTCCTGTATCTCATCAGCCTGCCACTTCTGTTTGGGACTGACCAAATCCGTAATTGGCATGATTAGAAAAAGTTTTCTTAATGCTCAAAGTGAAGAAAGAGTGAAAAATAAAAAAATTAAACTAGAAACCATCTATAAATTACATTACAGTATTTTTTTTTACCATTTTTACTACCCTTCTATCCTCTCGTAACGCAGAATAATGCTATTCACTAGATCACCAAACGTTTTCCACAGCAAGTCACATAATTGAGCACGGGCCGCATAACCATTTTGTTCAATACAGTACACTGAATACACAAAAAATAAAGACAACCAACATATTTATTTACTAATACACAAACGCTATCGCTGTAGCAAGTTCGTAATCGCTTTCCTTAGAAACTTCGTTGCAGGTACAGTACTTACACAAAAAGTGGTCTGATATCCAAAGTAGCAAAATGTCGCTGAATTTCTTATTTCACTAATTTTCCTGAAAATTATATTACTGTTGGATGCAAAAATCAAATTGGACCAATTTTGGCAATTTTACTTAAGCCGTAGTCACACCATGCGATTTCCAGCCGCGCAGGCGACCTTAACTGCAACAAGCACTAGTCGAGGCGTCTTCTCGTGGTCGCACATTGCTCGCTGGCGTTGCAACTTCGGAGACATGTAACCTCAAAATAAACCGATGAAATCAGTAGCTTGTTTTTGACTACTTTTGTGAATTTACCGATGGTTTACTTTCTACTTCGAAGTATTTACGGAATTTTAGCCACTTCTCTTATTAAAATGGCAAGCAGTACCTTTTCCGCAATGAATAAAAGAAAAAAGGCGATCATTTTGTTAGAGCTGGCGAGAATACACGAAGAGATAAAATCTTCTATAAAACGTAGAATTAAAATCCCACGGGTATTCGTGAGTCTGAATAAGCTCGATCAATCTTGATTCTATATAATTAATTAAATTATCAACAACCGTGAGGCAGATAATAGTGAGGGCTTATCAGACCAATGATGGGCACAAACGCTCAGGGAAAAATGCATTTGTGCCCATCATTGGTTTGATAAGCCCTCACTATTATCTGCCACGCGGTTGTCGATAATTTAATTAATTATATATTATACCAAGGGCTAGAAGCAACCTTTGTAATAATCTCGATTTTGTAAAAGTATCAATCCTCTTGCTTTCCGCCATAATGATGAACTATTTTCAATGTTGCTACCGTGTGACGTGGCACAAAGGAGTTTGCTGATTGGATGCGCGTTTGCAATCAGCACGAGTAGAACAAACTTTTTGTTTCTAGTTTCGAATGCAGTCGCGCCGGTTTTCAAAGTGTGTTTACTAGATAACGAGAACAGCCTTCGTGGTCGCAATTGCCTGCGCGGCTGAAAATCGCAAGGTGTGACCACGGTTTTACACTTATTTTAATCTTTTTGCATAGTAAGTTTATCTACAAATATAATTATTTATATTTCTATATAAATAATTATATTTTAGCTCATTTGTAGCAGTGCGGCGGCGGGCCGGATGAATTGACCTCGCGGGCCGTAGTTTGGTGACCCCTGCACTACACACAAAAAATAAAGTAACACTACAAGAAAACTCTCCTGTTGCTATAGTTTTCGATAGGAAGATTCGACCATAAACAAAGTATACAGTTCTTTAACAATAATGCACCTTACAAATTTTTCATACAATACCATATAAAGAAAAATTCCGATTTCCTACATAACGCTAAAATTTCAAAAAATTGAATCACACACATGAATTTATTTAGTACTGTAGATCGATTTGTAACATTCAGCCGTTGGAGAAAATATTTTAATTGATATTATTTTCATCCAACATTAAAACATGCACATGCGAGTCACCAATATTAGTTGACTAGGTAATTTACATTGCGCAGACACAAAAAAAAAATTTAAACCGATTATCTTGATAATTGTATAGGCAAGCTAAGTGATTCGAATGTTTATGATTTACCAGGAAAGAAAAGTTCTATACTTTCCTTTTAAAAAAATCTGTAACCTCGAACATTGTACACAGTTAGGTAATGCTGTAAAAAGAATATCCCAACCCGTGTACTATCCGTAACACAGGTATAGACACTCCCTTTACCGTTAAGTAATTTATGAAATCCTCCCTATGGCCAGAAGTAACCATCGATCAAATCGGTGATTACACGAATCTATCGATTCATCGACTGTTGATATTTTTGAAATCATCGCACATTAGTAACAGTTATTTTCTCCAGTTATTTCAAAATTATCTTAACTTGTTACTCTTATTTGCAAATAAATACTTTGTCCCATCATTATTTTGAAGCCATCGCACAGTTTCAGTAATAGCTGTTCTTATAAAATAACAATAACAACCTTTTTGTTATTGTTATTGTTGTTTACAAATAACTACTATTTCCATCAGCTATCTGCCCATAGACGTCGCAGTCTCATAAATGAACGCTTTCAGATCAGAACAAAAAGCTTCATTTGGGTGGAGAAAATTAAATTAGTGCAAGTTGGTATTTGTAACCTGATGCTAGAACAGATTAAGTGCGCTTTTTCACTTTTGCCACCGAATTTGACACACAAGATGTAACCTACTTAGCCACATATTGCCTTTACTTTTTGAAAATAACCGATTTCCAGAAGAGTTTAAGCACTTGTGGCATCATTAACAGACTGTATTCAAAACGTTTGAGATGGTTATTGTATTTTTGCACAAAACTTTTTGCACAATTGTGGCTTTAAGCAGATGATATGCGGTTTCGATCAGTGCATGTTTCGGTTAATACGAGTCTGTTCTGAGAGAAGTTCAACGTTGCCAGCTCCACAAAGTTTAAGCCCTGGTCACACTATGCGATTTCCAGCCGCGCGAGCGACTGCAACCGCGACGGCTGTTCCCGTTAATTAGTAATCCCCCCTCGAAAACTGGCGCGACTGCAACCACAACTAGAAACAAAAAGTTTGTTCTACTCGCGCGGATTGCAAACGCGCATCCAATCAACAAACGCCTTTGTGCCACGTCATACGGTGACAACATTGAAAATAGCATGGCGAGCTATTTGCAACGAATAGTTAGAGGCTTTATACTTTTACAGAATCGAGATTGATTGAGCTTATTCGGGCTCACGAATACCTGTGGGATTTTAATTCTTCGTTTTATCGAAGATTTTATCTTTTTGTATATTCTCACGAACTATATCAAAATAATTGCCTTTTTTTATTTTATTCATTCCAGAAAAAAAACTGCTTACCATTTGTACGACTCCGGCTGAAGTGTACAATTTGTTTTAAAAGACACGAGAAGGCAACGATGATAAAACGACTGAACTAATTTTTAATTATAACAAAAAGACTATATACAGTGGCTAAGCAGCCATCTTTCTTCTTCTTCTTCTTGTCGAAAAAAAAAACAACTAGTGCCCCCTGCTTTTTTTTCTCGCCTCCTCGCGGGATTTTCTCTAAAAAAACTTCTTACATCTCGGCTACGACTGCTTTTATACAAAACAACAGCTTTTGTTTAAAATTATCTTCTAGAGACATTAGTAACAGTTATTTTTGTTCGTAGCTTCATTTCCACGTTGTCCTTCTCGATCGGTTCTTTGATGATAAGGACGGATCTGACTCACGTGTACGATCCTGTTGTCATCATCTTGAATTCCCTCAATAAGATAGGTGACGGGATTTACCATCTTCTTTACTATATATGGGCCTTTCCATTTGTTCTGAAATTTATGTCTGTTTAAACGACGGTACAATACTAAGTCGTGTTCCTTAATCTTCGATTCGTGCTTATTTTTGTCAAAAGATGTTTTATTCTGATCATGAGCTTGAGCAAGATTTTCAACTGCTTGTATCCGATTAATAAACAGTTCAGTCAATCTATTCTCAGCTTCTTTCAGAGTTTGTCCTTCCCCTAATCTTTGTGTTTCTGGTGTTCTTGGCTCAAAACCATGGAGCAAGTAGAAAGGACTTTGTTGAGTTGACTTGTGCTTTGTTGTGTTATAAGCAAACACTGCTGTTGATACATGTCTTTTCCAAGCTGTGATATCGTCGTTAGAATATTTCCTAAAGATGTCTTCTAGAGTACGGTTTGTTCTCTCCACAAGTCCGTTTGCTTGGGGGTGGAAAGCGCAAGTTCGGATATGACGAACGCCATGGTCCTCCAAAAAGTTCTCAAAATCTTCGGACACAAAAGACGTTCCTTGATCCGAAATGATCGTCTTTGGAAATCCATACACATCGAATACACTCTCTTGTAAAGCTCTCAATGTAGTTTCTGTGCTTAAACTACTCACAGGGATAGCGATTAAATATCTGGTAAAATAATCTATGCACATCAAAATCCATCTTTTTGAATTTCTCGATCTTGATGGGAGTATTCCAATATGATCAAGACCCAACATTTCAAAGGGCCGTGACGGTACGTCCTTTGTTTGTAAGAAAGCTTTGTTTTTTGATGGATAATCATTATTCATTTGACATACTTGACAACTGCTAACGTAACTCTTAACCTCTTTCACTATATGTTCCCACCAATAGTGATCTAGGATTCTTGACAAGGTTTTCTCTGCATTAAAATGGCCAGCTAAAATATTGTCGTGATTGGCTTTCAAAACTTCAGGCTTGAGCTTCTCTGGTACAACAAGTTGTAAATGATTTCTATCTTGAACATCGTAATGATATAATATGTCATTTTGTAGCACAAAACGATTCTTTGTAGAAGTACACTTACGTTGTTCTTCTAGTGAGAGATTTTCGTCTTTCAATATTCTAATTATGCTATCTAATTTTGGGTCGTCGCTTTGATGACGTTCGATTTCACTAGAGATTCTCCTCTCCAAGCTCAGCATTTGTACGTTTAATTCTGGGATTGGATTTCTAGATAAAATGTCAGGTAGTACGTTGGTAGCTCCTTTCTTATGCTTAACGTCATATTCATATTCCTGTAACTCTAAAGCTATGCGAGCGAGTTTGCGTCCAAGTTTTCTTTTAGCCTTTAAACAACTGATTGCCCAATTATCAGTGTATAGGGTAAATTTCTTTCCAACCAAATAATGTCGAAATCTTTCACAGATGGCCCAGTGTACTGCGATCCCTTCGAGTTCGGTCGAATGAAGAATGCGTTCTGTATCACTGGTACTTCGACTTGCATATTCCACAACAACTTTCTTTCCATTTTGTTCCTGCACGAGTACTGCTGCGATACCTTCTTGAGAGGCATCAGTGTGTACCTCAGTTAGAGCATCAGGGTCAAAGTGGGCAAGTATAGGTGCTTCCCTCAGACACTGAATCAATCTATTAAAGCTATCTTGAGTTTCTTCGTTCCATTCATAGTTGTTTGCTTTCATCATTCGTCTTAATGGTGCTGAAATCAAGGCATAGTTTGGAATAAACCTCCTGTAGTACGACATAAGTCCCAGGAAAGATTGTAACTGTTTCTTGGTCGTAGGAGTTTTTATGTGACTAACAGCCTCTGTTTTCTTTGGATTCGGTCGCTTGCCATCTCCATTCACAAGGTATCCCAAACAAGAAATTTCCTTTAATCCCCATTGGCATTTCTGTGGTGATATCTTTAAATGAGCTTTTGCTAGTATTGTTAGTACTGTTTTGATTAAGTTTTTGTGGTGTTCGTAATCTGATGAAAACAGAATGATGTCATCCAGGTAAACTAATATTCCTTCTTGTCCTTGAAACAATTCTGACATCGCCCTCTGAAAAGTGGCAGGAGCGTTACATAACCCAAACGGCATTTTGTTAAACTCATACAATCCGTCTGCTGTAATGAACGCTGTCTTATGTATATCTTCTTCCGCCATCGGAATTTGCCAGTAACCACTCTCAAGGTCAAGAGACGAAAAATATTTGGCGTTATGCAACTTATCTAGAATATCATCTATTCTTGGTAATGGAAATGAGTCGCGTTTTGTCTTGCTATTCAGATCCCGATAATCAATACAAAGTCGTATTTTTGTCGTAACATGGTGAGGTTGTTTGGCTAATACGACTGGAGATGCATACTGTGAATTTGACTTTCGTATAATGTTTAACGAAAGCATTTCCTTTATTTTTGCATTAATAAATTCTCGATCACTCCAAGAATAATGGTATGGTGTTTTTCTTACCGGCGTTTTGTCTGTCAGTTCTATACGATGATGAACTCTATCATATTCTCCCGGTTCATTTTGCAATATACGGTCATATTGTCTAATTAGCAGTTCAATTTCCTTCCTTTGTTCTTCATTTAAAATTAATTCCTGGCTCTCTGTACTCTGAAGTATGAACTCTTCTGGGTTTGGTAGTTCGTCAAATTCTTCAGAATGGGGATAATAGTTCCACTGATCTTCAAACTTAGTCTTACTCTCCGTTGTATGTATTGCTACAGCACTAGGAAGTAACAAGCATAATTCTTGTGTTGATTCTTCAATGGGAGGTTGTGCTGGAATCACATTACCATCTCTTGTGACTATTTCACATTTATCTTCCTTCAATGTCATTTTCACTCCTGCTTGGCCAATCCAATCTACTCCCAAAGTCAAAGGGACTGGGTTGTTCTCGAACACTGCTGTTTTCACTGTGGTGACTTGTCCTTGCAGCCGAATAGGTAGATCAACAAATCCAATTGGTTTCACCTTTGTCATGCCGATACCAGTGAACTCAGTGGTGTCGTCATCTAACATCCTTATACCAACAGGTAACTGATCCCGACGAATTATTGTACGACATGAACCTGTATCAACAAGGGCTCTTATCTTTCCTATCATTAGCACTTCAACATTAATATATGGGCTATGAACTTTAGAACTGTTAGCATTGACGTTTAAAGCACTGCTCGTTTGTTTTTGTTTCTTGCTGTCTTTAATCTCTTTTGTACTTCCTCTTTCAGCTTTGTATTCATTGGCCTGTGCACTATTTTCATTTGGACATGTCTTGGCTAGATGTCCTAACTGTTGACATTTGTAACATCGGGTCATTTGTAAAGGCATCTGAGCATTCCACTTGGGGTCTCTTCTTATTGACTTCTCGTCTGTACGTTTAATAGCATCACCTGCAATAGCCGGATCCTTTACTCGAGCATTTGTATTATTTGGGAACTTATGAGGTTGTTGAACTTGAGTCTTCATATGCATCCTGACCTCAGTCTCTTGCTCATCTATCTTGCGCGCTATACGCTGTAGTTCTGCAATACTGTGCACATCATGAGTAGCAATAGTAACTGTGTGTTGTTTATTTTTTATTCCATCCAGCAAATAATCAATTTCGTCAGCTTCAGTAACATTTACAGGACAGTTGGTACGTAACAAACACAGCTTAGCATAGAAATAATCTGTGAGACTCTCATCATGTCTTTGTTCTCTTTCTTTCACTCTGTCACACCACCTTCTCAACGTCAGTCTTTTACCAAATTCGCTTTTTAGGCTTGTTTTCCACTCAGTCCAATTGTTAAGCTGGTAACCCATTGCTTTATGCCAGTTTTTTGCTGCTCCTCTCAGTTTGCTGATGGCTAGCGGAAGAACTTGGGTCTCAGTTAGTCTCTGTTGATTTCGAGTCAATTCAATATAATTCAACCATTCGTCAGCACTCTCTGTAGTAGTACCGCTAAATTCAGGAAGAGAACTCGTCAAATCAGGTACAGTTTGTACTTCGATAACTGTCTCCTTTGGGTTTCGCACTGTCTGTTGCTGGTTATCTATTAATAATATTACTTTTTCCATTAGCGTTTGCATCATACTCATAGGATTTGAATTTACAGCTTGATCTTCAGAAGGAGATTCATTAACGACTTCTTCCTCCGTTGCCTGGCTAGCCTTGTTAACATACTCTTCTTCACTTAACATTGCACTAGTTAGTCGTTCTATTAATTCAGATTTTTTACCGACTCGTGATAATTGCCTTTTCTCCAATTCCTCTCTCAAATATTCAATGGTCCTTCCTTCTAAATCATGTTTAATTTCTTCAACCGTAGACATGTTAGCTTCTAACCAAATCACGGTCGTCAACTTAAATTCTTTACTTTTTTCTAATATCGGCGCTAAATCTTTAAGCTATTGCTTCCTAGAGTTAGCTCTTAAACTTTTCTATAACTTTGATTCGGTTACGACCAAAATTTTACACTTTTAGCTTCAATCTTAAACTTCAAGACTTCCTACCTTCGTCCGTGCGCCTTACTCGTTTCGGCTCGTTTCTTGTAGACGTGGTTGGTAGTGGCACATCAGTTAATCCTGTCGACTGCGCCAATTCTTGTACGACTCCGGTTGAAGTGTACAATTTGTTTTAAAAGACACGAGAAGGCAACGATGATAAAACGACTGAACTAATTTTTAATTATAACAAAAAGACTATATACAGTGGCTAAGCAGCCATCTTTCTTCTTCTTCTTCTTGTCGAAAAAAAAAAACAACTAGTGCCCCCTGCTTTTTTTTTCTCGCCTCCTCGCGGGATTTTCTCTAAAAAACTTCTTACACCCATTTTAATAAGAAAAGTGGCTAAAATTCCGTAAATACTATGAAGTAGAACGTAAAATGTCAGTAAACTCACGGAAGTAGTCAAAAACAAGCTACTGTAATTTTACTGGTTTATTATAGGGTCACGTGTTTCCGAGATGCAACGTCAACGAATAATGTGTGACCACGAGAGGACGTGCGCGACTCGCGCTTGTTGCAGTTGTGGTCGCCTGCGCGGTGTGAAATCGCATAGTGTGACTAAGGCTTTAGAGCATTCTTCCCACTCCTTCTTACCGTTAGTTAGGAGTTTAAAAGTTAATGCTGTTAATAAGTTACTTACTGGTAATAAGTTAATACCCCATAAGTTAATCACTGTTTGGAAGTCTACAATAAGAGATTTATTCATCATCATTGTTATGTAATTAACAGTCGATATTACATAGGCCTCTTTCTCCAAAACTATGAAACTGCCCCAGATCTTAGACATAATTTCGATTGAGGTTTGTTTCTCTTATAAAATAGTGGCCCAAGTAATGTAATTAATAGTAATTACTTGACATGGACTTGATTCTGTGTGTAAATAGGGGGTGTCCGTAAAGTCTGGACACAGACAAAAATACATTTCAAAAAATGAAATTTATTTTCGGCTGATACATCTGGTCGTCCAGAACGGGTTTGTCCATAATAGTGCCCGTTTTTTTTTAACCTTTTAATCACCTTTACCACTGTAGAAAAGCCAAGTGGAATCCTTGGATAACGTCATTAAATTCATCTGCTATCTTTCAATATGACCATCCTTCACGTCCACTGAGAAGTATCGGTTCAATTCTTTCTTCTTTCGACAAAGCCATACTTAATCTGTGGAGGAAAAATTATAGTTAATGAGATTTTCTATGTGTCCAGACTTTAGGGTAAACTCGTAGATTACTATTTTAGAAAATATTTTAAATTTAAATTTTTATTTCAGAAGCTATATCTTTCATTATTATTAATTTTTTATACTAATTTTTGTTATATTTTCAAGTCGGTCCCAGCTGAAATTTGCACCATACTTCTATCATAATTGCTTTACGTTTTAAATTCAACAATTCCATTTGATGAAAAGACCTGATTTAACTTATACTACTTTAATTAACAATATATTTTCTGGCAGTCTTTCTACACTATGAAATTATTTTTTAGGTTTCATTTTTACTGTATTTACTTTGTAATTCTTCATTTATAACTTAATATAAATTAAGTTATAAATGAATAACTTAACTTAACTTAACTTAATAACTTAATAAATTTCATAAATGCAAACAAAATTCTCATAGTAAAAATATTACCGTATTATGAATTGTGTATATTTTTACAAGTAGCAACATGTCCAATGTTCTATTACAGTTTAATAAAATGGCTTTATTGCACGTGCAAATAAACAGGCGAACACAAAATGTTGTGTTCGTAATGTGGTACTGTATTGGTTTAGGATTTGAATCTGATATAAATTTTAGCTGGAACTAGCTGGAAAATATAACAAAAATACGTATAAAAAGTTAATAATAAGAATAAAAGATATAGCTTCTAAAATAAAAATTTAAATTTAAAATATTTCGAAATAAATTTAAAAAGCTACTGTATTTACAATAGTAATCTACTTATATGCAGAATCAAGTCTATGTCATGTAATTAATAGTAATTAAACCACATGGACACACAATTTTATAATAGAAACAAACCTCAATCGAAATTATATCTAAGATCTAAAGCAATCCCTCGCATTTTGGTAGTTTTGGAGAAATATGAAAAATCGACTTCCAATTTTAAATAATGGTGATAAATAAATCTCTTGTAGTCTTACAAACAGTAATTAAGTCGTGACTGAATGGCGTTTCGAAAATTTGACTTTTAGCCAAGTTTATCAAAGTAGTGCTTCACTGTGCGATGCATGATAAATATCATGATTAATTTTTTAAATTTTTTTATTATATTTTTGTACTTTTTGAGCTATTTTAGTGATTAGTCTAAACTCTCCATAATCGATATTTGATGTTATTTTTCAATTTGTTTTGATTTTTGTGTGCAACTGAATAGTATTTTGTCTAAAATTTTTAATTATTTAATAATTTTTCAATAAAGGTCACATGTTTTAATTCATTCCAAGCGAATATAAATGTATTTACGACACGTACGAAAATTACGTTTTCAGCATCTTAATGAACTAATTCACGAATTAATTTATTTCTTAGTGATTCTTAACTTCGACATATATTGTTTCCATATAAGCATTATATAGTACTTACAGAACCGATTAATTGCATATATCGAGGGTTATCTGCACACATTATAATAAAAAAGTATCTTAACAAGATCAATTCTTTTATTGATGTATAATACTGTATAATCAGGCTAAGAGTTGTTTCGATTCTTTGATGAATTTAATCCACTAGAAACGCAAAACTGTTTTTCTTTATTATTGTCCTAATATTATTCTATATTTATAAGAAAGGTTTTCTGAAAGTCATAATACATTAATTTAATGGTTCGTTATAAGTAACTGACGTATTGAGACGATTAAATAAATTAGGATGTATAACAATGGATGTAATCGATACTACTGACAATTTGTAAATATGCAATAGTTAAATATTGATATAAGATTAATCTTCATATTGTCCTGTTATTCTGCTGTCGGTCAGAATATTGATGAGATACAGGGCTTTTCAAAATGATTGTCGGAATTTGGATATTTGTTACGGCTACTGTATAATTCACTGAGCTATCGTTTCTGCTCTAATGTATTCAGAAACTGCCAGATTTTATTGTGTGATGCATTGCAATGCATTGTGTAGTTATACCTACCTGGAGGCAGTTTTCACAGTAAGTCAAGCTGTTAGGGCTCGAAGCAGGGGTTTGTCGTATGCCTTCAAATAAAGTTGTTTCTTTAAAACACGCCTGTACTATTTATGGAATATCCAATTTCCTGAAACCTGTAGAAATTGATTTTTTTTGGACTCCGTACATACAATTTCCTTAAACATTCCACATCATTTGAAATCGAAGGTTTGTTATAGTATTTTGCCTTACATACACATTCCCTTTTCCGGAACTGAGCAGACAATTCCATCGTCAAATGGAATTTTCTTAAGATCTTTGTATGAATATGCCGCAGAACCACTGTAACAGACATTGTTTCCCGAAATTCTAGAACACAAAATGCCTTTTCACTGGCACTAGTTGCCATATTGCAGAAACTATTCCTGGCAGGCATAAACGTAAACTATAGAACTACGTAGTAAATTATTCAAATCCGGATAATCATTTTTAAAAGTCCTGTATATGACTTTGCAGCACATTAGTATAAAATTTTTAAAAAAATGATAATTATTTGTTTTAATTGAATACTTATAAAATGAATAATCTATGAGAAATAATTATTTTTAAACATTACACTTGTTTTTTAATTATTCTAATATTTCAGGGGCTAATGATTTTTGTCACTTTGAGTGAACATTTATGTAAAGTTGTGTTAATAGAATGTACTTTTACTTTTTTTTATTCAAAATTTATAAACTCAGGAATGGAAGATGTTGGTAGTAAGAAGAGGTTTTCCTAACCTCTAGAATCGAGCTAATCCAGTTACTTCGTTCAAAATTCTCACTAAAAAGAGAACATTCTTTAATTTGAACCATTATTGTGTAACATTTTTTAAGCGATCAAAACTAAAATTTATTATACGTTTGTATTCTTCGTCTTCAGCTCAATGGTTCTTTAAAGTTCTTGCTTTTATTCTTTCCGGTCAGTCTGTCCATTTCTCTCTACCTTTTTTGAGGGTGTTCTATATGTCTTCTACTAGATAAGATCTAGTGGTAAGTTTTAGGATTATTACACTTATTTTTCCATGTTCTGCAATCATCATAGCTTTCAGGCCTTGAGATCTTTAATTATGGAAGCTTCTTATATTTTCATTCAGTAGTAAATACTTTATTCCTTCGAAAATAAGCACTTATTTCTATCTAATTTAGTATTTCTGTTATAAAAAGGGTGTGAAATATAAATTCTATATTAAACTTGCTTAAATATTTATATTAATTTATAACAAAAAGTCATAATATCCTTTTTAAGTGTGATAATCCAATTTTTAATTGTGCCTAACTCTATATAAATTATTATTTAACAAATTATATCGAATTTTTGAACTTATTTACAATTTATTTTATTGGTACGCTACATAAAATCAGTTGAAAAGGAAAATAAATCTCATTTTTAAGTTACAAAATAAGATTTATTTTCTTTTTCGATTTATAATAATTCTTTAAAAACATCTAGTATAATACTAAATATCATTTCCTAACAAAATATTATTGTAAAATGTTTTGAATCAAACTTAAAAAATAATTGTATGTTATATAAATGCATTTCACATAAAGAGAATAGAATGTTTAAATTTCAAAGATTATATGATCAAAGTTTTCTTTTTTATATATTCATTCATATTAAGGATGACAACGGATATATATATGCTTTGTTTTTTATACTATTCATGAATTCGTAGTGTTTAATTTGTTGACATTATATCTAAAGAATTTGCAAGTTTTTAACTCTATTTAACTTTTAAATTAATTTTTTAATAAAGATGTTATGTGCGTTTGTAATTTTCATAAAAGAAAACGGAGTCTTTCTCCACAAATCGACACTGCAACGTAACTTCAGTTTCGACTTTGGCACGAAGTTATCAATATATTTTAATGTGACACACGTGCTACATTGTGATGCAGGTTTATTTTTCATTGTTTTCATTTTTCGCCCTATGGCTACTAAGAGAGCTTTCTTTCTCCATTTCAATCGTGGGTTCGACGGACGAACAATGGGGTAATCCGGATGGTGAAGGACATATCCATGACAGACCGTCGATGAAAAATTTCTGGGATTTTTCAGCTGCTTGCATTTGATTCTGGATCTCCCTTAACTATATATAAGCTTACGTTTTAACCGCATTGGCCATCTGGACTATGGCTAACAAGATAAGACAATTTACACTGTTATAACTGTATTTTCTGCTTTTTTAAGCACATTAGTATAGCTGAATTACATATAACTCTATTTTTATTGTTAAAAAATAATTGCTTTCCTCTATTTTTAAATAACTGAAATTCCAAAAATATTAATAATCAAATAATGCTAATAGTACGAAATTCATTTTTTATATGAAAGGGTCAAAGAATTTCAAACTAACAATAATATAGTCTACGTTAAGAATTAATGTCTGTCTAGAAATAATTCAAATATTTATACATAATTTTGTAAGCTAAACTTGAAAATTTCTGAAATTAAAGGCAAAGTATTAGATTTATTTGTTGCTAATAAATATTCAGCTTATTTCTATAATTGAAAATCTTTAGCATTCACATAGAATAATGTATTATAAGAATTACAATTGATTTTTGCATGAATTATTGAATTTATTGGACAACCAAGTGATCAAGATAATTACCAAGGTTGAGTTTATTCAATTGTTGTATTTAATATTTAAACATCCTAAAATGAAAAGTAGTTTCTAGTCTTGAAACATCGTTGAATGTATGTTGATCAGTATAACTCATGATGGTTTAATCGTTGGATAAATTCCTTTGACAATTAAAACATCGTAATTATAAGATATTCTAAATTTAGAATATCCTTTAATTGAAACAAACTAAAATTTTCTTTTTATATTTATTAATTTAAACTTTCCTTGTACTTAAATGCAAGGAATTCCTTAAATTTTAACTAAAAAATCGTTTTTATTGTTTTAAGTCAAAGATTCTTAACCAAGTTAGGCTCAAAGAGGAGATGTAAGCTGTATTTCAGAAAACTTTTTCATAATTTCTTTTTCTTAAGATAAAAATCTAAGTTTGGAAGGGACAGGAAATATAAGCATTAAATTATTTGTTGTAATGTGAATGATGAATGTAAAAAATATATTGAGGTTAATGTGAATAACCAACACTGTTCATCTTTGTTCGTGTATGGCATAATGAGCAAAACTGAACACAATGTTGGTCAATTGCAATTTTTTATAGTGTAATCAAAATAAAAAAGATTTTTATTTTCATTAAATTATAGAAAATGAATAATTTAGCTTTTAGCAGTTATTGAAAAATTATAAATTTTTTAAATAACTTTTCAAATTAAGTCTATAGTCAAAATGGCTGAAAATCTTACTTGAACAGGACGTTTCAAATTTATTATAAATACTCGTATCGTTAATTTTTGATTTTTCCAAAGCTCAATTTTAATTCTTTGCTGATACAGTCATCACAGCACTATCGTCATTAAAGAATGATCATTGTGATCAAAATGACACTGTCACTTCATTTTTAAAATATTAATTAAAATAAACTGGAATCGTTATGCTCATATTTGTAATTTAAATATATTTTAACTCTCCTTTTGTCATTTCTTTGATGAGGCTAGGGAACTTCCTGTAATGTACCAGTACAGTCTTCTTTATCCGCCGCACATTTCCTCAATGAAAATTATCCCTTTTACTGCCAAACAATTGTTGATTCCAATTCCAAAGGTTTACTCATGTTATAGGCGTGAGCAATGTAAATGCAATTTTTCCGCCTGAAACTTTTCAGGGGTACATTCTTTCAGATATGTTTGTCGTTTTGGTGAGATTATTTTGTGTTTTATAGTCGTTAGTAACAGCAAAGAAACGTGGCAAAATAACTTACAATTGTCTGCGTTACTCGGACCCAACTGAAGGCTGCTAAAAGATTTCTGATTGGACCGGGTTAGAGGTTCATCAGTTTAAATGTAATGTCCACCGTCTTAGTGAGTTTATCTCCAATGACCGCTAGCTGTAAAATGTCTTTAGGGCATGATAGGGGAACTTTTATCTCCACCTGCACTATTTAAGATCCTCACAGGATGACGTTCCTGACAATTATTACTGTAAAAGTAGATTTTTACGTTAAATATTATTAAAATAAATTTTCTTGTAGATATTTTTGAAAAACATACCTAAACAGGCAAATGTTTTTGTTATTTTTGTCAAACATTATTACATTTTTCGAGAAATTGTTAAAATTCGAATTTATTAATGTAAATTTGTTTTTAAGAAATTCATAAGTAAATTCATTTTAAAATTGATTAAATAATTATACGTTTTACACAAAAAAGTAATAATATAAAAAAATTTTAGCTTTAGATAAACTTAATTCAAAATAAAGAAGCACAGAAATAAAATCCAATTATTTAACATTCTATATTTATATTATAAATATTTTAATAGTAATAAACTTCATATTATAAATACCTTATATATACGTGATATCCATTTTTCATAGCTTTATAACATAAAAATAGGATGCTAATACTTGATTCTGACTAACCTATGGTAGGGGTATTTTAGTTTATGTATGACCCTCGGGACACATTTATTTTAAGACCCTGTTTTTTAAGTAATAAATTAAGGTTAATTGCCCTCTGGATAGACATTTCCTCGAGGTTGAGGATGGGGATAACTACTTTTAAAGTGAGCTAATTAAGTTTGGTAATATAAAACTATTGTATAGACCAGGAAGTTTAGGTTTATATTAGACAATGCTGACATCAGTTAACTAAAAAAACAATAGAATAAAATTAATATTAAACTTAACCGTTTTATACTAATACTACAAATTTAAAAAATTCTTTATCTTGTAGGTCGATAGTAACTAATAAAATCATAGAATTGGTGACATAGAAGCATAGATCTATTTACTTAGATTATAAAGGCTTTCTTATTCCTAGTTTTACAAGATGGAAAATTCATACCTTATAATTTTTTTAACCTCTTTAAATTAGGCAGACACAGGTTAAAATTGGGTTTTCAAATATTTAATTGATTGTTTTTATGCTTTTATCTTTTTTACAGATTAATTAAAACTGTTTTTATGTATTAAAATATTTATAATTATAAACTAGTAAATGAATACAATCTCCGTTTGGAAATCCAAGCTTTATTAAAATATAGGTTCTGGTTATGTACTAATAAATAAAAAAGTAAATTCTTTGGTTATCATTTATTTTTGCGATTGAATTATTTTTTACGGAAATAAATCATTGCATTTTTTGACGTAAAAGTCCCTTATAAGTTCCGAATCCGAATATCTTGGCTCTCGTATTTAAAAGTTAAAGTGTCTTTCACAGTTCGGATTTTATATCAGCGAAGATACTAAAGACGAAATTAAATGATAAAATGTTTAACTATTGAAATAAATTAAAGGAATCTACAAAAGATATCTTTTCCGTTTTAATTGTAATTAATTGATTAAAAATATCTCATAATTCGGAATTCAATACAAAATAATTAGCTTCGAAGAGGTAAAAAGAATAAAATAGATTTTTACAATTATAAACAGAAATTCTCAAAAGAAAACACATATCTTCTTTAAGTATTTCCAATTATAAAATTAAATTTACAACAAATGCTCCAAAACAAATATTAAAAATTCTTATCTTTCTAAAACAAAGTAAAGAATAATGAGAAATTCCAGAAATTTTTAATTTCTCAAATTCATTTGAGTAATAAGCTTTTCATTGTATGATTTTATCTCAATATTTTCGAGAATATAATACATGGACAAAATAATATAATCGTTCTGTATGTAAGATATTAAAATAAAAATTCATTACTCCAATCAATCGAGAATTATTAAATTAAGGAAAAGAATAACTGGAATTTTTTTTAAAATATTAAAATTCTGCACGAAAAACGTTTCAAACGTTAAATTGATCCCAGGAAAATATTTTTAAAAATGGATAATTTAAACATTCGAAATAGCAATTCTAAATAATAAATACAAGTTTAAAGTTATTGCTACGTTTTTTATTGTATTCTTTTATCCTTTTATGGGAAAAAATACAATAAGTATACTGAGGAGAAAAGAAAATGAATTTTATATTAGAAAGGAACCAAATCGGGATTTTCTGGAAGAAGCACGCACTAAAATTCAATTATAGAATTTGATTTTTTTAATTGAAAAATAATTAAAAAGTAACAGATTTTTACACTTAATAACATAATTTTGATTAATTAATTAATTAATTTTTCTAACATAATTTGATCGTAATTAATTTTGTTTTCTATTTTTAAATATCTTGTGTTACTAGATTAGAAAATTAATAAAATAGAAAATAAAAAGAAATGAAGCATATTGAAAACTGTAATACTTGATTTTTATTCTTACGCTCAGTTATTTTTAATAATACGCGGGCTGTTAACTTGAAAATATAATGCCATTTATTTTAAATAATGCATGACAATAGAAATATCCTTCAATATTTTTATTTATTTCATTATTAATCGATGTTTTAAATAGATAAAATAACGAAATATGAACCGATTATATGCTTGTAATTAAAAAAAACTATAAAGAAACTTTTTTGTTGTTTTTATAAAAAAAACTTTTTTCTAAACAAGTTATTCGTTCATAATTATATTATTTTTATTTCACAATTTTTCGGTTATTTTAGCATGTACAGAGCTTTAAATGAAAAGAAAAGCATTAACTAATTGAAAAGTCACAAGCTTTCTGTTAGTAAAAATCTTACTACTATTTTTTCTGGTAATAATTTATCTTACAATGCATTGTGTGATCTCTATGGGTCGCAAGATAAATCGACTTTTTTTCCCTGTAACACGAAAGTTTTAACACCATCTTGTTTAAACTGTAATTTATTTTTGACAATATATTCTCTCTCATATCTATCGAAATTCTATTAGCATGTCTATAAATTATATTTAAATTAATTTTATAGGTTGCTCTTTTATAGGACTTTATACTTTGATTTTCTTTTTAGTGTAAAATTTACATCCTGCAAAGCTAAGTTAATATATATATTTTATAAAATATATATAATTCATAAAACAGACTTCTAGTTTCATGAATAGTTTTATAATTTTTGGTTAATGTTTTTCTGAAATTGAATCATTTATTAATTTGAAATCGCCAGATAATAGTTTTATTATTTAATTTCATCTTTTTGGAGAGGGATTTTTACTATTGTTTATGTGATTTATTGTTAAAGTTCAATAGAATAATGGTAGAAAAATGAAAATATTCTCTAATTCACTTTTAGGTAAAATAATAATTTTAGATAAGTTATCAGCGATTTTATTCTCACGGAATTTCTAATTACCTATCGATCTGAAGTTAGAGTTGTTTTGACTGTCAAGGACATATGGTCCATACAAAATATCGCTGGCTTTGCAAACACCGATCATGTCTTCAGATAATAGAGTTCGTGAGTTGCGAAAGGGGTTGGAATGAGTTCTAATCAGTCTTTAGTACAAGCCTGTTTTGCTTTTTAGTACGCTAGAAAGAATTCCAATTACATAGAAAATTCATTCGCTTTTTTTCTCACGAAGGCCGGCTTTTTAGTCCTCGCAAGAAAATAACGCACACCTACAAGTGCTGAATTTTAATTTTCTCCTTAAATGAATTTTCATTCACCGAAATATCTGAATCAAAATCAAATCCAAGTTTGTAAAGAATAAATTTTATACAAAAAAGTATTATTATCTATTTTCAAAAAAAAAATTACGTCAGTAAAATAGAGTTTTCTTTTTTTATTTTTGACTTTTTCTGTCCTGTGAGTACTAAGACTGGTTTTTATTCATATGCATCATAGGTACGGCTAAGCCCACAAAGAGGGCAGCCGGATAGTGTGGGGATATCTGGGACAGACCTCCCATTAAAAATTCCAGGGGTGTTTTAGGGAGCGGTAGGCTGACGCCTTAATCAACTGGACCGTCTAAAAAACAGTTTAAGTGATGAAAAGTTGCCCTTCTATTCTCACAGCATACAAAACCACACAAGTACAGTTGCCCCTCGTTATATCGCACCTGGGATTCGCATATATCGCACTTTTTTTGTTCCCCAAATTTTAAAACCATTTTAGTTAATAAATTTTAAATTACCGATTGCCATTGAATTTCTTTTCGGAACGAAATACGGTATTTTATTTCTACCTACCTACCATTGTCCTTGAAACTACCACTGTAGATGAAACAATAAATTCGTTAAGATCTAAATAAAGCAAAACAGGTGGACAGACCAATTAGCATTTATGTTCCATTTTAAAATTAAAAATTGTTTATTTATTGTTTTTAAATACTGTCTCCGCATTTACAAGTTTCTATGAATTCAAAATTTCACACCATTATGTGAATTGACTATATTACATCGATTCACATAATGGTGTAAAATTTCGAATTCTTCCGTGTTGATGTGCTAGGAAAAGATTTCTTTATTTCTGGAAAGTTCTATAATTTTTATACAGTAGGAACTTTATTTTGTTTTTTGAAAAATTTTTACTCTGTAATTTTGTACGTTTTGATGTTCTATTATGTCTTCAATGTTTAATTTTTTAAATTTTCAATTACTGTATTTAGAATTTTTATTGAAAAATATAAATTACACGAATTTTTAATAACCATTTTTTAAATAAAATACAGTACTGTATAATAAAATAGCAACTGATATTTGTTTTTATATTGAGAGTATTTGTCTTTAAATGACATTGTTAAATAAATAATAATACTAAATGGGCGTTCATGATATCGATGTTTACGTAAACGTAAATTAATATGATGTAACTACGAATAAAACGAAGCTTATTTTATATCAAAAGCACTCGCTGATGAAAGACTAAAGGATAGAGATTCCATAACATGTATAATCTGTCTAGTATAAGCCCAGAATTTTTAGTACTCCGTTATATCGCGCCTTTTCTTTGTCTCCCGACAAGCGCAATATAACAAAGGGCTACTGTATTTATATTATATAAGAAATATTTCTTCAAAAATATTTCAAATTACGTAAAATTAGCAACTTTATTTAAATGCTTTAAATATTTAATAAATTTTATGTTTGTTTTAATCATTTTTTTTAAAGTTTCTGATTAAAATTTGATTAAAACAACAATACTATGTTGTTTATAAAAATTACTTTATAAACAGTATGTCGGATAATTTTTACATTACTTTAAGCTTACATATAAAAATATTAATTACATATGAATCAATTTTTACTTTTTCAGCTGTTACATATAACAGAGGGAAAGTATGGCGATCGGTCAAAATATGACTCCCCCCCAGATTTTTACACTTTTGGATTCAGGACATTTTGAAACGTCGAGAAATGCAGAAAAATTCTGGGGTATTTTCTGTATGTATGGATATTAGTGTGTATGTGTTTATGTGGTGTATGTGTGTATGGGGAACACGATTTTTTTCACCCACTTTGAAGCTTAATAACTTCTGTGCTATTGGTCAAAAACTTATGAAATTTTTCAGCTGGTTTATTTGTTAGAGAGATTGATGATATCAAATTTTGGTGGTTAAAGGTCGAGAGTTGGGGAGATAATGGGGATCGTGTGTTGTATTTCGAGTAGGGTCAGACTTAATTACGATTTTACTCGTTATTACCATTTACAATTTTTTTTTTTTTTTAATAAAACCCGTCTTTACCCTCAAAATTAAGCGTTTTTCCAATTTATAGTAATGAAAAATATAAAAAATTTTTCAATAAAATATCGAAACAGATGGCGCTACACGTACAGTTTTAAATTTTGCCGGGAAAGATAAGCAACTCGTTGCTGGATTTTTTACATTAAATAAATCTCGTATATGTTGTATTCTAAATTAATTCTAATATCTGGAAGTTCTTCAAACAACATTTCGATTGGTCTTTTTTACCTCTTATTTTATTATTGTTAGTTGTAAATTTTAATTATTTTTGATTATTTTCATTTTTAATATTATAATAACATAATTATTATAAGTAAATAAATTATTTGAATTTTATAAGTATCTTGTAAAACAAGCTCCTTGTATTCCAAGATTCGAATTTCTAATTACAGTAGTTCGAAGTATCGAACGTAAATTCGAAATTCTCCAGCGTTTCGTTCGAATGTACAGTACAGTAAGTTTCACATTAAGTAAGTTGTCTTTTCTAATTTATTTAGTAAGGAATTTGTTTTATATTTTTAAAAAGTTTAAAAATAATTATCCATTTGATGAACATTGAATGTATTCATCGTGATTCAGTAATTTTTATCGAAGAATAAAATGGGAACAGGCACAAAAAAATTTCTACTTTAAATAAACAATTCAATTTTATCTCGAAATATGCTTTCTGATAATATCAATTTCTGCTTCTCTGAGATATACGGTAAACCCTCGTTATTTCGATATTGGATAATTAGAAGTCAAGTCTAGTCCCCAGCCAAGAGAATAGATTTTGCATACATCTTAGTTCGAATCATTCGAAACACGCTTACAATGTAATTCGAAGTTATTATCTGGTCCGGTAATCCTCAAAAATATCATTTAATTCGAAATCTCCCGTAATGTTAGGTATTTACAAGGAAAGTTTCTACGCCGAGGTGGAATTTTTGGTTTTGGTTTTAGCAATTATATACATTGTTGTATAAAAATAATTATCTGTACAATTACTCAAGCTGAACAGTTCGCCATTCTGCAAGCACTTAAATATGTTAACAACTCTAAGATCAGGAATCGACATATTAGGATCTGTTCTGATAGCCAAGTTGCTATCAGGAGAATAGTCAACAATCTTGGCTCTCTCTCTCTTCTTATTCGGGAAGAAATTCTCTGCTCACAAAACAGCGTGGCTTTCTCATGGATCAGGGGCCATACAGGGGTGGAAGGAAACTCTTTGGCGGACTTCCTCGCAAAGCAAGCTGCTGCTTCCTCTGCCACCCCCACCTACTGGAAAGCCTCAGACATCTCTATTAAAACCACGATTTACAGTATTGCCATCCAGTTGTGGCAACGCGAGTGGGAAGACGGAGACTCCGGAAGAGCGACTTACCAATACCTTCCAAACATCTCATCCAGACTTCAAAACAAGAACTTCTGCGCCAACTTCCATAACACACAGCTCCTGACAGATCATGGAAATTTCCGGCAATACCTACATCGACTTGGACTTAGGGAACATCCCTATTGTGACTGTAATGACATCTCCTTACAGAATGCCACTCACTTGATCTTTGACTGCACCAAACACGACAATCACCGGATTAATCTGGAAAGAGTAACGCTAAAAAAGGGCTTCAATTGGCCTTGTCCATCACAAGCTCTCGTGGAAGATCCGGATATTTTTGCAGCCCTAGAAAAATTCATCCGCGCTACCGGCGCACTGGACCCTACCTTTAACTAGTTCGTCCTACTGTTATTGGACCTTTTGTATGTTTATTACTGTATTAATGTTTGTATGTTTATTACTGTATTAATGCACCCATTACGCCTTACTTAGTTTTTTCCTTGTCATCCTTTTTTTCAACTTGTAACTTATGTATTCATTGTATATATTTTGTATATTATCTTTTGTTTGGTTAATAAATGCGATGCAGGCGCTCATGAGTCTTCCTACTTCACCATCTATCCTATCTTACTTTTTCTTCACCTCCCGCCTTCCTCAACTCTTCTCATCTTTCCTATCCCCCTTTCACACCCAGGCAATACCTATGAGTAGTCCTGGGTCTTCATCTTCTTTGTGCTACTGCTACTGTATAAAAATAACTAGATCACCACGCCAAAATATTATCCATTAAAACAAGAAATAACTATTGTCTATCGGCGTTAAACAGTTTTTATTATAAAGCAAGCATTTTCGACATTTCATCAATGTCATCTTCAGGCGAATAACGTAACTTTCGAACATTGTGATAAATTTTTAAAAAATAAAACATTAATATTTGAACATCGAATACAAATTTTTAAATGCAAAGTTAAATATTCAAAATGGAAATCATATTTTCTAAGTTAAATTTAAACTAACATAAGCACGAGAACGGCATGTGCATAGAGATAAATTAGTATGAAATAACAATAAAATTAAATACAAACATGAGATAAACATTTACATGCCGTTAGTAAATTAACAATTACGGCAAATAGGTAATACCAGACTTTACTCTGGTAATACCATGGCGACATAAACATTAAACGCCCAAATTTTTAAAAAGTGATACCCAAATTCTTGGGATATCTAATGTTGATTTATTACAGGGTTCCAATCTTTCAAAAAATAATGCCTCCAGATAAAAATAACTTTTTTGTCAACACATTACATTAGCAGCAAAGTCTCATTCCATTTCGCGCACAATTTCTTTCCACCACACTCCTAGAAAGTTCTATAGCGCACTTGTTACGGATATCGATCTGGTACGATGGATTTGTAATTTTATTGTCGTGGCCCAATGTAAAAATATTTGCATCGCTATCCGGAAGCGCTATCCAGTTGTACGGGAACCAAATAAACCCGATTATTCTATTGTGGAAACTACATCTTTGTCGTTGCAAAAGAGCTTGCACAAGGTTATTTGCGGTTTAGTCGGAAGAATAAGCCCGTATTTCTTAAAATTTTGGTGACACGTAATGAAATGGGCTTTAGATATAGAATGGAAGGAGTTGTAAATGTAAGCTTCTCTTTTTCTGCAATCAACGCTGTAGGCAAGAGCGACATTCGTACCCGATTATTGATATCTTTAAATTTTGCATGCGTATATCTCGCGTTGCGGGTTGCTTTTGCTATAATCTGTAATTCCTTACGTATTAAGTTTGTGAGAGGGTGGAAGCGGATAAGCCCTTCGGATAAGTGCAGCAATGAGTTTATCGGCAATGGTTTCGATAAACTCATGATTTACCTTTAAAGTAAAATTTTTATATATAATTTCGGTATTTTGTATCTCGCAAATCTGGTTTTTAATGCGAATAAATTCATACAGACCTTTCTTGTCGGTTTCTTTTCGAAGCGAAAACGAATTAGTCTGCAATATATGGTAGAACTTGGTCTAAGATTTTGCTATGAAATTACTTTTTTTCTCAAGCAAAAGTTTGTATATGTACCAAAGACGTCGTAATTATATTAGCATCTTCGAAATTTTCTTCCGAAGTTCTTTTGTATTAACTCTGTCCTTTACTGCCATCCAAACCCCACTTGTAAACGTTGGTAATATTCTTCAAATTACATTTATCTTCTAGAAAAAACTATTTAATAAATCTGTTAGAGTGATAAAAAATGTTCTGTCGTAAGGTCCACTAAAGCTTAAAGTTTAATATCAGTTTTACCGTCTGTAATAGTAGTATCAGCATCTGACGTATAACAGGCTTTCTTTGCTTTCTTAATGCTGTGGTAGGCTGAATAAATATTAACACCTTTTTCTATAGCACTTTGTCGTAACATTATATATTGCGATTTAGTTAACTTCACAGAGGTAATTAAAGCCCGAAAAAGCTTCAGGAGAATATACATTGTGTTCTACCATGGTCAATTATATGCTTTTTTCAATCTCTTCGCTAGTTTTGGAGATTGCATAATACTTTTTACTATGTTAGCTGCGTCTATTTTCACAGACAATCTTGTTTTACATCAGCAGCATAAGTAAATTCATTCAAGTTTCGATCATCAATAATTTCTTAAACTTTTTTCATTTTTACTCTCGTTTTGGTCCAGTTTTCGAAAATTCCTTTTTGGGACGTCCCATTGTTTGCACTAGTTTGTGGCAAATCGACATTTTCGATAATTATCTGATCATTGAGCCATAAATGATTTTTCGTTGAAAAATGTTTGACATTTCCATCACATCTCTTCCATCTTTGACTTAGACCAATGGAAAAAGAAGAAATGATTCGACGCAACTCATTTTTCATAACTTGAGTAGGATTTTGGTAAATTAAACTTTTCTTTAATGTAGTCTACGATAATATTTTGTAATTCTGATGACCCGCTTATTATTTAATCTTTTTCTCTTAGTTTTTCAAAAAGTTCCCTCCTGCTAACTACGAGCCAAAGCCCTGTGAAACAAAAAATGGTTATACATCAAAATCCGCACGTTTACGCAAACATCTCTTTCTGTTAGATATAATTATGAAACCTTCAAAAATCCGGACAAAATGAAATTAAAATGTAGAAAGACAGAAAAAAAAGATGCAGAAGTTTTAAAGTTCTACCTATTTAAAATAAAGTGTAAAAATCCTTGGGTTTGCAATTATTTTATATAACTTTCACCATTGACTATTATTAATAAAATATACATATTAAAATACACACCTTCGTGATTACTATTCATCTTAATATTTGATAAAATTTGATAATAAATTTTGATAAAAACACTCAAAACAGCCGGTGAAACAACTATTCAAAACAAGTTCGAACACGACACTAACATTATGCATCCAACGAGATACAAAATTGATGCTTTTCTTTTGTTGGTTAAAGATAAATATATTTTATCGACCACTGTCTACAGTGGTTATACTGATAAATCTTAGCTTCTAAATTTATAATATTAATTATAATTTTACTATTATTTTAGTATTAGTAGTAAAATATAAAATTTTATTATAATTTTTATAATTTCTTAGATACATCTTTTTGATTTAAAATAATTCCAAACTTTATCAATACTAACAATCAATTGTGAAATTTCATTAATATTGACAGGAAAAAAATAAATTCAGTAACAGAACGCAAAGAGAGACGAAAAGAAATAAATAGAGAAAGAGAAAGGGACAGACGAAAAAATGAAACAAAAGAACAAAGAGAAAGAAGACTTAAAACCAACAGGGAAAGACAACAAATAAGAAGAATGTCGGAAACAGCAGAACAGCAAGATAGGAGACGTAGGAAAAATAGGGAGAGAGCACGAGTCAAACGATTGCAGGAAATAGAAGAGGGCGAGATACCACAGACTAATAGATCAGGAAGAGAAAATACACGAAACACACAGGAGCAGAGTGAAGGATCAAAGACTAATAGACTAGAAAGAGGAGATAGAATTATGCGGGAATACATACCAGCATAATTTGTATTATATAAATATCAATATAATTTTAATTTTTGAAGCTTCAATCTTCTCAGTTAAATATTAATGCAATATACGGCACGTAGAATTTATTAAGTTTAAATTTTAAAAGGAATATGTGGAAGATACTCCAAACTAAAATTGTATAGTTTTATCTTACATGTAATCGATTAATTTACAAGTATTTTTATATCGCTGTAGAAGTTTCTAATATATAATTATTAGCATTTTGGATGTGTGCAACTAGAGGGGAAAAAAACAATATTTCGAAAAGTATTTTATTGGCAAGTTGTTGAGAAAAAACATAAACAGTCAAAATTATTTACGTTTCGTGAAGAATTTTGTCACGATAAAATTTCTTGTCATGGCAGGAAGATTGAAAACTTAGAAGTTAGTTCATTATAAAAATAGACTTTTCAAAAATTAAAATACTTAATAATTTTATATTTCTTTAAAAAATTAATTATAACTGGAATATAGAAATTTCAGTTACCGAAATTGCTGTTCTTAAATTGATTTATTTAAAACATTTTATGAAAATTTTAATTTGTTAGCAATTTCATAATAAAGTTAAACTTGTTTTAGACAGATTAAAGTTTATTTCTGTTTTTTTTTTTTTTTTTTAAATAAGATTAATATTTGGAGTCAAACCTGTGAAAAACGGCCACTGACGCACTGACAAAAACATTTTAAAATGGACGTTGTTCGGAGGTTATTTCGTATGAATTTTCGTTTAAAAGTTTCTGAAAAAATTGTCTCCGTTTAGAGTGACCTTTATTAATAGATGGCCATTATTGGAGGTTTGACTATATAATAATTATTTTTTGTCACAAAATTGATTAATTTATATCATACCAGAAAGTGAAAGATAGCTTTTTGTTTCTCAATAATCCAATCTTTAATCCCCTGACATTTTAAATTGATTGAAAATAGAAAATGGAAAATATTGAAAAGCTTGAACATTTCCATTTTCAAGAAAAATCGCATTAAAGTGGACATATAAAGCAAACTATTTGTTAATTTTCTTATATTAAATTAATGAAATGGTGTTAAAAATTTACTTATCTCGATTTACTTTTATTGAAGTGTTTATTTAATTAATTAAATTAGCTTTTCTTATGAAATTAAATTAGAAACTCATTCAGTGTTTTATATTTAATTAATTAAGTAATCTAATAAATTAGCAAATTAATTTTACTTATTTGTGGCTTATCTTAAATAATAATGTCTCTATTCTTTATAAATAAAATTACAACAACTTAGAAATTAAGTATTTACAAAAAAATAGTGAAAGAGAAAATCAAAAAGTTGAATTAAACAGATGATCAATCTGAGATGTAAGAAAGGGAGATTAATGATCGTTCCCTGAAGTGTAATGATCAATCTGAGAATAGAACTAATTAGCCTAATAACCTAATGCTCATTATTATACTAAATTAATCAGAAAATCATCGATTTGTTAATATAACTGCTGACGCTATAAAATAGACAAAAGTTTATTTGCTAAATTATAAAATAAATAAAATACGAATAAAGCTATAAAAACGTTTAAATTTTTTAAGAAAGGAAAATTATTTTGATCAATTATTCTAATTAATTAATTTGTTTTTATATAATATATTAAAGTATTTTTCAAGTTCATAATCAAAGAAATAATATCTTAAATGCTTAAAATTACAGAAAGAGTTTACAATCACCAAATGTTTTAAATATTTAATTACTGCAAACTGCTTAGCCAAAACTACATATTTTCTTCTACATTTTACAATATTAAATTAGACTACTTCATATTTAGAATCTTGCTAATTTCGATGATATTTGACATGGACTAAGTAATGAAATAATATCATTTGGATTCAACTATCTTGTTCTATTTGGAGTTTTAAATTAATAGGATGAATTATGCATGATATAAAAATTTTATTAACTACATAAATATTAATTTTGCTAAAATATGTTAAGAAATTCAAACTAATTCGTAGTTTCAAATTTGTATGTTTCGATTGCTGTTTCAAGACCAGCAATCGAAACTAATAAGTAGCAATAAATTTATATAAAAAACTGCATATATCTTAATAATTGTAAATAAAACTTATGTATCTAGGATGTTTCACAGTACGTGTAAAGTTTATACAATGAATTCTAAGTGTAGTTAAATCTAAAAAACTGAATTAAATCATTCACTTTATCAAGAGTTCATTGTACGCATAAAGAATAATAAAGATCAACAAATTGTTCATTACATCGGCTGGTTACTGTATCAAGAACTAAACGTATTTTAAATGAAAACTACCATATAAATACATTAGAAACTTGATTATCTGGAACTCCGTATTATCTGAAACTGTTTTCAAAAACAAATAAACAACTAGAAAGTGTAGCGTTATATCAATACATTCCACACAATATACAGAGACCAAGCGCTCCATCCTGATGGAAATAACTAATTTATCTGTCGAAATTGGCAAAATACGGCAGTGAAATTTGAGGCTGACAAAGATTTTGGAATTAATGATCTACGATCTAATAAAAGAGAACAAACGGAGAATGAGCAACGAAAATATAGAGAAAATATCAAAAATTACTATGATTATGAACGTTCAGAATCAACAGAAAGTATTAAAGTGAAATCATTTGTTTATCTAAAATAATAATTAAGAAAAATCCGTATTGAGTTAACTTAAAATTAAGGTAAATTGTTATAACAAATTGCCAAATAATATAATTTACGAAACCGATTAAGGATTGACGAAATCAGCCTATATTGGAAATGTGAAACTATTGTATTTCATCACAGAAACGATGAAAACTCTAAGCGAAGGGATGAGATAACACCATCTGTATCGAGAAAACTGATTGATTTTGAGAAGAACATCATCTCAAAAACAATCTGGGAACCTATAATGGTTTGTGGTGTACGTTGGTGGCTCGTCTGGCTTGGGCCGTGTGCATAGTAGAGCCAAGTCGACGTGTCTCGCAAACCGTTTTGACAGCAAAGAAAGGTGTGTGTATTAGTTACGCGGAAGATGGCGTCATAAAATGTTGTTGATATGTATTTAGAAAATAGTTCTGTGTACTACATAATACTAATGGAAGGTTATGAACAACAATTGAATATTGTCAAAATACAGGACGTAGTTTTATTTTGTTGGAATGAGACAAAAACAATTCCATCTGAACAAGAAAAACAATTAGAAAAACATTTAAAATTTTTATATGTAAAAATCGAATATAAAACTACAACTGGAATTAAAATCAAAGTTACTACATATATTACTGTACTTAACTCACATGTATTATCATTTTAAATTAAAATAAAAAATTTTCTTATGCACTAACGTAAGGTTTCCACTTCATTCGACACTTCATCTCACCGTTTGTCTAAAATAAAAATGTAGTAGCATTAGCAAATTTTTTAGCTTTTAAAACTACACGAGCAAACTCGACTGCCGCCCTCATTCTGAAAACCTGCCTCCTCCCTCACAGATCAAGTAGTGATTCTGAACTCTTCCTGAGATTTCATTCTTGTAGTCGTCACTACCCAAAAATTTTTTGGTGCTTTCAATTGTATTTGCATCTAATGACATTAAATATTTTTTTTCAAATTTTAAAAACTTTTTAGGAACTTTAATAATATTTTTTCTATCTTTATCAAACTATCAAAAGATAAACTAAAAATTCGTATACTATTTATTAATATTTAACATCGATTTTGGTTGAGTAGAGAACTGAACTAAAAACTAGTACTGTAATAAATAACTAGTACTGAACAACTATACATTCGAACATCATTTTGGCGCTTTGGACAAATGTCAACCAGGACCCAGATAAAAAAAAGTGCAATGTCACGTCTTTAGTATAAGTTTTGACTCGGTGGGAAGGAAGCTTGTAAACTTTTATTGGATACTCAAACTGTGTTTTTTATATTTATTAAAACGATCTATTTTAGGTAGAAATCCAATTTCTCAAATTTTATATTTCTGAAAGTGGTTTCAATCCGTCGAATTCAATGAATATTTTGAAATCAGATTATTATTATTTTTTTCAGTTAAATAAATAATGCATTTAAATGTTTAGGAATGTTTAACGATGAAAAACAGATTAGGTGTTATAAAATATTGCTAATCTATATATATAATCGAGACGAGTTGATAATAATAATAATAATAATAATCAGTGCAAAGCCCAAACGGTTAGGAGTTGAAAGTTGAAATTTGGTACACAGTTAGGGTACGTCACGAGAACACACACTAAGAAGGGATTTTTCGAAATTCCTCCCCACGGGGGAGAGGGACAGGATTAAGTCTTAACACTTCCATCAACAATGGAAGTGTTAAGTAACAATGGAAGTGTCAACAATGGAAGTGTTACGTAACAATGGAGAACAAGAAAAAGCGACGTGCAAGATTTACCAGCGCTGGAGAAAAAAAAAGAAAGAAAGAAAAACTAATATGTTAGAACATATTCAATTTTCAAATTTAAACACATTAGTTCGGTTTTTCTCGACCCTTCTTTTTTAGAACATTCGATGAAAATCGAACAATATTAGAACATTCGATTTTGAAATTCGACCTTTCTTTAGAAATATTTAGTTTGTTGATGAAATTACTTTTTTTTGTGACTATAACGTAATAATCTTAATCTTCGCTATCGTTACTTTTGCCCGAGCAACGCCGTGCCTACCTGCTAGTTTTAATAATAAAGGCACAATTATTTATTGAGACATCGTCACAATGACAGGCTACAATTTTTAATTTATTTAATTTAAAATATATGCTCTCTATTTCAAATTACTAGTGGCTTTTTCCTGTACATCATACTTTTCCTTTAACAATAGAGTCGTGTCGGTCACTTATCTAACACTTTTCAGGGAAAAATGTTTGAATTGAAATAACATGACTTTCGGTGGAAAACAGACGTTCTCGTATAGTTAATCGGAGCCTCCTGTCCCGAAGATTTCCATATCTGATCTCGTCTTTTATCTATCTAACACTGTTCTAGAGAATAAGGAAAGACAAAGACGGGCGAACGGACAAAGGACAGTGGGAAATTTTGGGTCTACAGTTTATTCAAATTGCAGCCCAATGACATAAATAGAAGAAAATCATAATTGCTAATTAACAAACAGTATTGTATTCTAATACATTGCTTTTAGTTAGAGTTAACTTAAATTAGTAATTGAGAAAATAGGTCTAAATGAATTTACGAACTTATTTGTTGAAAATGTAATACATTTATATTTTCTGACAAAAAATTGAATAAATAAGTAGAAAAAGAATGTCTTTGAGTTGGATTAGATTGAATGAAGCGAATAGATTTACATTATTCTATAACAAATGTAGAATAACATGAAATCATGCAAAGACAATTTCTTTTAGAATGATTGCTGTAGTTTGGCCTTATAAATATTTTATAATTTAACAATATAATATTTAAATAAACAAAATGATGGGTATGAGATATTGCAAGATATAGGAAATTACTTTGATTGTCGTAAAAATTTAAATTAAGACATTTAAAAAGTACAAAAGATAATAGGTTTATTAATTCAAAAGACTAAAGATGTCGTGAAAAATAAACGCTAATTTGATTTTAAAAAAAGTTTTCCTAATGATAATTTTAAACTTTAATGTAGAAAGAAATTAGCATTTTATACTATCTTCTACTATAATTTTAATTTTAAAATCTTTGTTATTTAGTTTTATCATTATTTACATTAGAATTTATTCCAAGATTAATTGATTTTCTAATTTTGTTTTAATTTTATTTATGAAAATAATATATTAAACTTTTAAATGATTACGAACCAATTATGAAAATTAATCTATTTATAAATAATTTAAGAAAAGTAGAATCAATTAAATATGGATTAGAAACATCTGTTACTATTAATTTTAGAATAACTTTCATTTACATTCAAAACTAAATACGATATCTTACAATGTGGCCAATACGTCAAAAGTGAAAACAAAAAACAGTTCACTTGATTCTTTTCACAATTTTTCATGAAATTCTTCAGAAACAATGTATAATAAAATAGTAGCAATAGTCATTTTTTGGATACTTTAAGATGAATAAGAGTAATATATTTATAACTATAAATTAAAAAAAGTTTTTTTTTGTTGAAAGTAAATGTAATTGTTATATTTAACTTTCTTATAAAAGCAAAACTAATAATAATACTCAAATATCACGTTACTGCAACTGTACACTTAATAGAAATTTAAGATGTAAATATTAATTATTTTTAAAATTTAATAATGTCCCAAGTGAGTATATTATATACTTCTAAAGACATATTCATGTTGTTTTAAAAATGTTGGAAAATTTATTAAGCCAGATAATATAAAATAATCTTATAAAGTGTAAATCCATGTGAAAAAGCTGTTTTATCGAGAATTTGACTAACAATATTGAATTATAGCTTCTAAATAATTCCAGTTTCATGCTATTATAATAAATCATGTGAAAGAAATAACAAGTTTCTATTTATTTTTTTAAAAAAAACAGTTGTTCTATTTTACTATGAAATTTTTATGCAAATAAAATATTGAAAAAATTCTCAAAATATTTAAGAAATATTCCTTATTCTTTATTATATCCAAATGATATTTGCCATTCTTTAAATTTAATTATAATATTTATTATAAAGTTGATGTATTTAAAATATATACTTCGAATAGATCAACTCACTAATGAAAATTGTATTAGACTAATATAAAGACAATTGTTTTTCATGTTGATTGATAAAATTTCGAAATATTTATTTTATTAAAATGAATAAGATTTTAAATAACATTTAAATTACTCTTTATCAAAAACAAAAAAATTATTAGACTATTTTTTTAAATGTTATAATGTTTTATAGTTTTATAGTGTGTTATTATTATATTTGTTATATATATATACATTATTATTATTTATTATAATGTTATATTGTTATATATATTATAACATTTCATAGAATAACATTACAAAGTATAATAGCGGATAGGCTTTTATACGAATTACATAGCCTAAATTAAAACAAAATGTTCAAGCGTATACAACAATATTCTAAGATAAAAATATCACTAATAAGCGAAATATTTTCTAACTACAATATATCCAATATATCTATTGTGCATATTTTTATAAATTCGCAGTTATTTCTACAAATGCATTTCTGGAGCTCTGTTCTGTTTCTAGAAGATAACTGATGATTTTAATTTTATTTCTTAATGAATGAATCCCTTTCAAATTCTATCGAAGTTAGGCCATAAAAATCTTTCTGGTCATAATTATTCGCCGAAGTGTTTTTATCTTGAAGAAAATCGTTTATCAGTATATAGCTGTACGTTATCGTTCACGAATACGAAATCATTAGAGTTAGACCGATAGCACGTTGGAAACACCTTAACTCGATGTGAATTTAGAATTTGCAGACAATCTTGTTCGGCCATAACGCTCTTCATATTTTAAATGCCTCCTCACGTTATCATAACAATACTTCCATACAAATCTTCTTTGATGTGAAGACGAATACAATAAGCGCTTTTCTCAGAAGTAGTTTGATTAAATTTACTGCATAAACTGAAACTTGATTCATTCATAAATATAAGTTTATTCTCTTATTTTAATGTCAAGTGATAATGTTTTTTGACTTCAATGCATTCGCGATGTTCTTGACTTCAATGGATTCTTTTCATCTTTATGTAAAAGGAATACAGACTATTGGATATCTTACATTCAGCCCACTGTCTTTAAGCCTCCTATATACAGTTTATCTTCAAATCATTGTTCTTGTCGTTGCCGAAAACTTGATAGACAGCTATAATACTTTGCGGTCATCTCCTTGTGACAAGGAGCAGTTAATGTCTAGTAACAGTGTTCATGAATAGTTGGGAATCTTGGAAGACCTGTTCTGATTTCCAATTTAAGTTTCGAATCGCCTAAAATCGTTTCCAAAAAATCTTGAAAACGTAAATCAAGAAACATTTCCCAAAAATTTCGAAGTTTCAATTTATAATTGTCTTGTTTAATTTGCATATAATGAACGAAATAATGCGGTTTCACATATATGCATATATTTATATATTTAAAAAAAATCTAATTTGCCTAGTGATACTTATATTTTGGACATGAATAAACTTTTAGAGTTCGTAAACAATCTTCATTACTCGAAAAATAATTAAAGTATGTCTAATAATTATCATACGATTTCTTAATTTGCTAACTAAATTTGAAATTTCACAATGTCGAAAAATAATTAACAACACCTGACATTTATAGTCGAAGAATGGCGTTAAATGTAACGAGAAATTTACAGAATGAGATCATTAATACTTTCAAATCAATTTATGATGAAATATTTAATTTCATAGCTGATTACGTATAATAAACAACAGACAAATGAACTGTATATGACTTAAAATGTACTAAACTTCACTATCAGAAGTATAAATTTACATATTTTAATAATGAATGTGAAGATTGGCATTAATTTCTCTAGGCAAAGGAGAACATGAGAATCGTTTTCATTAGATAGTCATATTATAGTTATTGCGATAATTATGTAACTTTTAGCACCTTAGTGTCTGGAACATTAATTATATGGCTGTTATTATTTTGTTACGGCCTAATATATCTGATACTTTTAGATACGCGATAAAAGCAGTAACATAGAAAATATCATAATTAGAAATAATTGATTAAATTTAATAATAATAATATTTTTATATATTGTTTTTATGATGTTTTATCCAATTACAAGGTTTGAAAATGGAATTTTATATATTTATTTATATTAATCTTTACGTTTTATTAACGTAATGATGCTATTACAGTACGAAAGTTTCGGTAGAGAAAATGAAGTGCTTTATTGTAGAATTAATATTGCATCGTTATAATAACGATGATAACCGTAATAAAAGTAATAACTTGTTGCAATACTCGTAAAATAAAAATTTTTATTAGTTAGAGAAGTTTTCTAACAATTATTATGTTTAAGGTTGGTGATTAAAATTATTAATCTAATATTTAAAAAATAGCTAATTATATTTGCTAAAATCGTCGCTTTTTTAGTTTCATTTCATGAAAAATTATTAATAGTTATATATAAAAACAATAAAATATACTTTAGAGATTTGACATTGAATTAAATTTTAAAAAATTCATAAAATTATATATACTTTTTTGAAATTTCACATATACAATTTTATATAATTTATATATAAAAATATAAATTTTAAGTAATTATACCTGAATTTGTTTATTAATCAATCTGTAAGGATTTTGTCATATACAATAGAGAAATTTTCTAATAATTTCAAATAAAAACAATAAATAAATAAAGTAAATTGTTTTTTCAATCAAGTAATTACTTTAATAATAATAATAACAATAATAAACAATGAATTTAACATACCAGTTCAACAAAATGTTTGCTGGTTGTTTTTTTTTTTTGGTAAGAATCTTTAAATCAAGGTTTTTATTCGCGTTGTTCGAAGTTATTTTTATAAACCGTAAAGAATATATTGAATGCTGAAAATTTCCGATATGTCATAGTTCTAACATTACATTTTAAAATTCAAAATTTCTCCAAACTTATAAAGTGGATGCGAACAAATGCAGTAACATAAATAAAAGATGTTTTAAAGGATGTAATAAAAAATACTTTTATTGATTTTAACGTTCGAATTCTTTGCCAATGTTTTTCAAATGATAGAAAAATATTAACATTTTATCTTAATATATTTCGATCATAAAATATGATTTATATCAGATACACTTTTTTAGTTGAAACATGAGATGATGGATTTTATTTTTTATAGCTTATATTATGAGTTTTCCAATAAAGTTAATTTTTGGCAAAATTCACATAAAAAATTAAGTAGAAATAATAAATATATTTGTTTAAATATGGATGTACAGTACATAACTTAATTATTTTGGTATAATTATTTAAGTCAATATACAATAATGTTTATATTATAAAAGTAAAGGTTATTTTATATAATATAAATTTTCAAATTCTAACCTACAATATATTTATAATAATGTTTAGAAATCCTTAAACCTTTATGTCTTAACAATAATATTGTATATAAATTTTATGAACTTATATGCTTTTCTCTAAAATTTTATTTCAAACAAATGTTAGGTTTTAGAATCCTCGATTTTTATTGGTAAAACAAATTTAAACACGAATTATTCGAATTTTGCACATAGAAATCATATTTAAGATATTTATTTATTTATTTGAAGGAACATCAAATAAATAAACATTTCGATCGTAATAAGAGTGAATGGTTAATCAAAACGTCACTTTAAAAAAGCGATTTTAATCGTAATATTCTCTATTATTTTCAAAAAAGGAAGAAGTAAATTATTTCTTATTATGGGTTGAGAAAATTAAATAAATAAACCCTTTCTATAATTAAAAAAACAAAAAATAATTAAAATTATCATCAGTTTTATCAATTTTTAATGCATCAACATGTAATAATTTGAAACATTTTTATAATTTTTTAATATTATTAAAGAGATGTTGAAATAAATATAAACTTTTGAATAATATATTAAATTTATACTTTTAAATGATATTGAAGATATGCTATTTAAAACAAAAATATATAAACTTTAAATTTAATTAAACTTTCAATATGAGTACAAGAAAAAAATATTTGATATTGGTCTATTATATTGAATACTTAGAATAGAGTGTTATATACACAGATATAAATGAAAATACCTGCATTACAATCTTTCGCAATATTTTTTTTTCGTATAAGTTAAAATTTATACTTTATATAAATTCCTATAAAATTTATATTTGTAATATTTTATATGCTGTAAAATTTTAGGTTTAAATATCAATAAATGGAGAGATTCAAACTAAATTCGTACAACTAGCCCAAAGGGCCGTCGAGATTTTTCATGGGCCCGGAGAAAACTTGAAAGCCCATAGCAATTCCAAACCCTATAAAATTAATGTTATTTTTACTAAAGGAAAATAAAATCTTTAAGATTGATTTTTGTTAATAAAGAAACGTTCTATTTATTTTATTTCTTCAAAAAACAAAAGGCTAAAAGGGCCCGGATTTACCCTCCTGTTCCATACAAGCTCTGGACGAAGTTATATAAATTTGAAGGTATTAAAATGTTCTTGCAAATATGCATTTTTTATAAATCTCTTTCTAATTCTTCAGGAAATATATTTTATTCGTGCTTATACAATCTTTCTACATCTATACTTCACCTATACATAAATAAAATAGATATAATACGTACGTACGTATATTCTTAACTGAGAATTGTTTACTATAAAGCCTACGTTCTTAAATTTGTATCAATTTGAATTAAAATAATTTCCTTTTAAGTTCTTGCAGTTTATATCATTTATTTTAACGCTAAATGTGATAAATTATTTAAATTAATTATTATTAGTATATATTAAACTATCATTATTTAATAAATAGTCCTAGCAAAATAACATTGAATAAGAAATATTTTTATTTATAATTCGTTAACTTTAAAATTTATATAAGTGTACAATGATTATTGTTATTAAAAATAAATTCTAGTTACTTAGTATCAAACTCATCTAGACATTACTTATAATTTTAATGAGGAAAAATGTATACTATTTGTATTTTGATGTACTGAATTATATAAATGTGACATTTGATAATTCACTTGAGAAAATTCTTAATGATATTGTAAATTATGATCATATGACAGGCTATTTATCATAATTAGTATTCTTGTCATCGTTTCAATTGATGTATTACGAAAAATCTTCGTTACAAATCAAACCATATCCTGCTGGCCGACAAACAACTCAGACAATTGCTTTGTTTCAGCTATTACGAAGAGGGAAGGAAAGCACTAGGATTAGGAGAATTGCCATCAGGGGGAAGTAAAGCTGAACTTTATCCATAAATCACTATGCGGCAATTACGGTATGTCGTGAAGGAACTAATCAATGAGAGTCTTACCAGTTTCATTGGTTTGTCTCCTACAAAACTGTGACGTAACTATATGCTACATTTAATGTCTGTGCAAGCAAATCATAAGTTGCGTAACAGGTTGACGTGACAGATTATGACGTGTTGACATGTTAATTAGCATGTCATGTAATGTAATAGTGATTCTGTTTAGTTTTTTAGCCATGTAAGTGTTTATGGTTTAAATTAACATTGTTTAAATACAATAAACACAATAAACATCTAGTTATGCAAAATTTAAAATATTGAAATATCAAATTTCGTTCTGAGAAATAGAAATATTTTTTATGTAAAAAATTATATTTTAATTTAAAAAATTTAATGTTGTTATTAAATTTAAGTACAGTTATAATTCTTATCCTTAATTAATTCTTATTATTCCAAATTAGTGAGATTTGTACACAGTTCTTTGCTACTAGATATATGTTTATAACTACAAACTTTGATAAATTTATCTATTTTTAATACTCAAAGCAACAGTCGTAAACAAAAGAAGAAACACGTTTTATTAGAAAATAAAACAAAAATATAAACTGTTTATTACTTATATTTATAAGCCAATAAAATTATGAATATATGCAACAATAAACGCTAAAAAATTATGTATTATCGATAAATTTTTAAGTAAATGTGATAGGTTTAATAATGACTTTAAGCCAAAAACAAATGCTGTTTGTTGTATCATAATTCAAGATTAGAATTTTTATTTTATTGTCTGAAGTGCATAAGATATTACCAGACCATCTCGCATTTTTAATGCTAGTGAAATAGAGGTAATGAATTTTTTTTTTTTTTTTATATATATATATAAATCTTTTGGAAGTATCTCCTGACTAATGAATATTTCAAGAAGGAAACTGCAAGATGCGACAATGCTGAATTGCTTTGGGGAATTGAATAGAGTATTTGAACAAATTGGAGTGTGACAAATATATAGGAAGCAACATGTAACAATCACAATGGGATACTAAAAGTACAAAGAAAAGACAGCTTTCTCGCTAATAACGCTAACGTTCTGATAAAATCAGTAAAATGCAATTAAGAATTTTTAAAATTACTATTATAAATTAAATATATTAATGATTATAATTAAATATTTAATTATATTCTTTTATAACATGCTTAAATAAATTTCCTTAAAAATGTAATTACAGATAATTAAACGTGCTAAATACAATTAAAAAAAAGAAAATCATTCTAATAAAGATTAAAATTATACAAATAATATTAAAATTAATATATAAAATTTGATTCTGTTTAAATTGCTATTTGAAAATAGTTTAAAACACAAGGAACGTTTTCAATTTCAAATAAAACAAGTTTAATATTTTGCTTAACAACATTATATAATTATATAATATCCAATATGTATTTAATATTTTTTATATCATTATAAAAATAACTTAAACAAAATTTTATTTTGCAAAATAAAATTCAATTTTCTTAATCCTAGATTCTATTCTGAAAGTTAAATCGTTTTTGAAATTGCCTGTAAAATATTAAGGCAAATCAAATTCTTATTTTTAATAAGTTAAACTCAAATTACAAATTATAAAATATATAAAAATTTAAAGTTTAATTTAATTTTTAATGACTTCAATCAAGTGAATTTTATTAAATTTACTGACTACGTTTTATATCATTAAAATGTGTTACAAATTAATAATTAAATGAGTATAAGAGATGTAAATAAATTCGAATTTTCTAAATAAAAAAATAAAAATTAATTGACATCTATAAATGTTGTGAGAAATAAATTCCCAGAGATGTTATATAATTCTAATTGGATATTAGAATTGCATAACGTATGGATATTGGATTAAATGGATATTATGGAACTAACTTTTGAAAGACTTCGAAATAACATTTTAATATAAAAAATGTTAAGATATGTTTTAAAATAGATCATCAACAATACTTATAAAAATTTTCAAATATAATTCCTTGACTAAAAAAATGTAATTTAAAATTGCATTTTTAAATTTACATCACAAGGAAATGTCTATGTTTACTGACAGAAGATTATTCAAAATGCTGTTTCTAGTCTTTTATTTTAGATTTTTAAAATTTCTCTGTTTTTTATTGCATTAAATTCGATGATTTATTGTGTAATTTCTTTTCAACTTTTTCGCTTTTAATCTTGTATAAATCTTCGTTTCAACTGAAAATAAAATCTTTCATGAAAGTCATACCGAAAACAGAACTTTGTTATTTTTAATTAATATGAGGATATGTAATATATTCAGTTGAATATTAATTAATTATATATATTATTAACATTAATTTCAAACTAATAACTGAAAGTTGTTCTGCTATATTTCATTCAAATTATGATCACTTTTATGTATTCCTCCTACTTTAATGAACAGAATTAATAAGTAATACTGTTAAAAATCAATAAAGTAATGTTGATTTGTTGTTTAATGTTTTAAAAATCTAATAAAATTATTAAATAATATAGTTTAAAATATGAACTCAATAAATATATTTTTGAAAAAAAAATATAATAAATAATGAGTCAAATTAAAATTCCATAAAATTCAAGATATTTATTGAGTATTTTATATAGAAGTCATTACACTTGTAATAATATTTTCAACATTTACACAAAGAAAATTTAATCTTGATATATGGTAACTTTAATGTGTTATCCATTAGTAGACTAGGCTTAAATTTGATAACATTAAAAAAATTTCGCGATATTTGTCAATGTTATCCTCTTGTAACACAAGCAATATCATCTCTTTCGTAATGACGATCGTTGTAACTGATCCGTATCTGAAGCTATTAATCGAAACATTTCTGCTTTCATGCTTGCTTTATCGCCTGTATTTTATATTACTATTTTCCAAACAAATTAAACAAATCGTTAGTTTGTTTATTTTTAAAACCAGTAGAATAATCCATTAAGACTGAAAAATTCTTTTTACTTTCACTATCAGTAGAATATTAATAAAGAAACTGCCTTTCCCTTAGGCCTGAAATACGTGGCTTTCCTATACTTATTTTATTATTTTAAGAATTAGTATGAACTATAAATTTAATTAAAAGTTGTTAAAATTTTACAATAGAAATATGCATGTACAGTACAGTACAGTACATATAAAAAATTTAATATATTAAATATTTTATTATATACGTTCAGAAAAATTTAGCAAAGATCAAGCCTAGGCCTTAACTCACCATTTCTAGTATTCATTTTAATGTTAATTTATTTTTATTTTGAAAAAACTGAAATACAGTACATTATAATTTTTAATTTTAATATTTAAAATTATAAATCTTATTAGTTTTGTTTATTTATAAGATATCTGTAATTTATTAAAAATTAAATATTAATTGAGATTTCTTAATATGAAAAAATAACTTTTTAAAGCATTAATTTTAAATTATTTAATTAAAAATTTAATTTTCTAACTAAAACGAATTGTTGAAACGAAATATTATTTAATAAAATATAAGTTTCGAATACTGTACATACATATATATTTTTTAAATAAAATATTCAGCTTGTTTACTTTTATTAATGTCAGTGAAATAATTTCCAGAGATTTTTTTATATGTATTACATGTAAAAGAAAATGCATTTCTCTGGATTTCGAGCGCAAATATGATAAAAGCATTTTTCTAACTTATATATTGGTTTGGAGTGTAGACAGCTCTATCTGATCAAGCAGGACGGGTGAAGGGGATGAAAAGTCTTCAACGAGGCAGATACTTTTTCAGTCATAGATAAGTATGTAACATAACCGACATCCTATTTCCGATTTATACCGTTATCTAAGTTTACTTCTATGACATCGTACCTCAGAGAACTTTTTCTCGATACCATTCCATCTCCTTTACGATGCTTGTTTCCAGAGAAAATTTCGAACATGATAAAATTTTGTGCATCGTGAATCTTTTTTGAAGGATTTATGAACGGTAGAGAGATCATACTTTCTAGAAAAGGACAGTTGTAATTTTGAGCATGAAATCGAAAGTTTATTACTATCATTAAACTATCATTTATGTCTTGAAATTTTTATACTTTACGTCTTGTTTTCATTTTATTTTCATTTGTCAGAAAAAATGTAGTGATATATCATAATCAAGCGCCGAAATAAATATGAGATTCAAATATTAAAACATTTTATGAATTTTTTTTCATATTTGAAATAATTTATAATTATTTATTTCTTTAAAAAGTTTTTTATTAAAAATTCTTTTAATATTTTTTCGTATATATATCATTCTAAACATCAATCTACATTTATATATTAAATTCGATTAAGGTAAATTCTCTGAACTTAATCACATATTTTCTTTATTATGATGGATTGTCTCGCCTTGTTTTCACAAACGTATATCTAAAAATTGATAAAAATTAATCTATAAAAATAGAAAATTGAAATATTAAAATTATATCGCGTAAATAAAAGTGATGAAAGGAGTTTTAGTGAAGATTTAAGAATCTTTATCGATCTTCATTATATGGGGACATTATTAAGTGCCATCAATTCATTCCTAATTGAGAGGAAAAACAGATAGAATTGGGATATTCATAACATTAGGCTTGATTGAAATATATTGTTGAATATTTTCGTTAAAGTAGTCGTCTTCCAAAATTATAAATTACTTGCCAAAATTTATTTTTATTTTTATTTTATCCATTTTCCTCTGCCTATCTTTGTAAAAATAAAAATTTAGAAATAAAATTCAATCAATAAAAAATTTTTTACCATACTATATATTGTAATTTAACCTTTAAATAATGCATTTATATATTTTCAGTAGAAAATATTTGAAATTTATTCAATATACTGTATATAAAGTATATATTTTATTTAGAGCTGTTATAGCTTAGTATGTTTTTCTAATTTTTTAATTTAATTTTCGTATTATTTATTATTTTAAAATATTTAGATTTAATTTTTTTTATAAAATTGCTCTTATGAAAAAAGTTTATTTTTAAATTTATTCTTATCTAAAATTTGATTTTCCATAAAAAAACAAAGCAATAAATGTATTACGAATTTATTTTGATGTATTATTATTAATGGTAATGACGACGACGTCGAGACGATGATGATAATAATAATAATATTATTATTATTAATAATAATAAAGATTAACTAAAGAATACCAAAGTAGGTTAAACGCTATTCTCAGAACACAGTTAAAGCAATAAACACATATGTCGTCTCAGTATTTATTTATTCTTTTGAATTTATACATTAGACTCACACAGATCTTGAATAAATCCAAAGGAAAACAACAACACTTACTAAGCATAAACAACACAATTCTAAATCTACCGTAGAAAGATCCCTTCTGCCCTTCTGCGTAAAGATGGCGAACGTGGTCTGATTAACATAGTAAATCTTCACTACAAACAAATACAAACACTGTAAGAGTTTTTCTATCAAAAACAAGAAACATCACAGTTACATAAAGCAGTAACTCTAGCAGACTCAAATAACACTCCATTAAGCTTACACTCACATCATATGGATACGACACAACATATAAAAGGCATAGACACCGTTAAGCAATCGTGGGCTCGAAAGATGCTTCATGGTAGACATCTCTACGATTTGGCCCGGAATTTTGTTGACAAAACTGCGTCAAACAGCTGTTTAGATCGGGGATGTTTCTTTGGAGAAACGGAAGGATTCATGATTGCCATACAGGATCAGGTCATAAACACTAAAAACTACAGGAAATACATACTCAAAGATACAACACTCACAAATGACACATGCAGAAAATGTCACATTATGCCAGAAACTATACAACACATCACTTCTGGTTGCAAGCTCTTAGCACAGACAGATTATTTACATATTTACAGATATATTACACAATCAAGTAGCAAATATAATACACTAAGAGCTTGCAAACAAACACAAATTATACCACACACACACACTACAAAAAAAGCCTGGGAACATTACAATTGAATAGGAAGTCATATATCACACTATAGAAAGCACCATATTGAATACATGTCATATTGTTCGGCAATTTCTGAATACAGACACAAGCACTGACACACTTATTTAATTTTTGTCTTGTTTCGGAGCCTTGACTCTGGTCCGGCACAGTACACAGCAACCGGAGTCAACCGAGTATAACCTACTACACCCAATAATAATAATTTAATAAATAATATATAATGATACAATATAAAAATTTATTTGATTCAGAAAGGGCTATTTAATATATTATTAGTAAATAAATGAAAATACTATATCAAGTAATGACACAATATATAAAATTAGCACAAATGGATTTATATTAATGAAAGATATAAAGAAAGAATACACCATTTTTAGTATAAAGAACAAATGATTTTGTTTGTTTTTAAAAGAATACGCTTTACATTTTAATTATAATCTATATATATAATCGAGACGAGTTGATAATAATAATAATAATAATAATAATAATAATAATAATAATAATCAGCGCAGAGCCCAAACGGTTAGGAGTTGAAAGTTGAAATTTGGTACACAGTTAGGGTACGTCACGAAAACGCACACTAAGAAGGAATTTTTCGAAATTCCTCCCCACGGGGAGAGGGACAGGATTAAGTCTTAACACTTCCATCAACAATGGAAGTAAGTAACAATGGAAGTGTGAAGCAACAATGGAAGTGTTATGTAACAATGGAAATGTTAAGAGCCCAAACGGTTAGGAGTTAAAAGTTGAAATTTGGTACATAGTTACGGTACGTCACAAAAACGCACACTAAGAAGAAATTTTTTGAAATTTCTCCCCACGGGGAGAGGGACAGGATTAAGGCTTAACACTTTCATCAACAATGGAAGTGTTAAGTATCAATAGAAGTGTTAAGTAACAATGGAGAACAAGAGAAAGCGACGTGCAAGATTCACGGGCGGAAAAAAAAGTAAAAAAAAAAAATAAATAATATGTTAGAACATATTTGATTTTCAAATTTAAACAGATTGATTCGGTTTTTCTCGACTTTTCTTCTTTAGAACATTCGATGAAAATCGAACGATATAATCAGAATATGTCGGTTGTGAAAATCGAACAATATTAGAATATTCGATTTTCAAATTCGACCTTTCATTAGAAATATTTAATTTGTTGATGAAATTACTTTTTGCCCTAGCAACGCCGGGCCTATCTGCTAGTTTTAAGAATAAAAATAATAAATATAAAAAACTAATAATTTAACTGAAAATTTTTCAGTAAAGGATAAAGAATAAAATATAGTCTGATACTGATATATAAAGAAAACTGTTCTTAATAAAATTTTTATTTTATATTTTCAGTTTTTTATAATAAGCATTCCATTGTTATTTCAAGAAATTTTCAAAGATTTTCAGATATTAAGATTTTAATTTCGTAAAAAAAATTGTTATGCTGTTTACACAATCGCTTGCTAAATTATAATTAATTTATAAATTATTGAGATTAACTTTAAAAAGATTAAATTACTAATTATAATTTCGAAAAATGTTCTGTTAGTAATTCTAGAAGATAATCTTATTAAACTTTCATATAATTACGAAATCCAGACAAATTGCACTTTAGTTGAGTTTTCTGACCCGGGATTTCCCGGGACATTTGTCCTAGAAATTTAAAATTTTTCTGGTCTAAATATCGAGAAAAATAGCTCAAGACTCGAAACTTGTATACGAAAATTAAATTTACAAATCTGAAATAGAAAAGTGTCGGATTTATTATAATTTTAATTTTATAAAACGAGTATTATATCACAGAATTTGATTAAAATTTGTTACAAGTCGATAAAACTATTTACCGACTGCAGTTAATATATGTTATTTATTATCTTAAAAATCAATTTATGATTTTTTAAAATTTAATAGACATACCCACAGAACGTCTTCTTGTTTAATAGAGACATTGCATCTCTGAATACAACGTTTTTCACAAAGAAATCTACTTTTACAGCAATACAACAGTATTAATAAACCAATGTGTAGAAAAAACCCGAGTTACATTCCAAAATACCGGTCGTAGAACGTCAGAATCACATGCAGACATTTTGAAAAACGCGCTGAATATCAACAAACAAGGATTTGCTGATGCTAGGAGATATATCACAGCGACTTACCATTGTCCCATAGAACAGAAAGCTTAAACATACAATACTTTAAGACATCATTAACAACAGTCAATCAATTCTACAATTTACGGTGATATCAGAGAATTTTTTAAAAAATATGTATAGCAATTCATTCTCTTTTTTGTTGTAAATTTTTGTCTACATTTTTTCTAATATTCTCTTTATTACTATTTACCGTGCTGTTTATGCTACGGTAAATTTAAATTATGGTGGTAAATTTTAATTTGTTACTTAGAAAATTTTTATTTACTTATTATCATTTTAGTGTTTCAGTTACGTTTAAGGAAATTCTAGGGTTTTAGACTGAGTTTCAACGTATTAACATATTTCTTGTTGAAAATAATAGTGAATTACGCTCCGGATAAAGCGTATTTGTTGAACATCTGGTTATTAGGAACGGATTACTAACATCCCTAAAGGGGGAATACCATTTTATGATTAATATGATTTTAAACCAAGTACGATGAAACCTATACAAGCAATAGATACGTTTATTATACTTTCCTCTTCCTAGTTAATTCATTTAACAAATCTTTAAGCAGTTTATTAGTAAACTTTTTGTTTGCATTTGATATATGCTCATTTCCACGCAGTTCTTGTTATATTTAATTAATAAAAAATTATTATATTTTTTATTTTTTGTTTACTTTAATTTATATTTAAATTTCTATTTTCCAAGTACTAATTCAACATAAAATTTGTTTTCATATATTTTTTTATTTTAATTAAAAAACTTGTATTTAATTAATTGCATAAATATATTAAAATGGCAATAAAATGTGTTTAAATATAGCTATAAAATAATTTTGATGATTGAAATTATGTAATCCTGAGAATTTCAGCACTTGAAAAAAACCACATATATTAATATAATCTCAAGTCCCTGAAAGAGATAAATAGTCGAGACTAATAAATGCAATCTATAGTGCATTTGTAAGTAGAAACTGTAAGTAAATCAAGATACACAAAATTTCTGCTTAAAAATCTGTAATAAATTGTATTTGAAAATTTTTTAAAGTGAATATTTCAATGTAGATGAAACATCTACATTTAAATTCATATATATTTAAACATTTTATAAAATTCTACACTTGACTGGAAAGTACAAATATTTGTATGTTTATTCTTTGAAAAAACTAAAATATATTTTAAAATAATTATTAATAAATAAGACGAAAATCAGAAATATATATTTTTTTAATTTCCTATTTAATTTAATGAACCTGTGCTATAACCACGTCCATTTAACATTTAAAATAAATATTTTTACTATAATTGTAAAGATTGTTAAATTATAATGTGATTTATATTTAGTGCTTATTGCCAAATAAAAGTATTAATAAATTCCTAATTGAATGTATTCAATAATAGTGTTTTTTTTTTTCTTGTTATAATTGTATATGTAAATTATAATAGCTTGTATTTGGCTCCTAATTAAACTTAAATTTAGTAATTAAGGCAGAATATTTTTTGAAAATAAGTTTAAAATATTAAATGGAAACTCTTTGTTATACTTACCTTTTTTATGCTAAAAGCGATAAATTTAGCTATAACTTTCAATATTTTTATATAAATGTTATGTTGTAAATATTAGATTGAAAATAAATAATGATTGCATAATAATTTATAACAGATCTAGAGTAGCATAAAATATGCATTATGGTGAGCTCTGTCGTAAGTCTATATGTAGAAAACTAATATACAAAAATTAATTTTTAGATATTTCACGATTTTCTTATTTTTATGGAACTGAAAGATGATAAAAGAAATTTGAATACAAAGTTTGTTACGCAAGAATAATGACAGTAATATAATTCGAAAAATGCTATTTTTAGATTAATTTTCTTAAGTGGAAATATGATTCTTTTATTATTTTTCTTCTTTGTTCTCAGTGAATAATTAAAAACAGCAATCATTAAAGTAACTTTCCATATTTGAAAGTAAGTACAAGAAATTTTTATCTTAAGTGAAATTATGTTGTTTTAAAAATAGCTGTAGTTTGTAACTTATTTTCAATTTACTTTTGATTATTAAACATGCTCTATTTTATAATATCAATATATATATGGATAAACACATACATTAAATTAAAACTGTGTCTAAATGAAAAACATTAAGATTCATTGTAGATAATTGCATTGATTCAATCATAAGCTTCAATAAATTTAGGAATATTCTGATGTAAAGGTAAACAGGCTTAATCAGAAGTAATCAAGTTAAATTTTTGCTGAAATAATTCAAATAAATCATGCATAAAACCTAAAGATTTCAGTAAAATTAAAAGTAATAAATATATATAAATATATACTATTATATATTCAGAATTGTTTTTATTGTTAAATAATCTGAGATATTTTTACGTTATGTAAAAATTTCAAACAAAATATGGAAAAAATTAAATATATTAAATTTTAAAACATGTTTATATATGATATTATACTCTTATTTTCGACGTTATACATCGAAAATTAGAGTATAACAACAGATCTATACATGATTTAAAATTGAGTAAATTTTTAGCCATAAGTTACAGCTAAAATAATAATGACATCCGATTTTAGCATTTAAAGATAAATAAAACATTAAAAAATAATTTACAATTGTTAAATATCATCAATATTAAATATATATTATTCAATAAAAATTTCATGCAATATTTAACTTGCAAAGAGTATGCTAAAGCTTTTTGAGGCTTTTTTTCTGTGTGTTAGCGCAAGGCGTTTGAAGAAATAAAAGACACGAATAAAAATCAAACACAATATGCTGTAGCTTAGTTTATATACTCAAAAAGAATCATATACGTAGCGAATATATTTATCCTTTTCTTAATAAACATAATAAGTTATCTTTAGAATGCAGCTGAGTTTCATCCTGTTTATTACACATAAACACAAAATGCATTTACTTATTTTAACTTAGAAGCGAATAGATAATTAAAAACTGAATCTAAGAGTTAAATAAGATTTTTAAAAAGTGAATACTCACAAATTTATTATTTCTTAATGATATGTTACTATTCGCTCTTTATTAATTGAAACATATTTTTGGAAAGTCACTGGTTAGCGCTTCACAAACGGGCTGGCAATGTGGAGTTTTCCGGGTTTTCTTCACGTGACTAAATAATAGCGGCCAGTTTCCTATAGTCTTTCCGAGAGGCAACCCTTGGTAGGTCACCCAGGTGTTGCATTACCTTATACTATCAATCCAATCCAAACAAATAATACACATATATTTTTAGCTATATAGCAATGGATTATTGAATTATGAGAAGTTTCAAGTATAAATTTAACAATAATTTCAAATATGTTATTATTAAATGTAATTATCAACCGAAACGATTCAATAAACATAGCAAAAAGTGATCGAATCAAAAGTATAAAATTACAATAAATTTATTTACATTACCCTATTAAATAGACACTATAATTACAATAATAATAATTGCAAGTTTTTAAATTAATAGTTAATATACAGTACATAATTTATATATGATATTTTTATTTATGTCAATATTAGCAATAATTTAAATCTTATACTCATTTATTAATATCCTTATTGGAGATTTTATAAATATATTATATTCGAAAATTATTTTAAATAATACTTTTATCTTTAAAACTTGATTATAAAGTTAAACATTTTTATTTTTCTCAACCGAAGTTTGATTGCTATGCGTTAAAGACATTGATGCACAATCCATGTATAAAGTAATACCGTCTATCTTTATCTTACCTTTATCCGTTCTTTTTACTGCCAAAGATATAATGTCTTTGTCAGTCAAAGAGACGGATACTTTGCCTTTGTTTTACGTTACCATTCACTATAAGTCGATGAGGATAATTTAGAAAAAGGAAAGCGATAATATTCAGTTTTCGCATTCGATTTATTTGACAACGGATGATGCTATCAATTGCTGTGGAAAATATAACGAAAAAATCCATTATTTTTCTGCTAGAAAATAATCATAAGGCATTATCATTTTCCTGAATAGTTTATTAAATACATTTATTTCTTGGAAAATGTTTTAAAGTTTTTGATTTAATTTTATTTTTGACTCGAATTTACTTATGCAGCCTAATCTTGTTTATCATGGATGGATTACTTTCTGTGAGATTATTCTTACTCAAAAATGAAAACTTTTTTACTATTTAAATTTAAGTAGTGTATTAAAGCTTTTTCACTTAAATCAGAAAAGTCATTGGATAATTTAAGGAAAAAATGTTTGGATTTTTCAGGTGTTTTGGTTAATGACTTGATTTAAGCAAAAATGTAAGCTTGTTCGAATGTAATGGAATATTGATTATTATTAAAAACAGTTACAGTATTTTCAAAAATTCCTAATAGTTAATGCTAATTTTAAAAATCATTATTTTAGTTTTTTGTGTTATTGATAACAGATTATATATATATAAGCCACACACACATATATATATACAGGGTGGGCCAGCGAAAACGAAACGGCAGAGTGTTCGTGTTCGTCCAAGCAAAGCGCTCGGACAGGTCGATTTTACTCTCGAGGGGACATCTTTTTCAATAAAGTTTTTGCGATTCTGAATAAAACAGACAACAAAAAATTTTAAAAACTCATTTATTTTGTATTAACTAAACAAACATTTATTTCGAAAAAAATGTTTGTTTAGTTAATATTCAGAATCGCAAAAACTTTATTGCAAAAGATGTCCCCTCGAGAGTAAAATCGACCTGTCCGAGCGCTTTGCTTGGACGAACACGAACACTCTGCCGTTTCGTTTTCGCTGGCCCACCCTGTATATATATATATATATGCGCAGTTTATAACATTTAAAAATAACTGAAAATATACATTTAATAATTAAGAGCATGTATTCTAAAAATCTGCATAAATTTCAAAATTGTTTAAAATTCATTATTTATTTTAAAATAAGGTTTTTAATGTACAGGCAGGTTCGAATGATATGACTGAGACCGCGATCGGCTGCAATTCGAACTTTAATTTGAAACATTCCATTAGTCTTCTGAGTGTCTCCGAAGTGGAATATGGAATGGAAGCTTTACTCATTCCATTCTGCGGAGAAGCTTTCACATAACTAAGTTTGGCCTTGATCCTCCAGAAATCATCTTTCCAACTACTGTATTATCAATAACGTTTTGTTTCAGATGGTACCAAAATCTATCAATTGGTGTCAGTCGCGAAGCATTTGGAACGTTGGCTTCACGGGAGACGTATTGAATTTCGTAATGGTCTAACTTAGTAGTGAGCATATCTGATTAGAACACATCTCCTGAGTTAGAACAGTATTTCTTTAGGAAAAGTAATAGCCTCTTCTGAATACATTCGTTGCCATACATTTCGTTGGTCATGGAGAGCTGTGATAGGACAATGAGATTTGTAAATATCCTTTTGGACCGATCGTCAGCCAAACCAGAAGCTTCGGCGAAAAGTTGGAATATCGTTTCAATTTTGCTTTAGGATCCAAGTCTAGCCCCTTTCTTTCGTGAAACTGTGATTCTACCAGCACATTTATTTCCATCAAAAGTGAAATGGGACTCTTTGTCCTTAACCATATTGAGATTGTTTGGCTCCATACTTATAGAAGTTGCATCAAGACTCCATCATGTGCAGTGGTGGATTTCTGTACAGGCGCACGAGGCGCGCGCCTGAGGCTTTATAAATGAAGGAGACCTCAAGATTCAGTTCTCAAAATAAAAAAATATATTTTATTTAATTATTTCTTTCATAATAAAATAATTAATAATTTAGCAGTATTCTCTAAATTAAATTGACAAATGAATAACGCCAGATATGACATGTTTTGCGGGTGGTAATCAGCAGTAAATTTAAAAATAAATTATTTTTTATCTCCATGGATTAGTAGATTTTTTTTGTTTTTAACACTTACCTATTGAAACTTAATAATTCTTGTACCAATAAATTTTAATTCTCATAATTAATAGAATCTGAACATCAGTAACCTTTTAAATACAGCCAGGCAGTTGTAATTTTATATTAATTAATTTTTAATGTTATTTCCCCATACTTCACTTTTTTTGGATCACCGGTATAGTGGCTACCAAAGTAAAAAATGTGCGCGTAGGATGCACACTGTAGGGTGTAGGGTAGTGAAAATATTTAGAAAAGAGCCTCAAAATTGAATTACGCCTGGGGCCTCTCAAGTGCTAAATCCGCCACTGATCATGCGACCTCCGTATTAGGGATTTTTGAACAAATTGCTTTGTCATCTTTTTTTAGGGCAGATTTTCACTTCTTGAGTGTTACTCGATATTCCCTCAGAATCTGGCAAACATGTCTGTGTGAAATATTAAACTTTATTCCCAATTTCCAAAGCGTTAGACCAACTCTTCCCAAGGTTTCTTTCTCCAATTAGTTTCTCTTCCTTTTGATCATTTTCCTTCTTGTTCGACCACTTCCCGTTCTTCTTTCTGCAGGTTCCCCTTTCCCCAATCTTGAAATGATGCAATCTCAGAACTTCCATTGCAGAGAAATGTTTAACTGCTGAGATTTCCTATTTTCGCGATTTTCAGTATAAAATCTGCCAATTATATTTCTTCGATCGAATTTATTTAATCCCTTATTTCCGTAAACATTTTCGATTAATATCAGAAATTTTAAAATATATTAAATAATAAATTAAATATTTAAATTTCTTTCATTGTCTTTCAAATTGAAATCGACATGAAAAATACAGTAAAAATATTATACGTGTGTTTATTGATTATTATATGTAGTTTAAAATATATCAATATCTATTAACAATAATAAATTAAAACAAAAAAATATAAAAGTATTTTTGAGTTGGAAATAAAACTACTAAACATAACAATCACAAACCATTATTTGTGAAATTTAATACAAAAGTTATTTTGAAGTTAAAAGTTTTTGAAATAACATGTCAAACATTCTTTGTATTTTAGTTCAGAGATAACACAATTAGACTTTCTTTTTTTTTTAGAAGAGTAAGTAAATTCGCTTTATCTAACTTTTACAAGAAAGCTTATTCAGGTCATCTAAGTGCAAACCTGGATGCGAGGATGTTATCAATCTTGGTCCAGGATTAATAAAGAATTATTTTAACGATTTATAAAAATAAAAATTTTCTTTTCCTTCATGCCAAAGTTCGATTATAGATTCTTTCAAGCTTCTCTAATCGATTATCAGAGACCTTTTGACTGCCGTTGATAACTCCAGATATAAATGGAAATATAAATGAAAATCAACGAGTTAGCTAATGTCGATTTTCTAGAGATCAAGGATAATTTAAATAGAAATATTGTCAAAAATATTGATAAAAATAAATGTTAAAAGAAGTTAAGGGAATAAGAAGTTTTTCAATTGAAATGAAAATGGGAAATCGTTTTAAAAGTGAAAAATAAAGTTTTCACTTTTAAGCTGCATTTCTATAGAACCAAACATATTACAAGATCAATTGGAGCTAACTAATTTTTAAAAATTCAATATAATTAACCTTATAAATAGAATTTTAAAAAAGGCGTTTGTAATAGTTGAATATTATAAACCTGTTAAACAAGGTTTTAATAGAAATATCTTGAATAAAATTTAAAGAAACTTAAATAGTAATCAAAATAATAAATAAATTACGAGTAATAATGAAGTTAAGATATTTTAAGCATTATACACGAGTAGACTGTACAATCTATTAAAGCAGCAGTAAAATCAAATTGGTATTTTTTGGCAGAGATTTATAAACCTGTAGAAAAAATCGGATAATCCAACTAGACGATGAAATAACTGAGTGAAGATGTAAGTACGAATCAATCTTTTATATATATATATATATATATATATATATATATATTGTTTTTCGTTAAGAAAAAGCGTCTTATCTATAGTTATGGAAAAAGATCATTGATGCTTTAAAGCAATTTATTAAAGTACTATATCCAATTTTTCAAGAAAATATAAGGCATTTGTATTATATCTATATGATTCTTATTATTAACATATAGACCTAATACTTAATATTTCATTATTCAGTGATGAAATTTTTTCTTAACAGTTAAGAAAATTATTCCAGAACTCATAACGCTACAGCAGTTAGCTAAAAAAATTTAAAGTATTAGTATTTTTAGAGCATTGTGTGTAAACACTTTTTACATATTTTATTGTAAATATATAGACCTATTTATATTTCACAATTAAATATTAAATTTGCTTTTTTTCAATATGCATAAACTTGTATAGAAAATAGAAATATTTTTGAGGCATTGGCTTTGAAAATAATTATCTTAAAAGAAACGAATCAGAATTGATCTCAAACTATATATTAAATTATTCAAAAGTACTGCTGGGTATGGAATAAAGAAAAAACAGACAAGGTTTTATGTAAGCAAAACAGACGTGAATTAAAGTGCAAGAAAGATCTGAAATTCTCCGGAAGCGCAGTCTGACATAATTTTTCTAAATTTTAGAAAGTACTGAAATGCCATATGGGATCTCTCATAACTTCATTTAGATACTTTTATATTTAAAAAGAAAGTTCGTTCGACTTCTTGTTCTAAATTTTTCTTTCGTTGAATTATATTTTAGAATATATAATTCGAGTCAAATACAAAATTTGTGTTTCAAAACACATGTTAATAAGTTTCTTTTATAAAAATCTGTATAATTTTGAAATATGTTTTATGTATTTTAAAATAGAAAGTTAAAACAATTTATTGTTTATGAAGAAATCCGTGTAGTAAACAGTAAAATTATAATTACATTTGAAATAAAACACATTTTTTAAATTTAATAGACAAGAGTAACGTAAGAAAACATGAATTTTTTATACAATATAATAATATTTTAAATTATATTAATTTTTATGATAATAAATTATAATTATTTTAAAGTTGGCATCAGTTATTTTGATATAAATTTATTTAAAATCTTCAACTGTTACTTTTATCAACTGTTTGATCTGTTCTTTCTGTTAAAAGCAGTAATGGTTTCTAATTTTAATTAATGTTCTTACTTCCAAATCGATAAGTTAATGATAATAATGACTACAATAGTTTAAGCATTATGAAGTTCAAAATCAATTAATTTTATACTAAAGCGATATTCTTTGTGTATTGGCGATTTAAATGAAAATAGAAATACGAGTAAAAAATTGTATGTTGACAAAGGAACAGACTGCCGCAAAGATGTCAAACAGCTTGTTAGTTCTTGTGAACGAAGTACCCATCACTTGCACCCGTGAAGACGTTAACAATGTCATCAATGGCAGCTACGCTCTAGGACAATGTCATCTTCAGCTGGGGATTCTCTGTTGCTTTCAACATTCACACATAACTCATCTCCCTTGCTTGAGTATATTCTTTTTAAACTTCATATTTCTTAATAATGATCACTAAAACTTAATTTATGATCATTGCTATACTAAAAATTCAACATAGCCTTGAATTTTTTAAATTAATTTTATTAATTTAAAAATGTTGACATTTTTAAAATATAAAACGTTAATTAATATTTTAATAATTAAAATCTTTATAAATAATGAATAAAAACAATTTAATTTTAAAATATACAATGGGGCAGAGACAATCTTTAAAAACAATAAAAAATAAACCAAACAATTTGAAAGTTTTAGTTTTTATTGCTTTTATTATTTAAATTAGAGTAACGAACGTCATTAAAATTTGATAAATAATGATTTTTATTAATAAAAATTCATTAAAACGAATGAGTTTATTTGTTTAACACAAGTTTATATCTTTACATATTATAATTATTATTATTATGGTATAAAATTTGTTTCCCAAGATTCACTATGGTATGTTAATTTTCTTAAATTTATCACTCGCAATTTAATTGTCAAAATTTCGAATTACAGTACATAATGTTAACTAAAGGCAAGATATTGAGAAAAAGAACTTTCAGCTTTCAATTTTATAGATTCTAAACCAATTTATCCACCATATGAAAGGAATAGGAATGTTTTATACGGAGTAAGAAATTATTGAACATTAGGGATTTGAAGTAAGTATTGAAAATCCCAAAACAAAAGTGTGTAAAGAGTTGAGATATACGATCGAGAAATTAAACTTTCTTAACATGTAAAATTTAAAACTAAAAACCATTAGTTTATTAAAATTACTAAATTCGCCACAGAGAAAAACAGATTTTGTTTTGAAACTGATAAAAATACTCATTAAAGATGTAGGAAGAAAGTTCGTGAATAATTTTACGTCAAATCTCATTTGTATGAAAGATATTCGATAATGAAACATTAAGCATTTTTCTAACATTACAATAACTCTTTTTGACAGAATGAATACAGATAAAGCCCATAACCACATCAAAATAAATTAAATATGACATTTTTACATACGTTAATAATAAGTAATAGCGCTTATCATTTTGTTGAATCACTCATGCAGTACAGTATCTTATGTCAACAATATTTACCTTACGGAATATAATTTCAGCAACATATTCTACGTCATATTAATCATGATGATAAAATTTGATATAAATTTAACAAATAAAACGAGAATTAAACATTAAAGAAGAAATAATATAGGGAGATGACATTTATGCTATAATCAACATTAATGATGTTATCATTATAGAATATTTTTGTATTTAATTAAACCTTAATTACAGTGCAATGACTGACTAACTGAATTAATATTGATCCATTTAAATCTTTATTGGAAGTTATTCGCTCGACTTAACTATGAGACTAGTCTTAAATCGTCTGGAAAATTAAATAACAGCTTTTGAGAATAGCATTTGTGAACTCAGCTTTTCATCTAGTAATCTCAGATAGGAATATAATGGTGATGATATATTTTTTCTTAACATTTAAGACTTTTAAAAATTTTAGACTGTGTTCATTTTTTAAATGCATAAATATTTCTAGAGATATTAAATATTTTAAAATGTAATTAAACGAATTAATTTATGTAATTTCCATTACCGAAAATAACAATTAAATTAAATTACTATTTTATTGTTATGTGCATTCATTTGATATTAATTAAATTATGAAATAAGTATTTAATTTAATTTTTATTAATATATAGTTTAATTACATAAATTTCTACTACGAAAGAGATAATAATAGAGAAAGATATGATTTTACTCCATTCTTCTGTATTGAATTTCTTGTTTTCGTGTATTGAAAGATTTTCTTCTTTTTCCTTTGGCTATTTTGAATGTGTTTACCTTTGAAGCAATGTATAAAATATTCCTCTATTTTCCTATTTGTAAAACATTTTCAAAAAATTGTCCATTTCTGGGAATATTTGCTTTAAATTATGGTTTATTTTAAATTCACGTTATGTACAGTACAATTAAACAAACATTGCGTTTTTATACAATTTCTACATTTTTAAAAGTTTTTTTGTAATATTATTTAAATAATTTTAATAAATATTCTTTACTAGTATATTTAAAATGAAACGAAGCAGTTTTATTTTGTTTTATGGACTGTTGACACAATTAGAAAGAAATTTAACTTATGTTATTTATAACATGAAAGAAAAAAGGTTTTTATTAATTTAAACTTATTTGATTTTTTTTATTAATATGTAAGAAGACATATAAGCATCGAAAAGTTATAACAGGAAACAGCTGCAATCAAAATTCGTTTCTTTCCTTTGAAATTATCTGTAGTTACTTGAGTAACTTGAGCTGTGTAAGAAAGATTATTATCCTTGACATTTGATCTCGATTGATAAGTAAACAGTTGTTTACAACGTGCCTTCATGTTTAAAGTCAGTTTTTCTCATTCAGGAAATTGTTTTCTTTATCTTTTCTCTTACTTTTTCTGTAAGAATTCTTTTTCAGTATAATAATAATATTAAGATATTTTACATATATACAATTTATTCAATAACTTGTTATATTTAATATTAAACTGTATATTTTTTTAAAAGTTTCTTTTATAACATTATAGAGCTTTTATAGATTATTGCTTAAAATGGTTAAAAATTTATGATAAAATAGAGGTTCGATATATATGAAAAAATCTTTTAAAAACTTTGAAATAATTTATAAGTACGAAATGATTTTTCCGCATCATTTATTTAGATCATGATTATAATTTATTTACCTGACAAACAAAGCATTGAACAACTGGCATCAAACCATTAGAAACATCAGCGGAAGATCGAAAATGCCAACTGAAACAAAAGACAATGCATAAATTTTTAACAATCCAAAATAAAAAATTTTTTAAATCTTATATAAGTTAATATTATATATTTTATCAATTTATATAAAAAGAAAATATTACTTTAGTGTATTATATTCATGCTAAAAATTCATGAGAGGCTACAAATATCAATAATAAACTTTGATAATTATTTATAATAAATTTCATGTTTTCAAACCTGAAATTTAAAAATACAGGGGAAAAAATATTATTTTGAAACTCTAACGCATAAAAATAAGTATTACATATTAATGACAATAGTAAAATAAATAATATATAATTATTAAAAATATGTTCTTTAAAACAATGTAAATAATCCATTATTCTAAATATTTAGCAAAGTGTTATAATCAGATAATAAAAAAAATAAAATTTCAATTTTTCCTTTAGAGATTTCAATTTTAATATTCCATATAGAATCTTATCAAAATTCTTCAATTGATCTTTCCAAACTTTGCCAATGTCCTTGGAAAATCAAGAAAGTCATTTGAATTGACTAGAGGCGAAACAATATTTGTTTAAGAAAAGTTTGGTAATTCACCCCAACAGTTCTTTCAAGCTAGTGAACAAATAAATAAATAAATAAATAATAATAATAATAGAGTAAATTTTTAAAGCTATACAATTAAATAGAATACTTTAAAAATTTGTAAATCAATAGAATACGAAAAAAACCACTTAGAACAGTGAATTTATAAAATAATGTTTATTTTTAAAGAATATAAACAAACCTGAATTTCTTATATTCTTTCCATTCCTTATATAAATATTTCTTTTCTTGTTCTATATCAGAATGCATCTTATAAAGTAGATCTATAGAATAAACATAACTTTTATGGTCATTTTTAAATTCATGAACGAATAATAAATTTCAAATAAGTACATTTATTTATTTGGATAAAACTTTTGTTTTGTAAATATTTGTTTGGCTTATCTTCATTTTCTTTACTTGTTTTGTTTTCACGATGTTTATGTTCATAATTTTAATGTTTTTTTTATAAGCTTGACTGAAATTTTAGTGCTTGAGTGTGAATTCTGAAAAATGCAATATCATTACACTGTCAAATTATATTCCTAGATTTTTTTTACAGTTATTATATTCTTATACAATGATATGAAATTTCAGAGTTGAAACCATCAAAGACCTTAGAGTATTTTATGATAATAGATTTTTTTTCCTTTATATTGCATGTGGAAAAGATAACTACAACTGCTATTAAAACTTTAGGAATGGCTTTTAGATTTTTGAGACACTATCCGGAAAAGAGTGCACTAAAAATTTTGGGTTAGCTCTTATCTGCTCGTAGATTTTATTTGCGGCAGTGCTGGAATACACAGTCGATAACAATTGAACACAGAATAGAAACATTTGATAATCGTATTAGAAGATATTGTAGAAGGAAATTCATGTTAAATCCAGAAGAGGTTGTCATGCATTTTTCATCTGTAATGAGAGTGCAATACTCAATGTATGCAGTTTTTAAGATCTCTGTTTCAAGTTGAAATTTAAGCTTCCGGTTTGTTAAAATAATTTATATACAAGTACCTGTATCTACTAGCAACTGAGGACTATTACAAGGAGATCCGTTGTCCCCATATCTTTTCAACTTTTATTTATTTGATCTAAATAATTGTTTTAAAAGAGACGAAGATGGAATTCAAATCGAAAATCAGACTATACATACTATATCATATGCTGATGACATTGTGCTGGTAGCTCCCACTGCAGCTGCACTCCGTAGAAAGATTCGACAAATTTGTGAATACTTGGAAAAGTTAAGAGTTAAAATAAATCCAAAAAAATCAACAATAATGATATTCAGAAATGGTAGTAACGTATCCAAAAAGCACATGTCCTTTTTTATTAATAAAGAAGAAGTGAAAATAGTCAAGAAAATTAAATTTTTAGAAATAATGTTTACACCTAACCTCTCGTTTGAGAAACATTATAAAAATTCACTAAACAAAGCAAAAATTGTAATAAGTAATTTAATTGGTTTATTCTGCAAGGCTAAACTAAAGAACTTAGGAACACATTTTCAACTTTTTAATTCGCTAGTGATGAATTCAATGGGCTATGCGGCCCCAATTTGGAGTAGGGATAAATTTAATGACTTTGAAAAAATACAGAATATATTTATTCGCAGGATATTCCAGTTAGAATATAATATCCCGGGCAGTGCCTTAAGACTAGAAACAAATAGATTCAGATTAAATACTATACTAATAAAAAGATATTTAATGTTTCTACAAAAAATTATTAAGGCAGAAGACATAACAACAAAATTACTGTTTTTACTATACCACAAATCAAGGGAAACGGATTTAAGACGAAGCTGGATAATGCAGCTATCGAAGATAGTAAATAATTATGGTTTTTCTATTAAACTGTTTTTGGATCGTACATATAATATGGAGCAGTATAGTAAAGAAATAATATACAGAGCTATGGAGCACTCCATTGTCCAAGACATTGAAGATATACGAAAACGGGAAAACACAAGCTGGTATACAATAATTTTAAAATACCCAGTGAATAATAACTATATATTGACAAACCTAGCCTTTAACATCAAAAAGTTTTTTATACAGATTAGGCTAAATAAATATGTAATAATTATAAATGACAAATATATAGACTACACCCAATCTAAATGTCCAAATTGTACCAAAAATTTATCTAAATTTCATATTATATGTGAATGCTGTAACGAAAAGGATAAACTACAAAGGCTCCAAATTGGGCCATTGGCTAACTGTACTAACGAGAAGGAAATGTATAAGATGTTTGATAGTGCTAATACTAACATGATTTATATGTTATATAACTACGTTAAACAATCTACTAAATGATAATTGTGACAAAATATTAATGAAATTCTATAGATCAGTAAATAGAAAATATCAATGTTGTTGAGATATTATTATATGAGTATAAATATGCGTTTAAATAAAGCGCCCTTGTAACAGGCGAAAGCCTTATACGCCAAATAAAGATTATTATTATTATTATTATATTATACTAGCAACTATTTTAGATTTAAAATTCCTTTGTATAAATCTAATATTGCTCAGAATATATCTGCTTATAAACTGGCAGCATTTTATAACGCTTGGCATAACGATTGGATCTTTCTAGTTCTAAGCGTCAGTTTTGGCAGTCTTTATTTGGACTGTTTAACATTAATGTTAAGATTAATGTGAACATTGTGTTTTACATTTTTCTTTATTAAATCTCTCCGGTATCATGTGGAGGAGTGTTGTTTAGTGTTTTTTGTAACTTTTACAATTACTTTCCCGGCTGTTATATATAACAGGTATGGCGATTTGTTAAAAATTACACCCAAAATTTTTACAGTTTTGGACTCAGGATCTTGAAACGTCGAACAATAAAAAAAATTTCGGGTTTTTTTCTGAATGTATGGATGTTAATACGTGGGGGCACTATTTTGTTCACCGTCTTTGACGCTTAATAACCATTTGATTTTTGCAAAAATTTCTGAAATTTTGCAAGGAGGTCTGCTTATTAGGGTAATTGATGCTGTTAAAGTTTGGTGGTTAAAAGTCGAGAAGATGGGGAGATAATAGAAATCGTGTGTATCTCCTGTAGGGCCAGACGAAATGCTAATAACGGGTAGAATAGTCATTAGAACTATTTTAAACGTTATTAGCATTTACAGATTTTTATAAAACTAATCCTCAAAACTAAGCTTTTTGCCATTTTATAATAGTCAAAAATATAAAAGTTTTTAAAATAAAATATGATAACAGATAGCTCCACCAAATGTTTCCGAGAAAGTTAAGCAACTCGCTGCTGGATTTTTTAAAATTATGTTATAGTCTTTTGTATTTTTATTATATATTATGAGACCTTTAATTGGGGTTTCCAAAAAGTCAGTTTAATAAATGAATAAATATAGATTCGTAGTAAACAGAACATAAAGATAAGGATAGTTTTATTTCTTCCTATAAGTCTATTCAAAATTAGAATTTGTTTTAAATTTATACATAGATTTTTTGAATATTTTATTAAATATAAAAAAATCATTATTCGAAAAAGTACAGAAACGTATATAAAGAAATAGTTAATAAAAATAAAAATTAAAAAATGTGTTAAAATAATTTAAAATATTAAAAAATATTGCAGATAGATTTAAAGACAGTGATAATAATTAATTATATAATAATGTTAGAAATTTCAGATAATTTTCATGCTACTTTTTAATTATGTAAAAAGCTGTCATGTAAGTAGATGTATCATAATAACAAATACGAGTATGTAAAATTAAATAAAAATTTGACTAAAAATATTGAAAGAAGTTGTTTTGTACAAAATTTCTTTGAGAATCTTTCTAAGTGAAATTGAAATGTGTTTATGTAATCTTTTTTAAATTTACGATGTATTGGCGATAGAAAAATAACATTATTTCAAGACCTTTTACTGCTTTCGATGGAATTTTATTTCTACATGTTAATTAAATTATTTTTATTTTGAGAACAATTTTTAAATAGCTACTCTCTGTTTACATGTGTAATGTGTCATATAAATGAATAATATTAGCAAAAAGCTAAGAATTTTATGAAAATACAAGTTTTAAAACGATAAACATAAATTAAACTTCTCTTATTTTGTGTAATTTCGCAAAACAGAAAGGATAGATAAGTAAATAATAAATTAAAAACTGAAATAGTACGTAACTTTATGTAAAATATTAAATATTCATATATAATAGAATATCCTTTTATATAACATAACAAAAATTAAATTTATACCGATTTCGATATATACTTATTATAATAAACAATGTATAGTTAAGAAATATACAGTGAATATATTATTAAATAAATAATACCGAATATAAATAAATAAATAATACTCCTTAAATACTATGATAAGTTCTATTGATTGCTAAAGTAAAAAAATTCCAGTTGCTAAAAAATCATGAATTAACCTCATTTTTCTGTTTAGTTTTTACCTTTTATATAGATATGTTATTTATGCAGTAAGGTATATACTTCAAGCATAATTTATTTAATAACAAACTTAGTTATTCGGTTATTACATAAATACATTGCATTAAATCTGTATGATTAATATAAAAATATGTTTATGTGTGATTTTATATAATCTAGTAAAATACTTTTATTAATAAAAACTATCAAATTGTCGTCTAGATAAAAATATATTTCTGTAATCCTTAAAAATAATAGATAAATTTATTTATAATGAATTTTAAATATTTTTCAAAAATTGCTTATTCTTATATATATTCAATAACATTTCATAAAAATAATACATTTACTGATAAGCTCTATTTAATTTAAATATTGATAATTATGAGCATTTTGTTACAATAAGTGCAATATAATTTTTTACATTAGATAAATAATGCTTGCAATAATTAAATATGTTAAAAGATATTCGGTTACTATCAACAATTTATTATTATTAGTTATTATAGACAGTATTGCCAATATTATGGATATATATACTGTAAACATTTAAAAATAAGTGTAGACGTTACTTGAAAGCGAAATAACTGAGCTTGAATATGTAGTGAATTACAAATTTCAATGAAAGTTATATTTATCTGTGGACGATATATATTTGCAATGATATAATGCAATAATAATTTGATTTCGCCGTTTTTTTTATTTTCATCTTTATATATGGTAAATACTTTATAAAAATTATAAACATTACTACATACTTCCGTCAAGCATGACGGAAGCTATGTAGTTGGTCCGGCTTTTGTTCCAGTCAGGTCAGTCGAAGTCTCCTTGCTAATATGTTACCGAAACATGGGATAAAATATGATACAATTAAACCTCTGAATGAGACGGTTTAGACTGCAGACCATATCTATAAAAGCAAAAAGTCAAAGGAACCATACATCTACTTGTGACTCTTCTTGAGATATAACCCTCCGAAATTAGTCTATGTGGAATTACCCTATGTATGTACTAGAGACCCTCAAAAAAGGGATAAAATTTAAGAGTGAAAATTTTCGGAATTATTTCTCAAAATTATGCTAAAACTGGCGATGCCGAATGTCGAATCATTTGAAGTAGCGACATCTGGTCAACATCTAACTTTGGATAATATAATAATAAAAGTAATAACATCAATAAAATAATAATATAAGAATATTGTTATTAATATTAATAATAAAAACATAACAATAAAAGATTCATAAACAATAAACATTAGAATATGCTATGAAGTACCGCCATAAGACGACAGATGAAGTTACATACAAACAATGGAAATAAATAAACAGATTTTGGTTATTATATTAATAACATCAAAACAGAAGCTTCAATGTGCTTCAATCGAATAAAGAATGAAATGATCAGTTATTTCATTCTGTTTGCATCGATTAAATTTTAATGTTGTATTTTTTAATAGACTCTATAAAGTAACAAACAATTTGAATTTTAGAGAATTGAAATTCTGGCTTCTAAAACACAACGATATGATTTAATATACACACCGAACCACATACCTTTAAGTATAATACGTATAAAAATTTATTCATATATTTTTAAAAATATGTGATATTGTGATATAAAATAAATGCATAAACATGATTATTCTTATTGAATTACATTATACTATTCCGGAAAAAGTTTGGAATCATACAAAGGCTGTGGAATTAAGTATGGAATTATAAACATAAAATTTGTATGGGCTTCTTTGACTTTATTTACAGCTGTAGCTTTTTTATGTATTGATTCCACAAGATTTTTTACTTCTTTCTGCACTGATGTTACTCCAGGCATGATTAATTGCATTCTTTAGCATTTCTTTGTTCGCTGATGCTGAGAAGTCATAAAGTGCTTCAATAAGCACCACACATTTTTGATCTGATTTAAATATGGACTATTCGGTGGTCATTTCATTCTTTTCAAATTTCTTAGAGTGAAAAATTCCATATCTGATGTCGTTCTGTGGCACGATGCATTGACATATTGGAAAATGACATGTTCACCTCCGAACTGGTTTTCAATTGTTGGGATAGGGAAACCTTTCAGCATCTCCATATAGAGTTCTACATTCATAGTGACATTAATTAAGAACAGAATTTTTCAGGTCCTCAAACTTAGATACATGCCCATATCATGAAGGACTGAGAAAATTTGATTTTGCATTACATGTATTACTTGTCTTGACAGTTCTCGTCTTTCCTTCTCCATAGGAATAAACGACGGTCATCACTATAGTTGATGTCGATCTTTGACTCGTCGCTGAAGATGACACGACTCCATTCTTCTACAGTCCAATTTTTTCGCTTTTGAGTAAACAATAGGTTTAGTCCTACAGGAAAATTAAAGACGAAACCAAAGTTAGCCAAAATTCACTGACAGACACTACTGTTTTAGGATGGATACTATTTCTTATTGTTCTGGTGGAGACTCGTGTTTTGCTGATCTCAGATCAAGCAGTATTCAGTTTTATTGAGATATACATACAGACAATTCTTTCACCCCTTAAAGACGAAAAATTGAACCAACCAAAGAGCTAACTCTAGTTGCTCGGACTATATTTTAAAATTACTTGTTTCTTCAATATCTATCGATTCCCCAGGTCCGAAAATAATCCGTGGTCATTATTTAAAATCTTAATTTTCTCGAATGAAACGTTGAAATGATACCTAGGGCTTTACAGGTGATACTTTTCAGGACCCCAGAATAATCATGCAAAAGTTGATCCGAATCCCTGAAATACGTTTTCAGGTCTCTCCTTGTTGGACAAAATTATGAAAAGAAAACACCTAAATATCTTATCCTTTGCTTATTCTTTATTTTCATTTTTACACGTATTATTTAAAAATTTCTTAAATTTCAATTTATTTGGTTCATTTGTAGAAACTATTATATCTGGATCTATATCAAAGTAATTATTTATACTACAAAATTAAAAATAACAATACTTATCTATCCAACAATCTGAGAAAAGTTATTAATATCGGTTCTTTTATTTTATTTATAAGTAAGTTTTATAATTAGATATTAATTTTTATTGCTTTTATACGTCAAACAGTTCTTCCCTAATTAATGCTCAGTAATTTAGACTTAACTATATATTGATTTTTTTTTTAAGTATATAACAACATATTGCATTTTTATATTTATATTATTACTGTTAAGGTTTGTAATTCGTTCTTTATTAATATTTAATTGTAGCTCTTTGACAATCCTCTTTACATCAAAGGTTTCTGAACCTAGAATAATTAAATATAAAAATATTTACATGTTAAATTTATTTAATAAAATTAAATAAATTTAGCTTTGAGTTTTATAGAGCCAGTAGTTTTTCTCTACGAGCATCTGCATGCCAGATGAAGAAAAAAAGAAGCAGAAAATACAGCTTTTTTAGCGATTTTTGCACTTTTCAATTGCTTATATTTCGGCAACCGCTTTATAGAAAATTTTGAAATTTTGCACACTATCTAAGAAAATAATTTTCTTTCGAACGAGATATTCGGAATTACTTTAGATATTAGGGGGCGTAGAAAGTCACCCCCGAAAATCGGCAACTCTGATTCCTGTGTATATAGTCAGTTGGTGACTTTTTTACTTGGAGGGAATTTTCTGCCGTGACTCCTGATTTAATTCAATTTATACTTTAAATTAATAAATTGATATAAATTATTTTAATAACAACTGTTTTAAATGAAACAAAATAGATATTACATATAATAGTTTTTTCCCCGTTTTAAATTTTTTGACAGAAAAAATACTAATTAAATTTTTTTGTTTTCACTTTAAAATTATTAAAAAAATTTTTCAAGTAAAGTAAACCCGTGTTCTTTAAAATTGAGAAAATTCAGATGAAATAAACGATTAAAAAATACAAATTAATTATAAAATGGAGAAAAGTAGAAAAACAATAGAAATTTCTCTAGATGAATAGTTGAAATAGTTAATAACTTATAAATGAAGAAAAACGGTTGATTTTTGATACAAAAAGAAATTTTAAAAACGCATTTAATGCCGACGATTTATAATGAATTAGTTTGAAAAAAATATTACTTTTATTTTTTCTAGATAAAAGCTTGCTTTATAGTCCATTAAGATATAATGCCTTAAAGATAAAATCCAGTTAAATCCTTTATGATTAAAATGTTCGAAATTAGAGAGATAACAGGAAACTCACTCAAGACCGAAAAAATAAAAAAATAAAAATTTGGCATCATTTCAAATAGATTTAAATTCTATTTATGTAATTTATGAACTTTACCAAATTTCAACTAAATCTAAAAATTAATTTAATTAATTTAAAAAATAAACAGTGTTTAAAACCAAACTAAAATTACAAAATTAAAACATTAAACAAAACACAATGAAAACTTTTATTTAAAATTGCGTTATCGACGAGGTGGTTTGAAATGAAATGTATTTTGAAAAAAGTAAGAGTTTCACCAGCCTTTTCGATGTACCACTTTAATTTTTACACTTCTTCCCATATTCTGGAAGAGCTTGAATTCAATCATTTCCATCAAGAAATTCTCTTGTGTCGTAGCCAATTGAAGACAATATTGTAAGGTCTCAAATGTCAAAAATTTCTTTCTTTCCAATGCACTTTTAACGGTCTAAACAGATGAAAATCGCTTGGAATTAAATATAAACTGTTACTACTGGTTTAAACAATATATACTTTAAATTAATAAATTAATATAAATTGATAAATTGAGGGGATGGTTGAGGATTTCTTAGTGCATAGTTGCAAAAGCTACTGTCGTCATATGAAATGTGTGCATGAGTACAAAGTCATACTGTATGATAAGAATTATGACAATTTGCTTGGTGTTTTTTGGATTTATTTTGGTAAATTGTCTTTTAGAAGCTTTCTGTTCCAGAAAATCCATTATAATAGTCCCTTCAGCGTCCCAAGACCTTGAAGGCTTTGAATTTCTTCGATGGTATTAAATCATTGTGGCGCCAATCTTTACTGGCTCCTTTGCTCTTATGGATAAAATAATGAATCCATGTCTCAGCAAACGTCACTATCTATTGCAAAATGAGTCTCGTTCTGCTTCAAAACACGAAAATTTTCACATTAAACTGAATTTTGCAAAATTTCCACTGTATCTGTAAAAATGAAATTTTATGCTGCACTTTTGTAAATTCTAAATCATTAAATGCAATAAAAGGAAACATGCGTAGAATAATATATTATTATTTGATTTAAAAGCAACGATTTAGAATTTATTATATAAAGTAATGGATATTTTTAAGTTTGTTATGTAATATCGAATTTTTAATCATCATTAAATTTCAGAAAATTTTTATCTCTAAGTTTTTCTCTATGTAGATATGAAGGGAATCATCATGGGTTCTGCCAGACTCAGTGGAGGTATATTGGTGATGAAGACGAGGTTCGGCATATCAGAGAATCTCAGGGATGTCTATTCCAGAACCTCATAACCAGACTCGAACTTGAATTCCCAGAGAGACAGGCTTATTTATGCCTTCTTCATCGCCTTGACATCCAGTCATCAGAAAAGATATTTTTCATGTAAAATCTTTAAGAAATTAGTTTTAACATTTATATTTCTGAATATTTTTAGATTTATTGAAATTTTATGTTGATTTATAAGCTGATTTACAAACATACACGATTTATTTATAAAAATTAAATTTTAATGGTATTTTCAGACATATTTAATAAAAATGTATTAAGTAATAGTAAGGACCTGAAAATATAAAATAATTTTACATTTAATTAGCTTATAATTTTTATAATTAACGTAGTATTTCTTTTACGTAACTAGTATTTTTTCCAGTTGTTTTCAGCTGATATTTGTATGCTTTGTTTGTTTACTTTTTATATATCTATAAAAATTTTTAAAACTTCTTAGCTCTGTTTACGAGATGATAAATAATATATATTAGCAGATTGTTTCAGAGTAGCACATAAGAGAATGTTGACGGGTAAAACAATAAATCATTTATATATCATGATATTTTTCACTCAGTTTTGAGAAGATATACTGTACTTTTATTTGAATACGATCAAAATACTTTTCAGACAATTTTTAAATTAACTGACTTCAACTTGAAATATAAATTATAAAATTTATTTTAATTAATCTCTTAATATACACTCATTGCCATAACAATTAGTGCAGCAAGAAGGAGTTGTCAGAATCGAACAAAATTGTTCAGTACATGTGTGAGTGATATAAGATGCAAAATGAAAGCAAAAGGATCATTTTTGTAGAAAAAACTACAAATGAGAGGAGGTTATAGTATCCTGTTTGGCCACTTCTTGCGTGAATACAGGATGTGATATGGGAGAGCATGGAGGCATATAGATCCTGTATGGTGTCCTGCGGCATATCAGTCCAATTGCTGCAAGCGATCCTCTAGTTCGGATAAACTCCTAGGCTGTCCAACTCGATGTCCCAGGTGATCTCAGACCTGTCCGATCAGTGACAACTCAGGTGACCGGGCAGGCCAGAGAAATATGGCAATGTGGCGGAGATAGTCCTGTAACACTCTTGCTGCGTGTGGTCGAGCATTTTCTTGTTGGAAATGGCTCTAGAGAGCTCTGCCATAAGAAGCAACACGTGTGGCTGCAGGATGTCACTATCATACCGCTGGGCTGTCATGATCCCTCGGATCACTACTAGAGGTGACCGGCTGTCATATGTGACAGAACACGGACCATCATACCAACTGCCGCTCCAAAGCGTAGGAAGGATTGAGGCGTTCACCACGAGGCCGGTTCCATTCCGTTGCGGTCAATCCTGTCGGGAGGACACCACTTCAAAAAGAGGCGTATGTGGGTGGTGTCAATGACAGCTCATGTAATGGCTACTGCGATACTAAATATTCTTCACCTAGGCATCTGGAAACGGTACGGTCAGACACATGGGCCTGTAATGACAGCGTCATTTGTGTCTGAATGGAGGACAACGATACGGTCGGCTGTGTGCATGTTTGTCGGAGGACTAGGCTGACTTCACGGTTAGTATCTACCCAGGCCGTCCCGAGTTTGGGAGCCATGTGTGCGAGCTCTGGTCCCAACACCTCTTCACAGTGTTGTCAGAACGGCAGAGGTGACAGGCTATTCAGCGAGATAACCGTAATAATTACTTATTTATCTATCTATATATATAATCGAGACGAGTTGATAATAATAATAATAATAATCATAATCAGCGCAGTGCCCAAACGGTTAAGTGTTGAAAGTTGAAATTTGGTACACAGTTAGGGTATGTCACGAGAACGCACACTAAGAAGGGATTTTTCGAAATTCCTCCCCACGGCGGAGAAGGACAGGATTAAGTCTTAACACTTTCATCAACAATGGAAGTGTTAAGACACTTCCATCAACAATGGAAGTGTTAAGAGAAAGCGACGTGCAAGACGCAGATGCAGTTTTTTTCGTTTTTGCGGAAAATCGAAATATTTTTAAACGCACCTAAAAGTTCTCTAATTAGTCTGGAAACAGGGGAACCCAATTCTTGCATTCTGTGAAAAGATTGACTATAACGTAATAATCTTAATTTTCGCTATCGTTACTTTTGCCCGCGCAACGGCCGGGCCTATCTGCTAGTAACCTAATATTTTAGGTCTATCATCATACATTCAATTATTTGTATTAAACCGTTAAAAATTTGAGATGAACTGAATTATAAAATCGGCTTAGGATTGATAATTGCGCTATAATCTTGACAGATCGAATTTGAATCCGATCCGATGTATCTACTCGAAATTTATACTCATAGGCATAGTACAGGGCAAATTTTTCATTTCTCACTCTCGTTTCCATTGCAAGTAAACCTGAATCTCAATCAGGTCAAGTTTTCCTGTAATAAAAGAAACTGTTTGATGTTTAGTCTGTAATGTATTAGTGTATTACGTTAATTAATTAATTAATCAATCAAAATCGACTCAAATGATTTCATTTTTAAATAATTTTAAATTAGGTATATTGTGATTAGAGATAAATATAGCTTTTTAAAAGACAATTAGCTTTATTTTCTATAAAATTGGAATAACTTTCTTCTAATAGTAAGACGAAATTTCGGTTAAAGTTCGTAAACTATCGCATTAATTTAGATTTCAAGAACTTTTTATTTTTATTCTGAATTAATTTAAAATAAAGAGAAATTGGAGAGTTTTGACAATTATTTACAACAGAATGGCTTCAATCTAAAATAAATAAACAAATGAAAACAGTTAATTGATGTTAATTATCTAATTTAATATTAATTTATTAAAATTTACATCTAAAATGACGAATAACAAACTTTTCTTCTTTCTATACCTTTCACTTATGAGATTATAGCCTACATAACAGAGGGAAAGTAACGGTTAAAAAAATAACCTTCCAAGAATTTTACATTTTTGGCCTCGGGACCTTGGGCGGTTGAGAAATGCGAAAATAATTAAGAATTATTTGAGGATTTTTTTTTTGTATGTATGAATATTAGTGTGTGGGGAACACGATTTACTTCGCCCATTTTGAAGTTCAACAAAAGACACAGGAGTTTTGTTGAAATTTTCTGAAATTTGGCAAGAAAGTTCGTTTATTAGGAGGATTGGTGCTATTAAATTTAGATGCTTAAAAGTCGAGGATGGGGAGATAGAGGGGATGTCATGTGTTATATCTCGAACGGGGTCGGATTTAATGAAGATTTTTAGTTATTAGCACTTAAATTTTTAAAAATAAAACTTATTTCTGCTCTCCCCAAAATCAAGCTTTCTACATTTTATAATAATAAATAAAAAGTTTTTTAAAATAAAATATTATAACACTTGGCTCCACACGCGATTTTAAATGTTTTTGCCGAGAAAGTTACGCAACTCGTTGTTGAATTTTTTTTAATTAAATGAAATTCTGATCATTAAAAATTAACAACGAATTAAAAATTATCAATTAAAAATTAACAAATAACTACTACATAACAAATATTTATCTACATAAAAATATTTATGTAGATAAATATTTTTCTTTTAACATTAAATAAAACAGAAATACAGAAGCATTGTAAAATAGTAAGATAATTAATTATTCTCAATTGTATTATAATTATAAAAATAAAAAGGCATTTTAAAGTATTTACAATTAAATTTTTTTATTTAAAAACGAAAATGTTTTTCATTAATGTGTCTGGCAGTGATTATAAGAAATTATAGTCATTATAAGTAAGAGAAAATAATAGACAATAGAACTAATAGATAAAAGAGTTCTATATAAGATTTGGTACCATTAATTAATCAATTTAATGAAAGAAAATTGCTTATTTTGGACATCAATGAAGACCGAGTAATTAGCCATTAAGAGAAGAAAGTAACATTGGAAGAAAAGAACTCTGACTTATAAGAACAGCAAAAACCAAAAACAAATCTAGCAACGAGGTTGCTTAACTTTTTCGGCAACTTTTGGTGCGTCATCTGTTAGGATATTTTATTAGAAAGAACTTTTTATATTTTTAATTGTTATAAAATAGCAAAAAATCTTAAACGTTGAGGGTAAGGATGGGTTTTATGAAAAATTGTAAATGCTAATGACGAGTAAATTTGTCATTAAGTTTGATCCTAATCGAGATATTACATAATCCCCTTTATCTCCCACTCCCACTCTTTAACCACCAAAAATTCACAGCATCAATCCCTCTAATACGCAAACCTCTCTGAAAAATTTTCTGAAATTTTTCAGAGGTTTGCGGGAAAGTGTAAGTGAATAAAACTCATATTTGTTTGAAGCCGTTCAGTTTCTTTTCAATCAAATGTACAGTGTTATTCTCTATAGCCTGTATTGTAAAAATTAATAAATTACGTTATGAAAAATAACGTGTGCTTTTCAAAACTCTATTATGTTAAAGAAATCCTTTATATGGACCTGTTTTATATGGAGCTGTTTTAGGCCAAATTGTGCAATATATGTTTTTTTTTTAAACCAGTAAGTTCTTAAAAGAAAAACACAATAACTCTTTGGAGACTATAGTTAAAGCAATTAGTTTTTTTTTGGCTAATATATAATTTTCATATTGGTAAAAGCTGCTACTGCTATCGATGTTTACGATTTGAAGTTTTCAGAAGCTTTGTATACAAATACGCTGACATAATCTGAAATACATTTGTACGGATATTTTTAATTAACTTTTATTGTATATATCATAGCCTAATGTGTTTTGTAAAATAAACTGTGTAACCTTTCAGGACGTAAAAATTATCACTGCCTCATCCTTTCTATAAATTTTCCAAATTCGTAAATGAATTAAGCATGCTGGAGCTTAAATACAAACTGTACGATTCCAATGTATTGAAGAACATACAATGATTGAAATGAAATAACATAGTGCAAAATATAAAAAGCAAATTAGAAATTTGTAACAAATATACTTGTTTCCGTTTCCCTTAATTTAATTCACCCGCATAAATACTGACGGGTCCTGTCCTCTGTTGACTTTAACATATCTTTACAATGGATATTTTTAATTATTCTTTATAAAATTGTGGTAGGTGAAGGCAACGCAACCCAATGGACATCTGTAACGGGAAATGCCTCTAGTGAGGACATTCTACAAAACTAACCCATAATTATTTGTTGCACGTGAAAAAAGCACAAAACTCCACGTGACTAGCGCATTGTTGAAACCCAAACCCCACTATTAACTACCAGTGTTTAGTGTTTTATCCACTCGACCATTGGTGAACATTATATAATTAAATAATTAATCTGTATTCATATGGCAAATATGTATAGTATGTCATCGTCAGTTAGAAACACATATCTCTAAACATAAATTTTAAAATATCTTTAATTAATTTATATATAGCTCTCATTTAAAATTAATTAATACACAAATTAATCTTAATTTATTAAATAATAAAATGAAATATTAACTAAAACTTTACATTTTTATTGAATATAGAATACTTCTATTCGATTGATTTCTTATGAAAACAATTTATTTTTATAACACGCAAAAACGTTCTATTCCATTATACAGAATGCACGAAAACAAAATGTAGTTCGGCCACATTTACGAAGTAATTACACTGTTCATAAAGTGAATTATTAATAAATTGAGGAAAAATATAATATATCTAAATAGATTTGTTCTTTCAGTAAGAAAACTGGCCTCCCACAAGTTAATGATTTTGCAATTTTTATAATTGTTTTATTTAAAGAATATTTACAAGTAAATAGGACAATAAACTATGAATAAAAATGAAATATAATGGAAATTTCACTTATCTTGGGCTTATAGATCAATCATTGGAGCAATAGTGTCACTGTCTGGTCCTCATATTTATGTTTTTCGACAGTGACATAATGGAGAATAAGATGGGCCTGGTTGAAAGTCATCTGATTCCTTCTTCTTGATTAAAAATTTGAACAAAAGGATGCATATATGCATATTGGACTTTTCCCCTCCTCTCCTCCAACGTATAAAAGTAGAGATTCAGAGCATTTGTTACAGTTCTTTGTATGAAGAACTGCGTTCTCACTCAGGATTACTATCACAAAGTGATTAATGGAAAATATGCGTCTATGTTATTGTTTTTACGTATTGTCTTTGTGACGAGACCTCTGAATAGTACCATTTCCTGCACGTCTTCCTTATCCTAATTGTCCTCTTTAGTAAGTTGTGCTGCCAACTCTTCGAAAACTTCATTTCGAAAATAATTCTCTAAGACTTCCGAATGTTGGTATTAGGACTGTTGCATTGATGACGTCAATGCAACAGTCCTAATACCAACATTCTTAACTATTTTAATCTGATTATCAACCGCTTCTTTTAGGCTTGAATCCATGGAAGTCAGGAATTACATCAGGCCACAATTTTCGCCTTAACCAATCATGGATGACTCCGACACTTCTTCCTAAGCCCCTAATTAAGGGAAAACGGTGCCCGCTACTGCCGAAAGTCCAATAAATAACATTAAAAAGATAGAAAGCAAGTAAAACAAAAATTATAAATTTTTTCTTTAAGAGAGAAATTTTTTAATGTCGAATCTATGATCTATATTTAATAATTTTAATTATAAACGTCAGTAAATTCATCAATGACGTTTAATTAAAGTTAAAATTTATTTTAAAAATTTTCTCAAAAAGCGTAGCAAATATCATTTCTTGTATTGATTAAATGTAAAATTATTTATTAGTACTGGACAAAAAATTCCTAATTATATTTCATATTTAAAAGAAAATAATAATATCTTGATTAGGAAAAATAAAACATATAAAAAAATAATGGGAAAATCAAGTATTTTTCTAATTGATTTTTAAAAAGGGGGAGAAAACGTCCAATAATAAGTTAAAACTGTTTTAAGACCTAAGCAGAATTTCCAAAAATCATTGTCATAAAGATGCAGATAAACTTTTTGATAATACAAAATTAATCCGTCTTTATTAATGTTGATATAAACATTGTATATCTAAAAGTGCAGAAGTTGGAATCTCATAGTTCTTTTAACATAATTTCAAATCTTATCAGTATCATTATCTAAATCAGTATTCAATACTGCTACTTTGGTTAACAAGATAATTTTCGCGTTATCATATTATTATGTACGATCCTTGGGAGATAGCGTGATGGGCGTGACAAGAATGGCCTAACAAAATGAAGTTATTAATGATAATTAATAACTTGGATTTTTTAAATCAATTATTAACACAAACAATTTGACTAGCAAAAGAAAAACGTGCCGATAAAGGCAATCGGCGACTCAGTAACTAAAAGCAGAAAAACAAGCTTTATTTATAGTTGCTTAACTCTACCTTTCTACCAACTTCTAATGACTTCCGGGAGCAATGACGTAATTCCCGTGGCGAACAACTTAAGCAAAAGAGACTTCTCTTTGATACAGATGCAATAGACAACGAAGAACTACTAAAAAACAAAATGGCAAAGTAGGAAAAATTCTCTACAATGTTCGAATGTTTTGCGTTATTCTAATTATCAATTTAATCGATTAATTCCCAGTGTTCCCAACTTCCTGTTTGATGAAACACTTTTTTATTATGCTAAAATTACAAGATATATGAAATCTAAATTGTGAGGAAATTTTAGTTTGGGATGTTCTAAATCTGGATTTTTTTTTTTATGCTGTAAATAAAGTAATTGTTATTACGTTCTAGTCTATTAAACATATATTACTTTAAATTAATTCTTATTAAATTAAGTAGTAAATATTTATTAAAAATTTAATTACGATAAATTTTATAATACTATAATTATAATATCACAATTTTTATTCTATTCCTTAAAGATTTTAATGTTAAAAATGCTTTAATTTGATACAATTCTCATTAATAAATTGTTTTTCCCCCTATAGAGTAGAATTTATAATTATAATTAAATAACTCAATAGCTTTTCGTAAATTAAATAAAGTTCAAATACACTCAGAATATAAATTTCATGATCATTTCATAATATTTTCTTGGACATTTTTGCCATCTCTAAAACGTAAAGTAAGTTTCTTTTTGGACTGGCTCTGCAGGCTTTTGTCTTTGCTGTTTATACTTTCAGATTTTTTAATCCTCTTTCACCTTCCAGTAATTTTGCCTATCAATATTAAGTGGAACATATAAAATTGTAAATGCCAATGAGTTTAGTCAAAATAATTATTTTTCGGCTTCTTGTAATAGTTATAAATATTACCCTGCATTCAATTTGCTTTGTTAATTATTTTTGAGACAAATTAATGCACATTAATCTTCAATATAACCATATTTTGAATATTAAATCGTAATATTTTTATTTAGTAATTTATTATCAAAATAGCCATTTCTAAAATACAGTCATAATAATTATTTCAACAAACCGAATAAATTTTAAAACTAATCATTTTAAATCTAAATAAATGAGATATTTTATCCATATTTTCTTTTTGTAAGCCTATCTTTTTCAATGTGATAGGTTTGGCTTTTATGACAAACTTGAGACGATTATGCCTGCGGTAATGCAGTTATCAATACAACATTCATTCTGCACGACTGTCCATAACTAGATAGCCAGATCACAAGAAATACTTAGGAAGAAAAAATATCCTAACTCACTATTGGATAAAAATCCTCTGCCAGTAGCAACAATAAAGATGCCATTAAGCATGAATTCTCGAGACACAAGTCCCGAATATTTTGCCATAAATTAATTTTCAATGTTTTTATTTGTTATATTACTGTTTTATTTATTGTAACATAAGTTGTTATCGTTTTTCTTTTCAGGAAAAAAAAATCTTTACTAAAATCTTCTTACACAGATCTGGAGTAAATTCCAAAGTCTAATATTAATGTAAAGTATAGGTTTTTTTTTTCCTTGTGCATAAGATATTTTTATGTAAATGAGTCGTAATTCGTTCTTTTCTACGTCATCATGATTCAAAAATTTAAAATAAAATGGTTATTTTTAAAATGCAAAGCCTTCAGCTTTGCATAACAACAACATAATAATAAAAGCATGGTAATAAATGATGACGATGATATGAAATTATTGAGATAAGATGATAAAAATTTTCATTTTTAAGAGTTATTGAGCAATAGTCACTGAAATATATTGTTATTACTATTGCTATAACAAAATATATTGTTATAAATAACAATATATAAATATAAATAACATAATTTCAGTGGTTATTTTTTCGATGAACTAAATTCTAAATAATACTTCCAAGGAAAGATAATCGATTGTTAATACATATATGACGTTATATAGGCCTATATATATAATTTAAAAGACTGAAATTATGAAAATATTACATATTTATTATGTAAAGTAAATAGTTAATTTTCATTCAATTAAATTATTGTAAGAATTGAAAAATATGGACTTTTATTTATATACTTTTATACCGAATATACCGATAATTTTCCTATTTTAACACTTCTGGAGCATCATTATTAATCGAAGACTATGATTAAATTCGTATATATTTATAGACACAAATATAAAGGAATAGATAGAACACTTAAAATCGGCGATTATTTACATGAAAATATATTAAAAAATAAGTGTAATTACTATTTGATATAGATTTATATAAATTACGTTTAATATAAATACTGTGTATTTTTTTCAATATTTTAAATTTAATATGGGAATATTTATCTCCAAATCAACATCAACTGAAATGAAAATTATAATTCGATTGCCTTTCAACGATATTTCATTTTGATTTTATGTGTTTTATTTATTTGTTGTTGGAATTACAAATCTCGATAGGTTATAAATGTATTAAAAAGCAAACCGAATTGAACATAAATGTAATATGAATAAAAGAAAAACAATGTCCTGCAAAACCAAGCTATGATATAAATCGAACCAGAATATACTCGTATAAGATTCTTTATAATTTCAAGAAATATTCAGTTTAAATTTTCTCCAGTGTATTTATAACGGAGATAAATGAAAGTATTATATTTTTAAGAAACCTCTGATCTATTTAAAAATATAAACTTCAATTTAAATTGGTAAATAGTAAAAGCTTTGATACATTCTATAAACTATTACACTAATATTTATTTATGTAATAGTTTATAGTTATGTAATACATGTATAGTATAAATAAATATTATTTATATACTATATTAAGTTAATTTTAATTGAAAATAAAATTATTTGATAAAATTTTAATGCAAGTGTAATAGATTATACAAATACTAATTAAATATTAAATATAAAAAATATACGCATAAAATAAATATATTTAAAGAAAGATGTTATTTTTGTGACATTTGAAATCAATCATATTCAAACATAATATTCATTTAATTGCGTATGTTATTATTGCGTATGTGCGTAATTAAATGGTACATATTTTAGTGTTATAATGAGTACAATCAGTTCAATATATCTGAAATTTAGAAAATTTTACTTAATAAAGCTGCAAAAATTTATAAAGATGAAAGTTTTATATGTAAAGAATGAGTGACACTGTATGTAATTCTTATCGTACCGACAGTCACTTTGTACGCGTACATACAAATTTTTTAAAAATTTCACTAAATCCATTACTTTTTCAGATTTTACACAAATTAAAATGCGAAAATTCTATATAAATAGATTCATTTTTACAAAACCATAATTTACATTATGAATATAAAACAATAATAATTAGGTCTCGTGTTTAATTGTCATATAAATTCTGAAAACTTTATTTACTACCTTTCTTAATATTTACATTTGTCATTTTATTTAATTAATCTGAATATTCTCATTACATAATTCTCATTCATTAAACATTTCTTTACTTTCAGGTCAGACAATTGAATGACAATTCCCTGAGCAGTATAAATTAAAACAAATGATAATGATAGAAAATGCATAAATTAATGATAATAGATGACAAATTGTAATGTTTAATTAATGACAAAAATCTATAGGCCAATATGTACAATGCTAATTGTTCAGTTAATAAAAATAATAGTAAGTTTTAAAAAGCATATTCTTGAACACGAAATATATTAATTTTTCTTCAGTTTTTTAAATATAAAGTTATATTGTGTTTATTATAACCAGAGCCGTAACTAGGGTATGGCCAACGTGGCCCCCGCCATAGGCGCCGATTTAATAAAGGCGCCAACGAGAAGGTTTCGGAATAATAGGTATTCGAAATTAATAACACATAAAAAGTCTATATTTATATTTATATAGTATTATTCAATTTATTATTCAATTCAATTATTTATTTTAAGGTGCAAACGCACATACCCTGGCCCCGCTTTATAGCATTACCAGGAAGCATTTATAGCATAAGTTGTAGCATTATAGCATTTATATAGTATTTATGATCTGTGATTTCTACGAACATATATTTCAAAAATAAACCACCATTTTTATTTTTATTTAATAACAAAAATTAAAAAGGCGCCATTTTTATTCTTGGCCATAGACGTCCAAAATCCTAGTTACGGCACTGATTATAACTTATAACGCATTTATTATTCAGATACACTAATCTTAATTTTGATTTCTGTTTCAATCGATGAAATTACGTTTCGTACTGAAAACATAATTAATAAATTTATTTTTACTTCAACTTAACTTTACTAGAATAAGGTCACATTAGTTTATGTGGTATCTAAGAGTACGAATTAATTTTCTCGATACTGGCAATACTGATTAATTGTTTGGTTGGTGCTATATAAAGCTTGTATAGGAAGATTGAGTTTTCAAATGATTTTAATACATAACTGAAATTTTTAACTTCCTTGCGAAATGTTTTACACTTTGAAGTAATAAATTCTCCGATATAAAATGGAAGTAATGATTTTTATTTGTAGGTAAAAAGTTAGGTTTTGACGGAATTTGCTGAATATGACTGGATTGTGCTGCTTGATAGTTGTTTTTTTTAATTAAGATAGATGCATTCAAGAATACGAACGAATTGGATTTTCAAGAGTACGCACGTACTCAGAAATCCTGATACTCTTATATATCATCGTAAAAAATGTAAAGTCTTTGTTTATTTTATTTCTCAAACTATGAAAATGGGCGATTTCAAGATAAAAAGTGACAGAAAACTATTTTTCACAAAATAAAATTTTGCAGAAGTTTAAATAAGGATTGCTAATTTGCTGAATTGCCTGAAGGAGAAAGCGGCAATCCAGATAGTTTATCCCAAAACACAACAAACTTCTTTATAAATTATAAAATTATATTATACGGTCGAATTGTTCGGAAATTTGTTCTCTATTAAAAATGTTCTTGAGAATATTTCAACCTTAAACACTCCAGATAACTCTACAAATTAGAATTTCAAGCTATTTGATTACAGTTTGTTTCCATACTAGTTCATCTCAAGAATTTTCTTTTAATATAAAATATTTACCTAACTTGAAATCAATGTGAGGCCCGCGAGCCCGGCCCGAATAATGTTCACTAAAATGGTAGAAATTACGCTGGAGAGAAAATAAGCCAGAATAGAACTGGGTCATGCACGTGGGTATTTGTATAATACAAAAGAAGTCGCGTTGTTCTATTCAATAAAACGGTTTATTGAGAGAGAGACTCTACACGGTCCTCAGTTTATTTCCAAGTTCTTGTTTGATCAGTTAAGCGTCAAAGCTGAGAGTCAGAAAGAGATGGAAAGAGTAGAGAAGAGCGGTCGTTCTCATCGAAAAGAGGCACAAGCACACACAATTCAGTAAAGGGAAGAGAAATCGGCTACCATGAGGAGTATTTGCAGCATCACGAGATTAATCTAAGGCAAACGGGTCGGATAGAAACTGATCAAGAATGCGCCCCGTTTTCTCGTGACACGGGTTTTTATAAGATCTTCTTCTCGAGTGTACTGTACTGTACATTCCGATTGATCTCGGTTCCTCATTCTCAATTCCTAATTGATCTAGTAATTGTTTCCAGAGGGAATTCGAGATCGAGTCAGGTCGCGGATAAAGTCGACGCCTACTTCCGATCCCAACAAAGAATGTTTACTGATTTTGGGACTTATATTGTTTAAATCAAGAATTGTGTAATTCTTTTTGACAGTTATTATTCCAAAGTCCCAGTCGTTCGAAATTCCAGTGGAAAACAAATTATTAAAAAGAATTATTTTTATAATTAAAAATCTTTGTTTGAGGGAGAGCTTTCGATGAGGCTTCGGACCATGTCCGGGACCTCAAATTAATACCCATAATTTCAATAATTGTTTATAACGTATCCTTCTTATTCTAAACCAGTACTTGTCCACACCAAAAAATCGTGTTAATAAAATACTCTATTAATCAAATTATTTCATCAGGACAATGACTTGCTACCTGATTGTTCCAAATTTTTGGATCACATTGCTATAATCACATTGCCATCAAGTACGTGTTTTCTTTAATGTAAAAGAAGTAAAAATAATTTATCCGAAAGCTATTTTTCTTATTATCGCATAACAACGTCATAAAAGCCAACGGACAAGCACGGTTACACATAGAAATTCATTTAAGTTATAAAGAGTGCGTGTTCTTAGATTCCATACTGTGTACGCTTATCTATCCTATTTCTAAGAGTACGCATTTTGCATGGATTTTTCTTTTTTATGTCCCAGTCTTTTCGAAACATTTCTCTCTGACTTTACAATACATTATTTCGTTAAGAACATTTTAGAGTCAATTGGTAGTATCAAATACAAATTTATGTTCGTTGTAGAGTACTAATAAGGCAAAATCGAAAAAGTGCGTACTCTTATGTGATCTTGCCTTACACAACAACTGTTTCGATACTTGTTCACGTGTTAATAAATATTTCTGCTGCAATTTAAAAAAATTATAGACCTATAAATTCCCACTGTCGTCCGTCTGTCTGTTCTTAATCTCGAGAACAATGCTAAGCTTTTCATATCTGTCAAAACCAGATATGGAAAGCTTAGGGGCAGGCGATCCAATTAACTATATAAGAGCTTCCAATGCAAACCGAAAGTCGAGTTATTTCAATTCAAAAATTTTCCTCTGAAAGGTGTTAGATAGATGACCGGCACGACTCTATTGTTAAGGGAAAAGTATGATGTACAGGGGCAAGACACTACTAATTTGAGGTGGAGAGCATATATTTTAAATGAAATAAATTAAAAGCATGATTAAAAATTGCAGCCAGGCATTGTAACGATGTCAAAATAAATAATTGCTCGGCATTCTTAAATGTTCCAGCTAGATAAAAACAGGGCAAATAAAAAGCGAATTACGACACTGACGGCAAATACTGTACAATATCCATCTAGGAGAGGGCCCAGATAGTTATTATATACAAGAGATGAGGTCGATCATACAAGTTCAGAGATTATAACGAGCGCCATATTGACGAAATGTGACCTGGAATCAAAAAATGACCTGCACTCAAAAATAATTAAAAATTCGCACCGATGACTATAATAGAGTCTATCGAAAATGTGCATACGCTTGTGCATGAGTCATAATTGTCTAGCTGGCCTCCTGCATATCTTTTACAGACCCTGTGGTCACCAGTATCAATTTTTAATTACTTTTGGATCACACGTTGTGCATATTGACCAACCTCCATCTCTCGTAGCTATCTGGACCTCTCCTGGATGAATACTGTACCTGTCATTAATCAACTACAAATGTAAAAAGTGTAACGAGTTGAAAACCAAGCAAGACCCAGATCCTAAGCATTGTCTTATTACAAGAGGGCAAAGGATGGTTCCCGCCGAATGAAACAGCCTAATATGCCGAGAAACATGCGAAAGCTGTAGGAGAAGTGAATTTTAAATATATTATAAAATGAATAGTGCCATGCTGTAAAAAAGTATTATGTGATGACTACTATGCTGAAACGAGAACGAATTATAAAATAGGAAATACGAACGAAAACAAGAAAGTGTTGGGAGGCAAGGAATTAAAAATCATTTATTATAATTATGGCAGAGCAGACGATTTTAATAGATTGTCCATTTTGCGGATATAGTAAGGATAAAGCAACAAAAAAAAACCGACAAAATCTGTTACAACGGTAGGAGAAACGATGAAGACTGACGACCATTTAGTATATAGAGCTATGAGCAAATATAACGATTCTAGAGAAAGTACATTCTTTAATTTAGACAAAAATCTCACTTTTACTTGCTAAGGTCAGGCCTTATTCTATGGTTTTTACCTGCTGTATAAATATCCGTTTTGTTTTGGCCAAGCCTAGCGTTAAAAAGCTTTCTAAAAGACATAAATGAAAAATAAGAACAATAATACAAATTTTATATCTATATAATTATTTGTTAATTTCGATCACCGTTTAATCTTAATCGTTAGACATTCGCGCTGTTCACTGTGCACCTGCATGTGATATAATTTACTGATTGTGGATTATAGTTTAAACGATAATATTGATGCTGTGGTTGCATAGGAAATATCTAATTGTATATATTCGATACAAATAGTAAATCCTATCAACATTCCTTTCATAGCTCTTTTTTTTCGTAGACCGAATAAAATATTGTAGACAGTAAAGTCCGTGTAAACCGGAATCGCAAGTACCAAATATTTTTTCAAGTTTGGCAAGCTTCTCTTTTGAACAGATTTTTATTTTTAAATAAAAAATTGCTCCGTTTCGAAGAATTTTTTCCGTTTAGGATGGTTTCCTTTTTTATTCGGGTTTTGTTTGGACAGGTTTTACAGTACACTGTGTAATTTAGGTAAATATGTAACTTTAACATAACCAGAAAAAAATAAATAGTTATAAAATATAAAATCGGACAATTAATTACTGCCCAAATATGGGATTCCCAATGCATAATTCAAAATTTCTATTCTGCATTTTATGTCCATTTGCACATTAGGATATGCGCTGGCTAAGGTCATAAGTTTTCATCAATAGTAGATACGGGAACAAATAATATTGATTAGAAAGTTAATAGCATCTGATTATATGGCACGTGCAACCAGAAAAATTAATTAGTGCATTCGGACAGCAAATATTCGTAGCTCTATAAACCATACCTATAAGCTTCAAAAGACAATTAGACCAAGCAAAAATTATTATATTCCAATGTTAAGTTCATCTTGAAAGATAAGCTTAGCTGCTATACAGATGCGCTACTATCAGCAGCCGATTGAAAGAATATATATAATATCTGCAGCATCTTGAAAGAAGCTAAGCTGATGGAAAACGAATGACAAAAACAAATTGCAAATATCATAGCTTTAGGAATTAACAGAAAATAATTCAAATTCTCCAGTTACAAACGATGGCAATATAGGAAGCTAGGCATACGCAAAGAAAACAGAAAATTCACATATGAAGCTAAAATCACGGATAAAACTCGAGGAGAGTTTGAACTTAGCTACACAAAGAAAAACGGATTTATCATAGATGGATTGTTATATAATATCGATCAGTAGTACAGTAACACACTGAAACAAATAGTGTTGCCATGGATTTAAAGAGAGCAGGTATTGAAATTAGCGCATCATTTCCCGTCAGGAGGACATTTAGGTAGCCATAAAATGACTACTCGAATTAGGGAAGCATTCTTTAGTTTAAATATGGCCACGGATACTAAAAGGTATTGCCAAACATGTCATAGATGTCAGTTACGATCTCCCTTTCGCCAAGTTAATAGTATTTTAATTAAACTTCTCACTACGTCCGATAGCTCTATTCAAATAGTAAATCTAAATATGGTCGGTCTAATCGAACCACCATCAGCTAGAGGACATAAATATACTCTCTCTCCCTCTTTTATAGATTTGTGCACTGTGGCCAGAGACAAAATATGCGAGTTCATTGTCAGCTAGGACGACATGTGATGCTTTATCATAGAGCACGGTAGCACTCCATAGTAGTGTATATGTATATATATATATATGAGAGAGAGAGAGAGAAAGTATATTTATCTATATATACATATAAAGCTCAGCAACAAGTGTAATGTTAAAGCGCCAAATTTTACCCTTAATAACTTAATATCTCCACGACCAATGAACCGATTTGGATGAAGTTTAAAATATTTTGTGTTCACGGTGAGTACTATATACTTCTTAAATTTTGAATAAATTTGTTGAATCGTTTTGAACTTATACGAGCAGCATTTTTTCGCCTAGATTTACAACTAGAGAGAATAGTGGCACCGAACTATCGAACAATCTAGGAGGAGCTTGAATGTGTTTAATAATATAGAGAGTTGGCCGCATCCTGTTTGCCGTTTAGAAGGTTTTATTTAAAAATATTGAGTATTTGTAAAATAATAGCCCATTTTTTAAATTTTAACATATTGTGGCTCAATCAGTTATCACGCAGCATGACTTACTGCAATATGTCACATGACTCAGGTAAATACAGAATTTTCATGAAAACTATCTATTATGAAATTATTGATGACCGAAAAATACTTGAAATCCCAAAGAAAAAAATTGATGGACTATAGGTTGAAAAGTAAAGCTCAGCGAAAATATCTAAATAAAGTAAACTTTTGAAAGTTGTGGCATAAGAATACTGGAACCAGATTTGACAATAAAACCCAGGAGAATGGGATCCCAGGAGAATGGGTACATCTCGTATATATCGCTTTAATGTAACGGTAAGTGTGTTCAATACGACTAGTATTCGAAAGGGATAACGATTTTAAAGAAATTATGATAGCACTGACGACAGCAGAAAAAACTGAATCTCAGTCAGGATGTAGTAAGATTGAATACCCACAGTTTTCTGTTACAGAATGAAAAAAATTAAAAATTGTCTTAAAAGATTATCAGAGGTTCAGTCCAACACCGAAAAGATCCAAAAATGGGTATCATAGTGTTGTCTTGAAGGAAGGATGGTTACCTAAATGCCTTACGCTATACAGGATACCCCTAGCTTTAAGATAAACGAAATATTTGCAGATTTTACAGATTTCTATTTACAGATGTCTCCGAACAGGAAGTCGGCGATGTCTAGCGAATCTAAGTTACGTAGATCAGAGATTCGGTGGGCTACAATAGAGGAGGCGTATGCAGAATATGGGCACTAAAAATTTCATTATCAGATATATTGAAATTCCTTTAAAATAATTATTTATCACAACCCCCTTAAATATCTGACATTAAGCACTTCTCATAGTGCCAAATTGGTTCGTTGGGCGTTAGAATTACATAATCATAATGCTCAGGTTATTCACAGAAAACGAGAAACTTATAACACGGATATTCGGATCGGAAGTTAGGAACTTTCCAGAATCTCTGGATCAGGCATATCAGGGGCTCTTCAAACATATTGATATACAGTATTTTACTTTTATGAAGTTTAGTTAATTTCTTAATTATGGTTTTAAAAGGATAACGATTGGAACAATGCTTGTAAGTACATAAGTTGAGGTTTTTGTAAACGCACAGTTCGAACCATGTTAAAGGAAGATGTAAAGTATAGTCGCGGGAGTAGGGAGGAACACGAGAGAGGTGTTTGACTCGGGTATGGTCTAGTCATAAACTACTTCAAATGTAAAAAAAATAAACAAGTAGGACGATGACCACCCATACCCGAGTTAGGCAGATGTAAAAGTAAGCTTCTCTCAGTTACCAAAATCTTTACAATTGAATACAAGTTCCATTATTAAATTGGAAAGATGATCCGAGAAGAGGGAGCTTGTGAAGGAAGAAAAGAAGCGGACCATACAAGGATCTGAAGTATCCCGTAAGCCGTCTGCGGATATAAGGAGAGATTGTCTTTCCCTTCTCCCAGAAATACTTCTTTGGGAAAAAGTGCTCAGGTACTGTACGTGTGAGGTGCTGAGAAGAAGAGTGTAGACAGAGCCGATCCACATTCCGGAGGTTTCTCCAGGAGATATCTGATCCCCGAGAGTTGTCCCGGGTCGTTCCAAATTATCCAGGTTCATTAGTATCTTACACATTAAATATCTTGTAAATAAATAACGTATAAATTGCTGTACTGTTGTACATATTTTGCAAATAAATTATATATATATGAAGCCAACTTGAGTATAGAGGTGTACTTCAAACGAACATTACTAACCGTTCATAAACAACCCATCGGTTTAAAGAGTAGTAGAGGAGACTTCCGCTCCCTGTATATTTTCATTATGTTCCGCTTCATATCCCAACGTAAATACAAAGCATTATATATTTTATGTTCCATTACAATATTTATATGCAGTACATTGCTCTCAAAATATATTTTATTTATTATATAATATATTGAATATATTATTTACCTAGATCTTAAAAACTATTTCATTCAAAACTTTAAGAAAAAGCGGCTTTGTATGATAGTTTTGAAAAAATTTATCTTGTTAAGCAATGTTATAAAAGCATTGTTATTGATGGCTTTGTCTATTTAGAGAGTAATAGTGAAATTTTTATAATAATATCCAATTCTTTGCAGTACAGTTAATGTATATTAAAATTTTAATTTTGACATTATATACGAATATTATTTATTTTTTACAATTTCAGTTTAATTTACAGTACCTAAAATAGATAAACGAAAATAACCTGAAATACAAGATATCACATAAGCCATTTGTTAAATATATTATAAACGCCTCATATGAAATATAAATATAATTATTGTCTATTTATACTGATGTTGTTTATTTTAACACAGTAAATTGGCATTTACTGTGTTAAAAATAATTTGTCGGGAAGATTTCTGCCGTTTAAGTAAATAAACAAACTTTCTGAAAAATGAACTTTAAATAAAAAACAGATAAATAAATGAATTTTTCAAACCTATTTGTAATAACTATGAATTTTACATATAAAAGTTAATGTCATAAATGTAATTATTATGCTTATATATAACTTTAATGAATTATAAACATTTATTTAAGCAACGTGGTTCTAATTCTTGTGTGATTTTTAATAATTAACTTATTGTATCAAGTTAATTTTGTCATTCGTGTAAATTAAGTTATAAGTTATTTAATAACTAGTGTTATTCTCTCACTTATACTAATTATTTATATGTATAATTTGCTAATGATAATATAGTAAAGTTTCGAAGTAGGCCAAGATGCATAATCTGCTATTAAACCTGCATCATAAATCGAATTATTTCCCTCTTCTGAGAAATAATATAGATGCATTTCTTATTTTCTAAATTAGAATTTTTTAAAAGTTACCTTTTACGCTTAATATTACAAAATATAGTAAATTCTGACTGATTTCGATTTTTTTTTCAGTATATACAATCATAAGCATTATGAGTTTCTTCTGTATACTGTATATGTTTTTCCTCCGTATTATTTAATTTTAAGATTACACTTTGGGACATTTGAATAGGAATATTTTAAAAATCTAATAAATTATTAAACATTCTTACTACTGAATAAAAAATATACCATTTCCTAATTTTCCAAATCGTTTCTATTTTAATTTAAGGTGGCTGTTTAACATTAATAAAACTGATATTCTTGAAAGCTTCACATTTAATTAATAAAATATAAAAGTTTCCAATTTTTAAAAACAGTAAAAATAACTAAATGTAAATAATTAATTTCAAAGCTTTAATAATTTTCAAAAAATTGTAAAAAGTCTTTAAGAATAAAATAAAGAAAACGCTTTTTAAAATATATGTATTTGTATATATAAACTAATAAACCAAAGCAAGATAGTTTTTATTTAATACAGTTTTTAAGTCCCTGACTTGTATGCACGTGCATGTTCTTCTTCTTAAATTATATGTTAAAACCTCGAAATATACACGATTCGAATCAAAATTAACCAAATTAAGGTTACTCGATCAAATTGTTAAAAGCGCATATAAAATACGCGTTTTGACTATTTTCCGGAGTGAAAAAGTGTATAAACTTTATAGCTTGTTTGCATGATTGCTAGTGTGAAATAATTTTTTCAAATGATCTACAATTAGTTTCTTCTATCTGTGTACTGAGTCATTCCTTGAACGTATATATTTAAGTAAGAAATACCACTCTGCCATCCAATTACAGATGAGCGCACGAAATTCAAGTGTTTAAATTTAAATTTACTTCTTTTCTGGGGCTGCATTTTGAAAAAAAAATTGTAGACCTATAAATTCATTTCACACCCGGGCAATACCTCTGAGTAGTCCCGGATCTTCATTTCCTTGGTACTAAAAGTGTAAAAGACCTATAAATTCCCACTGTCGTCCATCTGTTGTCTGTCTGTCCTTCATTAATCTCAATAACAGTGTTGAATAGATGAAAGATGAGAACAGATATGGAAAGCTTGGGGCAGGAGACCGGTTAACTATATATAAATTTCCGGTTTAGACCCAGAAGTTCATTTATAGTTATACTGGCATGGTTTCAATTCAAAAATTTTTCCCAAAACAGTTATATAAATGACCGACATGACTACGTTGTTATCGGGAAAAGTATAATGTACAGGGACAAGACACCACTAATTGAGATTGAGAGCATATACAGTAAAACCTGTCTACGGCGACCACCCACGGTTCCTACAAAAAGTGGTCTTTTAGACAGGTGATCGTCCAATACAAGTAGTGCTGTAATACCGTATTTCCGTACGTATTTTGCACACTACTAAACAAAACTCGAGGTGAGCATTTATAAGCGATTTTTTTAACGATAGAGCTATATTGGTATTATATTTTTTCTTATCGGATAACTCGATTTACAGGAGTCATCGTGATTTTATGACAGATTTAATACCAATATTTTAAAGATTAATACAGTACTTGCATTTTCTCGATTATAATGCACATTTTCTTTTTTCCGAGATAATTAATTCAAGTTGTTTCTCTTCGTTTGCTCCTCAGTTACGTGTATTACGTCATCGATATACAAGCGCGTGGTATCTCTGCATCACTTCGGTTTTGGTTTTGGTTAGTTTAATCTTATTTTAACTTCAAAAATGCTGTATTTTTTAATATTTAATATTTTCTTATTAATTAATAATAAAACTATTTTATTATTTTTTGTCATAATAGGATTTCATTACATTCCGCGATTGTCATTGGACAATGGCGGAAAGGTTGCCTGTAAAACTGAATTTTGCGTTAATGCGTTTATTGTTTTTTTGAGTATTTTGCATGCGAGAATTACTTGGATATTATTTTTCTAAAAATATCGTGGAAACGTGGTCTTGTATATATAAACTAATAAAGCAAAACAAGATAGTTTTTATTTAATACAGTTTTTAAGTCCCAGATTTGTATGCACGTGCATATTCTTCTCCTTAAATTATAAGCAAAACTTTTACAGTTCTTTTCTGTATAGTATCTTAAACTCCCAGGTTAGTTCAACTACAAAGAAAACTCATTTCCGTTATGCCCTGATCCGGCTGAAGGTGGGTCGTAGTGTTGGGCGGAAGAAATTTCAATTCAACATTCGAAAGTGAAATCTTGGGGGAAGGCAGGCGGCATTGTCCAGAAAAAGTAAAATTTTCCCGTTTTGGTTCTTCATTTTTTCATTTAATTTTTCTATCCATTCTTGAAAAATGTCTGCTGTCATCCAAGCTCTGGAATTGGCATTCCAGGTCACGCCCAAAGTTGCGATGTCGATACCTTTAAAGCATCTAGGTCGAAGTGCCTTAGAAATGACCAACGCTGGTTCTTTCTCTCCTAATGCATTATAGCAAAACATGTCAGTCCGGCGTTCTTTCGTCATCGTGCCTCCTGAACACTTCTTTTCCTTTTCGATTAAAGTTTTATCCAGAATGGCACGAAAAAAGTCCTGTTTCGTCTGTGTTATAGACATGGCGAAAATCATATCCATCTATCATCGAAAGAACATGCTGTTTCCAATCTTCTACATTAAATTGATTGACGTCATCACTTTCACCACACAAGGTACGATAAACAATGTTATGACGCTTCCGGAAACTTTCCAGCCATTCATCGCTGGCGCAAAACGGCGAAATCCCTAATTTTTCTGCAAATGCGCGTACTTTTGCCTGAATGATTGGTTTTAAAAGGCAAGTGCTAAACGGATTCCACTAAAAGGAATCTGATTAGCACTTGCCGTTTGAAACCACTCCCATACCAATTTGTTTATCTGTTCGTTCGGTTGCTTTCTTTTTCGTTTGCTATCCTTGTTTCCATTGCTTTCCCATTCCTCCAGTATTGACTTCTGTAGAATAATTTTGAAAATTTGCGTTTTCCCACAGTTAAATTTCTCCGCTAATCTCCGTTGTGATAAGCCATTTTCACTTTCTCTAATAACTTTAATACGACCTTCAAACGACAGCACTTCGCATCGCTTTCGTTTTTCCGACATTTTCGAACAAACGGAAATGAGTTTTCTTTGTTGCTGAACTAATCCATTAACACCTGAAACTAATTTCAAGAATAGGAGAAGTGCCCGAGATGGGTTCCAACAATAGTTTAGAATAGATATATTCGCGGAAGTGGTCGTTTATTACAGTTATTGTATGTTGTTTCGGGCCAAAAATCGCTGCCCGCGGTCGCGTTACACAGGAGGTTGTTTAATACAGGTCACTTATACGAAGACTTTATGTATAAATTATTCCGTGCCAGAAAGTTTTGCCCGTTTTGACAGGTGTTCGTCGAATGCAGGTGGTCGCCTAAGCAGTTTTCACTATATTTTAAATAAAAAATATGGTTAAAAATTGCAGCCTAGTATTATGACAATGCCACAATAATTATTGTTCGTGTTTTCAAAGCCCACAAACGAGTGCTTTTTGCGAAATTTAATGTTTAATTAAACATAAAAATGTATTGGCCTTTTTGTGCTCTAAGAGCGGTAAAGGGCCTAAAACCACAAAAAATAAAAAATAAAAAATAAACATAAAAATGATAACTTTTTGTTAGTAAAGCAATAAAATACTAGAAACTAATGCTGAATTGCTAAAAAAGTATTTACAGCAGTGTGAACATTCATTTAAAACAGATGGAACAATTAATTGTAATGTATGCTACAAATTGTTTCCTGCTAAAAAATGGTTCAAGTTTCTCAGCATGTTGAAATGTTCTTACATCAGCGCAACATGAAACGTCAAAATGAGTCAAAGCAGCGATTGATCACAGAAGGTCTAGTTGCACCGAAACTAACTTTAATAGAGTTCATGATATCAGTTGAAACGAAATATTACCAATCAACTTCGGCATTAAATCTATAATTAGTTAATAACTAAATAGGAGCTTTTACTCATTTTTCATCATTTGTACAGGGCTATAGAGAAAAACATATGACTACTTTAATCAATCATGATTAAATTTATTTCTATATTTACAATTGTTTACAAGATGTTTGAGGATGAATGGTTAACCTAGTTTCCTAGTCCTATAGTTACGTCATTGGTTTAAATAGCAAAGAAGTTTATAAAAGTTTATTGAACATGTAATTTTATTCGTAATTGACTTTATTGCGCACGTCCTACGAGAAACGTTATTCTAATAAGTGTTTTATGACATCATAATTTTCAAATTCCTTGTGTCACCTATTATCATATGTTTATCCTCTTCCATCTAAATGTGTGGCGTAATAGAAGTTAGTTTTGCTTGCAGATAAAAATAAACTACATATTCATTTTAACCTATAAATTTTAGTGTATATTACCGGCGCTTTTAATATGCGTAATGCATATTTCGTATATTGTAAAGTGCATATGTATGCGCATGTAATGTGATTTTAAACGCATATAAATCCCTACGTTAACAATTAAATTTTCAAAATATTTTATTTTATTTTATTGTTTTCAATTATTTATATAATAAAATTTTAAAAATAAAAGCGTTCTCTTCAAATTTATATTTTAAAAAATTAATGAATAATTCTTATAAATTCACAACGTAATATCTTATGAGTAAGTAATTGTACATAATAAAATAAAGTTTATTATATTGTTACTAATGAAAAAAGTTGGTTAAAAAATATAAATTAATTTAATTTACCGTATCGTCTTATAGGAGTACTAATTAAATTTAATGAAATATATATTAAACCTATTAATACATAAAAAACACTGTTTTTAGACTGATTCTGTTTTAAAAAAAATACAAAAAATCTAATTCTTAAATATATATACAGTATTGCCTATATATATATATGTATGTACTGTATATTTATATATATTATAATATATAATAATAGAGAAACATTTTTATACATCACTAAGATAAGAAGAAAAATCAGTGAATTGATGCTTTCAGTAAATTTTAATAAACTTCTCATTGGTCAATTTTACGGATACTAAATTAATTTTGATAGGCTACCATCTCTTTATATACTAGGTGTTTGTTAAAAATAAAGTGAACAAGTAGTCCCGTAACTTGGGAATGACTAGAAGTATGAAGATAAAACTAATTATGGTCAAATGAGAATGATTTGGGCACATACTTGCTATAACAAATGGTATAGCATATAGGTGCAATTGTCGTTAGCACGTGTGTTGCTAACGATAATTGCGCCTATTTACATGTTTATCTTCATGTCTGCCTTTCCTGACTTGCATGTTACTTTACTCGACAACGGCACAAGTTATCAAAAATTATCCCTGAATAATCGTTTTTCAGATCTTCACATACTTTTCGATTATACTATTTTTTTTACCCCGTGTTCCGTTGGACTTTGGCAAGAAATTCTCTGTAGGATCCCATAATCCGGTGATCTTCGACAAATGCAATTACCAACTTTTCAACATGTACGGCAAACTTTCCTTGCACCTTGTTTAGCCTTGTACTGTACATATTTAAAAGTTAGTGATTTTATCTAGTTGATTATCAGATAAAGTATCAATACAGTAGATTGTAGAAGTTGGTGTGGGAGGAACAGACTTCAGTAAGCTTTAGTCATTCCTAAACTATGGTTCTGGAATGGTTCATTTTATTTGTAACATTGTATATGTGATGCAATCTATAATAAGGTACGGAAAATAAAGCAATTTTTATTTTTGTGTGCGTCTTATTGTACATACTAAAAGGATTTTTTTTAGAAAAAAAAAGACAAGACAGACATCCCGATTGGTTAAAAATTGAGCGAGATACCAGCGTTTTAAAAATTTAATTTATAACATTATAATTTTGAGAAAAACGGCGTTGAAGTTTAACTTAAAATTTGCATGAAAAATAATTGTAAAATTTCGGTTACTTTATTTGTACCAACACCTAACAAATAGGATAAGTATAGAAACGTTGTTTTTAAATTTAATTCTAAAATAATATTGTGAACAATCTGATAAAATAATAAATATAAAAATCTAGTATTTAAACAATTTTATCAACACGAAAAAATGAACAATTTATAATAATAATAATATGTAAAAATAATGCAAAATTTTAATGGTAATTTAATTCCATAAATGTTCTCCAAAATAAAGAATGAGTGTAAAAATGTTTTTAACAGTAAATAACCTTACAACTTTCAAAAAAGTTAATAAATAGACTCACAATTCTCAACAATAAATAAATGCTATCAAAATGTATGCAGATTACAACAAACTTTTAAATAAAAATATGGTTTAAGTACTCGAAATTGTCGATTAAATCTTCAAAGTCAAAGAGAAATAATGGCGACACTTCCGGTTCGCTGGAATGCCGAATTAGACTTGTATGATTAACAGGATAGATCATGTACCATAGCCAATTAGAATCAAAATTTTATCCATGTGTGACTTTTTCGATGCTTATTCCTTTATTTAATATATATAGATATATTATGGCTCACGGTGTCACACTGTGCTAGCACACACGTGACTCTGTTTGCTAACATATTTTGATAACACAAACGAATACCGTTACATGAGTATAACTAGATAACGTGTTGTAAATAAAGTACTCTTGCACAGTACTTTATTTACAAACCTTACTCTCGAGAACAGTGCTAAGCTTTCCATGTGTGTCGAGACCAGATATGAAAAGAATAGGGGCAGGAGGCCATATTAACTGATTAACTATATACGAACTTCCGATGCAAACCGGAAATCACGTTATTTCAATTCAAAATTTTTTCCTGAAAGGAGTTAGATGACCGGCACGACTCAGGAAAAGTGTGATGAACAGAAGCAAGACACTACTAATTTGAGGTGGAGAGCATATATTTTAAATTAATTAAAAATATTATTAAACATCGCAGCCAGACATTGTGACGATGTCAGAATAAATAATTGTTCGTTGTTTAAGTATTTTGTTTAATTAAAATTTTTACATTACATATTAGTGAAGATCCTTCTTACTCGTCACGTGATCTTTACAAATGTTCCGTCCCGAGTTGTTCTTTACGCCTCGAGATTGTCCGTTAGTTGGTCCGTGGAAAGTCACACCTCCACACTCGATAATTAGTTATATATAGTTTATTTACAAATATTTACAAAGATGTACACTATGCAATAACATTACGTACGCTAATGTACCGAAACTGTGATGCCGCACGTCGGCTTGTCTGGCCGGGGAACACGAGTCACTTTCCGGAGATGGCTTAACCGCGTGGCCGTCCGTCTCTACACCGACCTTTTTCCAGAGGACTTTCCAAGAGGAGAACACTCTCTCTATACGCCTCAAAGGCCTACCTAGTGTTAGAGACCACCACGTATCCGGTCCCTCGCCCTTTCTCCTCGTTTTTCTGCCACCCTTCCAATTTAAGGGATTCTGCTACTACCTCCTGCGACCAATCAGTTCCTTCCCTTTCTTAGAGCCTTCAAAGACGTCCGCTCTATCTCCCGCCGACGTAGCTTACATTTGCGTCCGTGCTTTATTTACATTTATTTTCCCAAGCTGGCCGGCACGTGGCCAACACATTGACCCTTAAGTGGTGACGCTACACCTTTGATCGTTCCGGCCGTTTATGGCCCCGGCTCCAGGTGGGAGCAATTATCTCAGTCGGGCGGTTTCTTAGACTCAGGCCGCCAAAGGCGACCTTTACAATATTTTTTTCTTGAATATCCGTCCCGCACATTACCAGTCAACGCCATTTATTTAAAATAATTCTTTGTTTTATTAACACATACTAATTCGTAAATCGACTCTCTCTACATAAAATAATTTATCTAAAACTTAAAATCGTCACGACACTTTTTCTGTCAAAAAAAGAAAAGAAAGGGTGGCACCAGGAATCGATAAATCGTCACTAAATTTTTGAATAAGAGAGGGACGGGAAAAACTTTCCTACAGAAATTCTTCTAAAAATATAACTATAACAAAAATAAATACAGTTAACATTGCAACATAAAGGGGATTTAATACAGACTATATATCATATAGGCTATATATTAGCGGAATGATTGCGCCGCGTAGAACTACTCATACATAGAATAGCAAGGCGATAACCGACAGAGGACATTTATAGCCTAAAATAACCTCCGTCTGGTTATATAGCCTATATATGCTTTAGATAAATTTAAAAAATTTTTAATTTATCCAATTAAACTCAAATTAAATTCGCTAATTTAATTTTTTTTTTGTGATTAGATTTTAAATCAGATGCCGGGTCAAAATATTTGATACCAACAAGGAACATCAGAGAGAAATCTACGTTTAATTATTTTTAAATATTTAAAATAAAATAATTCTATATAGTAGACAAACTATATCATAAATTATGTAGTTTGGATTTTTAAATAAAATGTTTAATAATTATGTAAAATACAATTAAACGTTACATATTTAACATTTGTATAAAATAATTATTAATTTAATATGATTATAAACAGACTTTCCAGACTTTTCATTAAATTTTAATTATGAAAAGAGCCAATAATGAAATAAATGAACGTTTCTGTTCTTAGAGACAGAGGGTTGTATAAAAGTTTAAAATTTTGAATTTAATTAAAAAATATATATAGCGAAATATATATAATTTAATCTTGAATGTTTCCTTAAAGTTCCTATTGATTACCTTTTTATTTTTTCAAACGTATAGTTACATTTCGTTACATTAATTTATTCAGTACTTTTTATCATCCTTAGTTATGAAAACACAAAATTATCTTGAAAGTTGTTTTAATAAAAAGTTTAGAGAAAACTTTCGATTTTTTATTAAAAATAGCAAAAGCAAATGATCCATTAATTTTAATGCGATCTTCAAAGTTTTTTTAATGGATTTAAATTAAAAAAGTTAATTTTAGATTATTTTAAAAATCTTTCTATTATTTTCATTTTGTTAAGCATATTCTTTCCCTCTTTCCTCATAGATTATAATTATATGTCTCAATGATATTATACGTAATTTAATTTTTTAAGATTGCATTGTTTTTATGAATAAAAAAAAATTTTTGAGGAAAATTAAAATCCTAATATTTTTATTATAATTAATATTTTATTTAAGTTTTGATGAATACTTAAAATGGAAAATTTCTAGAATTTAAAAATTCATTCAAACTAAATTCAATATTAATTAAAATTTATAAATTGGATTAAAATGAAAGTAAATTTGCTTAATTTTTAATTATTTGTTCTATTGTAAAACAAATATTCGTAAAATTTAAAAACACATTATTAATTGAAAATGCAAAAAATATCAAATTTAAATCAAGCAAATAATTTTAAAGAGTTACAAGGATTTTAAAGAAAATGCTAACTTATAAATACATTATTATTTAAAAATACGATAATTGCATTATATAGACCTATATGTCATTCAGTTCAGAATTATATTTTTTCTAATATTTTAATATTAATTAATTATTTTCAAATAAATAAAAAATATAATGAATAGGCCCACAAATATAAATATATATATATATATTTTCATTATAATATATATTATAATTATTTAGTTCATAATTATCCCTACATACGTAAATTAATATAATATATAGCAAAATAAAAACAATTTAATCTTGAATATTCTTTAAAAAGTTCCTTTTAATCGATTTTCCATTTTTTCAAAAACATATTGATCTTTAATGACTGTTTAACGAAAATTAAATTTCTATAGAAATTTTCTGCATGATTTTCTTAAAAGTTTATTTAATTTTTATATAATTTAGAGATGTAAATTTAATTAAAATAGCTTGATTAAAATTACGTTAATATTCATTTTAATATATATATTTACGTCATTTAGATTATTTGCGATGAACAGTTTTCATTTTCATTATTAAATGAAAACCAAACTTGTTTGTCGCAATTATTGTATTTTAGCATTGTGAATTAAATAAGTATTAATACAGTACAAATAAAAAGTCAGGAGGTCTGAAAGTCGATTTCGGACAACTTGCTCTTTTGTATGTAAACTCAAAAATACTTAAATCTCTTTTAGTATCGGAACACGAAATTCGAATTTTCGTAAATTTATAGTTGGCAAAACAAAAATTTCGTGTATGATGGCATTTTCTGCCAATTTCGATTTCAATAACAGCAAAATCATTTGTGAGAATTAATTTCTATTGCCTGTTATTTGTTTAATTTATCATTTTAGCGTTTTTTATACATTTGAGATGTGAAAACGTAAAACTTTTCAACTTTAATATAAAAAAAATCGAGCACTAGAGCTCAACTTTCTTACGTATTTTTAAAACTCATAACTTCCGAATGTCGGCGACTACACGTATGTATATTTAGTTTTTTGGAGTAGTTTTCAAGTAAGTTAATTATAATATTTTAATAATTTCTTTGCAACTTATAATCGAGTTGGGTTGATGATGATGATGATAATAATAATAATAATAATAAGCGTAGAGCCCAAACGGTTAGGAATTGTGAATAATCCTTTGTGAATATTCTGTTCATCAAAACATAATAACAGAAAGATAATTGTTCGTTAAGAACAAATTTCCACATTTCTTAACAACAGAAAAAAGAGTAAATACAACTTTTCACGTAAATAATATGTAAATATATATAGGTACTGTACCTGTGTAAACCGGAATAGCACGGCATCGAATATTTTTTTTTTTTTTTTTTTTTGTTTCGGAGGTTTTCGTACGTTTTACATTACTGTATATTAATATATATTTATATTTAATACCATTTACTGATATAGATCTTAAATTTAGTTGCCCAATGTGGTTAAAGCATCAGCCTAATATTCTGGGAGACCCGAGTGCAGGAATTTTTCGGCGTGTGAGCCTGGTTGAATTCACGATAGGAAAAGATCTCTTAGTTGTCCACAAAGCGGAAGGAGTAAAAAAAATAAAATAATAATACATTCCATAAAACTTTCATAGAAATATATTCACTAAGATTGAAGCATATCCAACTTTCAATCCAAGGAGGCTCTTTAAATTTTTAAGTTTGTGCGACTCGGATACATCGGACCCTGACAGTTAACATTCAATTATGGACTTCGCCAAATCAATGATGAGTATGAAGAAAGACTCTTTTAAATGTCTGCTGGGAAGAAAAAGTATTAAAAAGTAATTTTATTAATTAGGTTTAATTGTTGAAATATGATTCTCTTACAAAATAAAATTCTTGACAGGAAATAATTATTTACTAAAATACAGTATTTCTCTCATGATAAAATTATCATGATCTAACATTTCAATGATTCACCATTAATTTAAGAGTATTTTGAAAACGGAAAACAACGGAGTACTTAAATCCAAAACAAATGAAATTTGAAAGTCATTTAATAAACTAGCAACTTGAGCCCAGCTTAAATTACTAGGATTGCAGTTAAATTGAACGAATGTAAGAAATAATCATTTCCAAGGTAATTAAAAATATAAATAAATCAATTACTTTTATATAATTAATTTGTTTATATTTTATATATCTTCTAAAAAATTTAATATAATAAGTAATCATTAGAAGCAATTAATAATCACGAATAGGCCTATATATTATATTGGTCAGTCAATCAAAGATATTCTAACATATTTATTAAGTTGTTTTAATCGTGTTTATGGTGTAACATTAAAATGACTATTATAATTTATTAATCATATCATGACAACAATATTTGCATCAAAATATATTTTTATTAATCAATCATCTTAAAATTTGAAAAAAATATGTTACACATTTATCTGCAAATCTTGAATGAGAGTATTTCATGCCTACATATTATAAAATTAAAAATTTGTGATTTAATTTCATAATCTAAAATAATAAATAAATATAAACTTATTTCATGTTTTTACTCTTTCGTTTCTGAATATTTATATCAACGTTAGAAAAATGTTTTTAAAATTATGTAGAAATTGTCTTTTTAACAGATTTCATTAAAATGTCTGAAAAAAAAATTATAAACATTAAACTAAAAATCATAAAAGTCTACTTATAATGAATATAAAAGTATTTTCTTTAAATTCTTTTAAAATTATAATATTCATTTCTCATGAATATTTCATATTTTAAAAATGATAAAAGAAACATAAATTATAAAATATCACGAAAAATTGTTATATTCGTCGTTACATTTAGTAAATTTTTCATGATTTCTTTTAATTTCTGTAAAATTACATAATAAACTTTCCGTATTTATTTTAATTTTTACTAATTATATTTTATTTCAAAAGTTTAAGGTATTGTATCATTAAATTTTGCATGCAGCTGAAGTTTAATTACAAAATAAAATGATTCGTGATTATGTATAAAAATATTTCTGAAATATTTATTATTAATTTATCATTTTTAAATATTGTATTTTATTTAAAATTTAGAATGTATAATAAATGTGAAAATATTTTTTTATGTGTGTATTTATTTGAATATTTATTTTTATCTACTTAAGCTTGAAATTTAATGTAATATTTTATATATAAAATAAATATTTTTTGTTATTATTTCATTATTCTTTCCATTCAAAATAAATAAACAATCTTCAAAGATCTTCAAAGATACATAACTTTTTTGCTGAAGGTTTTTAAATAAACTTTATATTATTTATTTTAATTTTTGACTTCTTTTACCTTTTCAATAATTCATGTAACCAACCTAAAGTTTTATTAAGAAAAAATTTTATTTATATAAATCTTTCAAAGCTTATCCATTTAAAATTTATGTATTCATGTTTTATAAATTAATAAATAAATTTATAATTATTTTATAGAAAATTTTAAAATTACTTTTGAATTAACCTTGGATTGTTCTTTAATTTAGATTTTTGGGAAATGTGAAGATTATAGAGGAAAATCATATGAATAAAAACAATGTATTTGGTTATAAAATTAAATATTCATTAATTCAATTGAATAGAAATATCATAAATTTCACATACCTTTAAATATATATAATTTATATATACAGTTTTCATTGATTACATTTAATTAAAAAATGCATGCTCATTGCTATTATTTTGCAATTACTTGTTCAATTATTTCGTTTTCAATAACTAATTTAAAGCATTTTGATTAAATTCTGATATCTGCTTTAATGTTAAAGTAAACATTCAATAATAAATAATTATAAAATTATTATATTGACAGTATTTTATTTATTGACTGATTATATTATTTCAATATTATGTTGAAGAAAGAGAGTATATGTATTGATTGCGTAAGATATTTCATGTGATGACATATTGATTCCATATTTCTTCCTAGAAATAAATAAAGAAGCGTTGAGCGATGAAGATATATTTTGCTGTCGTGAGGGACCTGAATTCGAATCCTCTCCGGATCTTAGAGATTTTTTTTCATACATATTTTGAGTAAGGCTTTCGTCTCCCTTTCTTCGCCTTTGGATAAATGCCCGCATTATTTAATATATAATTTTTTATTATTTTTTTGGATAGTTCTTCCTATGATTTTGATTATCTTAATTATGTTGACATTTTGTTTAATTTATTATTTATTGTTGGTTTTGTAAACTTTGTACTATTTATGTATATATATATATATATATATTCTGTAAGTAGAGTATTATTGTGGTTTCTTTTTTACTGTTGTATATTGATTTTTGTAATTTGTATAAGTTTGTATTCCCCGCATCATGGTTGAAATCAGTATGCATAAATAAATAAAATTAAAAAAAATAAATGCCCATATTTCACATACCAACATTTCGTAAAGTGCAGAGTAGAAATATATGATTATCACCATTTCTGTAACTACGAGTATTTAGTCTTATTATTATGATACAGGAAATAGAAGAGTCAAGATTCTCATTCTCCCCCTGTTAAAAAGTTCAAAACTATTTTTTTCTGCTCAGATCATGCTGACAAGTTTGAGATGTAAAAAAATGGTTTACACGGAGTAAGAATATCTGGAAAAGTGAGAAATATTGATTCGGTGAAATATTGTCAAATTCTAACACTGAAGAGTAAGATCAGAAAGTACGATACTAGCGAGGTTGAGGCCGAAGTTTTCAACGTGAAAACGTGTACGTCGGACGTTCGGCGCCGCTTTCCCGTAAGTCTAGAACGTTGAAAACTTCGGCCTCAACCTCGCTACTATCTTTTTCTTGCATCATGATAATTCAAGACCGCAGTGCAGTAAAGAAACGCCGAAGACAATTAAGAACCAGCGGATAGTTACTGATCATCTTGCATACTCTCCTTGTAACTTGATTTTGTTTGGCACCATCGGTCTTCTGATTGTTCCTAAAGTTAAAAACGATGGTGAAAGGTCAACGCTTTTCATTGGATCCGAAGTTTGAGATGATCTACCCATAGATGATACTTGTAGAGCATCTCACCAGGTAGCATTTTGAACTTGATCCATTCATGATTAAGGTAGAATTTCGAATTTTTGGTTGGTCAGAACATACTACCACTATAATTTATATTTGATGACACAGAAGTGCCGCCAGGTTCCGTAGAGCACTGCCTGTCTGGTCAAAACATCCAAGTTGAAAAAAGAAATGAAATGAGAATAAAAAACATAATTGAGGTAAAAAAGTAAAGACTGATACGGAGTCAAGGAAAATATATCGCCACTGAAATTAGGAGTCGTGAAAGTGATCTTCGGATCGGGACAAGGAGAATCATAATGTAAATTACGACTTAAAAAACTCTTAGTAAGCTTCATCCTACAGATAACAACGAACGGTTCTTGAGCACGTTTGAAGGACAATTAACTGTTCATCATAATCTCTCCGGACTAGCTGATCGGGCGGTCGAGGTGGTTAAGGTATTAGCCTACTGTTCTAAGGGACCCGGCATCGAATCCCTGGTAGGTAGAAAATCCTAGGAATCGTTCGGGATGGTCTGAGTCCGATATGACGGGGGGCAGATCCAACTTACGATGGGGCTTGAAAAACAGGAGGACCTCCGAAAGGAGAGAAGCTGGAATTTTTCTCCGGGTACTGAAAAAATTTAGGGTTCCTTATGAATAATTAATAGTTCCTATCCGTATATATTAATATTACTTTTACTAACATAGAATAAAAATTTTAAAACTACTTTTTATTAGAAGCATTAAAAGACTTACATAAAAAATAATAATAGTTTTCTTTCGAATCTTTTCTTTAATCCTTTTTACAGTCCAACTCAAAAGTAACAGTCAACAAACGGGCTTGAAGATATATCTAAATCTTCGAAAAAACATCAACCATAGAATATAAAAAAAGTATTATTATTATTTTTTTTCATTTAAGTCTTTTAATGCTTTAAATAAAGATAAACCTGGGTTATGCTGTTTATGCAAATAGCTACATTGTTTAATTTTATTAATAAAAAAACACTTTACGTATTTTATTTATTCAAAACGAATGCAAAAGGGACTTATACAAGATCCCTACGGTCCTGTCAACAGCATTGAAAAAATTAAAAGCCTCTCTAGATTATACAAATATTTTCTATTTGTCCTCTTTTATTTTTTCACTATTATGCTGAAAAATGAATATCCACAAATAAAATAAATGATTTTTTTTATTTTTTTTTTTAAACTAATCGTATTATTTACCTTTTCAATAAAATTTGAGACTTTATTACTTAAAAAATCCAGCAACGACTTGCTTAACTTCCCCAGCAACATTTAAAACTGCATGTGCTGCCATTTGTTATGATTTAAAACTCTTTATATTATAAAATAACAAAAATTATAATATTGTGGGTATAGATGAGTTTTATAAATAAATAAAAATTGTAAATTCCCTAATAACGAGTAAAATCATCATTAAATCTGACCCTACTGGAAATAAACACGATTCCCTTTATCTCTCCACCCCTCGACCTTTAATAGCATCAATTCCCTAATATACAAACCTCCCTGCCAAATTTCAGAAATTTTCGACAGAAAGCATAGGAGTTAGTAAGCTTCAAAGAGAGTGAACAAAATCGTGCCTTCCACACACTAACCCATACATACAGGGGAAAAAACCCTGATTTTTTATTGTATTTCTTGACGTTTCAGGATCCCGAGTCCAAAAATGTAAAATTCTTGGGGAGGTAATTTTTTGACCGATCGCCCTACTTTCCCTTTGTTATCAGTGTTATATAACAAAGTCGGAAAAGCAAAATCGAAAATAAAACTGAGATTATGGATTATTATTGTATTAATACTATTTGTAATAATTCTAAATGTCAATTTTATTATTATTAAAAAATTTCAGTTAAACTAATTCGAGTTTTAAAATAATTCTCCTGAAATTTAATGTTAATTTACTATATAAAATCATCATATAGGTTACTTTTATCGGATTTTTATGAAATTCTAACCGATACGTTTTAAAAATAATGTAATTAAACATTTTGTAAGATCAGATATATTACTTATTATATATCTGTTGAATGTTATTATTATGGGTATGATTAATGCATATTCTATGTAATAACTCCTTGTAATAATAGGCTATGGCCTAATATGACTAATAAATATTTATTTATTATTATTTTTTATTATTATATCTGTTGTATACTTAATAAGTATGTAAAATTATGTGCAAATTATAAGATACATAATTCCAATTTTGCTTCATCTATTCGAAAATTCTCAATTTTAATATTAGAAAGTGAACCACAATATAATTTTTGTTAATAAAATGAAACGCCTTATACTCATCATTTAATCTATAAAATACGCATATTATTTACCTCTGTTCTAGAATCAAAACTTAGCAATAATATTAAAGAATTAATCTGAAAAAATTATTCAAACCAAAATCCTATAACTATAACAAACGTTCATATATAAAAAAATGTGTGAGAATTATTCGATAAATAGCATAATATACAAATTATATAAAAAACATAGATATATTCCTAAGTTCTTGTTTTAGTCTACATAAATTCGAATAAAAAACACTGCAGATATTAAGCAACCGTAAGAATATTAAGCGGTTTTATAAACAGAAAAATAACTTAAAATTACGATAAAACTTTAAATTTACAGTATCTTATTTTTAACTATATTTTAAAAATCATAAAAGTCAATATAACTTACTAAAATACAACAAAAATTAATTAAATTTTCTTTTGTGACTCGAAGACACCTTTATTTACAACTTGTTTTATGTAATGGGTTTTCAGAATTCTAAACTTTAAATTATAGCGTTCCTTTAAAATTCACAATTCACGTTGCTCGAAGGCTAATGAGATACTACAACAAGATTATTTTCCTCCTCGTGGCAAAAGAGATAGAAGTTAATCTATAAACTTCGAATTATCTTCAAGTTGTATCATCAACCTATTCATTTGCGACATCAGCAAAAGAGATAAACGAAACAAAGTCTCAAACAATAGTTTTATCTTTAATATTTAGGAAGTAAACTATAGTAGAATTTCTGTAAGAATACATTTGTAATAACACAATTCATTTTATAGCCTTTACATAATAATAATAAAATGTGATATAAACTAACAACTTGTAAAGTTTTTTAATGGAAAATTTTTAGTACATATATTTGTTAAAAATAAAAAGCTGAAAACTTTGTTGTTTTTTTTAAATTTCCTTCGTTTTTTTTAAATTTGTGAACATCGTTGGCATTTTAAAATATTAACAAATATACCATTAGAATAGCAGAAGCATATTTTAAAATATTTTATTCTAATTATATATTTGTGAGTATTCTATTTTAAAATATTAATATCTAAATTGAATTTTCAGAAATTCAATCCAAATTTAGTGAAAATAATTAATAAAGATTTGTCGTGAGAATTTAACTTGTGAGCATTCGAATTTGATCATTTTGAGGTGTTTAATAATAGATACGCGGTAATTATTTTTACAAAATAAAATATTTTTATCATCTCATTAGATATTCTTCTAGATATTTTTATAAAATAAAACTGAATGGCTGAAGAAACGATGTATATAAAATTAAGATAAGAATATTTCGAGTTTAATCGGATGGGATTGTATATTTAATCCGATTTAATTAAGTGAATCAAAATAAGTTTCAGAACTTGTCTAGACAATTTTCTTCTATTTTTTCAAATGTTTTATCGATTTGGCTTTTATTTAGAAAAAACGTTTTTAAAATTATATTCAAAATATACATAAATAAAATCATTTTTTAACGTAAAAACTCTTACAAAGAAAAATTTACTTAGGAATTATTATTATTTTGAATTAGATTTAGATGCTTTTAAATTTCAAGTGCTATTGTGATTTATAGTAAACAGTAGGCCTATTATAATTTATTATATTAAACTTTATTGTATTAATAATTAATATAGTATCATATCTTATGGCAAGCTTAAAATGTAGTCGATTAATTGATGTTTTTTTTTTAAGTAGTTTAATATATTTCTGAATTATTCGATATTGTGATTTTACAAATAAAACATGTTTCTGTCGTTATAAATATATTTCATATATATAAAATGGCAATATTCAATATACTTTAAGATATAAATTTTAGCTTATGAAAAATTTAGTTTTCTGTTATATATATTTTTTTATTATAGCCTATAAAATAGAAATGAAAATTTAAATTTTAAATATAATTTTCTTTAAGTTGATTGTAAGTTGTTGAAAAAATAAGATAAAAATTTAATTAGGAAAAAATTATATACACTCAAACTCTGAACAACGGCCACTGACAACAACATGAAAAATGGTCGTTGTTGAAAGTAGCCATTACCTGGAGTTTGTTTTGTTTGCGATTTTTTTCAACGTTCCCAAAATATGGCCGCCGTTTAGAGGTGGCCGTTATTTGAGATTCGACTCTAAATTTCACTAAATTTATATAAAAATCTACAAAGATCAATATGTATTTTCCCTCTTTAAATTTGTTATAAAATCAACTGAAAGTTAGACTATAATATATTACTAATGATTTTGAATAAATATGCAATCAAGCTAACTGTATTAAACGTAAAACAAAATTTTATTACTTTATTATTATTTCTTTTATATACTCTATTACCTATTCAATAAGTTTATTTGTTTCATGTTTACTTATTTTATTCTATTTCATAATACTTTTTGTAAATTTAAATAAAGTAAAAAATTAATTAAATTTTTATAGTCTATTCAAAATAATGAGTTTTGATAATTTTCAAATTTAGCATTATAACGACTCTTCAAAATTTCTTCTCTTCGTTGCTCGAAGGTTAATGAGATTACTAAAATGTTCTCCATTGAGAATAATATCCATTATGCTCACAATAATTAGAATAAGATTACTTAGAAAAGTCGTTATTCAACAATATGTATTAGTTAATCTTCAGGCTATCTTCGTTTACGACAAGTTTTAAGTTCGTAAGTCTATTTCAGAGATTGATTTAAATTATTAGATGAATACAGGTCTATAAAACAGTTTAGCATCCTCTCTAATTTCTTGATTTTAACATTTTATTAATGCTAAATTTATGTATTAATCTAACAGATTTAAATACTTTTCAATCGTGAAAATCTAAAATATGTTTTCTATATCATTGAATGGATGTCTGAGTGATATTTTCTTATATTTTCAGAATTTCTTGCTCACCGTTATTGGTAGTCGTCATCTGCAGAACTCTCTTTTACGACAAGCAAAGCGTTTTCAATACTCGAATCGGTTCTATGGCCTGAGGAATTTTGAAATTTGTTCTTTCAAACGGACACGTGCCATCCTGGTCTAAGGTATTGCCTTGGATTGCCAAGAGCATCTATTTTTACTACTATTGAATGTCAATATGATATTTAAATTATAAATTTACATGAAAACCATTTATTTCTATTAAAAAATTTTAAAATTTTTAAAGAAAATCACTATTTTCAACTAAAATAAATTGGTAATTATTCCAAATCTTCGTGTCTTTGACAACGGAACAAATGATAACAAGATGCATGGCAAAACTAGCCTAATACTAAATAATATATAATATCATTTTTGTCATGTTAGTTAATTTAATAAATATATATTTTGTGCAGTTTTTTTATATTTTGTTAATAATTGTTATGAGATATTTTAATAATGATGATAAAAATAATAATTAGTCTTTGAAGAGTGTTTTGTTTGAAACGTTCGCAATAGTTGTAACTTTTACTTTCAAATTTAAGCAATTTCTACAGGATACTGTTTGTAACGGATTAGGCCTACCAGTGAATTTTAAAATATTGACTAAAATTGATAAATAAAATGATATTAGGGTGACATTTTTAATGTTAATTTTAATCAATCAAACTAAATTTTACAAGACGGTTGACAATCTCTATTTTTATTTAAATTTTTACATCTTATAAACTACAAATTTCAGTTCTAATGTGAAAAACATACTTTTATTAAATTAATCTGATTTTTGAGCATCAAATTTGACGAAAAATTCAATATTAAACGGAACACGACATTTGACAAAAGGCCGTGGAAAGTATTTGAAGCTTCTGTTTTTTGTTATAATTAATAATCCTATTTAAATATTATTCTTTCATTAAGTTCGATCAGTATAAGTGACGAATGTGATCAAATAGCGAGCAGGATAAGGCATCAGCCTACAGTTCTACTGATCTGGGATCGAATTCGGGCGGGTCGAAAAACCCAGGATTATTCGGGGTAGTCTGTACCAGATACATCGAGTCCCGTTCTTCTCCATTGTAGGCTTGACCGAACTCCTGATGGATCTGAAATAAGGTTCTCCTAATCAGGATCGTGCAGTAGATTTTCTCAGTATGATGCAAGTCTTCAAAATGCCGCCTCTTAAATGTTTTTTGTGCCGCCTGATGCGGCCGCCTCTCTGCATCATAGAATGGCACGGCCCTGCTATTAATGTCCTCAGGGAGGAAAAAATCTTACAAAAGTTACCTGACCATTGTAACCTAATTCTAGTCAGGTATATGTTTAAACCCTTCCAGAGTGACCAGGTTTAAACTTACAGAAGAAAGAGGTAATTAACTGAATTGTTTAGACACTAAAACTACACGCTAATCACTTAAGCTCTTATTTTCGACAAAACAAGAACATTGTCCAAAGTGACTTACATTTAATCTGAAAGAAAATAAATTGTGAAATATGAGCATTATAACATAGTAAAATATCTCATTTCAATCAAAAACTTCTATTTCAAGTTGATATATTTGTATAAACCATACCGACAGCCATTAAAGCAAGGCCTAAAATCCAGTTCTGGCAATATATTATCGATGTTACAGATAGTGATGAAGTTAAATTACCTAAACATGTAATTAACCTTTCCCAAACCAGAGCGGCCTTGAAAGCCTAACTATATGTAATTTTTGTGTATAATGTTTTCCTATTTGCAAAGTAGGGAAACATTATACACAAGAATTTTGTGTATAATGCTTTCCTATTGAAAAATAAAAAAAGTGATGATGATATAAAGTAATAGAATTAAATATAAAATCATACGTTATATTTACATAAATACATATATTTATGTAACATATATACATAAAGCATAATTTTCTTTCCTATTAGATTATTTTATGTTACAAATTTGTGCATACGTGTGTATGTGGGTGTGTAGGTAGAGAAAATAAGTTATATATATTTTATTAATCATGTATACATTTATATATTTTACATACAATTATATTATATATATAAAATAATATATTTTTATATAACATTTTATTAATATTTAATATCATTTTATTATTTTTTTAAATAATAAAACATTTATAGTTCGAGCATCGTGATTCCGATCAATATTTATTTAAAAATATGAAAACGTTATAAAAGCATCGACGTTATTTAATCATTTTACAACCTTCTCCAACTACTATTATGGAATATTTTATTGTTTAGGACGATGTCAGTTATTTCAGAAAGTGCTTTTTACTGTCTCCTTCTATGACGTCCATTCGATAATACAAAAAATATCCAAGAAGCAATTTGTCGTGTTTCATTTTTAGAAGTGTCAGTTTACCGAATTATTTTCTAAAATTTTCTCTGTAGATGTCAAATTACACGTAAAAGAAATATATCCATAATTAATCATATACTTCTAATTAAAGTATTTATTATATCATTTTTAAAAGAATTGAAAAAGTATACAGAATAAAAATTTCAAGGGGCAAATACACAATTAAAAAAAGAAATTGTTTTAGAGTATTCCTTCTATTCTAAAGAACTTTCTAATAGTATATTCGTCCTGGATTTATTAAGAATTGATCTATTTTTCCATTGTGTTATCGCCAGAGTGAGGCGGAGAAGAGCCTGAAATAAATGTCGATTCCACCGTTGTGTTCTAAGATGCTCGAAAATGACAAATTATGAAAATGCCGTTTTAATTTGTTTTAGATTATTTCTTCTATTCTAGAGAACTTTTTAAAAATACATCATATATTGTATTTTATTTCTTTATTGTTTACAGCGAAAAATATGCTTTAAGTTTTATAAATTCTAATATGTTTTATTTTAGAGCATCATAAACACAATATTATTATTCCATACAAAAAACATTAGGTCTTATAAACTAATACCATTGACAGGAACATTATTGCTACCATTATCAATTTATCACTCTACCACTATTCTTTTACATTATGGATAAGTTTATATATTTTGAAATTTTCTCTTTATTTTAGTTATAGGTTATTGAATCCGAAAACATTTTAGACATGTTATTTTATAAGGAATTTTAATTTATAGTTTTTTATTTTATTTTATTGGGAATTGTGTTATTTATTATCTAGTTCATATTATCTTGAAATATTTATATGCTTTACATGTTTTCTAGATAATTGCATCTGTGCTCATATCTTCTGATTGACACTATCCAGCTATCTAATCGAAGAATATAAACATTATTCGAAGATAATATTTGCAAATATCAATATCATTTAATATGCAAAATATCTTATTTTCCAAGAACTTTTGGGATTTATTAGTTGTAAAATATTGCAAATTATTTAATAATTAAAAGTTTAATGAACGTCATTAACTTTTCATGGTAACTTTTAATTATTCGTGCATTATTTATACCTATTATTAATTTATATATTGATAAATATGTTATTAATTAATATTTACAATAAGTGACGAAAAATAAATTTTAATAATGTTTATACTTCACATTATATTACAAATATATATATTGGTTTGTCACTCTCTTTTGTTTTTTTAATTTATAGATTGCTTCATCTAAGTCTATTCAGCATCGTTTCCTTTATGTATTGATATAACTTATCGATTTTATATAGGATTTATTGTTAATTTAGATCTTATCAGCAGAGTGTATTACGATAAATTTTATCAATATGATCAAAGGATAAATATACCTTTGACAATTGCTATGGATAAAACGGTTGATTTATTTCTACTTACAAAAGTTTGAGCACCTCATCTATATTGATTTATTATCCAAAAGGCAATAACCATTTTCTTAACTTATCGTTATACATAGGTAAAACCAATATCAAATTCTTTCTGTTTTCATAGTATAAAACAATTTTGAGATAGCGGAAAAATTTATTACGAATTTTTTACATATATATATTTTTTTATTATTATTACTTCTCTAAGAAAGATGAATCATCTAATTATAATATAAATATTTTTGGATATTTTATACGCTTCTATCTCTATTAATTTCCTTACAAAATGAATAAATATTTTATTGTTTTTCATTTTAATATTTGTAATTTCTTGATTTATTCCTTTAAAACTATCAAATTTAGACTCTCGGAATAAATTCCTAATTTTTAATAAAGAATTTTATTTATTTATAGAAGCTACATTCCTGATTTTATTTCTCATATTTTATAAAGATCAAAATTAATATTTATTAAAAAAATTTTTGTATTCTATTTCATAAAATATATTTTATTTATTGGCGAGTCCGCGCAAATATATTTGTCTTTTGCAATATAATTTTACGCTGAAGTTGCCTTGTTTAGAATTGAATTATCGAGTTTCTTAATTTTTTTTCTTTAGTAATTACTGAAAGATCTGGGCGTAAAATGATTTTTTGATTTGTAGTTTTTTTCTGTTTTTCTAAGAAATCAAGTATAAAATAATTAGTGAACCAAAACTTATTAATTTTCTATCTGCCTCGAAATAACAAATCATCAAAAGACACGATCATTATTTCTAAGAAAGAAAAGTTGTAGAAGTTATATTGTTTTGATGAAATAAGAATAAACTGATTATCTCTAGCACCCTTCAGGCTATCATAAAATGAATCAAAGCTGATAGAGTTACAGTCTACAACAAACAAAAGAATTGTTTGTTACAGGACCATTTTTATCGTTAAAATATAATTATTGTTTAATATTTACTCGAGATTTTATAATTTAAAATTACATAAATATTGACTTTGGTAGTTAAATCAAAAATCAAAAATATTTATTTGAATAAAATTTTATAAAGTTATAAAATAATACCTCGATTTTTCAGTTAAAAATAATTAAATACTGAATGATTTTATGAAGAAATAATTACCATTAGGGACATTATACCATCAATTTTGATTCGTTACAGATTTCCTGCACAGCTACAACAGAGAAGGAATCGTTTATCAAAGTGTCCAAATTCTAAGCCCAACGGGCCACTTACCATTCACCTGGATACTCGCCAGTCAGCAGAGACAAAAATCGACAGCTCCTCTCTAAACAGCATCTGTTGACCCATAAATTCTTCAATGTATGACGTATTGTTGATATCGATTTAATTTTCGAAGATACTCTAAATAACTTGGCTATGTCACCTTTATTTATGCTATATTTATGCTTATTATTAGTCTGTAAATTTCTGTTTTATGTGCTCATTTACATAAATTAAATGATAACCGCGTTAAATAAATTTGTATATTTTCTTTATATGAAATTATATATAATAAATATTCGAATTAAATATGTAAAATCTACATAAATTATAAATTTGCGTGTATATAATAATATACGTAGGCCTATAACCTGTTTAAAAAAACAAATCGTATTGAAGTAACATTTCGATAATTTTAAAATGTTACTTTAATACAGCATTTTTTAATAATTGTAAATAATCATAAAAAAATATAATAAAACAATTAGGTGTGAGATCTTATCATTTATTATTGTCAACGAGCAAATGAATAAAATTCCGTAAAGCACTCCCTCCTTGCAATGACGTTTCATTAATCAGACGTAATTTTCATGTTATTTTCTGTTTTATAGATAAATTTACTTTAAAAAATTCAGTCAAATGGTTTAAATTTGATAATTTACATAAAATAATTTAAAATTTGAATTTAAAAAATTTTAATATCTGAGAAGAAAATGATTTAAAGCAGAAAACGTAATTCTTTCAGACATGCAACTTATGAATTTCTGACATTTTGAAAAATGAATCGGTCCTACAGCATTTTGTTCTTTATTAATGAAAAAATAATAATGCTGTAGAATAAAAATTAAAAATAAAACTATATTTAGCATTGGATAAAGTTATAAAGAATTAAAATGATTTGATGATATTACGAAGATATCAACTAAAATGAAGAAAATTAATAAACTTTATTAACAATTAATTATTTTTATAAATTAATTTATTCATTTTTTCTGTATTATTCGATCTAATTTCATTCACTTTATGATAGAATAAGAATAAAGAAATTTATTTATATTTCTTTATTTATTTTATAAGGAAATAAGTTCATTCTTTATGTAATAAAATTATTTAAGAGAATAAGGGCTATAAATATTCTAAAATGTAAAAGTATTAAATTACTTTATTTATGTTTATTACAAAATACACAATTTTATAAGATTAAAGTTCGTTATATATTGAAATTAAAACGGTTATAATACAATATTCTATTAAAATTATTTATCTGTTTACATTTTTAAAATTATATTTAGACGTAATTTAATATTGAACACTTTTTTTATAGATTTTGGAAACATTTTTAAAAATATATTCGTCTTAGATTTAAATTAATACACTTGGAATCAAATTCAAAATTAAAGTTAAATGTGGGCCAGTATTCATGAATTGCATTGTAACGAGAGTGCAGTAATAAAATGTCGTTATTTAATTAACGGGAAAATAAACATAAAATTGAGGTATAAAACACATTCCTCAAATATAACAACACGAGATTGCAGCATTTACAAATAAATGTTTTTATAATTTTAATGTTGCTACACATATATTAAATTTTACTTACTAAAAATACATTTAATAATAGCACGGATACATTAATAATGAAGGGGTCTGTAACTATATTAATTTCTCTTTTAAACATGAAGTTTCGTTTTATTTTCATATCTCTTATATCTCTGAAGACCAAACTTGACTTCAAAATAACCTTCTCTATCTGACTTGGATTTTTATCTTTTATTGATTATATTTCTTTGAATTCGGTGCTACTTTATCTTATTATATTGGAACTATTCTTTGAAAATAGAAAAGTTGTCAGAACTAATAAAGTAATTTTTGCAAGTTTTTCATGCTATTAACTATATTTTCGTTTATTTGAGAATAAGCAAACAATTATTCATTTACCAATAGATAAATTTCTTTTTATAATATAACATAATATAATCGTTTATATGAAAACATTTCTTAACTAATTTAGTTTAATTAGTTGAAAATATATAGATTTTAGATATTATTTTTGATTTCTTTTTCTATTTTTGGTGATTCACTCAATGCAGTTCAAACCAAATTAAAATTTAAACAGATTCATAATACTGGGTGATAATAATTAAATTATCCCTATTCAGAGACGTCTAGAGAAACTATACTGGGTGTAATTGGGCCAAACTCGGTAATAATACCACACAGGACGTGAGGAAACGACCTCAGAAAAAAATTTAGTTTCAAAACATACCACCAGAAATTGTAGCGTTGTGAGACGAGTAAAACCATGCTTTGAAGAAGATTTCTGTATGGGTTGGTACGTGTAAACAGGCATTTTCGCGTGATGGCTTAAGTTTCTGGTTTTGAGAAAGCAAATTCAAGGAGACTGGATACGGGAAAACCACTTTTTATTACATGAACTTTACGTTAACTTGAAACGGGTTATGGTAACATTAGCGGTGCAATAGAAAATCCTCAATGTGGTCTCTATTATTGTCTTGTTAGAACTTGAAACTCTAAACAAGTATGTTCAATTGCAGAACCTAATTGGTCTGTAATGTATTCATATGTAGTTTTATTCTATTTTAAAACAGTCAGGTTAGAAACATCGTCCTGGTACATAACATTTTTAAGATGTCCCCACAATCAAAAATCACGGGTTAATATTCGGGGAACAAGATATATGACAGCGCCACACTGACCCTTGTGGTGAGTTTTGAAACTAAATTTTTTAACGAGATTCCGCATATTCTAAATGGTGTTATCGAATTTGGTTCAATTACACCCAGTAGATGTATCTCTAGACGTGTCTGAATAGGGCTACTTTAATTATGATTACTCTGAACTTGTGTGTTTTCCTTCTGTTTTGATGACGGTAATTACAAAGCCGAATTATTATCTTTTTATACAAATATTATTAGTATAAAAAAAGTCCAAAGTAAATTAATATTTAAAATCAATATCTTTTCAACTAATAGACATTGAGATGATTTTTTGTAACTCTTTCAAGTCAAACAGGGCTAGCGACTATGAAGAATTTACTGCATTACGACTGAATTATTCACCTACAAATAAATAAGTAATCAAATACGCATTAAACCCATATTTCTTATGAATTTAACACGAGGAAAAATCGGAAAGTCTTTGCTAACTGCATTTTTCTCAAAGCTCAGTTCATTCCCTATTTTTCTGCGTAGCTTCCAAGATGTACCACGATGGGAGAAATGTTTGCGGTAAGTTTTTGAATACCAATCTTATAGAACGGGTTCGGTTACTTTTCTAGCTACAGTCGAAATGCTGTCTTCATTCCTATCGTCGTCACTTTCAAACAGTAATCTACTAAATACTTCCTAATGAGGTCGAAACTATGATATTCACAAGATACCGAATTCAGACTATGGCGGATGAAAAACGGCCTAATCTGGGTCTCCTGTGTGCTCGTCGTTCCTTTTACGAACTCGTACCACCAACTCACGCCTTGCTACGACAGACAATTGTCTCCATACAAAGCACTCATTTTCGATAAATTTTGCTTGTATTCTTGCAAGACGCTCTCAAAATTCGAATCACACTTCTATGAATCTCCAGCATGAAAAGTGACAGAACCCCCGCCATTTTCGAATTCCAATATTTCCATCGCATCTCACTAGATAGCATTGGATATTTCTGAGATAATACATAATGTATTGTCCTCGCGTATGTATATTTTTAAATTCTAGAACAAATTATTTTTCAAGGGGGAAAAAAACTCAATTGGAATTACTTTTCGATTTTCCTGCGTATAATTTCTTTTCTTTTTTATCCGTATTTATATTTTGTGTTATATTTTGCTTTATGAATTAAATTCAATTTATTTTGATTCACGTTTTGTTTGTCCAAAGTCCATCAGTGATCGAGTGGATAAAACTAAGGAACACTGGTAGTTAGTTGCGGGTTCGCACTGGATTAATGGACTGGCTACGTGGAGTTATCCAAGCTTTCATCGCGTATCTAACATTTAAATAGAAACCAGTTTTCTATAGAATGTCCTAGAAAAATACCGTTGGCAGATCGCCCACATGTTGCGTTGTCGTAGCCTAATAATAATACCTTTTGGCGTTTCTTATGGGTTCGTCTTCGAAAATGAATACCTCAAACATAATTTTTCAGAATAAACCATTTGACATTTATCAGCAAAAACTGAAACTATTTTTACTTTTAAAAACACTTCCTTCCAATTTATAAAAATAATGAAGTATGAAATGTGTTTTTTTTTTAAATCTTACTTATTAGAAATTCGTCGTTTAAATATAAAATATAATTATTAGAAACTGCCGGATGGCCGAGATGCTAAAAACTTCAGTTTATCATTTTGGAGAGGTCCGACTTTGAATCTATGATGAAATCGCACAGATTTTCAGAGATGATATGATCGAGTCGCGTTCTGTTTTTCACTATTTCGTTGCCTCGTAATGGCCAAATTTATGATGACAATGGGGAAAGTGTCTTCTTATTACTCGCAAGAAAGAAAAAGTTAAAAAGGAAAAAGTCATGGTATATAACACGAACGTCGATTTTTTATCGTAGATCTTTTAAATCGTAAATAAACGTTCATAGCATTTAATGGTCGTTTTTCTTTAAAATGTCAAAATCAGAATTCGAATTGTCTAATTTGTTCTCAAAGAATGTATTGTGAGTAATAAGTGTTTAAAATATCTGTAAAACTTCAAATAAAACTGGTAACTTTTTAATATTATTGTGAATTTTTTATTTTATTAAAATAATTATTAAATTCGTTTTAATGTAGGCAATTAATTTAATTTGATAAAGTTTAGCTAATAATGAATTTTATATTAATTTTTTTAATATTTTCTGTTTAAATATTATTGTGATTAATTTTTATTACGATTTAAATTTGTCATTTAATATAATGATTATTTTGAATGGTATAACTTATGACTATCTATCAAATTAAGATAATCTTCATTGAAATAATATTATTGAAAATTGATAGACTTATAAAACATATTTATTATCTTTCGTTTTGATAGATAATAATTTATGCAGGGAAAATTCGCCAAAAATTCTTATGTCAAATAAATAGTCAGTTGGAAATGAATGTTGTCAAAAACATTTGTAAATTATTAAATAACTATGAAAAATGAGCTTCTTATTTTGTCATGATTTCATTTTATTTTATCTGAAGTATTGTAATTTATTTAAAAATTTATTAGTGCTGATGGATCTATCATAACCTGACAACATATTTAAAGTTTTAAATAACAAAACAATTATATAAGTTTCGCATATTTACACTCCAGAAAATAATTAAATATTGGTATGGAACTTTTAGTTAAGTGTAAATTTTATCAAAGTTATTTTAAAATTCATGTAGAAGCTTTTTCTTATTAGCGATTGTTATAAATTACAAAAGTTCAATTCGTAAGTATGAATTAAGCTTCTTTAAGCCTTATAACGTCTTAAAATTATATTAAGCTATGTTTTCACTATGGAAATTTTTAAAATAATTCTTTAAATTAATAAAATTTTAAATTTATATTTTTAACTATTCAAATATATTTTGTATACCTAGCGAAGCGAATTAATTCTACTTAGTGCAAAATTAAAATATTATAAACCTCAATAAACGATTCATCCTAGCGTAAAACGTGGAAACGTTTCTCAATACAAAGTAGGATTAATTGTTTAAAGTATTTACTATTTTTTTAAACTGTATTTTGGTGAAAGCCATTAAGATTTTAAAGAGGTTTTTTTAAAACCTCTGGATTTTCTTATGAATACTGTGTGCCTCCTAATCATAATTCGTAAATCTATACTACGTTCTCTTGTCTTTGATGACAAAGTACTCTTCACCTCAGATAATACAGAATTTCGGTTAATCATTTGATGTTCAAACGAATTTGAAGAACGGAGATAATCACTAAACATAACTGCAATACACTTCTCTCTTCGATTTTTCTCTATAAGCATTGAAAAACTATTCACAATACAGGTTTGGATTGAATTGATGAGATAAAGCAACTCAATACATGGCGATCTGCCAAGGGAGTACCTCTGGGAGGATTTTTATGGAAAACTAGCCCCTATTTAGGTGTTAGACACGTGAAGAAAGCCTCAGAAAATTCCACTTGGCCAATCCGTTGGTCAAACGCAAACCGGGTATCAGTGGACAGTGGCTTTATCCTGTCGGCCACTAATGGACATTTTCAGAATACAGAGTGAAAAAAATGATTCGAACATAAAATCAGAAAATAACAACTTACAGTATATAAAGATGTAACATCTTTCTCGAGAAAAGGTTGCCTTTATGGCATTTAATAATGACGATGATAATTTTAACAATTCAAAAAGATATATCAAGTTTTAGCTATATTAGTATATATTTTATGCTTGAAAATTAAGAATAAGAATTCGAAAAGGGTTTTGTAAATTTCCATTTTTGATCTTTTATAAATCAATAATAATTGTATTATATCTAATTGTTCGTAGAATATATGTTTCTAATACAGATATTTAGTTGTTCAAGATGAAAACAACGTTAAAAAACTAAGATATTTTACAGGCTAATGAAGATAAATTATATTGAAATTTTTACAGCTCTAATAATAATTTCATTATTTATATCTTTACCTACTACTTGCTTTAATTAATAGATGAAATAAATATAAAATGACAACTGGAAAGTTTGTAACAATAAAGTATAATGAAAATTCTTTTTTTTTAAATTTAATTAATAATGATGAGTTTTTAAAAGTTCATCATTATTCAAATGCAGAAGATTTTAAAATTTTATTTAATGTTAAATTCGTGGATAAGAATTATATCGGAAATTATTATGATTTTATAAAATAAAACGCTGATATTTTTAAAGTATATTTTAAAAACCTTATTGATAATGAAAATATATAAAGATTAACAATGATTGTGGTCGGTACTAGAGGTGACATTCACAGACAAGTAAAGACAGTCGTCACGGTTGAAACGCGACTAAAAGGAAATCACGCTTGAGCATCCCCTTAGAGAATCAACGGAGAATTAAAATGGAAGTTAATGTAACGTGGTATAAACAGAAACTAGTAATGTTGTCTGCTAATGATTGAGGTACTTAATGGCAAAATCACAGAAAGGATCGGGTAATGTAGGATGACCTGAGTAATACAGAAGTGTCTGGAATGCGAATATTGATTGAAAATGTTAAGATAAAATCATTTTTTTTGCTATCTATAAATACTTAAAGAAAATCACGAACAATTACTTAAATTTATATAATTTTCTAACAAAATGAGCTATTAAATTAAATTGTAATAGAGAGAATTTTGAACAATAAACATTATTATATTATTAATTAATTTAATTAATTCCTGGTGTAGTAATTAAGTTTGATTTCAAGGTATCAATATTGAATAACTGAATATAAAAATTATAAATAATTAAAAAAAAAAACTTGTTAATAAATTTTGTAGCTGTTTATTATTTTTAATCGATTTTTGTGGAAATTGATTTAAAATTGAATTATTAACTATTAAATGTTAAATATTAGATAATAAGCAGTATCTTTATATAAACCTCGAATCTGATTTAAAAAGTTAAATTATTTTTGAGAAATATTTCCAACAGTAAATTATATTTATGTCGATTATGATCAGCTGTAGCAAAATCAGTCGCAATCGTCAACCTTCCATTAAACGGAATCTCGAGTATCATCTTTAATATCTTGGTTCCTATATCTAATCCCTGTAAATGCGAAACTGGATGCCTTTAATGTATTTTTTATAGTCAGTTATTGAATCAAACATAGTTTTAACTTTTAGATAGCTTACTCTTTCCTATTAATCTGATTATCTTTCTAATTATGCATTTTATAATGGAAAAGCACTCGAATGACTTTCGAAACTAACACTCTCTTTTATAAATCTACTTTCTTCTGTATGAGACATTAATATATTTATTTTATTCATATTTACTTTGCACACGGATATACTTTATATAATTTACTTTTTTAAATAAAATATATCTGAATTCGATTTATTTCCCTACTGAATTTGTACATTATTTGCATTTATGGGATTAAATTCATGTAATTCAAAATTAAATTAGTTTATTTTTTACCACTGAATGATTCGTTACCATTCAAAAACATCCATCTCTACTCATCCGTGTGAAAATCTTTGATACGAGAGAAGATAAAAACAATGACATCTTTGATTTCGCTTCACTGGGCATCTGATATGATTTTTCTATTGAAACAAGATAACGTTGCTGCTTTCTCGAGAGGAAATTAGATATAAAAATAAATAAAAAAAAATGCAACTTTTTACTTTTATATAAATAAAATTATAAATAAAACAATAATATTTGATGCCAATGAAATAATTACTTGATATCACAGAATAATATAAATATATTTAACTTTTCGCAATTATAAATTGTAAAAATTGATAATAGCCTATAACTTAAGAAAAATTTAAAAACTGCAAGAATTTTTTTTTAATTTATTGAATTTAGTACCCTTTTAATTATATATATATATCGTTACATATTATACAAATTCTTGTTTATTCTTTATTTATAAAAATATAATCCATTTCTCATAAATTTAAATGTTAAATTTAATCAAAATAATTTATTAGTTTTGAATAATGGATAAAATATTTTTTTCTTTTATAAAAATATTCCAAAGATATTTCTACCGAGATATTATTAAAATACATTAAAATCTGAAGTTAATTAATGATTACTTTTACAATTAAAAATTAAATATGTATATATATATATAATACAGAAACTATTTGTAAAATTTCAATGTCATCATATATGATAAGAAATTATTGATATTTACGTATAAGAAACATAAATTAAGTCAAGAATAAAGACATTTATATAATTTTATTTTTATTTCAAATATTAAAATAATAATTTCAATAAAATATATTCAAAACGGTAGAATTATTCATAATTCTAGAATTTTTAATCCTAATTAGAATTCCATCATAATGAATAGCATTGAAATGTATTAAAAATCAATAAGATTTTCGTATATTGAAAAATTGAAGCAACCATCAAGATAAATTTACATAAAATGCCCTTGGTAATTTGAACATTCTTCTAGAGTATGTTTAAAACATAAAATTTCTGATTATTTTTATTTTAAAAAGTAAAATTAGGAAAATAAAATCAATAAAAATAAAATTAATTTTAACGAGTTGTTTAGAAAAGTCAAATAGTTCGAAAGTTTTAGAATTTAATATAATCCTTAATAATATTTTTAAATTTTGAATAGTGCTAAATTCTTAAATAAGAAAAGAAATTTAATAGAGTTAAGCTTTAGGCAAAGAACAGGCATTTTAATTAAATTATTATATAATTTTCAATTAGTTTCTGCAATAAAATAATGTATAAATTCTATATACTTTTAACTTCAAATATTTTAAAAACATGCCATGACTAATTAAACTTTACATAGCACTCATGTAACTAATTACATTACTTTGTGTTTGATCACTGTGAATCATTGCCAACCTAATATTCCTACAAACACAATCATTACAGTAATTTACTATAATGATTCTTTTCGATAACAAGACAACTGATGTATACCATTTACGTTAAAACTAATTTCTTTGTTAAAATAAATTACAGACTAACAAATTACATTGTCTGATATTCTAGCAAGTATATCCTTCAAAGAAAACATCGTTCTTATGCTTTCTTCTATGAAACATAAAAAAATAATTATGAATGTTTGTATATACAATTTTATTCCAAATAAGTAATGAGATAATTATCAAAAATTTGTTTTTTAATTGGGCTGCAATTTGAAAAAAATTGTAGACCAATAAATTCCCACTGTCGTCTGTTTGTCCGTTCTTCCGTCCTTAATTTCGAGAACGGAGTTAGCTAGATGAAGATGAGACTAGACTTGATATAGAAAGCGTAGGAACAAAATACCCCGATTAACTATATACAAACTTCTGATGCAAACCGAAAGTCATCTTACTTTCATTCAAAATTTTCCCCTGAAGGCAGTTATACTAGTACGACTCTATTGTAAAAGGACAAGTATAATATACAGGGGCAAGCCACTACTAATTTGAAGTGGAGAGCATATATTTTAAATGAAATAAATTAAAACTACGATTAAAAATTGCAACCCGGCATTGTGACGATGTCATAATAAATAATTGCTCGTTACAATTTACAATTTTTATTGGATTTGAAATAAAGGAAATATGACATTAAAATAAAATATGGGTTCTCGAATAATAAAAATCAATGTTATTTATTATATGTTATATATTATAAATACTTATTATATAAGTAGAACAATATATTTTTATATGATGTAGTTCATACAAAAACCATAATATGGATTTTGAATGAACTATATCAGATGTATGAACTCTAAAACTGCTGCAAATAATGCTGTAAATGGTACGAACCAGATTATTCGGCTAATATTATTTACAATTTTTTTTAAATATTGAGTTATATCTTAATATTTTAAAATATTAATTAATTTCTATTTAATTTAAACTTAAAATATTTCATTCATAAATTTAAAACGCGAAAAAAATATAAAATTTAAAAAAAATAATTGTGTTCTGAAGAACATCTTTTAAAAATAGAATTGTGCAATATCAAACTTGTCTGTTTATAAAACATTGTGAAGTATTTACATTGGTAAATTATATAACGTTGCTAATGGATAAGAACTATATTCTCGTCCTAAGAATAAAGTAAATAGATTGTATTATCTTATTTACAAATGTTATAACATATAATAGTTGACATTTATAAAATTTAATACAACATGTAATAATAAATAGTATAATAAAAATTAATAATAATAATTTTCTTATTATGTAATTAAACAATTTATTGATAATATAATATAACATACTAACATTGCCTTTAATATTCTTATTTCTAAACTAATAGAAAATATTGCATTCTTAAATCAGTTTAAGTTTTTTACCTCTTTTTTTAGTACTTTCTTTCATTTTAATGTCACGATCTTTTAGGAAAACTCTTTGTATATCAATCAATGTGATATGCTTGTAAACATAATTGATTTTCAATAAAAAATAATAAGTTTAGCTGTAGAATCAAATTTCGGGGGGAAAAAGCTTATTTTCTGTATGATAATTTTAAGGTCTACTATAATACTTTATTTATTTTCCTGTAGAGATGTCCGTTCAACTAATATCTTTTTGTTTCTAATATTATTTACATGATTCTAGAATATCTCTACGAAAAGAGATGTTTTATAGACCAAGTTAGTGTCTTAAATCCGACATAACGTCTGTTTCTGTAATGACTTCAGGCAGAATCCTATTTTATTTTATATCTTTTCTATATATGAATTGTTCAGAGGATATAGAAATGCGTGACTGAAGAATGGAAGAGATTATCATTATTTTTTTTTTACTACTTTATTGTTTCAAATTTCTGTACAAACCGAATTTATTCTGAAAAATTGACAATTAAATTATTACTGTTCAGATACTAAACTTAAAAATATTTAATAATAATAATAATTTATTTAATTACAATCTTCAAAAATATTAGCATTGTTAAATTTATATTATCTTTATATTTTATAGATACTTTTCATTCTAAATTAATTATAAAAGTTATGAGCATGCAAATACATTTTTAAAGTTTACAATATATTTGTACAAACTAAATTAAAATTGACAATTAAATTGCTTGTATAAGCAGCTTTTTTAATAGGCTATAGTCTGTGCATTTTATTTCATTAAAGTTTATGTAAACGAATCAAAAGTATAAGGCCTACACATATAAGTGTTATACTTAAGTTATATTAAAAAATGTAAAGCTTATTATTATTAAATCAATTGCATACTACATACACTGTAATTGCTTTATTAAATTCTATTCTAATCTATTATTTATAAAATTTAAATTATCTTATTAAAAGCCTATAATTGAAAAAAAACTATCCTTATCAAAATTATCAATCAAATATTACAAGAAATTTATTTTATAATTCAAAAACTCTGGTTGTTATAATATTATACATGTATTTGTTGATAAGTGTTTAAACTAGTAGCCTACTATAAGAATTTTTGTAATTTTTTTCTGTTTAAATTATATATATATCAACTAAAACAGCATTATCAATAAGTATCTTTTACTAAAACTATATTTATTTTAGCTGTACAAGTGGATAAATAGTTCAAATGGTTTCTGAATTACAAGATTATGGTCTTAGACTTTTATTGGATACTCTTTTCTTCGTTTACTCCTTTTCGATATAAACTAAATTATTAATTTATAACTTTAATTTAAGAAAAATAAACTTATATTTTTATTAACAGAATATTAAGATAATTTAATTCAAATATTTAACAGTTATAAGTTAGATACATTTGAGAGAACAACATCAACACAATTGTTTTTTTTTCCTACGTCTTTTCTATCCGATATGAAAGTGATCAATCATCTTTTTCCCAATAGCAAAACATTTCATTGACGGTAATTCATAGTTCTATTTTGAGAAAGATAATCAGAAAATAGATTACAAAATTTCGTCACTGCTAATTAATATTTCTGATTTAAATTTAATTTCTAAAATACCTATAATGACAGTAAATATTAATTTAGTGATAACAAGAATTCATTTTTTTTTTAAATTACTTTAAATTTATTTTAATACAAATAATTTATTACTTTTAGTTACCGATAATAATTATGTTAAGGATTTGTAAACTTTACAACTACATTAGCCGAATATTTTACATTTATTGTGATAAACTTTTAAATAATCTCTTACATCAATATTGAAACTGTTACAATATTGACAGCTTAGATAATTATTCTCTTACATATATAATCCATTATATGTCTTGATTGATTATGATTATTTGTAATCTTTATGAAAAATAATCGAGAAATTCCAAAATATCGCATCACACTGAACAATGTTTAATTTAATTTAATTAATTCCCATCAAACTTTTGACTCGTCAATGCTGATAATGCATTTTCCTTAAAAAGTCATTTGTTTTAAGATCTCTTGAGACTGTTTCTACAACAAAGAGAGCAAACAATAGAGATAATTCCACAAGATTCGATTTCTTTTGAGTAATTGTATGATCATTCCATTAATCAATGAATCTTGTCATCTTGTCAATAGCTAATTTATATTTAATATTTACTTTTATATTGTTTTATAGAAGAATAATTTAGTTTCCATTAGTTTGTATCGCTTCACTCTATTCATGATGTAAAAACCTATAAATTCACATAAAACTATTACTAACGTTTAAAATACATTATATGACCTATATATACTTATACTTTATTAATTACAAAATTGTCCTAATTAAACAAGCTGTTAGTTAACAAAAATAAGAAGTTTTATCTAAAGCTACTAAAATTATAATGATAATGTTGATCGGATAATATTTAATCATTAATACCGTATATTAAATTACATATTAAAAGTTAGGAACCATAATATAAACGTCCAAATAAATTTAAATTATCAGAATTATCACATTTAATTCTACTAATTACATTTAATAAACGATATGATATTAAATAATCACAAACTTTGTTTAAAACTAGACTTTATACTTATAAATAAATCAAAATTAATAAAGTATAATAACTTATTTTATATATATTATTATTTATTTATTTATTAGGCTTTAATTATATATTTAATTCCATAGATAAATTAATGTTAAATTTGAAATATTTTTATAGTAAATAATTAAATGAAAATTTTCTTTTAATACAGTAGTTGATGACAAAATTAAATATATATATTGTACATGTACGGTACATATATAAGAATTATAGTGATTTTTATATATTATTAACGAGATGTTCGTATACATTTCATCTTAAACAATTATATTTTCGGTTTAAAATCATTTTAACTTTAAATCTTATTCTTTATTTAATGCCATGTAAATATAATCAGAGCCGTCGAGAAAAAGAAAAAAACCTTGATTAAATTTTTGTGTCCGAACTGTATAGAGCTCGAATCAAAATCTGAATATATTTTAATTACAAAATGTAGAAAATTGTGTAATTTTAAGTTCACGAAGAGACGGGGAAGATGCATTAAACCGAGAGATTTACATCAGAAGAAAGCATAGAGAGGCCTCATATATCTCTGTACATTTTCCCTATAACTAAGTCCCCTGATCGGTTCTACGACACTGTGTATAACTAATATTAATAATCATTTTAAATTTGTTTTGGTATAAATCATTAAGTAAGTACTTTAAATAAATTTATACAAAGTAAGTGTAATACGTATATATACATATTGGTGTATATATGCATATATACTTATCTTTAAAAACCTGATATACACGCAATGTATGTATAGTTTTATATATCTGCTTGGCAATAAAATAATTATTTAATCTGTCTAAACTGTTTACAGTTAAATAATAAGTCAGCGTCAGCATTCAATATCATGACTCGATCTGCCTAAATACTGTTATCATAGTAATAAGATGCAAACCATTGGTTTACTTTATAAATTTAAATCAACAAGAAACTGTTTAATATATATATTGTATGTAGATGGGTTTATTTCACCTAAGTTCAATAACCTATAATGTAATTTTTGTCGAAATTTCATTAGTTTGATTATCGTGTATTTTTTAGTAATTACAGCTGTTTACCTCCGAAATAACTTTTTAACACCCACGATTTCTAATAAATAAATATTTTAAAAAAATTCATTTATATACATTATATTTTACATATCAGTTTAAAAATTTTGATTAGTACAATGTTAGATCTAGGATTTCTCATTTCCCGGTCTTTTGCTTGTTCCGGGATTCCGGGATAAAAGTGAACTGTTTACCGAAAAATCCCGGGACAGAATTAATTATTTTTAAGATACACAAAATATCATAAAATCAAATGATATAATTATTTTTCGTTTTTTAAAGTAATTTAATACGTTCTGCAACACCCAAAATCATATTAATAATGCTGTGTAAGATATATATTAAAAATTACCTTTGAATTACGTAGAAATTTTCACAAATAGAAAAAATTTATTAAAGTTCGCTGGAAACTGCATACAATAACAACAAAAATGCTTTGAATTGAGTTAAAAATTAAAAAAAAAAAACAAACTTCTAACTTAAAAGGTAACTTTCGTTTTTTAAATAAAACATAATACAGAATAATATTGTAAATTTTTATAATAAGATTTAAAAAGCAAAGATGGTCAATACTCCGATCACTCAATCTGATTCTTCTTTTAGTAATGTAATGTCCCGCTACCGAGAATGCTCTTTCCGATCCAATTGATATGAGTGGAGTCGTGTTTAATGCATTTAAGAGAAAACAGATGTTATGTGTTTTTTTACCTGTAGCCTGGAAGATTTCTAGTTCGTTTTCGAGATTGCAGTACTTACTTCTTTTGCTCTCTAGTAAGAATACTAGAGAGCAAAAGAATGATTTGTCTACCTCAGCTGCTTTAATAGAAACATCAAGCGTATAGCCTGATAATTCGGCAATTCGTTTGACTTTAATAATCAGGTTTATGAAGAAAAACTTCGTACTTGCAGACTTCGTACTCGTTTGTATATTTGCCCAATTTGCACAACCTGGCGTTACGCAGTTATTGAAGCTACTGGGCATGGTTAAAAATTAAGACACATAAGCACAATTATTCCAGATATTACAGGTTCTGACAAGTAAAGAATTTTTAGAGTCCGGCCACAAATAAGCTACGTATTGATTATTGACCATTTGTGACATGCCATAACGAGCAAAAATTTAAAAAAACTAATAAGTAGGTTTAAAATTAATAAATACAAATGTATTCTGACAGTTTATGAGTTAATTATACTTTCTATTTGCAAAATTTCTTCGACTTTAACACAAAATAAGAAAAAAGTAAACTTTTAGCAAATTTGCGGGATTTCTCGAGATGCGAAAAATTTCCCGGGATATTTCTCGGGTTAAAAAAACAATCAGGATTCCGGGATCCCGTTTGAGAAACCCTAGTTGGATCTTAAGCCTTAGACTTTCGTTATATAATCCAGTCGATACTCTACGAGGGATTTTTGCAGACATTAGATATCCTTTCCAAATCCAATGGGTGTGGCGAAAGTACGATAACATCGTCAGCAAAAAGTATAAATCTAATTGAGCGGTTCTTTGGATCACTTTGGTAAAAGTCTGATTGCGTAAGTCGTTTTCTTAATGCGTTCATCAGAATAATAAATAGATTTATGCTCGAGTTACAACTTTGACGAGCTTTTTTATTGGTAATAAACTTCACGTCGATGAAATAGAACGAAAATAATTTACCAAAGTTTTAGTCATATATTTTATAGTTTTTATTTAAAGTAAATTTCATTTAATTAATAAAAGATTTAATGAAAATTTAAATTTTATGTTATATTTTTATAAAATATCTAATTTACAAAATTTGTTTTTCTTTAAAGTTCTGTAAATATTGCTTTCAACTTCCTAGTTTTGTACTCTTAAGTTATTTTTAATGATTAATTATGGTATTTAGTCAAATTTATTATTATTTGCCAATTTATTCATATTTTTCTCTCCAAACCTCTCATCGGTTTATTTCATCTTCAAAATGTTATGAACTATATTTTCCAATTTCCATTATTTCTGTCTCAAATTTAATATCGAAATATCCTGATTCATCGCTTACTGTTTTATCCGTTTGGAAAAAATACGCCTACCAATGGCCGAGTGAATAAAATCGCTGAACACTGGGAATTTGTAGCGGGTTTTCTTCTCTCCATCGGGCTGGCTACATGAAGTTTTCGGAGTTTACGTCACGCGACTAAATAATAGTGGGTTAACTAGCGGCCGGTTTCCTATAAAAAGTCCTTCCGAGTGGCATCCCCTTGGCAGATCGCCCACGTGTTGCGCTGTCTTACACCATCAGACCAAACCAAACTGTTTGAATAAACATAAGATATTTGGCAGCTTGTTTCTCGTACTTGCATAACGTATAAATTGGAAGTCGTCAGATTTTCACGTAAATTTTTAATATTTTAATGCTATCTTTTTTATTTTTCTCCATCATCAGAGTAGAAAGCTCGTCAAAGTAAATGGTAAAATTACATTTCTTATAATGTAACAAGTATAATTTTAACATTCCGTTTTTAGAGCTTTTCTTTTTCTTTAATAAATAAATTCTTCAACTTCGTCTAGTTATTTTGTTAATTCTTGAATATTTGTTATATATAATTATATAAGATTTGAAGCATTGTAATTCTATTCTGATATTTTTAATTGTGTGCCTCTTATGGGCTTTATTTTGTCGTACTATTTTGCTCAAATACTTGAATGATTATGCGTTTTTACTATGATTAATGCACTCCATTTTATGTCTTGATAAATTTTTATATTACAAAGGATAAAAATAAATTGCAAAAGTGAATTAGTTTATGAAAAAGTGAAGTTAACTTTGTCCTAAAAACGAATAAAAACTTTTTTATGTTCCATTAAACATTGTTCGATCTACGAACAAACATATATCGTTTGTATGTCCTTCAATCTATATAACAAAGAGAAGCATCCTTTGTCCAATTCTATATGATGGACAGAGGTATTATTTGCCCACATCCACTATCACCAAGCTCTTCTCACAAGAGAGTTGACATAGTTCTCTTAATTACAATCACCTTATCTTGAAAATACTGCAAATGTTTATATGAAGCTGAACAAATAAAGAAGAAGAAATGCAATTTTCTTCTAATGTAATTCACTTTAAAATCCCAGAAGATCTAAATTAAAATATAAAACTTTTTCTATCCAAATAAATAATAAATAGCCTATAAGTTACATTCTATCTATACATACATCTAATCTATACATTATAAATAATCTTTTACGATAGTATTTAAAGTAAATTTCTGATTTATTAATGATATTTTAAATGAAAGCAGTATATACTTTAAAAACAATTTTTATAAATAAATATAAGTAATATTAATAAACATATTTATCATTTATAATATTCAGGAAATGTTTATTTGAAATTTTAACTGATCATTTTTAATAGAATTCAGCATCAATATTTGAAAATACAATTATATTTAAAACTACAAACTTTTATTGATATATGCAATATAACTGTTAACAATATAATGTAATAAAAGATAAATAAGCCAAAGTAATAAGTAAATAAATCATAAGTAATCAAAAACTCAAACATAGTCTATAAAGAATGCAGAATGTTTCTGTAGTTAAACAAAATATATAAAATAAACTAAAAACCTAAACAGCTAACAAATGTAAATGTATAAGAAATAGAATACAGTATATATAGCAAACATACACCTATACACACCTACATATTCACCTACACAACAAAATATATATTTATACACATTTAGAATAACGTATTATGTATATTCAAAAACAAATATATATATATATATATATAGCATTAAAAGACTTAATTTCTGTATTTTTTCACTTTTATCTCAATTTAAAATAAATTTTTTTTGCCTGAGACATTGATAAACCTATAGATATTTTCCTTAATAACCTCATCTATATAATCTAAAAGTGGAATTAGAATATTCGAGACGGATGAAATTAATGAAAATCATTCTGGAAACTACAATAAGTATGGTTTTAATGGTATTATTCGATTATTCGACCGAACATTAAATGTTAATACTAGAGACGTTTAATTGTTAATTAAAGTTACGAATACGCTATAATAAAGAGATGACTGATTGATCAATTGTTCAAATCAATGCAGAAATTAACTCCCAGCACGTTTACTAAATGAGAAATGTGTGTTATTCATCATTGGATATGCAGCTTTATTATTCGCATCTTACTGTATTGAAAGGCTACTTAACAAATGACAAAATGAACATTTGTTCACTTACTTGATTTATTGTCGTGTATCAATTATTGTAGTGTTTAAAATAACAAAATAACATTTCGAAACTATCTAAAAACATGTCTAAGAATCTTTGTAAAAATATATATATATATATATATATATATATTTTTTTTTTTTTCATTTTTATAATATTTGAAATATTTCCTTTTGTCATATCTCGTTTCGCATTCATCTATCATTTTTACGTAACTTTTGATTGGATTTTTTGTCGAAAATTTTTAACTTTCGAATTATTTCTGGTTTTGTTTGTTTTTTTTCCTTCGAACGTATGTACTGTACATTTATTTATTTTTTTTATTTTTACCTTACTGGCTGAATATATGTTGATTTTTGTTATTATAAATCAGTCTGTTCAAATGGCGGCCTCGAGCTCGTTTTATATAACACTCGAACATTCAAGAAAAAATGTTTTTCTTTAACATACTACTACAAAAATCGATCTATATATATAGCATATTTGCTTCTAAAACGAGAACATTTGATCTGAGTATTCACATTGAAAATAATTCCATGTGAATATTCTCTGATTTTCTTTCTATAGCAGTTTTTCCTGAGTTTTAATCATTTTAATACATTTAATTTTTTATAATTTGCTTTTAGTGCCAAATTAGATTTCTTATTTAGTTTGGATTCTTAATTAATAATAATAGAGTTTTGTGTGTAGTTGTCTACAAGAACTATTAGTGTTTATAGCAGCTTAGAGTTTACCGAAAAACAACAAAAATGATTGATTATCAGCGTGTTTATGACGCACAAGTAGATACTTAAACTACATCTTCTTGTATGTTTTTCAGGTCGAATCGCCTGTTATAAATAAATAAAAAGTTGTAAATATTTTCTATATATACATGTTTAAGTATTACATGTTTATAAAATAATAACGATTTTTGAAAATTTTGAAATTTAAAAGAAAATTCACAAATGAATATTTTCAATTTGTAGATTACTCTTTATTTTTTATCTTTTTTGTTTCATTTCTCCTGAGAGAGCAAGTTTTGCAAAAACCCTGTTTTTCTTTAGAATAATAAATAAAAACTAATAAAACTTTAATATTATTTTACACGGTTCTTTCAACTTATAGAATTATATAAACAATATTTCTTTATGTTTATTTAATATTCGAAAAATATTAAAGACAAACAGAAATTTGTAAGATTTGAAATTAATTTTATTAACAGACTACAGAACATAAATATTATTTTAGATGAAAAATTTTTATTAATTCTTCTCGAGCAAATATTTATTTTGGTTTTAAAATATTTTATTGATGACTTTTGGAATATTTTAAAAGAAAAATCAAACTCTTTCTACTTTAAAATGTAGAGAAAATTTTTAAAAATCGAAGAAGAAATAGCGGTGAATAATTAGGATAATCAAAATTAGATTATGGAACTTTAAAGATGAATCTATTTCCAAATTGCTTAATCTTTTTACTAAAAAAACAAGAAAGAAAAGAAAGAAAACCCACTCATCTCGGCATAACTTTGAATAAATTTCGAGAATACAATAAAAAATGTTTTAAGTTGTCTATAAAACTTTCTGTATAAATTTTTAATGCAGCAATATTGAAGATTTTGAAATATTTGAAATTTGAATATTTCAATAGTTTTTGAAATATTTAAATTTCAATATATGCCAAACGAATTATATAATGCCAAAAAAAATTTAACCTTAGAATGTCATAATTAATTTTATACAGTGATTTAAAATTTTATGTTAACAGAATATCTTTAATTTTTATTGCCTTTTTTACATGTAATAAATTATATTTAATAGATTATTTTATTTTTTATCTTCGTGTAATTAATTGTGAATTTATCAATTTTTATTTTCTTTTGCACACTCGTCAAAATCTCTGTTTTTTGTTTCATAAAATTTAGGACCTATATTATTGAATTTCGAATATAAGCGTATTTGTTAAAGGTATTAAAAATCGCTCGAAAAATCTAAAATAATATGTAATGGAAGCTTTACAAATAGTGTTATATAAGCGATTATATTTTATTAAGAGAAAATGTGGTATAAGAAACATAACAATCAAAATTTAGATCATTTAAACAATAATTCTTTGGGGTAATACCATTCTTAAATAAACGATTATTGGAGCGATAGAAAGATTAAAGAGGGTTCGTTTTCTAGCCATTACTATCTCCAGATCTTATTCGTTACTTACTACTTTATGAAATATGAGGTTTACAATTGTATACTTTCTCCTGAAACTTTGGAAAATTCTACAAACTGGTCAATACTGGCCGAGGAATGTTAGGCCTACTTTAATATCGTTTCGACATGTAGAGGGCAATACAGTAGACTCTCAGTTATCCGGGATGAACTGGAAAAATGTCATTCGGTATCCCGTAAACAGAACATAAATTTTCAAAGACGTGAAGAGAACAACGCATACAACTATAGTATTTCACATAGTTACTGGAAATAAACTGGACACTTAAGCAAAGTAATCATCCTCCTTCTCCTCATGACCAATATCCTATAAAGTTGACGAGTCATAAAGCGATTTGTGATGATAATGACTGATCTACAGGCGTTTTCTTCATCCCGGTTAATCCTCTTCTCGGTAAATGCGATCCCGGATAAGTGAGAATCTATTTTAATTGGAGAACATATTAAACATTGTAATTTATGATAGCTTCTTTATAAGCTTTTTACATTTACGAATATAACTAAAACAATGTACATTTTATTTTAAATAAAAATGTATAAAAATAATTTATTTTTAAGCAAAATAGAGCTTTTTTAAATGTTTTATTTATAACACATCTATAAGAACTTATAATATTTAAAAATATATTTTAATTAGTATTTTTCATTTAATATGAAAATTTTATTTATTTATTTATTTATTTTTCGTTTCTAAATTAGTTTTATATTATTTTAAGAAGATAATTAAACCAATGTTGTTGACAATTTTTATATAATTTTTCCATGTTTGACAAATATATTATCCAACAATAACAGATACAAGTGAGTGGTTCAATTAATACCCGAGAGACAGCTAAACATACAGTTCATCAATATTTTAGGAGCATCAGCATCATCATCACCATTACTGCAATGAACAAAAAATGGGCATGACACTGCTTATACAGAAGGGCGTACTTTACGCTTCTCATATTACAAACAACGCATCTTTGTAAATTAGTTACATTATTAATCGTTATTATTTCCCAAATTTAATTTATCTAAGTCGAACGAAAGAGAATAAAATTCAATTTTTAATGCATTCTACCAATACTAAAAAATATGAAATAAAAATGAATAAGATCATTTATTTGTTTTAAAATAATTAAATTCTGAATATATCTTTGCCAAATTTATTGGAAATAAATTTAGAAGAGAATAAGTTATTTTATTTATTAATTTTTCTTTTTATTAAATTCACCTTTTCAATTTATTCCCTTTCATTTGTCCAGTTAATACCTTTAAGCCAATAGAGGGACACTCCAAACAAATCTCATTACATGGTTAGAAGGTCAAATACAGATAAAAAGCGTTCTAAAAAAAAATTATTACTGCAAACATTAACATAACTGTATTAAAATTTATTATATACTATAAAAACAGGCTATGATTGTACTGTACATTATATTCAGCGCCGGATCCAATAGGTGCGAGGCCCGATTGAATTTTTTTTTTTTTTTTGCGGGGCCCCTCAAACTTTAAATAACTAAATTAATTAACAGTTAATTTACATATTGAAATATGCTGTTTTATTTTTTAATAATATTATACCTAGATATTTATTTTTGTAACATGTACTATTTTTAAATATATAAATTTTAACGTGATGCGGGGCCCCTTCAAGCGCGGGGCCCGATTGGTACCAATCGCTCCAATCGCCTCAAATCCGGCCGATTATATTTAACAGCTGGCGCCATCTGATTTTCCATTTCTTCATTAAATTATTTACATAACTTACTTTAAATCTTATTTTATGAAAATGAATTGTATATTATATATATAATGATTTCTATCGATAACATTACATTAATTGCAGTTACTTGTTTATAGATGAAGACAGTTAATTAAAAGTAAACTCGGATGTAGGTTAGTACAAAGAGGATTTGTCATTCCACAGGCTATTCTGTCCTGAAATAAAAAGAAACGAAAAAAAAATTCTTTCCTCCATTTATCAATCACAACATACCTCGGATTGTCCAAATGGCTGGATAACAGGAAACGAATCCCTTTTTCTTAAATAAAAGCTGAACGAAATAAACTTTCTTTCCTAACATTACTTTATTTTTTCTTAAACACTAATCTTAAGTTAAGAACCTTTCTATTAAGATTATCTTACTTAAGCAGTAAGCATTCTTTTCTGCTCATTATTTACCTTGCCACTAAGGTACTATTATGGAACTAATCTAATTCTCAATATTTAATGAACATTATTATAATAAAGAATTCACTTTATTAATGTACAACAGTTTTTTTAATCATAAAAATAAATTTATTTTACACATTATCACTAAATACGATTCTGAGAGGATTTTCTTTTCATTAAATCTAAATTTTAAAGATACATATAAAAATCATTGATACCTTCTACGTGAAGTGCGATGTTTTATATAATTCAAACAGTGCTAATGCCTGTTATGGGTCTTTGCATGTAAAGTTATTTATAATAATAATAATATATAACTAAAAAATTGAATAAGGAAGCAATTCACACCTTACATGTTAAGTAATGCTGCCATCTGTTGACAAAAAATATTACATAAAAATAATAAATCTATCGAAAAATAAACAATATTGTACTTAATATTAATTTGCGTGCTTATTGAGTATAATAATAATAATAATTTACATTGCATTAAAAAAACTATGCTTAATTGCGTGTTACAACATAAGCAGACAAGTATGATTCGATTTTTATGTACTTTTCTACATACTGCCATCTATTATCACATTATCCAGCTTTAATTTCACTTAATTTAATTTGTTTGAATTTTTTAATGTAATAATCACTCCATTGTAAACGTAATATTTAAAGTAATAATAATTATTATAATAACATTAATCGATTCGTTTCGTGCTGCAAATGTATAGAAAGCGTAGCGTAAATTGAAAAATTTTGATTGTATCCGATAAAATATAAATAAAAAAATAAACAAGAGAGAGTAGGAAAATAGTAAAAGCACAAGGTGTTAAGCTAATGCAAAACGCATTTGGCAGGGGTGGGATTCGAACCCACGCCTCAATGAGACTGGTGCCTAAAACCAGCGCCTTAGACCGCTCGGCCACCCTACCACATGTTTAGGTATTTTACTATGCAGCTGACAATTGATTTTGTTCAAACAAATTTTTTTAATTTATTTTTTTTTCTGCTTTATCACGAAAGATAACGAGGTAATCAGTACACAATGAGACCTTTACATAGTAGATACGACTAACATATAATTTACACTTCACAATACGAAAAACACCTGAAAAATCACGTTATTTTTAATTCATATTAGTAAATATACCTATCCAAATTAAGTGATTTACAAGCACAAAAGTCCATCATTTTTATAATAAATTAGTGTTTAATTTTTATATTTATATTTAATTATATTTTTAAATTAAATAATATTCCTATACAGTTCATATTGTATAAATTATATACTTATTTATTTATCTATCTAACTAAATATATATGTATATTATAATATATTTATTAACGAAAAGCATATGTCGTGTTTCTGAATTTAGTTTATAAATTTGTCAACAGATGGAGGAAGAGTATTAATAAAAGCAAATATCTGGTATTTGTACACGTGTACGATGTTGAATTTTTGTACGTAACTAAGTTATGATACACGCGCAGGTAGAAAATTGCGTAAAATTACACAAAATATAGCGAATATTTATTTTAATTGAAAAAAAAAACTAATTAATTACAGAAATTAATTATTTTTGATTAGTAAGAATTTTCTTTAATTAATTTATATGAGATTTTAAGGAAAAATTTGTAACTTTAAAACATATTATTAACTAATAGAAGAGCAAGTTATGTTTGTTAAATTGTAGCGCTCAGAACGGAGTCACCGTTAAAACGGTAGCATTTATATAGAGCACCCAGAACCGTGGGAGGTGAGATGCCGAGGTTGAGTCACTGGCAGTGGACAGCCGGGAGACATGGAGACGAGAGCTGGAGACAGCAGGCTGTCTCCCAAACAATGGAACCTGTCACAGAGAAGATGGAGACCAGTTTAGTTATCCTACCAACATATTAACCAAGGTGAGTGGACATCGGTCTTTTCTACTCGACTTCTTACCACTGATTGTACCCAGTACACGACAATACAAACCTCAGCACGGATCTATAAAGGCTGATTTTTCTCTGACGTAGCCGAGGGATACACAGTGCAAACACAGCACACCACCCATCCACGATACATTACCATCGGAAAATCTCGTTTATGTATGCAAAAATTATAATTTCTTTGGTCTATTTCGCCTATTACGATATGTTCTCGCTTATATGTTATGTAATATGTGATGTATACGTGTGTGGGTAGTCGATAGTTATTTTATCACTATAAGCTTAAATTATTCGTGGATTTGGGATGCTGGCATACGAATCTATAAGCGTGTCTGGCTGAACAAAGAGAACAATGTTCATCTGGAGAACACGTCATCGATAGTGGGGAATCATCTCAGGACAATGTCCTGGAATTTATTCATCCTAAAAAATTATTACGCTTATTATTTATTCCTTATACATTTCATAACTGGATTATTACGTACTTATTTATAAAGGGTAAATTTATATTTTATTTAATTCTATAAGCGTCATTTTTTAATAATTTAATTTTAACGATATTAAATATTATTTTATAATTTAAAATAATTTATAGAAGATAATTAATTATATTTTTTATCGTATTATATTGCAGTTTTAATATTGATATCTTAATAAGATTTATACATAGAATCGTGAATTACTTTAGGTTTCTCCATTAAAAGAATTCTGTACAAATTAAATATTTTCGCTTTATAATGTATAAAACTAAAATCTATAGGTAATAATTTTATTTTGTCTTTTCTGGTTATGTAATTGAATTTAATTTATGAAAATTAATGATAAATATTAAGTGTTAGTTTGAAATTTGAATATCTTTAAAAACGAGCCCATTTAATCATTGATATAAATTAAAATTAGAGTATAGAAAATAACGAAAAGTTGATCTTGAATCCTCAAATGTTATAATTTAATTGTTAAGTTTAATGAAAACTCATATCCTCTTTCAGGTGATGGCTTTGTCACTATGGCGACGGTCACTTCTATTCGATATCGGGGAGGTGGAAGAGAGTAACACAACAGACGAAACCAACTCTTCTCTGTTCGCCAACTTTACCATTAATTTCGCTCCAGACAACAATGTGCCGTTTAACAGTACCATCGATATTAAGACATCACCTTGTCTCACCTGGCAACAACCACAACACGTCCTTTTCCAATTAGCTAATATTTTCTTTTGTATTTCCTATCTGGCACCCAATGGAACTTATGGTATCCTATTTATGCATGGACTTTTGATTATAGGTAAGATATAAAAACCCTTTATTGAAACTATAACAAAAGTACCTGCGTTTTCAAACACCTGTCTGTAGTTTGAAAGTGAGTCAGCTATAACAGGTGTGTCGGGTAATGCACATCCAGGTGTTTGTAGTGGGTCAATGACTCCTAACTGATATCATATAATGTATGGATAGTATCTATGGAAACAGGTACGTATTTTATTAGTGTTCTATTGATTTTATATCTATGCTTACTATTGGTGTGAATGCATTATTTGTACGGTATCATTATCTTAACGTGGAAGTAAATTGAAATTTAAAAATTATACAGGTAATTAAGTTAGTCCCTATGTACCGTACCTGGTTAAATTATAATCATATAAAACGAATTTGTATAAAATTACTTATATATATAGGCTATATATAATATAGCTATAAGCGCAAAGCTATGTTAATAAAATATGAATATTATAAGCTTATCTTTCACCTAAATATATAAGATATATGCTTTTAATTTTCAGGTTTTTTGGTATTTTCAACGTGGGCCTGGAACATTATTTGTGCACCCGACGTCTTTATATGGAACTTTTGTTTTATGTTACTAAATATGGGACAGGCTTTGTATCTCCTTTACACTTTACGACAGATTAAACTACCGCCCGAGTTAGAGGATGTTTATCTAACTATGTTTCAACCTCTTCAAGTAAGAATATTTCACTACTTATTTAATATGATATTATAAAACAGTTCATTTTTATTGGAATTTAGCACTTTTTTCTCATGAATAACTATTAAAAAATTATAAATCATAAAAAATTAAAACTAAAATGTAAATTCTGTCACCTATAGTAACTACTAAGCGATACAAATACCAATCTCGAGTACTAAGAACGACGTCGATAAAAATATGATTTTTAACTAAAATTATCATATATATAATCGAAAAAGCGAATAAAATATTCGCAATAAATGCAGAAATTATATATTTTAAATATTTTTAGAATTTTTTAATGATATTAACGTTTGAATATCCCATTTATATTCAGAACACGATCGTGACAATAAATCATTACTTGACATAATTTCTGACTTAACTTTTCTTTAGTTTATTGAAAATAATTTATAATTTATAAGTTAGATTTATAATATTTTTCTTTATAATAACATTACATAGTTTTATGCAATAATTATTACTAAAACCATAAAAGTTTCTAGAACATAATCAAAATGACATTAAACTGGATATTAAGCATTGGATTAAAGTAGGAATTTAATTACTTCACGTACACGAATTAAACTTACTTATATATATAATATTTATTTTAATATTTTAATTTAATTTTTAGGTATCCCGTTTGCTGTTTAAGAAATTAGTCAGTTTAGAATACGGACAAGTTTTATCACTTCATGCAGGAGAAGCTTACGCTATGCAAAATCTTACCAGAACGGATCGACTTGGATTATTGTTATCAGGAAAGTAAGCTAATAAAATTATAAAATTTTAAAGATTTTTTTAAACAATACTTTTCAAAGTTTTTTCTAATGTAAATTTTAATATATTTTTTATCTTTTTCGATATGTATATCGGTACGTAATGTTATTGTACAAATGAAAAAACATGATATTGGAAGAGAGCCAAATAAAACTAAATTCCTAACAACCGTAATTTACGACATTTTGGCATTTCCTATATATTAAATATTCGATAAACATATACGGTTATTTTCAATCTCGAATATGCCTTTATATGTGTATATATATAGGAAAATTTTACTGATCATACATACTATTTGGTCGAATGAAATTGCATTCATTTCAGTTGATGTATATTAACGATAGATTTTCTTGTTATTTAAGTAAAATAGAAAAATTTCGATATAAAAAAAACTTCCAAGGTCTCTTTTTTAAGAATGCTTTTTAACTTAATTTGTTTCCCATTGAGAAAATTGAACAAAAATGCGACGTCTGCAACTATAAAATTTCAAAAGTAAAACAGCGGTTTGTACATCACAAAACATAAAAAATAAAGATAAGAACAGTTGTAAAGTAATAGCGATAGGGTAAGTGTTGGAAAACATCCAGATCATTCTGTTGTCTTTATGGAAGATAATTCTTAAAAGAACAACATGCGCTATTACAGGAATGCCAAAATAACTTTATTTTTAAAAATATCCATCTTAACTAAACAACATTTAAGAGAATAAACAGAAATTATCGATACACCGAAACGAATAAATCAATAGGTTTATATTCTAAATGATGTGTAAACATATTTATCATCTTAACAAATTTTATTGGTTATTTCAGAGTTAATGTCATAACGGATCATCACTTTTTACATCATATTCATCCAAAAGAATTTTTAGATTCACCAGAATTTGAGTCCAGTAAATCAGGAGGAGATGATAAGTTCAAGGTTTTATATTTTAATATTTATATAAGAATTAGATGAGGTATATCAAGCTTTGTATTTTTTACGGTTACATTATTTTCAGTTATTTTTTGGCTTTGATCATTAATTTGTACGCTTAATTATTTTATTTTATTTTTTCAATTTTTCGGAGATAACATGATGATGAATTAGCATTATGTTTTATATAATAAGTTTAAATTTGAGATTTATGCAAATAATATTCTCCAATAGCGTGAAATTTTTATTGTATTTTTTCAGGTGTCCATTATCGCTGCTACTTCTTGCCGATATATATTTTGGCAGAGGCAAAATCTTGAGTATTTACTTATCAAAGAAACGTATTTGGCTAGTGTACTTTCGGTTCTTTTAGCGCGTGATATAACAACAAAATTATATGCAATGAATAACAAGGTAAGCTGATTATTAATCCTGATAGAAACTATTATGAAACCTTAGTATTATTTTTCAACGATAATTTTCATTCACTAGATAATAACAGAGAAAGGTTCTCATCTAGATATCCGTTTACCTAGTATTACCAGTTCCATCACATCACACGCAACTCAGGACGGTCAGGATTCTCAGACACCTTTTAGGAGTATGAGAAGCAAAAGTTCACATTGTAACAGCTTAAGCCATAATAGTTATGGGCACATACCTATGGTCTATCCTTATCAGGGAATCTATAGAGAAAATGAAGGGATGGATTCCGGTAAGCGTTTTAAAATTATGTATTAATAATGCACCTATATAGAATGTAAGAAAAGATAACATAATAAATGAGTTATATGTATATATTTTGTTATAATTATTAAGTCTTTGGAAGCAAAGAACATCTTGTGCCAGTGCCAGTTATAAATGAGATGCCTAAAAAGAAATGTCCATCTGATGAGGAGTTAGAGGAATGAAAATCCTGCAAATCCTCAAGATATTTAATAATTCAAAACCTTCCTTATGTCAAGATGTCTGCCAATTATAAATAAATAAATATATATATACACACATACATATATATACGTTCCATATGAAAACAACGAGATTTTTCAACGAATTTCAATATTATTTTTTAATATATATATAATATATTTACGTAATTTTATTTTATAAAATCGGATTATATTAAAAAAATACAAATTTTATTAATGTTAAATTAAAATTTAATATAATATTTTTTTCCATTAAGTAAATTTTAATAACTATATTTGTCCTTCTTTAAATATCACTTTCTTAGATGAAAAAAAATTTTAATAATATAAACTTCAACAATAAATAAAATACGTTTCATTGCTTCCATGTTAATATTCCTAAACATAAAATTTATAAAAGGAAATCCAATTTTCTAAATTCCATTATAAACTTAATTACTTTTGAGATAGGAAACTGAATTTTCAGATCAGCTTTTAATGCGCTTATTAATTAAAATTTATTTGAATAATTTATATTATTTATAAGCTTATAAAAATTCTGAAATGCCGACTTTCCATATAAAATTAAATTGAAAATTAAATCCGAAAAATAGATAAAATTATTATTAAAACTAAGCTGTCAACTATTTAAAAAAATAAAGTATATATTCTTTATATAAAACTGTATTGAACGTAGACTTTAGTTATATATGATGTCATTGTGAAGTGGAGTGATGTGTCTATGTTTATATTTAATGCAAAGAAACGGCTAACCAATGGCCGGGCAAGGTGCAAACTAGGAGCTTAGCTTCAACGAAATTTTGGCTCAATATCTAGTGGCGTATATGTTCATGTGTTTAGAATAGTATTTAGATAAAGAATAACTGAAGCATGAAAGTTATCACATTCCATAAACTCATTTACGCTTTGATAATGTGCTTCGTTCTTTTATTAGTTACATTTTAAGTTACGTTTATACTAATTTTAGTTTTTGGATGTTGATAAAAACCGTCTTGGATTAAAAATCATTTAAAAATCAATCTTAAATATACATAAAATGAGGCAGACAAATTCCAATGATAATTAAAGAAAAATCTATCAAATGTATGTTTAAATCTCGAATATATACTTGTATATCTTGATATGGCTTCCTATATTCCTCAACGTTAACACAATATATGTAATATTTATGTTCCGAGATACAGTAATTATTTTGTACTGTACGTATTAATTGTTTGATAATTGTATTATCTACAATATATTTCATATAAAAAATAAATATTTAAAAACAAAAATTATCTGTTTATTTGATTCATTAAAATATTTTCAATTTTACGAAAATATTTACCATTTATAATTTAATTTATTTAATAAATTATAACAGTTATATTTAATTAAATGATATAATTAACAGTAGTAAAGCTAATTTTGACGTTACACTTTATTAATTATAAACTCGTATCTCGTAAAGTTTTGTAAAATCATAAATTCATATTTAATGCAAATAAACATTGAGAATATAAATCATTTTATATTATATTAAATATTATAGATAATTAATAAAATTTGGTTTATTCTCAAATACGATTGGGTTAAAAATGATGAGTAAATATTGTTTAATATTAATATAAGTATTTATTTAATAAATCTCTCAATAACATTATTGAAAATTGAAACAATTTTCCTGTGATTTCTGTATCTAACAATAAGAACAAATTATTTTATTGTAAAGAAACCTAGAAGTAAATTTACAGTGATCGATATATTGGAATACAATACGTGAATTGCTATCCAAATATGTATTATTTACATTTAAATTTAACCGTAAGAAATTTAAATATTTATATTTCAAATGTATGTAATCAGAAGGTTTGGAATTAAATAAATGAATGAATAATTTGAACTATAATATACAAATATACAATGATATTACCTTATTATATGCTATAGAAAGCTTCTATGATTTATTTAATGATTTAATTTTATAAAAAGTATTTATTGCTGAAATATGATAAGTTTAGAATTCTGAAAGGAATTACGTATAGAAATATAATGCGGATGTGCATGAGACTGAAATTAATTGTTCATCTTTTTCAATAGAAAAACAAAAATATTTTCAATCTAAGTTACATTTGACAGTAGTTAGTTTGATGCATAATATCGGAACACGAACACCCATTACAGAATATCATTTTAGCATCTTTGATATATAAATAATACGCTTGATAAAACAAAACAATTGCACGGTTTTATATAAAAACCCATCAACGATTTGGCAGCTAGAAACTTATAGTCTAACCTATATTTATCGGCACGTGGAGTGTGAAAACAGCTCTGTTTCCTGGTCTCCAATATCGATTCCTTGGTTTAAATGTCACTGCAACCCGGGGGCTGTGAAAGGCTAAAGGAAGAACACATTGCTACCCCTCAGACAAAACTAATGGTTAGGCAACTGGGGAAACTCCCTCTCTCTCGTATCATTCAATGACTAGATGAAGGGTGAGCAACACAGATCCCTTCAATGAGTCCCTCGCGATAAATGAGTAACAGAGGTTACGTAAAATGTAGATGACGCATAGTTTTATTATTTCTAACAAAGATAATGACGTCACTTGCTTTTATTACTTCTCCTGTTGAAAAACTTAGGTTTGGATGTAAAAACGAATTAATGAACACAAAAATTGTTGACTTAAAATTAATTCTCTCAATATATTAATATAATAATTAACGTTTAACATTGAAAATTTTTCGCTGTTAAAATGATTAATTATAACAATAAATAACTCCTCATTATGATAATTTAAATTTAATTTGATTGATTTATTCAAATTTATATAAATTAATATTAATGTGTTTTATAAATTCATAATCTATAATAGAATTTTCTGTTATATACACAAATCAGTGTATACTTAAAATTTTGAAATATTTACTTTTGAGTATTATTATTTATTAATGAATTTGATTATAAAAAATAAAATAAAATTATTTTAAAAGTTTAAATTATATTTTCACAATTTTATAAATCTTTTTAAGAGAAAACTTTACAGATATCAGTAAATCAAGTTTAGTTCTTCAAAGGAAAAAGTTTCTATAATCATGTCATCCTCCTGTAAATGTTGTTTCACTGCAATATATAACACTACTAAGGAGAAGCTGCATGTTATATCTTTACGATATCAAGTACTATCTCAACTCTCCAATTTAATAATTAAGGAAGTAATTTTAAAAATTTGCCAAAATTTTCTTTTTAAATTAATTTTCTTATACTTATAAACCTTTTATCAGTAGTTATTATTTAATTAAGGAGAAAGAATGCATTTTAAAATTCGATAGAAAATTTAGATTTAATTACCGAATAAAGAATCATGCAAATTAACGAAAACAAAATTGATTATAATTAATGTTACACATCAGTTAATTTATTGAAAAGAGATATTTTCTAGCACAAATTGTTATCCCAAATCTATAAACATGTCTTTTAATTTGAACTTTAAGTAAGTAGTAAATGATGTTAACACTTATAATAACGATAATCAATTAAAAATTTAGACATAATTATAATTCAGAACAAAAAAATTTATATGTATATTAAATATTTATACAACAGTTAAGTTATATCAAGTGTATATAAAACAAAATTCTTATCTATTTTTAAAATAGTAAAAATTCAGTTTTACGTTCTACCAAATGGATAGCAACAACTTTATTTAATTTCCTAGAAATGTTTCTTGTTTTTATTCCTGAATCTGGGAAAAACACTTTATTATTTTTTTTCAAATTCTTTACTAAATTATCTAAATCTTTATTTTTCACTTATTTACAGCGAACACACACACACGCACACAAACAAAAAAAAAAAAAAAAATGGTTACAGTCGAGTTCAAAGAATGCATTCTGCTAAATGTTAAACTTAAAATAGCTCAGCCTTATTGAGATAATAGAAACAGACTTTATTGATTTCTACCACATCTCAATTTTCATAAAATTAGAGAAAGTTTTCCTTCTTTAATTTAAAATTGAACATTTGCAATATTAATAAACATTTATAGAAATGTATAAATTTTTTCTGATAAACAAAATAATTAATTTAGTGATCTTTTTATATAATAGACTAATGATAATTTATTTTCTATGTGATGTGAAATATAATGTTTTTAACTGAAATAAAATCATTTTGTCCAAATTTTTTTCTGTTGAATACAATCGTAGCACGTTAAAGGTGTTGCATATAACATCAGTTTTATGTTCCCTTTGGAACTGAAACCCATATTCTCTAATTTCACCACTTGTATAGCTATTATCAAGGGATTTGAATAATAAAACAACCTTAATATATACGCATCTAGAAAATTGAATTTCTGGTTATGATGCATAGTACTGTATAAGCTTTGTATTTGATGGATGTTTTGGTATTTACCATGATCAAGACCACTTCTATTATTACAATACAAAAATAGAACAATAGAAAAAAAAATTAAATTCTTTTCAATAAAATTAACGACTTCTGCATTAGAATTTCTTGTTTCAATATTAAAATGACGTTCGAAACATAACAGTAGCAGTTAAATGGAAACAAACTTCATATACTAAGAAGTAACTAAAGATAAGACCTTCAGTCAAGTAATTTCAATTTAAATTATTTCAACCTGCTAAAAATAGTATTTTTATGTCAAATCTGATACAGGTTTTCAACAGTTAAAATACATTGATTAAACTCAGCATTTTAACTAAATCTTATATAGATTCATTTTTAAATAATTAAAGTTTAATTTTTTTTCAATTTTTAAAGTTTCAATATTTGAAATATCGTTTACATTTTCTCAATTAAATTAAACAAATTTTTGCTAAAAAATTTATAGAAATACGTGATTCTTAATATAAATAATTTACATTAATTATCTTTATTACAAAAAATTCAGGTTATTTTCTACTCGTCTTTAATCAATTTTACAGATTTATAATGAAGACAAATATCCTCTATGAAAATTACGTTAAGCATCACCTTAGCTTAAAACTCATATTTCTTAGATTAGACATTGTTCTTTAAATATCTCTCGGCTTATGAGTCATCATCTACAAAAAGATCTATGCTATAAGTTTCTTATCGTAACATTGAAGATAAGAAAACATTACAAAGAATGCAATTTTCTAATAAAACTATCTAAATGATTTGACAATCGATAGAAATTGTTCAAATTTTATTATTTTTAACTATTGAAAATTAATAGTAATATCTTTATTTTGAATAAATCCTACAGAAAATATTAACTGTATGAAAACAATATACGTGTAATCATTAATTAAATATTAATAATATTGATAAGATACAAAATTTTGTTAGTATGTTAAAATAAATTATATATATATATAACTCATAATAGCCTATTTATAAGAGCATTAGTAAAAACACTATTTGAATAGAAGGGAAAATTACACGCCATAATTTTCAGCAATGTTAAAATATATTAAAATTTACAATATTTTGTCAATAATAATATAATAATATATATAATATTAGCTATATTATTATTGTTATTACTATCTCTGCGCTGCTTCGATTATCAATATTGTTTCTACTTTACTCAATAAAATTTTATTGTTTTCAAAATCTCAGCTTTTATAGTTTGTGCTGATTAACTTGTCTTTTGATTTTCGCCTAGTCACAAGAAAACCCTCAAGAGTTTTTAGTAATAAATATAAAATATTGATTTAACAATGAAATATAAGGATCTTTCTGTTGTGGTAGTGGTGCAAGTGAAATTTCCTGCCAAGTTTACAGAACCAGGGGAGAAGTTTTTCTCGCTGGACTCTGATATATGTGACATACCAAGGATATTCTGTATGTAAGGTCTAAATAAGATGAAGCGTGATAGCAAGAAAAACTTTATTGATCTAGCCTTTCATATTGAAGTCCTTGAAAACAAGTATAGTAATATCAGTGTCATCTGATGTTTCACATTAACCTATTACATAGAAATATATTACCCATATTCTGCATTTCCTAACCATTATAAATCATAATTCATGTAACATAATGTGTTACATTACCAATTTTGAATAAATAAATGATAATGTTTAATAATCATTTGAATTACATTAAATTCTACATGACAAATATTAGAGAAAAGTTTTATAATTTATATAAAATTTATAAATTTTTATTATAAATATTTTATATAATTTTGAAATTTAAATAGTAGAATTAAATTGTCTTAAAACAGATTTTGAATAATTGAATTAATTTAGTAGAAAAGTTTTAAACAATTCTTTTATAAAATTTATAGTGTATAAATTACATGAAAGATATATAAGAATTTTAATGGGCTGCATTGTTGTAAAATGGGATGTCTTTTATGTGATAACTGTGAGAAGGTGTAATGTGCTACAAAGAATACTAACTGAAAAGCCCTTTGTACCGTAGATTAAGTTCTTTTTCTAGAACAAAAGTCACTTTCTGCAAGAATCTCTCATATATCATCGGTCAAAGTTACACGGATGCATTTAAAGATATTTTCTTTTATATTCAATTCTTTGTCATCTTTAAAAATTTCATAATTCAATTTACTCTTTAATATTTATCATTTTACACCAACAAAATATAAATTACTTAGTCTTTAATCATTAGTAATATTTATCACTTCACAAATATTTTAATATAAGTATACATTAAAATAAATGCTTACTCCATAACTTTATTTATAAAGAAATAATAATAGTTTTTCTGGCCATCGACGAATGTTACATGTAATAAATTATTTTAACAATTTAAAAAATACTATTTAAACAAACCGCAAATGAAAGAGAGAACCGCAATAGGCAACCTACAATGACCAATTAGTATAATAGAGCTACATTACCATTCCACGGCTTATACTTTGGGCGACGTTCTGTAAACGTCAAGCATCACTTCAGCGTTAAGTTGTAGCTATACATTTTTAATGAAAAATTTATCGTTAAGTTTAGGAATTGAAGTCACTTTCGTAGATCAAGTATAAAATGTCTATCATTTACAAAACAAACGTGAATTAATACCGTAAGAAATTAATAAAATTATTAATTAAATTTTAAAAAATTCTCTTCCATTAAATACAAATTTATTACCGATTTAACTACCAAATAACCTATAATTTCTTTGATAAATTAGTTTTAATAGTTTATTAATTGTAATCTATTTTATAAACATTTTATCTATACAAAAAATATAATTAATATTCAAAATAATACTCATTTGTCCGCTTCTATTTATATTAATAATAAATAAGTAAATACAAACAAAATTATGGAAAATTTCGATTATTTTTATTTATTAGATCAATAATTGCAATCTGAAAATAAAAGTAATATTTATTTCATAGCTCTTGTAATATAAATTAATGAGGAATCGAACATAATTAATTTAAAGTTATTAGGTTCGTGTATTATAAATATCGTTTCATATCAGAGAGCAGAAATGGTTATATTATTAATATGCGATTATTCAAAGTGTTTAAAAATTAATGATTTTTCGGAATAATTAGCAATTTTTAACAGAAAAATAATTGATAAAATTAATTACTTTAAGTTAACTCTTTGATAAAGAACAATGCATAGAACGGGCGAAAAGAAATTTTTGAAATAGGAAATGATAAAGTCATTCAATATAGCACGAAGATAAAAGAAAGGTTCTAAGTGAACTCCTTTGAGTGATAAATATCAATGCGTCATTTATATAGAAGGATAATACAGATAAGAGTTACAAAAGGAAGTAAATTTTTCTAAGTGATAAACTCATTATTATATATCATATCATATTTTATATAAAGTAAAAAGAAATAAATATATCAATAAGCTAGTCGTTTAATAGTCTAAGCGATCCCCGAGCAGTATACGGATTTTATTTGTAATAAAATTTTATACGCAATTGTTCGGTTCTACTTGTACTAATCATAAAGAAGTAAATATAAACAAAATTCTGGAATTTATTTATTAAATCAATAATTTCATCTGAAAATAATAGTAATATTTATTTCATATCTTTATAAAGCATTAAAAAAATTCACTGTAATTAATTTTCATATTATAATAATTTTAGTTGAAATTAAAATTCAATTTTAATTCTATCTTTAAAAATAAATCACTAGTTAATTAATACATTTAAAAAATCAGTTATGATATAACTAGGTCATTACAAATGAATACGATTTAGTTTATTTATAAGATAATAAATAAAACAGAAGGATAAGTAAAAAGGAAAGTGAGAAAATCCCATGAAGTACTTCAGACACAATTCTCATCCAAGTTCGTCTGAACGAATGTGAAAGTTCTGTAGACTTCTGACGTCTAATTTGTAGGTACATAAGATGAACAATAAGAAAGCTATATCAGTAATTGAATCTCTTCCCTGGTATCAAAAGTTTGATCTTATATTTGATATGATAACTTACGTTTACATTTTTTATGTTGAAAGAACGTTAAATTTATATTATACGATTTAAGGGTATTGCTATTTGATATCGGGATCGAAAACCGAGAGAAATATGTTATTTGCATGTTAAATTTGTAGAAAGCATTAAATGTCATCATCAAATGCACAGATTACAAGAGGTATTCAATCTTTCCAACCAAATCGTTCTTAGTCTTCGAGGCATTCTCTGGGGATGCCAAACAGCCAATCAATCAGTTTATCCGAACAAAGCTTTTCTCTATACAGGCTAAATTAAACCAGCATTGAAACTTGAACAAAGTAGTGAAAATTTACACATTTATTTTCTAAGTTCAATCTTAATTTTTTTATTCACCAATAATACACTTATAGACACTATTATAATATTAAAACGAGGTTTTTAAAAATATTATTTATTTATTTTTAACTTTACAAACTTTTATATTAACGAAAAATATATTTTTTTCTACATTAATATCGATTTAAATAAATACTGTTTAATATATGCATACATATATCAGATCTAATCTATTTTAATTTATAAAAACAAATTAATTAAATGTCTAATTTATACAGGCGATAAAATGTTTAACATTAATTGTATGAGGAAATATAGCACAGAGGTTTTTTTTGAATTTTCTTTAATACTTTTAGATGATAATTTTATATTAAATATCAATTTTTATCATTCAATACGCAACTTTCTATATTTTTGATGAAAGCAGAAATAATTTATTAGAGTAGAAGGAAAAGTGATAGATAAGGACAGGTGAAACTGCATTCCGTCTGTTTAATATTGAAGTGTACTAGACATATAACAGTAGGAGTCTAATAGATCGTAGACCGTCGTTCTAGATGCTAGTAGGGAGCGCCATGTCGTTTTTCACGTGACTTACATCCGGGACAGTTCGTTTCTATTGATCGTCTCTTCAGTCTGCTTTGCTTTACTTCCTCCCTTAGCTCGTACAGACAGCACAGGCGCAAGGTGAAACTAGAGTTCTGGAAGGTTGATGTTCTCAACACCCACATACACCAGCCTGTTGAATCCGTGGTCGACTATTAATGCAAATCATAAGTAGTACTATACCGCTCCTAATAGCAGCAATAGTTATGAACTCCTAAATATTAAGCCTAACGTAAAAATCGGCGTGGATATCTGCGTTAAGCAATTTATTATTTAAATAGTTATAAACAGGTGCAATGGACCATTGCTTCATGTATAGAACTGGGAGAAGGTGGTTTTGTGTGCATTATGCGTGGCTCGATCATTGCTGACAATTGACAGAAACGACAGGTAAGAATGTTTACTTAATAGATTCCGTAAAGTGATAATATCTCACTTACTTTTGCTTATCCTGGATTTATGAAACTTGTATCTTTTGATACCACTGTTGATACCCTTAAACAAATAATCAGGTTTATTCAGGTAGAAGTTCGAAAATTTTATCTCGTCGCGTAAATTATCATCGATTCGATTCCACTTTCTATATCTTCGACTAAAATTATATATTATTATAAGGTTATTATTAAGTTACATCACTGCCAAAATTAATAAAATTACAAATATTATGTTTCTAGATCCTTAAAGTTCTTAAACAAACATAGAACATCAAAACCTACGTAAATAACTTTAATTATAAAATCATCCTCTTAAAATTGCTTAGATATCGTTTAAAAATTAATTAGAAGAGTAAATTTATTTATACATTTTATCACTATTTAAAACACTTCAAAAATAATTTTTAACGTTGCTTATTTCTTTATTTGTATAAATATTTTTCCACATAATTGCTTAACAATGTATTCTAAAAAGTCTAGTTATAAGATTTCTAATATCGAAAATCAATTCACTAGTTTATTGTCTATAAAATAATTGATTGAACGTTATTAACAATTAAAAAATGATTTCATTCAACATTCCTTTCTACATTATTTCATAAATTACAACTAAAAATGAACGTATTGTAAATAAGCAATTTAATTTACGTCCATAAATCTACAATGAGGAATTTGTTACTTTATTACACCATAAAATATTTATATGCAATTAGAACTGCAATAATCTGGAATTTGTGAATAACATCTTGACAACATTCAAAAATCCAAGAATCATGATTATTGGTTCAATCTAATATTTAAATTTCTGTAAGCTTTCCAATTTATTGTTATTATTATTATTATTTCCCTAGTTTAATTGTCAAAACTTAATTAGTTTATTTACCCATTACCTTTAAGTTCAATTTATCAATTAGTATTAAAACTAATTCGTCAAGTTTTTCCTTCATTGTTAAATTTAATTTATCAATTTTTACTATTTACTACGTTTAATTCATTAATTCCACTCAATTCATCTGTAATTTATCAATTTACTGAATCGATTCCATTCTTTGCTTACTTTATTCGCCAATCAGAAAACCAATATAAAAACCAGATTTATTGTGAAAAATAAAACTATTTTAGCATAATTTTTATGTAGAGTTAACATTATATAAGACCCTTATTTGAAACATTGACAGCGATTGGTAGAATTTCCTTATAATAACACTTCATGCAAAGGTAATTCAATGTCATGATAACGCGAAATATTTCGGAAAATTATTGATTCGTGATATTATTGTCACTTTCGTGTCCAAGATGATGGGTCACGCAAACCAAATTCCGTCACGAATTCAAACACAAATGTCACAAGGATAGAAATTTAGGAAATATTACCCCATCATACATGTCATCGATTTTAAATTCCGTTATTTTAAACTAATTTATTATAAATTCGGTTCACGTTGAGTATTTTTAAATTTATGGATATTAAAAAGTTTTAAATATAATATTTCCTTAATGCTTTCTTTTTATTTAAACATTTTTATAAGAAATTACTGGCCTATTAAGAATAAAATTGATGATATAATCGGATTTATACTGTAAAAACTTTTATTGTATAGTTATATATAGGACTATATAATAAAATTCGATTATAAAAATTTACGTAAAGTTTTAAATAATTTAAATAGTAAACAAAAATCTTCATAAAACTCGAGTAAAAAGAATTTAAAATTAATAATTCAAATTCGGTGATTTAATTAGTTATTTATAATCCAAGATAATCTCTTCTTATCTTTTAACAAATTTGATATATTTTTAAGTTAAAGAATTAATTTAGTTAAATTCATTTGTTTAATATTTTAAATATTTTCTTTTGATATAATAAAACTGCAAAAGAAGTGATTGATTATATTTTAAAATTCATAATTCGGAGAAAAACATTTTAATAGTTGTAATACTTTTATAACTTTTTTTTATAACAACGAGGATTAAAATGAAACATTTTATAAGCGGCTTTTGCATTTTTAAACACAAAATTTTAGGAATTTATGGTTTAAATTTAGATTTGACAACTACTTAAACAGAATAGAAACTTTATTTATCATCGTTGGAAGTGAGTAGCGATCATTCTTACAATTTTCAATTGACTCTAACCGTTCTTGATAACTACAGTAGGATCTTTTATCATAAATAAGTCAACTTCGTAAATTATTTATTAAGTTGAAATTTAAATCGATTTACTTAAACTGTAAAAAAACATTTTCCCCTTTTTACTGTTGTTTATTTTACGAGTAAACTGTTCTTCGCGTGATTATGTTTCGATCAGATTATCTACCGAGTGCAATTTTCTTTAAATTCAGAATTTTTACAATCTGAAACGATAGAAAATTCTTTTTTTCGTCCCGATGTGAATGTAAAAGATGTTTTTCTTTCTAGTTAGAAGTTGAATTTTTTAATATTTTTCTTCCACTTTAACTTTTATTGTATACTTTTGTCTGAGTTAAAAGTTAGAATTAAGTACTATGCTCGCTGATGCTTAATATAACTTATAATTTGTGCTTTCATGATGAAATTAGTCTTGCAAAACTTTTCATCTGTTTGAATCTATCATTCAGAGAATTTGTTCCGTTCTGCTGATCTGAGATTCATCGCGTGTAACTTCCTTAACCGGTAGTGTCTCTACCGATTAATTACTGTGCTCCTCTCAACGTCACGCTGTCTCCTTGGAAACCAGTCGGGGATCATGTGATCTGTAACTAATTTGTGAGTAACACGTGGTAAATGAGAAAATTTCATCAATTAGTCTCATACGTGATAAACACTAACATAGTTTATATATAAAAGATTTATGCAAAACTGATTATGCTAGTACACACCGAACCAATACTACAACGTACCTTTCCCATATCTAAATTCCTCATTCGACTATCTACACTACATAAATTAAGTATTCGTTTGGTAACCGACTGAAACTTCCAATGTGTTAAATTTCCAAAGATAAAACTTTATTCTTACTAGATTTTTTTCTAGATAAATCACTAGAGATATTATCATCAACTCCATTCCTGTGTAACATTATGGACTTCTAGCTGCTGATATCATAACGATCAGTAAAGTTGAGGTTTACTACCTTTTCAAATCCTCGAAAATCTAGACTCTAACGTCATTTCGTGGTTTATCTATGACTACAGTTTCATAATATTATCCCTCAAATAGTAAAATTATATAAGGTAATATCTTACATACTTTTATATTCAATCAATTTTTAGAACTTTATAAAAAATTTTTAACTGATAAGTTTATTGCCTATCAAAAATATTAGTTTTAAATTGCTTTGAACATTCGATACTTGCAGTAATTTAAATATTATTTATAGAAAAATTGTTTTTGCTATCCACACTTTTATAGCAAATTAATGATAAAATAGACATTTACAACATAATAATTAAATAAATAAATTATTAAAATTAATTTTTAAACACATTCTGTATAACATAACATAACAGATATTCAAATAATATAACATAATGTATAACAATTTTTATATTAAGTTAACTTTTAATGACGACTAAATGCTTAATTATGAATTAAAAGTGTTTAAAATTAACATATTTTAAGCTAAAAAAAAATTTCGATAGTTAAGTTTTAAGTAATCTAAAACAAATATTTTGTATCTTTGCTCATAGAATATTATTTTTAAAACCTAAGAAACTTATTTAATAATAATAACAATATCCTGTTTACTTTTAAAATGTTTAAAGATTTAAGTTAAAAATAATTTTAACTATAAATAAACTTTTGTGCTAAATTTACAAAGTATTGACATGAACAAAAACACTTAAAAATTGAATTTTGATGATTAAAAAATCAATAGATCTGTCGAAAAATTGAAGAATCGAAATTTCGGAAGGTTTATAAATTCTTATTTTATTTTGGAATGATTTTTTTTAAATAATTTTAAAATAAAGTAATTTTACTTATCAAGAAGTTTTGCTGTCAAGTTGATAAAATATAAAATCAATAGAATCATTTTAGAACTTAATTTTGATAAAGGAAAATCAAAGCATTAAAAGAAATTTAAATATAAGTTCTACAAGTAAACTGTGATTTTAAATAAATTTTTAAAAAAGTTTTATAAACTTAAATCTGACAAACTTTACACATTATAATATTTTCCGAAATATATTTACTAAATCTGAACTTTTTATAGAAATCATTCATCAAATTTATTCTATTTTTTTGATATTTTCTTGGCGATGAATAATTCTTTTATAGGGGAAAAAAGGTCCTGGAAACTCTTTTCTATGAGCTTAGAAGCGTTAAACTCGGGCATTGTTATCCCCATAGATAAAGTGGATTTTTTTTTTTGTTATAAATCGATTATATTCCGGAAAATTCCGAGTGTCCACACCGGAAAACAATCTTATTACCTATTTTTTTTCTACCGTGTTGTAAGTCAATATCTCATCTAACATCGAAACTATACATGTTGCACTTTCATATTTTAATATGTAAATAAATTGGCGTAACTTTCTTACTTTTATTCTTACTCGTAAGTAATACAACGTAGTTGAATGTAGAAAAATCTGCATACACGTTAAGGATATTCTACATAATTTCTGTCTCGTACGCGAATAAATCAGATAAGACGAAAGTGGAATAGATGATTTGTTTATATTTTAGAATATTTGAATAGTTTTAAAGTAAATATTATAATAAGAATATAATTGCCGCTTTTAGGTGTTCGATTATCATTTATCATTCTTAACGCCTGTAATTATAAATGGAGTATGGATATCTCACTTATAAATTATTTAAATATATTTTCGGTAACGAAAAAAACTATTTTATCACCAAGAAAATGTTATGATTTATTTCTATTTTTGATTAATTTAATAATTAAATACGAGAAAAATAATTTTAATGCATGTGGGAATAATTACGAATCGATGACGTTAAAAAATCAATGCTATCAATGTTTAATTTTCGAAAAAAAAACTATAAATTAAATTATTTTATTTTCAATAGTGATATTAAAAAATAAAATAAATTATATATAATAAATAAGCTATAGTTTATAATGAGAAAAATGCAACATGTTCGTTCGAAAGATCAATTTTCATTCTGTCTATTGGCCTTCTCTGTATGTGAATAGATCAAGTTGAACAGGGAAATATTCTTTCAGGTGCTTTTCCACATGGAAATATATTTTATAACTTTAATGTTGAGGTATAGAATACCGTAATTGTTATTTTATCGATGAAAGGCTCGATTTTTTGATACTTTCAGTAATATTGTGATAAACTCCATTTAGATTTTACGAAGATATTCTAGTCGAGGGATATCTTTATATATATAACATTCCTTTTTTTTAGCTACCGAGACATTTTAGTAGATGTAGAGGATTCTATTGATACGAGATGGAAAAGACAGTTTTGTTTCTGATGATACTTCAGTTCTTCTGAATCATTGCTTTAGTCTTTTTTTAGATCATCGTTTTATTTTTATAGAGATTTTTGCAATCTTTATAAAAAGATCGTTTTTTTAAATTTCTTTCATTTTGTTACCAATATTTTTTATCTCAGTATGTAATACCTAAATTTAAATTGCTCCCATATTAAGTGTTCTATTTATAATTCATAAACTGATGAAATTTGTAAAATTAAAGAAAAAGTAAATTGTTTTTATAAATAAGTTAACACCTCACAAAAATTCTCATTAAATTTATTTATTTCGTAACAACTTAAATCATAATAACATAAACATAAACATGATTTAACTCATAACTGACGTAAGCAAAAAAAACAACACTTTTATGTATGAATTTTTAAATAATTGAATCAAATTGATAAATTTAATCGTATTTAATAAATCTTCGATTTATTTTTGGAATATATTTATAACCTTTTATATTTTAAAATCAGATATTACTTATATTTTCTGACCTTTAAGACGTACTCGAACTATTACCTTTCGACTGACCTCATTTTTAGAGAGGCTTACTAAAATGATTATTCTTATTCTTTATTCCTCAGCAGTCGATAACATATCAATGCATAAAGAATGTATATAATAGATTCTAATTTTGTTTGTATAGTAATATTCATAATAAATTTTACTTGTTTTGTTTGCATTACTTTGATTATATAGAGTGGCATCATGCTGCAGAGATTCTTATTCATGTTTATTATATTCTTTAATATAAATTAATAGGCGTTTTTATACGTTGTTTATACATTATAGTTATATATATATATATATATATATATATAGCTTTCTCTATGTATATATATATATAGAAAGAGAGAGGGAGGGAAAGAAAAAAGCTTATTTATATAAATTCCTATGTTTCTATTCTATGTTTCATAACAATTCATGAAAGCCAAGAATAAACATGTCTTATTATTATGAATATTTATTTTTATATTAATTATCTCTAGTATCAATCTTACTAACTTAATTAAGGATTATAACGTGTAATTTATAATTTTAATACAGGGCAGGCAAATAGATTAAAACGAACTATTTTTTTGAGAAATCTACATTTATTTTAATATTTATATAAAAATCTGTATTTAATATAAGATTTATACAATATTAAAATAGTATAAAACTCATATAACATTAAAGTGATGCCCATATTAATATTAATTCATTTGCACGTGTGAGTGAATATATATAACTGAATAAAATATTATTTTAAACTAAAAATGAATAATAATAATTAAATTAATAGTAATAATTATTGAAAATGAACGTTTTATAAATTTTCTAAGATAAAACAATTCATTAAAACAGTAGCATAGATAAGAATTGGGTTAAATGTATTTGAACATGCTGATTAGTTTCTATTGAGGCAGTTATTTGAATCTACGTTAATTTTCTATGTCAACAGCGATTTCTACATAATATACATGTAACAAAGCGAATGAAACAAAAGATTATTCACGTTTCTGGCTTCTCTGTAAATCAATAAGTGCGGGTCTATAATATATTCTAGTCTATGCGCCTAGACTTTAGTTTCGAGAATCGTCCTCTTTAATAATTATAAAATTCGAATTTAAACGATATAAAAATGTTTATTTTCAATTTTATCTAATTCGATCTTCATTTGTAGCAACTGGTTCTGGATTACTTTAAATATATTTGAGTAACTTCATCTGAAACTTGATTAAATTTAAACAGTTTGTGATAATTATGTACTGTACAGGAGGAATCATTTCTATTCAAGTTAGTTGAAGGCAACGATCCTCTTTATTCCGATTTGAATATTTAGTTAATCGTTGAAATTAATTATTTCTTATAATTATTACTTAATAAAAAATGTAAATTTTAATTCAAAATATATAATAAAATGTATGGATTTTTATTTATTTATTTAGACCTATGGGCTATATCTACATAATATATAATTTGAAGCTTGTTTTAATTAAGTTAAATATATTTTAAGAGCAATCTACAAGTTAAAAGTTCTAATACTTATAATTTTAATATATATGACTGCTGAAAGGTAGATAAAATGAGAATATTCGTAATGCTTTATAGTTTTTCTATTAAATTAAAAAAATAATATTAAGATACGTAAAATGATTGAAAAATATGTCATTTAATATAATTTTTATTGATAAATTGTGATATAATTCTTTAAAAAAACAGAAAAAAAACTTACTAAGGAAATTAATTTAAATCTGTATACGAGAAATTAAAAAAATTAATTCATTTGAAAAAATTTAAATAAAATATTACTATATTTTTAAAGTCGGAAGGTAACATTTGCAGAGAGTAATACAATTAAAAAAAAAATAGAGAAAAATATTTATCGCTATAATTTGCAAGTAATAAATATTTATATACCAAAATGTTTTAAAGATAAATCTTATTTTTTTTTATTAATTTTACCGGAAAGAAGAAAAAACAACCAAATAATATAATGCATTTTGGAAAATAATTTGATTTAATCTAAGTTAACGTTTATCTTATTTATTTTATCTTTTGTGACTTATATATAAACAAATCTGCATATTTTCGAAACTCCTGACATTTAGATTCTAAAAAATTGGAAAGATACGACAAAAGAGACGTGAATATTCTTCTATTTTGAATGTAAAGTATAAACATGTCGTATCTGAACTAGCATCGTCACTGGTTCATTCCTCCTTTCTACCTAAACGTCACACGTCTTTCTAACAGTGTTATAACTGCCATTCACCTTGATTCGAAAATAGTGTGTTTATTCAAAGTTCTAGCAATTCGTACAAAGAACGCCCACATCCTCCTGTCAGGCAAATCCTATGACATATTTGACTGTGGCATAATTTTTAAACAGTGCACAATGTCATCTACTGATTTGAATAAAAGCCTACCCAGTTCGATTTTTGGACACAAAAATCTCTAAATTTACATAGAAAAATATTCTCTAACCTTTGAAAAAGTTTCATTGATCGCCCAGTCTTTTACAGAACTGAAACAAGTAACGCTGTGGTTGAGAAATTTGAGATAATTAGGTTTAATAAATACAATTTAATGTTTAGTCTAGAGAATTGTTCTCTTCAATCTGTATAATGCAATTTATCTCGTACTCGTAGTTTTTTTTTTCTTATTTTATAAATATTTTATATATAAACTTTCTCCACAATGTTGAGTTTTATATTAAAAAATGTGTTATTTTAATAAGGTAAAGTGTATTTTTATTAAAGAAAAACATTTTCTTGTTTTTGAATAATAAAAAAGATTGGCTGAAATAATTTTAATAATATATTTCTAGAAAATAACTTGCTTAAAAGTACAAACTTATTTACATTTAAACTTTTCTCGAGCATTTTATGTTTTATATGAATTTATTCTCAATTGAATTTCTACTAAATTAATGATTTTTCTCTTAAAATTTCAAAAAATTATTAACGTCATTAATATCTTTTAGTTGTTTTTAATGAATTTTTGGGAACTGTTGTTTATTTTATTTATTTATTTTTTTTTTTTATAGTTACTCGCTCCATCAAAGATTCTCTTCCCATCATCAATCATGATTTGTTGGAATTTACTTGCTTTTTGCACTCCCTCTCAATAATTTCTAGAAGAAAAAAAAATTATATATATATATAAGGTTTTATATTACCTTTTATCGAGTCAGCGATAGAAACTCGCCATCAATTTTGGTCCAATCGTTAAGTAGAGAATAGGCACACACCATACTTTGTTAAAACTTTTATGATTGAATATAACGATTCTTTTCAAGTTTACTTCTAATTACAAGACTGAAATTTCTAGATAAAACCTTTCTGTAATAATTTAGAGTTTTTAAATATTTTAATTTTGTTTTTTCTTTTAATAATATATCAAGAACTAACTACCATCAGAAGAAATGATTTTCGAGAAACCTTCCTGAATTTTGAGAAAAGTTCTTTTTTTATTTAAGTTATTCGTGTTCAAGAGGTTTTTGTTGGTTTAAAGTGTGCCACGTCTCTTTTTTATGGTCACGTAGTTTATTTTTTGGCATATACTCTCTATGTTTTCGAAATCTTCTTCTAAACAAAATTCTTTTCTTTCAAAGATTCTTTCTGACTGTGAATGATTGATGAATTTGATATGTAAGACAAAACAAATTTAAATGTACCCTTTTATACTTAGCAAGTAAAAAGAAGTATATTTAAAGTGTTACAATTTTTTAATTTATATTCCTGAGTTATTTCTTTTTTTAGGTCAATAACGATTAAACCGATCCTTCAGATGATTAATTTAATTTAATTATTTCCATACTAAAGCGGTTTGACTTTAAGAATTTCTATTGAAATTCTTGAATTGTTAATGATAATCATTAAACATTAAATACAGTTTCTTCGTTTTAATTTAAGTAATCTCTGGGATGGATTTAATCAGAAATTGATAGCTGACAGGAATTAATTGTACATTTAGTTTCTAGATCTGGAGCATATATCTTAGGTATAACGTTGAAAATAAATTATTTCTCTATCGCTAATAAGAATTATTTTATAAGTAATGAAAATTATCTGAGATAATTATTTTTCTTTATTTTAATTCAAAAATAATCTCTTTAATATATTTTAAACAAAAATTGATATCCGTATTAATAAAGAAGTTAAATATTTAATTTTTAAATGTGTAACTTCATTAATCATTATAAAAATTATTTTTGTGATATTTTAATCCTTTAAAGCAAAAGATACGTTATTGTTATTAATTTTAATCTACGTTTTGTATATAAAATTTTAATATTTTATAAAACATTTTCGTTGAGTCAAAAACATTATTTTTTCCAGTGTAAAATAGTAAAGAAGGTGTGAAATTAGACATTTAAATGTAATTAATTTCTTAAGCATTCCTGAGAGATTATTTAAATTAAAATAAATATTAATTATTGTTTAAATCTATACACACACACACACACACACACACACACACACACACACAACATATATATATATATATATATATAATAGAATGAATGACTGATTGTCTGTTCGTCAGTCTGTTCTCTATGCACTTCTAAACCCATTGGCAGATCTGCACCAAATTTATCATAGTTACTGTCTAGGACTCTGCGGAAAATATAAGCTACCGTAAAACCTCGACACCCCAGTCTTTCCCCTGATTTCATCCTCCTATTAACTCCTAACCCTTTGACCGATCTGCACTAAAGGGTTTAATAGTTAAATAGGAGGTAAATTTATTTAAATAATTATTAGTATTTAATTTAAAATGAATAATAATTATCGTTTAAATAAATTAACATCTTAAAATTATTAATAGCTGATAAAATGTAATTATTTTTACGGTTTTACAATTGAAAAATAACAGAATTGAACGCATTGAATATAAATAGCTTACATACCACAGAATACAATTATTTTGATTTTTTTGCATAGCTATTATTTGTTATTTAAGTATAACCCATTGAAAATTTCCACTTCGCTAACTACAATCGCATAACAAATGCTTTTTAAGTAAAGACGAGTTGTATCCCGCAGTTTTATTGCTTCTTGGATTAAGAGCATCGTTCATTTCGTCGGGTTTATGTCAATAAAGTTTTCTCGGTCATATTCATCGCGTGTCTAAAAATTCCAAAAACTAAAAATACAACTTTTGCACCTCGTCATCATGCACTTCATTCATAATTTATATTTTTCTTAAATATTGTAAATGTAGGTTAAGATATTATTTTTGAAATTTATTTATTTATTTATTTTTCTTTTCTCAGTTGTGATTTTGAGATTATAAAGACATGTAAAAGTAGAAAAATCTAAGAGAAAACGAAATCTTATCAATTCTATTTGGTAATCTTGCAACGGTTTCAATATGGAGTGTCAGTTTTGCTCAAGATAAAAATATTTTCTTTTCCAAGAATATAAAATTTCCTTCCTGTTTGAGTAAAACCTCTGAATGTAACAATAACAGTTGGAATAGTTTTTTCTCGCTTCAATATTTTTTTATTCGTTGGAGTATTTTTGTTGACAAAATAAAGTTGACGGTCATAGCCATTGACGGATTTATATACTTTAATATCTGATTTTTAAAACTAAACCTTAAGCTTTTTTTCTTCTTTTAATATTTCACTTTAGTTATTCTTCATTAAATAAAAATGAACTGAATTAAATTTCTTATATATTTTTTAAAATATCATAAAAAAGAAATCAAAAATATTACAGAGAAATATATATATATATATATATAGAATTATTTAAATTACTGAAGACATTTGAATAGACAATTAAATTTATTCTAATTGATTGAACAGAAAAATGAGTGTTTTTCGTCTAGTTGATGATGATTGGAGCATGGAAAAGAAAAGAAAAAGAGTCTAATTTCTAGAGAATTAATTTTTTTTTCGTTGTTTTTGAATAATTATTCTGATTTTTTTAAAATTTTGATATTTTTATAAATTTGTCTTCAAAAATGTAAATGTTTTGATTACAATAATTAAAGCAATTTGCATCACTCATGCTTCATTGATTGATTGAGGTAATTTTTACATTTTCTTTTTATCGGTGACATTTAATAAAAAGCCACAATAAAAATATTCTGAAGTAGTTATTAAAATTCTCTTTGTCGTTCTTATGAAGACAATCGTTTATTTTTTGTAATTACTTCACGAATAGACGAAGAATTTTATGTATATATGTATATGTATATATATATAAAATGTACAGGAGATGCAATCAAATGTATCAAATATATGAATTTCATATCTTAGTTTGTATATAATTCGTTAAATACATTTTATTTTTTAAAAATTTATTAAAATTAGCTTTCTGTTATTCTTGTTATATATATTACTGTTTTATTTTACTTTTAAGAGGAATAAAATTATAATTAATTAATTAATATCATATATGAATGCTCTACATAAGATTTATTTTTGTATATATAGTCAAACCTCTGAACAAAGGCCACTGATGGTAACATAAAAAAATGGTCGTTATTCAGAAGTTATTTTGTAGGCACTTCAAAAAGAAACATTCCCGAAAAATAGCTGCCATTTAGGTGTTCGTTATTGGGAAGTTCGATTGTATTAAACAATGTTACATCGGATATAAAGCGTGTTAAACTTTTATCATTTTAAAAAAATTATAAACGTTATATTTTAATTATTTCTTACTTAATTATTCAATATGTTTTATATTTTGAAGGTAATTTTATTATAAATGATATATTTGAGCAATAATTTATTTCTAAAAGTATAAAATTTCATTATCTTCATTTCGAAACATCAAACACGGTTATCGAAAAAGAAACACTATTTTAAACTTTAATTTTTAACTTAAAAAAAAGGTAATTTTCATAATGATTATTTATATATTAAGTGTCACATAACAAGCCATTAAAGCGTAAAGTTCTAGACGGCGTGCAATGATAATAATAATAAAAAACTATATATATTCATTGTAGAATTGACAAATTGATGCTCTAGAAAACCATTCATCACTTAGCTAAGAGCCATTTCCCTCACTTTTCAGACCACAGCATTGACTTGGAGATGAACGAGTGTTTTTAAGCAAAAGACTTATCGCTTATCCAAATGCCGTGCGATATCCTGGACTCAGTGCTAGATGGTGATTAATTGCTTCGAATACTTGAGAACTTGACTGAATAAGAAAGTAAACAGAAGCACGGGCTTCCTGCGGAAAGACGGATGGATAAAAGTCAAGTGTTTGAAGTGACACTCATTGCAGCCCTTCCCCTTTTATTTCAGGATAAGTTTTTGCATGAAGGAAGTAAACTCTATTCGCGAAAAATGGATATATAAACAACGGTGCACGTTTACAGTATCACCGACTAAGATAGACTCGCACCCCTGGTACACGTAAAGAGGAGTGTTAGTGGTCTCTTAAATAACGGAAATTAAACAAATACTATCTAAATATTAACGAAAAAAATGTAATTTAAAATAAACTTTTTAATATTTTCATTAAGTTAAGATTTATTTTAGTAAAACTATGATATCGATTTTAATTTTTTTTTTCATTCATGCTAACTCATTTGGTCAACTTTTGAACGACTTACTTTAGATATTAAAAATAGAAAATATGAGATATACTTTGTCAAAATAAGTATTTGCACTGTAAAATTAAAAATATTAAAGCTAACTCAATGGAATAAAATTTGTAAATTTTTTATAAACGAATCAATAAAAGGATTTCAACAGCGCTTTCTTAAATTTTTCATAATTTAAAAAGTTTCTCTGAAGTGGAAATATTCGAACAAATAACATTCATTCGACATATAAGCCATCAAGTTTTTCTAACGTTGTAGTTGATCTATTGTTGGTGATGGCGGTAACATTTCTTGAGACATCTGTCCTTGGATTTTGACAGAATACAGGAAGTCACCACAGACTTTTGGTCTCCTCTTCCTAGAAAAGTTATCCTGTTGGTCTTCTAACTTGTTTTACTCAATTTAATCAATTTTCTTATAAAATTAATACTTAAGAGCTCTTTCTTAATATATAACGAAAGTTTTGTGATAGAGCTTAAAAGATCCAAAATATTGTTAAGAAATTTATAAACTTGGCCGTTAAAAAAACTTTTAATGATTTTATACTTAACAAGGATTTAAGTCTCTCTCACACATAGACATATCACATAAAACTTCCTGTTCATAGCTGTATACATCGCTTCAAGCTTGAATTGCTTACAGTAAATGAGATCGTTAAGGTGTAGTTGTAGTATACAGGAGTAATTAATGACAGGACATTTATATTATGATCTATGAAGCGGTCAAAGAACTGAGTGCAGCTGTTATTTCCCACCTGATATTAAGTACGCTCAACAAGATAACGCATCCGTTGAAACATGAGATTTTTGATAAAATCCAACAGAAACGGAACATTTTCTAAGAAAATTTTTTAAAAATTCAAGAACCATGACAGATGACAAGTTACAAGAAAAAGTTTAAATTTTTGTAACAATAAATATTAATAATAATTTTTTTTTTATCTTATTGAATCAGGCATGCGATAAATCCATTTAAAAATAATTACAAATATGACAAATGTCACTATTATTTTCAAAAGATTACAATATACTTTTTTGTATTACTGTTACATGATTTAGTGTCTAGTTTTAATCATGACAATGAATCAAGTGTATAAGTTTCGTGAGAGTAAAGAATAATTTATGATATGTGATATTTATTTGATTAAATTAATCTATGTCTGTAATATTAGAAAGTTTCAAGTCATTGCTTTCTCAAACTTATCCACTTCTTCATAAATTATCTTTCATGAAATTAAAAATCATAATTAAAATATATTATACATTGATTAAATGCCATTTTGTTTTCTTTCTCTATGCGATTTTTTTAATATTGATTATTAAAATATATGGAGACCATAAAAGAAAATTATACAATTCTTCGATCGAAAGACATTTCTTAAAGAAAATAACATGAAAACATTACCTTACTTTAAAATAAATATATTAAAATATTTCAATAATTTGGGCGTTTCTTTCTTTTCTATAATTTTTCATAATTTGTAGAAATCAATATTTGAACTTAGTTAAAATATATTAAAAAAATAACTTATCAATAATTGAGAGTTTCGAAATGATTTTTTAAGTGAATGTGTCATTAAAGAAATCAAATGTTTCTCCAAATGGATTCAACAATTTTATATATAAAAATTTAATGCTGTATAACATTCAAAAAGTGTTAATTTTACTAACTTCAAACACATATTACAGAAAATTAATTATAGAAATTTCTTGAAAAGTTTTAGAATTTTTTAGAGAAATTTATTTGGTAATAGGATTTTTTTTCCTCTTATTGATTGAGTGCTTAATGAATTTTTGGGAATTTTTTTAAAGTAATACGAAAAGTACCCAAACCTACAGTTCTAATGATGTTCTGAGTTCAACAAGCTATAAGAGAAGACGAATGATCAGTCCAAATAGATATCACATCAGATTAACTTGGAGTCAAAGATAAATGTTGAGGTAAAGAAATTTGAAGTTAAGCGCAAAATTATTCGGACCATTCAATTAGAAAGCTTACATCTAGTTTTGAATATTATATTTAAATGTTGTAAAAATGTAATATATTTTTTTAAAAATTGATTAAGTAACTTATGATGCATTTTATCCATCTTGTAATACTAGGATTTTGCCGTAAAATCTTTAAAAAAATTTTACAGATTTTTAAAACAAATCTCGATATCTTTCAATGCCATAAATAACTTTATTCGATACTTAACCTTGAATCGTTTAGTAGTTTATTTCAGGAGTTAGCTCTGTGGATACAAAATAAATCATTTTGAAAAGTATAATTTAATGGGCATTCAGTTTAAAACGATCATGTTATTGTACTATTGTCAATAATAGTCATTTTCAAAATACGGATTTCTCCACATTGCTGAAGTAACCAAGTTTCTATATTTAACTCCCCCCAAAAAAGTATTTTATGGGCATGTTTACGATTCAGAATTTACATCCGCTCCACTAAATCAAGTTCTTCAATACGAATGACTAAATTTCAAGATAGTAAATAAAAATTATTACAGATTAGCTTAGAAAGTAAATTTATCTGATTTAAAAGTTTATAATATGAAAAATTTAGAAAATAGATACATTAATTAGTTATATAATGTTTATTAAGCGGTATAAGATACGGGTAAGCTATGAAATCATATGCATCTTTGATCTCTGGATTTATCTATCGGAATTAACTTAATTTTTTAAGAAATAAGCTCTTAGTCATATGTAAAAACAATCGTCTAGCTTATAAGCTCGTAGTTAGTAAGCCAAGATTTCTAGAAGAAATTATAATTTTTTAGTATCTTAATGCAAATTAAATTTTACATTTAAGTTTATAATTGATATGAAATGTTAAATAAAAAATTTCTATTAGAGATAAAGATAAGGAAAATTCTCAAAGTTACAAGGAGAGAAAAAGAGAGAAATTATCGCGTCAAAAGGATTTACGGACAATTGTCGAAAACATTAAACTTTTCCATCACCATGTGTAAAAAAGAATCTGTCTTGAAATCCGATCATACCGCATTAAAGTTGTTTTTCGTCTTCATAGAGCGTGACGAAAACTTTTGATGGGTCCGTAGACTTCAAGAAAGTCTGTGGTTACTCAGTCATATATCAAAAGGAAGCCTTTGATAAAATAAAATTGCCTGAACAACTGTAATGAAAATCAAAATTAACTGGCTATCTTCATTTAACTTTAATTCAGATAACGTAAAGAAATTAAAGATGAAACTTGAAAGATATATATATATATTTATATTGAAATAAACAAATAGAAAATAAATAATTTTTTTTTAAATCAAAACTTTTACATTTTAATCATTTCTAGAAAGGGTTAACTCAGCAATGAAATTTCAATCGAATTGGTTTTATCATTCATTGGCATTTTTCTGGCTAGAAATCGCTAAAGAGAATATCAGAGAATGGAAAGTATTGTGCGATCCTATTGAGAATTAAAGCTGAATTTTCTAAGTTAGAGTGGAAGAATCAATGCCGTTCAATTATTTGGCCTGGGAAACATTTTCAATTTTTTCGAATTGCATTCTTCCTCTAAACGGCTGAAATATTTTTGTTTCTAAACTATACACGGAATTTCAATAAAATATTAATTGTGTAGACTATGAAAATTATATTTACTTTATAATTTAATTTTATAAATGACTAAGTTTAATATGAAAGGTATCCTGAACATATTTTCGAAACAATAAAACTGAAATCATACCTATTTAAAATGATAGAAAAATTTCAGTAGTATAAAAGTGTTGTTAAACATGTTTCGCTTTTCTCACTCCAGGAGTTAAAAGTTAATCAAAAAGAATTGTACTGAATAGGCTATTTCTGTTTCTTATATCGGTCTTCCTATATGAAACAACTGGAAAGCCTATTGGCAAAGTGGTTCTTCTACTCCGGCAATTTTATGCTCTTCGAATGGATTGAAGATATTTCAATATCTCCGGAAGTGTATGAGAAGTAAAGAACAGTCGCAAACTATCCATCAATTTTCCAAGAACCAAATTCGGTAGTGAGTGATCCAATGAAGATCCACTACGAATTGGGATTGACATCTCTAGAGAATTCTACGTTTAGCTATAACTTTATACAAGTGGATTTTCCCTAAAGTACAACGACAGACTTCATCATTCGAAGGTATTTTTGAAGTAACTCAGATGGTATAACATTATCCCGAGTAACGTCAGCATATATTACGTAGTATCATTTTTATATTTAACAATTATTTAGTCTATTAATCATATTTTTACTTTTACTTGAAGAATTGCTTTAAAAACCTCAATATCCTAGTATGTTTTAAAATATATTACCGTTCTGTGTTCTGTTACTTGTCTACACTAATAAATTTATTTTTAAATTAATCGCCTCGATGAAAACAAGAGGGAATAGTTGGCTAAATGTTTACTATATATAACTCTCAAATTGATTAATTTTGTTTCCTCTTTTTCTTCTTAAAATATTAAACTCAGTCATAAGTACTTTTATAAATGTTTATTTAAAAAGCTAAATATATTATAGTAATATATTTGTACATTGAATAAAAACTTTTAAACGTTTTACGAAATATTTAGACCAAAAATAAAAAATTTAATTAAGATTTTTTACTAATTTTTTAACTTTGTAGAGATGATATAATACTGAATTAATTAATGCCAATTATAATATTTAAACAATCAAGGATATGATTAATTATTATTTAATGAATACGTGCTTTGTTTTTTTATAATATGTAATATTAAATTTTCATATGAAAAAAAATCTTCAGATGTTTCGTTTGGTGTTTCTTTACTAAATTTTTTAAGACAAAAACAAAAATAAAAAAGAATTAGGGAAAGTTGAGCAAGTTTACGAGTTGAAAGAAGTCATGCTGAAGATGAAAGCGTTGGCATGATTTTCTAGAAGAAACTATTTAATTTTTTTTTAAATATTATTTTTATAAAATATTATATTTAGGACATTTTCAGATTATTAATATCTATACATAATTAAATATATAATACAAAATGCACACACTAAAATATTTAGAAAATATTCATTTATTTTTAATAAATAAATAGAATCGATACATAAAGCTTAAAAGAGGAAAATATTTCATAAGTATATTGCCTTATATATTAGAAATATGAAAAAATATATACGAAAACAATAATAAAAACGCCTATCCGCTACGTGATTGAACATAAACATCAAAATTTATGGAATGCGCTCTTCAGCGAAAATGTATGGCTCTATCATGATAGGAAAAATATTAGAAATTTATTTTCTGATAAATAAAATTCTGATGTCTATCACTAAAATAAAATTTTACAATAAATTTTCACTGAAATATGTAAATATGAACAACGTTATAGATTAAACAAACAAATCATTAAAGTTCCACAACTTCCCCTTAAAATTTTATTTTTTTTTTAATAAATAAAATACGGGTTTATTACTATAAATAATTCCCTTATTTATTAATAAAATTAATTATTTTAAACTTTTTAAATATATTATTTGAACTATGTTATAAATTTCGTATAGAAAATATGGATTATGTGCCTAGTTACGTTGTTTATTACCTTTCCTTTTTATTCATTTGGTGATAATATGACATAACACCTGCGGTTTTGAGTTATTAATCTGCTTTAATACGATAAATTGTATTTGTAGCTTATGAATCATTTTAATCTGGCACGCATTTTCCATTTTACTGTTTAACCTTATATAACTGTGGTTTAGGAGTAGATAGGAAAACCAAAATAAACCTTGTCATGAATAAACCATGATTGCGTGATTCCAACATAAATTGGGCGCTTTAAACTGAACTTTACTCAAATCTTGAAATCTTAATAAGCAAGATTTATTTACTTTATAAAATCTTAATGTTAATATGATATGAATAAACTCTAATCAATAACGTTAATTTTCATTCAAGAGGCAATCATTTCAAGTTATAAATACATTAAAGATTTTTGAATCCTTGCTTATAACAAGGCTGTAGAATTATAGGAAGATGAAATTTCTTTATTTTAAATGAATAATTAAGAGTAATTTTATTTGTTTTTCATTTGTAATACTAGCAAAATTCAATTAATAATTTTGTTTCCTTACTTTTTATATTTTTTTACTTTAGTTTTACAGCATTTGTAATAAATTTTTATTCAGTAAAGTTCTTAAAATAAAAATAATTATTGTATCTACTGTTAAAATTTACTTGATAATTTTTTAAAATATTTTTAAAAGAATTCTAATAATAAATAATTATTAAAAAATGACAAATCTCTAGTATAATTCTGTAATTATAACTGCAGTATAATTACAGAATAATTATATTAAATATAATGGTAATTATATTTGATATAATGATAATTAGTGGTACTACAATTAATCTCAAGAGTTTTATTTATAATCTAAGCAACATAATCTTGTATATAAATTTAAAATAAATCTACACATTAAAGGTATTTTAAAATAATTCCTATTGAATTACACTGTTATACTGTTTTATAAGGATAATTTATCGTTATAATATTTCAATAGTTTGATAATCAAAGATTCTAAATTGCCTGTAAACAAGATTATGAAGATAATGAAATGTTTCAAGACGGATTAAGTATTATATAATTAGTGAATGGCTAATTTCCATTTAAATTCAGCAAGGTTTTAATTATCTTTAATATAAATTATCTAAAATATTAATCGATATCATTCGCAAAATCTCTTCAATAACTTTTATTTTTTATAGATTTATTTCTATTTTATGCATTAAATTCCATAAATAAAGAAAGAAAATTGTCTGTTATATCTATTTTTATTAAGGAAATTAATTGTTTAAAAATTTTCTATGTTTTTTAGAATTTAAAAGAATTTCTGTATATAATTTACTAATATATAAACATATTTAAGTCCTTTTTTTTATGTTTTTATTCTCTGGGCGCTTAGAGGGCCTCTCTTTCATACCCATCGTATGTTTGGCCAGGCCCACAATAATATTTAGGACCCCATACTTCAGCCACATGGTGAAGTATGAAGCCCTAAATATTTCGGACAGACTATCCCCGAAAATCTGATAATTTTCGACCTTGGAGGGGTGTCCCCTGAGCGGTAGGTCGGCCCCTTAACTGCCTCGACCATCCGGCTAATAAATATAGATTTAATAAGTTTAAAATAGATAATAATAATAATTATTATAGTAACGATGTTCATTTTGTGACTTCTGTTTACTCTCTTTACTTATAATTACATCTTTTACTCTAGTAAAATAACAATTAAATATGCTAAGAGGAAGCCATGTTCAAATTCATTTCTACTAATAGACAATTGTAGAGACTAATTTGCAAACTGCTCTGGTATAGAAAATTTTTCAAACTTAGTTATCTTTTGTTAAACTGTTAGCGAGCAATGAGATATAATTTATTACTTTAGTTTATTTATATAAAACAGGAAGTTCTTAATTAAATTTTATAAATGAACGTAGTATTGCGTATGTAAATTAACAGTCAAAATTATGAAAAAATTTAAAAGAAACAGGAGGAGAATAAAACATTTAACAATAGGAAAAAAAAAATTAAAAATTTTGGAGTGTTTCCTATTCGTATTGTTTTACTTTTTAAATTTTCTTAATGTTAATGGATATTAACGTAAAATACAGTTAAATACTGTATATAAAAAATAAAAACTTTTATAAAATTCGACATTAAAAAAAATTAATTATTTTTATTAGATTTTTTTACTTCAATTTTAATGATAGATTTATACAAATTTTACTATATATTTATTTTTATCTTAAGTAATTTTCAATGATTTTAATTATAGCTTTTAGATTTGTCTGATGAAGACAATATTATCTTCATGGTTTGATAAATGGTAATGATGACATCACATTTTGATAGAAGGGATAAGAATTTAATGAGTGTAAGCTGTTTAATGGAAAAATTATTATACCTTAATTGATTAATTATGCTTTAATATAAATGTAATGAATCTTGAAAATGTAACAATTCCCTTCTTAAGATTCTTGCTGGTTATCTTGCTTAATTTTCGTCTTCAGTGTATGATAAATAATTATTTTGATACGAGATATGATTAATTATACCAAGAAAGGTTTAAATTTAAAAAAATTTGCAATTTATTTACAATAGAGCTATAAATATTTTTCCATTTACGATAAGATATATTACAATTACTTGTTCTATTCACTCGACTAAATAAAGCTAAATATGATGAATTATCAGACGTTGCATTAAATATATATCTGTTTTAAAATGACTGTACAATAATTTCAATTTTTTATTTTACACATTCATTTTAATTAATTATTAAACAATATATTTAAGATATAAAATATAAAATGACCACCAAAATAATTATTACCTGTTAAAATAAGAGATTAAAACTTTTTGATAACCTCGCATGTGATTAAATATTATTTTTTTTTTCTTTATAAAACATACATTTTGTTTAAATCGCGTAAAATAACAAGCAAAATCGATTAGTAACAGTTATCATTATCCTTAATCTTCCATGCAAAGTGAACACATCGTTGTAAGAATGACAAAACGGGAGCCATTTCTTCCAAAAAATACATTTTGATAGCATACTTTCACATAGTAAAAGGACTTTTAAGCACATTAGTCGTAGAATTTCGCACATGGCTTGTAAAGTTTTGAAACCATAAATATTAGAGAAAGGGAAGAACTGATGCGATTAATAGTTTATCATGGGGAATCCGACTATAGTATTTGTTGTAAAATATCCAAGAATAATGCTTTAAAAACTTTTGTACAGCTTCTAAAAAAGTTTGAGGAATTAAATATATTTCTGTAAGCCCACTTTTAGAATTTAAAAATAAAAATTTTCTAGTGAAAAACTTAGTTTTTCAAGTTTGGAAATAAAAAGTTGTTTTGGTATTGAAAAATATATTTAAAAAATCTCTATATTCATAAATGATGGGATTTTTTAATCTAAACTCCGTAAACACGAATGTTTATATTTTGTTACGTCAATTTTAACATTGAAAGCGTGTCAGTTCCAATTTTTTTTTTTCTGAAAGAAAGCAAAGTCAGCGATTTTTTAGAGTTTATTCAGGAGAAGAAAAAACTTTTTCCATTTTACATAAAACTTTTTATATTTTGCATATTAGCAGATATATAACGCTAGAAGATTTGTATTATTTTAACTAAGGTATAAATCGATATATTATTATTCTCAATCCCTGATTTTGTTTATAAATGTTGTAGAAAGCATTACTGCATTGCAATATTTATATTGAATATATATATGATATAGAACATACCTTCTAACATTTATATCAACCTTGTAATCTACAAGAAGGTCAAAATCTTTTGAGATTCTTTCCATAACATCCATCAAGTGAGAGGTTCGATCAATGATTCTCTATCATACATGTCGATGGGGAAGTATTCTGAAAGCACTTCTGCCTCCTCTTATTGACATATTTTTCTAGTCACTATTACACTTTTAATCTAATTAAATGTAGTATTTTTAACATTAAATTTAAATTCGTTTAGTAAATAAAGCCTTTACATTACCTTATTTTATTTTTTATCAATTGGAATTTAGATTTTTATTAAGTCTTTTACGTTATACAGATTTTTCTTTAAACTTTTGAAAATAAAATCCTGAAAAAAAAAGAATCGAGATGATATATTGCTCTTCCCTAGGCTATTTATGTTGTTATTTTTTTATTTGTTCTAGATATTAAGCATGTACCATTAACTTTTCTTCTGTTTTTTGCTTCATACATTTAGAAAACAGCTGCTTATGTTCGAGTCATTGTTAGTTTTAGTTTAGAAACGATACTCTCTTTCAAAAATCTCTTAAAACTTTAAATTTGGCAATACGATATAGTAGGAGATTCAATTCACATAATTCATATTTTAAAATTCTATAAAAAAAACTACATTACTATATCTACTTTTTTATGTATACATTGAATAAGATTTATAAATGAATAATTTATTATTGATATTCAATAATCGGAAGCAGAAATAGCAAGGGTGTTATTTTACAACAATCTAATCTGTAATATATCAGGTTTCTCTTTAAAAAAGATATTTACTGAGTTTAAAAATTATTAATTCTAAAAAAGTTATAATAAAATATTAATATAGACTATAAAACGCACAAAATTGAAAATTGAAGAACCATTTATCTATTCATTTAATGGCTCGAAAAGAAAGAAAATTGCTATTTTCTTACTCGAACAAACTGTAAAGTTTAATTTTGACTTCTGATAAATGTGTATGTCTGTTAGGGAATACAGAAACATTTATGGTTTTTGTAGTAGCTACTCGCTTCTCTGCAATGTTTGATGGAAACAGAATCGAGTTTAAATACATTCTGGTCTTACTTCCAAATAGATGATTCAACACGTCATCCGTATTTTTTTTTCCGTTTTTTTCCGAGAAAAACCATCAGAAAAATAATAGACATTTCGTCTGTCGTTGCCATTAAAGTAGTCGACAAATTTTATGACCTTAACTAATCAACTGTTTGTTAAAAATTGCTTTATTCTCCGAATTCAATTCTCAGAAAACTTCAAATAGTTAATAGGTTATTCAATATCTTTAAAAATTCAATTGAATCGTTTTCTTGTTTCATAAAGTTAATAACCTAGATAATAAATTGTTCGGTTTTTTTAATATCCGAATAATCTTTCCATTTTTAGTAATATTTTAATAATCGAATTATATATAATTCTATGTCTTTTATAAGTTAAATGGATGGAATTATAAATGCAACTTTTAAGTAAATAAATATATATTTAATGTTATTTTTTATTGTTTCCAATTTAATTTAATATTTTCAAGCAACTTTTGTTTATGTAAAATGAAAATAATTTATATAATTATGCTTTTTTTTAAATGATAATTTTAAATAAGTTATTTTTTAAAATGGAGTTAAAAATTATTAATTTTAAAATTTTCGTTTCTATAAGCATTATCAAAGCAGATATAATTACTTCCAATCTCAAGTTTTATCGTTTGAGTAACAATGAATAAAGTAATAACTTTATCTAAATAAAAAATCTAAAATATAAAAATTATCGTGATTCAGTTTGTGGGATTTTCACGAAAATAAATGATAATTTCTTTATATTTAGAAAAAAAATTCATTTTAATTTCTCATAAAATTTGTCTTTTATAAACAGCGATTAGAATCTTTAACGATCTGATAATAAATAACTGAGTGTAATCAGTTTATAAGTAAATAATGTTAGGAAAATCAGGATTTCCAAATATATTCAGACATTTTCCCATCTGCAGCGACACAAAAATGGAGTCGTAAACATAAATTGTGGTAGACATTATCCAATGTCTTTTTTGGTAATGGTGGCACTAGCTTTTCGAATTACACTTTTCAAATCTTAGGATATAAGCGATGTAGTCTCTACATCTTTTCCGTCCTTCTAAAACTGACTATAACAGCAGTGACCATAAGGCCTTATATTTATTTGCCAATTTTACATTATTTTACTTCATTTTCTTTCTTTTCCAAAACCCAAATTTACTTTAATTTTCTCTAATAAAGAATTAAATTATTATAAAGGTTTTCTACAAATTTATACCAAGCCCTATCTATATTAATTAATTCCTAAATTTATTTTATAAAGACTTCTTTAATTATTTATTCGGACAATTTCTTACTTTATTTATTCGAATTGTTCTAAAGTTTACTGGATAATTTATAATTGGCAAATTACTAAAGTAATTAACCTATATATAATACAGAATTCTATTTTATATATGCCCGTTATTATATTTTCACGTGTTTGTAAATTCTATTGTATTTTCTTAAAATGCATTGCGTCCAATTATTTTAGATATAAATTATACTTTAAGTATAATTAAAATATATTACATGATTTTTAATCCTTATTATTTCAACTCGCGTGACGAGAACTTGTTAGATTTCAATACGCAGAATGTTTATAATTTGCGGATGTAGAGCTAAAAAATAATAATGTAGACTGCAAATAAGTCACATAATTTGTGAAAGAAATAGTTACGATAATAATCTTAACGTAATTTACATAATTTATGACTAAAAACTTTCATACTTGATCAGAATATGAATAATTTTATTAGATATAAAGTGAGTTTGGTACGTTACATCTCGTTAAAAATCATGGCATAACTTTCGTTATAAAAATCCGAAACGTACATTTTAATAAGTTATTTTATTCGAATTCTTCAGGCATCTCAATTTTTTTCTTATTTTTTTCTGTGGTAGTTTTTTAACAAGTAGATTCTTAGACGATAGAAATTGGCTTTTGTGTAATTCTGATGACTCGACAAGAATTTCAGCAGGAAAATAAAATTATTTCTCCTATAAATAACTTTACTGCATTCTTGCTCCAATAATTCAAAGATAGTAATAACTTTATTGATATTAATTAAAATGTTTTCGTGTTTATTTTATTAGAAAATAACGCAAAATACTATTATAAGAAATAATTACAAAAATGTTAAATATATCGATTAATTTATTCATAAATTTGCCTCGTGAAAGCAGAAAAGTAAATATGTTTAAACCTCGAGATTTGCCTCTCATAAATCATAAGAATATTTCTAAAAATATTTCTCCCATATCTGTACTATTCGGCGAATAATATTTCCTGTGGAATGTTATATATTTTTGTTTTACTATTCTACGTTTCCACTAGGATTTTATCTCACTTCGGTTGATAAAACATTTCAAATTATAGAAACATTGAAAAGCAAGTTAAAAATCAATCCATTTGGGACTACATCACTCAACGCTGGCAGAAAACATGGAATAGATATACAACGTTCGAGCGAATTTCTTAATGTATGTTTAGACTGGGAACTTGCTGAAAGTCGTAATTCACTGCTCACATAAAGATAGACATTGTTTCCCTTCTTACTATACTTAACAAAATTTCTTTTCCGAATTCTAAAATTTCGTGAATAATACAATTTCTCGTAAGATATATGCATATATTATTTACGTTATAAATATTTAAAATTAACAATTTATCGAAGCGACTTTTTATAATATAATAAATAAAATTTTATTCAATTTACATCATAAATTCTTATATATATTTAATAATTTTTCCTAGAAAATTCATATAATCAATTCACAATTATGAATTTTTTTCCCATTCAGAGTAAATTATGCTTATAATTTTGTTTTTATTTTAAAGAAAACATTAAAGTACAAAGGATATTTCTTTTTTTTAAATAAAAAAAAGCTTGTTAATAGAATGTTATTGCTGTCACTGCCATCTCTATTATCTTCACCTTTCATTCCACATTATTGAACAAAGTGCTTCAGGTCTATTTCACTAACATTGTAAAAAAATATGTAATATATATATTTTTCAGAATATTAGTGATAAAGATCATGATTCCTTCCAAAGTATAATTTTCAAAATTTTTCTGTTTTAAATGTTTGTAATAACTTAAAAACTTAACGAGATGAAATGGATACTTTTATCTTTTTATCGGTTGAGTTGAGTAATTATGAAAGTATTTTCTTGTTTTTATGCAAAATGATCGAAGAAGTATTTGAGAATTTTGTCGAAAGTTCTTATACTTTAACGACACGGTTATGTTATTTTTGTAACGATTCCTTTAACCACGGCATACTCTGGTTTCCTATTAAAAAGAACGCCAATGAAAAGAATTTTTCCAGCAAATTCAAAAAAAACTTATTCTTTTTTTACATCGAAATTTCTCGTTAAACTAACTTTGAAATAGTAAACATTCAGTCTTTACAGATTTTTTTCATGTTCTTCAAATAAATATATACGAACTATTAGAGAAAATTGTTCGTTTCCTAATTTTCCAAAGTAGTAAAATTCGATTTGTTGAGGGTAAAATTCAATTCATTCGATTAGCTTCAACGTTAGACTTATCTTCAGAATAAAATAACCTTGTTTGTTTCAGATTGAACTAAAAATGACAATACGCTTTGTTTTCTTCTTCATAGCGGATTTTTAGAATTTCTGCGAACAATTATCAAAATTAAATTAATTAATAATTATTCTTTAATTATTATAATTTTTCTGACAAATTCTAAATATATTTCCTCTACAATTTAAATTTTTATTTCTAGAAATTGCTTTATTTTATTCATTGTTCGTTGGGAAAATGTAATAATTTTCCAATCATCCGAATTATGTTTTACCAAAACTTATCACGTTTTATCCAACAAACATTGCATTAATAAATTTATCACTCAGTCTCACATCACAAAATTATTATATTAATTATTATACAGATTCCTTATAAGCTTATAAAAAGGAAAATCTGACATTGTTATTGACGAATACTTTCATATATTATTAATTATAATTATTATAATATAACTTTATTCTGGAGTAAATTATATTTTAATGAAATTAAAAAGTGTTATGCTTTAAAAATGTAAGTGGGTCATAAGCATATTTAATTTCTATAAAAATAATAAGTCTTTTCCATTAATTTAGCCGTAAAGTAAATTAAATAATGCGGAAGTAGTAAAGTATGCAGTGTCTTTGAGAATTTATAAAAACTAAAAATAAACTATTTATGCTAATCAAGTTTAATTTTGTTCTACAACACTTTTGTTTTTTAATACTTGTTCTTTGATTTAAAAAATGACTTTAACCTTTATATTACATACAAATAAGAGATTTTTTGGAAGGAAAAAAAATTATTTTGTGATGTTTGCACGGCATATTTCCTCACGCAATTAGAATTTAAGGAATTTTGTTTCCAATGATAAAATATAATTTAAATATTTAAATTTGATTGATTGATTTTTGAGTTAATGATTTTCAGATCTAAGTAATCAATTTTGTCTTAAATGTTTAACAAGTTTTGAACTTCAATAAACTCTTTTACTTGTCACATTACTATATTTTTAATATTTTCTCCTGTAAAAAATATATTTAATTTTGTTTTGGGGTATTGGATGAATCGATCATATTGGGGGTGATCGTAAGTAAAGTATCCTTATTCAATGCTGTCTAGAGAGATATTCAGCAGTTCAAATGCGACCAAATCTGATATGGTGACATTTTAGAGCATGCGGAAGACATTGCCTCACAAAAATTAAGGCACTGTAATAATACTAAGGCACTAAAACTTTCTACTAAGATACTTTTGGTACTACAAGCAATGAACGTCTTTTTGTATGATACACTCATGCTATTAGCGATTCGGGGACACTATTTAATCTGGTGCCCTTTCTGAAGGTGTAAACTCGAAGGCGATGAATAGTGTGTCCAATGGACGACCGTAATTGATCTTCTGAGATGCATTTCACACACAATGTGATGTCTTTCGAGGCTGCCAAATTTGCAACATGTTTTAAGTGTCTTCATAACCAAAAATCACGAGATTCAAAGAACCAAAAACCTGTTATAATGATGCGTTTTGGTACTAATTCATTTAATGGAAATGTTCTGAAATGTCACCATACCAAATCTGATTGCTTTTGAACTGCTAAATATCTCTTTGGAGCATTCAATAGGGATACTTTAATTAAGATCATTCGGTATATTGATATGCAATACATTTTGGAAGAAACGGTAGAAATCTGAATTTAAAAATATATATATATTAAATTTAAACATAAATGGTTTCCTACAATTCATGTTAATACGAAAAGTACATTATAAAAACAAATAATCGGTAGTACATTTTCCTGATAGAATTGAGAGAAATGTAGTTGTTTTTTTTCCATCTTTTAAAAATAATTTATAAATATGCTTGCTTTTCAGATTTATATTCTTACAACTAATCTTTATTTTTTTTAAATTTCTAAACAATTATCGTTAGATGAGTACAGATATCTTCATTTCAATTAATTCGTCCTTTAGAATACACAATTTTAATAATCATTGTGCGAAATGTTATATTTTTATGTAAAATAATGTGTTTTTAAAGTCTTTTTATTAAACTTCTAATATACTTGTTTTAACGTCTGAAATTAATACTATATTTAGAAATTTTTAATTACGAATGTAAGAATTATTCATAATTTATTATTTAATTAACAATTATTATTTATTAATTCTGAAAAGTCTGAAATATCATTTTCTATAAATAATTCACAACTCATTATAATCTTATTTCGAGTAACAATAAAACTGCATCTTAATTAATAAAATTAATTACATCTAACTTAGCCTATATAATATTTAAAATACTTCTCTAAAATATCAGGAATTATGAAAATCTCACTAAAATATCAATTATTATTTCATAAAATTGGGGGAAAAAAATCTATGAAATTCATATTAGTGAATAATTTATTAGAAGTATTTTTTGCATCTTGATTTACAGATCTTCTGTCTAGTTAAAATTTTTACATTTTTCCTTAAATGTTGTTACCATGGAAACAGAAGATCGCATTTTCTACCCCGATGATTCTTTGTATTAAAGTAATTAATAATTATTAATGAGAATCACGTTTCTAAGCTTTTATAAAGCTTGAAACTTACAAGAATTTTTTTTCCCCATTTAGAGTTACAAGTAACATAATAAAACAGCTACTCGATCTTATTCAAAATAAATTGTTAATAAAGTTCATGAAGTGCTGTTTTGAACATCCGCAATTATAAAGATTGTGAAACTCGTGTAATGAAATTAATAAATTTTCTAAATCTTTCAGCGTCATTATGAGATGAAAGGTTTAGAAAAGTTACTAATGATGATTACTTTTTAATATTCTAATAAATTCATAAGTTTTTCGTGCTGTACTTCTTCTTTACTCTAGTTTAATCACAATATTAATTATTGGATGACACTATAATTTTTCATAAGTGATGGTATTATGTAGAAGATAATTACAGAAAAGGTTGTTGTCTCAGCATGATAATATCTATCACCTGTTGTCGAATAAGAACATATTCGTGGGTGGATAACCGACGCCAAAATGTCCATCGTTGGAGACAATGACAATCTCTCCAGTCGATTTGATTAACCTTCTCATTCAACTGAAGGTTATTCGAAGAATATCAAAGATTTAGGAATCAAAAGCTAAATATATAAAATTTGATTAAGAAATAACGCATATTTTATTGATACGTAACATGCAAAATAGATGTTGAGCTTTTTTTAGTTCATAATGCGAAAGTATAACTTAAATTTTTCTAGACTTTTTTTTTCTTACGTTGATTTTCAAAGACGTTAGATGCAAATCAATAAATAAATGCATAAATTAAACCGAAAATTTGAAAAATAATCTTTCGCGAAATGAAATTTACTATGTTAATTTCCTTGCGGATAAGGACGTTGTATATATAATTGGAATATCATAGATATATACCATGTTATATAGCTGTGATAATACCAATTATGATATGATGATATCACTACGTTAAAGCCATTATACTAGCTTAATTAGTGCGATGTTGTTAAATCGGTGAACTGTTTTCCTTTCTCTTTTTTCGATGTCTTCTTAATTTAATAATTGATAAGTTGCAGTTATCATTCTAATAACGACTGATATCTAGGTTATTTGCCATTATCATAATTGTAAGGTGATATCACAGTAAGTTGATACTAGCCTATATTTATAATGTGAAGTTATCGAATTTGAAATAGCGTGTTTGTATTTATTCAATTTTGTATAATTAGTTTCTAATTTTTAGTATAATCCAACTTATTTAACATACTGTAACGTTGTATAGTAGTATCAAAGACTTTTGATGCTATTAATAGTGATACCTGCTTAGTGTTATCGCATTGTTGCAGCCATTTTGACAGTATTGTATCTCGCTGATGTTGATGCTGTCGTTGCTGGTAGATGTTGCTGTAATTATGTGAAACAATCACAGCTGTTCTCTGTTATCATAATTGGTTAATGTTATAGTAAATTATTAAAATTATAAAAAGTAGTTGATTATAATTAACGTATAATAAAAATTATAAAATGAATGATATTTTAAAAACCAAATTTAATTTTTAACTTATGGATTTTTACTTAAAAAATAAATCTATTTATTTTTAATTAATTTTTCTTTTTTAATATTATAAAAATTCGAATTTTAAATCTGCAAAGACGAACAAACACTCCATTTTAAACTGGAAACATTTAAAATATGAATGACAATAATTAAACAGAATTTATTATATTTATTTATCACTTTTCGCAAACTATATGGTGCGGAATTTAATGTAATTAACACAATTTATTTCTATATTATCTTATAGCAATAATAATTTATCTAAACAAAATTTAAAGAACTTATTCAATTATGCAAATTTATTTCTGTTATGAATAAATTTGCAGAGGGGAAAAAATTAATTATCTGAAAAATAAAATAAAATAAAAAAGGAGAGTATATAGAAAGAAATATAACTTTAGCTGTTGACAACGATTTATAAAACTTTATAATTTTTATTTCTGTATTTTTTCATTTCAGTTGAATAATTTCCTTATAGTTTGTAAGGATTTTAAATAATGCAATATAAATATTGTATATTCAGTGTCATTTGAAATCTAATGTATTTTATATCCTCTTTGGAGTTTATTTTTAACATATTTTACATAATAATCTCTTTGTAAAAGATTTATTATAGAGTAAATTTATTCTTTTGTCATATGTCTACCCTAGAATATTTTTTCCTAGAAGAAAAATGACTATTTATATTATAAAAAAAATTTTCCGAGAGAGTTTTTAGAATAATTATTTATTTGGCATTTATTATATATTTTTAATTTTTGAGAAATTGAATTTAATTTATATATTTTAAAAAATTTATGATATAAATTTTTAAAAATTATCTGAAAATCTAATTATTTTTCGGTTTCTTTCTATCATATGCTTTTTTTTTCTTATTTAGTTTTTAAATTGATTTATAATATTAATTTATAAATTTTTAAGTAAACAATTTTTTTATGTGTAACATTATACTACGCAATGATTATTTATGGGAGATAATATTAGAAAAACCAAATATAAAGAGTAATATATGAAGAAATTGAATTTATCATGTAATTTGGAGAATAAAATGGTCTAATTTGTTATATAATTTTATACAATTATGCACAAAAATTTAAATAATTATTTAATTAAAACACGTATTTTACTTATTTAATAAATAAGCGAGTAAACTATGTTATCTTGAAGTTTAGTTGAAAATTTTTAAAATATTTAATATATTAAACTTTTTTGGAAAAATTTATTCATTAATTTGAAAATTTTAATAAAATTATTTGATGTTAAATAAGTATTTCTAATAATTTTAAATTGATTTCATCCAAAAATTTATTTAAAATAGGAAATATCATATAAAATATATTAGACATAAAAAAGACTATGTGATATTTTAAAAAATTAATTAAATGTTATATTCAAATATTTAATAATTTTAAAATATATTTATTAATGTATTTATTTATAACATTTTAGTTTTTTCTATCTGTGTTTTTTCCTTAAAATCTTTCTATGAATGATATGCATATTTTTTAGTTTTTATGATTATGATTCATGATCTTTATGATGAATTATTTTCAGTTGTATGTCGATATTTCTTTCTAAAATTCCGAACTTTTCAACTTTCTAGACTCTATCTAACTGAAAATATGAAATTTTATTCATGTTTTGAATTTTAAAAACTCATTCTTAGCGTTTTAAACCATCTTTTAGTTTCTTAAACTTTTGTAAGCTGAGATTTTTGAATAAATTACCATTAGTACTCGTTCTTCTCTTAATTTATACACGCTCTCTAGTCCAAAGTTTAATGTTTCCAAAAATTATGAGAGACATTTATTTCTCATTTCTTTCTTAATCTTTTCCCAACATAAATCTTATTAGAATTTATAGTTTGTACTTATAAAACCTTAATCTTCATTTTTTCTGTATTCTTCATTAGAATTCATCGAAATAAACCTTTTTCTATTTTCTACAACAAATAATATATCCAGAAGAAGAGAAAATCATAAATATAATTAACATTATTATACTCTTTCAGAGTAAGAAAAAAATTAAAGTTAAGAAATAATAAATCTGATGATCCCGAACATCATCAACAACCGTATAAAAACGATAATAAATCTCTGTCAGCTATACAAATCTTGAAATAATGTTACAATATATGTAAGATAATAAAGATGGTGTTGACAGAAATCTTCATCGAAATGGGATATCTAATTATTTATTTTAATAAAGATAAGTGAGTAAAATAATTCGAGAAACCTGATCATAGCAACCAATTCTTCGTAACTTAATATATTACAAAACCTTTTATTATCAGAAAATGGCACTTTATGAAACACTTTTATACCGTCAACAAGAACATTTTATATAGCTACATAATAATAATAAAGCAAGTTTAAACTGGCTATTTTTTTAAATCACTCTAGCGCTTTCAAGAATATAACTTGTTCCTTTTTTTTATATCGGAATACTTTAATGCGTATTCAAACTCATAAAAATCCACTTCATCACAATTCGTTCATCATTATTCTGTTGAAACATAGCGCTTACCTCTATCAACAATATAATTTTTGAAAAATTCCCTATTTAAATACAAGAGATCCAATATTTTCAATATGGCTTACATTCAGCCGTATTATAGCTAAATTATTCTGTTGATTTCACAATTTCAGATTTCCATAAAAGTTATTTGCATTAATATCTCCATTTCTACTCTTTTCAATTGCAATATCAAAGCTCTGACGGATTGATTAATGATCTTCCACCCGCAATAGCTTGGCCATTTTGGTATATTATCTACTATATCATATCATATTCTTATATCACATTTTACCCCTAAATATTCAAGTAAATAATTAAATTAATTGCTCGATCAGCATAAAGTTTCTCTGTCTTTATTAAATATTTAATTAAATTTTTAAACGATTTTTAACTAAATTCAAACTTTCAGTAGTAAACAGAATAAATGAATATTTTCTTATATTAATTATCAGATAGGAAATCGTAAAGATCGCTGTTATTACATCTTTAATGTAAATTATTAATTATAATACATTAAAACCTTATATTAAAATTCATCTATAGTTAAACACTGCTATTTATTATTTATAATGCGAATTAATATATTTAAATAAATATTAAATATATTAAATCTCAACCCAAGCTTATACATAAATACAGAAGTACAGTACAAGATAGGTTAATAATATGAGAATGATTATAATAATTTGAATAATTATACAGTACCCAAGATAAACTACAATTTATGTACAAATTTCGAAGTTAATTAATGAGTTTTACTGTAAAAACAGAGGTTTAAAAACCAGTTAAATGTACTGAAATCCCCTTTTACCGTTTCTCTATTTAACGTTCATGTCGATTTTACGTCCATTTTTAATTGTTCCGACTTCTATTGCTCCATAAAACTCAAACCCCTATTCTAAATTTGCTTCAATTTTAGGCTGAAATCTGCTAGTCCCTGAAAAAAAAAAAAAAAAAAAAAAAAAAAGTTAAATAGAGGTTTCAATATAACAGAAAATTAAAAAATTTAATTCATTAAAAATCTTGTTGAAAATTACTCTAAATAAATCGGTACATATTTTAAATATTCACATTCATTTGATAGGTTTAAGTATTTCATATATCCAATTTCATTTTCATGGCATTAAAATAATCATATTTTTGACTCTTATTCTGTCCTTACTTAATATTTATAACTAGAAATGCCATTGTGAGTTATCTGCAAACCAAATTTTTGCTTCATTTTTCATAAGTCTGTATATGTTGATGAGGTTATAAATATGGAATTATATTTTAATTTCTATTAAATTTTTTGTTGGTATTCTAATAAAATTTATAATTTTGTGAATAAAGTTTTTTTTATAAAATATTACTTTGTATCTTAAGAAATATTCTTATATTAAATTGAAAATATTTAATATTTTCATATTTTTTATCTGTCTTTTTGTGACTTTTTCTTCATTAGTTTCTATTGACCTTTAGATAAAAGTCGATAAAAGAATACTAAGCTTTTGACTAGATTTTTTTATTTTTTAATCTGGTAAATGGAAGTTTTCTGATTAATATAAACAGAAAAATTCATTTAAACTTTCAAAGTAAATACTCAAATAGATTTTGACATAGTTCTTCCAAAAAATATGAATTATTTGTTACTGTCACATCATTCTTGTAAATGTCAATATACTAATTTTCTCATGCAGTAAAAATAAATACAAACTTTTGGAATGTAAACTTTAATAATGAAAGAATTATATATATATATATATATATATATATATTTAGTTAATCGATTATTCTTATCGTGTATTTTATGGCAATTTTACATTAGAGATCTTATAAATTTGCACGAATATCGTTATCTTTCGCATCAGAATATATCAATCAAGTCGATGTACGAGAATCTATGAATACAAATTATATAAATTTAGATTCGGTATCATTTAAAAAACCAGTAAGCACAATCTACAAATGATAAAGGACGTAATTTCAATCTTTTTATCAACATTCCTTTATTATTGATGCTGATAATTGTCTTTATAACGTGTACGTTACTGTGATGCAGTTAATAATAAAAGTATCATTCCCGAAGGTATTTTTACTATTTATTCGCTAGAGTTTCGTGATTCCTAGCGCACAAACATTATGTTTATCAGCCTAATAAACAATTTATGTAATGCAATCTGAAAACACGAATGGTATTATTTATTTATAAATTATTTCTATATAATATTAACGAAATTTTACACACTACATTATTTTTCTCGGTTTCGTACAAGAATAAAAACAAATTAAATATTTAAAGATCAATTAAAATCTTTTAAATCTTTTAAGTGTTATTTATAAATTTTAATAGATCTATGGGCAATTAAAATTGTTTTTATATTAAAGAAAATAATTCATCATTTTCTTCAAAGAGAATGTCAAAAAATGATTGAGGCATTTTCTATAGAAAAAAAGCAAAAAGACGTCAGAAATGATCTATAATATTATTAATAAATTTTCTACATAATATAACTTGACAAACTCAACTTATTTAGCGGATATGATTATAGCTTGAAAGTTAGAATTATCTTCTAAAATTCCAGATCATGCATCAACTGTAACATTTGCATATAAATAATATATTAATTCACTTGTAACGCTTTGTAACTAATATATATGATCTATGATTAACTTGCAAACGGAACGATTCGGTCAAATGTTTATATTTTGGTAATTACATTTTAAAATTTTATAATTATTTAAATATTTAAAAATTACTATTTTAAATTTAGCCATTATATATTTAATGGTATTCATTGCACTTCATCATGTATTGACCAGTTGCAATTATCTAGAGACTGAAGACTCTTGATTAACAGTAGCTATACAAATCATTTGTTTCTCTAATTACAATCTATCCAACTGTTCAATGGTTTAATATAACTAGTGATAATCTTTGTTTCGTCATACATCATTAAATTCACGTACTAATTAATATAGTCTTATAAATTATTTTTACCTTACTGTTTAAAAACTTATATTGCGATATTTATTGATCCGTTTCATAGATTCTTTTGGCAACTTTCCTCTTTTCTTGAGGATTATCAAGCTTTCAATAGTAAGTTTAGATGGCAAGAACATGTCACCAGTTTCTCTAATTGAATTCGCGACAATAAAACGAACAACGTTAAGTTGGATTAGTTGCGCTAGAGTGGATAATCGGAAACTGTAAACAATAATACAAAATATCGAAAGCGTCCATCATCCGCTTTTCTCAACTATTTATGAAGAATTTTACTCCATTCTTTACTTCATTGTATCTTTTTCCATGACATGTCAAACGTCGATCGAAAGTTTAAAATATTAATAAAGTGCTCTTGACGTGGGTACACAACTCTATAGGATACTCCTGACAAGTGAAGTGTCACCACTTCAGAACATTGTATATTTTATGTAATAATAAATATAAAACTGATAATATAAAATTTATATGCAAAGATACTTATTGTATCGAGTCCTACAAAAACTATCTATTTTAGAATATTACGAAGAATTTATTTTAAAATTATAATTAAATTTTAATTTATTAAATAGAATGTTATCGATTTTATACAGTTTCTCATAATTATAATTTGCATATTTTACATAGACAAGCTAATTAAAAAGTTTTAGTAATAACTAAAACTTCTTGACAGTTTGAAATATCTCATTATATAAATATTATGCTAATTTTAATGAAAAAAAAGTGTTGAATATTAAATAATTTACCTATTACACACAAGTAATAACTGTTATTATATAAATTTATTTACCGTTTTCTGTTTAAAGTTTCACTACAAACAACTTTATTATTATTATTTTTAGAAAAACAAACTTTAACACTAATATTATTCATAGCGACATATCACATTTTTGTACGTCCTTTTCGAATATATTAAACCTTAATTATTAAATAAATCTTCCAAATTTTAAAATTCATTGAAAAAGTCAACGGAACATTTCCTACTTCCTCCACGAGATTTATTTAGTATCTATTTTTTCTGTTGATATATTGAGGAAAAGATTTCACCCATTGCAAGTCGTAAGACAGAGTTATGCGAGTTTATGTATTTGTTACTTTATGAAAAATCGAATATACGTGCCATTTATTGAAGGAATTTCCACAAACGATGCTATTTTTGTTTTATCAATAGCTTTAGTGAAATTAGGTGGAATAATAAAAATTTCATCCAGGTCTAAAGCAATTCTTTCACCTTCATCTTTTTTATCTGGTCTTTTTTAGTATCGGTTTAATAGTGAGTTAAATGAGACGTTGGTTAATAAATAATCATCTTTCTGTGTAAGCGTTTGTTTTGTTGAAACAATGTACAACATGTGCCACCTAAGAAGAACGTTATCCGGATCGATTCAAGAATCGATAACAAATCCAACGGATTGTGGGAGTCAAATAAAACTCTCGCCAGCCACAGATTGTCCAGTTTCTTTACTACTCAAGCTGATTTTTCTGATTCTTCTGAATAGTGCATTCAGTTATAAAACGTCTGTAAAAATCAATTATATACTTTAGATATTTTTCTTCTAGCGTTGAATATATTCTTGCCAAATCTACCTGTTGAATTTTAACTTTTCCTGATTTGATTTATATTTTTGTTAAATTCTTAAAAGTAAAGAATTCTGAATATGTCGTAATAATTCATTCTTCAGTCGATTTTCATTGTTGACAGCAGTTTGTTGTAAAGTGGAAATAAATTGCCTTTTTCTTATAGTCAAAGATTAAAAGGGATGAAATATCTGCTGTAATTAAACAGAATCTTTAATTAGAATTTGAAGTGTCGTGGGAATGGATGAGATTCCATCGAGCATTCGTATTGAAATAAAATTCATTAAATATTTTGATTTCTTTCATAAAAATAATTAATTCTTTTCATAATTCTATAATTTCTATATTAAAAACCATGTATTGTATATATGTATTAGATACGAATAGTATGATTTTAATTATAAAAATTCTAATGACTTAATATGAATATTAATCAAGTTTTATTGTCGATTTAAAGTTTTGCCATTAACAAAGAACTGAATTTTTATATAATACTAATGTTGATGGTTTCCTATTTTTGCATTCACCATAATTTATAGTAATAAATTTAATGGATGGTCTGTCCATAAGCAGTAATAAACCATTCTGTAACATATATAATTATGCTATAACAGTGATTACATTAAGCTCCCAGCTTTTATATAATTTTATTCGCTGTGACATTTCTTTAATCTTTAAACCCAGTGAATTTAAAAAATTGCAATTTTCTAAATGATAATATTATCTAATATAATCAATTTAGCTTAATATATAATTTTTTTCCTTACAAATCTTTTAAAGTAACTTTTAGTTTGATAAGTCGAGACCATTCTTTAAAAAGTTGAATTTTATTGGAAGAGAAAATCCAACTGACGAAGTGAGATTAGCGACGCATGCCAATGTATTTTTCCTGATTCCTATTTAATCTTTCAAAGGAAAGAGGAAAAAAATACTAAACTATATTAGGTTAAATTTTAAATGAATTGCTATGCATTAAAATGCAGCTAAAACTGAATAATCGTTTTAATCAGCTCCAGAACACATTTCGATTCTTCATTTCTATTTTTTTTCCGTTTTAATTCATATCGTGTTCAGATCATTATTGATTTTTTTAGAACATTCTAAAAGAATATTGATTTGTGCGTATTTTTTATTATTATTCCAATCGATACTTTCGATACTAATATTATTCGTTCATATATATAAACTATGAGAGATGTAGTAAAATAATTACAAAATCTTTTAGTATTAAAAATATGATAACATTTACGTTTTTTTTATCCATATATAAAATAAACTTCTACATTATTTTTTTCAGATTTTAAATTATACTTTAAATTTTTTTTACTGATGTTTATCTGCGTATGTTTTCGCAAAGTAATTCTGAAGAATATTTTTTGAACAACGTATTTTCTCATTTTTAGTTTTTAATATTTAACATTCATATTTACTATTGCAGTGATTTAACATTATTTTTCGAGACTTACAACGTTATTTTGCTTCAAAATCTTTCACGTGATCATCTATCACTTAGAAAATGACGTGAGGGATTCCCATGAATGATGAAAATATAACGAAAAACTTTTCCGTTCTGCTCTACGTAAGCTGAATTTTATAAAAAGTTCTCATCCGTTCAAGCTGGAAATATTATTCTTTACAGTTTTCAATATAGCGAACTGTTTATGAATTATCAGTTCCTCTTCTCGGTTAATGGATTATAAATCCATTACGTCAATTTTTCGATTAAAATATCGAATATAGTAAAAGAAATTCTATACAAAATGAATGAAACTTAACTCAGATAATCTATAAAAAAAGCCTATCTAAGAATGATTAGTACACGCAACATACGTAAAAATTTTACATTTTCATGTGCGATTATGTTAAGAGAATTATTTTTAAATATCATAATGATAAATTATTACAATTTTCTATTTCCATTACCTTTAATAGTAACGAAATAATGAGTTATATAAATAGAGATCTCTTACAAACATGTTTGTCAAGGATATTAATAGATTATTGTAGGCGTATAAATACTGATATGTAGTCATCAAATATGATTTAATGATCAAAATAATCATTTATTTAAATATTTAAAAGAAAAATGTTTCTTTGAAAACTCTCTTAACGAATACAAATTCTGTAGCAATCATGTTCTAGCATTTTTATTCTGATTACACGTACAGCATGTAAATTAATTTAAACGTAGACAAAAAATTACGAGGTTTTTAGAGATTAATTAAGTTGAAAACGTTTTATTTTTTATCTAATAATTTTTAATGTAACTGTGCTTAGTATTATTATTATTTTTTATTACATTTACGTGTTAAAATTGCTTGCTTTTGTGGATCAATGTTTTGTATTATTTACTAAAGGTAATAGAAAGGTGAAAGCTTTCCAATTGAACAGAGAATTAATATCAAATTAACAGTTAATCACCTTTTCTATGCATTTAAGCTAACCTTTGGGAGCTTAAGAATAGTTCCTTCGTCTGACAATGTATCAATTCACATTTCGACTCTGACAGAAAAGGTATTGCAATGACAATCCCATAGGTAATCAAACCTAACAAAAGAATTTTTTTAGAATTCTAGATTAACTCTTGATTCCGACTTATCTGTTAATTTGCTGTTAATTCTCTGTTCAATTTACTAACCTGACGTTACTTCATACATCATTCAGGTATCAAATGCATAAAAATAAGCGTGGTATTTAAATCCATTGGGATGTACAGTACTGTATAAAGAGTTACTCTTTCTAGAATAAAATTGCAATTTTTAGATAATGTTTTATCTCTCAAAAATCATATTTATAATTTTTGTAATTTTAAAAAGTCACTATCGATATAGCTAAATTAGAATACTTCATAAATTTTTATTCTCTAAATGTATAACCTTTTAAATATAACAATGTATCTAACTGCTTAAATCCATGTTAATTTTATTAAAATATTTAGTTTTAACTAATCCCTAGACAAAATAAATTACTTGTAGAACTATTATACGAGTGAATAATAAGAAATTCTTATTCATATTGACCTCTTATGTCTTCCATAGCCTAAATCTTAAAGTAACTTTATATTACTAAACCAGAAAGAAACCTTATAAGCAGCAACACGTCTGTCAATACAGCTCAAGCTATCTCTTATTAGTTTTTAATTATTAATGAATACATTATATGTATAATTGGTTGTTTCCCGAATATTCGAATATTATTATTTAAAAAAATTCATTATTCTTTAGAGAGTTTTATATATTTAAATTTATTACATTTAAGCTGACGTTCACTTAAATCGTTTCGCTAATTGTGGGTAATTGTGCTTCTTCCCATCGATCAATTTGAAAAAAAAGAAGTGATCGAACCAATTAAAAAGTAGAATATTTGCAAAGAATAAAATCTTTTTGGCTTACCGTAAAAACGTTTGCCAAGATGTTGATAGTTCATTAGTTAATTTAGACAAACTGAGTAAAGCAAGTAGAGATTTTTAATTTGTTTTCACAATTCATTATGTAATTTCGTGTTTTTAACCTTGTTTTACAATTTTATCTTCTAAAATTTTTGAAAGATTTGCTTAATTAAACAGGACCATCGAAAGCCTGGTATAGGTCCGGAGTAGGGAGGTCCTTTTGTCTTATTATTATTTGAACAAATGAAATACTAGAATGTTTATTTATTAGTAAATAGCAGTGTTAAAGATTTTATGTTTTGTTTGTAAAAATAACACGAATTTATGTGGATAGAAATCACTATAAGACCCCGGGCCTGGGGAAAATTCCCAGCTTTCCACCCTCTCCTGTAAAGTTAAATTAATTATAATTTCCTATATTTAACTCAATAAATTATAGATCATCAGGACTTACATCACACAGGCTATCAATTTTATTTTGTATAGCTCTAATGTTTTTTATATGTTATTCATTCTTTACATAAAAAATGTTTTATACTATTTTCAAAATTTATCTTTCTTATAAATTTTTATTACTATATAAAAAAAATCAGGTTGGCAAAGTTGTAATTCTATACGAAGAATTGATATAAATTTTAAATAATAATTTTTATAGATCATCTCCGGTAGTGTCTTAACAATGATTAATATGATAAAGATGAATTCGACATTATTAACACAAATCTTATTTAATAATATGACATTTATTTATAATATCGTATATTAAAACTATAATTTTCAACTTTAAAACTAGACATTTTCATATCGATATTTTGAAAACATTATCTCAAAAATCATATATTTTAAATTCGCATCTCGCACCTAAATTTGAATTAAATATAGTTATTACTTCAACATCCTTCCATTTACAAATTCATGAATAGAAATTTCGTAGCATTAAAATCTTATAAATCATTCATAATAATTATTTAGCATAAATTTCTTTATAGTATTACTTTTAATTATATTATTTAAATGTGAGTTATAGAAATAAATTGAATTTTAAATTATTTTTTTTAATATATAAGTTTGCAAATAGTAAATAAACCAACGAAATTTTTTGAAAGTAAATAAATTTTTCAATGTAAAAAAGTGTTTTTATATATGAAAAATTTGAAACTTGAATTAAGTTGAGGTAAAGACAGTTTGTTCATATCATTATTGTATTCTCAACGACCAATTTAACATTCATTTTTCTTCAATTTCCTATTCGACTGTACAGTACATCATTATGACTTATTTTGCCTTTTTTAAAAATAATAAAGTCTTTTCAGTTATTATTATCATCTGCCATTAATCAAACTAACTTACAAATTTTACATTTGCTGTTTGATAGTTGCTACATTTTTATTTTCCGACATTTCTTAATATTTTTGAATTAATTTATTATATAAAAAAAGTTTAAAACTTTTTAACCTTTTTAAATAATTGAGTTTTATAATTATAATTACTTAAAAATCATTTTAAAATATCATCCAATTTAATTATTTATTAAGCTTCAGACACTATCGTTCGAATATTCAAAAACTTTCATTGAGTGAACTTGTAATATTTATCCTAAAATTCTCCAAAATAATGAGATAATTTATATCTCTTATAATTAATGATTATTTTAGAATTGAAATGATTATAAAAAATGAAATAATATTAAAATATAGTATAGATGCTGACAATAAGTATAAGAAATTCTTATGGATACATGTCGTTCTAAGAGCTTGGACATTAAAAATTTGAAAGAAAATTGATTAGAAACGTAATTATCTTCAGGGCAATCGAAGTAGAAAGAGACAGAAGTAGAAGTATTTTCGTTTACTTTTTTCATTCTTCCAACCAATCGTCATTGACATCTTTTCCTTTGATATCTCAAATATATCGCAAAAAAATGTCATATATTTACAAGAATGCTTTTACTGTCATCTTCCAGAATGTATTTATCGTTTCTCCCTACATATATATTTATATAATTTTTATTATAGCTAATTAAAATTTTATTATATTAATATTTTTATTAGTTATTCACCATAAGTAATAAAAATATCACTAAAATAGAATTTATTGATTTATTCAATATTTTCATTATATAAAAAGATAATTATTTAGGCACCTCTATATTACTATAATTATAACTTACATATATGTATCTAAATTTATCATTGTTATTCAAATGTAGATTTATTATAACGCGTTATCACATTCTAGATCTAGTATCCGAGCTAATCTATCTAGCTTTGACATTTTATGAATTCATTTACTTTCTATCTTTTTATGTTAATAATACTTATTGTAATTCTCTATTCTTGTTGTGTTCATGAAATCTATTACTGTGTTATTTTAAGAAGCGTGAGAAATGGATCACTGTATCAGTATTTTAACGAAATAAGCTACAATTCCTTAAGTTATACTGTTATAAAACAATAACATTTGATTAGGTTTGACATCGGTTTTTAAATTAGATGACGAATGTTTAGATGTTTCTCCGCCTCCAGCAAAATATCTCAAAAAGATTTACTGTCACACGTACAGTACATTCTATAGACTTTTAGAAATAAAATAGCTCCAGGGATTTTTTCCCTCATTGAAAGATAAGAAGCACTTGATAGTGATACTTTTTTCTGAAAAGTTCTTAAACTTCTTTTCTCAGTATTTTTTCCTCCTGTAGCAATATATATTTAGCCTATCAATTAAAATTTCATACGTCCACGGGATATAGAAATTTTAATAAACAATTAAAATTTATATCGTATAAATACATAACCTTAAAAAACCATTTAAAATTTATATTTATTAAAAACTTATTTATGTATACTTTTCACATTTTTTACTTTTTCTGCCCTGTGAGCAATAAGAGGGCCTTTTTTTAAATCATATCATTCTTGTGTTCGGGAGGGTCCGCAATGAGGGCACGCTTCATATATCCGGGACATCATCCACTAAAAATTCCTGGTCCTGCTCGCCCGGATCAAATCCTGGGTGTCCCAGAACAGTAGGCTGACACTTTAATCGCCTCGTCCATTCGGCCATCAACATACAGTATATACTTTTCTATGCAAGCAATCGCAAATGAAAATTAAAAAATTTATTAATAAGTTATACTATTAATATTCTGATTGGAATTTTAAAAATAAACACCATAATCTTGACACAAATCCATGCGGATTTCTTTATCAATTAAAATGTGATAGATACAGACGAGCTGTCAAAATAATATAGACGTATCGTACATTTTCCATTTAAATCTGACTCTCGTCTAGTTTTGATAGGAATTTTATCCTTTACAAACAGTGTAAGATATATAAAAGGAAGGACATCGCAAAATGAAATGTCAAATTGATGAAAATGTTACGATAAACTGAAGAAAAGCATAAAATATATATATTGTATATGATAAGAATTCTGTCTCCAGTATGAATAATTCAAAAAAAAAAAAAAATCAAGTCGAAGTTATTTTCGTTATTAAATTTGTATTTATAGTTTGTAGAAAATCAGAAATATATAATAGAAGTCTCTTTAATATTTCATTAAATTTTAAATAAAATTATTATATTAATTTAATGTTCGATGAGACATCAAGTTGTAGACACTGTACAACTCTCCTATTTAAAAACTAAACAGAAAATTAATAAAGAAATTGAAAAAGTAATATTTTAATTAAATTAATAATTAAAGCATTAATAACAATTAAATAGTTTCTCTTAGTTAAATTGCTTGTGGGTTTATTGAGATCTTCGGAATCAATTGTACTTTTCCAGAGGCCATATCTCACATCTTATGCGGATGATAGCTTAAATTTTGAACTCGAGTTTAAAACTAAATGATATAATTATTAAATTTAACTTTAATTATCGGAATTTCTACGACAGTAGGCTAAGACTAATGAGACATCTTTTCGATTTTAAAATTTAAATACGTTGAAAAACTTGATTTAAATGTTTAAACATACTGAATTAAAAATTACTTAAATTTTTATTTCTAGTATAAGAATAAAATATCCTGAACATTAAATATAAAAAGTTTAATAAATGTATTTGTATATTTATATTACAAACCTTAAATGCATATATATATATATATATATATATATATATATATATATATATATAATTTTGATTTTATAAATATAAGAATTCGATTACAGTTACCGATTTAACTATATGTGAGGGACAATCAATTTTGTACGACATTTTAATTCCAAAATTGTGTCTCGATTGATTTGATTTACGATGCTGCACCGTAATAATCTGGAAAATCTAAAAAAGTCACGATTTAGACAGTAAGTTATGTCCATGAAGGGGATTTAAAAGGTTTTTGCGCACGTAACCCACTATCGATCCGATGGGTTTGGTGTTTTCATACTTCAGGGCGAGGTCGCTAATCTTAGTAAATGGAAAGAGGTGCTTTAATGAGAACATACTGTAGTTACTACACCGCCGTTCGGGTATCACTATTGCGCCTATAAACATCCCTAACCTAAATTCGGAAGCATACTGTAAATTCAAAATAAAATATATCATAGCCCATATAAATTGAAATCTTATTTTAAGTTTCTATAAATTCTCACTTTAAAGAACTTTTTATTCTGCATTTACTCAAACTTTAATCATTTTCAAGACACTTCATAGATTTATTATTTTTTTCTTAAAAATAATTTATTTAAAAAATGATCTACATAAATTTTAAATTATAATATATCATCATTTAAAATCTAAAAGATTCGTATCTATTACTAACTTTTAACATATATTTGACAGTAAATTAATCATAAAAAGAGTTACGATCATATGCTTAAAATAACTATAATATAGAAATCATCAAAGAGATTTGTGGTTTGGAGATCAATGTCCCGCCCTGTCGAGAAGTAGATAAAAAAATTCGATATTCTATTTTTAATGAAATCATTGAATTTTTGACAAAAAAATCCTTAATTTGTCTTCTTTTTTTTTCTGTAGGTATTTTCCGAAATGGTAATTCAAGATATTCAAACAGCGATACAGAAAGCCCTAAACGAAGCACTGAAGAATCGAAGAGTTCAAGGGACTGCCAATGACGGTGTTCGTGAAGTTTTTTATGTTTTCAAGGTAACAAACAGCGCTTTAGAGAACGCTACAACGAGTAACCATACCGAAGATGATTATTATTGCGAAGAATGGAGTGATGCGAAACACGTTCTGTTTCAAAGTGCTAATCTGTGTTACGCAGCAGCTTTTTTAGTTCCGCACAATTTTACCTTCAGCATTCTCATAAAACGTATTATGCTAACTGTTGGATTTCTTATGGTGACTTTATGGGCCGGTGTAGATGTCTGTGCACCCGATATCTTCGCTTGGAACCTAACATTTGTGCTCACTAACTGCGTCCATTCTTTTTACTTGGCATATAAAAACATCCCTCCTAGAATTGATCCAGAATTGATGGACCTCTTTAACAAAGTCTTCATACCACTCAAAGTGAACAAGAAGAATTACAAACAATTGATAAAGGAAGCTGAAATTTTGTCAGTGGACGAGAACGAACATTATGCCATTGAAGGAATCACTTCCGCAGATGAAAGGTTGTCCATTCTGTTGAGTGGCAGGTAAGCCATTTATCTACCAACAGCTTTTATACAGGTTGAAAAATAAAATCACTAGAAGACGATGCATCTCTCTTTGCGGAAAGTTAAAGGTTATTCATGTATTCTATAATTAAATTTGAAGGATATGAGTTTTTCAATTAGTAATTTTTCAAAATTTTCTTCTCGCAAAATGACATTTTTCTGTTTGCCTTTAAAATTTACCTGTTTTTGAATTGTACTTATAGAATGAAGGCAACCTGCGAAGATGTTCTCTTGCACTACATAAATCCAAATGAATTTATAGATTCTCCCGAATGGGAAGCATGTCCAACAGATAGCGATAAATTATTTCAGGTAGAGTAATTTAATATGTTTTTCTTTGCTTCTAAGATAAATGTCCTTGCTTTAATTTCAATTAACTTTTTATATATATCATCAGTTAACGTGTTTACTTATTAGAACGCATTAAATAATAGTATCCAACCGACAACTGCAATTTTATATATGTTCTTTCTAACTTAGTTGATTATTTTACTACTTTGTCAATATTTGTTAGAGTCGTTTATCACCAATATACGAATAAAAATTTATGTAGAATAACTAACGATAAAGTTATAACAAAATAGAACAGCACGAAACCTGATACATATAAACGACATTTAGTTTCTTTTCTTTTTTAAACGTAGATAACGTACTTTAAGTGCAACGAACTCTTCAAAAATTATAATCCATTAAATGTTAAAAGCAATTCTGATGCAGAAAATTCCATTATAGAAGAAAAATATTAGAAATTTTAATAATTACAAAACAGATGTCTCTAAATAAGCATTTTTTTATGTTTAATGCTTAACCATTTTAAATATTATTTTATTTATTTATAAACAATTAAATTAATATCGTTATTACTGTTTTTAATGTCATCTAAATTTAAATTTTATTGTTTAAGTTTGTTTAATTAAATATTTAATATGATTTTAAATGAATTCTTAATTTAAATTTTACAAAATTTAATTTTGGAAAACGTTTATTACAGAATTAAAGAACTATAAAAAAATAAAAATAAACTTTTACAGCTGTTATATTGTATAATCAATGTTTTTATTTGTACTTATTGTTTTATTTTTTATGTATTTTATTATTATTTTGCCATATTTAAACTATTAGCGGTACTATTTATAAAATTCTAATTTGGTCTTTAATTTTTATCATCAACTTCCATATGTTTCTTATTTTCTAGAGGCATAACTATGTTCATTACTGGAAGTAATAGAAGTTCGTGAAGGAATTTTTGGTATGATTAAACAAATTATTATTCTGATACAATTAATTTCGCCTATAGAAATCATTTAATCAGAATCCTTTGCTGTAGGTGACACCGTATTGTGATTACATAGTTTATGTTATCAATGATAACTACACCGGATGTAACTGAAGACTATATCTATGTCGCCTCTCAAATTACATTTGATATAGTTACAGAAAATCAGTATGAATTAGTTTATGAATCATACATTCGTATATATATATATATATGTTGTGTGTGTGTGCGTGCGTGAATGTGTATGTTCAGATATGCAAGATCGTATATCAATTTATACTAGAGTTACAATACCATTAGAAAAACAAATATCACTAAAGATTCTAAGCGCCTAACTTTAGAAAAACATAAATGATATTTTAATTTATAAAAAAAATTGGTGGAATGAAAATTGCAAGTTTGGTGAGATAAACCATTCTAAATGTCATTGAAATTGAATTTATGATTTATGAAGGAATGCGGAAAAATTTGCAAATGTTATTCTGTGAAAGAAAATACAATCTTGAATATTTTTTTCTACTAGAAAATTAAAATTTATAACGGATTTTTCTAGAATGTTATGCTGGATTAACTCTGATACGCTTTTAAATTAATTTAGTAAAATTAAAATGTTTAGAAATTTTTAATTAAATCAAACTTAATTTATATTTATAATTAAATTTTTTAAAATTTCTATTAAAATGATTTTTTTAATAAATTAAGAAATTAAAAATGCAAAACATCTTGCTTAAATATACATTATCTATGTAATCATTAAGCTAATATACAACAATACATTCTACAGATAAGTTCCAAACCTGGTCTCTATCGATAAATTATTTGGAATCGTTTGGGAATCAGTAAACAAATTTATTTATTTATATTAAAATATACGTTTAAAAACCTTTACAGTTTAGTAAATTAAAAAGTACAATATTTAATTTTAATTTATGTTTAAATGAAAGAAATGCTATTAATTACTGTTTGATTATTTCATTTTCTCTTATTTTGCATCAGCATAGAAATGCCGGGCTGCAATTTTTAATCATATTTTTTAAATTTATTTAATTTAAAAATATATAGGCTTCATCTCAAATTAGTACTGTCTTGTCCTTGTACAACATACTTTTCCTGTTAGCAATAAAGTCATGCCAGCAATCTATGTAACTTCTTTCAATGAAAATTTTTAAATTGAAATAACATGATTTCCAATTTAAATTGGATGTTTGTATATAGTTAATTTGGATCTCCTGCCCCAAATCTTTCTATATCTGGTCTCATCTTTCATCTATCTAATACAATTGTAGAGATTAAAGATGAATGGACAGACACACGACAGTGGGAATTTATAGGTCTACAATTTTTTTCAAATTGCAGCCCAATAATTCAAAGTTGAACGGACCACCGCAAAAAATCGAATTATACAAATGTTTGAATTTGACAAAGTTGAATATTGACATTATAATATTGTAACAATAAATTACAAGTAATTTATTACAGTATTAGCTTGAAGTTTCGGATTGTTTTTATTGTATTTTGCTTGTTAAAGTGAATTTCTCGAGCTTATTGAGGGTCTGAAAGACACGTTTCCCTGTCCCTCAAAATACCATCTTCAAACTAAAAAGCATATCTTTCGCAAACCTCTCACAATTTTACCTTGAATTAACCAAAAAAAAAAAAAGAAAGAAAGAAAAAAGTTCGAATTAAAGAGGAATTTTTTACATTACTTCTATACGAAATGCAAAGATCCGAAGGAAATATTCGAATTATCTAACACGTTCGATTTATACTTAAGACTTTTTCTTTTAAATATCATTTTAATAAATTACATAAAATATATTTAGCATTAACTTAAAAATGAACTAAAAATCAATTATTTTGTAAGTTTATTTATGAACATTATTAATACATTTAAAATATCTATTATATCTATTATCGCGTTGTATAATTATCATAAAGTAAAGAGTTAGGCAAGAGTTTGAGTCGTTTAATACAAAAAGCAGTATCAGATCTCTTATAAATGTAATGACTTATACCGAACCCGAAACTTCAGCAATATTGTCTATGACGTAACACCGCACTTTCATATTAATACTAGAAGAATTGTTGCATATCAAATCACTTAATCTCAGTATCCACATTACATGCATATAACCTTTCATGAAAATTCATAATCATATTTTTTTTTTTTTTTTTTTTTTTTTTTGCAATTCAACAACTTTCTTCTTCAAAAACAACAACAACAATAATAATAATTTTAAAATGTTTAATGATATTTTTCTTGAAAATTGACTTAGTTCTAAAATCCTCTTCTTTAAAATCTTTTATTATTGTTCAGAGATTCACAGATCTTAATGACTTAAATTATATTTAGAAAATATTCTATATTCTAAAACATTTTACAAATATCAATTTACTTAAACTAAAATATTAGTAAATACAAAACTAAGTTGTTTCTCTTTATTATTATCATTTTGGATCCCAAAATGAGGTTTGAACCTGTACGTTTCTCAGACCAGTTTCAGAGGATCCGCAAAACAGTCAAAAAGTATCTAGTAATATACGTTTACTTCCCTAAAGTATACCGATAGAATCACAATACGTTTTATTAGAATAAACTATTGATTAGTTTTGATACGATTAGAATGTATACAAGATGTAGAGCGCGTTCAATCCACACCACAATTCATGTTTACACTTAGCGCGTATAAATTGTTTTCACGCTCAGGTAAAGGAAAGCAACTTACGAATGTACTAACTTTTACTATGAAAGCATAATAAGTTCTTTATAATATAATTTCTTTCATAAGCTCTTTATATTCTTGTGCATTATTTAATGCATTTACTTGTTCAATATATACTGTATTTTTATTTATGTGTACAGATAAAATGCATATACATAGGAGTATGCAAACATTTTTTGATATTTTGAAGGAATCCGTAGATCTTAATAGTTTCAGAAGAGTTGTGTTATGTGGTAGTGAATAATAAATTTATTATAGTAACTTCTTATATCTCAAGTACGAATAAATTGCTTATAAAGTTTAATGTTAATAAAACTTATACACTTATACGAATTAGCTTAAATTGTAACAATTCGAGCAGTTATCGATTCATATTATGTGTTATTGAATCTGATACAATTGTCGTAATATATATTGATACCTGATCTAATATGTTCTATACGTTCACTATATTACATAAATTAACATAACCTTAATCTTAATTAATTTCTGTTCAATTGGACTTATTTTTTAGAAAAAGAATGTAATCTTTTATTAGAAATTTTGATTTTTTTTCTAAGTTCATACTATCAATAAAATAGTGCAGGTGCAGTAATCTTATTCCAAATTTTTATTTATTTATAAGCAATAGAATTATTAAAAGTAAAATTTAATGTATAATTCTGTATATCTACAGAGATATACTGTAGATAAAATATTAAATTAATAAACACACATAGACATACAGGTCATAACAGTCTTAAAAGCAATTTGCATTTTAATTCTAAGAACCTTTGACATTATAATATCATATCTTGATACGGTTTGAAGTAGTTTAAACTATCTTTACAGTTAAATGTAGATTTATAGGCCTATTATGGAGATTGCGAAGTTAGAAAAATTGATTATAGGAAAATGGTTGGTTATATCATGAAGCCATAATAATAGATTCCTATGAATTTGCGATGAACATCATCAAGTCAATAACTAATTTGATATAACATCAAGTTTTAGGAAAATTACAGAGTACTTTACTCCTATAATAAGCAATAATTTCAACAGAAAAAAAAATGTCCTCTTTTATAGAGTCGAGTAACTAATATAAAAATTTATTTCACAATCAGAATTAAATTTTATATTTTCATTTCTCCATCTTTTTAAACTATTAACAAAATTAATTATCTACAGAAAAAAAAATATATATATATTTACTTTTTATTAATTAAAAATTATGAAATGAAAAATTAAATATTAATAATAACGAATTTTGTTTGTTTCTAGAGAAAAGAAAAAATATATATCTTTACTTTTGAATAATCTAATTTTAATATTTTATTTTTATAGCTTTGATTAGTAATTTAACATTTAAATTTAATAATCAGAAAATTATCAAAAAAACATTAAAAAGCTTGTAATAAATAAAAACCTGTTTTAATTTTATATCGCAAAAAACAAAAATCGCGTACGCATTGAGAACTGAAAAATATGTTACTTTTTCGTAAAATCTCGTTAATTTGGACTAGGTTTTCTCAAATTATACCAAATTAGTGAGGTTCTACTATATATACAGTACAGTACTACAGTATATATATTGAAAAAAGCAACACACGCGCACACATTATTTCCAACTAAACTTCGTGTTTTTTAACTTATTTAACTAACATAAACATATATAACATATTAATATAATAAAATTAAGTATAAATGAATACTACACCACACGCTGTTTTGAACAGCTGATACGCCAGCAATAGATCACTGATGCAGGTGGCGGAAGTTTAAACGAAAGGTGTACTATTCTATACCGTACAATACATAGTGGTACTATTGTGAAACTGTGATAAATAATTTATAAGAGATATTAATTGACTCGAATAGGCTTACCGGTAGATCTTATCAAAGAAACACTGAAAATTTTAACGATTACTATGTAGATCCTATAACCACATTCCCTTTTTGTATGAGCTAACAATATACATATACTATATTGAAAGGTATTATGATTAGTGTCTCGATGAAAGTTATTATATGTTTTCTCCATATGTTTACATTATATCATATACACGTTTCAATTCTAGCCTACCGATAGATAACATGTTTGGAGTCTACGTGTACGATAAATATAAATCTAAACTAAAATACTGAGCTGAAAATCGTGAGGCCGGCTTATATGTCAGTATATGCGGTAACATATTCTTATATACATATGTAAGTTACATGTTTTAAATCTGTAATGTTGCCATATAAATATAGTAAACGTATTTACATATAGAAGAAAAAAGCTTTATCAGTTAAGAAATGCATATTAATTTAATCACTCATAATACATTTACAAAATATAGAAAAATTTTTCTGTAAGAAAACATGAACGGTTTATGTTTTCTTACATGTCGTTCATGTAAAAAAAACAAATAAATTGTTTACTGTGTTAGTTACATTATTTATTTAATGTTAGTTGTATATCTGTTTGTAAGAGAAGTTATTTTTTCATCATATTTAAACAATCTTAACGTAAGTTTTGCTTATACAATTCTTTAAGAAAAAAACTCAGGCTTTTATTTGAAATAAAAAGAAATATTTAATTCTTTTTGTTAAAAAAAACATTGCGAAGTTTTCAGGTATTGTGGGCACATTAAATTTAATGTTCAATCTACCAAGAAATAATATATTTCATTTTATCTAACTAAACTTCTATATCGTGGTTTAGAGTCATATATTTTAAATCATATGCTGTTAACTGAAGCGGAAACATAGTTAAAATCATACATTATCATCTAATTGCTATTTGATTGCCTGAAAATCTAAATGCAAATTTGTCTAATTATACTTGTATTGTCATAAATTTTGTGTGAGAAAATTTAAAATTCCTTGAAGACATTTCCTGTGTAAATAATACTGACTATGTTGAGAAATCAAATAGCTTTAACAAAATGAAATAATTTTAATAATAACAATAAATTCTTTATCGTTATTAGATTAAATTAATAAAGACAGAATCTTGTTATTATGTTATAAAAATTTACTATTAATAAAATGACAAACTTCATATATAAAATAATTTATTTATTCAAGTGTTACAGAGTTTTAGGTCTAAAATTAATTTATAAATTAGCTAATATGTTAAATGTATAAATAAAATAAATAAATTATACAAAATTATATATGCCAGTATATAATACAATTTTAAAAATAATAATAAATACTTTTATTATAATTATAAATCTTGTAAAAGCATGACGATTTTGAAAATATGGGTTTTTCTTTTTGTTCCAAATGTCAGTAATTTCAACGAGATTTATGTCTTTTGTGTTTTAAATAGTTTAAACAGTGAATAAAAATCGTGATCATTAAGACAGGTAATTTATAACAAACCCATCGTTAAAATTGGCAATCGCAGCTTGATTCATCTATAAATATTAATTCAATTTAATGAGAAACGACTTTCTCCAACGTTAATTAAACGAAACAAAGTAGTAAATTAAAAGAAAGTCTGATTTCATCAATTAATCGATTGAAACAAAATAAGAATGGCAACATAATTATTATTGCCTTTATTTTCATTTTACGACAGAACACGATTGTATCTTTGACTTTTTTCCTTCAACTTTATGAACAGATTGAACTGGAAAGTCAAGAATTAATTAATTGTTAATTTAACTTGCATCGTGTTTAAACAAGGAAATGTGTAGAAAAAAAGGTTGTAAAGAGTTTCAAGAAGCTGGTTTTTTATAGGTTCAGTATTTTGTATTCATTTTAAGGTTCTTTTCGTATAAAAAAATTCACATTATTTTTTATTTGACTTTTTTATATAAAACTGGAATGTGTTGTTATAAATTCTTACAATAATATAATATTGTATTTGTCACGAAAATTTCCATAAAATTCCGTAAAATGGAGAAAAATTATTTTACGTTTTTAAAGTTCTCCTAAACATAAAAATAGACTTATAAAACATTTATTTTGCTTGACTCTTAAGTAAAATATAGAATATATTTTTATATTATTCAAATAATATAAAATACAAAATACACTTTAACAGCTTTGTGTACCTATTTTTGAAAATTTATAGTTATGTTAATGTATATTTATAAATAAAGCTAAATAACGAAGATTTTCGTAAATTATCATACTTTGAAGTTAGTTTATTTGTAGCGTGTCTTTATATTTATCAAGATTTTAATAATTTTATTACCTTACAGGTAACTGTGACAGCTTTAGAACCGTGTCGATTACTATGCTGGCAGAGACGTCGAATACGTCAAGTTTTAAAGAATAATCAATTTTTGGATATCATCATGTATAACCTCATCGGAAAAGACATCACTCACAAGCTCTACTCTCTAAATGAGTTTCATAGGCCAGAAAATAGAACATTACTATCAGACCCTAATGATTGGTGGCGTCACCCCATACCTCGTAGTCTGAGTGTGGATGCTGTACATACTGGCACAAAAGGACACGTTAGATCTCTTCTCTGGAGGGCACAGAACAGGAGAGCAAGCAGTGCACCATCGGACAGCATAGGTACAAAATCTAACATAACAATAATTGTTACTCGTCACGAATCTTCTCCTGCATCTAGTGTTCGTTTAGATGCACCCCATAGTGAATATCGCTCTGATATACCACCGTCCAGTTGATAGTATTTGAGACTTCAGATTTTTATCTATCTATTCAAAAGAAAAGAAATCGCTAAAAATCGAAACAAAATATTATTAGAATTATAAATCAATTAACCAGTGTATAAATTCATATAAACTAATAGAATAGCATTTATACTATTTTACTAAAAGGAAATTAAGCACTCTTTGTTTTCTATATTTCTCATACTAAATAACTATAATTTTTGAACATATTATTTAGAAAAGAATAAGAGATTTAAGCTTTTATACATTTAAAACAAAAACATCGAAGTCTATGCCTCATCGATTATCAATTTTCCCTTCAGTTGTTATTTTTTTTTCAAAAATATAGGATCCATATTTTAGTTCAAAACTTCTAAAAATAACATAACCTTATGTAATAAGTTCAATAATAATTACGTGCCTTAAAGTTTTAAGTTTATACTTTCGACACTTCATAATGCAGATAATTCATTGTTAAAATTTGCTGATTAAGAATGATCAATACTTTAAGAAGTACAAAAGATGATCAATACTTTAAAAATATTTGCCATCGAATGCACAAACTTTTCCAAACTGCCTTAGTCATTTATTTTAAAATAGTGAATGTGATAATCAGTTCTCTAACATATCACACATTGCTTTAAAAAGATTTAAAAAATTAATTTTTATAATGTATTAATCCGTCCAGAAAATTTCATTTGATTTATTTATAAAAATATTTCATTTATTTCAAAATTTATATTTTAAATTATGGTAAAAACATAAAGAATCTATGTATAATTTTTTTTGGTAAAAATGTTTAAAAAGTTTTCATTCTACAAAGTTTGTATAATAAGAGTAAAATAACTCTGTGATAAATTTTATTGCCATAAAATTAAAATTTAAATTTAATAAAATAAAGGGCAAATTAAATATAATTATATATAAAATTATTTTGCATTTTTGAGATAATTAAATTCTCATATATCAAGTTTATGTCAATTTATTTCAGAATTATTAAAATTGTTTTATAAGGTTTATGAATAGAATAAAAAAATATTTAAACTTTTCAATTATATATCAGTAATTTATGCAAATAAAATTATAAATTTTTCATTAAATATTTTTTAGAAAAATATTCCATTATTATAGAATTTAATTATTTTTTTCCAAGAAAAAAGAATTTTAATTTTAATCATATCTCTTTTAATGGATTTTTTCCTCCTTTTTTTGAAATTAACAATTGTAATTTAAGTATCTTTTCTCTACTTATGATTTTTACATAATTTGAAAATTTAATAATTTTATTACAAAATTTTTTTACATATATTTTAAAGAAAATATCAAATCCAGATTTATTCTTTTCTATAAAATTCATCCCTTCTCTTTTTCTAACTCTATTCAATTTCTTTCTAACTTTTATTCCCAGCTGAGAGATTCTCTTCTATTTTTCTGAAGAATTTGCAGAGTCAATTTTATAAAATTTTTAAACTTGTTGAATGAAAAACATCCAATAAATTGATACAATATAAAAAAGTTTTGAAAAATTTCTTTATACATAATAATATTTATTAAAATAAATTATTTTATGCCATCAAAGGGATAGATATCTGTCAATTTTTTTTTCCATTTAGTTTTTATATTACTTTTTTCTTCTTTAAAACTAAATAAAGACAGCACTCAAATTTTTCAATTATACATAAAACAGTATTAGAAAAATAATAAATAATTTTTTTAGAAAAAAAATTATAATTTATTCGAAGATTTATTTTCAAAATATAATAAAGATATTAAATTATACAGTACTTTTATATAAATATTTAAAAGCTGTATTATTAATTAAAGATATATATAAATGTATATAAAGAATCAATTTATTTGATATATAAATTGTAAGTAATCTTATAAACTACAATTTATAAAATTAAAATAATAGTAATAATATAATTAGTTTGAAAAAATTATCAGTTTTACTAAATAGATTATCTAGTCTTATTTAAGAATTAATTTTAAAATAAATAAATAAAACAGAACTTACATTTTATTTGGAGTAAATATTTTAAAGAATATATTAATATAACTTTAAAACTGGTGTAATATTTCATTAATATATATATATATATAAATTTTTCATGATGTTCTACTGTGTAATATATTTATTTATCAGATAATAAATTATAACAATTGAAGTTTCTTCCTATGAATGATTAAATATTTCAATATGTATATATTAACATAATAAATAATATAAGTTTAGTAATAAAACTGAGTATTGAATTTTAAAATAATAATTTTAACTAGAATAAAAATAGTTTATTTTTATTAACTATAGTGTAGTAATTATGAACCTTCATATATTTATTTACATAGAATTATTATTTTTAACTTTTTAATTTTATATATAACCTTATATAAGTAACTCCAATGCCTAAAGCACATATAAGCACTATTTTTTTTTTCTTTTGCACTAATGGATATTTTTATTTTGACATTAGAACTTCAAACAATTAGTAGAATCTAAGCCTGCTTGTCAATTGCTTTAATTAGATAGAACTCAAAAAATTTTATTTATGTTAATAATACATTATCAGAAGGAATAATATTTATTTGTTTATAATATGATGGTAATTATATTTAATTTCAAATTTAATAAATACATAATTGTAATTTGCTGAAGTAAAACTTCATAACTAATATTTAATAAGGGAAAATTTTATTTGGAACGATGTTTGATTATTTCCAAGATTTTCAATAATAAAAACATCACCTTGATTAAAGATTAAAGCTCCTTTGAGAGTAATTCACATCATTCTTCCAAAATGTAGTCAAGCACTATCCTTAAAGGAAGAATGTTTAAGATGAAATTAATAGACCTACTATATAATGTTTATAGCTTATTAGTGAAAGATCTTGGAAATAATGAAATTTCCCTACAATTAGAATTTTCTAGTATGGAAACAAATACAATATTGATGCTGATTTAACTTTAATATAAATTTTTAAAATGTATTATATTTATCTTCTCTTGATAGAAGTCAGTTTGAAGTAAATAAGATGTATAATTAATTTACTTATTATTTCTACTTAAAAATTATTAAATATAAAATCAAAATTGATCAATATATAAATTTTATGTATTTATTTTACTTTCCATTAAGATAATGCCTATTAATTAAACATTTTTCTCTAATATATGTAAAGTAATATTCTATAGTCAAAAAATTAAGGACAAATTTATTACTTTTAGCTTTTTACAAGAAATTAGTGATTATTAGGATTACAGCAAAATTTAATGTAAAAATAATCTCCGTTTTTATCATTTGACAAAAGATTTCCTTCTGATATTATTTATTTAAGAAATAAATAATTAAATTTTTGCACATTTTAGTAGCACTTCTGCTTCTGATGCTTTGCACTTCTCTTTCTCTATCCCCACCTTTCCCTCACCTGCACCATTCCATCAACTTCCTTAGGCTCGTCACCCGCTCGTACATCTCGTTATTCAGCCTACTGCTCAGATCCTGGTCCATTTAGGAGTCCATGCCGTCCTTCACCAATTCGAGTGGTTTCTACAGCTCTGGATATCAATTCCAATACATCCATTGACGAATCTTCAGCTGCTTCGTTTAAAACTGATGAAGGACATTTAACTGGGCGTGTGTCATTTGAGACATCTGTTTAGAAGTTCAATGTGAAATGGATGAAATATCCGAATAATTTTGAGAATAAATTTATGTACGCTTCAACTGATTGGAATATAAAGCACAGCCAAGCACTGTGCCTTAATGCTGATAGGCACAGGATGGCTTTGAGTTAATAATTTAATTATATGTAAATATTCTTACTATAATATACTTTATAAAAATGTTAAACTCTCAATACATTTTTACTTCTAATCAAAAAATTATAATCAAAGCCATATTTTATTTAAATTATTTATGATGAACCATTTTCCTATATGATTAACATATGTATATAATCATATATATTAAGACACAGTGCTTTGGTTACAGTGGTATAATTTATTAGTTCCTAAACCTGCCATCAAGAGAAGGTAAGGATACAAGAAGTTTTTTATTTATCAGAAGACAGTTTACAAATATTTACAAACAAAATATTAGCAAAGCCTTAAGATAAATATATAAACTAAAAGGTTACCATCCAATGTTTTATGAATTGTGTGTGTCCACAGAGCTTAATACTGTACATGATGTTCTTTATAAGGCCTTTGCTTCATTTAAATTCTTCAAAACATTTAATTAATTCATTTAAAACAATGTCCGTATCCATTCCTTGAGAGCTGTGATAAATTTCTTTGGCTTCTATCATTAACATTTTAGAGACTTTCCTAGCTTATTTCTGAACGAATAAACTAAAATAGATCTTAATATTTACATATAACTTGCATTGCTTTAAGCATGATTTTAAGCATAACTCTCATCATAATTTAAAAGTAAATTTCTTCTATATATTTTAAATAAGCATTTTTCACGTTTGTATACATTTTCAAGTTTCAGAAACAAAAATCAATTCAGATTTTTTTTATATATAAGAAAATGTTTTTTAAGTTAAAGTGTAAGTAGGCAAAAACAATGTTATTCTTACATAGTAATTTAGAGAAAGATTAGATTTGATTTATTGCAACATGAATATAGCAACATGTTTCATACTGGAATGTGTAAAGCTATAGTACAAGGTTATCTTTTTACTCCAATATTTCACAATACCTGTCATCTAAGCAGATATTTTATATCAAAATATTTCAATCAATTCTATTTCACTTTGATCATCTTTTAATCTTCTTGCCAATGTTTTTTCTTCATGCTATTTTCATTCGTGCCTTTCCTATAGGTCTATTATAGGAATGCTCAAGTGCTAAATATTTCTTTAACGCGTTCCATAACGAGAGACAGAAACGACAACGAAACAATCTCGAATAGATCAAAAATGGCAACAAAGATTCATTAGCAAATAATTGCCTTTCTTCCAGTCAATTAATAAACCAATTATAAATAATTAGAACATAATTTATTTTAAAAAATAGTAATAAAATTATTTCATTTCATCTTCGAAAACTAAAGTAAGAAATCTTAACATTCGACCATAAAATTCATTATAATTAGCTTTAAAATTTTTTCTTTAAAAATCCTTAACAGCTATGAACAATTTTTACAAATTGCAAAAAGGAGTATGTTGCACGATAATATAAAATTCAATTTTAAATATGGTATCCAGCTTAATTAAGCTTATTTAAAGTTAATAACGTATAAAGGAAAGGTCCAGGGTTGATAAAGCGATCGATTTTGTTTAGATTAGAGTATGAGACTGGTTCTTACCAATCTATCATTACTGAAAAGCTTAAATTTGTAAGTTTATTAGAAAATTATAAGCGGATGTCCGAATGCAAGCCAGAAAATGATATATAAAGAAAAACACTGAAAGGCATACTATTTCGTTTTATGATCAAACTAACTGCCTTTCAATGTATTAGCTTGAGCTTCTTAGTATAGTTAATAATCAATCCATTAAATGTCCCGAAAAATAGAATTATATGTCTATACATGTAGTATTTTATCTGTTGCCAAGAAATCTCTTCATCTGCATGATTGGACTTAGGAATCTTTTGTCTGAAATTAGCATGACATTGTAACTATTTCAAAATAAAATTTAATTTTTATCATAATAAAAACTCATAAATTTCTATAACTTTTTTTAAATAATTCGTTTAAAGCTCAGCTATTGACAATCAACATTTTTTCAACTGATTTTTATTTATTGAATATTATATTTTATAACAATAATAAATAATGAATATTTCAATTTTTAATAAAATTTATCTAATATTTAAAATAAAATTGAATGGTTTTTATTTAATTCTGGAATAGTTTCAATTAATCTTATCATTAAATCAATTATTTGTAATATAATAAACTAACTTTAAAAATAATATAAATTTGCTTTTTATTTTTAAAATCATCAGCAAACAGAAAACACTTTATGAATTTAATTTTTTTTAAATGTTATTATATGACAGAATACAATTTTTAAAAATTTATATACAAATATATCAGAACAAATTTAGAACTTCTGGATTAAATCAGAAATCTTATTTTATTTTTATTTACAGTAAACGTATTTTAAATTACTTAAAATTTATTTATATATTATTTGGTAGCGTTTATAAATACTTAATTTTAAATAATAATACAAAAAGATATTTAAAAAAAATAAAATTTTATTTTCTTAATAAAATCATATGTTATAAACTTATAAAAATAATAATGTAATTATATTCAAATTATTTTTAACCACTAAACTGTCTTACCTATTTATTATTAAAATAAGTTCATTTTATTTCTTTTATTATCGAAATTTTATTTATAAAAATAATAATCATTATATCAATAAATAAAACCTTATTTTTATTCTAATTTTATTTATTATACTAAATAATTTAACTAATAAAATTAATACCAATAAAAGATCTTTATGTTAATAAAATCTATATGAATAATTATAAATAATAATAAAATAAATTACAAAAAATCAATGTTATCAATAACAGTGATGCAATTAATAATTGAAATAATATAAAACAGTATTAACATCAATAAAATAAAATTACAATAATTCTCTTATTTATTAGCATTTTAAGTTAATTGATGATTACTCTATAATAGATAGAATTTATTTTTAAAGTTTTAATATTGAATTAATTAAATATTTAATTAAAATTATTATTTCTTTGAATACAAAGTTTTCTATAGTGTAACACTTCTAATTCAATAAATTCTTGTTAATGTATATAGTAGGACCTGTTTATATCATATTTGTGACTGCACTCGAATGTGTTGTTACATTATATGGGATTCAATTGTAAAGAACAGCAAAGATATGCTCAATAATGTATGTAATGTATGATCATCAGCTTTTGTCCAATATCATTGTATTCATAAGTGACCTTATCTTCAGTCTGCCATTGTATATTTATTGCTGTGCTGGATGGGACAACAAATAAAATGTTCAAGCTATAAGTGTTATTTATTAAAAGTTTATTAAACAAAATTATTTTAAATTTTCATTTAAATAATTTTTGAAAAAAAATATGTAAATTCATATATTTTATAATATAGATTCTGAAAAAATTATTATTGTTCTGTTTTTATTCTTATTTGATTTAAGCAATGACATCTCTAAGAAAATAAATGATTATATAATGAATTTCACAATGACTAATGTTTTAATTAAATCACTAACCTCTACAAATTATATTTATTTAAGGACTTTTAAATTTTTAATAATTAAATTACATAATTTAATGAAAATATGTAAAAATAAATATTTAGAAATTTAAATTAATCTAAATAAGCTTCTAAATGAATAATATTTATGTAATTACCATTTTAAAAATATGATAATAAGTTAAAATAGCAGGTATTAAAAATTCATATAATTTATTTTCAAAATTAACTTTTTAAACATTAAAACTAATAATTATTTAAAATGTAGATAATTTAAGTAAATTTATTAAAGTATTATAAAAAAAAATTTAATATACAAAAATAAATGTCATATAATTTAAAATTTAGATTATGTACTTAAAAAAAATCTTTTTTAAATAATTATAACTGTACCCGGAATATATTTCTTCTTTAATTTAATGTACAGTGAAACTATTAAATAAACTTACTTTATAAGAATGAATATTAAAGAATTATTGAAAACATTAATACAGTAGAACTTAATCTGTAAGTTTGTTTCACTGCCTAGCAAATTTATTTTACAGTGAAGCCTGCTTTCTCTCTCTTTTGTGTCAAACACTACAATTACCAAATACATTTTATTTTATTTTTATTTCCCATTCATTTAAAATATTTAAATCTATAGCTTGTAATCTTATAGCTGTTGTATAACTTTCAAATAACACCTTTATGCAATTTTAAAATTTACTTAATATATATAAAAATTTAATTTACTTCGACGCAATTTTTTTTTTTAAATCTCTGACTTATTATATAGAAAGAGAGCTAGAAATTTCTCCAAATTACATTCGAAAATTACAAAATTTTAAAAAATTCTCATTTATTTGCATGTTTTTTAAATATGGAATATTACTTTTATTTTTCTTACAAAATTTCTTTAATTATCCTAAAATATTCTGTAATACAAAATATTATTTCAAAAACAATCATTTTATTTTTACTAATTTATTTAAAATTGTATTTTTTTTTTTTAATTATTTATAATAGTTTTAATAGTTTAAATAAATTGTCTCCAGATGGCGCCACAACATAAGTCGTGATATAAATTTTTATTAAAAATTTTTCGAAGAAAACCAATATATTTTTAAGTAATGGATAGGTGGCAGCACTTCGGAATTTAAATAGCTCTCAGTATAGGAGATGGAGTGTAAAGCGAGAGAAACATTCATTGATTCTTCGATATGTCAAATAGTAGATAAATCAAAAATAAATATTGTTCTAGTATCGATTGTAACAATTTAAAATGGCATACGACTGATTCTTTTTGTATTTTTCTTTCTTTTATTATTATTTTATAGGGGAAAAGCGGATTATATGACACTCACCAAGTACATTTTAATAGTTTTAGTAATTTTTAAATAAAAAAAAACCAAATAATATAGGTTAAATAAAGATAATTTAGGCCCCGCAATACATTAAAATAGAAAATTATATTTCATTTAGAAGCTAATTTTTGAGGTGAAATAAAGAAAAAATTTAAAATGCTTTTACCTAATATTATTATTAAAAAATGCAGACAAACAGAAGAAGAGTTCAATGTTTTATAGCTGATTTTGTCTGTTTTGTATATCTAATTCTTTACATTAGTACGAAAGAACGAATGAAATAAATATTTACTTTCATCTGAACATTAGAGAAAACTGTTTACAAAAATCATTAATAAATAAAATTAATTTGTGTGAATTAACAAAATAGATTATAAAGGACATTAGCATTTAGCTTAAAGCAAGTTTTCTCTGTCAATCAGTGTCTGTCAAGTAAGAAAAATTGAGTCTGGAGGCTACTGTGATGGACATATTAAAACAATAAAATGTTATGACATCAGAATTCCAATTCTTCTGTATGAATATGATTTAACAAATTGTCTTTTATTTTCAAAATAATTTAAATTTACAATTCTAGTCCAATTCTCTAATAGAAGAAAAGTCAAAATATATCAGCGTGAATTGTTTGAAAGTTAAAATTCAGAAATACAATAGAATATTTAGAATAGTGAGTTTATGGAATTTTAAATATAGAACGAAACATTAATTAAATGGACATTTTAAAACAATAATATTTTTAGAATTTTATTACAAATTATTAAGACACAATTCAAGATAAGAAGTATAAATCTATTCTTAGTTTAAATTTCACTAGATACAACAGAAGTTTACTAATACACTTCCTAATATAGATTTCAATAGCAATTCGCAGCAAATTTCCTAATACGTAAAAATGAAACAAAAAATTCTAACTAAATTGTTCTTTCTTCTCCCTTTAATTCGGAGGATCTGGCACTTTGACTTAGTTTTTGAAGTAAGGTTTATTTACTTGCTATGCCTTGGGTTTGCTATTTTTGGAGATTTACTTTAACCATTCTAAGAATACCGTCGTAAGATTCGTTCATTTTGTCGCTATAGACACTTTTTGCGTCAATTTGACGTCATTTCTTTATTGCTTGTTCATTATACGGAAAGAATGACGTCAACTTAAAATATGCGATATCCCTACCAATAGATTCTTGAATTGAAGTAATATGGTAAAAAAGAAAATATAATTTCAACATTATTCGTTATTATTTCATAAATAATTTCCAGATAAATTGAAGTTTTTATTAATAGATTTAAGTAGAACTATATTCTAAAGCTACAGTGATAATTTCGTTTTAAATTTATACTTATTTAAGTCACAATAAACAAAACTTTAAACTGTTATTCATGAAATGAATGTGAACCGTTTACGATCAGTGAGATCATAAGGATGCTTGTGTCATTATCAAGCCTTGATGAATATAAGGATATTTGTATCGAGCCTTTCTATTAATATTTAATAAATATAAAAATTTCAAAAGTAAAACGAAATTTTTAGGCCATTCCATTATTTGAGTTCCCATAATATAATAAAATTTAACAAAAATAAAGAATCGTTTCGAAACTTGGAAAAAATTTCTAAATATTCATTTCCTAAACAATAATTGTAATAAAAATGTAATTTTATCGTAATTCTACAATAATTTATAAACGAATTAAATTAGTCATATAAACGATAACGATGGTTTTCATCACTTTCATAATTTTGGGTGGATTTATTATAATGTTATACTAGTGAATATGTTATTTCTACGTCGGATTTCGGACGGAAAAAATTGTATCCACGTTATACGATGTACAAAATGTATTGATTTTATATTGATCTATTATATTTCTTATTCAAGAAGCAAATTTCTTCTTTTTAAATATTCTGGTGACATTTCGAACATAAGCAATTTCAAAAATAAATTATGAAAATAAATATATCTATCATATTTGAATATGAAATATAAATATTTTAACATTTACAAAGTTTTAGTGTATAGTATTAAATGTAAAAATATATAGAATATAAAATATGAAATGTATAAATATTTTAAGAAAAATTGAAATTCCTACAATATTTAATTTATTTTTCAAGTATGAAGTACATAATTTTCAATAAAGCTTAAAAAGCTTAATATTAAAGACTATTTAGTTCTTGAATGTAACTTAAAAATATCCTCATGCTATTATATTACATAAGCTATATATTTAACAAGAAAAAAAAATTTGATTTTTCTTCTCAATAAATCTCGACTGATAGGTTAACAGCAACGATTTATTTCAAATAGTAGATTTGTTATTATGATTTATATTGTCTGTTTCGTTTATCTCCGCCATTTTTCTTGTAGTTTCTATATTGAAGATCCTTCGATAAGCCACAATTCTATGTTAATAAAAATTTAATTTAAAATTTTAATTATTCTTTATTTCTCTTTGTATATATATTGTATTATATACTATATTAATACAGAATGATATTATTACTGTAGTATATTTATTTTCATTTGAATAATTTCACTTCTATTTAAATATAATTAAATTTTTACTGAATTCAAATAACTAGTTAAATATTTGATGTAACATTTTTATTTCTATTAGATTTATTTCGAGAACATCTCTATTTTTAAAATTTTATATTTTCGATTTTAAAGCCATCGGACTTTCATTTTTCATATATTGAAATGAAATAAATTAAATACAAAATAAAGCAATTTATATGAAAAGTTCTATCGATAATACGTTTATAGTCTACGCAAAGATACAAAGAAAGTTAATATACATAAAATATTCGTAAAATAATTTATATTATTAGATTTTCGTTTACTGAATGAATAGATGTACAGAATTTTTATCAGCATATTTGATGTAATAATTCCAGAAAAAGATATTAAACTAGTCCAGTAGGGTATTGAAATACATAATAAAGAAATTTTTCGTGAAATATTTTCGAGTGTAACTCGTAACGAATCACTGGAGTTTAGCTTCTTCAATGCCATGGTAGCAGCCGAAATGAAACGAAATGTCGAAAGGTAATCTGTTACTTTATTAAGAAAAGAATGTAAATTTAACGAAAGTATAGCGTTTTATTAAAAAGTTAAGAAAATTTTCGTATAAAATTGAAAAATCAATCGGACTTATTGAAAACGTTTCTCTGTAATTCTGATAAAACTGACATAACTATTTCTACGCTGACGCACCTGCTGAAGTGGCTTCCTCATGTCATGTGGAAGAAACCTGAAACTTTTTCTTATTAATTCGTTTAGAAGAAGAAAAATTAATTTAATAATAATAAAATAACAATAAAATTCCATTTTTTTGTTTTTACTATTTTTAATAAATATATCTTAATTAAATCACTTTCATAAAAAGCCTTTAGTAGTTATAGCAGTTAATCATATCCATAAAAATCAATTAAATTAACATGAAATAGTAATAAATGAAAAAATTCTGAAATTATTTTTAATTTAAAACCGAAATTGATATATAGATTTTGCAACTCGATCAAAAATAACCACGTTGATTGGGTTAGCTGATAAAATGGCCTGCAAATAAAAGTGAAAGGTTTATCTACAGTAAAAAAATATTTGAGTTTGGCATCGAAAGACACAAAATAAATTTCAAGCGAATATTTTTTAGATCAGAAAATATGTTTATCAAACTGTAATCAAATTTTTTCTTATTATAATTATCATTAAAAATAATAATTATAGATGTAATAGGCCTATTTAATTTTATTATATTTTTATTTAAAATTAAAATTATGTGGCAATATATAATTAATCAAATAGAAAAATAAGCTTTTCTAATATCTCATTACATAAAATTCCATGGAGACGATCTTTTACCTCTTTATATAGTCTATGGTATATATATATATATATATGGTTATATAGTACCTTAAAGCAACTGAACCGATTACAATATTCATTATGTGAATAAAATATTTTTCCTTTATCAGAAATCATAATTTCAGTAATAAAACCGAAGAAGAATGGTTATATTTTACAAATTTATATTTAAATTAAACTTCTTTAAATTTATAAAAATAATAAATATTTAGATGCCCGAATAGCCAAGGAGGTAAAGATGTAGGATTTGAGAGGCCCGGCTTTGAATTTACCAAAAATTTTTATGGACGGATTAACCTATGTGTTGAACACGATTCAGCTGCCCAACAGATATAAGTTGAGTTGAATACGACTATGCAGCTCAAAAATGATGTAAAAGATCCTCTTGGTGTCAAGATGGAACAATGAGTTTTAAAAAAATTACATATTTAAATACTAAATAGTATACATAATCTACTTATGTTATCGAATTCTAAATATCTTAATAAGAATTTAATTCGACGACCCTGTGGTCGAGGTAAGGTGTCAGCCGACCGCTCTGGGCAGAATTTGAACCCGGTAGTCAAAACGCTAGGAATTTTTCGTTGGTAGAATCCATAGAGAGATACTCTTAGTGTGAAGAATAAAAAATGAAACCGAAGAAAAATTAATTGAAGGAATAATGCTGAAAATAGGGTGCCGGAAGGGGAAAATAAATCACTTAGCAGATACCTTAAGGATTTCATTTGTTAACACATGACCAAAGGCTGTGATCAATCTAGCTAGTTCATGCGATACAGTGCATTGGAGTCCGGTGATTAATGATACGGCAACGAAAAATAATAAAATAGTATTCAAATATTTCATACATTTTTGTGGAATATTTGAATATTTGAGTCGCATTTTTACATTTATATTTAACTAATTGAAAATAAAAATGTCGTGAGTTCCTTATAAATAAATTGTCATAGTCCGTGACATTCTTGCTTCGTTACTAAAGTTGACATATTTATACAATTGGATAAAAGGACACTTAGTGCTATCACTCTCCAACTTCCACTCCAAAAATGTTGAAGCCAAGCGGTTAAAGTGTCAGCCTACTACTTGGGGACCCGGAAACAAATCCGGAAGAATAAAACCTCAGGAATTTTATGGAGAATGGTCCGTCCAGAACATATCGGGCCCCATTCCTCACGACCCGGTCGCCCCATTTTGAGCTTAATCAAACCCACAATGGGCTTGATTAAAAGACCCTCGTGGTGCTCACAGGACGGTGAGTAAAAAAAAGGTAAGATTGAATGGATCTAAAATATTGTTTTAAAATAGAATTACTAATTAAATTATATTTTTGTTTATGTTTTTCGAGATTGGAAGTGGAATTTGCTCCTCCTACTATATATCATTACAATGCATTTACACGCGCACACACATTAACATATCCATGTTCAGTTGATGTTACTGATTAAATTCTATATTTAGTTGTTTATCGGGTTTTGGGATGGAATTAATCCCCTGAAACATTATGAAAATGCATTATCATTGAACTTGGTCAAAACTTTTAGGACATACCTACCTTAATTAGAAGTGGATGAAATTTGAGGACGTGGTACTGTACAAAGCAAGCATCGTTAAATAAAACTATTTAATTGTAGTTTTCGTATTGACTATGCTATATTTGCAAATCAAATTTAAATAATATTTTAAATTGTAAATTAATTTTTTATGGTAAACCATAGCTTTCTACGGGAAGGATACGGATTGATATACTTTTATAAATATAGGCATATGTCTGTATGGAATTTTGCCACTGCCATTATGAAATACGGGCATTGAAAAATGAAAATAAAGACTGCGACCTTTTTGTTTCAATAAAACACAAGGACAGTTTAGCTGAATTAAAGAATTGCCCTTTGAAATAAAGAATGTCTGGCCACCCTATCCGTTATTGACCAAAAGCTTCGCTTCTCCAGAAGCAAATATTATTCAATGTCTTAAAAATATCGATTTTAATCATATGTTATTCTCATTGAAAATCATAGAGATGTAAAATTTTTACTTCAGAGATTATATAAATATCTTATATATATTAGATTTTACCTTTATTAAATATTTTATTAGATATTACATTTATTAAAAGTTAATGCAAAAAATATTGAGGTATGAAAGATCTGTCTTGATTATGTATCAACAATTTAAATATACATGATTTTGTAGTAAAGTAAAATTTATTTTAAAATTTTACGATATAATAAAAATAGAGAACATAATTATTGTAGAATAATTACTTGTATCACATAAATATTAAATGTACGGGTTTGTAGAAATGACTGGAACTCTCAGTTTATGTTAATACCTCGTATATGGAAATAAGGAACAATGCTAATTTTTCAGATTGATTAACAGTCTTGTCCGATTATTAAGCAATTACATATAGGAATATTAACTTTTCTGTTTTGAAAAACAATGGTTTTCTGATATTGCAATTTGAAAAAAAAATTGTAGACTTATAAATTCCCATCGTCGTCACGTCCGTCTTTTCTTAATCTCGAGAACGGAGTTAGGAGAAATCCGAGACCAGATATAGAAACCTTAGGGACAGGACATCCCGATTAACTATATACGAACTTCTGATGCAAACCGGAAGTCACGTTATTTCAATTCAAAACTTTTCCCGGAAAGCAGTTAATAGATGACCGGCATGACTCCATTGCTAACGGAAAAGTATGATGTAACTGTACAGAGACAAGCCACTACTAATGTGAAGTGGAGAGCATTGTGCAAAATTGCAGCCCAGCATTGTGACGAGGTTACAAGAAATAATTGCACGTAACAAATTCAGGTTATCACGTGTATTGTAACATTAATGTTGACATCATCTACAGCTCAAAAGTGCTACTTTTTATTTGCATATACAGTCAAGCTTCGATTTAACATTTTCCCACACCTGAAACCGGCATTAAATCGAGTGTGAGGCAAAATTGCATTGGTTCAAATAGTAAGAATTACATACGAGGGCTGTTCGGAAAGTTCGCGGCCTCAAATAAAACAACAAACAAAATAATGTTAAAACATTTTTTATTTTTCAATATAGTTTCCTTTATTAGCAATGCACTTATTCCAGCAATGTTCTAGCTTTTTTATGCCATCACAATAGGTCGATTTGTCAACGTGTGCAAAATACTCATTCACTTCAGAGATGACTTCGTCATTTGAGTGGAATCTCTTTCCAGCCAAAAGTTTTTTTAGGTTTGGAAAAAGGTGAAAGTCATTGGGGGCCAAATCAGGTGAGTATGGTGGATGTGGAACTAATTGGAAGCGAAGTTCGTTTATCTTTGGTGATTCTGGCGGAATATGCAGGTGCATTATCGTGGTGGAACGGAACCCTTTTTCTTCTTCAAGTGTCGCCTCTTTTCTTCAATTTCTTTCTTCAGTTTTTCCAAAAGTTCACAGTAATAGACAGCATTGATGGTCTTTCCTCTTTCTAGGTAGTCAATAAAGATGATGCCTTTAGCATCCCAAAAAACCAAAGCTATCACTTTCCCCGCTAATGGAACTGTCTTTGCCTTTTTTGGTGGTGGCGAACTGTGGTGTTTCCACTGCTTCGACTGTTCTTTTGTTTCAGGAGTGTAGTAGTGGATCCACATTTCATCAGTAGTCACAAACCAATGCAAGAAATCCTGTGGATTTTTCTGGTAGAAGTCCAAACACTCCTTTGACATCAAAGTGCAAACACAATTTTGCTCGGCAGTCAGCAGATGCAGCAACAACCTTGCTGAGACCTTCGTCATACCCAAATTTTCGGTTAAGATGTGGTGCACTCAGTCGACAGAGATGCCTGTTGTCTCAGCTATCTCATGCGTTTTCAAACGGCGATCTGCTAACACAAAATCGTGAACTTTGTCGATACTTTCTTCAGTGATAGCAGTTGATGGCCGTCCGCTGCGAGGGTCATCTTCCACTCTCTCTCTGCCAGATTTAAAAAGGGCTGTCTATTTTTTTACAGTGGTGTACGAAGGAGCAGACTCTCCCAAAACTTCATCCATGTCAGCTTTGATTTGAGATGGGGTCAACCCTTTTTTCGTCAGGTATTTTATGACCGCACGAGCCTCCGTCTTCTCCATTTTTGACAAAGCACTTGCACACTGACTATCTGCTAAGCTGTCGTGGCAAAACTTTACAACAAATCAAGCAGAAATTGATATCGTATCTTTAGCAAAGATGTCTGAATTATTCCCGCCAAAAATTAAATTGATCGCAGCGCCGCATATAGGCAAGGCCGCGAACTTTCCGAACAGCCCTCGTATAACGAGCGATTATTTATTGTGACATCGTCACAATGCCGGGCTGCAAATTTTAAGCACATTCTTAATTTATTTAATTTAAAATATATGCTCGTGATCTAAAATTATTCTTGCCCCTGTACATCATACTTTTCCTAATAACAACACAGTAATGCCGATCATCTATGTAACTCCATTCAGGGAAAATTTTTGAATTGAAATAACGCGACTTCCGATCTAGACCGAAAGTTCATATATAGTTAATCTCTAAGCTTTCCATATAGGGTTTCGACTTTTATTTATCTAACACTGTTCTAGAGACTACGGAAGGACAGACATCGGAATTTGTCTACAAGGTTTTCAAATTGCAGCCCAGTAAATACGAGATAGTAGGTCAATACACAAGTTTGAAAGATACACGATTTAAAAACGTCGTTTGTAATGCAAATCCTTACATTTAGTAATTTACAGATGCTGAATAGTTCGCTGTTTAACATTTATGGGAAAGATCTGTTTATAAGTATTTATTGTACTATTAAAGAGAACGCTAGGATTTGATTATAGAATCAAACAAGATGACAATGAAATTATATTGTAATTTTAAAGGAATTTATGAACTAATATAATACATCTCAGTGATCCTGTTCATCATGGAACCCCCCAAAAAAAGATGCTGACCTGTATCAGATAGTAGATATACTAGAAACAGTAGCGAAGTTGAGGCCGAAGTTTTAAACGCGAAAACGTGTACATCGGAGGTTAGCGCCGCATTGCTGTAAGCCTAGGAGTTTGACAATGGCGTTTGGAATGTCAAGCATCTGACTTTCCTAACGCCATTGTCAAACTCCTAGACTTACAGCAATGCGGCGCTAACCTCCGACGTACACGTTTTCGCGTTTAAAACTTCGGCCTCAACCTCGCTATTGTGTCATACTTCTGATACTAGGATCTCTTTTCTAGAATATAAATCGTCATGTGTTTAATACACATACAGAATTCCACAATTAATATAAAATATATATATTATTTGATTTATATCACACAAATATGAGTATTGTTAATATATTTTTAATGATTTTTCATGTTTATTGCATTTTTTAAAAATTATTTATCAATGAAGTATTTTTATATTATCTATAAAATATTCATATCAATATTTATATTAAAGCTTTTTAAAGACTTAAAATTTCTATAAAATGTTGTGTATAGTTTATACAACTGTAAACAATGAGTATCTGATATTCTTGTATTGATAGTTATTTCATGCTAATCTTTAAGCAGTTTCAAGAAAAGTTCATAGACATAAAAAAATAAAATTCCATAAAAACTACTTATGGAATATATAAAAACTGTTTGTCCTTTTGATAGTAATTGTTTATATACAATTAGTATAAAGAAAAACAGGTTTTACACTTTTTAATCTAATCATATAATCCATTATATTGAATACAATGTAATTTTAGATCTAATTGGTCCATTAGAAACTTATATTTTCTGTGTTTTTAATTCAATCATATTATTATAAAATCTAGTAAATAATGCATTTGGTATTTAATGAAACAAATGTATTTGATGACAATGTTAAAAACTTTAATAGTGTTAAATGTTAAAATAATTCCAAATTTATGAGAAAAATAAAAGAAATAGTAGGTATTAAGTATAAATATTAAATTAGGAAATATTGCTATGCTTTTGAATATTTCAGATATTCTCATCTAAAAATTTTTCAAAAGATCATGAAATCATGCAAACTTGGTTGTGGATTATCAAAATTTAACAAAAATCACCATAACCATTTTACATATTTAGTTGCATTCACAAAAACAATTGAAAATCAATAGATTCTAGATATAAATTTCTGTTTCGTTACATCAAACTATTACTATTAATACCAAACTAACTATAAATTTTTGTTGGCTAGATGATTACATGATGTGATTCTTCCACAATTGTGAAGATTCTGAATTCTATTAAAACCATCAAAATTTACAATGTATTGTTCAAATTGAAAACTTTGTATTCCATTTCTTCTTTTGTGTTGGTTGTGATGTCAACCATAGCAGATCATGGATCCATAATTTATCATTATGTAATGCAAATAATGATAATTTTCTATCCAGAAAATAAAAACTTGAAAATGGAAGTAAATACAATAAAATAATATTAATTTAAAAAATAATTAATATAATAGCATTCAGAGTATAAAACAAATAAGTAATAAAGTCCACAATACTGAGATACACATGTTCACAGAATAATTTAATCATTAAATATAAGTAAATTTGAAATTAAGATTCTTAAATCCAGATTTACTTCTTTTTCTTTAAATTAGTTTTCAGTTGATTATATTTATATTGATGTAATTAATACATAAAATACCGTATTTACTCGCATATAAGACAAGGTTTTTATTCATTTTTCACTGTTTCAAAAACCTAGGTCTTCCTATACACACAAGTGAAGGATTCTTAGCGTTTTTGCAATAATTTTTGTAAACTGTGTGTTCGCATTTTTTACCGGATTCTCACCTTCTGGTGTTTAAAAACAAAAGTATTTTATCTGGGTCATTTGAATTGTTCTTGTGCATTGCCAGGAGTAAAGATGAATAGCAATAGGATAAACAAAGCATTTGAATTGAATTACAAAATTACACGGGAGCCCGATATAAGTTTTAATTCACTCCCATGTGAAAACAGATGATTATTTGGAAATCAGAATTCAGAGAAACTCATAAGTTTAATCATTGAAGAGTGATTTCAACTGTTAAGAATTGACAAAAAAAGGTTCACAATTGTCCAGCTTTACATAAACAAATTATGTCGATTTTAAAAGATTTTTCCATAAAGTTTAAAATGCTCGTAATTTTTGAGGGACAACATGTGCATTTACTTGCATTTGATATTTTATTTGTGATTAAATGAAATAAAATTAGAATTGTATTAATAAATCTAATTTTCTTTATTTTGATCTTTAAAGTCACACCTTGTCCTATATGAGAGATTGTCTTATATGCGAGTAAATAGGGTAAATGATAATTAAGATTAAAAGTATCAAACAATCAAAACTGTCAAATGGAAATTATAATATAAAGATTTTTAATTTTATGTAATTTTTTTAAAATTGAATTACATTTTTACAGTACAATTTTGCTCATTCATCATTTTCATATTTTATAAACATGTATATCTTATGTGAATAACACTACTTCATAACTACTTTCATATAATCAGCTCAAATATATTTTTGTATTTAATGTAATGTGATAATGAAAATTCTGCTGAGAAACTTTAGACATTATCAGATCAAAAACTATTCTGAAAGCAAAAATATTTTTTCTGATTCCATAAATTTACTTAAAATTAATACAAGAGATCCTAGATATAAATTTCCAGGATCTCTTGTAAATTTGTGAAAATGGACATAACTTGTCACCATAATGAAATCAAAAACAGAATAAATTTTTTGTTTAAAGAAATATGTAATCAGAAATATTTTTAGTCATTATTCAAACCATTTTACTTTACAAATACACCTAATTATATAAATAATTGTCGGAAAATGAAGCAAATAAACAAATCTAATGATGCACAGAAATATACAATTAAATGTAACACAAAGAAAAGCTGAAAAAGAGGAGACAAAGTGCCACACACAGACATACCAGACCAAACAAGATCATGACCTATGACCAAAAAAATGTAAGGTGCGCCAACAGTAGATAGTGCCGTCTAATATAAAATATGTCTTAGCATAGATATTACATTTTTACTTTCTTTCACAAGTTTAGAAATAGTTGATATTAAACAAGTAGAATTACAAATAAGATACAAATATTTGTGAAAATATATATGATAACTTTACAGCCAATATATTAGAGAAACCATTAATTATAAAGCTTAGAGAGTAGTGACTGTCAGAAATTTCCATACATGTAAAAGATCTTTTGAAGAATAAATAATTATGGATTCTAATTTAGAGCAAAATCCATGAAGAAATTACCATCTTTTTGCAAAAATGTTATTATATGTATACTGTATTTACTATTTCTAAAAAGCTGTTTTCTGGCATTACTGCTTTGAGAATTGTCTTTAAAAAATTAGTCTAAATAAAAAATTTCATGTGTATAATGCACCTATTCCAAATAAATACTCTGATATTTAGCATAGAGAATACCAATTAGTAAAAAAAGCTTAAAAGTAATATTATATCTAATAATAATTAAAACAAGTTTATTTTCTTAATGCTACATCAAATAATTATTAAAAAATTTACACTTTTTCTTTATAAATTGTATTTTATATCATCATCTATGGAAATATTGTATTATATAAAAAATAAAATTTGCAAAATTTATAAAAAGAAATGCATTTTTTTAATAAAATAAATATATAATAATTAAATATATAGTTTGAAAATATGCAGTTTTTCTAATACATCTTTGTCATATAAATTCTGTATAATTAAATAAAATGTTTGTTCTAAAGATAAATGATAATCATTGACACTTATAACCCTTATATAAATAACTGTAGCTATATATAATTTACTGTATATAATTATTACATTTTTTTTTTACTTTAGGAATTTGATTACTAGAATTTTCCTATATAATATTTATATTAGTCACTATGAATGAGTTTTGTCTGAAAAGCATAATTTCTTCTTCTGTCTAATACAGCTGATAACTGTCCTCCACTTTGACTGTGATATCGTCTTTCAATGACCTGAAAAACATAAATCATCATTAGTGAAAGTACGCAAAGTTTCATTATGTTAAAATTTTAAAACTTTTGTTTTAACATATATAAAATGAGGAAATGCTATTTGCTTAATTAGTAATTAGGTACAACTACTTCCTACATTAATTATAGAAATAAATATTCTCATCATAAGCTGAATTATACTGTAAATGTATAAAAGAAATAAAAGTTTAAAAATATATGTACTGACTAAGCACATTTGCAATTACTTTATAATTGCTCTGTAACTACCACTATAATTTTTTTAATTTTTAAAATTTTTCTGTCACTTAGATTCAGTTATTGCATGAATGTTGATGTGTTGTGATCTAACAGTATTAATCATTTTCAATAGTAATATAATAATAAACAATGCTTTTAGCCCACAACTTTAATTTAGATAGAGTTAGATAGCCTAATAAATAGGATTTAACAATTTGGAGGGTTTATTATTTAGGTAAGGATGCATTTCAGGTACAAAGACCCCTCATCAGCTTACAAACACAGCACCAACATATAATTATAACACTAACAGTTAACCAATACAAAGAAATTTTTCATATATACAATGCACTGTATTTACAATTATTAATACAACCCATATACTAAGTAACTAAAACTATCGAGTATAAAATTTATTTATATAATAATGTGATATATCACATTATTTGGGACCAGTAAATGTCTTATTTTCTCCCATATTTTCTGAATTCTGGTAGACAGTTCCACTATTAATAATAAAATATTGTTAAGTATATTAAAAACCAAAAGGGAGGGAAACTAACAATGAACTTACTATTATTAAAATAATTGGTTTCCAGACTGTAAACAAAACAAATACACCAAATCCATAAGACTGTGTGAAGCCAACTGTCTTATTACAATTTACATTTTACAATGTGATGTGACTTTGTGACCACATCTGTTCAGCATCTGTTTCAAGGTTATGTCATTCCACCCCTCATATAGCTTCAGTCCCACATTGTTATTAATTCTAATGTCTTCCTGTATTTTCGGAATTTCTAAGTGTTCCTGTAGTCTTCTTCTTTTTAATTGATTGCTTTCTGTCAGAATACTCTTGACAATATCTTTTAAAATTTCACAATCTTTGGTATTGCAATGTTGTGCCACTGATGATGATATCAAATTGTTTTTGATGACATATATATGTTCTTTAATTCTTGTCTTTAATTTTCTTCTAGTGTCACCAATGTATCTTTTTTCATGAGAACAACTTTAATCTAATGAATAAACTACATTTTCTTTTTCTAAATTATTATGTTCATTATTTTTATATTTACTGTTAATCATTTTTGCTATGGTTCTTGTATGGTTTGGTACTAAAATAATATCTAAATTTTTTAAATTCATTTTTTAATTTTTCAAAAACACCAAAACCGAGAGTTGTTAAGACTTTGTACCTTAAAATGGAATATGTTATTCCATTTTAAGGTACAAAGTCTTAACAACTCCTGGTTGTCTATTTAATGTGACATTTTCTCTTTTCCTTTCACTTGTTTCTAACCACTTTAACAATAACGTTTTAGGGTAATTATTTAAGCTAAACATTCTTATTATATTTTGTATTTCCCATTTCTTAATCATTTTGCAAGGTCATTCTCTCTTTAATTTTGTTGATATACATCTGAAAAGTGTTCTTTTTTATATATAAAGGCATATTAGAGTTGAAGTGTATAACTTTACCAGTAGCCCAATCTTTAATATACTTTTTAAATAATAATTTACTATTTAATCTAACTATAGTAAGTTCTAAATAATTCAGACTATTATCTACTTCCTTTTCACATTGGAATTGAACATTTTTATTTATTAAATTAATTTCATTAACAAAAGTCAATGAAAGTATGTATTGTTATTACCATAGTTTTAACATTTTTCTTTTTTTATTTTCATCTATAAATATAGTAATATCAAGCAATAAAACAATACTCACAAAAATACTCTACTTTTGTAGAATACAGAGCAGCCCAGATAGTAATAGAATCCTGGGGCAAAATATATGCAGTATTGGGGGGGTTTTTAAATCAAATTAAATTATTACATTAAAGGAAGTGAAGGAAGTAAATGAAAGAAGAAATTTTGTGGTCTCTAATTCCTCATGGCCCAGAGCAATTTGTTTCTTTTGCCCTCTTCTGGGCATTCCTAGTTGAATATGTTGTTACGATTAAAATTACAATGCTTCTTATATCACATAAGTGCTATTTTTTAGGAAAGCATTATCATAAGCATTTTTTTTTAATATTATGATAAGTTTTATATTTAATATGTACAAAATAAAATTGCTATTTATGAACTGAAAATGAAAAATTATTAAAACTATTTAAAAATTATTTAATCAAATAAAAAAAGTACATATTCCTTGTACAACATGGTTTTGCTTTAACATGGTTTAAAAATTGGGGATATTCCCACTCATGACTTCCAGTTTCACTCTAACATGGTTTTGGAAATCCTCCACACAAAATTTCATAATTTTTAAGTATAAACTTCATTATTTGATATTTTTTTTATTCAAGTAAGCACATATGTTATCTCAAATTTTCTCATGGATTTTAGAATATTGAAATTTTCAAATTATTTTGTGTTTTTCATCAGGTTTACTTTAATGGAAACTGATAGGAAAAGAAAAAATTTCACTAACTTTCCTATCAACTAGGTGTCATCATCGTTGCTTTCAAACTTTTATCCCTTAAGACTGTCAATACGTTTTCTTTTTATAGATTAAATAAACTTTACTAACTATGAAGATTAAACATTTTTAGGCACATTTCCTCCTACAACACTACACAACAAAAATGAAAAATTAATATTTACGAGCCCATCCATACTTAGCACCTATTACATTACAAATTGCAAGGGTTTTTAAAAAACACAGTCTAATCCTCCCAATCAAGCCTCAGCCACCATTATATAAATTACTTTGTAATGATTTTTAACATTAGAGAAAGTCAGGCATTTATATAATTGCTTTACAACAAACAAGCACAGACACAAGACAATATTATATAGGTGCTACAAATAGAAAACTTTCATGTAGTCTATTAGAACATCAGAGGAATATCAAGAACAGCAGGCAATCACAGAATTATCCAAAAATGTATTGAATCATGATCTTATTCCTTTATGGCCAAAACATCATTAAAATCAAACAATGTGTTGAGCACAAATCTAGCTTCGTTTGGGAAGCATTATACATACCTACATTAGATATAACTCTGTAACAAACCTACTTTAGAAATCCCAAACATATGGATCTCACTATTTAAACTTTTAAATGATACTTTATCATACTTTGCACCAAAAATTTAAATTGATAAAATAAATCACCAAACGATCGCCTAAATATCGGGCTACTATATGGCTACTTAAATGATTAAATGATGACAAATTACTTCCTACCAATCATTTAAGTAGCCATATAGTAGCCCGATATTTAGGCAATCATTTGGTGATTTATTATGTACTCATTGGGCTTTGAGTTGTTATTATTTAAGTTGATATTTTGTTATATTTTATTTTATTTTTATTCGTAAAAATTGTTCTTATATCTTACTCCTAATGTTACATAATTTACTTTATTATTTTATCATTCTTTCATCCCCTATAAAGTTCGTTATATTTACGTTCAAATTTTAACATCTACAACTTTAAATATGTTTGTTTGGTTAAATGATCTCATAACAGTGGTTAAATGATCTCATAACAGTAATTAAATGACATTCTATTTTATCCTGAAGAAGACATCAATGCAATATGGAAAGTGCTTGTTTTTATTATCATTGAGGTGGTTATTCATCATCAAAGTGCTAATTTCAACATTGTTAATGAATTTAATGCTGAAAAACAGTTTTATTTATTTAATGGATCAATACCTTCATCCATAATGCAAATCAATGCAAATAATCAAAGGATTTTTTAAGAAATAGGAAATCAATGTTTTTAAGTGGCCAGTAAACAGTCCACACTTAAATCCCATCAAAGGCTTGTGAGACAGTGACGTAAACATAGTAGACTATATTACAACCAGAATGGAGCATTTTATCAATGTAAAACATTTTCGTTTTACATCTGAAGAAGCAAAAGTAGCAATGATAGTTTTCGAAGGTTTACAAATACAAACATCTAAACCCAACAGTGATATATTAAAGTCAAACAATCAAATCATTTGGCTTCAAAATTAGTTTATCAAATCAATGCAAAATGGTACATAATAAAAATGACAGAAAACAATAAACAGTTAAATTAATTTTCATAATTTAATTTAATTTTCAAGATTTTGAGCCAGTATTTATCATTACATTCATTTTTTGTATTTAATTACTTAAAAAGAAAATAAATTGATTTGTTTCTTTTCTGTTGATACTTATTTACACTTTAATATTGTTTATCATATTAACATTTGATAGATATCTGATGCTTGATTTTAGTAAAAAATAAGAAATAATGCCTGTCTCTAAAGTTTTGAGCTTGTACTGTATCCAAAATGAACTGCCCATAAATAATTCAGGTTTTTTTCAACCACCAGATTCAATTCCAGATTGATAAACCAATGTCTTAACCATCTTGGCCATCCAGCTATCTTATAAAAATATATTTAAATAAGTACTTTATATGATTAATTAAAATTGTTAACATAAATTTGTTAAAAAGTGTTTTATTAAAACACATTTTAAAATATATCCTAAACATTACATTAGGTAAAGTTCATGAATTTATTATACACATGTAAATGAGATATAGTCTCTCTCTACAAAAAGTGCAATTTATTTGTAAGAAAGTAATGGATGTCTTGCATAAATAAAAATTTTTTCGAAATCAAAAACTACACTTTAGGACTTTTTCAGTAAATTACTGTTTATTCTTGATTTTATGGATTGTATATAACAAATTGCAGAAACCGACACTATATTTACTTGTTTGAAGGCATATGTCAGAACGGATACATGGAATTTACAAATATCAGGCTACAGCTATTAGTAATAGCTCATTGGCAGTAATTGCAATAGAAATATCACAAACAGTTATTCCTTACATCCTTTGTTGGATATGTTCATTTTTTCATATTTATCACACTATAAGTACTTTACATGAAATATAAGGCAAAGTGCATTTTGTAATTGACTGTGACATCTTCAGATACAACAAAGTACAGTAGACCTCCCCTATAACACGGGTTCATATAACACAGATTCATATAACACAGCAAAAATATTGCGATCGTATTCGTATAACATGCTAAAAGAGACTTGTATAACATGGTAAAATGTCATCGCCAACTCATGTCGCGACAGGATTGGTCAAATCTGGACCAATAGCAGATATTGTACAAACCGTTGAGTTTAAACGAGCACTGGACCTACTAAAAAACATTTATTATTCAATGGCCATAAAAATTATATTTTTATTAATGATGTCCCCAAAGTTAAGTTATTTTTCTGCAAAAAATTCACTGATCAGGAAACACGCGACCGCCGTTCGATGAGCTGCTCCGCGACAAAAACAAGCTTAAGCAATGGCGTCGTCAAATGGTGCACACTCGGTAAGTAATCCTACAAGTTTTTGTTTATAGCATAGTTTATATGGATTATTCCCAAAAAATTATACGTGATTTGGAAATGTTGAGTCAAATTAGTCTAGAATCGATTAATTTTATGGAAGAAAACCTTTCAAACATCCATAGCCCCTAAACTGCACACGTGCCGGGCTGTGATTGGCTCATGTATATAAGTGACTTGTACAACACGAAACGTATCTACCGTGTTACAGGGGGGGTCTACTGTACTATTAACAAATCATTTCCTGCCCTCGGTCTATTATATCAAGGGTCAACAATACAACTAGTGAGAAATAATTTCTCATTGGTATTTTATACTTTAATTTTCAAAATTTTTAAAAACAGACAATATTTTTATGCACATACCATAAAAATGTATGTATTTTTTAAATAATTTTTTAAAAATAAAGTTTAATAAGAAAATTTCAAATTAATTTTTTCATTATCATCCTGTATAGCTCAAATAATTGTTTAAAATAGCTAAAGCAAAATTTAACAAATTATAATTCTTACAGATAATAATTTATTCAATAAAAATTAAAAAATTTTATACATAACTTACTTTATCAAAAAATCTACTAAGTTTTACAGCATTACTAGATCCAGGAGCAAATGATTTTGATTGATGATTGTCCTATAAAATAATAAATTAAAAGCAATTGAATATGTAACTCTCAATTTAGTATTATATAACGTAAAAAATATAAATGAATTTGTTTCTACATAAAATATTAAAATTATTTTTATTTTTAATGATAATATGCAATACCACTGTTATTTCATCTGCTCCACATTCTTCAGCAACTGATGAGATACGACTTATTCTCTCTGAAGTAAGAACTTGTGGAACAAGATCCTGTTTAGTTCCTATTACAAGAATAGGAATCTGATTATCAACAAATTGTTCTGGATCATATTCATATCTAAAGATTAAAATAAACATATATTTATATATAAATAAAAACAATTTTACAAATTAAGTGGAATTTTAGAATATAAATTTTAAACTAAATATATATCTATTTTAAAGTACAGTCCATCTGTATTAAAGTTACATTCAGCAAAAATAATTCTTGAACTTGGAACCATATTCAAAAAGATGAGTAAATTAACTAAATTGTTGTTGTAACCGCATTTTAATAGAGAATGTATTATACATTCAAGTATAGAAGTATTAGTAGAATAAATATAAATTAATACACAATCAACAATCAACCATAATAATCAGGCAATTACAATATTTTTCGGGTTAATGTGATGTTGTGTTGTTATTATATATGAGGGTAATCCCAAAAGTAAGATCTCCTATTTTTTTAAAAATACAAAGAAACATTTATTTTCAATAATGTTCATATCATTTTAAAGCTTGAACAGCCATCTATTTTTCTACATAATCGCCATTTTGGTCAATGCATTTTTGTATGCACTGTGGCAATTTTTGTATACCCATGTCATACCAGTGCCGCCATGTCGTGTTAAACCAATTAAAATTCATCGCCAATTGACGGAAGTGTATGGCGAGTCGTGCATAGATGTCAAAAACATCCTCATGTGGTGTAGGGAGTTTTCAGCTGATCATACTGAAATTAACAACAAAGAAAGAAGCCGGAGAATGTCAATTTCTGATGAGACAATCGCAAAGGTTGAGCAAACCATGCGTGAAGATCAGTGAATCACTCTGGATGAGCTCTGCATTTTGGTTCTTGAGTTTTTCTGATGCACCAATCATAGGATTTTAATGGAAAAGTTGCAATATCGAAAGTTGTGCACAAGATGAGTCCTGCAACATGGCGGCAAGCTGGTGTGACAGGAGCATACAAAAGTTGCAACAGCGCCTACAAAACTGCATTGACCGAAATGTGATTACGTAAAAAAATAGATAAATGTTCAAGCTTTAAAATGATTGGACATTATTGAAAATAAACATTTCTTTGTATTTTTAAAAAAGATAGGAGACCATACTTTTGGGATTACCCTTGTATATACCATACTAGGTATTGTGTCAACCATCTGAGTGCCATGCTGAATAGGCTGTGGGCATTGAATATGTCTGTAGGCAGTGCTTTAGAAAATCAATGGATGGTTATATCTAAAAGTTTAAAAATGTCTGGAGGAGAGGAATCGCTTGGAAGTCCGGGTGTTGTAATTGGTCAATGCACCATACAGTAAGTGGAGGTTGTGAGTTCAACTCCCACTCTGGGCCGATTCTTTTCTTCCAGACTATACTAAATTCTAAATTTAAAATCTAAAATCATAGTTACTACTTTCATCAGTAGATGGCACCTAACACCTTATCATATAATTTTCAAATTTAATATTTGTTGTTGTAACCTGCCTGATTATTATGGTTGATGGTTGGTTGTGTATTAATTTAAATGCAATTATGTTGTAAAAGTCTTATCACTATAGTTGCATTGTGCATTTTATAAAAAATACAAAAACTAAATATTTTTAAAAGTTATACCTTCCATTTCCACTTTTCTTATCATTGTCTTTAGATAATAATTCAGCTAACCATTTTCTCAAATTTTGATGAGATTTTCTATTTGTCAAATCATGAACTAAAATAATTCCTATGAAAGGACAATATAACATCAATCAATAGTATAGAAAATAAAATTTTACATAGTATATATTATTTCAATATTTGATATATATATATATATACACATAATAAATAAATATTATAAATAAAGATGCTTATTTGTTTTAATTATCTCTGATATTTAATTTTAATTTATCAGTTGACATATAATCAAAATGTAAATATTGGAAATAATTAAAACAAATAAGCATCTTTATTTTTAGCATTCATAAATGAAAAATTTTATTCTATACTAGAAGGAAAATGCGTTTCTATATAAGAATGACACACTTCATCACAAAAGGCTGCTAACTTAGCACAATCTTGAAATTTATCAGTAAACAAGAAGTGTAATTTTAATTCAAGATTAATTAAGTTTATCAAAATGTACAATAACCATAGTCTAATTATTAATTAAAGACTGGACTACTATTTTTATCACGACAACAATTAAGATGTATGATTTAACGTAATATAGGAATACTAAAATAACTTTCCTTTAACTTGCAAAAAAATCAACATAAGAAAAAAACACAGTTCATGTAATCCATGATACTAGCAAGTTTGTTTAAAATGTAAACACCAACAGTGTTTAATTATCTTAGTTCAAATTATTTAAAAAGCCTTCCGCTCAAACACAACGTCAGCTTCTTCAGTTTATTTTGCTCTAAAACAAAATGAATTCAAATTCAAATGATTGGATTGGAATGGCTCAAATGTTAAAAAAATTATATTTCTGCAGAAACAATGTGATTTCATATTAGATGTTTTAATACACAATTCCTCTGTCAAGAATAAAATTCTTTGATTTTATGGTGTACATAAAAGTTTCAGTTTGTCCCATTTTAATTGGAAATTTTCATCTAAAGATGTCATTTTTCTTTGGTATTTTATATCTCTTTGATGTTCTGTAATATGCTTATTCAAATTATTTTCACTTCTACAGTACAGTACATATTTAAGTATTGCTTTACCAACAATTCCAATAATTTCGATTCTTCCATCAAACACACAATAAAATCTTTTGTTGATGAAGTACAGGTTTTGATATGGAAGGCACAGGTTCCCCAGAAGATAGCTAATGATGAGATCACTTAATGTTGCAGTACATAATCTATTTTTCATCACATGTCAATAGTCTATCCAAAAACAACTCCTATGATAAGAAGAGATAAACAAATTGAAAATTTCTAAAATTTGTTTTCTGCTGTGAGTTCATGTGAAAACCATTTGCTTAATTTATTACTTTTCCCAATCAATGCAAGTGCAGATAAAAGATTTGGTGTGAGTTATAAAACCATTCTGCAAGCTGTCCCCATGTTTGATTTAAATTTGGCTCAATGGCATACTTTAATTCATTGTTATTAATAACTGTTTGCCATTCTTCACAAGATGAATCTTCAAGAAAGACATTCCCTGATGCAAATTTTTTATACCATTTTTGGGCTATGCATTCACTGAACATCCTTTCTCAGAATGCTGTGCATATCTTTCTGGAGGCTTATACAACATTTGTCACAAATTTAAATTCATAAAATAAGCATACTCAAATAACTATTTGAAGCTGACATTTTAACATCTGTTTTCACATTCATTGTAAACAACTAAATAGTTAAAATTTTTTTGACAAATTGCTATGAAAGTCAAAATTTAGAATGGTAACAACAATACTGTGCCATCTACAAGGAATACTACCTAATTAACATTCAAACTAGTAACTATATAAAACTGCATAAACTTTTTGGTTACCTTGTAATTACAATGAAAAACTAGCAAAATATCTTTTAAAAATTATTACAAATTAGTTCATAAATTAATACAATTTTATTTTACTTTTGGTTTAAAAAATTTGCAGACTAACTTTGAACTTTTGAAAATCTGTTAAGAATACATAATTACATATTTTGTAATTTCCTGTCTATGATCTGCAGTAGCAATTTTTCATTGAGAAAAATGTCTGTGGTTATATAGTCAATGGTAATGTATAATTTGCAGGAAATATTTTTGTTGATGAAAAAGTTTATAGTCATATACAGTAGACCCCCCTATAACATGGTAGATACATTCCGTGTTATATGAATTCGTGTTGTACAAGTCACTTAAATACATGAGCCAATCACAGCCCGGCACGTGTGCAGTTTAGGGGCTATGGATGTTTGAAAGGTTTTCTTCCATAAAATTAATCGATTCTAGACTAATTTGACTCAACATTTCCAAATCATGTATAATTTTTTGGGAATAATCCATATAAACTATGCTATAAACAAAAAATTGTAGGATTACTTACCGAGTGTGCACCATTCGACGACGCCATTGCTTACGCTTGTTTTCGTCACAGAGCAGCTCATCAAACGGCTGGCGCGTGTTTCCCGATAAGTTATTTTTCTGCGAAAAATTTGCTGAACTTTGGAGACATCATTAATATAAATATAATTTTTATGGCCATTTTTAGTAGGTCTGCTACTCATTTAAACTAAACAGTTTGTGCAATGTCCGCTATTAGTCCAGATTCAACCAATCCTGTCACGACACGAGTCGGCAATGATGTTTTACCATGTTATACGAGTCTCTTTTAGTGTGTTATACAAACACAATTGCAATTTTTTCGCTGTGTTATATGAATCTGTGTTATATGAACCCGTGTTATATGAATCAGTGTTATAGGGGGGTCTACTGCAATTTGCAGAAATTTGTACTGTCATTCATTTACTTTCTTAGTACACCAGCAATGAAATAATGCAATATTCAAGAACATTTAATCATTAAAAATAAATATTCTCAAATCTGGAAAATAAATTAAACAATTCATTTCAAAGTATTGGCAGTTTAAAAGTTAAAAATTCTGAAACATAAAATACAGTTTGTCTCCAACTTATGATAATCAAACTAGTATATTAAAAAATTATTTTTCAGTCCAAATAATCAGTTACACTTGCTAATAACAAAATACAACAATTAAATGGTAAATATAATACTATAATGAGCAATAAATATACACTGTGTAACAATAACTTGTAAGTTTACTCATGTTTAGAAATGATGCAAACCCAAATTGTAGCTATCCAAAACTTGAAAATAAACCTAACTTTCTGTGGAACTGCTCAGTTCAAAATTATCATTCTAATCTCAGATTTATAGTTAACTAGCAGATAAGCCCAGCGTTGCACAAGCAAAAAGTAACGATAGTGAAGGTTAAAATTATATTATAGCCAATCTTACCCATTTTCACAGAATGCAAGAATTAGGTCCCCCTGTTTCCAAACTAATTAGAGAATTTTTAGATGGGTCTAAAAATATGTTTGATTTCAAAAACCATACGGCAAAACATTATTTTACAGTAAATGTACAAAATAATCCAAATTAGAGTTACAATTAATTATGCACAAACACTAGTCTGAACAACAACCGACTATTCCCGTACAAATTCGTCGAAAGAACTCCTTACGAACAAACAGACTTGTAATTAACAAAACCTCCGAGTCAGGAACAAGTTCATACACAAACACGTAACTTCCAACGAGAGAGTTAGTTAGCACCTCGATAACGACGATCTCCCTTGATCCGATCCGATCCGATCACCTCCGATACGATCACACCATCGATCCGAACTCCCGATACGAGCTCGATCCGAGCTTAAATAGTCGACGGCGTTCGAACCCTGCTCCAATCAAATTTGAATGTTCCCGCAACGGCCGCCAACGGTCACTTCCCGCCGGCCAATCGTCCGATGGTTGACGATTCGAAACTTAACGGTTCTTCCCACGGAAGTTCCTAACGGTCGTTTCCAACGGCCGATCCTAACGACTTTTCCGTTATGACAGTTCGTTATAACAAACAGGTGGGAATCGCGCGTCTTGGCGATTCCATACCTTACACCTCCGCGGCCAAGGATCAAACTGAGCTTAGCCCAAGCCTGTTTGATCCAACAACACTCAGCAATTTTACAAATGTCCGTTCGTGCGGACTGACCCTTACCTCCGGTACAACCGGGCAAACTCGCTATAACCCGCGCACAGAGATGCCTCGCGATAGTGTAGGACCCCTTGGATCCCCGAGACCTATCCGCGCGGGTCCCCCTACGAGGAGGTCGTCCCCGTCGCCTTCGGCGCGTCATCCGGTTTTGTTGGTCACCAGATGTCGCTCGGCCCTTCTCACGGAATTTGGGTTTCTTACCGCGAGCTCGGTTGTGCCCGTTGTCCGTCGTTTTCCGGACCGGCGATATGCCTCCCTCCGGACTTAGCACGTGTGTGGGTAGTTCCGATTGGCCACTGGCCGCGCCCGCCGTGGCCCGAGACCTCCGGGTCTCTTCACCGCTGTGTTTTCTTTGAACCCGAGTGACTGTCGCCACGATCACGTTCGCCTGTTGCCCAATCAATCCGGCCAAGTCGTCCACGGAATAACACTCCTTCGTAGCATCCAGAGGCTTCATCCCGTGTCGTATTCGGTAACCCTAGCAGCGGTTCGCTAGTTTCCCCGATCGCTCGTCTTTGGTCATCGGCGTGTTGCGCCAACTGAGTCGCGGGTTCCCGGCCGATATCTCCCAAGTCGATTATTTCCCCGACGCCACAATTTTGACCCTGAGGCGTCCCAGCTACCCCATTCTTTACTGCTCTGACTCCCGGCCTCCCTTCATCAGCGTCCTCGCCCTCCAGTTTCCTGTTCGCGGCGGGTCGTTCGCTTCGGCTATCCGATTCGCTACCGGAATATCTCCTCGCAATAGGAGTCGCGTCCCCTGCTTTATTTTGCTCAGACTGCGCCCTCCGCTGCCGCTCTTGTGTCTGGTCAAGCGGTCCTATGACCATCCCCCAGTTTTTGTCGTCGGGCGGCTCTCGTTTAACCCCCTCGCTTGCTTCCACGAACATCCCCACTACCGCACTTAATATACTCTGCTCCTCAGCTAATTCCCTTTTTCTTGCCTCGAAATCCGCTTTCTCTCTCGCTTCTACCAGCGCTCGGAAGTCCCTTTCCGTTAAGAGGGCGTCTGTCGCTTTCCCTAACCTATTGGTGATCGCACACGTCACCCGTGCCGATCCTGGCGTTTCTTCGCGTCCTTCCTCCCACAATCCAAGCGGCACTGACGCTAAGCCTGCCTCTACCTGGTGACCGAAGGCTCCCACTAACCGTGTCTTCCCCCTCGTTTCTGTCACCGCTGGTACCCTTGACTTCCTCAAAACTGAAATTTCGGCTCCCGAGTCGACTATAGCTGACAAACAACTTCCGCCACAGGCCAACTTAACTCTGCGTAGCGAATCGTCGGCTTCCGGTTGGTCGTACGTTGTCACTCTTGCCACTAAACGTTCGTTCGGTCGGGATGGCTCGTTTGCAGGTGCTAACCTCGCCCGGTCCGGCTCGCTGGACCGCTTCCGCTTGGGGCAGTCCCTCCTCCAGTGCCCCATTTTACCGCAAACGTGACAACTATTCCTCGTGTGTTGCTCGGGCGCGCCCCGTGTCACGGGCTTCGATTCCCTTGACGGTTTCCCCTGTTGTTCCCGCTGCCGTCCAGATTCCCTGTCTAACGTTAGTTCGCCGCCCGTCGCTTCTGCAAATTTCTCTATATGCTTAGCTAGAACCGCGGGTTTGCTCCACCCGTTCCCTTCTTGCAGTATGACGTATTTCCTCGCCTCGGGGGGCAATAGCGTCTTTAGGTGGTCCGCCACAGTCAATTCTACCAGGTCCTCTACCGTCCGCACCTCCCTACTGTCTACGTAGTAACCGTATAAATCCTTCAGGCGCGACGCAAACTGCGGCCACGTTTCTTCTGGGAAGCGCGCTGCCCGCCTAAACCCCTTTAAGTATTCCGCGGGGGAGAGCCTCAGCTCCTCAAGGACGAATTCCTTCAGGGAAGGGTAATGTTTAATTTTCTCCGCTGGCAATCTAGCCAGCGACGCTCTACACTTTTCGGACAATGCGCCCAGCACTATCTTCCCCTGTGCTTCCGCCGGAACCTCATAAGTCTCTAAGATTACCTCTACCAAGCGGAACCACGAAGGCACTGCCTCTTCTTCCTCCGGCATCTTCGGTAGAGCCCCCCTTACCCTACGGGCGTAATCGTCAAAACTCGCTTTGCCGAGACCGTCCTCACTATTCCGGGACCCGTGTGCTAACCTATCCCGTTCTAACTGTATTTCTGCGATTCTCTCTTTGCTTGCCGCCTCGATTTTCGCGAGCTCGATCCGCAACTTCAGAGCTTCGAGGTCGTCTCCTGACCCGCTTGTCCTACGCGACGTTTCCTGCTCATCATCCTCCCAGTCCCTAGCCTCTAGCTGCCGCGATTTCGCGCGTCTAGGCATCTCTGTGTGCTAGCGAGAAACAAAAAATTTACCTGGGTCTAATTGCTGGTGATGTTCTGTACGTCCGTCTGCTTCTCTGTCGTAGCTCAGTTCTTCCGATTCTTTGGAGTATAATCCAGGATAATCCAACGTAATCCAAAGTATCCAAAATATCCTGTCGAGACTGCGCCAGTAATGTTCAAAATAACCACTCAGTCGGTTTGACGAAAAACACAAATTTTATATTTACAGTAAATGTACAAAATAATCCAAATTAGAGTTACAATTAATTATGCACAAACACTAGTCTGAACAACAACCGACTATTCCCGTACAAATTCGTCGAAAGAACTCCTTACGAACAAACAGACTTGTAATTAACAAAACCTCCGAGTCAGGAACAAGTTCATACACAAACACGTAACTTCCAACGAGAGAGTTAGTTAGCACCTCGATAACGACGATCTCCCTTGATCCGATCCGATCCGATCACCTCCGATACGATCACACCATCGATCCGAACTCCCGATACGAGCTCGATCCGAGCTTAAATAGTCGACGGCGTTCGAACCCTGCTCCAATCAAATTTGAATGTTCCCGCAACGGCCGCCAACGGTCACTTCCCGCCGGCCAATCGTCCGATGGTTGACGATTCGAAACTTAACGGTTCTTCCCACGGAAGTTCCTAACGGTCGTTTCCAACGGCCGATCCTAACGACTTTTCCGTTATGACAGTTCGTTATAACAAACAGGTGGGAATCGCGCGTCTTGGCGATTCCATACCTTACATTGATTTTCCACGAAAACGCAAAAAACTGCATCTGTGCCTATAAATCTTGCATGTCACTTTCTCTTAACACTTTCATTATTAAGGAATACCCTTCTTTCATCCCCACATGGTACCCTATCAAAACAGTTAAAAATAAAAAATTGCATAAACAAACATACCACTGAGCCTGTTACTGGTGTGCGTCTTCTAATAAACAGTAAGACACACACCAGTAACAGGCTCAGTGGTATGTTTGTTTACTTTACTCTGGTGTAGTATCACTGTTGTTTTAAAAAATTGCAACTAAAATAGTACAGTAGAAGCTGAGTTCTTTAGGATAAGCTTTAATCCTTTCCCTCTCCCCTGCAGGGGGAATTTTGAAAATCCCTTCTTAGTGTACATTCTCATGACGTACCCTAACTGTGTACCAAATTTCAACTTTCAACTCCTAACCATTTGGGCTCTGCACTTATTATTATTATGTTAGGTTTAGTGGGTTATACTCGGTTGACACCGTTAGCTGTGTACTATGCCAGACCAGAGTCAAGGCATAGCAACCAAAACAAAACTAAAATTAAATAAGAGTGTCAGTGTCTGTATTCAGGAATTTCTTAACAATGTGGCATGTATTCAATATAGTAGCCTTCTGTAATGTGATGTATGCATTTCTATTCAATTGTAATGTTCCCAGGCTTTTGTGTAGTGTGTGTGATATCACACCTGTAGAGGAGAGAACAACAGGTACAATAAGCACCCTATCCATCCTCCACAGATGCCTTATTTCCTGGGCGAGTTCTGCTGTACTTGCTAATTTTTTCAGTGCATGTGTTTTGTATATTGTGAGTGTTTGGAATGGATATGTTTATAATGTATGTGATTTTATTGTGTTTGTCAATGAGTGTGATATCTGGCCTGTTGTGGTAAACTGTTTTATGTGTGATTATGGCTCTGCTGTAGTACATTTTGTGCATGTTGTTTTCCAATATTGTCTGTGGAATGTATTTGTAGTATTGAACCATACTACAAATACATTCCATACAAACTATACAAATGGATGTCTAGTAATTTGTGTTTGTTTGCAAGCTCTTGATGTATTATATTTGCTACTTGATTATGTCTGTGTAAATAATCTGTCTGTGCCAAGAGCTTGCAACCAGAAGTGATGTGTTGTATAGTTTCTGGCATGATGTGACATTTTCTGCATGTGTCATTTGTGAGTGTTGTATCTCTGAGTATGTGTTTTCTGTAGTTTTTATTATTTATGATCTGATCCTATATGACAATCATGAATCCTTCCGTCTCCCCAAAGAGGCATCCTCAAGCTAACCAGCTGTTTGACACACTTTTGTCAACAAAATCCTGGGCCAGGTTGTAAGGATGCTTGCCATGGAGTGCCTTTTGAGCCCACGATTGCTTAATGGTGTCTAAGCTTTTTATATGTTGTGTTGTGTTCATATGATGTAAGTGTAAGTTTAATGGTGTGTTATTTGAGTCTGCTAGAACTACTGCTTTATGTAACTGTGATGTTTCTTGTTTTTTGTAGAAAAACTCTCACAGTGACTGTATTTGTTTGTAGTGAAGGTTAACTATGTCAATCAGGCCATGTCCACCATCTTTACGTGGAAGGGTTAATCTTTCTGTGGTGGATTTATGATGATATTGTTTATGCTTAGTGAGTATTGTTCTTGTTTTCCTTTGGAGTTGCTCAAGATCTGTGAGTCCAATGTATAACCAAAAGAATATGTGGATACATAAAGTTTTGTCATCCATGTACATGAGATGTGACAGTGTAAACTGTGTTGTTTTTTCATGTCTGATATTGTAGACATATTGTGTGCTGTTTAACATGTTGGATAATGGTTCAAGGCTAGGCAGAACCAGAGAGGACTCAGTAATCTTCTTGAAAATTCCTCTTCTTGTATAGGACTCGTAGAACCCTCGAGTCCTATACAACAGCAAGTACAACACAGTCCAATGCGAGTCCACACTTTACCGAATTCAAACAGGTACCTTTGCCGTCAGCTTTCAAAAGGAAACCTTTTTCCCGCCGAAAATTGCTCCTTTTATACTGGTCAGAGTCCATGGCCGTCCTCCAATCAGCACTATGAAGTCTTTGCCCAACGTATGCTTTTGTCAACCAATTGCCGCTCTTTGATTTAAACCCAATGGCCGTTATCCTAACCGTCATTCTAGTGGTCGCTCTCCAACGGCTATCAATTTGAACTTACAGAAATACGTTATAACACAAAAAGGCAGGAATCGCCTGTCTCTTGATTCTGACGACGACAGTGAGCATCTGCCTAACCCACGAACGCGGACCTTGTTAACCCAAACGCCGTCTGAGGCGGTATCATATTTAGATCTGGTTACTGCCATAATAAATATCTCCACAGAATGTGGGTGTGGTCACTCTTAGCTTCATTTCTCCCCATAGACCTTACTGGTATGGGTGTCCCTATCAGGAGCTTGTGCTCCAGCCTGCATTGCCCTATGGACCACAGGAGAGTTATTATTATTATCACCACCAACCCATCTTGATTATATTATAAGATAAGTAAAAGTTAATAAAAAATGCAATAAATAAAAAGTAATAAAAAAAAATAAAATCAATTCTACATAAAGAATGCAATGCTCTATAAGTATGATTTTTTAACAACTTTAAACATTACTCTTTTCCAGATGTTTCTGCAGATCTTTGTATTAATAAAATGCCATAATTATATCTTTTCCTCTTTAAGAACTTTCTGGAGCCATTATTGGAAGAAACTTTTAAATTAAAATTTGTTCCTATCAATAATGAAGAAGTTAAATTTTGTATTATTATGTCAAGAAGGCTCATTCTTCTTGGTTGGACAATCCAGACACCTTAAAATCGTTATTATTTAGCAAAAACATCATATGTTAAGCAAAAGCATTTTTTAAAACAGGTTGGCTTAGAGATATTTATTGGAGAGCCAAAAATTATATAAACAATACTATATTCAATTCACTAACAATAAATAGAAGTAAATATGTCTGGCAATAGTTTTGTCAATCTAACATGAAACAAGGCATGTTTTCTCAGTGTAGTGGATGAAATCGCCCAGGCAAGTGATTCCCGCTCTGTTTGTAAGATAACGGAAACTTTCATAATTCAAAATCATAGCCGTTACAAGATCCATTGAGGAGTGGCCATTGCGGAAGAACCATTAGGGGAGATCCATTGGGAAAGCAGTTGTGGTTTGAACTGACGATTGGCTATCAAGGAATGGCCGTTGGCCGGACTTTAGGAAGACATCGAAGCTGATTGGTGGAGAATTTGAACGTCAGCTACTATATAAGAAGCAGTTTTCAGCAGGGAAGGATCTCTCTTTGGGGCCTTGCTGAAACCTGGTGTAAGTGGACTCCCGTTGGACTATCACAAACTTTTTCCTGACTCAGAGGTGTTACGAGTACTAAGTCTGTTAGCGGAAGTCGCAAGTTAGCGGCATCGCAAGGTGCTCTTCCGATGGACCTGTGACGGAATTATTGCCATTTGTAACTTTTATTTAGTGTCATCAAGTGTTACTGTGTATTTATTTTCTGTATCTTTGTTTTGTCAATATAAACGTTTGTGAATTGTCAACCCGATTTGGTTTTTGAACATTACTCTCAGGTCAAAAAGACTTCGTCAAATAAAAAAGTTAAATGATTTTAGAGCTCTTTTTCATATTGTAGAAAAAAAATGTAAATTATATAAAGCAGCCTATCATCCACACAATCAAAATCAAAACAATCCATGAATTATAATCAAGAAATTTTGGTAATTTGTTATTTGTACAGTAATAAAAGCTAATGTTGACCCATTTACAATAAATACATATATATTGTGATAGTTTGTTCATCCTTATATTTATTCAGAATGTAATAATATAAAAATTTTATTTATAAATTTAATTATTAATGTTTATATTAAATTTCTTCTATCTGTTCACATTATTTTCTACTATCCTAAGTAATCCTCTTAAAGGAACCATCTAACAAGGAGACCCTACGGCTTTGGGGAAATGGATTTTGATGATCTTCGGTGTGGAGGTAGTACACCGTGTGAATGAACTACCTGTAAAATACTAAAGTGCAATACTCAAATGTAATCGAGAAAAATGAACTTAAAGTTTTCTTTAGCACTTTATATATAAGTTATGCGTACTTTCGCTTGAGCGTGCTGTGGCGTGAGTGGTAACACTCCTGACTCGTACGCTTGCGTACTCGAGTTCAATTCTCTGGTTATGTATGCTTTTTTTTTAATTCATAAATACTTATAATGTATTTATTTATTTACTCATTCATTTATTTTTTATTATTTATTTATTTTAATTTAAAGAGTGAGTGAAAAAGACTCTACACCCATGTTCAAACCCGGCATAAGTAGTTCTCTCTCAACTTGAAAAAGGTGGGTTTTCAAAGTAAAAATATTAGACTTGGAACAGTAAAAATTAAATTAAAATAAATAAATAATATAATGTTATTTACTCATTCATTTATTTTTTAAGTATTTATGAATAAAAGAAAAGTATACAGAACAAGAGAATTGAACCCGAGTACGCAAGCGTACGAGTCAGGAGCGTTACCACTCACGCCACAGCACGCTCAAGCGAAAGTACGCGTAACTTATGTATAAAGTGCTAAAGAAAACTTTAAGTTCATTTTTCTCAATTACATTTGAGTATTGCACTTTAGTATTTTACAGGTAGTTCATTCACACGGTGTACTACCTCCACACCGAAGATCATCAAAATCCGTTTCCCCAAAGCCGTAGGGTCTCCTTGTAAGTAATTATCTTATCTAATTCATCTTAAAGCAAATTATGCATTACAAATAATTAAAATTATCAAAGTGTCATTAATTATATTATCGACATAATTAATGCAATAATAATTAAATTATAATGTAATCAATTAATATTGTATTTGAAACTAAATTTATTTTTAAATAACATTAAAAATTTATTATAATAAATTTACCATGAAATGCATTATAGAAAACTGCTCTGCTATTCTCATGAGAACTAGAACCACCAATATCCCATAATTCAAGAAAATACGTTTTCTGTGAAGGAGTACCTTCTTTATATTCATGAAGCTATATATTTATATATAAAATAATAAAAAACATTTTAATATACTAGTATATTAAATGAAAATTTGCTTATATATATATATACACACTGTATTAATTTATATAAAACTGAATAAGAAAGTTATAACTATATTTGCATATTAATTAATAATAAAATATTGAAAATACAAATAATTTGAATAAATATGAATAAAATCAAGGATTATTCAATTTAAACTTCTGAACTATTAAAAAAAGTTTTCAAATAACTAGCATATTTTATATTGCTTAGTTATCTCCATTACTTTACAATACATAATGCATCATAATATGTACAGTACAGTACATATAATAGTCTTAATAAACCTTTTAAGGAGTCTTTTCTATTCTTTAATACCATTTTAAAACCTGAAGACCATTGTACATGGTTGAAAATGTTTCTTTTGATAATAAATGTTCTATTTTAACTGAATTTAAGGTTTTTTTTTAATATTAATTTTAGTTAGTATATCCACACCTTTTGGAGTTTTTTCATTTTTTCAGTTTAAAACAGTGGACAAACTAAAATCTGCAATATCATTATTTGACAAGAAATTACACCTGAAATGTTACAAAATCTAACAAAGACTATGCCAAATAAAAGGATTAATGTTCTTAAAAAAATGAAAATAGTATAGGTTATTAAAAATATACAAATAAAAGAATAAATAAAGTGGATTTATATTTATGCTATACTACAAAATTATATTTTTACTATTTCTTTTAAATGCTTATTTTTAAAAACTAAAACTGATATAAAACAATTGGTAATACATATTTTTAATAAAATATGTATTACCAATTGTTTGATTATATTTTAATAAAGTATGTATTACCAATTGACAGTTAAAGAACACAAGTATATTTATATTTATGCAATGCACATTAGTTTGATTTGTATATTACCAAAATGATTGCAATACTTTCTGGACAGTCATCAGTTCAACTGCAATTCTATTCAGAGGAACAAGCTATAAAAAAAGGGTATTGCACATACATTATATAAAATATACAGTATATATCTACTGTATATTTTATATAATATATATATATATATATATATATATATATATATAATTATACCTTGGAACCAAACGAACAATCACAACCCTAGAGAACAAATTTTCAGTTAATAAAAAAAATATTTTAATTTTAATTTTGTCATCAGTAAAAAGTTTTCTGTGATAAAAATGAGTAACTAATTTAAAAATAAAATGAGACCTTAGAGCTTCAAGAGGGTTAAGAAAAGGGCAACTAACAATAAAAGGGGGGCACATGCCCCAATGTATAGGCACCTCTGATTCTACCTCAAACTTTTCATATTTATTCTAAATTATTTTTGAATTTATAATTAAAATTTTAATTATTAAATTTATCAACAAAAAAAATTATACTTTGAATTCATCTTGATTTAATTTATTACTTTCTTCTAATTCTATGGGAAATTTTTCGATACAGTAGGTCCCACAAACTCAACTTAATGTGGACTGAGGTGATGAGTTATTTTGCATCTATATATACATTTATAATAATGAGTAAATTCTATGTTCAGAGTAAAGGCAAAAGTCTTTCTCCAGCTAATTATTTTGAAAACAAATAGTCTAACCACTATACACATTTTACCAAAGTACCAGGCAAACATGCTATATGATGTTGTCATTATCCACCCCTTTTATTTTTTTTTCATTTGTAACTCTTTCCATCCTGTGGGCACTAAAAGGGCACTGAAAAGGTATATGCAACATGAGTTCAGTTAGACCATAATGGGATAGCCAAGTGGTAAGAGACAGTGCTCAATAACTCTCCAAGATGAATATGAAAAATTCCTGGAGAATTATTCATCCAGATTTGATCAAAGATCCCCAGAGCAGCAGGCTGATGTCTCAATCACCTTGGCCATTCAGCTGTCATCCCACCACTTTAGTTCATGGGAATGGTATCTTCATCCTTAATGAAAGTATGACAATAGAAAATAACAATACATGATTTTCCTGTTTTCTTCCATTCCAAAATATCAAACAGGATCCTGAAATAACACCTATGTGCCATTTCAGGATCTTGTTTGATATTTTAGCACCTAATTTGATAAATAGCATCTACATGCAATACTGGATGCAATGTGGAAAGACTGAATACAAGATTTGCACAGCAATACATAGGAGCAGATGATTCGGTTACAACAAAATAAAATACAAAAATGAATGATGTGCCAAAAAATACCAACCATGCATTTGTTCCTGCTTGCATACCCAAATGACAATGACAATAACAATAACAATTTCCAATGCAGCAACTCACATTCATGTTCTTCAAATCACAAATATAAAAAGTTTAAATCAGTGTTGGTTTATAGCATCTAATATGGGTATGTTGTTGTAACAGAAAATATGAAACACAATACAATTATTAGTGTTGTGTGCCACATACCCTTTTGCAACAGAAACCCCATATTAGATGCAATGAACCACCACTGATCAATCAAAAATGAAAACTAATTCATAATCATAATGTGTGTACATATGTCATTTGTCACACCAATAACCTTTGTCAAAAAACTAATCAGTTTAAATGCTTGCGTTTTATTGTGTGAAAACTGTAATCATTTTCATTTCATATATAATGTTTTCAATCAGCACTAGTTTTGATTAATTTTAAGTTAAAATTAATCAAAACCAGTGCCAATCTAATCATAAGAAATGAAAATGATTCTATTAATGTTGCCATGTGCCATGTGCCCTCTTGCAACAGCATCCCCATGATCTACCACTGGTTTTAATAGAAACAGACATTTTACAGTATAACAAAATGAAACAATTGAAAGGGAGAATTGAATATGGTTATGTTTCCTTATGTAGCGAGTGTATAGCAAAAATGATGTCATAAGCAACTATTACTACATGTTACTACATTATAATTTAGAAACACTTTCCATTCAAGCTAAAGATGAACATCATAATCTATTCTTTAATTTCAGTTATAGTTGAAAGTAGCATTTTAGTTAAAGAATTACAATATATCAAAAAAAAAAAAAAAGTATAAAGAATTGAGCATTGCAGTTTCTGAAAATATGAACAAAGTAGAGACAGAAGACAAATAATTATGTTGAAGATATAGTATTTTCCTATTCTTTAGAGTTATTTTAGAAAATTTAATCTTTCCATGATGTTTTTATCAACAGTCACTTCAACTTTTTTATTTTCACAGCATATTACATTATACATACAAGTATCCATTTTGCTTTGCATGTGTAGCAGACAAAAAACTGCTATAGCTACCCTTGCAGGAAAAGTTCAGAAATAATTTGCTACATTATAGCACTTCATTTAGAAATGTTTTACTGTGTAGCAATCAAATAGTGCTGCATAAATAAACACAGCCTAGGTTACCTAGAAAATCTAAAATTTCAAAAAAAAATATTTTTTATGCACTATAGCAGTGGTTCTCAATCTTTTTGAAGTTGGGGAATGCTAAACTTTAAATTTCTTTTCCACAGAACACTTACAATACATCAGCTTTAAAGCAGGGGTGGCAAACCTTTTTGAAATCAAGCACCTTTGGTCTAGTAGATGATGACATTGGCATTTGCTGATTACATTCCCATACAAAAATTATTTTACATTGTATTGATTTTTCTTTTGCAACAAATTTTTAATTGTATGTTTGATTTTTTCGTAGAACACTTGAAGTGGCTTCACAGAGCACCTGTGTTCCATGGACCATGGATTGAGAACCATTGTACTACAGTATATCAAAGTTTAACTTTCCAATGTCTTATAACATATAAGCATCTGAGCAATTCATTTATTTATGTGTCATCTGCCTATTTTTAAATATGTATTATTAGTTTGCTATACAAATTTTATATCTTAACATTTTTTGTCCTACTGTCAATTATCCTTATTTATTCAAATATTTTATTATTATTTATTCAATATCCAGTATATAAAAATTGATATTTTGTTTATATATAAAAATTTTACAAATTACAATATAGATATGAATATTATTGGTAAGCAACACAAAACACTAAGATTAGAATGGAACACTGTAGTATTGATATAAGAACAATAACAAAACCATTATGGTTTTCTTTTAACTTCATTTCTTTTTCTTTAAAGAAAATGAACATTTTTAAAAATACATCAATTATGTATTTATCTTCAGTTTTATAATTTAGACATATTTTTCCAATATGTTAAAATTTATATCCTAGATATATTTTTAACTACAGATTAATATCTCATTACTGAAATGTTAACCTGTAAGTAACTATGATAAAAATGATTAAGTTTTCAATTGATTTTAACCTTCTACTACTACTTATCTCTAAATAACTGCTCATTTTTAAAATAGTTATCCAGAATAAAAATCTTTAAATTATAAAGATTTATAAACATATTTAATTTAGAAATTATAATAATAATAATTTAAATATTATGATAATATGAAACAAGAATTATTAATCTATTACATAAATATGTGATGGAAGTGAACAAAACACATGTTCCTTACCTTTTTAATCTATACTAATATATAAAGAGGTAACTAAGTTTGGTTGTAACAGGTAATCTCCGAAACTACTCATCCGATTTCAAAAATTCTTTCACCAATATTTATAATGGACCTTCAGGGTGGACATAGGCTATATATTATTCCATTAAACATTCATATAAATTAAAAGATATCATCTAGGATTAAGGCTTTTATGTCCAACAGATGGCGCTAACTCCGACAACCTAAGTTTGCTTTACTGCGAGGCATTATGCTTTTCTGTGAGAATGGACTAAAGCGGATCATCTTCTATCTATCTATATCAATAAAAATGTAATGTTTGTTTGTTCCTACCGATTCCTTTGAAATTTTGACACAACGTTGCATTCGAATAAACACGTGTTTTTACATAATATACATGTTGAAATTCCCCACCCACCGGGGGAGATGGACGGGATTAAGGCTTACCGTAAAGAACTCTGTTTCTATTATACTATTTTAGATGCGGTTTTTTGCGTTTTAATAGGGTACGTCAACAGAATATACATTAAAAAGGTATTTTTCGATATTCCCCTGCAGGGAGTGGGACAGGAATAAGACTTACCATGAAGAACTTGGCTTCTATTTATACTATTTTAGATGAGTTTTTTTGTGTTTTTGATTGCGTCTTAATAGGGTTCGTCAAGAGAATGTACACTAAGAAGGGATTTTTTAAAATTCCCTCCACGGGGGAAGTTTTATATATTTATAATAGATACATTTTAAGCCACGACAACACGTGGCAGGGTCTGCTAGTTAGAATATAAACAGTTATAATGCTAGCACACATAGCACAGAATATGCACCTATATCTACACAAGCACATATTCAGTTTATTTTTACTTTTCCTGCTGTTATATATAACAGAGGAATGTATTGAGCAATTGATCAAAAAATGACATTCCAAGATATTTTCATTTTTGGACTCAGGAAAACTTGAAATGTTGAGAAATGCAAAAAAATTTGGGGGTTTTTTTCTTTATGTATAGATGTTAGTGTGTGCATGTGGGACACAATTTTTTCACTCACTTTAATGCTGAATAACTCCTGCTTCATTTGTTGAAAATTTCTGAAATTTTGCAGGAAGGTTTGTATATTAAGGGAATTGATACTATTAAATTTTGGTGGTTAAAGGTTGAGGAAGTGGAGAGATAAAAGGAGGCCATGTGTCATATCTCAGGGGATCAGACTTAATGAAGATTTTACTTATTAAAATGTTTTATAAAACTCATCTCTACTCTTAACATTGAGCTTTTTGCTATTTTATAATAATTAATAATATAAAAAGTTTTTTCATAAAATATCATAACAGATGGTGTCACTACAATTTTAAATGTTTTAGCCGAGAAAGTTACATCACTTGTTTTTGGATTTTTTTTTAATACAGTCACTGTTTGTTGAGGTATTTATTATAGCAGTAGAGCAAGGAATTAAAATCTTAATGTTAGAAAAATACATTTTGCAGATATAATTGATGTTTTCTTTTTATAGAATATCTTTACAGATTGGAAATGCATGCTTCAATAATGCTTCTTCAATTTGGAGAACTGAAATTTAATAATGTCAAATCAAGACTATAGGGAAAATAAGAAAAAAATTTAAATCATGAACAGTATGGAGCCAGGAATTATGCAACAGCAGCATTCTTCCTCAGACATCTACCTGTTTGCAAAACAAGAAAGATCTTTACAACCTACATTTTTAATCTGATGAAAATGTTGAAGAAAAAGTCCAACATTTGTCATGCAGGACATATCTTTTTATAAACAAGGCTTTGATCCAATGATCTATTGCTATGATGAAATTATGATTTGACAGTGGTTCTACAGACAAGTTTATTACATCAGAAAATAGACTGAATATGAACTTACATCTGTTCCACATTTCTGCATTGTAACTTTCTTAAATTCAAAATAAAAATGCGGAACTTTAACTTTTTGACTTTCTTCATTCAGAAAAACGTTATTAACACTACACTCAATATTAAGAATAATTTAAATTTAGTAATTTTTAGCTGTAACACTATCACTTACTTTCACTTCAATTGTACATCCAACTGTCCAATAAGGGGTTTTAATTGGAACTTGATGTGAAATGAGATTTACTAAAGATGATTTTCCTACACCTGTAGAAAACAAAAATAATTTACTATGTTCTTTTTTAATTTAAAATTTTTGTTTGAGATATTTAATACTTTAGAATTTAATTTGCTAATTAATAAAACAAAGAATATGACCATCTAAGATGAACCAATAAAACTACATATAAAAATTATATCAGGATGATTCAAAAGTTCCAAACAATGATAACACTTTTGTGAAAAAGATGTGCTGTGAATGCAAATGGTATTTGATGATGAGCAGCTGGTATTTGCATCATCATCAAAGTACATACTATCATTTTATAGAATTGTTGAGTTCATTCGTTTGGCAAATATTGTTTTCCATAAGAAAGAATGATTGATGAAAAACTCATCATTTGAGGCATCTTGCATCATTACTGTAAACAAGGTTTCAGTGCAAGAGTGGTAATAGAGAAAATTTGCAAAATTGAAGATCCAGCAAGGCTGATAAGCAAGATAACTGCAGCTGAATAGTTCCAACACTCTCGCTATGGGAACACTGGACTCATAGACAAGCTTCAGTCAGAACAACTATCAACCATTGATGATAAAGCAATGCTCCAAGCTGTTCAACAAGAGCCAGGCAACAACACTCGCCAACTGCCTGCCAAACTAAGTGCTTTTCAAACAACTATTGTTGACATTTGAAACACCTTGGTTTTCTTAGCAGAAGATTTCAAGAAGTACCCCATGAACTAACACAAAGAGCAGAAGACACAAAAGGGGATACACGTTTATAATCAAATGATGCAAAATCCAAAAGACAGCAGGTTCTGGAACAGCATCATAGTAAAAGAAGTAAAATGGATCTTTTTTCAGAAATCCTAACAGAAGAAACCGGTGGCTCTGACCAAGTGAAGCTTTAGAACAAGTGGTTCAACAAGGACAGCTTGAATGAAAAGTCATGCTGTGTATTTGGTGGAATTTCGATGGTCCAACATATCGAGAATTGATTCCTAATGGTTGGGCAATAGACAGCAAACTCTATGCTGAACAACTGGAATGGGTATTTGAAGTCCTATTCACTCGCTATTCAGCATTGCTTAATTGAAGCATACACTGCTACAGCATGATAATGCTCCAGCACACTGTTCCAGAATGGTCCAAGAAAAATTAAAGGAGCTGGAGGGGATTGAAGTTTTGCCTCACCCAACATACACCCCTGACTTCACTTCATCAGATTTTCACCTCTTCCAGATATTGGCACATTTTCTGAAAGGGTGTTCCTTCAATACAGTGCATGATGTCAAAAATGGGGTTTGAGAGTTTTTGGCATCAAAAACAGCCAAGCAGTATCGCCGAGGAATATATTAACTTGCAGGAAGATGGGTCAAGACCATTGCTAGCAATGGCCTTTATTTTGAGGAATAACCATGTCTTTGTTTTATTATCAATAAAATTTTATATTATGTGTCTGTGTCTGGGAACTTTTAAATCAACCTGATAGTTTGATTTATTAAATAAGTTGTTATTATATAGTGAATTATAATGAATACATAAATATATAGTCTTTCAAAATTATATATTTTAATTTATTCATATTTTTGTTAATTGTAACATAACGAAGAACATATTAATTCACACTAAGAATCACATATTATAAGAAATTCACAAACTGATGACAGGCTGTGATGAACAATCTGACATATGGCTGAAAACATGATTTATTAAACTGTTGTTTTGCCAAATTTAAGTAAGGTTGCATAGTTTTGTATTTAAGGATTGAATTAATTTAGATGTATATAGAAGCCAAAAACTGTTTTATTTTAACTAAATTTTTCCAATTTTCAGTCCAGCATTCTGTTTTAATTAAGGAGACAATTACAGTCAAACAATCATATTTTCGATTTGCTTTATTTATGTCTTTTTTAAATATTGTTTAAAAGGGACTGTCTGTTAATTACTGTACAGTTTAAGGAAAAAGGATGGCAAAAAGTACATCACTGCAGCCAATGGGGATGGATGGGTTGAAGCATTGTTTATATGGATTTTTTTCAGCAGTTTAGAAATTTGTTCTTATTAGCTTATTTACTAGTCATGTGAATAAACTATCAGTTAGAATATATCTGCAGAACTTTGTAGTCACTTCTAACAACAGAACATCAATGAACTATTGTACATGTAATTAAAGTGAAGGGGATTTGATAAAAGTAACTTACATCATTGTACAGGGTGGGAGGGTGTCAAAAATGGCTTATGAACTATACACTTAATTAATGAATGGCCTTTATTGCATCTTTTGTTCCTAATTTTGAAAGATCAGTATGTATGTATGTATATATGTATATCTATGTATGTATTTATGTGTATATATTTGTATATCTATACATCAATAGAAGTATATAATGTAATGTTCATATTCTACGAGAATTATTTAAAATATTTTGTTGATTACGAAATCCTAGAAACTATTGTAATATTAATTTCATTTATTTTTGTTTTTGACAAATTAAATAAAACCAATTCGACGATAAGCCAATGTTTAAACAAACTGATATAAAATATAAGAGAAAACTTCGATATTCTTATATGATAAACTTTTTCAAAAATAAAATAAAACAGTTTATATTCACTTAACATCATAAAATTAATATTTGAGTAATATATAAAAATTCAAAGTTACCCGAATCCCCAACAACTAAAATCTTTACTTTCTCGATCGCTGCCATCGTGGATTATGTTGACACGCGTAATCACAAATCACGTCTGTTTACAAGTAAATGTCTTTATTTTTATTTTTATTTAATAATTTTTACTATTTTAAAATATTAATTTTAATATAATAAATTAGACATTAAAAATATTTTTCAGTGATTTTGCATTAAATTTAAATTTTCAGATTAAAAAAAATTATTTACATAATTCTGATTTTATAACATACCAGCGTTTCTCAACCTGGGGTCGCGACCCTCAAGGGGGTCGCGAAACAATAATGAAATCATTTTATGAAAAAAAAATTATTTATCATAAACTTATAAACGTTTTACTTACAATTAGTATACATGTAAAGAAAAGGAATTAATGTGATGGTTGCATTTGTTTACATTTATAATTGCAGTCAAAATTCAATTAGTAATAGTAAGGCTTACTGTTATTATTTCTTTGGGTGGGGGTCGCGAAATATTAATTTTATTTATATTTACTATTTGGGGGTCGCGGAGCTAAGAAGGTTGAGAATCGCTGCAATATACTAATATTAGACATTCGCTTTTCGCCGAGCAAACATTTTTTTAAAACTCTTTCCGCAATGTGGACACTAAGAGGGCCTCTTTTAGAAAGTCCATTATGGATTCGGCCAGGCCCGCAATGGGGCGGCTAGGTGGGGAGAGACGGGGCCCGACATATCCGGACGGACCATCCCCCGAAAAATTCCTCAGGATTTTTCGACCCGTTAGGATTCTATCCCGGGTCCCCCAGAGCGGTAGGCTGCTACCTGGACCACTCGGCAATCCGGCCGTCTGCAAGAAATTTATTTTAAAAACAAGGGGGGAAGGCATTTCGTGAATACGTTATAAAACTTAGTATAAAATATAATTAATTTAAAATTTTTTAAAAAATAAAAATAATTTATTGATTAATTAATTATAACTAATGAGTTATATTTATTCATTTATTTTTTAAATCGGAAAATAAAATTATTAGCAAGAACTTTAATTCGATGGCAACACCGTAAAGATAATAGTGTCGTTGTCGTACCTTATGTAATAAGGTGAGAGTTTTGTTGTTATTAATGTACGATTTATCGTTAATCTAAACTTGTTTGACTGTAAATTACGTATTTTAAAATCATAAATGACAAGGTGACAATTTAAAAAAAGAATATCACTTTTTATTTAGAAATGAGAAAAGTAACAACAAAATATTTGATTGTGATCATTTGCATTTTCGGTCATTGACTTTATTTTGATTATTTTTATATGTTTAATTTATATATTCTGTGTTTTTATTTAAAGTTACGGTAATGGTAATTATTTTTAAGCGAACCACCAACGCTTCTACAACGTTACATCACAAATATAATTTGTCATGTTTTTGTATATTCTTCGCGGTTAATGTAACCCTTGGTGCCAAGATGGCGGCTCGACATTGATTCCAGCAAGGAAACAGCGGGACGCACGTTCTAACCTAACCTAAACCTATTCTAATAATTTGGTTGCTAATAATTATGGTAATTTATTAGAATAGGTTAGGTTAGGTTAGGTTAGAATGTGCGTCCCCACTGTTTTCCTTCTTCTATTTGCTGGAATCAGAGATGAGCCAACATCTTGGAACCATAGGTAACATTAACCCAAAAAGGATTAAAAATTCTTATAAGATTTAAATGTATTGCCAACATGACTATACCAAATATAAACATGCTTATTAAATATGTATGGATAATACTACAGAAGTAGTATAGCATTACTTTCTTTTAATTTCTTAAAAGAACATATATGATACAATTTTGCAATTATATGTTAAATATTTTCTTCGGTACTTTGTTCATTATAAAACAATTCAGCTATAATACATTTCATTTATATGTTTTTGCACTTTGTGTCGTATTTTTTTGGTACTTTATGGCACTTTTTTCTCACTTATGCATTATTTGTTTTGAAATGGAAACATTTAAAATGATTATTAAAAAAAATAATTATATATTTACTTCAGTTTAGTCCACACTAACAGCAAATTGCCAATAAATGCAAAAAACAGAGTGAATAGCAACATGATTCTGTTTTTAACAAATTTTCCCATTTAGCAAATCTCTCTAAATGTTAAAAATTTTTTCTTTCTGTGTTGTAGTGTGAACCAATTTTGCTAAATGAATAAAACTAATTTTTCAGTTTCTCATTTGTATTTGCGATTCACTGTCAATGTAAGATTTTGAATGACTCTTCATTCTTTCCTGTAAATAGTATTTTGGGAGAAGGAGACTCCTGATTTTACATGCTCTGTCAGGATTTGGCCTGATGGCCAAGCAATTGTGGTACCCTACCACTCTGGGAACCTGGGATTGAAACCAGTTAGATCAAGAAACCCCAGGAATTTTTTGGTAGTTCATTCAGATATGTTGGGTCCTGTATCTCTCATCACCTGGTTACTGCTTGTGGGCTGGTCAAACCCTAAAAATAAACTGTTTAGTGCCTACAGGATGTGAAGAGTTTTTAAAAAAGTTCATAAAAAAAAACAAGAAAGAAAACTTGATTAATTTTTTTTTAAGTACAGTAAATCTTGATTTAACAGATTAATTGGGAAAATGGAGGTGTCTGCTATTGCTATAAGTCTGGCACCATACACATTCTCCAAAACCCAAGAAATTCAAAACTTCTTTTTAGCAAAAAAATCATGGCTTTCGTTTTTGAGGATAGAAAAGGCATTCTTCTGATTTAATGCCTCTCGGCACCATAATTAATGCTGTTACATATTACCAAATCTTGCAATGCCTTTGGCAGGCCATTCAAAACAAACAGATGAAGATATTGACAACTGGTGTCTGCCTGCTTCTTGGCAACGCTCGGGCTCACAGTGATTGTCACCAAAATGCTTCTCAAATAACTCAAGTGGAAAGTTTTTGATTATCTGCCATACAGCTCAGACCTTGCTCCCAGCAACTTCCACTTGTTTCTTTATCTGAAGAAATGTCTTGCAGTACAACACTTCTTTGATAATGAGATCAAAAATGAAGTTGAAATGTGATAGAATTTGGCAAGCAGTAGAATTCTACAACTCTGGGATACAGAAACTAGTTACCAGACTTAATATGTGTTTGGACAATGGTTGCAGTTATGTAGAAAAATATTGCATGTACCAGTAAATAAGTAGTAGTGGCTGTTTGGTCAAATAAAAATGTTTTGAATGAATAGTAGCTGTTGCATTTTTACTTTTCAAACATGCCTCACATATACCGTATGTATAACTATGAAACTATAGTATATACTGTATATTAAGAAAATAATGAATTTTAAATTTATAATTTAAGAAAATGAAATTCATTCAAAAATTTAAACTTTATATCAGGGGTGGGCAAGCAAGAGTTCAGTGGGAGCCGAAATGTAGGTTTTGCAAAATGCATGGGAACTGCAGTTCTGTACTGTCATGGTGGATAGTATGGTAAGGTGCACAATTTTATTATATAATATAAAACAAATATTGAATTTTTTTAATAAACATGTTTTCACAGAATTATAAAAATAAAATTGTAAAAACAATAATAAAAAACAGAAATTAACACTTTCAGCAAGAGCCGCATGTAATTCAAAAGGAGCCACATTTGCCCATGTCTGCTTTATATCTTTTATATTTGTGATATAAACAAAATAGTGATAAATAGAATTAATCATATTTGAATGTAACTTAATTTTTAAGCAGCTTCTAACTTAAATGTCAACATTGTTCACTTTCCAAAAACTATGAAATGGATTCAAGTATAGTCTATATTAGTGTTTATTAAATTTTTATAATATATAAGTGTCATTGTTTTGGTAATATAATATAAATAGTATATTCTTTCTTTGTTCAAACAGAAAATAAATAAGATGGATGAAATAGTTAGAGAAGTGCCGTCCACATTGAAACGTCTTGTAAGAATGGTAATGCGTGGATTCTATAATATTGAACAGGTTATTTTAATGGACATGCTTATAAGAAATCCATGTATGAAAGAAGATGATCTTGTAGACTTGTTGAAATTTGAAAGAAAACAATTAAGAGCAGTAATTGCTCAATTAAAAAATGATAGATTTGTTAAAGTTCGTTTAAGAATGGAGACTGGGCCAGATGGAAAAACTTCTCGTCAGAATTATTATTACATTAATTATAAGGTAAATCTATTAAATATTTTTTTAATAGTAATAATAATTAATAGCTTAATGTAAGATTTTTCTCTATATGTATAGAAATCAAAAGGTATTTAACATTTATAAGTTTTATTTTCAAGATCAAGTTAAATTAACTATTATCAACTAAATAAAGGTGAAAAAAGCCATGTGATTGTTATTAACACCATTTTGTGTTCAACACTTCTTAAATTAACTAACTATTTAGAGGCAATTTAGTTTAAATATTGTTGTAAAGTTATTTCTAAAATAAGCCAAGAAAAAAGAAATTATTATAATTAAACTTAGTATGTCAGTTAAGCAGTATAGCTGAAAACATCTATTATTAGTGCATAATGTACCAAGTGATGTTCTCACTAATTGTTGTTTTGGACTGTGAATGTAAGATGTATTTATGTTTTAGATAAGTAAAAAGAGGGAAAATGTGTCTTAGAATCAATGGAATGGGATATATCAGCAATTCCAATTTGTATTCTGTAGAACCCTAAGGTTCTGCTGATAAAGTTTGAGATTCTGCAATAAAATTAATTTTTGAGCTTTAATTTATATTTTACAATATGCATGAAAAACTTATTTAAATAAAATTTAAAAATTTATCAATCTTTATTAGTAAAAGAGGACCTGTGCATAGACACTGTATGGCTCACATTAAATCCATAAATAAAAATAATATCCATTGAGTGGGAAAATAGGGGTAGGAAAATTTAATCATGTAGTTGATTCTTTCCTGTATATTCAACTCTACATTTGAAAACTAAAGACTTCATTTCTGTTTAAGAAAGTATTACCCAGGGAGAAGTAATATATGAATACTTGATTGGCTAATCCAAATGATTAGCCAATCAAGTATTCATATATCAATCAAGTATCAGTAACCGGCTTGTGAAAGACGAGAGACCAGAGACAGTGACCAGAATACGGCTCCAGACCAAGCTTGTACACAAGGTCTTCAACCAGCAAAATATTAAAATTGTAGAAGCTGTTGAGATCAACAGGGCGAGCAGGAGTGTAACCTGCATCAACACGGATGTCATTCGTGTATCAAATGCATGGAAATACTATCTAGACTCATAATATACGTCATACATGATACGTCACAGCCGTTTTCGATCTTTTAAAAATTTGTAAGGCAGCTATGTTCTATTTATAGAATGTTGTTTTCTGTTTTGTATTTCCTGAAGAGGGCCGATAAAATTAGTGGCTGAAAACATTTTAACTTTGAAATTATACTTTTATTTGCTGGAAAGTTTGAATTTAGGTGTTATTTTCGACTCTATATGTACAGTTCCAGTTTTTGGTAAAGTTGTATTTATTATACATTGTTGTTTTTACTTTTTAATAAACAACAGTTTTTTCTGAAAATTCCTTTTAAAAGTGGGATATATCTTAAATTTCAAATAATGTGGCATCATTTACTTGAAAGTTTATCTTGAAATTATTGATGCCGTCAGTGTTAAATTTATACAGTTGCCATAGTAATTTAAGAGTTAACCTATTTATTTTTGATTAAACTTTTTGGAAACTTCCTCTCATTATCATATTGAACACAACAACTTTGAATGCAGAAATTTCAATTAGCCTTAAATTCTATAGCAATTGTTTAAATTTATTATTTTCGTGCCATAATGTTATTGAAAAATTGTAAGAATATTAAGATTGGTATATTTGTTGATTTATAAAACACTGACAAGGAAAAGAGAGACTAATTTTAGAATGATAAATTTAAGAAAAAATTTTTTAAAAGAAATCAATTTTGTTAATACAATTGACATTAAAATTGAAGTTTAAAAAATACAAATGCTAATGAAGAAGGATATAGTATTATTACTATTATTAATTTAGTATTATTCAACTTCAGGTTCATAATTGATTGTAAATGACATGATCATCATTAGCCTACATCATCGTAATAACCATTCTCTTCATCAACATTGTAACTTTCATGCAATAAATGATTTTCAGTGTCATCCATTGCATTATTTATACCATGTTTTTTTTAAAGGACTTGCCATTTTTTCAGTTTTGCATATATGCTATATAACATAAGACCAAAAGGTGCATCTTAAAAGCTGATAAATGTGGTTTATTAATTACATTAAATTTTATAAAAAATAAAATAAACATTCCTAAAAATTAAAGTATTATTAACTTCTAAAAATTTGATTTAATATTTTAAAAATAAGATTTAACTTTATCTTTCAGGTATTTGTAAATGTAGTAAAATATAAACTTGATCATATGCGTCGAAAAATAGAAACAGAAGAAAGAGATTCCACCAGTCGTGCTTCATTTAAATGTACATCATGTGAAAAAACTTTTACTGATTTAGAAGCTGATCAGCTTATTGATTTTGAAACTGGTGAATTTCGATGTAGTTATTGTAATGCATTAGTTGATGAAGATCAAACAGCCTTACCTAAACAAGATTCTAGACTCCTGTTAGCAAGATTCAATGATCAAATAGAACCACTTTATGATCTTTTAAGGAAAGTAGAGGATATTAAATTAGCACCAGAACTGCTAGAACCTGAACCTACAGATGTCAGTGACATAAAAAGGTACAAAAGTCTTAATATAAAAATAATTTAACATATTAAACAAATTCTTTAAAAATTATACATGCATACAGTTTAAGTATTTATAATTTTTTACTATACTAAAACAATTTTGATTAAAAGTAATAAAAGTTTTTATATATAGTCGAACCTCTCTAGTCCAACATTCAATAATCCATTATCCTCTATTCTGACACAACTTCTCAGAACACTTTTAACACCCTTAGACTTAATGTATTTCTTTAACTCGATAATCTCATTTTCTTCTTCAAATTTCAAAAAACTTTCATAAAACAGTAGTATAATATTTTTAATATTATCTTGTCTTTAATCTTACAATCATCTAAGGATTTAAAAATAGTCTTATGAAAGGTCATAAAGAGGTGTGTTCATTTACAGTATGAACTCATTAAACTAATGAGCTTGTTTACTCTGTTGTCAAAACATTTTAATACTGAATTGTTCATGGATATGGATTATTTAATATAATGAATACAATTAAGGCATTTCTTAACTTATTTTTTTAAAATGTTTTTTTGATAGAGATGCTGGTAATCTTCCTAAAACAAAATCTTTGCATAAACCACAAGACCATGATAGCTGGAGTGGTGATGCTACTAGAAATTGTAATTATCATCTTAATGAAGATCAAGGAATAACTATCAATTTTGGTGATAGAGAAAGTACATCAGGTCAGATTGAACAGACTGTAGAACGTAAAGAAAGGCCAATTTGGATGTTTCAGAGTACTGTTATAGAAGAAAAGCCAAGTTCAGTAAGTATAAAATATTAAAATATATAATTGCATTATCATCAAACAATTTAGAATAAGTTCTTTAAAAGTGCATTTTTTAAACTTTAAACTAAGTCAATATTTTTTTACAGCTTTGCTATTTTACATTCTATTTGAAGATATTTAAGTTAAATAGCTCAACATAAATATATATATAATTTTAAAGTAAAAAATTAATAAAAAGTACATGGCCAGTGTTATTTACATTTAATAAATATATAAAAATATAAATACGACTATACAAAGATAAGACTTTGCTTCTGGCTTTCCTTCTTGCCGTTCACTCCATCAGCAGTCCTTAGACGATTCACAAACTCTTGGAGACGAGTTTTCTTTTGAGGCTACTGCCTCCATAGCAGAAATGTTTTTTACTTTAAAATGTGATATTATGAATGTGGCAATAACACTAGATGACGCTTTTACCTGATTTTACATTTCTTCTGTGGAGGCAGTAGCCTTAAAAGAAAGGTCTTCTCCGAGAGTTTGTGAATCATCTAAAGACTGCTGATGGAGTGAACGGCAAGAAGGAAAGACAGAAGCAAAGTTTTATCTTTGTATAGTCATATTTATATTTTTATATATTTATTAAATATATATAATTTGTTTTAATGAAGTTATAATATTAACTGTACATTATACAGAATATGGTAAAATGGTTAATTTTTAATTTCTTTGAAATAAAAAAAAAATGTAGTCTATTTATCCTAAGTTGAAACTTATTGTAAACAAAGTTTGTATCATTCCATTGTTAATTTTTATTGGTCAATCATAAGCAACACAGCATAAACACACACACACACACACACACACACTATCATTCATATCATGTGTTCAGCACTCATGATATGAATGGTATTTATTATGAGCTTTAAGAGCCTAATAAAACTAGAAATTTCAATGTTTAGTGTCAGCAGTTCAATTTAGTAAACAATAATCTTAAAACAAAATCTTCTACATCTGGCCAACTGGAAAGGAATTATCTTTCACTAGAATAATGCATGCAGGAAGTACCAGGTGTAACCTAGGTTAGAAAATAATGTTAATGTTTTAGATTAACCATGCTATTCACCCAACTTTGCATCATCCAACTTTCATTTATTCAGATTTTTACTCAATTATAGCAATTACAGTATACTCCTGGTTATCCGAGCTGATTATCTGTAATGGAGGCATGGATAATCCACAAGTTTGTTTCAATGAAATTTAATCAATTTTTTTTTAGTCATTAATTATACATAATAATTTATATATAATGAATAAAATATGTTTTGAGAATGATTGTTAATTAATTACTAAGTTTTAGATGTTATATCAGAGTTGAATAAAACTTGACATAAACAGAAAATTCAGAAAAATTTATTGAACTAGTTTCTCACAGTTAACTATCAATTTCTTGTATTATTAACTGAGGATGACAGGTTGCCAGCTAGACATCATCATAAAACATCATTAATTTTTGTGATATTAATGATTTATTGATAGGAAACGATTCAAAATATTTTTTTCAAACAATGTTACAACTTAATTAAAAAAACAACAGTACACACAAGTAAAACAGTATTGTTCAAGAATCAGCTGCACTTACTGTACTTTTTAGGTTATTTAATTTATGCCTTTGCATTCTGGAAGTAGTATTAATGCTCAATATACCATTTAAAATAGCAAGCATTAACATTTTTTAATTATTATGCCTTTGTGTCCTTTTTAACTCTATTTAAAATTTATTTTGTATACTAGTACTTTCTACATATTAACAGGACTTATTATACTGGAAATTATGGATACTGGGTGAACTAAATAAAGAACATTATTTTTGATCTGTAAGACTAAATATCTGCATCCAATATATAATCCAATATAAATATATAATATATAATCCAATATAAATATCCTGTTAATATATAGAAAGTACTAGTATACAAAATAAATTTTAAATAGAGTTAACTTTTTTTTTTTTTTAATGCTAATATTTGTATTCTGATGTAAATTTTTATCAAGATGTAAGTTTGCACAGATAATCAAGAATTTACTGTATTTAAATGGTAAAAAATTTTATAAATATATAAAATTTAATAATTATAAATATTATAATTATTAAATTTAATACTAGATGGCACCTAACGCCTCCCTCTAGTGCCAAATTTATTTGTAATTCATAATTAATATTTCCAAATTATATCCCAATTATTTATGGCAATTGTGGGTGTCTATTTTTTAAAAAATTTTTATGCATACTTTGAATTCTAAAAAAAATTTTATTAATTTACTAAACTTAGTTGTCATTTTACAAAATTTTTCAAATGAATTTTATTGGTATTCTGAAACTGACAATGATTGTGACAAATCTGATTTTAAGTAAATATACAGTTCAGTCAATAAGTGAAGTTGAAGTTATCACTTGAAAAATTAATTTTTAATTTTTAGTATAAGATAGTAGCAAAATCTCTTATCTTTATGCCAAATTTTTGTGTTAATTATCATATTTCCTTGATTTTAAGATATACTTTTTAGCCATATTGTTTACTTTAAGATGTCATATATTTACAGGACTAAAGTTCATAGTCATTATGACCACTCTGCATCAAGTATCAGTAATGGGCAGTTTTAGCTATACTGTTCAATGGTGTATCAGTTAAAATCAGCTTTACTAATAATGAGCACTTGACTGAACTCCTTTGTAACATTTAAAATGCATATTTTAAAATAATATTATGCAGGATTAAAACACACAGTTTTATTTTATATGCAGCATGGAAATGAGCTACTATATATTACTTAAGAAAATTTAATAAAATTGATTATTTTAAAATTTTCCTTCTCAAAAATTTTTTTCCAAACTCCTGATGTGTTTTAGAATCAAAGAAATATGGTAATTGAATTTCGATCTGAATGGTATAAAACATTATGTAAAATGGTATGTTTTGATTTTTTCACTATTAACTGTCGTTCTCTATAATAAATATTAACATATGAATAGAGTTGATAAAATGTATAAAATAATCATGTGTAAAAGTTATACAAAGTGAATCTCAACTTTCTTAGCAAGCAACAGTTCATTACAGGAAATTGTTTTGTTATGTATTGTAAATTTTTATCTGCATTTTTTAAGCAATCTTCTTTACTGTGGTATGTTGTTTGTCATATTCTATCATATAAATGTAATGTTTATGGTATGGCTTGCAAATTGTTCATGGTATTTAAATACAACCATATTAATTATTTAGTGATCAGGAAGCAATGTTTTAAACATTTTACATCCTAATATGATAGTTTATTAGTTACAGTATAAACAAACATTTTACTTTACTTTTTAGATACATTTTAAGATATTGGTTAGGATTAATGCTTTAGATATTTAAGTTGAATACTATTGAGAATTTAATCTCACATTATTGGACATTCAAAATTAGTTATACTGTTATTTAATTACTTATATTTATTATAAGTGTATATAATACCTATGTAAAGTGTAAAAAATATTTAAGAAGTTTTATCTATATATAAAACTTTTTCATAATTTTTCTCTTTTATAGAATTAAATATTCATTTATGTTTGTATAGGCAAGTGCTATTCAAACCAATGAAATCTTTTGATACTTTTAATTTATTAATGACCCATCCTCATGGCTCAAATAATTACTTTTATGTTTGATGTTAAATATATTTTTCCCTTGATACATTTTTTCTAATATCCTTAGGTTAGGCAATTGATCTGAATAGTGTATATAGTGTATGCCTGTACAAACATCCAAACAGAAAATAAAAGATATATTCTTTTAAAAAGAGATTTAATTTTTAAAGTAATTTTAGAAGAAAGTTTTCTCTCTTATTGAATATTTATTTATACATAATTATAATTGTGGGAATTGTAATAGTGGATTAATCTTTTGAAAAAATTCAAAGTTAAAATAAATTATTTTTTAAATTTAAGCTTTAAGATGTTTTGTCTTGTTAAAAAGAAGAGCTGCAGAATGTAGTCTACAAATAGCACATTTTATTTTATTTTTTCCATTTAAAATAATGGGAAATGTACTCATGGTATGTTCATGCAGATCTGACTTTTAGGAATGAATTATTGATGTTACACAAGGAAGGTCAGATGATATTTATTTGTTCTTATATAAATACAGAATGAAAAATATGACATTTAGCAGTGAAATTGGATTTTTACTTTTTAAACACTGAAAAAATTAATAATTTTTATTATTTTTAATTTGTGGTTTTTTATTAATCTATATATATAAAAACGAATGTATGTCTGTGTGTGTGTGTGTGTGTGTTTGTCCTTCATGCATTACCACACCATTTATCCGATTGCCATGAAACTTTGGGAAATTGTTTAATACATTCCCGCGAAGGTTTGTGGCATATGTGAAGATCCCCATTTCCCCCTTTCAAAAATATATTTATATATGGATTAAGGCTTTTATGTCCAATAGATGGCGCTAACTTCAGACGACCTAAGTTTGCTTTTCTGTGAGAATGGACCTAAGCAGATCATTTTCTACCTATCTATATAAATAAAATATGACGTTTGTTTGTTCCTACAGATTCCTTTGAAATTTTGACACAACGTCGCATTCGAATATGCACGTGTTTTTATATAATATACATGTCGAAATTCTCCCTACGGGGGAAGATGGACGGGATTAAGGCTTACCGTGAAGAACTCGGCTTCTATTTATACTATTTTACATGCGGTTTTTTGCGTTTTTAATTGCGTTTTAATAGGGGACGTCAACAGAATATACACTAAAAAGGGATTTTTCGATATTCCCCAGCGGGGAAAGGGACAGGATTAAGGCTTACTGTGAAGAACTCGGCTTCTATTTATACTATTTTACATGCGGTTTTTTGCGTTTTTAATTGCGTTTTAATAGGGGACGTCAACAGAATATACACTAAAAAGGGATTTTTTGAAATTCCCCCATGGGGGAAGTGTTACACATTTATAATAGATACATTTTGAGCCACAACAACGCGTGGCCGGGTCAGCTAGTACATATATAAACAATAGCTGATGATAAAGTTTTCATAATTGCATTATCCAGTAATAATTATATAATGTAATAAAAACTGAAAAAGATCTATAAATTATTTAATTTAATTAAAAATAATGTATATTTTAAATAGTTGTCAATAAATTAAAAGTTGGTTATTTCTTTATAGGTATTACAAGATAAACCAACGGTTGAAAATACTTCCCCATATATTACAAACGTGTCTTCACAAAGTCATGATATTATGGAAGCTCTTTTAGTACATGAGAAAAAAGGTGGTGCATCACAACCTATTATACCTGGACAAGGTAGTGGAGAAGAAAGTGATACAAGTGAATCAGAAGATGAATTTAAAGCTATCATGGAAACTACAAATAGAACAGGTTAAAATTTAACAGTTTTCTTAATTTTATATCAAATTTAATGAAAATATTATTACAAATAAACAAAGATTTTCAATTTAATGAAAAGTAAAGTATTGAAATAAATTAATTTTCAGTTGAAAGTTTAAAATTTGAATATATTAAAGAAGAAAAATATAGCTTAAATTAAGTTTAAAGATTAGAATTATAAGGTTTAAATCTTGACTTTATCTAATTAGATAAATAAAGTTCAAAAATGTAAACAAAACTTATTAATGATGAAAAATTTAATGTTTACAACATTGACTATAGTTAGTTTACAATTAGCAATTTTCCCTTAGGCCGCGACTCCACTAGCGTAAAAACGGCTGTAAAACTCCTCATCGTAAAAGCTTTTAATCACATGACCTATTTGCATTTACGCTCAGATTGCAGTAGAGGTCCGGCTAGCAAAGCTTTTTACGGCAACAGTACTATTACGGTTGTATATGTGATATATCGATATAAAGACAATGATTATATTCTACGAGTTTTTTCTGTACTATAATTACAAATGCAGTAAAAATAATATCTTTACTTTCATATATTAACTTTTATTATTGTATTATTAAGATAATGTACAGAACTTATAAGCTTAGCTTTTTTATTAAATACTCCTCTAAATGAAGGATTTTCCTTTGGCCATCCATATCTTGTGTTTTAGGCATTCATTATTATAATCAGGATACCTCTTCGTAGATATATGAATACTTTTGAATGTTTTCAGTAAATTTTTCTGGATCTATTCTAGTTCTTTTCCAAGTAGCCACGAGAGAACATACACAAAAGCTTGTTTTCCGCCATTTTTGCACTGTGTCACAATGACCTAGATTTCACTGACTTCTGATTGTTGGATGGTACCATTTTACGGCCATATTTGCTTTAAAAGTTGAACACTGCTCAACTCGCTTTTAAGTTGGTTTTATGACCTGCTCAAGCGTAAAATATCATGGTCACGTGATTAAAAGCTTTTACGGCCATTTTTACGCTAGTGGAGTCGCGGCCTTATAGTTGAATTAACTCTAAGGCATTGGGTGATACAATAGTAAATGTAGAAAAAAAATTACTCAGTTCTAACAAAGTTAATTATCATTTTTAAACAACACAAAACAAAAGAGTTTAACAACTTTTATTCAATGGAAAAAAAATACTTTGTAATGTCTGTTAATTCTACCTTACAATTGCAACTTTTCTCAAATCAATCACCTAGTTGCTTACACTCAGTGTCAACTGGGAATTATGCCTTGGCTTTCTTTTTTTCAACCTTTTAAGCATTGAATGTGACATTGCATTTCTAATGTCATTGCATATTCATCGACATAATCATTACTTAATAATTGTTTCTGTTCATATATAGTCAAGTCTACATAAGTCGAGACCCCAAGGAGAAGTGGAAATGTGTCAAATTATGATGACTAAAGCAAAGTTGAAAAAAACCACAAAACTACAATTAGGAAAATACAGTAGTGCAATGTCTTTGACCATCCATCACTGGCACTAAAGTTGGTTTCTACTCCAAGTACCCCTGCAATTTCCATCGCCTTTTGTTTCAGTATCGGTCCTGAAACTGGAAGATTCAATCAACAAAAATTTGCTTTAGCCAATGTACCAGAGCATCTTCGACATCTTTGTACAGCGACTTTCTCTGGCGTTTTTGAGACAGCCACGATGAAGACCCAAGGAAAAGTTTCTTAATTTCCTCTTTTTTCTTCAGGATTCCCACTATTGTTGTTCTTGGAAGGTTTTTTGTTTTGCAAATTCGACTTGCGAAGATTTCTTACATTCAAATTCAGACATGAGTTTGTATTTTTCCTTCAGCGTAAGCATCGTTAACTTTCGGACACTCATTTCTTACAGAAATGTGAAACATATGCTACAGATAATGCATGACGTGAGAAAATCGGAAATTATTTATCTGTTGTTATTTTATATACAAAAATACATAAAATGTTAAGGCATTTTTATTAATATGTATATATTAATAAATAAGTTGACTCTTCTGAAAAAATTGAGTTCACACTGCACAGTAAACTGTGGTATGAACTCATTTTTTCAGGAGGAAAGTTGACTTATCAGAAGTCTAAACGAGTGTGAGACAGCAAAAGTATGTCAATTTATCCAGTGGTGACGAGTTAAACGGTGTCGAGTAAATCGGAATTTTTTTAACATTAATGCCTACGTAAGTTGACCGGGACCACAGAAAACTGACTACTTAACAGATAGTGTCAAGTTATACCTATGACGACTTATGCAGACTTGACTGTATGTACTTATTTGCTAACAATTATTTTGCGATTGTCTTTTAGTGACAGTTGTTCCTATATAATATTTGACAAAATATTATTAAGTTGACTGAATTACCTGCAATATATTGATTTAATGGCCATTTTTAATTTACCGTATCATGGATGCCATTTTTCAACTGGGACCTGCTGATGTAAACAATGATGACAAAAGGCAAAAAGCTAACATTTTTTAAATGGAGATTAACTTGAATGGACAGTGTGAGTTTTTCACCCTTTTAACTAAACAAACTCCCCAAAATAAGAAAAAACTCAAATAGAGTACAAGCAATTATTTTCTGACATTGTCACAATGCCGGACTTCAATTTTTAATCATATTTTTAATTTATTTGATTTAAAATATATGTTCTCCATCTCAAATTAGTAGTGTTATGCCCCTGTACATCATACTTTCCTGTAAACAATAGAATCATGCCTAACTCCTTTCAGGGGAAGATTTTTGAATTGAAATAACATGACTTTTGGTTTGCATCAGAAGTTCTTATACAGTTAATCAGGGCCTCCTGCTTTTAAGCTTTTCATATCTGATCTGAATTTTCATCTATCTAATCCTATTCTCAAGATTAAGGAAGGGCAAACAGGTGAAAGACAATGGGAATTTATAGGTCTACAGTTTTTGAAATTGCTGCCCAATAACAGGCCCAGAAAATAAAATAACATTTGGGCTCAATTCCTTACAGAATAATAATACAAATATTCACAAATAGCAATGATAAATTATCAAATGTAAGAAATAGCAACTTTTATTTTTCTATTAGATATATTTTTATCCAAATTGAATCATCATATTAGCTAGAAACATTCAAAATAATTTTGTGAAAAATAGTAAAAAAAATAATTTAAAAATTATATATTACTATTACTATTGTTAAAGTAAATGTAGAGATGGGATGCTGTAATTCTATCTTTCTTTTCTCTATAATCTTTCACTAGTAAGTTTGAGAATTTTAGTCAGCACTTCTAACATCCAAAGGTTTTTTTATGAATGATACAATTTTTATTGTCACAAATGCATTTTGGAATGATGTAAAAATTTTTTGTTCTCTCTTCGGTGCTAATAAGTTTTTAAATATCCAAAAATTTTGAATTTAAGTACATCAAGATTAATGTCATTGAAAACTTTTGGATGTTAGAAGTGCTGATTTAAATTCTCATCCTTACTAATGAAGGAATAAGAGAAAAAGATAAAGTCAATTACTTTGACATATACACAAGTTTAAAGTATTTCTTAATTGTTATTTCTTTTCTGTCTGTTTTTTTAATTATTTTATCATAAATGCAACTAAATTGTACTTTTAATAGCTTAAGTTTTTATGTATTTAAAAATTAATTGTTAAAAAACTAAGTGATAATTATTTTGACTCTCTTATCTTTATATTTAACTCGCTTCCAAAATTAAAAATATGTAAATAGTTATATCAGTTTAATTTCAGATAAACAACCTTTATTCAGATCCAGCAGCTAAACTTTTACTAAACTAACATTTTTGAGTTTGATGGATTCAAATAGAAAAACAACATAATAATTATTTTATAAAAATATTCAGTGGCATTCCTTTATCTTTTGTTAATTTGAAATGTAATTATTTTTGAATTTTAGGAGAAGTTGAAGAAATGGAAAGTGAAGAAGAGGAAGAAGTTCCTACAGTTAAAATTGGAAAAGAAACTATTCCATTGGCTGAAATTACTGATAAACATATAGCAAGAATGACGCCAGAAGAAAAGGCTAGCTACATACAGTTGAGCAAAGAAGTATATGAATCTATGTTTGAATAAAAAATCAAAATATTAAATATATATAATTCAATCAAACTGATTTATGATAAATGATTTGATAATTATGTTATATATATATATATATATGATTGAGCAGTTTGATTTATAAGTAAAACTTTATAAAATAAGTAATATTCATATGTAGTAAAACTTTTTGATATTTAAGTGTGTCTTATATTCTGAATTACTATTTTTTTTTTTAATATTAATTTCTGTATATTGTAAAATAATTGATGAATTCTAAATGTCAAAAAGTTCAATTGTATTTATTTATATTTGCTGCAAAACGTTTTTCAGATTTGTATGTATATATATATATATCATACTGAGAACTCATTGTAATAAATTTCATCAATAAATCATTTAATATATTTGTCATTTATTTCAAAATATATAAAATGAAGTCAATGGAAAATGTAGAATTTATTTTGGTTTGCTAACATTGAGACATTAACATTTTTTAATTTTTAACTCCTTTTGCACTAAGAGGCTCTTTTGTTGCAGTCATCTTGGTCAAATCTACAATGGGAATGACTGGTTAAAAGTGCAGAATGGGGCACAACATATCCAGAATAAATCAATAACGAAAATTTCTAAGGTTGGGAAACGTAGACTGTATCCCCAGAATGGTGGGCTGATGTCTTTAATGATCCAGCCAGGATGTACTAATAATAATAAGCTATGGAAGCTTAATTTATGTAATTAAATAATCTTGTTCTTGCATGATAGATACTAAGGCATGACGATAACCTTTTCTGGATGCAATTTGCAAGTGAATTTCATAGACTTCTGGCCCACATGCATTTTTTCTTACGAAGTTGTAGACTAAACTGCCAAGTACTAACATGTTCCATAACTGCCAGTATAATATATTTCATACCTAATAAAATATATTTTACTAGTATGCAAATTAAAAATACTGTGTATAGTTTATTCTCATATTTTTACTGGTCAAGTTTAGTTTTTGAATGTCTGTCACCAATATCAGTTGAGAGTTGCATAACCACACCAGGGAGAAAACGAAAGTAAAATTACGTTGCTAAAGTCACGGGTTGCTCACGACTACTGCAATCATTACCATTTGGCTGATCATTTTTTAAATTAAAGGAAATAAGCAATATATCTCTGGATCTTCATTGAATGACTAAAATTTCCAATGCTGCTTATCAATTGATGCATCTCAATATTAGTCAAAGGATTTAATAATAATAACTAAAGCTTGAGAGACAATACTGTTAAGAGCTTTCTTTGCCAGCAATCTAATCCAATAAATGTTGAGTTGATCACATTATTCAGTTATTCAGATGTACTGATAGTTCACTAAGGATGGAATTCAGAAATATGCTTTACACTCATTTCTTAGTCGTGGATGCAACTCATTCGCACATTTGGTATTCATTGTGAGATTGGAATGAGTAACGTGAATGGGAAATTTCAGGGAATACATCATACTTTTTACTCCTGGAATGGAGAATTCCCGAAGTCAATTCTTGAGAAGTTGTCATACCGAGAAAATGCCCACGTTTATCGGGCATGTCTCGAATTAACCAGAATGTTCAGTCGTTCGTCTACGAATAGAAAACAAATTTCAAGAAATATCGTTTAATTATGACTGCTAAATTCTAGTTATAAACATGATAAGGAAGTTAAAGCGCCACTTTAATGCTCCAAAAATATTTCTTAAAGCATTTTGTAAATTTTTATTAAAAAACATAAATAATTAAATTTTTACATGTACATGAAAATTTAGAAGTTAATACAATTAATTTGTAAATATCAATATACATGTAATAGAGTAATATATAGGTAAGATAATAGAGCATTTTCGAATTTATTTTTTGTTTCATCTTATTGCCTCATTACTTTTCTATTCGTTTCTGTTTATGTAATCAATCCTTAATATGTAAAAACTAAGATTTCAATAAATTGCTATTGCTTTTTTAAACATTTTCTGTCCCATGAGCACTAACAGGACTTTTCTTTCGTGTCCCCATTATTGGTTCAGCCAGATTCACAATAGGAGCAGCGGTTGGTGCATGATGTGTCCGATATGTCCGGGACAAACCGCACATGAAAAATTCCTGTTTTTTAACCTGGACTCGAACTCGAATCCTGAAAAAGAGGAGACTGATGCTTTTACCCCTCGGGTCTTCCAGTCATTTATACGGATATTGAAATTGTAAAGGTTTAAGATGTGATTAATGTAGCAACTTAAAGGATGTATAAGTGTTAATATATGAAATAATTGTTTAGTATTAAGTCATATTTTAAATTGTCAAAGTTTTTATGTTTTGAAAATTTATAATAAACCTTTCTAATTAAATTGAATTGAAAAAAACAGGAAATATTTTTGTTATATTAGTGAAATTATTTAATTTTAAAATTTCTGGCAAATTTTCACAAAATTAAATATGCTCTTATTTACATATTTAAAAGATTTTAACTTTCTATTTTATTATAACATCCTTCATTACATTCTAAAGTTGCAAATAAATCAAATGTTTATAATTTAAGTTATTCATAAAACTTTCTCATGCGGTAACAAAGCACACGAAAATGATATTTAAAAAAAATAGCCGACTAAATTAATTTATTTTTTGATTTTCTAAAAAAGATTTATATTAAATGTTTTAATTAAAAGTTACATAATATTAATGCTGCATGTTTATTTTAAATATTTATGAATATGAAAAATATCATGGGAATCTATAAAAAGATATTAAATTAATGAAATATAATCACGTTTCTTAAAAGAACTTAAATATATTTCTTAAAACTATCCTACATTACTTTTTCGTATTGCGGTTAAAGCACAAACCCATTTTAAAGACCTTTTCTCAATATTCTTAACATCATAATTAGATGATGAATTTTATATTATATATGAACTTTTTATGATACTGAAAAATACATGATACATGAAACCGGTGATTAATTTCATAATCTCCTCAATTTAAGTCTCAATGATTTCTCAAAGTCCGTTTTAGAAATTATTTCCTTATAATAATTTCAAATACTTCGGTTCTTTTTTTCTTCGTTGTCTATTTTCGGTGGATCTTTGAATAAAGCGGCATTTAGTTCAAAGAAATTCTTTGCATCGTCGCATTTGACATTGTACCACCAATCACAGGTAAAAAATTCTTGATTGAAGATGGTTCCGTTCGGGCACATGAAACTGTGACGTCTCATATCCATGTCACACGTATGAAATATCTGTATCAAAATAGATGTATGAAAACTTACTGTAACGTTTTAAATATATATAAAATAATTTACTTAAACTGTTAAAACTAAGTCATAATTCTATTAAGAGTTGAAACTAAAATAAGTAAAATAAAATATTGAAACTTGATGATGTAAAGTAATCTCTTTTTCACGCATTATTTTTGAAATTGTAATTTAAAAGACAAGGACATTTATGTCATGTCCAGTATGCAGTATTGTCGTGTCAACTATGATTTTACAAGATCGTTAACATGCTATATTTGATTTAAAACGATGCTCCACCAAAGTTTTTGACATAGAAACCTCAAAATTTTCGTGACTAGAAAGATGGGTGTCAATATGAAATCTTAAAAAAGTCACAAGGACAAACAAATGAAATCGTAAGAAAAAGCGAAATGTATCTATATACTTAAATCTGTGTATAGTATCTGAGTATATATCGAAATATGAGAGCAAAATATATCTTTAAATTTTTCACTTAAAAATTTCTTATTAATTCGTAATATAGAACCAATTGCGGTTCTCTTGTCAAGCACACAGAATATATTTATAAATTGAAAAATAAAGAACATCAATATCCTGGAAAGATTAACTTCGAAAATATTTATCTTACATGCCTAAACCACAGTTGTGTCAAGGATTGGTGGAATAAGGCAACACAACACTTGGGCGAGCTGCAAAGAGGATACCTTCCGGGAGGACTTTCTATGGAAAACTAGACTTCTATAGGGAAACTATATCCTAAAAATATGACGTTTATTTCATCAAAATTTTCGAAATATGCGCTACAAAATAATATGAATTCAATCGAACTAACTCGTTTTGAAATTTTTTAAGACCTTTGGCCTAGTTTTATTTAAGAATATACAACGTAAATAGATAATTTCCGAGGAATTCGACTGAATATTTTCTGATTTCAATTAATTGATACGTGATCCTAACAATAATCTAATTTCACTTGATGTGAACTAACAACTTTCTAACTGTCAAATGAACTTATAATCTTCATAAAATCATAACATAAAGAACTTTTTAAAATTTTGACCTCTTCTGCTGTTTATGCACTAAAAGGGCTTTTATCCAGGCATATGGGGGATTATAGTTGGAAAATATCCATGGCTGCGATTTAAAAATTGACATGAAAAATTTTATTTTTTGAAATAGTCTGAATTATTTCATTAAGTATAAAAATATATTTGTGAAAAATTGCAATAATTTATGTATATTTTTTTAATCGAAATGTTTGGTCACTACTATGCTAAATCATGAAAATAATTTCTGTTAATCTGAAATTTCTTATCTCAAAACCTAATGAATTGAAAAGACACTTACTTGGCAACCTGTATCCATATCAGCATAAAAACCTGGCATTTTGAATTCTCGACAATTGAATTTTGTATATGGGATCTCACTGTAATTAGGGTAATCTGCTCCGGCTCTTCCCGGTACACTGCTTGGTCCAAATGGTTCTCCATTGCCTAAATAACCATAATTTCCAGGTATCTGCGGGGCTGCAGGAACACTGGGACCAGTTTTATCGTTTATAGTGAATGCTGGCTGAGTTACCGCTTGCTGAGACTGATATACTGCTTTTTGTTGAGATGGAGATGGCACATTGCGATCGTACGAATTTTCAGATATCAAGTAATACGAAGCGTCCGGGGATGTAGCAGTATAGCTGGAATCATAATTAGTCTGCCTAACTCCTTGAGTTGTTTGTTTGAAATTCGTTACGTATCCATATTGGCTACTAATAGGTTTCTTGATCTCTACAGGCTTCTTCGACTGTTCTTGCTTCGGATGTTCCTCGGCTTGATAAAAGGCAAAACTGTGAGATGGTGCTCTACGTCCTTCCACTATGGTTTTATAAGCATACGTTGGCTTTTTCGTTAGAGGAAGACTTTTTGTTATAACTATTGTAGTCGGATGTTTAGCATCTTGAAAATATTTATTAGTAGAATCTAAGTCTATTATGTAAGTTTTAGTTTGAGTTTTGGCAGGTTTGTAGACATTTGGTACAAAAGTAGTAACAGGTCTGTTTATATTTGGCTTAATAGTCTTGACAGATTTATTGATGTTTGGTATATAAGTAGTAAGAGGTTTATTGATATTTGGTTTATTAGTCTGAGTAGGTCTATTGATGTTTGGTGCCTGAGTCGTTGGTAGTTTTTGAAATTGAAAATCGTACTCGTTCTTTTGAACACGGCGTGGAGGTGCCAGTTGCTTATCAGAATATATTTCTTTTTCGGAACTATATAATACTCTTTCCCGAGTTTCTGACTTGGTCAATTGAGACTCATTTTCTCCTTGTTTTATAGTTTCACTTACGTTTAATTTGTCTATGGGTAAATAGGTTGTAACTTCTGGACGAATAACAACAGTTTGTGACTTGATTTCTTTCGATTCAGATTTGATTCGTTCTTCCTTAGCAGTTATTGAACTTGTAGCTGTTTTCAGTATTTTAGGTTTGCTAGTTGGCGTTTTCTGATCGAGTGGATGACGTTCCAAAGGACTGAATCCGTATTGTATTCGCGGAGGTTGTGATGTTTCGGTATTTTGAATTTCTTTTCGTGGAGGTGGAAATCTAAAATGTACTTTCAAATCGTTTTTTGTATCTTTTCTTATATTTATATTTTCATAATTTAGACGAGGTTTATCTTCAAAAATAACTAAAGGTTGATCATTATCGTCATCGTCATTGTCATCATTATTCCGAACATCTAGTTCGTCTTCGTTTGCCTGAACGACAAAAGGTCTAGATTCGGATTGTTGTAATTCGGCAAAAAGTCTATCTGTATGGCTAACATCACTGGGATGATATAGAGAAAATACTGGATCAAATACCTAAAAATATATAATTACTTTCTGAAATCATATTTTGTTGTTATTATATAGATCCAAAATCACATAAAATACTATTAAAACTTTCATTCTAATTAAGCCTAAGTTGTATTTTAAATTATTAATTTAATGAAAATATTTAAATATTCTGTTTAAAAAAATTAAATTATAATTACTAATAAAATAGAAAACTAATTTTTTTGCAAATCTATTAATTTAACATGTAAAACATTAAGTCAGTTTACAGAATACATAAATTTATGAGTGGGAAAAAATATTAAAATTTACCATGCAAATAAGTTATAATCTTATAATTAAGATATAATATTTCAAATAAAATGATAATTTAACTATAAATAAATTTATGTAACTCGCTCTTGCTTTCTTCAGTCTATAAATTATTATTCATATATTATACAAGAAAATTGTAATTCTTCAATTAAGAGAAGCATTACTCAGTTATAGTTTTTTTTTTTTTATAGCTTTATTCGGTTGCTTTATTGGGCTTCAATTGTCAAATTGCAACCTATACATTCTCACTGTCGTCCTTCTGTCCTTCATTAATCTCGAGAAAGGCATTAGATAGAAGAAAATCGAGACCAGATATGAAAAGCTTAGGGACCGATGGCCTCGATTAACTGTTATATACGAACATCAGATCCACACCGGAAAGCTACGTAACTTTTTAAATTAAAATATGATAAAAAATTGCAGTCCGACATTGTGACGATGTCACAATTATATAGTCCACATTCGATTTTTTAAGTAATAAAATATGGTCTATACAGATGCCATTTAATTGAATAAGCATATAAATGCATTCTTCCTATTTATAATAAACGCATGTTAACACGTCTGACGTTTATATAAGCATATATTTAAAAGTCACCACACAAAATAGCGGTATCTGAAGGGATGTACAGTACTGTACCAGTGATGCACAAATATACTGTATATCCCTTCAGGTATTTGGAGATTTTTAAATTTAATACCCTTCAGTATTAATTTATGTTATTTATTACAAATTTTCCATAAAAATATTAAATAAAATATTATTAACCAAATAAAATTCATCTTTAAAATTCATTTAAATCTTTAAGAGAAAATCTATATTTAATTAATTTTTAAAATAGGTCAATCTTTTGCATTCGCAAATTCGTCATATTTTATATTTTGTTTTAATCAATTCTTAAAATATTTAATGAGGACGATAAAATAATAAAACACATATTTAGGACAATAACATATCTATTTTTTTTCTACAAGATCACTTTTATCAATATCATTTTCGTTACATATCGGCATTTAATGTAGGACGTTCAATATCAATGACTTAATCTCAAATTATTATTATTTTTTCCTCTTAATCGTAAGTTAACTGATTTTAAAATAAAATTTGATCTCTCTGCTCTATTTTGAAACAATTTATCTGAAGTTATGATCAATTCAGTTTTACTGTTTTTTAAAAGCTTTTTTTTAAAAGAGATTTGATCGTATCCTAGAGTCACCTTTTATAAAATTCAAGATCGAGTTTCGTGCAATAAATACTCATAATTATTAAATTATAGGTTTATTTCATAAATTTAAAATTATAATTGATTGAGAGTATTAAGATTTATGCTTTGTACATAAGTCTATTTAATTACTCAGGAGAGAAAACAAAAATATAACTTACCTGTCCGGTGACGAATATCATCGTGATAAAAAGTAATCCTAAAATAATAATCATAATTTAAATATGTAAAATTATAATGAATAATTTAAATTAAATTATTAAATTACGAATAAATTCACAAACCTGTCTCTACAACAAAATTATTCATTTTCTTTAGCTTATATTAACTGCAAAAAAGAAATTAGTACTTTAAGATGCACACTTTTACTTATATTTAATGAGCATTTATTTAAAAATTATACTAAATAATTAATTTCGGAAAGCTATATCAAGTGTTTGCATACGAAATGCATAATTTCTTACCTGAAAAACGGGTGTATCCACAAGCGCAACCGAAGTTTAGTTTGCAAAGTGAAAAATGCAAAGTCCACTTCTCTTTATAAGAGGACGTCAATGCCAAGGACCTAAGTGGTTCAGTAGGTCATCAAAACATACAGGAAAAGCACCCCGAGTAGTGAATCGTGCAGGAAGAGCGTAATTGTATGGCTCTAGGCTAAGCGTCTGCATTCGTTGTTTCTCGTTTGCGGGTCAACTCTTCGATAACTTCTCTATCTGTTAAAATGTAAAAAGAAAAAATTATATATATATAGAAAAAAAAAACTTTAAAGATTATTTTTTCGATCGTTCTATATAATTACCTTTTTTAAACTCTGCATACCACACTCGAAGTAATTCTATTTATAATTTCATCGAGAAATTTTCCTGAAACTGAAAATTTGATTAAGCCTGATCGAAAAACTGAAAGGTAATATCCTGCGTACAGTGAACCAATAGCAGATGTGTATTTATTTTTATTTTCGCGTGACTGGCCATATTTTTATGGTAAAAAGCACAAAATAGAAAGTGTGATAAGCGAAACGGAAAATTCAAAAAAATGTAAGTTTATCAAGAAACGAAACGTAGCAGAAATTGATTAATGCATAAATCAATGTAACTCACTTATAAATAAATCTAGCTTACAGTTCTTTCTTATAATAAAGCAATGACTTTTTTCTATATATATTCTTATAAATTTTATTTGAAAATATTAATTTTATTATTACTTTAACTGTAAGAAAGATGAAAGATAAGTGTTATCATATAATAAATTAAGAAAAATTTTGTAACGCATGAGTAGTTTTATAAGGTATAATCAAGTAATACGGGGCTATATTAAAATTCTGGAATTCGGTACATATCAATATTAGATAATTAGCAAACTATCCAGTTTTTCTGAACGCTATTGTATATTCAATCAAAGCACTTGACATCAATTTAGAGTATCGTCGTATCTGGTAATAATTTATTTTCTGTGTCAAAAGATTTCTCGTTATAAAACTGATTCCGTTACTGATCTTTCGAATATTTTTCTTCAATTAATAAATAGTTTTCTATTATTAAAAAATTGTAACTATTTTTACGACAGTCGACAGAAGAGAAACGCGTATTATTAGGTTATCCAGTTGATACAAACCTTAATTCGTAAGCAGCGTGAATGATGAGGAAGAAGATTAAGAAATTCTTATTACTCATATTTATTCAAAGAGTAGATTTCACGGTTAATTTTAAATATAACACACTTCATTTATAAGCCTACATTAAGAATATGTGTCACAAATTTACACTATTCGGTTTATACACAAACTGCATTTCGTACATTTAAACTTTGAGAAATTAAAAACTAATTAAGAAAAATGTTATGATAATTTATTCTGTTCATACGGAGAATATATTTAAATAAATTAGTATTTTATCAGAGTCTACGCCTTCTAAGTATCGAAGATATTGCTTGATCCAAGATCGTCGACCCGTTACAATATGTTGTTTTCTTTGCTATTTTTCTTGGACGATGTTTAAATTGTTAATCTGTCGTATATCGTTCTTAATGTGCTTCAATTCATTACTTTAAAATAAAAGTTTCTCTTTTACATTCTGGTGACGAATTTGGTTATGATTGTTTTTCTTGCAATTATCTACCAAATTATCGCGTTTTGGCATTTTATAATTAGGTAAGAGGTGTATTGAGTATTTGTTATTCATTCGGCATCCTCTCTTCAGCATTCTGATACTTTCGATCATTCCCCTTCCATCCCGAAATTAGCACATCAGATTTGTCCATTTTCTAGTTAGATTAAACCACTAAGTTTCGACTCCTACGTCCGTTCTGGGTCCATTTAATTTTTTAAAAGATAAACGGTATGATATTCGTGCACTTGACTTATCGTTTATCCTTATAAAATCATCTCGAATCAAACAATAGTGGAAATTCTTCCCAAATGATGTCAGAGGTGAATCCCGTACGTGGGATAACTCAGCCAGCGAATAATGGGACTTCCTGCAGAAGGATGGTCCTCGTCACGTGCGGATGATGTACACTTTCGCTAAATGGAAGATTGCTTCGGTATCTGGGTTGTCGTGACAACACGAAAATGTAGATGGAAACACAAATAAAGGGGTGAGAGAATATGTCAAATGCATTTCCGTATAGAGAAGGTGCGCTACACTAATTTTATCGTACTGTAATAAAACTAAAACGCAATCAGACGTTTAAAGTGGTGTATGTTTAAGTAGGAACTAACCTATAATTTAGCAAACATTTAGAGAAATTGAGTCGATTATACAAACAAATGGCTTGATTATCCGAACTCTTTAGTATAAACTATTCTCCATTAGCCATATTCTTATTATAGATTGACCTTCTGCTATTTTAGGTTTAATATTCTGCTATTTTCTTTTTCATCAATAAAAATTTACGAGTATTTTATATTATTTAATAATTCATTTAATTGATATATATCATTGAGTAACTTAAACTCCATTTAAAAGTCTATAAATCTATGTATAGAAAGTATTCACCATTAATTTTTACAAATACAGACAAACCTCTAAACAACGGCCACTGTCGGGAACACAAAAAAAAAAAAAAAAAAAAAAAAAAATGGCCGTTGTTCGGAGATGACCATTGTTTGGAGGTTATTTTTGTTTTTAAAAAATTCCTGTAAAAATGGCCACTCTTCAGGGGTAATCATTGTTGAGATGCGGCCACTATTGGAGGTTCGACCGTCTTTAAAATACCTAAAAAATATTATAGATAAAGCAAATAACTTGAAAAATTAGATAAGAAAATTTTCAATGTTCTAATTTTGCAAGAGATTTTCAACTTTGCTTAACTTAATGAATGTATCTTATCTATCTATCACCATATGTATTGTTAGACGGTTTGATGTCGTTTCGATGAATTGAGCTTTAAGCTATAGGGAAATAGTGAACTAGTTTCAGAAGAGATATATTATAGACTAAAACGGGTGCACAGGAAACTGTGACAAAGATGCATTGAAATAAATTTATAGACTTGTTTTAGATTTTTATCTCTCGTGATTTTTGTTACTTCAGTTTTAGCTTTGATTTAATTTAATTCTTTGTTCAAAATTATATCTTCTGATTTGCTATAGGCCTAAATCAATTTGAATTCTAATTTTATATTTGAACCAATTTATAGTTAATAAAATAGCTTTACTTGTTTGAATGACAAAAATCGATTAAAAAATTTAACCAAACTTTTAAAAATTATGGAAATTTTTAATTAATGAATATAAATTTATTTAAGATTTAAAAAAAAGTGATTTTCAGAAAAACGTTTTAATTTTTTAAACTCAATAAAGATAATTAAGAAGAAAATTTAATAAAATTAGAAATGTATATACTGTATTTAAGGTTTTTATAATTAATTAGAAAGATCTGCAATTACTTGGAAACAATATGAAGTTATTTAAAAAATTCATTTATATTTAATTTTAAAAAATTGTTAATACTGCATTTAAATTTTATATCTCAACACCTTAGTGGTGTTGAGATTTAAAATTATTACTTAAAACATTACTTACACATAAATTATGAGAAAAAATTCATTTTTTTAAAAATCTTCATATTAAAAACATAAATATAACATTTGTTTATAGATAAGAATTATAAAGAGAAATGTATAAAGAAATTCTACTGTTAGAAAATTTAATTTTCATCGAAGAAATAAAAATTTTTATGGATCAACTCGTGCATTAAAAAGTTTTGATTTCGTTTACATTTAAAATTTATTATCCGTAAGCTACTTTACGACTCAAAGATATTTTACAGAGTTTTTAGCCTTGAGGGAATTTAGAGAAGATTTTAAAATAGAAAAAAAACATGATCAATAGCTACAGCTATTGACCATGTGTTTAGTCTAAGAAATTTATTTTTATACAATTTTTAAAAATCCGAAAAATCTTGATTTAATCCACATTCATATTTTATATTAGAATTGACATTCATTTTCCTGTAATTTTTTTAGCATTTCTTCTTTAGTTTTTCGTCACAACGAATACGAAGTGTGATTTCTCCATCTTTTCTATAGTCATAAAAGAAACTTCGTATCCATTGTTTGTTCTTATCTCTCTCCGACTGAATCGAACAAGGATCTTTTCTTCCTCTGATTAAACGATAAAAATAATCAAAAATCTTCACGATAGCACAAATAATACACCGCAGGATTTTTAAAATAGCATTCACTATCGTTTCGTTGATTTTTAGAATACAATCAAATATCGATCTTATTATATTTACAAACATGTTTACAATACATAAGAAGAAATTCAATATCTTTCTGAAATAAGCTGAGCATTGATCTTCCTCTTCTTTTGATTCATATTCTTTAATAAAGTAAATTACCATACAATAAGTTTTTGTACTGTACATTAAAATAATTTAATTTTTAAATATTTTAAACCGAATTTAAATACTTACTGTATAATAGGGCATTGTTTTTGACTATCAATAGAAATAGAAATAAAAAAATCTGAAATTTTGAAAAAATCATGCCGAAAAACCCTATTTTTGCTTCGGTTTATGCTTGGAATGGATGAGAGCATAAACTTTACGAGTAAATTATTCTTTAAAAATGATTTATTTCGTAACAAAAACTCTTTAATGGTTTTATTTTTACATTATTGCTAATTATTTAATCACTAAAACAGTTTAAACGTTTAATTAAATATAAGGAATGTAATTAAATGAATTAACTCCATTGACATATTAAATATTAATTTTTTTATATGTAATTAATCGATAAAAATTATAATTATAGTTACGTTTTGTTTAATGGTTTAATGTTAAAAATATCTTTCGATTATCATTCTGTAATAAATAATATTTTATAAGTGTTCTGTATCTTTAACTCTGTCGAGAATAACACAAAATGAAGATTGATGGTCACTAGTTCTAAATTTATATCTCATTTTAAGGATTTTTTTTTTTTTGCTTTATATTTTTTAAAATTAAAATTATACGAAACAAAGACTTGAGATTAATTAATTCTAGGAAGAATAATATATTATTGATAAATTTAAACGTTTACATAAGAAACGAGGACAGATGAATAATAATCAGTGGGTGTCGCAAAGTTCATTATTCTCAACCTTAAAAAATAGAATAAACAAAAAAAAATATTCTGTAATAATTTATAATTTGCCAACTCGAATCGTATTTAAATAAGTCGATTATATTCATCCGTTGTTAATCTTTATAATCGTTAATTCTAGTTAAAGATGTCAATATAATTAACCGAAACATTACTGGATACTGTTATCTATGGATGAATGCCCTTAATTTAGACAAATATATTTGACATAGTTGTACTGTACATTCGGCAATGTTCTGTGAATATTTTCAAATCACGAATAATATGATTTGAAAATTATTTTTAAGATTTTTGAATCTTCTTTCGTGATAACATTATAAATGTCGTCAAATAATCTGCTTTGTTTTACAACTGGTTAGACTTTCGGAAAAACCACGTAGGTTTTTGCATCACGATCGACCTAAATCTTTTTTTATGTGGGCCTCTTCATCTTGACAATGTCATAATCTCCAAAAAGGGATTAAAATTAAAAAATATAATCTGTACGTTTACCATATAATCGATTTACCATAAATTTTAATGTTTAACAATAAAGTATTACGTATATAAACTTGACCCACTACACAGGTAATTAACTTACTTATGACTCATTTGCACTAAGGAAAAGCATGGATTATAATGTCAAAATATCTCATTGTAAGATACATATCTATTAAATTTTATATGGTATTTATTTTTTTCTGCATTATGTTATTTTTTCTTTAATTATTTTTGGCAAGTTATAGAGGCATTTCTTATAGTATGTATTAGTTTCGTTAATTATCCGATTATATAATGTAATTATATTATTAACATTTTCATTTCTTTACTTAATCGGTTTATATACGGTCAAATAAAAAGAATAGAATGTTTAGAATAAGCTTTAATTTAAATCATACAAAAGAAAATTAAATATTTGCATTTACGTAATTTATTTCTTTTATTATCGGTCTTAGTGACAGAGATTTATCTTGTGAAGCTTCACGAAACAGCATTTGCATATAGATTAGTTTAATTTGCTTCGTAAAAATTAAATTGTATACTGATAAAATATTTTTTAAATGCAATTAACGAAAAAAGTAAACTATTTTGATTCGAGTGAATTTCAATAATTAATCTGTAACTTCAAAATTTTAATGAATATCTTCCTGTTTGTAAAGTAGGTCTTAAGTCAATGTTCTCTTTCAATGTCTAGACCAGACTACTGCTGAATACTCTCACGTTTTTCTTTTTTAAACCCAATAATACTACTCTATTTATAACATTCTATCGAATCTATTTTTATCATCAATATTAAATATATGATCTTAATGTAAACCAGATCAGGAAACGATTAACTTAATTTTAGATGCTGATACCACGTGTAGGTAAGGAAGGCTCATAATGAGCTTATATAATTCCATACATTCTATTATGAGTTTAATGATTTTTAATTTTTAGTTTTGTAAAGGAAAGAACCTTTATAACTGTAGCTAATTAGTATTGTTATTGCGTCTAATTAATCACAAGATGAATGGTTTATCTGACCATAATAAGAAGACAACACAGTACTGAGTTAATTAAACTTTTAAATATTAGTCTCTATAAAAGATTTATTGTGAATCTTAAAATTAAAATGAATAATTTGTTTCCTTTAAAAATAAATATAATAAATTCTTTCACTACACGCCTTTTTTTCATCGTCCATTTGTTTTTATATACAGTATATACTGTATATAATGAAGAAATTATACGGTATGTACTGTATAATTTCTTTATTCTAAGCCACCAAGTCAATAATAATATTTTATCAACAACTTAACGTGTTCTACTTTATTCTTGTTTTTGTAGTGATATCATAGGGTCAAGTTACATTGAACTTCAGCATTTGTTTTTAAATTTAATTTACATTTTATGTATGTAAATGGCCTTTTTTTTACTTAATCCTCGTTATAATATTAAAAATGTAGTTATGGAAAAAAATATGTTAAATAATTAAAGTGGACTTGAAGCATGATTTTCGTATCAAATTTCAGATTTCTTAAATTTTGCTATTTCGAGCAAGCACAACCCCATAAGTCTATAAAGCATACTGGTGTTCAGGGCGAGGAACAAAATTTCGATCTGAATTAACTTTAAAAAATCACAAAATTCCGAATGGAATTCGAACCCTAATTCTTTATAAACAGGATAACAGATATACCAAAATTAAAAATAAAAATGACCATAAAGCTTGTGTCATTTGTAGCTATGTTTTACTTTTGGAGCTGCAATTTTCAAATTGCAAACCTATAGATTCCCACTGTCGTTCGTCTGTCATTCGCTAATCTCAAGAACAGAGTTTGATAGATGGAAATCGAGACCAGATACGGAAAGCCTAGAGCCGGTTTTCTTTGTGTGTCTAACAAGAAAACCTCTTCACGGGGTCAGACCGCCGGTGAGGCACACCCGCGAGCAACTAGCTTGCTAGTATTAAGTGGTTTTATACAAAGTTTTTATATTGCTCTCAAATGCCTCTGTATTTTTGTGGAGAAGTTCAACATTCTATTGATTATTTGAATATGTCAAATTTATAAAACTAATATTCAATTATTTTGTGCGTATTTTTTTTTAAAAAAATAAGCTTTTTTCTTTTTGTATCCTCAGAAGCAGTAGATAAATCCTATATCAATAAAGGAATTGAACTGTATTGTTCACAGATTCTTTTTAAAATTTAACCATTCTTTCCATATATTTGGATTTATTCAGATGCTATGTTTGTCTGATATATATATACATTATACGTATTAACAAATTTTAAATATCATTTAAAAACGAATACAGTAGTTGCAAATACAGTATTACGTTTATCTCGTTTCAAACATATCAGTTATTTGAATAAAAAAATACATTTTCTATCTTCTTTTTCTCATCCCTTACATTGTTAATGTTTTTTGGGCTTGATAAATATATATACAATACTCCTAAGAAGTTTCATGAAAATTAAAACAGAATACAAACATTACATAAATATACAATTACTCGTACATTCATAATATAACTAGAAAATTTCTATCACATGTTAAATCTTAATATATTTAAAAAATATAAAAATTTTTCTGAAGTATTACATAGCATGTAAAAATAGTAATGCAGTTAGATCAGGTTGAAAGTATGTCAAAGTTACATTTTAGTACGAATTTCATTTAGGTTATAATCGATTTAATGTTTATCTATTTATTTAAATTTTATAGAAATAAGATTGAAATTTATATCTTTCATCTTAAAATGTATGAATAAAATTGATTAGCTTAAAAGCAATTAAGAATTTTTTAATGATGACGATATGATAAAAAAATATATATATATTAATATAGGATTTATTATATCATTATCATGAGTATTTATCTGTAACCAAGTAAAGCTTGAATTAATAAACTCGAAGGTTAGTCTAATTAAATATTTTCCCATTTATAACTGAATTAAAAATATTTTATTTTAAATAATTAACAGATCTTCAAATAGAATTCGAACCCGAAAACTCTATCAGACCACCAAACCTAATATCCATAATGATCTTAGGCTTGGTAGCAATAGTCTAATTGTTAGATTGAGGTGTTTCGTCTTTGCTTTCGAAAAAATGACAAACTGTATTGCTCCAAACAGCATTAATAACTGAAAAAGATGCCTTACTTCTCATAAAAATACTAATTTAATAATATTTATTGTAAAATAAATATTTATATAATGTAAGGGAAAGTAGTACTGATTAAGAGCTTCTCTTAGTCAGTACTATTTTATTCAATATTAACTTTATTCAATATTATGTGACATTCATGCTTGAACGTTACGTTGATGCCAAAGCTTATGATAAAATTTATCGTATTAACGAAAGACAAAACTAATTACTATATTTGAAATTAAGAGGTTTTGTTTTTAAATTAGTCTTTCGTGAGTTAACTCTATGTTGAATAAGCATAAACTATAAGAAATATGAATTTTTGAACGTTTTGCTTTTAAATTTTTCATAATGGAAAACTTAATGTAAATATTTATCTAAAATATTTTCTTTTAAAATATCTTTAATTCGATTATCTTGCTATTATAAGCGTCAAATTTTATTTTCGTCCTATAAACTTAATGTAGTTTTTCTCTCTATTATTCAAAACGGTTTGGAAAGTAGTGTACGTTTCGATAACTCGAAATCTAAGATTCTGGTGAATTTAATGTCTAATACTTGGATTTTCTATTGTATTAAACTACATAAAGACGAACTTGAAATAAAATTAAGGATTTAATTCCTTGAAGAAATATACAAAGTTTATTGACACGTTAGACCCTCGAAGCCATAACACAAACATATATAATTAAGGGCATAACGCGAATTAGCAATAAAATTTTATAGAAACAAGTGTTCTTTTTTTAAATTTTCAAGGGAGCTTTCTAGAAACTACGTCAGACACGAAAAAAGGTGTTTTCCAGCGATTGATAACATCTAAGACATTGTATAGCAGAAAACAATGGATTGTCGACGTCATACTCACGTCATATATTTATTTCACTAATAGGATAAATATTTCGTATATATATCATATATATATATATTGTATATATTACATACGGAATTGAAGGTCGATAACAATTCTGATACAGAGCCATTCAATTTATTTAATCAACTTCTAATCGTTTGAAATATTTTAAAAACGAAAATGTCGCCACTAAAAGTTTTAAATTATATTGACAAAAATAACTTAATTGAAAAGTTTCCAAATGTATTAATATTATATTTAATAATATAAGAGTTATTTTTAAAATAAAATCTCATATTAGCCGGAAAAGTTATACAACTCGTTGCTGAATTTTTTCTTTTCTTTAAGACAAAGATTTAAGAGAGAAATTGACCAGAAGCTAACTCGTAATAACTTTCTACCAACAAACGATTTATACAAACTCAGCAGTTTGTAAAGATCATTTTGTCTCCAATTTCGTTGGACGTCATGCCTTGTGAAGCGACTTTAATATAGCTGGATAAGCATGGTCTGTTTCATTTCAAATGGACTATGTCATTTGTTTGCGTATCTAGCTGGATTAATGCCACTTTAGTAGACAACATGCCTTTTATTAGAAAAGATGTGTTGATGGCTCTCTTATAGGTGTACCAAGGATTACATTATATTAAATTAAATTATTAAGGATTAAATTACATTAAAATACAAATATTATAAATTACAAGTACAGATATAGTGAAATATAGTATGAAAATTTAAACAGAATAATTCTTTATTTATCTAAAATATAAATTTTACAATAATTCATAATTAATAGTCTGTTTTTACAAAGATCTCTATTACATTAAATATGATAAACAGAATTTAAATATAATTTTATTGTGTTTAATTAACATAGGGATGATTAGTCCAAAATAAAAATCAAGACTAAATCAAACTCTGAATGCCAGTTTTTACAAAACTTTAAATTAAAATGATCCTAGGAATGCAAAAGTATAGTTCACTGACCATTTAAAGAAGAAAATGTTTGTGCTTTTTGCCATAATGGAAATGTTTGTTAAAGGCTTGCAGTGACAAAGTTCAATATCAACATTCTCTAAAGGACCATCCACATCAATTACAGGTATCGTAGAGTAGAAATGTTAAAAAAAAAATTTTATCTGAGGAGCAAATAACCTGAACAATTAAAAAAAGCATATTTAAAATCGTAGATTCTAAAATATAAATAAATGTAATAATGATTTAAAATAATTGTAATCACTTCCAGCCAGTTACCATTGAGTTGATTATCCACAAAGTAATTGTCATACATGATGATACATTGCTGCTCTAGTGGTACATCAGAAGCCTGCATGCTCCTGGCTATAACTGCTCACAATCAGTTAAAGCTATTAAACATGTAAAAAATAAAGTCAGAATCATCAATGTATTCCAGAGTTACATAGAAGAGTTTAAAAAAATAGCTATTTTTAATATGAAAGCAAGAGAACAAAAATTAAAATTCTAATTAAGCTTCATTTTCATCTATATATATATATATTAGAATATCAGACAATATCTAAGCGAATATTTATAATCTGATAAATTAATTCGATGCTAACTGGAAAAAACTTAAATATTTTTAATGAAAATTTAAATCTAAAAATAGACTTTTTCATTTAATAATCTATCAACAATTATTCAATTTTTATGGTTTATATATTAAAAAAAATTTAATTTCCTGCGTTATTCGAGTTTACGTAATTCAACTTTTCCGAAAAATGTTCAAATGGAGGGAAAGATAATTCGCAATTTCCGGAAAACATTCTATTCCAAGATGGCGCCCGGCAATACGAAATGGAACGAATTTGAATCGGTCGAACGTTGCAATAATACGTCACGCGTTACGTCATAAGTTCTACGTTAGAATATTAACTAATTGCAAATGTTTTAGTTAAAATGCTAAAGTAGTCCGCTTATTTGTAAAAAATCGTTAAGAAATCATTATAAATAAACTTATAAATACGTAATCCGTATCCTTACAGGTTATAGGCCACAAATCTAGGTTTAAAGCATATCTAATATAAATTAAGATATTAAAAATTGAATAATTTAATCGCCTTTCATGTTGGCATTAATTAATACTATTAGAAATAAATCTTATCTCTCGAAATAAAATGTTTCTGTCTTTTCTATATTCTAACTGAGATTGTTACCAGATTACATATCAGAGGTGGGCAAGTAAGAGTTCAGTGGGAGCCAAAATGTAAGTTTTGCAAAATGAATCGAAGCCGCAGTTCTGTACTGTCGTAGCGGATAGTATGGTAAGGCAGGGAAGGATAGGGTGTCCCCCATCCGGGTTGAGAACTTGTTTTAAAAGAATAGATTTGAAATGTCAATATAATTTATTGCACCAACTTGGAAATAAATTACTAAATATTACATATATACAACTACATATTTTCACAAAATTGTGGAAATAAAATTGTAAAAATAATAATAATAAGCAGAAATTAACGCTTTCAGCAAGAGCCGCATTTGCCCACGTCTGTTATATATTTTATAAGGATTTGGCAGCGAATGTGCAGTGAGTAAATTTGGAAAATAGCTCCATTAGAGAAGGCGTCGTCTTGGGATTTCGGAAGTTGAAGTGTAGGTCGTGTAACCTTCGGCATGTGGTTCGGCTACTAATGTTCATCCCAGTTGTTTTCCATGTGCATGCACATGTTTAACGCTTTTTAAGCGGTTTCGCACGACAATCCTTCTCAAGTTTCTCTCATTCCTTGCAATTGTTGCTCGTTTACGTACACATTTCTGGCGTTTATTAATTAAAACTTGAACTCAGTTTTGTTGTTTCAGTACTCTAGACCAGGGGTGTCAAACTCAAACTGCTTAAGTGCCAATTTTTTGTCTCAAGTATGACAGCGAGCCAGATGTTTTTAACATTTGTAGCCAAAATTTTTCTAAAAAGTAGCCGAAAAGAAGCCGACTCAAAAATTCCTTTTTAACTTAATAACCAGAGATTTCACAATACAGGTACTCCTCACTTTACGACCGAGTTCCGTTCCGACGACTACATCGTTAAGCGAATTGGTCGATAAGCAAGGAGCTTGTGCCGGGAATATAGGATCGCTGTAAAATTATACAAATTATGCAACAAACTTCAAATTTATTCATAAAAAGACTATTATGGTACGCTATTAGCCCATTATAGTACTATAAGACTATTATAGTACGCTTAGTGCCAGTGGCGTAGCGTGGGTGTCAGCCGCCCGGGGCGGAAGAAAATTTCGCCGCCCCCTTATTTAGGTATCTCAATTTAAAAGACTAAAATATACAGTAATTCTAAAGAACTTTTCAGCAAGAACAATCCTCATTATTTTGTATCGCACAGGTTCAAATTTTTACAAGATATTATTATTATTTATTGTGAAATTTTGCCGCTCCCACTACGCTACGCCACTCCTTAGTGCGCATGTCACCATTCGCCACTGACCGACACTCAAACTGAGAAAGGGGATTCCCCGAATTGTAGGTCGAAACTCGATTGGTCGTAAGTGCGAGTGGTCGTTAAGCAGATAGGTCATAAAGTGAGGAGTATATATATATATAATCGAGACAAGTTGATAATATTAATAAATAATAACCCCACACAATACTGACCAATTACATGTCTTCCAACACTACAAATTATTGACATCCTGTATCGCAAACAAAATATACAAACATGTTGAAGAACACGACATTCTAACGGAACAACAAAAAGGTTGCCGTAGAAATCACAGAAGATGCAAAGAACAGTTACTCAGATTCAGTCATTCTACGGCAAGCACACAAACAACACAGAAACATACACATGGCATATATAAACTACAGAAAAGCATTCGACAGTGTTCCACACAGTTGGCTGCTACATATTCTACACATGTACAAAATACATCCATCACTCATTACATTCTTCCAAAACACTATGCAGCACTGGAGAACAACACTACATCTCAGGGTTCATAACACTTCCATACAAACAAACCAAATTTTTATTAGGCAAGGAATTTTTCAAGGAGATTCCTTGAGTCCTCTCTGGTTCTGCTTAGCCCTGAACCCATTATCCAACATGTTAAACAACACACAATATGGCTACAATATCAGGCATGAAAAAACAACACAGTTTACACTGTCACATCTCATGTACATGGATGACATAAAACTTTATGCATCCACACAAAAACAACTTCATCAACTCCTACAAATCACACATTCATACACCAAGGACATACAAATGGAATTTGGCCTAGATAAATGCAAAACAGTTCACATAGAAAAAGGAATCCTGAAGAAAGAAGATTTTGCACTTGGAAATGGAGACGTTATTGAATCCATGAAAGAGGGCGAGTTCTACAAGTATTTAGGATTCCAACAGGCCAAACTAACAGAACATACACAAATAAAGCAAAGATTAATTAAAGAATACCAAAGTAGGTTAAATGCTATTCTTAGAACACAGTTAAATGCAAAACACACAGTTAAAGCAATAAACACATATGTCATCCCAGTACTCACATATTCTTTTGGAGTTATACATTGGACTCACACAGATCTTGAGCAACTCCAAAGGAAAACAAGAACTACACTTACTAAGCATAAACAACATCATCCTAAATCCGCCACAGAAAGATTAACCCTTCCACATAAAGATGGCGGACGTGGCCTGATTGGCATAGTTAACCTTCACTACAAACAAATACAGTCACTGCGAGAGTTTTTCTACAAAAAACAAGAAACATCACAATTACATAAAGCAGTAACTCTAGCAGACTCAAATAACACACCATTAAACTTACACTCACATCATATGGACACAACACAACATATAAAAAGCATAGACACCATTAAGCAATCGTGGGCTCGAAAGGCACTCCATGGCAGGCATCCTTATGATGTGGCCCAGGGTTTTGTTGACAAAACTGCGTCAAACAGCTGGTTAGCTCGGGGATGCCTCTATGGGGAGACAGAAGGATTCATGATTGCCATACAGGATCAGGTCATAAATACTAAAAACTACAGAAAACACATACTCAAAGATGCAACACTCACAAATGACACATGCGGAAAATGTCACATCATGCCAGAAACTATACAACACATCACCTCTGGTTGCAAGCTCTTGGCACAGACAGATTATTTACACAGACATAATCAAGTAGCAAATATAATACACCAAGAGCTTGCAAAGAAACACAAATTAGTAGACATTCACGAACCGTACTACAAATACATTCCACAGACAGTATTGGAAAACAACACGCACAAAATGTACTACGACAGAGCCATAATCACAGATAAAACAATTTACCACAACAGACCAGACATCACACTCATTGACAAACACAATAAAATCACATACATTATAGACATATCCATTCCAAACACTCACAATATACAAAACGCATGCACTGAAAAAATTAGCAAGTACACAGAACTCGCCCAGGAAATAAGGCATCTGTGGAGGATGGATAGGGTGCTTATTGTACCTGTTGTTCTCTCCTCTACAGGTGTCATACCACACACACTACACAAAAGCCTGGGCACGTTACAATTGAATAGAAACACATACATCACACTACAGAAGGCCACTATATTGAATACATGTCATATTGTGAGAAAATTCCTGAATACAGACACACACACTGATACACTTCTTTAATTTCTGTTTTGGTTACTATGCCTTGACTTTGGTCCGGCATAGTACACAGCCACCGGTGTTAACCGAGTATATCTCACTTAACCCCCCGCAAAAAAAAATAATAATAATAATAATCAGTGTAGAGCCCAAACGGTTGAGTTGAAAGTTGAAATTTGGTACACAGTTAGGGTACGTCACGAGAACGCACACTAAGGAGGGGTTTTTCGAAATTCCTCCCCACGGGGAGAGGGACAGGATTAAGGCTTAACACTTCCATCAACAATGAAAGTGTTACGTAACAATAAAAGTGTTAAGAGAAAGCGACGTGCAAGACGCAGATGGAGAAAAAACGGGCGCTGGAGAAAGAGAAAGAAATAGAGTAATATGTTAGAAAATATTCGATTTTCAAATTTAAACAGATTATTTTTTTTTTTTTTTTTCTAACTCTTTCCGCCCTGTGGGCACTAAGAGGGCCTCTTGTAGCAAGCCCATTATGGGTTCGGCCAGGCCCACAATGGGGCGGCCGGGTGGTGAGGGGCGGGGACCGACATATCCGGACGGACCACCCCCCGAAAAATTCGTGGGGATTTTTCGACCCGTCCGGATTCGATCCCGGGTCCCCCAGGGCGGCAGGCTGCTAACCTTGACCGCTCGGCCATCCGGCCGCTGGAATTTAAACAGATTAGTTCGGTTTTACTCGACTTTTCTTCTTTAGAACATTCGATGAAAATCGAATGATATAATCAGAACACGTCGTGAAAATCGAACAATATTAGAACATTCGATTTTCAAATTCGATCTTTCTTTAGAAATACTTAGTTTGTTGATGAAATTACTCTCTTTTGTGACTATAACGTAATAATCTTAATCTTCGCTATCGTTACTTTAGCCCGAGCAACGCCGGGCCTACCTGCTAGTATATAATAAAATATGAAAAACACCATTTCTAGTTTTCCAGCAATAACTTTAATCACAGAACAAACATTCTCGGCCAATTTACAGGCCTGCAGCAAGTCTGTAAAATGATCTGGAAATAAGGATCGCAATACTCAAAATACAAGCATAAACTGTACTTTACTAATATGTCGAAAACACGCATTATTTGTGTAAAATAGTAAAAATTGTGCAATAAATGATCTTGCCAAGACTAATTTTAATTTGAAATTCGAAAGATGAAATAGAAAAAACAATGTAAACAAGAAATTAAACACAAAAATAAATCAAATAAAATAAACATCTTTAAGTAAGATGAATAAATAAAAATAATAATAATAATAATGAGTTCAACAATTTTGTTTATTAAGTATTATTTGTTTACAAAATATCCCATTTTCTTTGGTATCAAAATAATAAAAACATAAATAGCATTTTTGTATTGATGTCGCGCGGGCCGTATGTTTGACATGCCTGCTCTAGACTGTTGGCTGCGATCATTTTACATAATTCGCAATTTCTTTTTGTTCTTCCTACTTTGTACAAGGCTATGATATCATCTTTAGTTCCGACAATGATGTCACGCTTACGCCCCATGTTGTGGTTATAGTGCTCTGCTCAGCAATATAGAAATTGCATTAAATTTAGTTTTTTTTTATGGCTGTTTTTGCTAATATTCTAATTTTTTGTCAAAGTCAAACTGTTATTCTATTTTTATGTCATTTCATTTCCATTTGTAACAAAAAAAAAGAAGGTTTGAATTAATGGGTATAATAATTATACATAGACATTATGTAGGGTCAAAAAAAGTTTTGTACTCTTGTTGTTCATGAGAAAATGTACACTAGAATATTCACCTAAGTAAAAGTTTAATTTTTGTCTAGGAATTGTATAACTACAAAGTTATCTTACATAAGAGTTTATCACACTAAGTGACCAATTTAACACATTTTTAATTGTTAGAATAATTTTAAGTGTGTTAGATTGGTTCTTGGTGCAATAAACCCTTACATAACCTTCGTAGTTATATAGTACTAGCTGACCCGGCCACGCGTTGTTGTGACTCAAAATGTATCTATTATAAATGTATAACATTTCCCCCGTGGGGTGAATTTCAAAAATCCCTTCTTAGTGTACAGTACATTCTCTTGACGTACCCTATTAAAACGCAATCAAAAACGCGTCTAAAATAGTATAATAGAAGCCGAGTTCTTCACAGTAAGCCTTAATCCTGTCCCTCTCCCCGCTGGAGAATATCGAAAAATCCCTTTTTAGTGTATATTCTGTTGACGTAACCTATTAAAACGCAATTAAAAACGCAAAAAACCGCATGTAAAATAGTATAAATAGAAGCAGAGTTCTTCACAGTAAGCCTTAATCCCGTCCATCTCCCCCAGTGGGGGAATTTCGACATGTATATTATATAAAAACACGTGCGTATTCGAATGCAACGTTGTCAAAATTTCAAAAGAATCGGTAGGAACAAAGCGCCATCTGTTGGACATGAAAGCCTTAATCCATATATAAATATATTTTTGAAAGGGGGAAAATGGTGGTCTTCACATATGCCACAAACCTTCGCGGGAGTGTATTAAACAACTTCCCGAAGTTTCCAGGCAATCGGATAAATGGTGTGGTAATGCATGAAGGACAAACACAGACATACATTCGTTTTTATATATATAGATTTGATTTATGTAGGAGCTAGAATAACGAAATCTTAATGTTTGTTATTTTTGCCCAGGCAATGATGGGCCTATCTGCTAGTTGATATATGTTTTAATGATTTGGGTATTTCATAGCTTCACTAAAACTTATTTTTCAAATTTTGGTATTATAAACATTGTGAGAAAATTATACACCAAAGTACCACAGGATATGTAAAATATGCACCTGGAAATTTAGTGTGGAAATCTGCAACTGTTTAATTATCTTTGAACAATTATATATTTTTATTTTCAATAAATAATATGCAAAATTAATTTAGATAGTTGATTTAAATATTTTAAATTTTACTTTTGCATTCATAATGGTGTTAAAATAGTGATGTAACGAATAGTATATTCGGGTCAGGCCGAATACCGAATATTCGGCCAAACTATTCGGCTTGATTAACGCACATACGAAAATTGGCACGCAAACCATATTATGGCAAGGGTCGCGCATCCTCCTCTCTATTGGCCCGCTGTCACTACGATTTTTTCTTCCAGTAGGTCTAAATTATTTAAATTAATTAAATTATAATTATTAAAGTTAATATGAGATGAAGACTAACGGGTACCTCTAGTGCCAAATTGGTTTGTAATTTATGTAATAGCCGTAAATAGCCCAATATGATTCAGCAGTTGTTGGTATTTAGATGTAAGGTATAACTTATAAGTTATTTTATTTACAATCGATCTTTTTAACTCTTTAATTAAGCACTAAAATTTTGTTTTTACTGCGTATTTGTAGACTGAATAGTATCCTAAGCATATACTTTAGTAGGGACGTATGGTCTAGTTTCTCCCCAGTTGTGGAACAGTTCAAATATATTATTAGGGGTTTCTATTTGTAAAGTTTTGTGATATTTTGTTGCTATTGTTTTTGTCAATATTTTTAAAGTTAACATGATTTCAAATGTTATCTTTTGTATATAATGAGAAATGCTCATTCTTTGCTTTATTTATACAATAAATTATATATTAGTTACTCATCTTCTAGAAATAGATAAATAATTCTTTCATTAAATACGATAAGTTTTAATAAAACTTTTCGTAAATCATTTTAAAATATCGTAAAAAATATTAATATATACACGAATACGAATATAACATAATTAACTAAATAATCACATTAATGCCCGATACATTCTAACCTACACGCCATCAATGTCATAAGATATCAGGCTAGATAAAGGCTATATTATTATTTAATTACGAAATAATTTAATAGAGTTAGATGCTATTTCTTACTAACCTTAATAATGATAATTTAATGTTCAGCATTAATAAAAGTTACCAAAATGATTAATTTTTAATGATTATTTACTGTATAAAAATAGTTTTGTTATTTCTTACTCCTGTTTTTAGGTATTCGGCCGAATAGTGATTTAAATATTCGGTATTCGACCGAATAGCGAAAAATAGGCCGAATACCGGTAGTAACCGAATATTCGTTACATCATTAGTTAAAAATGTTGGTTATGAATTATTTAAAAACTTGTGATATTACATGTAATTTATTATGATTGAGATTGAAAGTTACTTTTTAATTTTAATAATTTTTTTTATGTACTAAGATTTTTCTATTGTTTTGCAAAGTTCTATTTAGCATGTCTCTTTTAGATCTGAAATATTGTTTACCACGCAATATAACCGCAAAGTTAAAACTTAATTTAATTCTTCAAAAGTTTATTCACAGAGAATTACATTTTCCTTATGTATTTTTTCATTTAGGACTGATTAGCATTTGGACCTCTTCTTCTTCCAAATGTCTGAACAACATTGACAAATCTTCTATTGTACTGCATGCGACGCTTGGCACGGCCAGTTTTCTTCTTCTTCTTCTCTTGTTTTTCTACCTGTATCACAAAAAGAGAAAAATATTATTATTCATTTAAATTCTAACTGCAAGGAGGAGGTAAAAATTTTAAAAAGAAACATTTTGTAATATACTTAATAATTAAACAATTACAAAGAAAAAATAAAATTTTCTTCAAAACAATACACAAATTTTATCGCTAGATATTTTCTGAACAACACTCTTAATTAATTGAATGCCTAAAATGAGATCAAAAATCCACTACTGGGTATGTAGTTAAAGTACTGGGAAACACAGTGAGTTGGGCAGCCAAAAGCAAGATACTGTTTCACTGTCCTCAACCGAAGTAGAACTGATAGCTGCAAGTGAATCAACGAAAGAACTTCTCTGGTTCAAGCACCTGATTGTTGACCTGGGTCTGAAGAGTGCAATAAAACCTATATTATATGTGGATAACCAAAGCACCATACACCTAGCTAAAAATCCAGAATTCTCAAGGAGGACAAAGCATCTGGACACCAGATACTCCTTTGTTCAGGAAAAATTCCATGAAAGAATTTGAGATCAGATATTGTTAAAGCAATATTCAGCTGGAAGACATCCTAACCAAACCTCTGCCTAGAGAAAGCTTTGAGCAGATCAAGAGTAGGTTGGGAGTGGGTTAGAAAAGATTGTTGCTCAGAGATTTGCATTCTCTTTGGTTTTTAACTTAAGGGAGAGGGTTCGGAGTATTTACTTAAGTAAGTAAAAACCAAAGAACGCAAGGGGGTGCTGTAGTCGGTGCCAGAGTTAAAGAAGGACAAGAGGTATGTGTTAGGGATAGCTAAGTCTCCTTGTATTTTTTTGTTTTAATAACACAAGTAATCATTGTTGGATTAAAACTGAGTGTCCTTATTTTAAAGAAACACAGCAAAACATTAACAAAACCTCCCTACAAAATTTCAGAAATTTTCAACAAAAAGTATAGGAATTATTAAGCTTCAGAAAACAAAATCATGTCCCCATACATACAGAAAAACCATCATTTTTGCATTTCTTGATGTTTCAAGGTCTCAAGTCCAAAAATGTAAAAATCTGGAGAATCATTTTTGATCAATCACCTCACTTTCTCTGTTATATATAACAGAACAAAGAAAGTAAAAAAAGTTCCCAGAGAATTTCAGGTTTAACCAAATTTAAAGTAGCTTATACTTTTTCCAATATTTTCTTGATAAAACTTTCCAAACTAAACTACTCCAAAAACTAAAGTTTCACTGATATACTTCCAGCATTCTTATGATCAACAAGCACTCTTTCACTCTCTACTGTTTAATATAAAAGCAACATTAATGACTATAATTGAACTAAATAAAGTCTATCTTGCATTGGCCAAATATACTTGCAAAAGACTGGATCTGTCAATTGTTCTAAAAGATAGTTATAAACATGGAAAGTATAATTTGCATACAAAATGATTAATAAATATCATTTGAAATAATTTACTAGTGTATAAATTTCATGTGAAATACTTGGGGGAAATTTCAATGATTTTATTGAAAGAAGATTAAAATGAAAAAAGCAGTTCTATTATTGAAATATTTCAAATTTAGATTGTTTCAGGTGTACATTTTCAGTTAACAAATAAATACTTGAAAAAATTGATAGTGATAGTAATTTTATGACTAAACACTGATGAAATATTTGTAATACACTTCAAGAAAAGATTTTAGAAATATTTGTTTGCAACACTTTATCTTTTATTGCTTGAAACATTCATCAAGCATCTTTAAGGTCTAAAACTTTACTCTTTTTTTTTTGTATCAGTTAATGCATGTAAAATCCTTATACATAAGGTTAGAATAAAAACTCAAACTAGATAATCAATGTTGTCCCATAGTAGTCTTTCATAATGCAGTTTTGTTTAACTTTGAGCATTTAAAAAAATTAAAAATACAGCTCACAGAATTGTCTGATATAGGTATACATTATGCAGACCAACTAATTAAGAAGTTGACATACAGATCCTCATATTGCATGATTAGCCTGGATATTAAGTCTATGTACCCAGTGAGAAAAGAAGATTAATAGATGATTGCTTAATAGAAAACAATATAAAGTTGAATAACTGATTTAAGTTTTCTTTTGTTAATTACTTTTTGGTAAATAGTACAAATAAATAGACAAAAAGATGGTATTAATATGGGTACAATAATAGGTCCTGCAATAGCAGAAATAGCCATGATTAAGATAGAACAAAAAAAAAAAATAAAAGTTAAAATTAAGGGTGTGAAATTATTAACAAGATGTGTGGATGACATGTTCTTAGTTTTTGATAAAAATAAAGTAAAATCTTTTATATTTAATTATCTATATTAATTTTATTTACTTCATTAACTTTGAGATTGAGAAATAACTTAATAGTAAAATTAATTATTTAGATATTACAATTATTAAGGATAAATTAGGTTTTGTTTTCATAAAATATAAAAAACCCTGCAATATTTAAGATAGGTTTCAAGATATAAAGGTTCCCACACAGTAAACAAATAGATGATTATGTATTGTATTTTATTAATACAATAGCAGATACAGTATATACCTGTATTAGGTATAAATAAAACATTTGTAAATAGTTTCCAATGCTTGACTTTCTTCAGCCAATAAGACAGAAGTCAGTCATAGCCAATCAGAGAAAAGCAGTATATGTACTGAATTGCAACAGAAGTTTCTCACTTCAGTTCATAATTTGATATATAAGAGATTTTGGGGGAAAAAATTATTTGAGGTAAAAACAATTGAGATAGACAAGTTCAACTGTATATGAATTAGTTTTATGCATATATCTTAATATTCATATTAAAAGTTAGTTAAATTTAATGCCATTTTATAGCAACTTATCACTGAGCTATCACTGTAATATAACTATCCAAAAGACTACTGAACTATAATGTGATGCATAAATATATTATGAAGATCATAGGATGATTTTTTAAATATTTTAAAATCCTATATATATATAATTTTTCAAAAAATTCATTCACATTTTTATCAGATCTACATTTCATTAAAAAGTAATTCAGTTATCATCATCTCTAAGTTTAAATTCAGATTTAATGATTTTAATGACAAATGTTTTATTATAAAAGAAACATCCTAAAATGTTTTCTCAAAACATTCTGGATAAAATAAAAATATTAATTAATGTAAGATAATTACTGCAAAACTGACCTTTGGAGTCTGTCCTTTAACTTTACCAGCACGAGCAAGAGAACCATGAACTTTGCCTGGAATGGAAAACAAATTTTGCTGTAGATATTAAGAATATTGAGCTAAAACAAGTTTGTTGTTAATCTTAAAAAAATCGTATCTAGCTAGATTCTTTTCATAACATGGAATTATACTTAATTCAGTTAAAATTATAATTACAGTATTTATTTTTAATGCTTATCAGTAATCAAATAATTAAAAAACTAAATTATACTCCAATTTACAACTTTCCTGGAATTCTTAGTCTATTGTAAATTAGTTTAATTTCTTTCTATTCGGAATTACTAACATATTATTATTAAAAAATAATAATAAATAGACATTACACATTAAAAATAAAGAAAGAAAAAATTAAATTTTTGATTTGGTCACAAAACAACATGCAACTGATTGGAGCTTTGTGATCACATGATCTGTGAAAGTTAAAACTACTAATGAATTAAAAAAGTAATAATTAAGTCAAAAACATATTCCAATAACATCTTGTATTCCTAACTTATAAAAATACTTTCAATAAAAATTTTACGAAATAATTCTATCATATTTTACAAAAATTTAAAGCTTCATACTGTTAAACTTCTAAAACTAACTAACTTACCTCCCCTTAATCTTATAGAAATGTCAACAGTAGCACCATTCATAAGAAAATCAGAAATATTATCTTCTTCATGTAGAGGTTTACCACCATAATAGAACAACTGTTCTTCTTGTGGTAAATTCTCAGTGATTTCAATAAAATTCTATTTAAATTTAAAACAATTATGAATAATTGAGGTAACTGATAAACATTACTATTAAAATTTATTATATATTATTAAAAAATATACCTTTAGAAAAGATATCTTTTCATTTTCAGGAACTTCAATAGAATAAAGTTGATCACTTTGTAAAAAGAGCTGCATCTTGCTAAACTGAAATTTATAAAATATTAAAATTTATCTTCAAAAACTATTCACTTTAATAATAATAATTATTATTATTATACAATTTCAGCAATGAGATGACAGTTCTATAAAATCAGTTTATTCAAATTAGAACTACTAATTTCTATAGAAACATTCACATAATTTTAGATCTATGTATTTGGTTAATGTCTTTTAAACTACTTATAGTTAATACTATTCATATACACCTATCCCTCGATTTACACGGAAGATAGGTTCCTGAGAAAAACGTGTAAATCGAATTTGTATCTTTTTGAATGTAAAATCGTGTAAATCAAAAAGTATGCAAAAAACGCATAATTTCGTTGTTTATTAATTATGAATTTTTTTCAATTTTTTAAAGGTACATAAATCAAACAAAAATATTGAAAGGCAAAAAATATATTCTTTTATTAATTAAATACAAAGTACAAAGGAACAAAAAATAAAATCTGAAAGATTCATAAAAATGTAATGTAATGTAATGTAAAAAATGTAATTAAAAATAATGTAATCGTTTGTTACTTATGAATATGAAAAATTAAAATTTTCTGGTTTAAAACTATGTGCAACGAATGCAACTTCGTGCGTATGGGGGAGTACCCTATATTGGTTTCTATTTGACGGATTGAAATAAAACTGTCACCTAGTATCCTAAATATCAACTATAACATATAATTAAGGTGGATTGGAATATAGATGTAGATTAGAGTTAAAAATTGTTCTTTTTTATCATAGCCAGTTTATTTTCTACATATATTTTTTAAACCGTGTAAAAGCGAAAACGTGTAAAAAAAGTACTGTGTAAAACGAGGGATAGGTGTAATCATAAAACATTTATCAAACCTGTAAATCAAAAGTTGACTTAAAAAGAAGGTATAATTTAACAAAACCTAATGCAATCAATTGTCATGAAAGACAATTAGGATATATTTTTTTCAAACTTGAACTGCTATGTTAAGATCAAATAATAAATTTTACAATCCAAAATTTAACATGTTTAGTAGAAGCTTATAACAGAAATAGTAGTGGATTATGCTAAAAACATTCAAAAATAACAATATTAAAATATATAAGCATGAACCAACATTAGATGGAATGGTATCAACAAAAACCACTGATACATAAATGTGTGAAATCATGTAAGCTTGCCTTTTGCAAGAGTTAATGGAGGAGCTAGCAGAAGAAAAGTGTCAAGAGATATTTGAAGCTAAGTTAGCAATGTTCAATATTCATTGCAAAGATATCATTGGTATTACAACAGATGGAATTACAGTAATAAAAAAATTTGGTCATTTATTACTAATTAATTCATCAGATGTGTTTTGCTCATGCTCATGAATACAACTGCCATTGTCAAAGTTCTTTATGGAAAATTTATATCTCCAGAAGTTGAGTAGGAAGCAATGTTCCCTCTAATTTTTTGTAGATGAGCAGAACATATACTTATCTAAGCAAAAAAATTTTTTGCTGAACAGATTGAGCAAAAAATTTTTCTGAGCATATATATATATATATATATAAAATCTTATTTTTTCCTATAAAAATTAAAATAATTAATTATAAAGTAGAGATTAAAATTCATTTTAAAACATACTTCCATACAAAATATTATCTTTTGTCAATGATTTAATGTATTTAATTGAAATATACGTAGCAATAATCATGTTGCAGACAGAGTGAGAAATAAGTAAACAACAATTCAAATCAGTGTGCGTGCTCGCTTGTGCGGCACATAAATTCTCGTGTGCAGCAACAATTTGAGCAGTGCCCGGCCACGCAGCCTAGAGAGAACATTGGTAGGAAGATATCATGAATTCTGCAAATAATATTTTGGATGAAGAAATTGACAAATAATAATTGTATAGGTGTAATAGTGATGTGTTGTTGTATGCCATTATGTGTTATCTTGACTAATTACTTAATAACAGCAAAATATTTAAAAAATGGTAAAAAATGTTCAAAAAGATCAGTTACAAAAAAGTTTTTTGCAGGTTTTCTAAAATGCACTTTTGTGTTTCAGTTCCTGATGGTATCAAATTTTGTGTATTCATCAAAAAAATAAAAAAATAAAAACCTTATTTAATTTTCTTTTGCACACAATGCCAAATACATTTCTGTATATCTGATTACAGTTGGCTCACTTTAAAATGAAAATCAATAAAACAAATTTTGCCATTGACTTGACAAAATGCCATTGTCACAATGTTAATTTTCATGCACTAAAGCAGAACTTCTTGCATTTTTTGAAGAGATGAAACAGTTAAATTTTTGTAACCTCCTTCAGTGCGAATTTTGGATGGCCAGGTTACTGTATTTGGCCGATATATTTCAGCAGCTGAATATTTTGAATACTAGCATGCAAGGGAAAGAAGAAAACATTCTCACATCCACTGACAAAATGAAAGCATTTCAGAGAAAACTACAGATTTAGAAAAGAAAAGCTGTTGAAGGTAGTTTGGAAATGTTTCCATTGGTAAATAACATTTGCATAAATGAAACACTTCCAATAATAGTTGAACATTTAACAAGTTTAGAAGAAAAATTGGATTCTTATTTTCCATCACTTAACACTAAACAATACAATTGAATTAGAAACCCATTCATGAAAGTTTCAAGTGATTTTGGTTTAATATTAATAGAAAAAGAACTGGCAGCTATATCAAGTGATTGTGGATTGATGATTAAAACAAACAATTGTCTCTTGAAGCCTTTGGGATTTCTATAAAAGAAGAATATGTGACAATATCTAAAAAAAGCTTTGAACATTTTACTATAATTTTCAACATCCTATTTATGTGAATTAGGATTTTCTACCCTCAACACAATTAAGAGTAAAATGAAAGGAATTCTTCAATGTATTGACAAGGAAATAAGAGTTTTCCTTTCAAATATATGCCCAATCATTGAAGAAATTGCTAGGACACATCAGGCTCATGTTTCTCATAAACACAGGAATGAAAAAATTGCGCGAGGGCCTGCCAAATTTACTAAATCTTACTAAGAACGTATCTATACATATAAAAGGATATATTTTTTGAGTTATGCTTTTTAGAATTCATAAAAAAGAGGGGTTAAAAAATAAAAAAACAACAAAAAAGTTAACATAAAAATGTTTTTTTAATGTCAGAATAAATTTAAGTTTGTTGTATTTATTTCATTTAATTACCATATAAGCACGCTTGGACTTTGTATTTTTTTTCCTTTAATATTTGATTTAATTATTATAACATATTTCTCAGAAATTTGTATACAGTGCACCTACAATTATTTGTAGGATTTTAAATGCGCCCCGACTTCAAAAAGTTTGAGAACCACTGACTTACTAAAGGCACCAGTCACGTTGCCTATAACATAACTTGCTTGCAAACTTGATGTCTGCAAAAAAGATGGCAACCAGAACTCCATCATTGGGGTTACATATTTAGAGGTGAATATCTCACAAAAAGTTGCATGTCAAACTTTTCTTTATTCTTCACCGATAAATACTGTTAGAATAACTGACCATCGTGCTGAGCTGTCTGTTAAATACTCAATAGACTTAGTGGAGCACACAGCGTGACTCCTTGTAGCACCTGAAAACAGGCTGGTTTCAGGGAGCTATATCTTGTCCCGAGGGCCAAGGGTTACACAGAGGTATGGTTCCTTTGATTTTTTTGCTCCTATGGGCATGCTCTACAGCTCTGTTAAGGTCCAAACGGTCTACAATATACCAGAAAATGTTATATTTGTGGGAAGAATTAATAATTCAAAGTACACGAGTCACGTTGCACAAGGCCAAAATCGCCTCTTGGCAGTATTTTTGGGTGTACAGTACTATAGATTACCACCTATGGGAGCTCGGGACTTTGAGTATATATTTGAACTCAAGAGGGCTGAGACAAGTTCAACAATACCCTACTTTTGGGCCAGAGGCAAAAAATAAGAAAGTTATTATATATTTTTTTTTTTTTTGTCGATTTTTCCGACCGATGGCGAGATTATTATTAATCAAATTGAAGACAAGTCTGCCCAAGAGGGACCACCATTTATTTTGCGCTCCAGACTAAAAACATACACATATGGCGACAGGCCTTCCTTTTTAGGCTTCACCTGTTTTTGTGTGTCACAGACTCCTAGTTTTAACTGGATGTTTGTATTTTTTAAAGGACTTTTTTACCTTTGGCGACATGAAGCCTAAAAAGGAAGGCCTGTCGCCATATGTGTATGTTTTTAGTCTGGAGCGCAAAATAAATGGTGTTCCCTCTTGGGCAGACTTGTCTTCAATTTGATTAATAATAATCTCGCCATCGGTCGGAAAAATCGACAAAAAGAAATTTTAAAATACCGACGCCAGGGTGCAGCTTTAAAATTTGCATTTTCCAGCGCTTGTTCCAGCAGATAAAAAAGCGGAAACACCCACTGGCTGGATGGTTAAAGAGTAAGACGTCTGTGTGTCACCGACTCCTAGTTTTAACTGGATGTTTGTGTTTTTTAAAGGACTTTTTTACCTTTGGCGACATGAAGCCTAAAAAGGAAGGCCTGTCGCCATATGTGTATGTTTTTAGTCTGGAGCGCAAAATAAATGGTGGTCCCTCTTGGGCAGACTTGTCTTCAATTTGATTAAAGTTATCATACTTTTTTCGGCGATCGTGCGATGATCGGGAGTCGTGTCACTCTCTCCGCTAAGCCTATCATGTGTTTAACAGGCAGTCCGGCAAGTCGGCCATATATACCTTCAACAAAGGCAGATGTTGATCCATGAGCACACCCTCGTGCTCGTCGACCTCGGGGGCTACGGCTCCTCAGTCTCACTATCACTCATGATTAGCTAGTACTACGAGTCGACCGCACTATTGCAATCGAAAGTCGCGATGCTTGAACAAAAGGATAAAAAGGAATTGCCGTTCGACTGTCAGTGCTCCCGACGGACTCCCCCTGGGAGGGGAGCCACCGGCAGGCCGCTGAGTGTTTAACGTCACTAGTTATGGATTCACGGTAGTTCTTGAACAAAAGGAAAAGGGTATACTATAGATTACTCCATATGGAATTTCGTGTGTTTGGGTATATATCTGAACTCAAAGGACCGAGACGAGTTCAACGATACTCTACTTTTGGACCGGAGACGAAAAATAAAAAAGTTATCATACTTTTTTCGGCGATCGCGCGATGATAGGGAGTCGCGTCGCTCTCCGCTAAGTCGGCCTCGCTATCGCGATTGGGAGTCCCGTCGCTTGCCGTTAAAATTGCCTTTAGTAGACGTTTCCCTTCTTTTTTTACTTTGTTCAAGAACTACCGTGAATCGATCACTAGTTTAGCACATGGCGGCGTGTGGTGGCGCCCATACGAGAGGTCAGTCAGGCCGCCATGTTCGTTGTCATAAGTAACATTAACCGAAATGGCAATTGCGCGATGATCGGAAGTCGCGTCGCTCTCTCCGCTCTTGTATCGCGTGTTTAACCCTACTGGAGATGACCGTAGTCCGACGTCACGGTTTGCAGACTTTACCGCAAGATGGCAGTACTAGCAACTATGGTGCCATCTTCATGAGAGCATTAAAAAAGTATGGTAACTTAAAAAGTGTGATAACTTTTTTATTTTTCGTCTCCGGTCCAAAAATAGGGTACCGTTGAACTCGTCTCAGTCCCGAGTTCAAATATATAATCAAAGTCCTGAAATTCCATAGGGAGTAATCTATAGTACACCCAAGGAAAAAAAGGAAGTGGCATTCTTTCGTGCAATTTCTTGCCATTCAGAGTGCTATTTTTTAATTTGTTTGCAGACTTTACCACGAGATGGCAGCACTAGCAACTATGGTACACCTGCATGAAAGCATTAAAAAGTATGATAACTTTCTTATTTTTCGTCTCTGGTCCAAAAGTAGGGTATCGTTGAACTCGTCTTGGTCCCCTCAGTTCAGATACATACTCAAAGTCCCAAAATTCCATAGGTGGTAATCTATAGTATCTCCGTATTTTTATTAAAGTGATGATAAAAACCCCAGTCCACAAATATATTCAGGCCTTCTCCCTTGTGTTACAGCCTAACATGTTACTTTTGCTTTCAAGACATCAAACTGATAAGACTACCAGCACACACATTAATTAGTAAGGAAAACTGTGGCGATATGTAATTTGAAATGGAGAAAAAAATTAAAAACTGACAAATAGTTGGCAATATTTTTAAATTTTTCAGACAAACTCCTGCAAAGTATAAAAAAAAGGTGTGTTCGTTCTACATATTTGACAAATACTCAAATAATTAAATAAAAACATTTTTTAAATTTATTATTCAAAATCCATCCTAATTCTAATTACTTCAATAATTCAAATAGTAAGACGATGATTTGAAATCATTAAAAATACGGAAAACACTGAAGATTAAAAAAAGCAACAATTTACAATTACTATTCAAAGACTAATTTTAATATTTTACTCAAATTTCTCGTATATTTATTTAATGAAGTTCGTCTAAAAATTGTTCTTTTGTTTCTGGACAAAAAATCTTAACCCTTGGACGTAAGCCTAATTTGGCTTCGACAGTGCAGAAGTCAAATTAGGCTTAGACATATATGTTGAAATTTTTTATATTGAAAAATGAAATAACAAATTTAATACTATATATTAATATACATTTATAATATATTTCATCTTACCTTATTAATCGTTGATTTTATATTTATAGAACAATATGGCGCTATAGAACTTTACTTCAACACGTGAAGATACCGAACAACTATGGAGTCTGAAGCGAGTCAACGTTGCCAGATGTTTTTATTTTTTGTAACAAAAATTTTCTAAAAAGTAGCCCAAAGTAGCTGACTCAGAAAAATACTCATTATTTTGATAAATAACTTAATTTGATGATAAAATCACGAAACACACTTTTCATGCTTTTCCGTCAATAATCTAAATCGCAGAACAAACGTTTTCGGCATAATTTACAGGCCTGGAAATTGATCCGAAAATAAGGATCGCAAGACTGAAAATATGTATAACATGAAATTTACTGGTACAATACGTCGAGAGTGCCCACCAGTGGCCAAGCGGTCTTCGTACCCTGAACACTGGAGTTCGGTCGTGGGGTTCGCGCCTCGCTCGAACGGGCTGACCACGCGGAGTTTTCCGGGTTTTCTCCACGTCTATAACGCCTAAATAGATGCCAGTTTCTCTTAGAAAGACCTCCCGGAAAGCACCCCCCCTAGGCAGATCGCCCAAGTGTTGCGTTGCCATGACTAAACAAACAAACAAAGGTACTGTACGTCGAGAACATTCATATACAAAATATTATGCAATAAATAATCTCTCTAAGATGGACTTTAAAAATGAATTTTCCGAAATTATATGAAATTAACTATAAAGTCAATCATTAATTTTAACTGAAAATTAATTATGTAATACTCTTAGCTACTAATTTGTTTGTTGCTTATTCTGAAACAGTTGTCTATTTTTATTTGTTTTCTCTGTCACAACCATGTGCCACAAGATATTCCTGAATAAAGAGTGATGTCAAAGATGCCCAGTGTCTATCTATGCATTTAGTTGTGACAGAAAAAAGAACTACTAATTTGTTGTTATTCCAAAAGACATATCAAACTATAGTTATTTAAATTTGAAAGTTGACTAAAATATTTTTTTATTAAACCAATATGTACAGTACATTGAACTTCTTCGGAGTTATGTTTCTTGGTGGCAGCATACTTCACTATGGGGAGAAGAGATGATTCAGAAGCGATACGCCTTGCCTTGCCCTGTGGTGTTGTAATCGCAGCCTTTTGGTTATGATAAAAACACAGTGTAAGAAAGGAAAGGTGAGGAAGTTCTAATAACCCAAAGCATTAAAATCTCTCCGTATTTCTTTCATTGTTTGTCTAAAATCCATCAGATGTGGAAATATGAAAGATGTCTATGGACCTTCGTCTATTTTCCCCAAGGTCTATTCACCTATGTAAAACCGATTTTTCTAAAGAACAGTTATCTCTGGATGATCGAGTGATTAAGGTGTCAACCTATCGCTCTGGAATCCCGGGAACGAATCCAAATGTATCGAAGAAACATCAGCCATTATTTGAGGTTCTGGGTAGTTTAGGTCCTGTTTCTCATCGCTCGGCCGCCTTGTTGTGAACCGGCCGAACCCGCGACGTTCTTGAATGAAAGTCCCTCTTGCAGTCTTTCGGGTCTCCAATTTGAACGAAACTTGGTAAGCATGTAGCTCTAAACAAAACAGTTCCTTGTCCAAATATTAAAGACCCACTTCTCAAGCTCTTCCCAAAAACGGACTTCTGAAAATTGTGTTTAGCTGGTTATACTGGTAAGTCTCTGGAAGTGTCACGTCTCCTGGAAACGGCTATCTTTTTGTTTCTTCAAGTTCATTTTCAGATATGTTGTTATATTTGAAGTGTAATAAATATGCGCGCTTGAGAAAATTGTCATAATATTAACAATTAAAAAAAGAAGAAAACACGCTGCAATTGTGCTACGTTATTTTCATATCAGACTTGTCTTTTTCGTTTATGCGGAGTAATGTCTGAAGCTTATTCGCTTGTGTTATCATAGTATGTAACCATAAGCGGATATATCTGAAAAAAAGTATGTCATAAAAATTTTATTTAACTACATAAAAGAATTAAATTTTCAGACTTCTTTTTCACTAAGCAGGAAATTGCACCACTATTTTTAAATTCTTGTTGTATAAGCTTTAAACATGAGGAATGATGATGATAGCGGGGCTGTGGAGTCGGAGTCGGGAGGAATTTCTGGCCAGAGGAGTCGGAGTCGACACATTTTTTCGACTCCGACTCCCGCATTTTAAATTTAGTTTAGTTTTTTATTTAAATGAAAGAAAATTTATTATATATTTATTAATTTTTTAAAATTATTTTGTGTTTTGTTATAATTTATTTTAAATACAAAATGCATCAATTTAATTTATTAAATATGTTATGTTCTTTGTAGTATTTGTGTTTAGTAGTTAAATTACTTTGAGCAATTGAATTTGAATATTTTTGAATCATTCCTTTATTATCCCTGCTCTAAATGAGTACTCTATTTTTCTGAATGAGCCGGACTAATTGATCAGAAAATAAAAATATGTACAGTACTGTACGTACGGTACTCTGAACAAGGGGTTGAAGTAGCTAGATCGCACACTTTTTAGTTGGACTAACTCTTCTGGAAGGGTGAAATTGAAGTGCAAGTGCTGTTGAATATATGCAGATGTAGAATTTTATCGCCCCCTTTCTCCTCTTATTAAATATTTGTTAAAAATTAATTTTTTATACAAATAAATATTAATGTAAGTTAAACATTACAAGAAGAATTTCCATTTATTAAAAAAGGAATAACGGATAGTGACGTCAAATGCAACAAATGTTTAGCCAGCTTTAATATTGCGAATAGTGGCAGATCAGCAATTGCACAACATATTCAGACAACAAAACACAAAGAAGCGGACATCCGGGCTTCAACAAACAAATCGTTAAACTCATTTTTCGTTAATAAAAATTCCGATGACAACCTAAAGGCTTTAGCACTAAAAGAGGCATCTTGGTGTTATCACTCAATACAACATAACTATTCATTTCGATCAAACGACTGCTAAATTAATTAAGAAATGTTTTGAGGAAAAATATCCTTTTTTTTTTTTTTTCTAACTCTTTCCGCCCTGTGGGCACTAAGAGGGCCTCTTTTAGTAAGCCCATTATGGGTTCGGCCAGGCCCACAATGGGGCGACCGGGTGGTGAGGGACGGGGCCCGACATATCCGAACGGACCACACCCCGAAAAATTCCTGGGGATTATTCGACCCGTTCGGATTCGATCCCGGGTCCCCCAGAGCGGTAGGCTGCCACCTTTACCGCTCGGCCACCCGGCCGTCGGAAAAATATCCTTATGCAAGAACGAAAACGGAAGCAATCATTTGTGATGTTTTCACACTATATTCTTTTGAATCAATTAAAACTGATTTAAGCAAAACAAATTATATAACTATTTATTCGGATTATTCAAATCATGGTAATACTAAATTGTGCACAATTCTGGTCAGATATTTTTTTTTTACCCAATAGCGGTATCAGAGAAAGTTTTGAATATAAGTAATCTTTCTGGAGAAACTTCAGATATATTAACAAATTGCATCAAGGAATCACTGTCAAAATTTGAAATTACTAATAAATTACTCGCTTTGTGTGCTGACAATACCAACAGAAATTTTGATGGTTCCCAGAGAAAAGGAAAGAATAATGTTTTATTTAAAATGCAACAATCAAGTAAACATAAATTGATAGGAATTAATTGTGCTGCCCACATATTGAACAATAAGCACTGCTGTAGATTGTCTTCCGATAGATATTGAAGTAATATTAGCAAAAATTTATTCACATTTCTATATTTACACAATATGAGTAAAAGATTTCAAAGAACTTTGTGATGACCCAGAGGTTCAATATAAAAAGCTTCTTGGTTACAGCAAAACACGCTGGCTAACTCTTTTACCAGCTTTAGATAGAATTTTACAACTATTTAATCCATTAAAATCATACTTTTTGAATCTGGAAAAATGTCCCACAATTCTGAAAAACTCTTTCAATGAAACATTAGCAGAAGAATGGTTATTATTTATTCATAACCAAGCCTCAATATTTCACCAATATATATTGAAAGTTGAATCACAAAAAATCTCAATGTGCGAAACATCCATACTTCTAAAGGAATTAAAGCTAAAGTTAGTCGAAAGGAAAAAAAATGAGGGGTTTCTTCCTATTGTTATTAGAAAAGTGATTTTAGCGTCAGAAAAATCAGAAAATATACAAGCCAAAAAATTCAATGATGATGTGTACACATTTTATCAAAGGTGCATAAATTATCTAAATAATTAGGACGTGTTTTATTGAAATAGAGGTGTTTGAATGGGTTACATTACGCGAAATCCCTTTGAGGGCGAAGGGTAGAGGAAAGCTATATTTTTATTTCGAATCATTGGTCCGTAAATATACTCGACGGTGAATTATATGATGAAGTTTCGTGTGAAAAAAATACGTCACAAACGAAAAGATCGACGAACGGCGACAGAATAACAAGCCCTGCCATCAAAGGTGGGTTAAGATTTTTGAACATTTTACAGCAAAAGAAATTGCTTTCAAAAACATTTGTAAAACCGTAGAATTTTCTTTATGTTTCCATGGATCTAATGCTCCCGTCGAACGAATATTTTCATTGTGAATAATATGTGAACGGATGAAAAAAACTCAGTTAAAAGTGAGCACATTAGAACCATGTATTTCCATTTTCAAATATTGTACAACTTTCAAATGACTGTATGGAATTTTATGACTTTTTAAAGCGTGAACCGGCGCTATTAAAAAAAGTTAATTCTACTGAAAAGTATCAAAATTAATGTTATTTAAATTTTTACAATGTGTGTGTATGTGTAATAATTAAGATTGTTTAAAATTTTAATGTATGCATTGTTGTACGCTACTATTTTCGTAATAAGTGTTAATAACTTATGAATTTTATAAGGTATTTTTTTTTATTTTGGCTTCGATATGTCCTTTATTTTCCCTCAAAAAAATATGACCGTATGCATAGGATACCAAACGCAATATTATTCGGAAGTTAGATTCGATACACGCTGTTTTATCTGTAATTGAGAATATTTCATGGTTAATAAATAGCTAAACACAAAAATAGGAAAAGTTATTACATTGGCATTAACATTTTAAAATTTATTGCATAAATTAAAATTGATTATAAAATATTTTTATATAGTGTTTTTTTTTTCTTTTTTTTTTCTGAAAGAGAAATTATCATGTGATCACCGTTATGTTATGACAGGATCGAATTGGGTGGATATAAATAGTCGACTTCTCCATTTAGGAAGAAAGTTTTAAGTTTTATCTTTGGTAAATATTAATTAACATTTGACGTTTTGTTACATAATCTTACAGAGATATCGGAAAATAATGGAATTTGACCGTTCGTTAAATTTTCCAGAAAGTTATGTAATATTAAATACCAATATTTCTATGCGAAAGTATTTCATTTCGATAGAAAATTTAAATATTACTTATATAATGCTATGTTTTCAACAAAATTTAATAGTTTTATGTGACGGTTAGTTTGTTTATAAATACAGTTTCAATTTATAGATCAAGATAGATACTGTAATCTTACAGTTGAATGAATTGTAATACTGCCATCTCTAGAATTTTATGGGAATTAAACTGGATTATTTATTTATTTTAAAGCTTTTTTTAAAGTTTAAATGTAAAATATAATTAAAAAAAAAAAAAAAGATTAAGAAATCTTCTACTACTTATCCTTGAATTATTAAATTATAGATAATTTGTGTATGTACAAATTGTCTAAAAGTAACTTTTACTCAAAGATATTAGCTTATTTGATTCTGTGTAAATGATATTGCAAATATTACAACATTTAATTTAAAAGATTAAGTTCATGAACAATACTTTTGAAAATGCACAATGACAAAGTTATCCAGACTTATTTAGTGTAATGAGCTTAATTACATGAGTTAATAAATAAGATTATTTAAATATTTGAGTGATATTAATGAAAAAAAAGAATTCACTCGTAAGTGAGTTAATGTTTTATAGTGAAGGGTGAAAACATCTCAAATTCTCGTCTGTTAAATTTTTTTTGAGGGTTTATTAAGTTTGGAAGTGTATTTTCTTTATTATTTATGATGTACGTTATAATTTTTAAAAATAAAATCATAATTTCACATTATTATCTTAAAAATTCAAAGATTTAACCCAATGGCGTAGTGAGTGGGGCAAGGGGGTATATCATGCCACAGGGGCCACTTGCAGAGGGGTGCCCAAATTATCTCCAAGACAAACTATGTGTTTCTGGAGAAGGGAGGGGGTGCCAATAAAGTGTCGTGCCCTAGGCGCCAGTTATGTTCTTTATGCCACCAATTTAACCTACTTGATTAGCCTATTAAATGTTATATTCATACTTCAGTTCTATCCTACCAGTAATCTACTAAATGTTTTGGGGTTGACTTATACAGTAGATACAAATTTAAATCAGAAAACTTTTATGTCTTACCTCATACAAGAAAAGATGCTATTGCCATTTCGAGTGTTTTGGCCAAATTGAATTTTTTGTCTCGACTTTGTACGGGGATTATTATATTGTCATTCAACATTAAAGGTGTTAGTAAAATAATTTTATCATTGAATAATCTTAGAGAATTAAAATAGAAATATTTAATTTGTCTTTGTATTCAATTATTGCAAGTAATTGAATAAATTATATTAAATTTGTAAAAATAGTTGTAAAGATATATTTTAAGTTTATAAAATTAAAATTGATAGACAAATTTTTTTGTTTTGAATGCAAAACAAAATAAAAATATGTACTTCTGATAAATAGCACTGAGTTCAGCGTTAACATAAATTCTTCTTAAAAAAGAAGAATTTACGTTAACGCTGAACTCAGTACTATTTATCAGAAGTATATACAATTTTGGCGTGAGTTTACTTTTATATTTTTTCTAATAAAAATATGAAATTGTGACATAATTTTAAATATTATATAGTACTGTACAGTACATATGTGTATATTTTGACAAAAGTTTGTCTTGTGTTTGTTTGGATATTTTAATTTTTCAATGAGTTCATTGAAGTTTAGAATAGTAAATTAAATTAATGTTTTATTAGCTATTTGATCTCTTAAACATCACATATACTGGCTTATAATTTTATCATATAAAAGTTTTAAACTATGCTGTGACTTTATCTTCAGATATAGGTTATTTCTAGAAGTTCTAAATTAGAACAACAAAAAATATCCAGGTTTAAAAGATTAAAAGTATTTGTAATTAGTTGTGATAATGTTTCATCAGCAAACATCTGTTTTTAAATAGATCTCTTTAGAGTTCATTGGTATATTTTACAAAGGATTCATTGTTATTATAATTATTGTAATAGTCCTTTATAATTTGATTAGTATCATCTACTGAAATGTGTCCTCATGATAATTTTATATTTCTATTATCAAAAAAAGTTGAAAATTCAATATTGTTTCAATTTGAATTACAAAATAGTAGCCTGGTGTCGGGACCTTTGTGAAATGGTCATCAGGCAGCTCGAGAGTAAAGCCCTCCGATCTTTCCTTCCTAACATCCTGATCTATAAAAGATACATATGTACTCTTCGGTGGTGCTCCCTCCAGCCTTCTGCTCCCTTAGAGATTTTTATTTAATGCAGTACATGACCGTACGCTTCACCAACAGATACTTGAGGTGGCCCATCTCATACAAAATAGTAAATTAAAGATTGTAGATTTAACAAAATAATTGCATGAAAGAATCAGATCTCAAATGATCATGTATTGTTACTTATATTGATAAAATTTAAAAAATTTTTTTAAGAAACTATTAGTGTATTATTAAATGAAACAGTATGTTCTAAGAATACCTTAATGGATATAAAATATACATATAATGACATAAAATTGACTAAATAATACTTTTTTAAATAATTCTAAACATTTTTTTTTCTTTTACAAGATAGTATATTATATTAATGAAATAATAAAATTAGAAAACTGAGGAAAAAACAAGTTTACAAAATACAAAGGATGTATGGAGTTTACATTCAAAATGTGCTAAGTCATACCTTTGGAAAAAAGCATTTATATAATTTTGTATATAGTACTCTAAATGATATCTACAAACCTCAAAAACCTTTTAATATGCAGTCTTTTTATTAAATCTTCTAATGCTTTCAGTCAGTTGATTGACCTTCTTCAGGAAAAATAAAAAAATTCCAATTTATAAATGATATCTATTGGAATGTGCTTTTCACATCTAAACCTGTTTTCTTGCTTTTAAAACATTGCCAGAAAACTTATGTCCCAAACCAAATGTGCTATGTGACAAAAAGTGATGTAATTAAAATGTACTATGTAATTATAGTCACATCAAAACATATCTGAATAAAACACACATACATGATGACCATAACAATCATCCTCAGTTCCTGTTAATTAATTAAGTAATAGGAATCTAATTAATCAATATTAAAATTTAAACTAATATAATTTTAGTTCTATCTTGAGGAAACCGTGTTTTGTATTTTCGTTTCTTTTCTTTTCTTTCGAAGACACAATGTAGTGACGTAAACTTAAACACTGGGCGAATTTTTCATCCTTTTTATTCGGTTGGACCCAACCGAATAAAAAGGATGAAAAATTCGCCCAGTGTTTAAGTTTACGTCACTACATTGTGTCTTCGAAAGAAAAGAAAAGTAATATAATTTTAATTCATTTTTAATTAATTTAGTAATTTAACAAAAATATAATAGTACTAGGACTGGTCTTGGAGGTTTTTAAATTGGCATATTATTAATTATTTTCATAATTTGCAAAATTTTAATAGTTCTGGCAGGACCTTTATGGCAGGAAGATATTTTTATATCGAAAAGTTCCTGCCAAAATGATAGCAAGTTAGATGTGTTATTCATTGCTTTTTGCAAGATGGATACTGAGGAAGATTACTTGCAATTGAAAATTTGTGAAAGCAAAAGAACATAGGAAATGTTTATCAAACCCAGAAAGCTGAAAGTTCTAGGGTCATCCTGCTTGCTATAAGCATTGGTAAAAATAGCTTGCACTTGACATTACACTGCAACTTGATATTTTTATAAATATCAAGTTACTAGGTAAAAGAAACCAGATATAATCCTTTTCTTTTATTGCTAACTTTTTAAAATTTGAAGTATTGTAGAAATGAACTGAAACTGAAGTTATTAGTTTAATACTGTCATTTCAGCCTTTGAAGTGTGAATTTTGTTTTTTTGTTTGGTGAATAAAAATAAAAAAATATAAAAGTGTGTAAAAAATATTTATTTTTAATTAAACACTATATTAAATTACTGCATTCAAAATGTTATAAGTGTTAATTATACATGAATCAAAACATGCTATGTATCATTATAATGAGTAAAACTTGGCACCATATTTATTTATAAATGTATCTATCTATGAATTTTGCTTGTTTAGGCTTCTACTAAGTATTTAATTTTGGTAAAACAGCATATAGAACATAACTACAATTATGCTCTGTATGTTGTTGTTAGTTTATACTGAAGAATGCTCAAAAGGAACTTAAAATGTTTTAAAAAAATGAAGGGAAATTAAATATTTGGTAGCCTTAAATACTATGTATTGTACCTTAATTGATATGTGCTATGTGATGCATAAAATTGGGAATAAAATTCAAAATATCAAACAAGGATTTCTGAAATTTAGTAAAGCAAGATATAAACATACATAACATGGCAACTTCATTTTTAAAAATTACATGGCCAGTAAAGCATAAATAAAAATTTTGGTTTTTTCGAAAATTACATAGCTGTCACATAGCACGTTTTGAATGCTGCCTCCACATATTGAACATTAAAAAAATCTATAGTTTCTGAAAAAATTTCTTAAATGTTTTTAAGTCTAAATCTAAAAATTAAAATTAAAATTGAACTGATTAAATGTTACAATTGACATTAGAGTTAAGTTGTAAACATAAAATAATTCAAATATAAGATATACTTTTTTATAATATTTTTAGTATTACTATAACAGATAATTTTAATTATGGTACTTTTGTTAAGGATAAAAATTATTTTAATTTTTAAACATTGAATGTAATATTAAATAATTATCATATTAAAGCATTGTAATCTATTGATTAATGATAACTGATAATAATTTTCAGAAATATATTCAATTTAATGATGTTTGGAGGCTATACAGAAGTATTTGCATATGGACAAGATATTGAAAAAGGTGATGGACAAATATTAGATTCATCATCTAATAATGAAAGATATCTGTCTGAGAGTAAATCTCAATTATTTGGTGGTTTTAAAACATTGCCAGATATTAGAGAAGATTTTATTTTATTAGCTGAATGCTCAGAAACTTTTGGTCCAGTTCCTATTGTAAGTATTCTGTAGTTTTATATTTTTACATTTTATTTATGAACAAATTGAGCTAAACTGTGACTTTACAATACTGTAAAGATTTAATTTGTTTGTTAATAACAGTTATCTTACTGGACTAAAATTAATTTATTGAATAAGACTTTTTAAAAACTGTACTAGTGTTAAAAATAATTTAAAATGAAGCATAATGCACCTCATGTTATTGTGCCTGATTTTATTTGTAAAAGGATGTATTGAAAATTAAATATACAAAAATTTCAATAATGTTTTAATGATGATTTTTGCAAAAGTGATATATGAATTACCAGCCTGACATTTATTGACTCTATTCCAACTTTCAACAAAATTTTCCTGATTTGTAATAGCAACAGAAGGGAGGGAAAATGTTTGCCTATCTAACAAGCAATTATTTATTGTGACATTGTCACAATTCTGGGCTGCAATTTTTAATCATATTTAAATTAAGTAAATTAAAAAAATTCATATTTTTAATTTATTTAATTTAAAATATATGCTCTTCACCTCAAATTAGTACTGTAGTGTCTTGCCCCTGTATATAATATTTTTCCATTAGCAATGCTGTTGTGCTGGTCATCTATCTAACTCTTTTTAGGGAAAAAATTTTTAATTGAGATAATGTGACTTCCAATTTGCATCAGAGGTTCATATATAGTTAATTGGGGCCTCCTTAAATGGTCTTACATTTCATTTATCTAACACTGTTCTTGAGATTAAGGAAAGACATAGATAGATGGACGACAATGGGAATTTATAGGTCTACAATTTTTTCAAATTATATCCAATTAAAATACATAATTAATTTGATCAATAAAGTGTTACTACAATTCTTGTATTGTTGAAGTAAACAGCACATCAATATTTTTAAATCAAAAAATAATTAGAATCAAACTGGAATATCACATTCAATACAAATAAACAACCTTGACTATATTTACATTTATCTAATGTTTTTGAGTTAATTCTTAACTGTTCTTCAATATTGAAAAAAAGAACATAAAATACATGTATTTGTTTCAATTATTTAAATACATATATGAATAACATATTTGTTATTACAAACCAGATACATAAATTAACATTAAAATATAAAGAAATATATAAAAACACACTACACTAATAAACTACTAATTTATCAAGTCAAAAGTATTGTGTACATTGAAAAGAGTTTATTTTTATTTAAAACTTTTAGGCATTGGAGATGCTGGTTGCATATTTTTTGTTAATGCACTTTTTTCTTGAGCCCTTGTAAATTTATAGGATCTCCACAAATTTTGCTAATCTTGTATCTGACCTGTCTGATAACTTTGGCTTCATCCCACTGCACTATGTTGTTCTCTTCCATGGTAAAAGCTGATAAAGCAATAATTATTTTCTTTTTGTTGTTGTCATATTGATGATCTTTTAAATGCGTTCCTAGATGTACAGTAGATCCAACATACTGTGCACTTTAGAACCTATTATCTTAAACCAGTAATTGATACACTCCAGATATCTTGATTCCAATGATGGTTGTTTAAAATGACCAAAAATGTTTGTGCTCTAAGTTAAATTATACTGCTGGAATTAACATTGTATGTATTTGTAGTATATTTCTGGATTTCTTTGAATTTGTATAGCTGCTTGTCATTCCCAAGAAGGTTGTATATTGTTGGATTCCTTTTATACACTAGGTTAACTTTTCTTTTCTTGGCATTTGTTGGTATATCATGTAGAATCCTTTATCATAATTTATTGTTTAGAACTTTTGAGTCATTGCGTGCTTGTTGTATGTCATGGACCAACTGTAGCATGTTTGTTAATTAATTGTCCTATTATATTTTTGCATTTTAGTGATGTCTAATGTAGTAAAATTCTCTTAATCTGTTTTTGATGTTTGTATGGTGGAAATATGCTCATCTCATAAGAGCACTGAATGCAGATTTTTTATATCCCGTGGAATTATATGAATAAGTGGGAATATATAACAGGTAGTTTCCTATAAATGCTTTTGCATATATAACTATCATACAATGTAATGTCTATATCCTGAAAATGTACCTTGAAGTTGCTTTCTTACTCAAGTTAAGTCTGTAGCATTCATTAATCTTTGCATCAAAATACCTCTTGTAAACAATATTTGGCTGCTAAACATTGGAATGTTGGAGCTTTTCAAGTGTTTTATCACCAAATCAGAGTAACCCATCCATAGGGCTACTAGAGATATGTCTCTGTTTTGTTTAAACGTGTTATCAAAGATAAAAAAAAGGAAAAATAACTCATTAGCTTGGTGAGCTCCAACATCTGTTGTCTAAACTTGCTTGCTTATAGAATTGTACAGAGAAGCAAATCCCCTAAAGCATGAAAGCAGGAAAAAAGTTTAACTGAGAGATAAGATCTCAAAGTCTAATACAGTCCTGTATTTATTCATTATCTGTCAACAATATATCACTAGGTACTTGGTCTATTTACTACACCTCTTTGTTTAAGTTTCTCCCTTTTTTTGTGCTTTAAGACAATAATAGTTAAAAACCACTTTTAAAACTGCAAAAATCAGGATTAGACATTTCCAAAAATTTTCTTTGCATTATTTTTTTTTTTGGAAAATCAACAGTTCTAGTTTTTATCTATAGATTAAATAAATAACAAAAATAAAAATTGCATATGTAGAACTTAATAATTCTAAAACTGTAAAATATAGTGAGAAATTATCATCTTATACTTTTTGAAAAATTCCCTGTAATGTTTCTCTTATAATTAGGATGTTAATTGATAGATAAGTTTTTTCTAGCTACTTTCTATACAGATTTCATTTTTGAATGTATTGGAGCTGATAAAATTTATGTAGAATATTATTGATCACTGAACCTGTTATAATGCCAAAAATTAGAACTCTCATTGGTTATAGGATAAAAACTTCACAAGAAAATATTATAATCTATAATAGCCTATTATAAAAATAATAATCATCATTTTCATAATTTTTAAAATTAAATTTTTGAATTGATTTTGTTGTATAAAGTATAAATATATTTATAATATGTATTATTTTAGATGACGATACCAAAGAAAGTAGAAAATATTGATTTGAATGAATTTACTGTAAAGCTTTTGTCTGCTGATTATCAAGGACTAGGATGGTAACTATTCTTACTTGAAATATTCTTGTTTGAAATATTCTGTCAAAAAAAATCATCATCTAATTTTTTTTAGGCAGATGACATATGCATAAAATAAAATTAAAAATTTTTATTAATACCTTGAGAAATAAAATAAATTAAATTAAATGATAAATTTTAATGTAATGAAAGATGGCATAATATTTTTTTTAGATGGAAATTTATCTTTTTTGAACTACAAATCATTTCAGAATTACATGTAAAAGCAAAATTCAGTTTTAAAAACTTATTTCTTGTAAAACTTAACTAGGAATATAGTTTACAATTAACTACTAGCAATATCTTATAAATCTAATTTAAAAGTTCAAAGAAATTGAAAAATGTTTTTCATATTTCATTTATTCTTTGAATTAATTTCAAAAATGATTATTAGCTCTTTGCATATCTATCATTTTTAGTGTTTAATTAATTAATTTATTTGACTGAAAAATAGTATTTTCTATTATTAAGTATTCTGTTTATAATAGTATTTACTATTATAAACAGAAGTTTTTGAAATTTAATTATATTGCTTGCTTTTAAAACAGTGGTGAAGGAATTCCTGTTAGAGATACACAGCTATTAAAACCAGATGCTATGAAGGATACTCATGCATTAGTAAGTCAATATGTTTATAAAAATTTTAATATAATAATTACTGTAAAACCTAGTTATTTTGAAACTCAAGGGACCAGAAAAAAAGACAACTCCAAATTATCTGAACTTTTTTCAAATTAAAGTTTTTTGCAATTCTAAATAAAATTATGACATTATCTCATATAATTTCACCTGTTTGTTTACAAATGGGTTAATATTACAAGTTATCACTTAGTAATTTAAGCTATTTCAAAAAATTCCCAAAATAATTAAGTGTCATACGAATTTCTTCCACAAAAATAAAAAAAATTCTCTCTTAATCAGCAATGTGTACAATGTCCGAATGATCTTGAACAGACATCCAATAAATTAACAATGTATAATTGGTGAAACCAAAACTGCCATTTGGGCATGGAAACTTTCTTATAAACACATAATATGATGGAAGATTTTGAATTAAACAATATTTTTGCAGGTCACTGGACCAGATAATTACTTTAAATTTCATTGTATGTATATTTCAAATTATCTGAACTAAAATATATGCAAAATCCTATTCTCTTGGCCGGGGACTAGACTTGTCTTTGAGTTATGTGATACTTCAAATTATCTGATATTGAATTAACAAGGTTTTACTGTATTGAAAAAATATATAAAATTTATCATTAATTATTTACTATGTATAGTCTAAACATTTTCTTCGTGAGCTATGTTTTTGCATAAATAAAACAAAGTGAAATGAATTTAAAAATATAAATGAAAATAAATAATTTTAGCACTTTTCAAAAATTATCAATGTATTTCTAAATTTATTTATACTATTAGAAGTTACATACTATGTAAAAACATATAATACATATAAGTGGTTCTATAAATTGAAAATTATATTAGAAAACGCTAGTTAAATATGTTTATTACATTTTTAGGCATAAAAAAAAGAATTTATAAATCATATATAATAATAATAATAATAATAATAATAATATTTTGCTATTTTATTTTAACTTAATAAAATGATTTTAGATAAATTATTTTGTCCTATTGGATTCCCAAGCAAGAGGCTTTGTAAGACCAATATGTATAGCCTATGTAACTTGTGATAAACAGTAAGTGTTTTAATTTTCATTAGGAAGTATTTATTATTTTATATAAAATATAAATATTTCACTTTAAATTTGTTTATTTAATTCAAAGTTTTAAGTGTAAAATTTTCTAATGTAGTGTTCATTTTCAGCAAATTGATACAGAATACAAATCTTTTACAAAATGCAATAATTCAGGTAATTAATATTTAATTAATTTTTAAAATAATTATGAATACATGCTAAGCCATACAAAAATTGTTATATTTTATTTGAAAATAAGATATAAAAAAAACTTATATTTTATTATTATAATATATTTTCCATTAAATATTTTTCATAATGGTTTATTGTTGAACTATCAGAATGTTTGTAGTTTATATATGCTATTTCATTATTAAATTCATATGACAAAGCTATTTGCAATCTTATGGATCTAGAAATAAAAATGAATGAATTACAAGGGCTGTTTGGAAAGTTCGTGGCCTTGCCTATATGCGGCGCTGCAATCACTTTAATTTTTGGCAGAAATTATTCAGACATCTTTGCTAAAGATACAATACCAATTTCCGTTTGATTTGTCATAAAGTTTTGCCACAACCGCTTAGCAGATAGTCAGTGTGCAAGTGCTTTGTCAAAAATGGAGAAGATGGAGGCTCGTGCAGTCATAAAATACCTGACGAAAAAAGGATTGACCCCATCTCAAATCAAAGCTGACGTGGATGAAGTTTTGGGAGAGTCTACTTCTTCGTACACCACTGTGAAAAAATGGACAGCCCTTTTTAAATCTGGCAGAGAGTGTGGAAGATGACCCTTGCAGCGGACGGCCGTCAACTGCTATCACTGAAGAAAATATCGACAACGTTCACAATTTTGTGTTAGCAGATCGCCGTTTGAAAATGCATGAGATAGCTGAGACAACAGGCATCTCTGTCGACCGAGTGCACCACATCTTAACTGAAAATTTGGGTATGACGAAGGTCTCAGCAAGGTTGTTGCCGCATCTGCTGACTGCCGTGCAAAATTGTGTTCGCACTTTGATGTCAAAGGAGTGTTTGGACTTCTACCAGAAAAATCCACAGGATTTCTTGCATTGGTTTGTGACTACTGATGAAATGTGGATCCACTACTACACTCCTGAAACAAAAGAACAGTCGAAGCAGTGGAAACACCACAGTTCGCCACCACCAAAAAAGGCAAAGACAGTTCCATTAGCGGGGAAAGTGATAGCTTTGGTTTTTTGGGATGCATCATCTTTATTGACTACCTAGAAAGAGGAAAGACCATCAATGCTGTCTATTACTGTAAACTTTTGGAAAAACTGAAGAAAGAAATCGAAGAAAAGAGGCCACATTTGAAGAAGAAAAAGGTTTTGTTCCACCACGATAATGCACCTGCACATTTCGCCAGAATTACTGAACAAAAGATAAACGAACTTAGCTTCCAATTAGTTCCACATCCACCGTACTCACCTGATTTGACCCCCAGTGACTTTCACCTTTTTCCAAACCTAAAAAAATTCTTGGCTGGAAAGAGATTCCACTCAAATGACGAAGTCATCTCTGAAGTGAATGAGTATTTTGCACACCTTGACAAATCGACCTATTGTGATGGCATAAAAAAGCTAGAACATTGCTGGAATAAGTGCATTGCTAATAAAGGAAACTATATTGAAAAATAAAAAAGTTTTAACATTATTTTGTTTGTTGTTCTATTTGAGGCCACAAACTTTCTGAACAGCCCTCGTTATTAAATATTACATGATTTATTTAATTGTAACAAATAACAAACAACATTTAAAAATATATTGCAAAAAATTTCTGATATAATATCGATATAAAATTCAATAAAATACATTGAGTTTAAAACTTAGTGTGTATTTTAAAATTTTATTTAAAGGAATACTATTATCTTTTAAATGTACAAAAGGAGTGTTATATGGTTTTCATTACTTGTACTGTTAATATAATAAAAATTATATTAAAAAGTTTGATTTATTTATTTTTCCTGTTGTAAAAAATATCTGTTAAATTATAATAATAATAATTGTTTTATTGTACTAAAGGCAAGCTTTGTTACAGGGGAGAGACTAGTTAATAGCGTTTTCCATTTTAATTTACACATAATTTTACATAATTTCATAGGTTGTTACAATATGTATTAATTAAATTGAATTTTAAATTTTTTAGCAAATAATTCACAATTTACATTAATTTAGTATCAATCAATTATTCTTAAAGCATTGATTGATTTATAATATATAATATTAATATTTAACTTGAAATATTTGAAATGATAATACATTTAAGTAAATCAGTATTCTTTTTTATCGATTTATTCATTAGTTAATCTTTTAAAAAAGTTATTTATACTATAAATTTGAAATTTTGATAATTTATTAAATTTTACCCAATAATCTTGAGTTTGATATAATTGTAATATCTCAATAATTCTATAAGATTGACATATTTCAGAAAAGTTTTCAGTCCTTTAGAAGGATGGAATAAATTACACCAGTAACACTGTTCTATTGAGAAATTGATATAAAGTTTTTTTATAAATCATGAAAATTTGTATCGTCTGATAATTGATTGATAATAAATATAGAAAGATTATTATTATAACTATATTAATATAGTTATATTAATAATCTTTTTATATTTATTCCTATATTTGTTATCATTATATTAGATTCTTCAGGAATGGTTAGAATGTCTAAATACCATGCGTCATAAACTGATTGATCTAGAAATTTTTGGTCATTAATTATTGATCGGGAAAATGTTGACCTCATCAATAAAGTAAATTTGTATTTCCAATTTTTTTCTGAATTCTCAAACAATCTGTATGAGATACTGAAGAATTTTAAAGTATTAAATTTTAGCTGCCAGATGTTTTTATCATTTTTTATCCATTTTTATCACCCTGTTTTAACATAATCTAAGAATTTGATATTGTTGTTATGTTTCAATTGTAGTAAAATTTAATTAGTCTTTTTAAAGAAAAAGGAGAAATCTGGTATCTGTTTCTCTTACACCAGAGTGCATATCCAGGTACAGTCCTTTTAACTTTAAACAATCTGCATATAAAAGTTATGTGGAATCTCTCTAAATTGTATAAAAAGTTTAAACCCCACATTGGGCTAGCATAATATAGTGATGGAATTATTAAGGTATTATATAGTATTTGTAATTGATTTTTAAATTGTTTAATTTCATTTTGTATTACATTCAATTTATTTATAGTCAAAGACATTTGATTAGCCAGCTTATCTTTACTGGAAGTAATAATGAAAGTCATTACAATTTTCTATTTTAAAATGTCTTCCAGAAGAAAAAATTAGCATGCTAGTAACACTGAAGATTTGAGTGTCCCCCAGTTTGATTTAGTTTTGACTGTATGTAATTAGATAACAATTAAGTACATTAAAAGAAAAGTTGTATATTATTTGCTTTACAAATTGATCCAATATTGTAGAATTTTTCAAAAAATTCAGATATCAAAATCTAAATACAGTGGAACCTCAGTATACGTCTGCTTTAGAATACGTCCAATTCGGAATACGTCCTGTTTGGACAAAACAAATTTTGCTCGGTATACGACTTAATTCAATTATATATGCCATCTATGAACAAGTAGCACTATCAGTGTACTAGACCAGACTAGACGTTCGCAGTCCCACGGTTCATAACTTTGTTAAATTTCTTCTGATTTTAATTTGTAAGTAAAATTTTATTATTTTTATTAATCATGAATTGCAAAAAGGCAAATGAAAAGCAACAGAAAACTAAAATGACTAGAATTACAATGGAACTGAAAAAAGAGATTGTTGAGAAATATGAAGGTGGCATGGGTGTTCAAGATTTAACTGTTGCATACTGTATTCTGAGAACGACGATATCGGACAATCGTGAAAAATAAAGACATTATTAAATCTGCTAACATTGCGAAAGGGGTTTAATCAATTTCTAAACAGATTATTAGTATTAAGGAGAGTTTGATTTGATTTGATTTTGATTTAATGATTTAAATAATATAATACAATATACTGTAATAACTTTAAAAATCTATAATAAAATTAATTTTTTTATTAATGTGCTCAAACAGTGTTTAAATTATTTTACAACCCCATTAATATATCATATCAAGAGGGTTTTTATTTTTACATGAGAACGGATTAATCATTTTTACATGACTTCTTATGGGAAAGGTTGGTTTGGTCTACATCCTATTCAGTATAAGTCCAAACATCAGGAACAGATTAAGGTTGTGTACCGAGGTTCCACTGTATTATATTATAATGAAATATTATTATGAAAATTTTTAAGAATTTTTGTCAAAATTTTGAAGTTGACAAAGATTCAATTCAATAAATAATTTTAAAATGAATATATAATACAAATTTACTTTACAATAATTGTATGTATTGTGTTTAAATTTGTAATATTAATTACTGCATATCAGATTTTTTCTTCCATTTGAAAATGTTTATATTAAGAAAACATATTATGTATCAGATAAATTTTAATATTAAACTTTTAACAATTTAATTTATTTATTTTAATCATAAAATAATTTTATTTAATTTCTTTTCTGGATCAATTCAAAAATTAATATTATTTTAGTTCATATTTAAAACAAAGCATTGAATGAAATACAGAAGTTTCATGCTAAAAGATTGATTTTGTTGCATTTACATATTTAAATAATGAATATTTAATGATAATAGAATAGTAATTGAATATTAAGAATAAATTAGTCTCTGTGGTTATTCAGCTGAATTAATCAATGCTATCTTTAACAATGGATGAAGTTTATGCTAACTTTTTTGACCCAATTATTAGGCCATTTTTATAAATGGACAGTTGAAAGTGGAATTTAGATGTCAAAAGAGATAAACTAGAAGAATTTAACTTCAAATTTACTATTTTATGTTTTATAATGAAAAATTCTAGATGTGTTTTTTTTTTATTTCAAAAATAACAGACATTAATTTTGAAAACAGTAAAATATAAAATGAATCTTATTGTAAACTAGCAGATAGGCCCGGCGTTGCTCGGGCAAAAGTAATGATAGCGAAGATTAAGATTATTACGTTATAGTCACAGAAGAAAAAGAGTAATTTCATCAACAATAAAAGGTTAAACAATAAAACAATAAAACATTAACAATAAAATTTTAATAAAAGGTCGAATTTGAAAATCGAATATTGTAGTATTGTTCGATTTTCACGACGTGTTCTGATTATATCGTTCGATTTTCATCGAATGTTCTAAAGAAGAAAAGTCAAGAAAAACCGAATTAATCTGTTTAAATTTGAAAATCGAATATGTTCTAACATATTACTTTTTTTTTTTCCTCCAGCGCCCGTAAATCTTGCACGTCGCCTTCTCTTGTTCTTCATTGTTACTTAACACTTTTATTGATACTTAACACTTCCATTGTTGATGAAAGTGTTAAGCCTTAATCCTGTCCCTCTCCCCATGGGGAGAAATTTCGAAAAATCCCTTCTTAGTGTGCGTTTTTGTGACGTACCGTAACTATGTACCAAATTTCAACTTTCTACTCTTAACCGTTTGGGCTCTTAACATTTCCATTGTTACGTAACACTTCCATTGTTAACACTTCCATTGTTGACACTTCCATTATTACTTCATACTTCCATTGTTGCTTCACACTTCCATTGTTGCTTCACACTTCCATTGTTGATGGAAGTGTTAAGACTTAATCCTGTCCCTCTCCCCCGTAGGGAGGAATTTCGAAAAATCCCTTCTTAGTGTGCGTTTTCCTGACGTACCCTAACTGCGTACCAAATTTCAACTTTCAACTCCTAACCGTTTAGGCACGTTTCGATAATGTATATAGAAGCTTTAATCCTGTCCCTCTTCCCTGTGGAGAAGAATTTCGAAAAATCCCTTCTTAGTGTGCGTTTTCGTGATGTACCCTAACTGTGTACCAAATTTCAACTTTTAACTCCTAACCGTTTGGGCTCTGCGCTGATTATTATTATATATTATTATTATTATTATTATTATCAACTCGTCTCGATTATATATATAGATAATATAGTATGATAAATACTAATCTAAATGGTACTAATACTTTTTAATGAAGAAAAATATCAATTTATCAAATACTTTTACTTTACTGTCATCAAATGCACATTCAAGCTAGTAACATGAATTATGTATAATTTTTGTATTTATATTACAAAATTAAAATGTTAATCTTATCAAGAGTTATTTATTTATTATGTTATATGTTTAAAATAAACAATGATGCAAAGTAGTTTTGACAAAAAATAAAATTGATATATTCAATCAATCAATCAATCAAATATTCTTTAATTGTAATAGGCATAACCTGTTACAAAGGGGGTTATGTTGTCAACAATCAGTTCTTCTCAATTAATCAATACAAATTTTTTAACATAATTATACAAATTATAGATTGTACTTAATGTTGCCATATGAAACATAATGTACATCGCACTTTCCGTAAAACATTTCTTTAAACACAAGAGATCAAATTTTTTCCTGATATCGTTAGCCTTTTCACATACACATAACAAATGAAATTTTGAGAAGTCCATGTTACATCTTGGACACAAATTATTAGTATACACATATAACTTATTGTCTATCAATATAACATCGCTATTGAGACAGAGTTGAATAAAGAACCTCTTCACATTCAAAGGTAAATTAGATACCATATAGCTATTTATATTAGGAAAGGTCAATATTGTGCTGTACCAATTCGGTGAAATTTGTAACCGAATATCTTCTATATCTTGAAACAATAAATTATCCAATACATTTCCAATAAATTATCCAATACAAATTGATATATTTAAAGGTATATTGCAAACTCTCAGACCAATGTTATAAATTATTTTTTAAAATAATTTATAACATTTACCAGTAATTATTGGCTTTTAACTAGAGATTAATGACTAAAATCTTAATTTATTCAACATCTTAGATATATGTCATTTAAAAATTTTTTTGGAAAATTTTAAATATCAACTATTTCTCATATAGTGTAAGTCTTTAATAATAAACAAAATTGATTTCTATTAATAAAGTGATTTAAATTAATTGTTAATTTTAAAAATGTTATTTTTAGGCAGCAACTGCTTTCAAGCAGAATAATAGAAAATTGTTTCTGTATGAATTAAGTAATCTTATAGAAGATCTTGAATATACTAAATCAGGTAAAATTTTTAATGTTACTAAGTATAATCAATAATAATAATAATAACAATAACAATAATAACTCTCCCGTGGTCACCATCTGGTTGTGGTGGGAGAGCCCGGTAATTTTACTGATCCATAGAGCAATGCAGGTTGGAGCACAAGCTCCTGGTAGGGACACCCATGCCATTAAGGTCTATGGGAAGAAATGAAGCTAAGAGTGATCACATCCATATTCTGTGGAAATATTTACCATAGTAGTAACCAAGTCTAAGTGTGATACTTGCTTGGATGTCGCCCAGGTTAACAAGGTCCACCACATTCATGCATTAGGCAGAGGCTCATGTTCAAAAAATAGGCCACAGTCTTCATTGGTTACTGATGGTGAAAAGCCGTGTTGGCCTAAGCATGCCTACTGCAATGCCTAATGACAGTTGTGAGGAACCAACCTAACCTTGATGTTTCTGTGGCAAGGCATCAACAGGCCACAAAGACTGGAAAACCATGCCAATAGATGAAATGGACAATGGAAATGAGCAAGTTTATTACTATATCATTACAAGACTTGAAACAAACATGACAGCATACAGACAACAACTTCACCATAGATTCACACAACAATATCCTCATCTCACTGTCATTGAACAAAGAGCTGTTGATCAAAAAAGAACAATTATACACAACAACATGCAATCATTTGGTGTAAGTGTTCTTTTGTTTGAGAATAATATTCATGATTGGAAGTGTGAGAATTGGCCTGTTAATTATTTCATTAATTTAATTAAATAGAGAGTTAAACACATCAACCTAGATTTTTGAGTCGTTTTGATCAAGAATCTCTTCTATAATGGAGACCCTGTGTCATTTCCTTCATCTTCTGATGGAGAAAATGATGGCATAGTTTTTATTTACATTAGAAAGTAATATTTTCCCTCAAAATTATTAATAAATAACCATGAGAAATAAATTTCTTCTACATATTTACCCAAAAGAAAGTACATTTGTTACTATTATGACAAAAAGGGAAATCAACTTTTTATTTACAATCCCTTATCTCTAAAGTTTGACCACCATCTGGCTGTTCACCCCCTCTACTTGTCCCCAACACATCCTGTTAGCAGTCTGAATCGAGGTTTGCTATTGGTTGGAATTCAGAGATATAAAGAACAATTTCCTCCAATTAGGGAGTCTGTCCAAGATTTCTCTTGACTCCATAACCTAAGTCTCTCATCCACCGAAGCTTTTAACTTGTGCACCATAGTTCCCAGTCGAGATAGTATAAACAAAGATCAAACAGCTTCTATCAATCCATTTATCATTCATGTTATCCAAAAATATTAAAAATATCATTATACTACCATGTATAAACAAACCACTGGAAATAAATATAAAAAGATTAATAATCCAGCTATGACTAAATAAAAGCTCATTATCCATTGGAAGTGTATATATAAATTTCTTAAATAAAAATTGTTATTGATGCAATTTCAGCAATTTTTCAATATTGTATATATTGAAAGACTGTGAGAAGTTTACACAAATATGAGAATCATTTGGAATATCTCATGTAATCCAGCAAAGTTTATCATAAGACTTTAGAGAGAACCTAAATAAAGTTTCAAAGAAGGAATTGTATAATTTGTATAATTTTGTAATTAAAATTGTGAAGGAAGATTCAACTAAGAAGTAATCAAGTAACTCTGAGAATTTGTAAGAAAACAACTGAAAATGCAAAAATTTTCAGCTTATTGTTTACAAAATGTTTATCTTAATATTTGTAGTTGTTTAGCTCTTGAGTAACAGGGTGCCCTTTATGTTAATAAAGATGATGATGATTATATGTTTAAAATAATATCCCTAGCTTGACTGTGCAATGTTTTATTTTGTTTACATACGACAGCATTACTTTTTGCTATTTTGATAACAAAATTGAAACTAAAGATGACATCATCACCATTTTTATTTATGTTTCAGTTTTTTACTTTCCACTGTTGTCTTCTAACTCAAAAGTTTTCAATAATGATGTTAATTGTATACAAATGTTACTGTAATTAATATAAAATGAATTTCTACACCAATTTATATTCAATTACAGTTATACATAAGAAAGTATGATAATTATTTGTAATTTAGTTAGAAATTATAATTTACTATAAATTTTGTTTAATATTTTTATTTTTTAGTTTATCATTTTTATTATATTAAATTTAAATCATTAATATTGTTAAATGTAGTTGTTCAGTCTCAAATTTAAAATACTTTTCTTAGTTTATTAATAATATAATAGTATTTCAAAATTTAATGTAATGAATAACTTTGATATAAATTGAATTATCAAAACATTTATAATTTAATATTTATTGTTTAAGATGCTGTAAAAAACAGTTGGAAAGATTCTTGATGAATAGTTGATCTCTTTAAGGCTAAGCACAAAATTAATTAATACTGTTGCTTTCAACCAGGACCCCCGAGAGAGTGGAGAGCTTTCAGTGCAAAAATCATTTTGGTATCCCCGTTTCAGAGACTCTGCTTATGCAAATAATAAATAACATAATGATATTGATGTAGAAAAATAATTTAGTATAAGTGTTAGCCAGTGACCAAAGTTATTTCATTATTTGGAAAAAATAATAAGGGACAATTTTTTAATTTTTCTTTCCTCTGATGGAAATTGGAGAGAAAGCTCATGGGCCTTGGGATGGTACCCCACTGCATTTCCCTTTCATAGGACCTGCTTTTAACTGTCAGATGAGGTTTCTGTAACCCATGTGGCTATTTTGACAATCTTGTAATGTTATGGCTTGTGGTATCACTCATAACATAGCTGTAAAGAATTAATGAACATTTTTCTAACCATCTACAAATTATTGCTCAGAAGAATTTGTTTACAAAATGGACAAAATCAGCAGTTATGATGTGTTGCTTTTAGCTTCATGCTACAACTTCTTGTGTGACTTTTATTGGGAAAGAATTAATTAATGAATTATATATCACTCATTAATTAATTCTTTGCCAATATAATAATATATAATTATAACAAATTATAAATATAATATATATTAGTTATTACTTCAAAATATACATGTAAAAATGTATTGAAGTTAGTTACTTCTAATGTTAATGATAGAATATATTGGAGAACTACCTTGTGAAGCTTCATGTGCAAAACTTGAATTATTAGAATCTACACAAAGAGAAGTCCTTCAAGCTTACAGTAGTATTTGTCATTTGGAGGTAAGGAATTATTTAACAAAATTTTAAAATTTTAAGTATGATGATTAATTGACTTTTTATTTAGTTTTTATCATTTACTTTTCTAATTATATTCTTTTTATTTTTGAAATTTAACATGTGCTATATTCTAGTCAACTTTAAGATTTTACTGATATTTATTTCAAACTTATAATCAGTTAAAGGTTAACACAAATAATCTTATCTGTCCTATTGTAATCATTGTGCACAGATTACCAACTTCTTATATAAGTCCATAATTTCTTATAGTAACCTATTGAACATCATTTTATCCTATAAGACTTTTTATATCAATTTATCAATTTGTAATATTATTATATGGCAGTTTCTTATTTACTACAATGGCCATAAAGTCAGCTTATTATGGATCACTTGGTCAATTAATTTGCTTATGTTGTATATAATTTATCATAATCAATTTGCTAATTAATTATTAATCAACTTATTATAGATTTTTTCAGTAGAATCATTATTCAATAAATCTCTATCTATGATTTATTAAATAGAAATAAATTATATTAAAAATTAATTTTACAATTTTTTCTGATGTAATAATACACAGTGGAAAATAATAATAATAATGATTTATGATTCTATATATATTTCTTGTTATATTATGGCAGTTTTTTATATTCCTACATCAAATGACTAAAATTAAATGAAGTCTTGAGAATATTTCCTTTTTTATATAAAATTTTGCATTTTTAAATAAAGGTTTTTGAAAATGTAGTAATAATTTTTTTTCTATGAAATATTCAGATATTTATAACATAGAATTTCTTAGTAATAAAATAAAAACCTGTTAACTGAATTTTTTTTGTTCAAAATAAATTGTTTTCTATTTTGAATTGCTTCTCTTTAATATTTTCAGAGGAAAGGGAGTTAATGGATAGAAAATCATCATGTATATTCTAACAAATATTATCATGTTAATTCTAATAAATAACAATTGCTAAAATTTATATAAAATTGTAATTGAAAACTACATACATTTCATAATTATTTCTGATAGTTGTAAAATGCCAGTATTTCAGAATTATGATGGTGACAAATGGATTTGTTAGATGTTTTTATTTTATAATTATAGATAGATTTAGGATATAAGTTGAGATGAAAACCAATAAATAGTTAAATAATCTATTACTTTATATAAATAGCTATGCATTTTAATTCATTTAATGGCAAATATTTATTTTTCAACAGGATATTTGAATAATATATTGCTGTAGAGTTTTTTTATTTTATAAAGTATAGTTTAATACTTAAAAGGTTTAATACTTTAATATAGTTTAATACTTTAAAGGTTTATTAGTTGTAATTATGTTTCAAAATTATAAGACCATATAAGTATTTTTATTAATTAATTATAAATAATCCTTACTTCCTCAGCAGATTTACCAATAATAATACACAAACACCTAATTACTTGCTGAGCTTGCTGATTTCTTTATTTTCAAACGTTTTCAACCTAGTTATTATAGGTCATCCTCAGGAAAAATTTATTCCATTTTCACATTCGAATATATAGCCTTCGAATGCTCGTGATTACAACGTTTCGAAATTTTCAAAAATTTTAACGGTTTAAATAATAACAAATTAAACCAACTACAAACACATTAAAAACATTACTAATTAACAAACATAAAATAAATAAATAAATAAATAAATATTGTATCAAAAGTAGATTAAACTAGTTAAAGCTGCCATGTCCTTTCTACGGGTTTTTAAATCCCATTTCTTTTTCTATTACGTATTTCCATGCTGTTGGAAGATTATTTGCGTCTTTTGCATTTAAACATTTGTTTTCCACCTTACTCTTATATATTTCTACTTTCTCCATCCCTAATGCAATCGTCGGGGAATGGACTGCCTTTACTATTCTCGCTTCATCCCATTTTACGTTCGCTCCTTCCTCTTGTCCCATGATCGCCAAAATGGTGTTATTGTGCCCTTTTTTTACATCATATTTGTGTTCTTTTATACGTGTTGCCAAATTACGTCTAGTTACTCCAATATATTCTTTTGTTACCGCTAATTGCTCGTTCTCAAATGGAATCTTATAAACCCCCGCCTTATCCTGCATTCTCATTGCGTCCTTATCATTTCTAAGTAATCTGTATATGCTTGGTGCTCTTTTATAAATCATTTTTGTGCCTTTATATCTACATAACTCTTCTATCACTCCTTCCATTTTTCTGTCGTACGTGAACTTGCTGATCCGATCCTCTCTATTAAATTCTCTGTGTCTATGCTGCTTGTAACTCTTAATTAACCCTCCTATTACGCTCTCTTTATAACCCAACTGTTTTGCCACTTTTTTAATTCTGTCAATCTCCTTAATTTGATCTCGTACATCTGTGCAATATACGTACGCCCTTTTAATAAGCGCTTTAAACGCTGACATCTTAATAGAAAGGATCATTAGAAAACCCGTAGAAAGGACAGGCAGCTTAAGCGTGAGTTTAATCTACTTTTGATACAATATTTATTTATTTATTTATTTATTTTATGTTAGTTAATTAGTAATGTTTTTAATGTGTTTGTAGTTGGTTTAATTTGTTATTATTTAAACCGTTAAAATTTTTGAAAATTTCGAAACGTTGTAATCACGAGCATTCGAAGGCTATATATTCGAATGTGAAAATGGAATAAATTTTTCCTGAGGATGACCTATAATAACTAGGTTGAAAACGTTTGAAAATAAAGAAATCAGCAAGCTCAGCAAGTAATTAGGTGTTTGTGTATTAATTAATTATAAATAATTAAGTTTAGATTATTTAAATAAATATTATCTATAGATATTTTTTTCATTTTAAGTGAAGGTTGATAAGAAGATAGAAGAAGCATGCACAAAGTTTTCTCAGCATTTGAAATCATTATCATATAAGAATTGCTTACATTTTCAAATACTTGATGTCATCAATCAATGTGATATTCCAGACAAGTTATATGAGGTGAATGAAAATGAATAATTTTTAACAAATAAAATAAATTGATTAATTTAAATATTTTAAAACACAATATTGTTTTTAAATATTGTATAATTATCACTCAATAAAGAATAACTTATAAAAAGTTGATTGCATTACTATATATGTGGATATAAAATTAAAATTTTTTAATAAATGTTACAATTTTAAATATAAAAATCAAATAATTATTTTGCATTTAAAATGTATATATATATATATATATATATATATATATAAAAAAATATATATATATATATAATATATATATATATATATATATTTTTTTTTAACATAAAAATTATATTATAGATATAAAACGTTTACAGCATTGTTAGTTTAATGTAAAAATGTTATGGAAAAAACAAAAAAATTAAGTCCTATGTAAAAGAAAAGTTGAATGTGAATGGCTTTTTGAGCCTTTGTGACATATAGTAAGCATACTTAGCTTTAAAAATGTTTATGCATACCAAAGTTTATACTTTGAATTAGAATATTTAAAGAAATTAAATGAATAGGTTTTAATTAAAATAAATATAAAAAGGCTGGCTGAAAGAAAGGATGATTAAGTGATAAACCAATAGGATGATTGAAAAATCAAACAGCTGGATATTACAGTTGATAAATCAAAATTGTATGATACATTACATGCCAGATGATTTCTCCTTATGTGGCACTTTGGGCATGCATGCTATAGGTTTGCCATGCCTGCTGTAGGTCTGTCTTATTATTGCCTAACTGAACATTCATGTCACGCATAAGCAGCTTTGCATCATCACTAGAATTCTCATATAGTACAGTCTGCAACTAATATAGAATTTATCTTTATCTGTTTCATCAGTATATTTAATGGGTGCATATGTTTGGATTACAATAGTATTTACATGTGATTGGAATTCAGCTGTTATATTACAGTCATTGACAGATTTCTTGCCAATTAACACTTGTTACTTCCTTTGACAGGACAGAATACAAAGTCTGGAAAAACTATTAGTGAAAACTTTTGTCTTCACTAATAGTTTTTCCACTTCCTGGCCAATCTACTTCACCAATTCCAAGGATTTGCATGTCATATTTATCAAATTTCCAGAGCTACAGGGCCAGCCTGCCACACTGGTACAATGTCTGTACATTCCATAAAACGATTTTTGTTATGCTTTGGCACTTTGTATCAAACTAAGTATTAGATGCTTGATGTGGGAACGCCGAGAGGTAGGACGGAATCGTACCTCCTTTTTTTTTCGGCGAACAGGTCAGCAAGACCCACCCCACTGTCAAGGATGGCAAACTTTTTATGATATCCCGACTCGTCGGGATTTGGTAATTAATTGTCAGGTCGAGTGGAGGAAGTGTGTGGGTTCATCGATAAGGTTAAGGTGATATTGGAATAAACGGGCCCAAAATGAAAACACATGACGATTTATTTAGACGGACAAACAAAATACAGAAATCTAATGCGTCTCGTCCCTAATCGCGGGAGAGATAGAGTTTACACATGTTGGGGGATCATACCTCGTCTTCTGATATCTCGGTTGGAATCGAAGGTGAAATCGTCTCGGATCTTCGGTCGTGGAGGTAAGCAGGAGGATCGGTCGGGGCGGCTCGTCGGCAGCGGCTTCGGAGGTTCGACCCTCGATTCTCGGGACTGATCCTATAGGTTGGGCGTCTTATGCGGGGTCTTATCGACCTCGTTCTCAGATATCTCCCCCCTTTATATACTACAGGTCTCGTCCGCTGTGATTACCAATCGCGACGGAGGGTGATGAGTCGATCTCCGTGACTCAGAAGTTGGATCCGGAGAGGAGGGAAGTGTGTTTGATGGCAGAAGGCTGCACATCCTTTGAATCTTGATCGCTATCTCCGATTTTGATCGCTATCTCCCGAGGGGGTTTGAACAATAAAATTTGAAAATCGGACTGGCCGTCACATTGATGTCCAAATGGTTTTGTTCCTGCACCATCATAGAGAATGAGCCAATAGTGTCATGCTGAGAGTTTTGGTTTCACTGAAAGAAACAATAAGCATATTGTTTCTTTAGTGGCAAGTTTTTATGGTGATGGTGTTACTAGTCCCATGTTCAACCCTTTTCCTTTTTCATCTGGACTTGAGACTGGCAATTGTGGCATCTTGCACTTCTTAAAAACTGAAGCATGCTGAATATAAACTTCATAATCATAAGTTTGCTGTAAAATATTTTAAACTCTGACTTTACAAAATCCTACAAAATTGAAAGTGCTTTCTCTCATGAATGTGAGTACCCAGAGTTATCTATCAGATATTTTAATGGTTTGTGATATATTAAGTTTTATAATAATGGCAAAATTTTTAAACAAATTCATGATCTAGGAAGGTTCTCTTGTGAGATTAATTTAGCATTTAATAACAATACTGAAATTTTAAAGTTTTGAATGTTAAGTTGAAAATTATCTTCAATAATTAAAGTAATGATATGATTTAGTTTTGTAATTTTTAGAATAATAATTTACTTTATATTTTATTTGTAGCCTTCTATTAAGAAGCTTCCAATTTATAGGAATTTTGAAAGTGGGCTGCGACCTTACGTAGAAATTTGTCTCAATGGCTTTTTACTTGGTATTTATCAATTATACATCACTTATAAGGTAAAAATAATAATTTTAAAATTTGATTTATAATAAATAACACTCAATTCTCTAAAAAATCAGTTAAAAACACATAATAAATACAATTTGCAAAAATTTAACTACATCTAATTCTGTTTTTACACAAACTTTTTAAAAGTAATTTTGATTTAACATGATTTTTAAAAACAAAAAAAAATTTCTTTTTATATGAGTTGTTTTAATGAAATATACAAAAGGATTTATATGAATTAACATAATTTATCACAAAACATATTTTTAATGAAAAATCAAATAATTTGCATATAAAAAATATAAATTAAAGGTCTTGATCTAGCTAACAAATTGGGTAATCATTTTGTCAAGTATGATCCTAATGAGGAAAGCGCTTTAAAGTTTCAACGTGATCTCAAATCACTAAAATCATCTTATAGAGAATTATATAAAGGCCTAGCGACAATACGAACTGAGCCATTGATAACTGAATTTGTTCATAAGATCACTGTAGCATCAGCATCACAGGACATTATAGCTAATGTTGTATAGGTGTTCACAGTGATAGCAGTGATATTGCAATCATGTGTACATGTATACATTTATTGTCAGAAAGTGACAGTGAATAAAATCTTATTTATAACTCATTACATATTCTGCTCAATTTATACGTTTTTTTTTGTTTTTCAAGTGAAATTTATGTTCCTATAATACATTTTTATTTACATGCAATGTATATGAAATAAAATTTGATAACATGCAAAAAAAAATAAGATTCTAACAAGATTTTTCACATGGATTATTTCATTGTTTTTGTTAATTTCTTAAGTTCATAACCAATCTTCTAATTTTCCATATATACTATGTATTCTTTTTACATGATTTCTTTTACACAAAATTTTCATGAACCACTCTATCATGTTAAAACAGAATTAGGTGTATATGTTTTAAGAAAATTTGTGCCAATACTTTTCAGTTAAAATTAGATTTTTTAAACAATGTTTTGTATTATGTGACTTGAACACAATTTGAGTGAGAAATAATTGGATGATATGGAAAAAGATGATATGTTACAAAATCAAAGTTTCAAGTAAATTGATGTTGACGTTTTTATCATGTAATTATTTCAATTAAATATATCTACAAAATAGTGTGTTGGAGGTAGTACTAAACTGTCTTTTAATTTCTAAGATCTTTGATGGTGGTATATGAGAGATTATTAAATTACATTATCATCCATGCAGAATAATAATGTTTTGAATGATTATAACATATTACCTTCATTCACTGATGTCTTCAATTATTTGATATCGTTGATAAATTTTTGTGTGATATTACAAAGTTATATAATTATGTACTGGAAGTACAGTACATATATAACCTTCTAATATCTTATAAAAGCATGTAACATTCAAATAAATTTATGGATATTAAATGCTTAATTACTTTTTTCATTATCCAACCTCTGTGTTCTATGACCTAACTTGTTTTCAGGAATAGTAAACTTAAATATTTTCATTTAAAAGATATCTACATAAAAGACTTTACCATTATGTTTATTATGTTTCAGTAGGATATATGCTCAGATGTATCACAGTTTGCTGTGTATAATGTGAACTTTTATGCCCTAATTTGTAAGAGAAAAACAAGGATGCTAATTTATACATGGGTAGTAATAGTTCCATAACTATACTGTACAAATAACTGTAGAAATTAATAACAATATCTGAATGCAAAATAATACTTGGAATATGATAATTGGTTTTGTAGAAATTATAATGAACTTGCAATGAAAACAATTTCAGCCAATGATTCAATGAAATGAAATGAAGAGCAATGTATTAGCAAAATAAAACAGAAATTAATAAAATAAAAACAAAAAAGTGACGAGATGATGTTTGGTGGAAGTACGTAAGTATACAAATAAAAATTTGAATTAAAATGAAAGATTTTTTTAAAGTTTGGGCTGAAAAGTTTGTTGCATTATACACAGCAAAATATTGTTAAAATTTACCTGTACAATATTTTGCAATGTGATCTCAACACTCCCACTCAACGAACAACCTTTATCTCTGGTAATGCTTAAATTTTGGGAATGAACATTTCAAGCCTCACCCAAGGTCTGCTTCAGGTTAATTGTAAACAGGATTCCAAACTTAGAACGACTTTCCTTGGAACAAGTTCAAACTTTGAGTTTCAAACTAAATTGGAACATATGCGCATGCTATGGAGCATTGGCGTCTTCTTGCTTTTCGCATATGTAGCGTCAGGCATATGATAGGGCATTGCCGTCTTTAGAGTTTATACATTGCCCCGTCAGGCCAACCCTTTATATTTCGAGGGTCTCACAACTCCTAATGTGGTCAATGTGAAAGGCTCTTTTTATCAGTCTGGCGTTGGATAGGTCTGTGTCAGTGGTGCATGTGGATAGGACAATTCATCCTGCTTGTCTCTTGCAATGCTCAATAAAGTATATATAGTGGGGGACCTTTGATAGGTTAATTCAATACCTGTTTTGCTCACAATTTCTTTATACAAGGCATGAAATCGTTGGTTGTACTCAACTGTACTGTACCTGTTGGCGTGTTCCTGATTCCGAATTCCATTACAAGTCCATTGAGTATTGGGGTACCGTGTGTATCATGTGGTCTGGAATAGGCTCTTGTCAATCTACATATTAGTCCTTTTTTGTAACCATGTCCCACTGCAATGTGCTCAAGATTCTGTAGTTCAATTACAGTGTCTCTCCAATTGGAAGGGTGCATATATGCTCTCCTAACTAATGCCTGGAATGCTGTGACTTTATAAGTGTAAGGGTCAGTTGAGTTTGCCAGTATAAACCATGGGATAGGCTCCACTAAACGTTCCATCCAACAGAGAGTCCATGAGCACAAAAATTGACATAGTCTATGCTCGTTACACCACTGACCTAGAGGTTCACACAGATCTAAGAACCTTCATGTTGACCACATTAGGACCCTTGAAATATACACGGCCAGCCTGAAGGGGAGATGTATAAACTCTAAAGACAGCAATGCGCTATCATATGTATGGTGCTACATATACGAAGAGCAAGAAGTTGCCAACACTCCATGGCACACGCATATGTTCCAATTTATTTTGCAACTCAAAGTTTGAAGTTGTTCCAAGGAAAGTCATTCTAAGTTTGGAATCCTGTTTTCAATTAACCTGAAGCAGGTCTCGGGTGAGGCCTAAAACATTTGTTCCCGAAATTTAAGCATTACCGGAGATAAAGGTTCATTCAGTGGGAGTGTTTATTAACATCAGTAATCGGGTTAGAAGATATTAATCTCAGCAAATTGACATACATATGATATATATGTGACTATGGTCAAATTATCAAAAATGTTGAATGGATAAAAAATAGACACTGGAAATAATATCTGTACTGTATTATATTATAAATAAAATACATATGCATTAATTTACACATCACTGTCTCTCACAAAATAACTGTTGATTGTTTTTTGTTAAAAACAACTTCTTTAAAACTTTTTCTTGCAATATAGCTAATATATGTACTGTAATTTATGATGTATAAACAATGAAACACAAGCATGTTCAATGCTATTGTTTCTCTCATCATAGACAGTAAAGTGATGGATGCTGGAATTAGATTACTGGATGTGCTGAAGTTTAATAAAACTTATATATAATATTCATCTTTCTTTATATAATGCACTACAATTAAGTTATATAGTAGATTTATCAAACCTATTTTTTGTTAAAAAAATTATAAGTACAGTATTTGTATTTTTTTATCTTATAATAACAACAAAACTATAGAAAGACTATATTTTTATTTCTTACGAACATAAATAGAAAAATGAAAAATAAACATTTAGCTTCTACTTTTTTATTTAATATCTGTGTATTTTTCAGAAATAAATTTTGAGCATGATAATAGAATACCAAAAAACTTTCAATAAATCTGTGTAATTTATTTTATTAAATATAAATTCATTTGCTTTTATTTTTATGAACTAGTAACTAGTAACCAGAAAATGAATTTAGTAATATTTTTTAAATTTCTGCAACAATTATTTTTAAATTATAGAATTGTTTTATGCATTATTGAGGAAATGTCTTTTTCTCATTTTCAGTTTTTTAGAAGAAAAAGTGAAAATATAATATCTGAGTTAAAAGATAGAAATCATGAAGGTACATATATTTATCATTAATAAGAATATTTGTAAAATATTTGCATTCAGTAAATATGACGATTGAATATAAGTACAGTAAGACCCCACTTAACGTTGTCTCGCTTAATGATGATTCGATATAACGCGGTCTGCTCGAAGCCTTAAAAAAGCTCAAAATTTATACTAATTTTAATTATCACAGCATTTCAATGATTTGTACATTATACGATTATTTACAAACACGAACCAATCAGCAAAAGGTGGCAAAAGGGTGTACTTTCTTTAAATCTATGTTTGTTTGGTGCAATTTTGGAAAAAATATAACATCATAGATGCCATAGGAAATATCGACTTTGCTTGGCAAGAATTAACTGATAAATGCATGAACAGTGTGTGGAAGAAATTATGGCTGAAGGTATCCAAGAATTTTCAATGAGAAGAGCCTATCGCTGTTTTGTTAAGTTGACCAAATTGTCAACCTAATTGATACAGCATGACTAGGAAATGTATATAAACAGGATATTGAGGAGTTATTGCAGGTTTCTGGTGAGAGCCTTACCAACGATGACCTTCAAGAACCGGCAAAGGAATTCATGCAGAACTGGAAAATAGAGATACTGAAAACAAAGACCCAAAAAATTTCTCTACGGATTTCCTTAGTAAAAGTTTGGTAATGATAACCGAAATCATTGATCAAATTGTAGCAAATGATCCAGATTTTGAAAGGAGTGCAAAAGCAAAACGAGGCATTTTAGATGTGATCTTCTGCTACCGACATTTGCTTAAGGAAAGAAAAAAGCAACAAATGAAACTTCACAACTTTATTGCCAAAAAAAAAAAAAAAAAAACAAGAATTTCAGAAAAGTCAGGACCTTCATCACAAAAAATGAACTTTACATTTCTGTGACATATGTTAATGTGTTATTTAACATATATTATTATGCAGATTAATATAAAAATAACCTTAAAATTAAAGTATAATCTGTTTATTTTTGGTCGTGTGTTCACCTATTCCTATTTACTCTATGTTAAAATGACCTCGTTTAACGCTGTTTCACTTAGCGCTTTGTCATCTAGGAAAACATCCTTCACGTTAAGCAGGTCTTACTGTAATATAAATCTCATACTGTAATTCTTAATTTAAAAAAATGATCTCTTACCTATATTTTAAATAAATAACTTAAATAGTATTTTGATGAATCAGAATAAACTAATTTCATGATATTTTAGATATTCTCTTTTATTTCAAACATAAAAATGGATTTGTAACAAGAATATTTTAAAAATTTTCATATTAAAGACATCAATTAAACTATTTCTGAATAGACTGAAGATCTAAAAATGTACATAATTTTGTATGTTTAATAACATAAATTATAATAGTTTTCACTTTTCAATATTTTATTTTATGACTTTAATATTGCTTTTATTTCAATTTGTACAAGTTTTTTAAAAAATATAATTTACTAAAGAATGAAATTACAATGATTTTTAGAGCCTTTTCTGCTGTTTGGGGCTTGTCTAAGGTTAAAATCATCTGATTTAAAAATGTAAGTTATCTTATTTCTTATTCCATAATATGTTATTAGAAATTTTCAATTTAATTGAAACTTTTAATTATGTTAGTTTAGAAAATACACAAGTAATGAATATTATAGCAGTATAGCAGTATAACTTTGTCAGCATTAATACTGATACGGAGTTTAACATAAATGTGTTTTTTTTTTTTTTTTTCATTTCTACTTTTTATCTTTCTGTAAGGCTGGATTTCTATTCTTGCATAATGCTTAAAATACCAGATGATAAAACTAAAAGTTTACCCACATGAATTAGATAGAGAAGTTTTGCTCTGTCACAAGCTAGATTGGTGATATCAAGAGCCTGTAGTGCTGCTTTGCTTTGCATTGTGAGAAAATTCTAGATCTTGAATGTTTATAAACTAAGGACAGTTGAAAAATTTCTAAATAAAATTTATGAGTAAAATGTGATGACCCTTAAAAGTTGAAAATTTTATTATATTTATAGAATTCCAAGATAATCTGATCTCTTCAGAATAAAAATTTTAAAGATTTCACTGAATTGTCTTATAGCTATATTGACAACGAAGGATCAAGAGTTAAAGTTAACCAATTACCACTTACTTAACTAATATGCATTCTTATACTAAAAGTAAACTTTTAATTCCAATTGTTGATCTTTGGTTGTGAGTATGAACATTAAAGTCTTTCTTTGGATAACTTTCTGTTTATGATGACTCATTCTTTAATCACTCACAGATCTTTTATGGACTTTCACTTGATAAAAATTTTGTAAACATAAAATCCTTACAGTAAAGGCATTAGCCTACTATCCTGGGAGACTTTGAAATGAATCCAGACAGATCAAAAAAAGCCCAGGAATCTTTTGGTGTGGTCCATCCTAGATACATTGGGTTCTATTCCTATAGATACAAATATATATTACTTTAATTTTTATAACTTATCTTTACATAACTTTTTTATGAAAATTATTTGGTTCTGTAGCATAAGGCATTTTCAGCTATCACAATATTTAATATGCTAACATTACATTTGTGAATTTTGTAATGTATAATGAGTTTCTTAGGTGATCCTAGTTCATTTTATTGCCAAATTCCTTGCTCTACTTCTCTTACTAACATTACTCTTGCTAAACTTTTCATTGGATCACTTAGTTTTACTACTTTCTTTAAATACTACTCATGTATTATAATTGTATACTATAGCTAAACATGATGGATCATTTGAAAAATCACTTATATCAATCAAACAAAGTTTTATAAATGCATTATATTGACATGTTCAGAATTTAAAATGTGTAAGTTTACTCAGATAGCAATCATATTAATAAATAAGAAAATATTGACACTCCTAAAAACCTTAAAAGTTATATTAACCATTTTAATCTCTAATTTATATTTAACCAACCTTCTTCAGGATTAACTTGCATTTCAATGCAACCATTATTCATTTTGTAAGTTAATCCTGAAGAAGGTTGGTTAAATATTACTAAAAACATTAGAGATTAAAATGATTAATAATTTCATTGAAAACTTTCAGTGAAATTGCTAATATTCTACTGTTTGTTCAATACTTATTCAAATTTTCATAGCTGGTATTTTTAATGAAGAGAATAAATAAAATATAAGCTTTGATAAAATTCAATATAACTAAATAAAATTTGTTCATTTTACTATTATACAAACTGATAAATATATCTATTTTAAACTTTTTTTATTTCAATTAATCTTTGTTCTATGTGATAATTTTGGAAAAAGCAATTGTTTTTAATTTACATATTGCCTAAAATCTTATTTTATTAAATTGTGTATAGCTAATATTAATTTGAAATAAATTATATCTATTTCAGGAGAACCTCTGATATATCTCACAATTGTGTAAGTAAATTTGTAATCATTTATATTTTAATTAGATTAAATATTTTCTGTAAAATAAGAAGTGTTTTTGTAAAATAATTTTAATGTACTCTTGAAAAAATAATATAGTGACATTAAATTCAGTTTTAAAAAAAAGTACTTTTAATATCAATTTTCTTGATTGCTAGCAATGATAGAAAAACAAGTATAAAATTTCATAAATTTATGATGATAATAATAATTGTTATTAAATTTCCAGACATCAAAAAAACAAATTAATAATAATAATGATTCTTGAAGTTATAATAATTTCTTACTATTGGATAAACTTTTCAAAAGAACTGACAAAATATGAAACATATATAATATAATAACAGTTTGATACTAAATGAAAAACATTGAGTTTGGTATTTATTTTAAAATTTATAATTTTAAGATAAATTCAAATGTTTTAACAATTTTGAAATTGAATTATTTATGCAATGCTTTAACTGCATCAGTTCAAGTTTTAGAAAGTATTACGATAATTTTGTTTCACTCTGAAAGGATAAATTATTCTGAAAAATTGTAGCAAAATTTCATTCAATACTATAAATCATTTTACAATAGTTAAAGCCATATATGTAGTTTTACTTCATATTGATGATGTATGTATCTTTGCATTGATGCAAAGATACATACATCATCAATATGAACATGAACATCATCAATGCAAAGATTCAACATTTTTAATGTAAAACAATATTATTATTTGTAAAAAAATATATTTAAAATGGTTAATACAAATACAATTTTTTGAATGTTTTCAAAAATGTTGAGAATACTGACACTTGATTTTTAAATAATTTTCCATTTTTTTCATAAAAAAATTTCAGATGTGTTTTAATTGGTGAAATAACACATCATCTGTTTTTCAGGATCTTATAATGCCAGATATTCCTCACTCTCTCAACATTTCAGAAATGATGCAATTTATGCAAGTCAATGTAGAGTTTTTAAATCTGTTTTCAGATATGGATTGCAGGTAAAATTTATGTCTAATAATATTAGTGAATGTTTCATTTTAGTTTAATTACTTATTATTGGAATTTAATTACAATATTTTGTATATGTATAAATATAAAAAGTATTTAGGAAAATAATTATAAAATTATTAAACAAGATTTTTCTAGATTTTAATCAGGTTAATTAATTTATTTATTAAAAATGGAAGAATTGAAAAAAATAAAAAAATTAGAAATATAAATGGAATTCTAAATTATCTGAACATTAATTTTATACAATATTTTTTACATATACCAAAGACACAAACTAAATAATATTGTATTTTAATATATAACATCATATAATTATGTAAATTTATGCTTATTTTAAGGTTTTTATAAATAATAATGTATAAAAAATTTATTAATTATTTTTTAATCTATTTTTTTATCTTCAGAATATTTTAAAAATTCTGTTTCTTCTGCAAACTGCAAACTAATAATAAATAAATTGAGCTCACAATAAGTTTAAACTATTCATTTTTAGAAGAAATAGAATTTTTAAAATATTCTGAAGATAAGAAATAGATTAAAAAATAATTAATAAATTTTTTATACAATATTATTTATAAAAGCCTTAAAATAAGCATAAATTTACATTTGTATGAGTGTCATGTATTTAAAAACTTTTTACATATATTTAAATAAAATTTTATAAAAGTTCATACTTTAAAACAAATTATACTAAATGTAAAATTTTTCAAGTAGAAATAACATAGGTATGACACAACACTTCTATAACACAGTTTGAGAATTTGTGAAATCCTCTTGTTAAAATTTTACAAATTTTTCAGTGCAAACTCCACTATTCAATATTTTTTTATTCAAGTAAGCATGCATGTTGTCTCAAATTTGCTTGTGGATTTTAGAATATTGATATTTTCAATTTGCTTTGTGCCTTTTGTCAGGTTTACATTAATGAAAACTGATAGTGCAATTTTTTTCTTCTATATTCTAGCTTTCCTATCAACCTAGTGTCATTGTCGTTGTTTTCATACTTTAGCCTTTAAGACTCTCACTGTATTTTGTTTTTATAGATTGATCTTTGTATTTAGTAAAATTTATTTAAACATTTTTAGGTAAGTGTTGTTAAACTTTTTAACCATAGGTAAGTAATCATTTGTAAAAATGACAAATGAAAATAAAGCAATATCTTGGTATTCAAACACAAATTCTGGGAAAAAATTTGCTTGGTATGTGACTGAAGAAACACATCCTGCTAGAACAAAGTTTTGATTTATAACATATTTTTATTTTTATTTTGTCATCCATAAAAATGAAAAAGTTACTGTTATTTCTGATCAAGATTAACAAAAAAGCTCAGAAGATGATAACACTTTGTAAAAAAGAAAACACCCTCCTTTAACTAAATTTAATATTAATGCATAATACAGTACTTTTAATTGAGATTGTTAGTTAATTATTTATTGCTTTAAAAAACATATTTCTCTTAATTCCAAAAAAGAATAGTACACTTTTGTTAAATTTTGGAACCTAACCCTATGATTTGCAATAGTCCTTTGTTTTGTACAGCACAGATTTGCATAACACAGCACTTTTTCAGAACCTAACTACTGTGTTATATGAGGGATACCTGTATATATATTTATGTGATTGAAAAAAGCATAAATAACAAACAAAACATCAACATAAATAATTTTATTTCTTATTTATGATAGATAAATATTTCTAAAAGCCAAATTAATCATTTGGATAATGATATTTAATCAAATAATAGAACTTGATTTAAAAGTAATTGCTGAAAATAATCTGGTTTTAAATAGTGTTGACTGTTAAAATTTGGACTTTAGTTTTTATTTATTTATGATAAATTTCAAAATATTGTACTCTTAGTTACAAACAAGAAATTGGTTTATATAAAATTTGTACAATATTCATAGTAGATGCTCCTTGTATTTAAAAATTAAATAAATTAAAATGCCTTCTTGTATTGTAAAATTACAAATTATTTTTGTTTTTGTGGATTTTTATATTAAATTTTCAATTTTTGAACTAAATACTAAATATTTTTCAGATTATGTAAAATTCCAAATAATGCAAGTTTTAAATCATCCTCTAAGTATAATTCAAATAAAAAAGAAAATACTTTACTTTCTCAACAAAGAAGTAGTGATGGAAAATTGAAAAGTAAGCTTGTATTTAAATTATATCTGTTATACGAAATAATTAGAGTTTTTATTATTTTTAAAATTTTCATTACAATAAAGAAACTTTCTAACACTAGAACCAGAAAGATTTATTTATGTAGTTATTAAGTTTACCAACTCCCAAATAGTCAATTCTGGGATTTTTCCATTCCAGGAATAAAAGCTTTGGAAAATTTGATATTTTTCATTTTCAGCAATATCAAAGCACCACCCCCGATTTTTTTATTCTGTTTTTATATAAACTCAAAAGTTGATTGTCATGTTGAGTAGATACAAGAAAAATAAGCCTGAATTCAATCAATCAATCAATCAAATCTTTATTTGTACTAGGCTATTGCCTGTTACAACAGGGTGCTATAATTAACACCTAACAACAGTAAACCACCATTAATTTTAACATAAAACACAACAAATTTCAGCATCTTATACTATTTACATATTTTCATTAACAATAACATTTTTAATTATTTTTAGTTCAGTTAGTTTGCTTATTTTTAACTCACACAGTTACAACGAATTTTTGTGTATAATTATATAGTTTATATATTGTTACAATCTTTGCTGTATGAAAAAAAACCATACATAGAATTTTCCATAGTGAAGTTACCTAGAGTGAAGAGTGTATCAATGTCGTAACTCTATTGCCTCCTTACACTTACAAAACATATGAAATTTTGAGAATTTGTCATTATGTCTTGGTCAGCCACAATTAGAATATTCGTAAAATTTGTTATTAATTATTATTGTTGCTTTGTTTAGTTTAAGTTGAATAAAGAATTTTTTAATATTAAAGGATAAGTGTAACATATAACTATTATTATATGGATATTCCAAGATTATGCTATACCACTCCAGCATATTCTGATTATGAAGATCTTCAATATCCTGAGACAAGGAGATTTCTAATACATTTTGAATCAGTTGGGCACTTAACTGTTCCATAAGCAGTCCTATAGAGAAACCATAACTATTAAGAATTTTTGATAATTGGTCTACCCAATTTCTGCTGTGCACATTCACCCTTCTGAATTCAAGAATTGAAGAATATAAAAAATTTTAAAGTCTTTGCTAAATTCTATGAGTCTCCCAGTGAGTCTGGGAGAGTTGGCAACCCTAGCCATTATCTCAATCTGCAAAATTATTACTGTAACTATAATAATGAAGTGATAGAATTCATAAATGCATATCAAGATTATTGTTGGTCTAAGCATTTTATATAATATTTTTATTTTAATTTATGAATACTAAAACAAATTTAAACATCAGATATATCATTAATAATTATCTTCTAATTCTTAAAAATATTTCAAATATTAAAAAATTTTTTACTTCTAATAATGATATATTATAATTTACAAACTGTTTAAAATTAATATATTGATTTTAAAAATACTGAAGAATTTACATACCTGGAAAAGAACAATAATGATATATCTAAGCATGATGATTATGCCTAAGGAATCAAAGAAACAAAAATTTTACATTTTTTATTTCAAAAAGCTGGAGAATAACAGTTTCAAATAATATATTAAAAAAATTCTTTATATATAAATGTCACACTGGAATAAAACTACTGTAAAGTAAAAATGTGTTAATTATTTGAGAAAAGACTGTTTTTCATTTTTATTAAGAAATAGGAATATTTTTAAGTACATGTTTTTTTAATGTTTATTTAAAAGAAATAACAATAACAATTGACTGGATATAATACAAAATAACAACACAAAAACCACTAAATTTCAGTAAAGTGAGTTTTGTTGGATTTTAGAGGTTTTTGTGTTAATTACAATAAATTTTACAGCTTTTTCCCCACATTTTTTATCAATAAGTAATCTTCTATGTGAATTTTTATGAATTTAGAGTTGAATTTATATGGTTTAAAGATATAATAAATTTATATATTTTGATCTTAAAATGTGTTGATTAAATATTAGATCAGATAAGTAACAAATAAATTTATATACGTGTTTATTTCGGTTAAGTAAATTAATTAATTTACTAAAAAAATTTATTTAAAATTTCAGTTGTAAGTTATATAAATGCTTCTTTTGTTGTACGTTACCCAATAAAATAGTTTTTATATAACTGTTGTATAATTTGTTGATTTCAATAAATTTAAAATGATATATTCTTTAATAATGCATACTATTTAAAAATAATATGAAAGAAAACATAAATTCTGTGTCTCGTATTATTAATAAAGAATTTCAAGCTCACAATTTTTAAAGACTAACATTTAGTTAACCTTATTGTTATTTTATTTTTTATTATATTTTAATATATTTTCTATTAACTGGATAATAGACAATAAGAAAAACACACCTTTAGAAATCCAGCAAATAAATTTACTAATAACGTTTTCGATCGGTTTAATCGATCCTCCTCAGTTATGATGAAAATAGAATGTGAAAATAGAATGCAAATTTAAAAATAAATGATAAACCAGAATTCTAAAATAAATACATAAATACATAACTGAAATCATAGTTGTGAATAATAAATGAATAACTACAGAAATAAAATAAACAATAAAAAGTAAAATTAGACGAACAAATGTCCCTTAATAAAATTAACTTTTATAAAAAGACTGCCAATTAACAACTCGCTGCAAGTGATAAAACATCTTAATACCATTTTTCTGGTGGACAAGGAATACATGACAGTCTTGGACTTCAAATCAATATATCCATCTATAAAAATACCTCCTTGTTTTTGTGCTATAAGGGTTTACCAACATCATTGATGCACGAAAACATCACAATCATATACTGGAGCTGGTGCATCTTATATCTTACACACAATTCTTTGAATTTGAGAACAAGGTATACTTAAAAGGAAGAGGAGTACCCATGGGCAGTCTCACCTCAGCAATACTTTGTGAACTGGTGGTGCGACAATTAGAAAACAAAATTCTACCCAAATTCCAACATCTTATCATTTTATATGCTAGATATGTTGACGATATCTTCATCTTGTGGCAGAGAAAACCAAACCTGCAGCAATTTTTAAAAGAGATCAATGATAACCCCTACAGATTATTCCTACAATTAGACTAGGAGAGTGAAACAACAGTAAACTTTTTGGATATTTCCATCTCTTGCAAATATGACGAAATTTGGACCAAGGTATACAGGAAACCATGTTTTCAACCCATTTTAATTCCACATAACTCTGTGGATCCTCTCCACATCAGACTGGCAATCTTCAGATCCTTGATAAGAAGCACATATACATATTGTACCGTCATAAGTGACACCATAACAGAGCTGAATTACGTCTTAAAGATCGCAGAACAACAGTGTTATCCAATAGAAATGATTCAGAAGTTGATCGCAACCTTTCAAACAGCAAAACGTCAGAATACATCAAGGGTCCAGAAACAAAGAGTGGTTTTGAATTATTTCCCCTTTTTAAGAGGAATACATAGGAAAGTAGCCAGAACTAATAATTCTATTTTCATCGTAACTGAGACGGATTAATTAAACCAATCAAAAACGTTTTTATTAGTAAATTTATTTGCTGGATTTTTAAAGGTGTTTTTTTCTTGTTATATTTTATTTATAAACTTTATAAAAACAGAAAAATAAAGAAATACTTAAAAAATTCTTTACAGCTATAAATAATATAGTAAAACCTCATCAAGTTTAAGGGTAAAAAAATTTCAACTTTGAGTTAGAATTTAAAACTCAAATATCTCAAATTTTTCTATGGCATCATGGACAGTGAATGGAGAATGCATGTGACAATGGGTTTCAGTTATAAGTACTGATGATTTTGACTTAATGTGACCATATTATATGGAAAAACTGATATATACTGTGTCCAAGACCTGTTGACAGCTTCAAGTTAATGCAGTTCAACTTAGCAAGGTTTTACTGTATATTTAACTGATGTATTAAATGTAATAAATTTGTTTAATATAAATGGGCTTTAAGTTTTTTTTTTTTTTTACTATACTTAAAATAATATTACAAATTTAGAAACATAGACAAATAAATGCAAAATATAAACTGAAATTTTTATTTTATATATATATATATTAAATATTATTAATTATAAATATTAAATATATTAATAATAATTTTTTTCTAGAAAATAATACAGAAGATATGATTATTGAACATTTTTGCCCATGGTAAGTTTGTTTTGTCATTTTGAAATGCTTAATATTTAAATACATTTATATTTAGATATATATTTAATTGTAGTTATTATACTGTATCTATAATAAATATAATTTATTTGATTATAATGGATATCTACCTGCACTATATTTTATCTATTGTAAGTAATACATTTGTTGAATTTCTGGGTTTTTCCCTTACAATATTAGAAAAGTCATGAAATTATAAATATGAAAATTTTAACAGGAAAGCAATTTAGAAAGAATAAAATGTTTAATTTTAAAAACATTTTACTCATGTATTCTATCAAAAAATGAATTTTTCCTGAACATAGTATGTTAATATAAACTATTTAAATTTGAAAATATTAAAAGTGGATGGATAGAATAAACCTCAACCTTTAATTTAGCAGATGCAATTAAACATTTTTTTTATTTAGTTATTATTAATTGTTGGATAAAAATTGTTATTCATTCTATATTTAAATTAAAACCAATCAAAAAAATTGACTCTTAAATAATTTTTATTTATTGTGATAACAAATTAAGTTGACATAATTAGTAATTAATGTTACATTATTGCACTAGAAAAATAAATTTAACAAACTTTGTTATTTTTAGGCATGGATTATCATTGGGAAAAATGTGGGATGTTATAGAGAAGTATCATTCTGATGGGAGTGGTAAGTATATATACATTTTTTTAAAATAATTTTTTATGTTTGCATTTTTGAAAAATTTTTTTTTGATTTTTTTTAACACATTAAATTTGATAGAATATATGATTAAATAAATAGTGATAAAGTGAATAGCATAAAACAAATATAGATTATCCTACAAAAACTATGAAAATTGAAGACTAAATACCAAAGCATTTTGAAGTCTTCTACATAACTATTCACAACGATTGGAACACAACAGTTGACTTTACTAGTGTTAATTGTGTTCCAACAGTTATGAATAAATATGGAAAAGACTTCAAAATGTTTTTTATAATTTTCCTAATACATTCTCTCCTGAATTATTAATTTTTATTTTTACAATAGGTTATCTTAGTTTGGTTATGATGTTTGTATATATTATTTTCACTAGATAAGTTATATAAGGACAAAACAGGAAAAAAAAAATGAATCTAGCACTTGTTAAAATGGAGAATTTTAAATATTTAAAATAACAATTTTGAAAAATGTACACAACCTTTAAAAGTTGAAAAGTTAAATAATGTAGAATATACTAAATCAAAGAAAGTTGAATCCAGTAAAGAATAAGAATTTTTACAAAGATTAATAATGTACAGTATGTATTTGCAGAAACTACATAAACTTTATCACATATTAAAATGTGATAATCTTTTTAAAAGCTTTTTTTCATTTTATTTGTATTTAAGCATAACTCTTTTAGTTTTGATTTATTTTTTAAAAGTTATAAAACATATAATAATTAAAATACAGAAAGTTTTATAATTAAATATTGGAAATTATAATAAATAACTATAGTAAAATATATGAAGTTTGTTATTGAATGAAAAATTTAAAATATATAAAAGAACATTATTGTATATGAAAATTAAATAGATTTAATGTAGAGTGACCCAAAAGTCATTTGACTGATATATATTTTTAATAGATTACAGTAAGAATGGTTAAAACCAGTTTGGATCAGCTGAGTGTCATTTGTGATTCAGTTGCTTCCATTGAAGTGATTGAACCATAAATGACAATGTTCCAAACTATGCTAGCCAGGGCTGGATTTACCAATCCAGGGGCCCTGGGCACAAATTCGGTGTGGGTCCCCCCTTTAAGAGTAGGCAAATTTAATGGTTTAGAAAATTTACACAAAATACTGTACTTTCAATTAGATTTGAACTAGGAAGTTGTAAATTTCATTTAAAAATAAGGTTATTGTAAACATACATATATTTTATTGTGTAAAACTAATTATTTTAATTTAACTGAAAAATACCTATGTGAAATTTTTTCCCGAAATTTTCCAATGTTTCATAGGTTTTTTTCCGGGTTTGGTTTTCTCTGCCTGTTGCCCTCATGATTAGGCCACACTAGGCTATCGCGGTAATAGAAAATATTATGTTTAAACATAATTTTTTTTAGTTTTGTGGGGGCCCTGGGCACAGGCCCCAAATGCCCTTATGTAAATCCAGCCCTGATGCTAGCTATGTAACAAATAAAAGCTGTTCCAAACTAGTTTTAACCACTCTTAAAATAATTTTAAAAATATGTCATGCATAACTGATTTTTAGATCATCCTATATCTCTAATTTATATTATCAAAATTTAAACTTAAATTTTATTAAAGCTTATTTGATACAAAGATTAAAATGTTTATAAGTGTAATTAGCAATCTCTTTCTATCTCTGCCATTATTCCTTTTTCCTCTTGCCAGTCAGACTTTTTTTTTTTTTAATATAATTTTGATAACAAAAACTAAACATAATATTTATTTTTGATTATTTGTGATATTTAGACTGATAATGTATTTAATAGCTAATGTAATATTAATTTCTTTGTGTTATACCAATATATATATAACATTTTTTATGAGATAAAAAGTAATAAAAATGGAAAGGATTAGGAAAGAAGCAAGTGCATTTATCAGATTAAGTAATCATTTATGAAACACATGAGATTATTTCTCTTAACATGTATGTCAATTGTTATAGAATTTAAATTATAACTATGAAATATATTTATTTTCTTTATATTTTTTGATGTATTTTTTACCTTATTTTGTTTTTATTTTCTTATATGATTTAATATTACATTTCCATTCTGATTATTTACACTCTACAGTGTTGTTTAAACACCTACTTATTTATCAGTTAAAGTTGGTTTTATATTCTTGTTATAACATATATCTTCAAATAACTAGGTATATAGCATAGTAATAATAATACATTTATTTAAAATAAATTATATATATTTTGATATTAAAATATTGTTTTATTATAAATTATTTTTCAGAACATTGTTTTCTTGAAATATTAAGGAAATTCTTTTTTACACAACATATTCTCTACTCAGTTTTGATTGGTCGTCCTATTGTTATTGTTGGAGAGAACAACAATGAGTTTGAAACTCAGATACGTGTTTTTGTTAAATGTTTAGGTTTATTAGTGCCACGAAAAAACAGGTATGTCTTGTATAAGATTATGATATTTCAGTTATAAAATATGTCTACATACTTATGTACAGTATGTGTCTGGAATAATTTAATGTAAATCAATAACATTATAATCATTATCTTACTAATACAGTTGAACTCAGTTATAATAACATTCAAGGGGACAATCCCTTGAATGTCATTATAACCAGGATGATGATATAGCCAGGTTCTGTGGTGTCTGAGATAAACATGTAAAAATACAGTATGAAACCATATGCATTAATGCATTGACCCTTTATTACACTATACATTATACATTATATATCCATTGCTTTTAATGCTTAAAAAAGTCAGTAATTTTGTTTTGAGTCTTTGGCATTTTCCAATTCATGTTGTTTAAGTCATTTTGGAGATGAGATAGAGTAGCAAATGTCATGTCTTCTGTTTGGGAAGATGATTTGAAGAATTGAGGTTATATTTTTGAAGTTGCAATTGCTTCATTTTGCATAGAAATAAGTTCCAAATTTGCAATATTTTCACATTCATCACCATATCATCATAATGGCTAGCTCTCTCTTGTACTTCCACTATAATGTCAGAATCAGAATTTATTATACTGATTATAATGTCATCTGCTTGAATATACTGATGCATCTCCTCCACATTTGGGAGAATTTCAGTGTTGATATTGTTGTACCACTCAGATTCTTCAGACTCTAGCTTTCAGCCTATGTTTGCTTTACACTACTTTGCTTTTATGAAAGATCTATATTAGTACCTGTTTTCACTAACCATAAGAAATCTAAAGACAATTTTTGCGTTTAAGAAAAGGTGAAAGCAAAAATAGCACTTGGTGTTTGTTTCGCAGCTAGTTGTTTTAGAAATTGTGAGCTCCCAGAGAAATGAGAAGCATCTTCAAGCTCTTTCCCTGGGAACTAAATTCAGCATCAAGTCACAATAACTTTGAATGGTGTCATTAGGCCACTGTGCTTGATTCAATTTATTTTGTACTTTTCTTAACAAGTATAAAATGAGAAAATGAAAAGTATATTGCTTCTGTGGATTCAAGTATGTACAAAATGTGCAGTTCCATTAAGTTATCCTTACTTAAGAGGAAAGCATCCAATCTTTTCAAAAAGCTAAGACAGAAAGAAAGAGTGAACAATGGTGATGAAAGTTTTACAAAAGTGGAATGTAAAGGGAGTCTTGGATGGTTTGATCAGTTTTTGAAACAAGCAGTTTCATACCTTAAAAGTTACTACTGGAAAGTGTGTTTCTGGTGTAGCTTCACTAACTACATAGTACTTAAATACACAGCCTACATAAATGAATAGAAATTATCATATTCTTGTTTTTATTAATTTTTACTATGTGTTAGTATTATTTTATGTGTTTGTATGATTTAGCAAGTTAATTTTGAGTCTGAAAATGCCCAAAAATTTCTCCATTAATGGTATATAAATTAATAGTAGTCTTTTGATAATTAGCACTGAGTTTAGCATTAACACAATTTTTCTTATCTCACAAGTGCTTTTGATGATTAAAAGTTCATCATCCTCAGGCAAAAAAGAACAACTTTGAAGAAATAGAATGTGCAGAGTGTTCCAAGTAGAAAATGGAAAAATTTTTCTTGGCAATTTTTAAATTTAACATTCGGTAATTCCATTGGTAACGTGCAACAATCGATGAGAGAAATAGTATCGCCCTTCTGACAAGAGCCGCTATGATATATGAGATCTTGTTGGACTTATGATGCACTATAAACTGCGGCCCTTCTGGCAACTTCTGTATCCACATATCCAAAAACGTTATAGATTGATCCCGCTCCTTTTCCCAGGTGAAATGGATGGTGGAATAGACTCTTGATAGTTGCTTCTTCAACTATAAAGAGTCTATTCCACCATCAATTTCACCTGGGAAAAGGAGCGGGATCAATCTATAACGTTTTTGGATATGTGGATACAGAAGTTGCCAGAAGGGCCGCAGTTTACAGTGCATCATAAGTCCAACATAGTATATATCATTTCGGCCGATGCCTTTCAACCACCCCAGTATGTCAACGTTGCCATAGCAACTCTCGTCAGAAGGGTGATACTATTTCTCTCATCGCAAACTCTAATAAAAGTTGAATTGGAAATCATAAGAATGGCAGTATATCATGCTGGATTCACAGGTGCCAAATTTAAGCACGTACCACGTAGGGTAAAAGATTCCCTTTTCCCGTTTACTACACTAAACAGCAAAAAAGAAATGTCTAGAGTGCAATCAGCATTGCCGTACCTAGGAGCACCATCCATACTTATTAGCCATATTTTCCAGCGGTACAGCTTTACACTTCCTTTAACTCCCCTACCCAGCCTACGCAGGAGTGTATGCAATGATTGAGATAAAGTCAACGTTTTATAAAAATCGGGAGTATACGCAGTGCAAGTAGAAAATCCAATAATGGGGATAACAGAGAGGTATATAGGGGCAACAACAAGAATGCTCGCTTGCCATATCGCAGAACATCAGAAGGATATAAACAAAGGAAGACAAACCACAGAGCTCGCCAGAAAAGTTCTACAGCAGGGCTATAACCCGCTATGGTCAAAAACAGCATTGCTCAAGCACTGTAATAATAGAAGGATTACATTTATTTGGGAAGCACTCCTCACAATGACCTCAGATGCATGCAACGTCCCCACCCTCAACTTGCCTGAAATATGGGTTACTTTATACCAGCATCTAAACAACCAAACGTGCTGAGAGTCACACAATTAGCATGATTGCTCCTCAACGCATGTGCAGCCAGTCGTGTGGATTTAAGATTTTTTGAACGCCTGAAAAAGCTTGTTGCACGTTACCAATGGAATTACCGAATGTTAAATTTAAAAATTGCCAAGAAAAATTTTTCCATTTTCTACTTGGAACACTCTGCACGTTCTATTTCTTCAAAGTTGTTCTTTTTTGCCTGAGGATGATGAACTTATAATCATCAAAAGCACTTGTGAGATAAGAAATATTGTGTTAACACTAAATCCAGTGCTAATTATCAAGAGACTATACAATTTTGGCATGAGTTTTTATTTATCTATTTCTATAAATTAATAGTAATTGTTTCATTGCCTTTTACCATTTCAACTTATGAAAGATTTTACAGGAACATTACTTTTAGATAATAGGGAAAGCCCTGTATTTGGCTTATTTGAAAATTGTTTTAAAACAGATCATTTTAAAACAGATTTATAGGTAATGACATAAAATTTAAACAAAAATGTAAAGCATTATTATTTTACATATTTACATGAATTATATCATATCTGGTTGGAATCGTAAAAAAGGATAGACTTTAAACTGACCCAAAATTATTTATATGGTCATTATTATTTGAAATTATTATTTTAATATGGAATATTTTCATTTGATTTATTAAATTGGTTACTGAAGTATCAGAATATCAATAAGTACTATTTACTTATCAAATACCATAGAAACTCATTTTTGATATTTTCTTTATTATTAGTAAAATAATTTTAAATATTAATAAAATATAAATTTTAAAAAAATCAATGCTTTTTTTTAGACCTTCTTGGATGGAATTATGGCGAACTAGCCCCATTAAGGAAGCTGAGTTAGATAATTTAGCTATTCTTGGACTAGGTTGTACACCTAATAATAGTATAGATACTTTAATTCCTTCATCCAGAATAGTAAGTTTAATTTTATTTACAACTATAGTATATTTTTAAAATGATATGATAATTTTGTTTAAAAACATTTTCTCATTTATAAAATAACTAGCTGACCCGGCCACGCGTTGTTGTGGCTCAAAATGTATCTATTATAAATGTATAACACTTCCCCCGTGAGGGAAATTTCAAAAATTCTCTTCTTAGTGTACATTCTCTTGACGTACTCTATTAAAACGCAATCAAAAACGCATCTAAAATAGTATAATAAAAGCCGAGTTCTTCACAGTAAGCCTTAATCCCGTCACTTTTCCCGCTGGGGAATATCGAAAAATCCCTTTTTAGTGTATATTCTGTTGACGTAACCTATTAAAACGCAATTAAAAACGCAAAAAACCGCATGTAAAATAGTATAATAGAAGCCGAGTTCTTCACGGTAAGCCTTAATCCCGTCCATCTCCCCTCACTGGGGGGAATTTCGACATGTATATTATATAAAAACACGTGCGTATTCGAATGCAACGTTGTGTCAAAATTTCAAAGGAATCGGTAGGAACAAACGAACGTTATATTTTATTTATATAGATAGATAGAAAATGATCTGCTTCAGTCCATTCTCACAGAAAAGCATAATTCCTCACAGAAAAGCAAACTTAGGTCGTCGGAAGTTAGCGCCATCTGTTGGACATAAAAGTCATCTGTTAATCCATATATAAATATATTTTTGAAAGGGGGGAAATGGTGTAGGGGTATGAAAAATAGATAGTAGCCGATTCTCAGACCTACTGAATATGCATATAAAATTTGGTAAAAATCGGTAAAGCCGTTTCGGAGGAGTACGGTAACAAAAATTGTGACAGGAGAATTTTATATATAAGATTATACATATTTTTTTCTATTTGAATTAGAAATTTAATTTTTAAAAAGTAAGGATTTAAGCGAAATTCATATAAGTTAGAAAAAAGTTCTTCAGATTAATCAAAGATTTATCAAAGTTGAATTAAATGGTCAATAAAAATATTAAAGAGATAGCTGCCTATTTTAACTCCTTGGATCTCGGGCTAATTAAATACTTTTTAATTTTAATGTAGTTAAACATCAAAACGAAAAAAAACGAAAGAAATGTGTTAATTTTGAAGAAAAAGCTTCAAAGTACAATTTCCTTTGTCTCGCCTTACCGCGAAATCTGACACCGATGTGTCATTGTTTACACAGCTGGATGACCTTGAGAACAGCTGGTGTCGTCTTTCGCGGGACATTCTCATGAAACTCTCAGGAGGAGAAGGGTAAAAAGTAGGGTGAATACTAGATGGCGGTATATTTCTAAATATTTTTTTAAAATTACGATTTTAATTGAAATTCCCGACCCCCCGACTTAATTAAACATATATATAATAAAATCTATTAATTAAAAAAATTAAAAAACTATTGGATGCTGTTTTTGACATCAGAAAATAGCTTTAAATAACTTTACCGAAGTAAAATCGACGCACTAGAACTTTAGAAAGATGAATAAAATTTTATAAAAAATCCCATAAAAAAAACCATTAAGCGTTAATCACGCGTCATTAAAGGTTAATTAAACTCGCAATAAAATTTTTTCGCGCGGGTAAAAATTTTTCAAAAAATTTGGAGACAGAAAACATCCGAAAAATCAAAAAAAAAAAAAAAAATTTTTTAGGGGTCCTAAATTAAATTTTAAAATTGTTGATTATAAAATAAGATAAATTTAAGACCTTGAGAAAATGCTAAAGTAAACATTATGAAAACATTTTTCTTTAAATGTTTATCCCATGTTTGATGAATTTTGAATGTTAGCTATATTAAAATTATTGATAAACTTTGATTATTTTTCAATATAATTTATAAATTTATAAAAATATTTATTTCCCAGGAAAATATAAGAAATTATTTAAAATTATTAGAACAGGATGAGTCAAAAATCCCTTGCATTCTTTTTATTCCAAAAGTATTGAAAACATGTTTTATTAATGTATATACATAGGAAGTCTTGTATGGAGAATTAGATGGAATATTTTTGTTGATCTTGAAAATCACTTTCAGGGTCACTTATATTGTTTCTTTTTAAAAAACAGAGGTAATGCGAAAGTAACAATAATGAACTTAAAGAGCACTGTTTAATTGGTCTAAAGCCATTTTCTGAATTTGTAAATCAGCATAGTGTAAACAAATGTTCAAGGTATTAATCTTTTTTAAAAATGAACTTTAAATTCATGAGGAGTAAAAGTGATTTTGTTTTAAGTGATCTTAAAAATAATTTTCAAGATTGTCAAAAAATGTTCCTTCAAATTCTTCATGTTCCAATTTCCTATATAACTACATTAACAAAATTTGTATATCTTTAGTACTTTTGGAATGAAAAAGGGATGAATGGGACTTTTGACTCACCTTGTATACCTTTTCTCAAAACATTATATTTATAATTCCTCTTCACTCCTCTAAACAGATCACAATTATGTTTGCTTCAATAATTTTCAATTAGATGATTTTTATTAAAATCAAAATTTCTGTCATTGTCATAGTAAATAAAAACTGAGAATCTAATTATTTCATTAGAAATATTATTAAAAAGTGAATATACTTTAATGTTCTCAATTGTTAAAACTTATCTTCAGAATGTATTTGCAAAACTATACAAAATCTTAAAATAATTATTAAAAACAAACAATATACATTTTGTCGTCCATATTATTATTGTAGATTACAATAAATTACTACCATAAAACTCCAACATTTGCTCTTTTTCTAAGAATCTGAAATTTTTAAATTATTGTTTTGTGACAAATCTTCAAAAATGAGCCTTTATGGTTAAAAACATTAAAGGCAAATCTATTTTTTGATAGCATTTAATAAAGTATTTGGTCTTTCACTTTATTTTAGTCTATTATCATAATATTTATAGATGAATAAAAATTATGATTGTTACTATTGTATATGTTTTTATATTAATTAATTAATGATTAAAATGTCAATATTAATTAATAATTTACTAATCTATTTACATTACAAACATTGCCTTGCATTCCAGTGATACCTTCTCTCTCACTATTGTTATTTTGTTTATATAAATAGAATATGTTCTAAACTTTAAAAGTTAAATAATAATAATATAATAATGTTAAACTTGCAAATAATAATTTAAAATTTAAAAGTTTAAATTATTGAAAGTACAGGTACTGTACTTCTCACTTTACGACCTATCTGCTTAACGATTACTCGCACTTACGACCAATCGAGTTTCGACCTGCAATTCGGGGAATCCCCTTTCTCAGCTTGAGTGTTGGTCAGTGGCGAATGGTGACATGCGCACTAAGCGTACTATAATAGTCTTACAGTATGTTACTTATAATAGTCTTTTTATGAATAAATTTGAAGTTTGTTGCATAATTTGTATAATTTTACAACGATCCTATATTCCCAGTGCAAGCTCTTCACTTATCGACCAATTCACTTAACGACATAGTCGTCAGAACGGAACTCGGTCGTAAAGTGAGGAGTACCTATATAAGTGTAATTCTGATATATTCCAATATATACAAATTTATAACTATTTTGTACTGCAAATAAATTATTTTAAAGGGAGATTATCTGTACTATATATAATTATATTTTCTTGATTATGAATTAAAGAATTTTAAAAATTGTGAAATTTAAAATTATAAATTTGAATGTTTCAGTATTTGAAAATAAAATGATATATTTATAAATTATTCATAATAATGGTTATTTTTAGGATCATTTGACAATTTTAGATCTGAAGTGCTATTCATTTACTGGACCTCATTATTCAGTAAGTTTTGTTTTTTAATCTTCATATTAATATTTATATTGTCTTATTACTATTTGAAAATTTGTGTGTTTTAAAATGAAAGTAAGTCTTTTCCTGAATCTTGAAAAATAATTTTATGAAAGCTTGTATTAATTAATTATATATGGCAAAATATTTTAGATTTTTGAAATTAATTTAGAATATATGTGAAAACAATAATTAATAACAGTGAAGTGTTTAAGTGGAAAGTGTAAATTGTTTAAATTTAGAAATAAGTATGCCACAAGATTGAGAAAAGTTATTGTTACATCTTCAAATTAGAGAACATCAGTAAAATAAATTTTCTATTAACTTTTTCCAAACAGTAATTGGTGAACAAAACAGAATTTTAACATTCTATTGGATGGTCTGATTATTACAATCTATCAGATCTTTATCATATGAGGGAGCTAGCTCATTTTGGTTAAATAAGTATAGTAGTTATTAATATATTTGATACTAATGTTGTTTAGATGGTTCAGTCTTAAATATTCCATTTTTTCTTTATCACTTATTGTATAATTGCATCTGGAAAGTATGAAAGAGATGGGGGAAAAATGAAATGTTTGAGATTACCTTCTGTACTGTACACTAGTTAAAGGACGTGTTTTCAACAGCAGTTTCCATGGTGCAGAGTGTATTTCAATGCAGATTATAAGCAGGAAGTTATGGTAATTAATTAAGAAAGTATAATTTTTTAATGTTATGTGATTAGTTAATCATTAAAATTATCTGGAGATAGTGACATGTCTACTTAAAAAATTAAATTATTATAATGTAATACAACTTGTATTAAGAGAGATATTAAAAAGTGAGCAATTGTGTAAAACAAATGAAATCAACATCAGTACAGTTTTTTTTAAAAGCAAAGAATAAAAATTATATATTTCTTGTTTGTCCTTAAAATTAATTTTACTGTGTTTGAATAGTCAGTTTAATATATTTTCATCAAAATATTAAAGCTTGGTATTAATTAATACTGAAGTTGTTAATAAAATTTTATTATAAAAGATTTTTCTGTAATATTTTTAAAGTTTATTTATATCTTTATACAAATATTTAATTGAAATTTATATTGTAGAAAACATGTATGAATTTTTAAAAGTTTATAAAACATTGTGTTTACAGGGTTGTTTGTTAGCTGATATTGACAAAAAACTTAAATGTCTTCCACAAAATGGGCCAATATTTTCTATATTAATCAGGTAAAAATTTTATTATTATGAAATATCAGTAGATAAAAATATTTGCAATATATATATATCCCAAATTTCAAAAATAATTCTTCTTTGAAGTAATATTTAGTTTAAATGAATATTTTAAGTTATGTTGCTTTTAAAACTAAAAAGTTTTTTTTCTGATTATGTTTTATTTTTTCAATTTGTTTGGTGATGATATTCCCACACAAGAATAAATTATACAAAATTATTTAAATAAAAATTATCCTTGTCTTTTTGTTCTAAAAATCTTAGTTTTACTATTGAAAAATAGATATTTTATGGATATCTGCACATATGTTAAATTACAATAATTCATAAACACTTTCTGGTGTAAGATACAAGATTGACCTTTGACCCAGAAATATACCTGTAATTTCTTGTAAACTTTGGTCTAAATGTGTCTGCTTGTATTTTTTACGGTGATCGTCTTTTGTAAGTAGCTCCATCTATTAACAAAATTTTAAGATTTTAATTTGAAATTGATATCACAATTTTGTGACTTTTATCAAATTCTTTTTACAATGAAAGGTTTTCTCATTATTTTATTATGTTTTTGAAGTTATTACTATTATTATTAAATAATTTAAAGTTTCATTCTTTTAAAATATAAATGCAAATAAGTAAATAAGTATAAACATCAAATTATTGTGGATTAATGCACTTTTTTATAGTATGCAAATTTCATATTTACCAGAATGGCATATAAACGAAACAGAAACTAATACTTCATTGCACAATGCACATATCATCATATAACTTTGTCAAAGGATGGAAAACAATAAATAGAATAAAAATAAACAATTACCCAATTAGAATTGAGTGCATATTTTTCAAATGGTGAAATTATAAATAAAGGCTAAAAAAATTGATTTTTGCATTTGTATAGACACTATTTATATGAACAATCAAATCTGTATCAATATAGATTAATCATAAAAACCATAAAGTTTCTCATTTTCAAATGTGAAAGATTTTAAAAAAGGTCAACAAAAGTCAGTCCACAAAATCGTGACACCTAAAAGATCAGATCTAAAAGTGTTAATTTATTAATAATTTAACTAATGGTGAATTTTTTTATTCAAAAAACAAAAATGTATTATTAATTAGACAAATATCATGTTAAAACTACTGTATTATATTAACACTAATTATTAATTCATAAATAATGTGGTTGAACTAATAATCTTTATGTATTTTTTTTTTAACTTACAGTATCTTGATTGATATTGAAATGAAAGTCCAGTTTTGGTTATGTGGTATGATATCAGAAAAAACAATTAAAGTGACAGATTACTTTTTAAATAATGGCTTTTCAAAACATGATTTTCATATCATACAGGTAATAATTGTTAATTTTAAATTATGATAAATTTAAGAAGATAAATTAATTTTTTTTATAATGCAATTTAATCATGAGTCTTTGGATTTTTTTATTAACTAAAACAGTTTGCTAAGTTTATTTATTTACATGAAAATTCTATTATAACATATTTACATTTTGCCATAAGTTTTTACTGAAAACTAATGATGTGACAATTATAATTATGTAATTAAATACTGACTGAAAATTTGTTTTTAATATTTGAGTCATTTAAATTTGAAAATCAGTATCAATCCCTAAAATGTGTATGAAAGTCAAATGTCTGAAAATCCAGCAGTGGAGTTGCATGTTATGATGCAGTTCTATTCCTGCAGAGTTAAAATAAAAAATTATAAAATCTTTTATTAAGGTAGGAAAGGTTTAGTTTTTCACACAGTGACTGTGTTATAATGTACAAAACACTCATTAGTGTTTTATACATTATAACACATTATAAGGCTGCTTGATGGTAAAGAAAGATGTTGTCTGTCTCTGCTCCAATTCAAAAAATTTTTATTTTTTAAATAGGATATATTTCATATTTTAAGAAAATTTTTAAATTGTTGGCAACCAAGTAGATAAAAAGGGAGGTCAGGTTGTCATAGAATTTATTCTGGAACAAGGAACTATTTCAATAACTTTGTCTTCAATCTTAATTATATGATATTATCCTTGGGGTAAATTTTATAAAATTGAAACTGTTTAATGTGTTAAAATCATAGATTAAGTAATAAGCAGACAATAATAATTTTTCCCAAATAATTTAAATGTTACTGAAACCAACATTGACTGAAAGCACCAGTACACAACAACTTAAAGTTTTTGTTTGTCAGCTGAAAATTTACGAAAACCCAAATTTGATATACGAAAAATGATATTAGGAGTAACAAGTACTATGTGCAAAAGAGAGAGTTGTTTGAAAAATAAGAACTCTGTATATATTCAGAGTTTTTTTATGATAAAATTGTAGTGCACTCCAAATCAAACAAATGATTATAGAAGTTTATTTGGATTAATTAAAAGTTCAGATTTGTAAGGTTCTGTATAAGAAAAAAAAAAAAAAAAAGACTATAGAAAAATGTGGTTCTAAAAATGTTTAAAAATAGGTATCTGAAGCATACATTTATGTTAAAATGTATTCCATAAAATGTATAGTAATGATTGATTTTGTAAATTCATGTTTTTCAAAAATATTCTGTGATTTATTTTATTTTTTTGGCTGCAATATTTTATGGCATAGTGAACAAATTGGTTTGGATTAAACAGAGTTTAAATAAATATAAATATAAGTATATATATATTGTAGAGGTTAAAATAAAATATATATTTATATCTTATAATCAAGATAGGTTGATGATAATAATAATAAGCACAGAACCCAAACAGTTAGGAGTTGAAAGTTGAAATTTGGTACACAGTTAGGGTATGCCATGAGAATGTACACTAAAAAAGGATTTTTCGAAATCCCCCTACGGGGGAGAGGAAGAGGGTTAAGGATTACCCTGAACTCGGATTCTACTGTATTATTTTAAATGCAGTTTTTTTGTGTTTTTGCGGGAAATCAAACACATTTTTCAACCTGTCTAAAAATTTTCTAATTAGCCATGGAAATGAGTGAACCTAATTCTTGCACCCGGTGGAATTGGGTAAGATCGACTCTAATCTAATAATCTTAATCTTCGCTATCGTTACTTTTGCCCGAGCAATGCCATGCTCATCTGCTAGTATTATATAATTTATTTATTTGTTGATGAATTTTGTGTAAAACATTTATTAATTGTATTATTATTATTTATTTCAGAAATTAGGAGAATGCCTGAGAAACACATGACAAATATAATAATTTGCATAGCATTATCTATATTATTAGTTATAAATTAGGATGTTTTTAAATTAATAAATAAATTTTTAATTTTGGAATTATACCTGTAAAGCTGTAAACAATCTAATTAAATTGAAACAAATTCAATTTTTAAAATGAAAAATATAGTTATTAACATACAATTTATTTTATAGTTTTATTCAAAAAAATATATAATTTTCAATATTAATTTAAGCAAAGATTTTAATCACTTCTTAATGTTTTTTAGCCTATTGTTTTAAAAAATGTAACTGCTGGAACTGAAAAAATTAAGTTTTATGGATTGTTTTAAATAAATACATCATGTGTTTTTTGTTAATTTAAAAATATTTTTACTAAATAGAAATATGTAAATATTGTATATTTTTAATTCATTTTATCAGAGTACAAATTGAATTGTTTTATTGATTGACTGATTTTTAAAGTTTGTATTATAATATGTTGATTGTTGAATGCTTATGATAATGTTGTAAATTCTGTAATTAAAATAAATAAATGTATATAGTCTGTAATTATTTTCATCGTTACAAAACAGACAACAATAATTGAATATGAAAAATACAAGGTATAAAATACAATTTCAACACAAATTTGACAAAATAAACTGACAAAAAACATTGCACGTACAGATAGAATTGTCTGATTACTATTAAACTTAGCTACATAAAAAGGCTCTTAGCGACTATGTTTAGTATTTTCAGTTTAAATATTGTTTAAAAGTTCTTGAACACCAGCATGCATTCAGGACAAGCTTGAGAGGGGCATCATTGGACTGAAAAAAATAGCTGCCAAATTGGCAAAATAACCAGCCTATCTTGAACAATTTTAGGGGTGCGTACACACTTCTTAAAATCCTAAAATTCTAAGTAGAAAAGAGTTTTCCATTGTAGAACTACAATACTAAGGATATTGATATTGACACAAAATGCACCCCCTAAATGAAATTCCTGGATCCGTCCATTACGTAACAAGGTATTTCAATTTCCACGTAAAAAACATGCAGAAGAGATGATTGCTTACATAATTGATTATTACATTGTATCGAGAATGCACCAGTATACAAAATGAAAAAATTATTTGCTTAAGCTGAAAAGCAAAAAAAAAAAAACTCAAAGATGGTTTTGTGTATCAAATTTTTATTGTATAATAATAATAATAATAATAATAAATAAATGACTGAAAATAGAAAATGTCTAATCTCTAATTACTCTATCTCTCTCTGCTAAATTCATATTTACTTTGTTTATAGTTCTGTATATTAAAAATACCAATTTCTAAAGACTAGTATGTTGCCCACGCCAAGTTTACTATACATACGAAATATATCTATTAAATGTTGCTTTCTAACTAGTAATTTAATAGGTAACTAGTAAATGTAATACTGAAAAGTTCTACGTTATTAACTTTTTAATATATTGTGAAAAGAGAACTTGTTTTCTTTAATTAGAAATTTCTTGAAAATTTTTCAACAAATTTCAAATATCCAGTATTAAATGAATGCTGACTACCATATCCTCTGCAACTAGTTTATTGAACATAATACATATGCATTTCGAATAGTTGAAAAAATTTCAACTTCTTTTTCTCAGTTACAATTAAAAAGCAATATTTAACAAAAAGTAAAACAATCAATGGAAGAGTAAAGACATTTTGGCAGCACTAAATACTGCAGTGATAACAGCATATAAATTGAAATTCTTTAAATGATTTTTGATGTTTAAAACATATCTTCCTTATCCTTAATTAAAACATGGTTTAATTAAGTGATGGCGAGAGGGGATTTGTAATTTCGTAATTACTGGCATATATGATTCAACATATTGAATATTTGTACTAGTCTGGCCTTTAGGCTAAATTCGATGGCCAGTTTCTGGTTTATTTATATCGAATTTTAATATTTTGTTTGCATCACTATTGTCAAATTGTACATTGTTGTTTTCGTAATGTAAATCTAAACTCAGTTTACTGGAATTTCTTGGAGTGATTTCAATACGTATTTCGTAAGGAGATTTTCCTCTGTAAGCTGCAATGCCTTTGATATCAACGGAATTTTCATTCATTTTAAACAAACCGTTGAGTTCCATTGGATATTGTAACCAAGATGCAGACAAAACAGAACTAAACTCGTGGTGGAAACTATTTGCATGATTTTTGACTATATACACGTATTCGTAAATATATCCTTCATCTTTGGCCCATTGAAGTTTTGATACTCCTTGAAAATTTTGAGGTGATATTTCTGTTACTTCCTCAAAATATTTTATGGTTCTACCAGGATATTGAAAGATAAAATCGAATGTCATGGTCAACGGGTTTTCTTTAATTAAATAACATTTTAAATTGGATTTAATGTACGCGTGTTTATGCTGTGTCATTTCAGCATTAACTGTCGTGTTTAATTGTTTTCTATCATGATTTACAGAAAATTTAATTTCATAATCAAGTTTGTGTACCGGAGCATTAATTAATAAATAATTTTCTGATAAGAAATTTTGATCATTGTTCCTCTCGACTTTACTGACTTGAAGGAGGTTAAGAAGTCTTCGTGAGTTTGAACTGTCTTTAATTATTAACTCGTTTTCTAGATGCGCTTTCGGTTTATATTGGAAGTCCCAGTCCAATTGAACATTATATTTTGGATTTTGAGTAGAATAAATTTCGGCTGTGGTTACAGTTTTGGTGAAATATTGAGTACTTAGATCTTGAAATATGTAATTTAATTTAAAAGTTTGTTGTGGACATCCTGTTTTTTGATAATGTATTGATATATCAGATGATATTTTCTCGCTTTTAAATGCTATCCCCCAAAATCGAGATTCAAAAAATGGAAGCTTCACATTCAAATCTGTACTCAATTTCCATGTTGACTTCTTAATAAACGTAATATTCCCTTCTTTAATGATTGTACCTGTTAAGAAAAAATTATAAAATAATATTAAATAAAGATAACGTGATTGAATTTTTTATTGAATATTGAATAGCCTAATGATTATAGTTAATTTTATACAGGGTCGCGATACATAGAAAAATTGGATCATTAGTTTCCAGACAGATGTAGTCGTTATCTCATGGAATAGTCTCAAAGGTCCTCCAGATTTCCCTAGAAATCTTGATTTTTACCTGTGGAAATACTTGAAGGCTTTGGTATACCAGGAAAAAAATTCAATACTTGAATCACCTAAAGAAACGTATTCGAAGTTCAGTTAGATGCATAACATCGGATGTGTTAATACAAGTTCAGCTTGAATGGAACAGATGCAACGTTATGTGTTTAGAAATAACCAATATATAGTTGTTTTTTTAAAAAATCTCTTTCTGCCCTATGGCACTAAGAGGGCCTCTTGTAGCAGGCCCATTATGGATTCGGGGGATGGAGCCCGACATAGCCGGACGGACCAATATATAGTTTTATAACTAAAGTCACATTTTATTACTGAGCGTGAAATTTTTCTTTGTATTGCGACTTTTGAGATATCCAGAATAGTATTTATAAAATTTTAAAATTATAAATAGTAATTATGATAACAAATTAATAGTTCTATCATTGAAGTTTTGCAACAATTGTGATTTTCTAAACTTCTTAAATAAAAAATACTATATAGGCCTATAAGTAATAGCATAAGTGCGTGATTTTAATTTGCACTCGGTCAGCACCGTTTAAGGACATTAAGAAAAATTACTCGTATCTACGAAAATAAATGTACACAGCACTGATCAAACTATATGTATCATGTAAAAATTCGTGCATTGTTATTGATTTAAAATTAAAACAGCGTAAACAAATTAAAAAATATAACCAACATTTAAATTTATGGTTTACTGACTGATCGATCGTTGATCTGTATTCCCAAAGAGTGAAAATGGAAGATTCGTCTCAAGATGTGTGTTTAATTAGTCGAGTCTAATCATATCGCATAGATAATATGCTTTGAAATTTATGCCACTTTAACTAAACTATAAAATTCTACCAATTCTGTAAAACATATATCATTTGAACACCCCAAATCAATGTCAACTGTAATTATTAAAGAACAGCTTCATCATATTGTTACAAATCAGAAAATGGCAAAGTCAGTCTGGCAATGAATGTAAACTTGATCAATGTCGGGCAATGTCGGGCACCTTACTAATAAGCACAATTTGTGACAAAACTGTTTTTCAATGATTTATCCTTGTGCTGTGATATTGTAGTGTTTTTATTTTTTTATTTTTTTTTTCACTGCAATTTCACATGCTGAATTTGATTAATATTGCACGTTGCCTTTAAAGATTTGAATTCTCGTCAAACACATCAAAGCTCTTTTATTATGGATTAGTCTTTAGATATTTCAAAAATTTGGCATTTTAATATTTTAAAGAGACTCGTAAAAATATGAACTATTAATTAAAAAAATGAATGTCGTTCTGAATTATTATTATTAATTTGCTTATTTATTTATAAATTTACGTTTAAAATTATATATAATTTTATACATCCATCTACCTATTACTCCAACATGTTGAGTCGAATGATCTCTAGAGTGAAGTTCAATTGCAATTACATTCTTCTTTTCTTTCCTATGTAAAATTGATCCCGATAGTGATACTGGTTGTCTGTTTGGACAAAGAAACTCTATCTTTGTGTTGTACTTAATTATATTTCCTCTGATGTTATCAGTTTCAAAATCGGCAAGTAAAGCCCAACGATGTTTTCGATCAAGGACCAAATCAACTTGGAACAGTTTCGAAACCGGAGCATTAGCTAACGCCACTAAATTCGGAAATATTCAAATTACATTCATACGAAATTATTGAGAATGTTTTACAAAGAAATATTATAAATCCATACCTTTTGCTTCAGCTTCTTTATAAGGTGTTTGCGTGTCTATTTGAATATTCCACGATTGATTATGTGGTTTGGATGGATAGACATTGACAATCTCTAGAGAATGTTTCTTACTAGTTGAAGAGCCCGGCATATCGAATTCGATCTTAAATTTCTTTGTGTCGAAGCTCTAATTAAAATTTTAAAATATTGTGAATATTTCTTATATATTATTAACTTTAAGCTATTACACATCTTACATTGCAATCGGGCAATTCGATATTTAATAAAACACCACGCATGCCACGGTCTTGTTTCAAAAGAGATAGTGTCGTGGCGAAAGATCCATTTAATTGAATGTAAGGAGCTTGGGATAATAATATATGTTTCGGAAGAGTTATCTGAGTACAGATATCATAACCTATTATTTTTCTAAATAGTTTTAAGCAACGGTTGAAATTTCTTGAAGGTTGGATCGAAGTTTCGTGATCATATTCATCAACTTGCATAACGTCAACACTACGAAGAATACTTATTGATTGATTTGTAATTACGAAATATACTTTTAAATATAGTAAAAATAAAAAAGTTACCTACTTCATCGATAAAATATCCGATTTTTCGTTTGGTAGATCAACATATAAATTAAATAATCGTCCATCTTTAATTGACAATTTTCCTTTAAGTCCAACGTCTGCGTGAGATTTGATAACGTATTTTATACTTGGCGATCTTGAGAGTGATATGTAACTTATAATCATATTCATTTCACTAGCAACACTATTTAAAATAAATTTTAAACATTACATTTTTTAACAGTAACTAACTATTATGTTATCTATGTTTTTATACCCATATATTCTAAGTAACGTTGTCTAATTCATAATAATAATAATAATCTATATTTTGAAAACATTTACTCTAAGTTCGATAACAATAATTTAATATGAAATTATTGAAAAATTAGAAATTTTCAAGGAAAACCAATTCCCCTTTCATAATATTAAAAAATTAATAGATTCACATTTACTAGTTACCTAACACGTAATTTTCCTTCAATGTCCACAATACTTGGTGATGAGAACGCATTTCTGACGTCTATCTTCCCTTCTCCCTCTAATCCTAATATTACTGATCCATCAATATCAAAAGCAAATGCACCACCAGAAATACTCGGATAAATTATAGACGTATCCAAATAAAGACCAAGAACTTTATCAACTTTTTGATGTTTTGCAAGCTTTAAAATGTTAATTTTATTATATATAATTTAATATTTATAAATATAATACTGAAAATTTAAATAGATCGATTACCTCTGATAGAATATTCGTGTAATCTACAGTTTTTCCCAAGCCGAAGTCTCTTTTTTCATCAATTATGAGCCACAGAAGTTCACTGCCTTGATGTTTGAAATAAAATGAACCACGAGCATCAGAAGGGACAGATTCTTTCATCTTTAAAAATAAATAAGGACATTTCAACTTAATGTTAATCAAGTATATGATTGAATATACTTGATTAAATGATATAAATAAATATTTTACACTTTCAGAAAATGAATCAATTTTTGATTGATATTTGTTCTGAAAGTCAGTCATTTTGGTCGTGGTTTTGTTTTTTACTTACACCAAACATGTGATGGGCGAATTCACTAAAAGACATATGACCATATTCTCTTATCGGTGAAAACAAACTTTCCATCCAATAATCGAGACCCTGTATTCTTCCTCCAATCTGGCAGATAAATTCAATGCGTAAATAAGAGATTTAATTTAAAAATAATAAATTGTTTGCGTATTCAAAATACACCCACTTCGATATTATTAATAATATTTCCGTAAAAAACTGAAGTCAAATTCGTCATGAACGATCGCGGTATGAACGAATCCAGTGAATAAATCACGTTTGATTCAAATTCTCTGTTTAAATTCATATTTTGGTAAACTGACCATTCGATATTTTGAGAATATTTTCTAATGTCGAGTTGCTGAGGCTGGAATTGGAATTCTAACACAATTCTTCTAATATCTTCTTTTTCAGAGGAAGAGCTTTCTTGAAGGTTTGTCATATGAGAATAAACGAATGCTTTTACTAGAAAAGAAAATTGATGTTTATTTTTTATTTCACAATTAATTCGAATTCAAGAAATATTTTATTCGTACTTTGACTGAGCCTTTCTGAGTCATAAATTTGTTTGATTCTTTTCACAACTTCTCTATCTGCACATTTCATTGCTCCTAGATAAGCAGCAATACGCACTTCAACGTGTTCATCGCGACGTGAGAAAATGTTCAATAACTGTTGTTTAACCTCTTCTTTGCACGGTGTTCGTCGGAATGCTTCTATTGCTGCTAATCGAATGGTAATTTCATTGGATGGTTCTGCGGCACATTCTAAAATTTGTCTGCTAGCTTCTCCAACTCTTCCTAAATTTCCAAAACCTTTTAAAGCTGCGATTACCTATCAGGTAAAAACTGCATTATTTAATTAAGAAACTTTTAATGATTAATTAAGAAAAATCATATAGCGTATTTATTGAAATCGAGTGAATATTAACTAGTAATTTTTGTAAATCATATGCAAATGCTATATTTATATATTGATATTAATCAAGTTATTCAATATGTTACCTGTTTTATTTCTGCCGGTTGATAAACATTGCATTTATAATTCAAGTATCTTTTTAGAGATTTTATTGCTTGCTGAATAGCTTCTGATTGTTCGCAGTTTGTATTTTTCGTGCAATAATTATGAGACATTGCAGTAATCGCTAGAAGCGCTTGTTTTCCAGCTTTTTCGTAGTCCAGCAATGGCTAATTTAATCATTTAAAGATTCGTATTGAATATTTTATTATATGCATCATATTTTATTTAGAAATAATACCTACCACAGCAGATAAAATAGCATCTTCGGTGGGATATTGAATGAAAGCCAAACTAGTAACCCAAAATGTCGTTTGAATTTTACTAACAGTGTCGCTTTGAATCTTCTTCGCCATTAATTTGACAGAGCCTTCGTGACCGATATGAGGTAAAGCATCATTGAGTAAACTTCTGAAAAAATATACAAACATGTTACCCTTATACTAAATATCTTAATTCGAAATAATTTTATATTAACTTCAGCCACAATGATTGACATATTTCTTCTCTGTCCATTTTGTCATAAATATCTTGTAGTTCACCAGGTTGTACTTTACGAAGAGTCTGCACTAAACGTGAGAAGAGCTTTGGTGTTTCTGGATTAATTGTTTTTATATGATGAATTTCGGAACAAAGATTTCGTAAAATTCTTAATGCTTTTTCAAAAGCAAAATTAGAGAACATTTCTGGTTGGTTAGAATAAAATAGTTCATCTCTTCTGACGATTTTATCTAATTAAAACAAATTTGTAATCTGTAGTTATTCAGTAGGTGAAGGCTGGGTACATAAAATCTTACTCACAAGGTGTAAATGACGTTAATCTTCGAACAGATTTTAGAATGAGTTTAACTTCTGCTTTCGTTTTATAAGTCCTTCTCGTATAAATACTTGTATTTTCGGAAATCTTAAATATACTGTATTCGATGCATGAAACGTTTGTGATAATACCTTCTTCAATGATCTGTACACAGTTGAAAAACAGGTCGTCCATTACGGGTAACTATTTAGTTAAAAAGTAATTATATATTTGTTTTAAAATAACTTATAACTAATATGTTAGATATACTCACCCCTTTTGATTTTAGAAGAAGGGCAGTTAACAGTGCTGTATTGCCAGTACGTCCGAACTCACATTCAGCGAAATCCTTGGCTTTTTTAACTATTACAGTTCTATTTGATCTTTCTATTACACCGAAGACAGTATTACACGTTCCAACTATATCTCTCTGTAATTTAATTTATGTAAATATTAAATAAAATATAATTTATCTTAATACAATAAATTATATTTAACTCGGACCAAATAGATTGACCAAAGCTTTAAGAACAAATAGTAAGAGTAACTATCTTTAATATCGTAGTTATGCTAGTACATAAAAATTGTTATTATTTTTATAGAAGTAACTGCATACTTCGTTTTTCTGTTCATAATCCATATCAAAACTGCTCATAGTGTTCTGAAAAGCAGACAATATAGCTCGTTTAATATTAATAGTTTTATCATCATTTGGCCACGGACAAATTTCTGCAATTTTACCATCTTCAAACGAAAACAACAGAGGAAACTGCATTAATTCTGTTATTTTGTCTTCTTCTTCTCCAGAAATGAATAATGTGGCATTTTTTATCTGTAAAATGTCGAATATTGTATAAGCATTTGAATAAAAAATTTATATAAATCTTAATTCTATACGTTATTTTCTGAAAAATTAAACATAAATATAAGATTAAAAGAAAGAAATAAAATTTATATTATTATAAACACAAAATGTTTAAATAAAGATTTTTAAAAAATCAGCTAACCTCCAAAGCCATGTCGCAGTTTCCTAAGTTACTTATTTCAACTTTGGCTTTGATTGCGAATGGTTTTAAAAGAAATTTAGTGGCTCTAAAGAAATTTGTGCTTTCAAAGTCGTAGAAATACGTTGTTTGTTCTTTATAGCGAAATTTCTCACCAGCTAAAATATAAATAAATGATTTAATACTATAATATATCTCAAAGAAATGTATGAATCGTTTAAAAAACTTTAATTATTTTATGGCAAAAAAAATACAATTTGTAGTATATACCCCTATAATCAAAAAGTATAGGGAATAGTTCAATAAAATGCAAGATTTGAATTTATTAATCAAAATTTATTTCATCTCCTTCCACTGCAATGCACTTACGCCAACGTTTTCCCAATGCTTTAAAATCATTTTCGTGAAACCCCTTGAGGACTCGCAGCGAATTGAATGGCATCAATCGACTCAAAATGACTCATCTTGAGCATCTTGTACTACTCGAAAACTCTTTTTGTGATAGACTATCGTCACCAAAGGCTTTTTGCAGCATTTTCAGCTACATTAAGGCAATTTTACTAGGCACTGCGCCCAATCTTCTCGAATATGAAAATAATAATAAATAACTTTTTGAACTTCGTGGTGGATTAACGGTGTTAAAAATCTACCGATAGCTTTCGTCAATAACGTTATCTCGCTTTTTTGACAATCTCGTATCTAAATTTTGTACCCTGAAAATTCTAACTGCGGTAAAAAAAAAAAAAAAAAAAAAAAAAAAATGCCGTCTAATAAACATTTGTACTCTGTACAAATTATGTCTAAATCGTTGTAGGCTCATTAGTGGGCCGAGTAGGAGAACGAGCTTTTCCCGGTTTTTATATATAAAAGAGGATAAGTATGACCATCGGTTAAAAAATGACCCCCCCCCAAAGATTTTACATTTTTGGCTCAGGGTGCCTTGAAAAAAATTGAGATTTTTTTCTGTGTGTACATATTGATGTTAGGTGTGTATGTGGGGGCACAATTTTATTCATTCACTCGAAGATTAATAACTCCTGCGCTTTTTGTGAAAGGTTTCTTAAGTTTTTCAGTGAAATCTGTGTAATAGGGAGATTGAAAGTATTAAATTTTGGTAACTAAAGGTCAACGGAGTGGAAAGGTAGAGAAGGTTCACTTGTCAAATTTCCAATGGGATTGAACTTAATGAAGATTTTACTCGTTATTACGATAGAATTTGCAAATTTTTTTTTTTTTTTTTTTTTTATAAAACCCATCTCTACTTTCAAAATTAAGCTTTTTGCCGTTTTATAATAATTAATAATGTATAAAGTTTTTAAATAAAATCTCTTAACAGATGGCGTCATGCACAATTTTAAAGTTTGGCTGGGAACGTTACGCAACTCGTTACTGGATTTTTTAAAAATTATGTAATGTTTTATTAGTTTTAAATTATTTCTTTACACAACCTAAGATTGATTTCTTTTTAACAAAAAGTCAAAAATTATCTTTTGATAAGGTTGAAGACTACTTTAAACGTGTAGTGAGTTTTAAATAATGATTTTTAAGTATCTCAACAAAAATTGAACTCGAAACACAGTTTTGATTTTTATAATATATTAATTAAATATAGTTATAATTAGTAATTAATTAATTAATTAAAATATATAATAATATAAAAGATAACAATTTTTATGCCCACAAAATAAACAATCTTGCGTTATGTGAAAAAATAATTTAAAAATAAATCTATACAGTAGTGCTCCAAATGGGCACAAAAGTTCTCGCAGTTTCTACTTTTCTACAAAGCTAGCCGCAAGGAGTTTTCTTCTCTTGCTATATGTATGGCTTGAGATTATGCTAGTTTGCCTTAATTTACAACTACGAGTATAAGTGGAGTTTTCGGATGTTCTTTGCATCTAACATGTAAACAGAAGTCAATTTTCCATAGAAAGAAATCCCCCGTAGAGGCATTCCTCTTGGCAGATCGCCTATACGTTGCCTTATCTCATCAATTAAACAACCTAAACTGCTTTCACAATATTTATCAAAGTTACAAAGTAATTATTATTATTATTATTTTGCTGTACTAATCACAAAAATTATTCTAAAAAATATCAAAAATGAATATGCCTATAAAGCTGATTTTTGTGATATATCAATGTACGAGAAACATGTTTCTAGGTGATAAGATGGATTAAAAGAATTTTTAGACACACCAAATAAGTACTGTGACTGTTGTTCTAGGTAAATCTTCAAATGAAATTATTAGTGCCAATACCCAACCATTGAACATATTGTTAGCATTTGAAATTAATAAAAATTTCTTAAATAACCTGTATGTAAAGTGAATAAAACCAAATTGTAAAGAACACTTTAAACTTATATTTTACTAATAAAGTTTTGATGTTTGTATACATTTGAGGGTGTTATTTTAATTTTTTCTTAGGTGCACGGCATTATCCTACTTCCCTTAATATATAATTTTATATGTATGTATATTTTAGTTGCAAGTTTTAAAAGATTTTTATGTATTATATGACCGATCTCCATTTCTCTCGCTTTGACGGACTCCGAACTGTAAGAAATCGCATTGAGATTTCAAATTTCAATTTCAGAAAATAAGACTCCAATCATTAGCATTGAATAGCAAATAATCCTGTCTCTTATTACACTGTGATTTATGTAATACAAAGAAAGCTTATAAATATTTATTAAATATAATTACTTACTATTTTTGCATTTTCTACTGCATTTAGTGTTTTGTCGAGAATGTGGATCTATAAGAAAATATATTGTTAAGGTATATAATAATTACTTTTTAAACTCTCCCCTGAAAACTAAGAAGTCAAATAGATTACAATTAATATGAAATATATAACTTACCTGCAAAGACAATTCCAATAAAAAAGAGAAATATGAATAGTAGTTTTAAGTCCATAATAATGTATGACATAATTGCAGAGCACTGTTCTAAATTTCCTCTGTTTACAATCTGAATAAGCATTTCGAACATCGATATTTTTATAAAGATTTTTATCTCTTATAAATAATTATTTTGTTTAGTTTGGTATAAAACTGTAGAAATATAAACAGACTGAAAAATTTTTAATGCTTTTTATTTTTACCAACTCATCAGAATTTATTATAATAAACACAGTAAAACCTGTCTAAGACGAACTCACCACAAAACGGAAAATAAATCTCGGAAGAAAACGATCTGCTATGTAAGATACTACTGTATAAATTAAAAACATGCGTACTGTGAAATAGGAGATTTTTTGGGGAGCATAAGATAACTTGAGTAAAGTGATATTTTTCCGAGTAACACTAAATAAAATCTAAATTATAACGAGCAACTATTTATTGTGACATCGTCACAATTCCGGGCTACAATTTTTATTTAATTTAAAATACAGTATACACTCTACACCTCAAATTAGTAGTGTCTTGCCCCTGTACATCATGCTTTTCCTGCTAGCAAGAGAATCGTGCCGGTCTGTCTAACTCCTTTCAGAAGTTAGATGACCGTTAGACTATTGAATTTTTGAATTGAAATAATGTGACTTCCGGTTTGCATCGTATATAGTTAATCGGGGCCTCCTGCCCCTGAGGTTTCCATATCAGGTCTCGTCTTTCATCTAACTCCGTTCTCGAGATTAAGGAAAGACGGACGAACGACAGCGAGAATTAGGTCTACAATTTTTTCAAATTGCAGTCCAATAATTCGCAAATAGTAAATATTCCGCACTTCTCTGATTAAATGCTGGGATTCAAATAAATCTTAGTCCATGTATAAACTCCGGGAAATAATGATGCTAGTTAAGATCTTCCACCCTGCTGCTTGACGTGGAGTTGTACAGTATCTTTCTTTCAAAGAGACGACTCACAAATTTATTGAACACTTCATGTGCACTGAAGACAAGCTACACGTGTACATTTTACACGACATATAATTTACATGACGTAAACACTTCGGTTTGTTAACGAAATAATCTTCTAAGGAGGAATTGTGGTGCTTTTCAATTTATGAAAATGTTTTAAATATGAATTTATTTTTATTTTCAGATTATTTTGCTTTTGGTTTTATTCTTTCTTGTCCTAAATTTCGGATCAAAAACAATCTTTGAAACTATGCAAACTGGTAATGACGACGAATCCAAGAGAACAGAGAAGGAACTACAAAATGACAACTTACAGGTAAACTTGGTTTAGTTCGAAAGTAATAGAATAGCCTAAATCCCGTATAAATCTAAATGGCAAACTACCGAATATTTTTCAGCTTTGAATAGGTTTAAGTATTTTTTTTTTAATCTTTACATCATACAAGATACGTCTTATAATTACGTTTCTTTTTCTAGTAAAATCACTTTTATTAGCTTACTAGATTTTATTCAAATGAATCCAAAGCTATTCCAAATAAAGATAAGAGTATTTGAATGCAAAACTAAGAACTATTCAATTCTAAAAATTCCTCGTTGTTTCCGAGAACTTGATCTAGGTATTCAAATGTACTCTCGGGAACAAACGAGATCAAGTTTCACCCCCTAAAAATGTGTTGCTCCAAACAATTTTTAGGAAAATGAAATTTGCTGTGCTGGTATTTAGAGCCGCGGCCCTGTATATCTCTGCCTATATAGTGGAATTAGAATTAACAATCTACTTTTAATAATATGTCATTATGAATTCAGTACTTGCTAAACTCGTAATGATATATTAGTAGGATCAATCAGTATATTGAAATACATTAATCAGTAATTTCGATATGAATAACTTAAGATTTTTTTGGATAGGATTTTTCATCGATCTCATCCAATCCCTGATATCCTTAGGGTGGATAGCCTCCAGTGTTTACTTATAAAAGCATTGTTTAATTTCAAGTCTATAATAATACTGAGTCCGGTAATGAAAACCAACATTTACATATGTTAAAACACATAATTCAAAGTCTCCATTACTTGATAGATCAGGAAAGACATTTACTTAAATTTTTATATTAAACAATTGTAGATTACAAAAGATTAAAATCAAATTGCATCAATGTTTTTCAACTGAAACTAGATTTTACATACATTATGGAAGAGCTACAGGAAACAGAAAAACAAAGCGCTATCAAATGAGAAAGCAATGTAATTATCCGATAAAAAAAAAAAAAATTAAAGCAGGGCTTCCCAAACTGTGCGTCGCGACGCCCCAGGGCGTCGCGGCGCTATCCTAGGGGAGTCGCGAGACGATACCCACAGGTCGCCTGCACGCGACGTAATGAGTGAGTGCGCGGCGCATGCGTCTCATCACCCCGCTCTTCCATTTTCTTGTTCTTTCGTTCAGTCTTTTGTTTTCGTTCATTATAAGCGTTGATAAATCAGTGTTTTGATTCCAAGTGTGTTGCATTTAATTTATGCATCGTAAAATGGATAACTTTATTCAAATAAATAGAAAACGTGTCGAAGACTCAGGAAAGAGTACAAAGAAGAGTAGCCATTTCAAAACTTCAGCCCCAATTTGAGAAGTTATGCTGAGAAAAGCAAGCTCATCCTTCTCATTAATTGTACTATTATGTTTTCTAATAAATAATAATTATTAAGATTCTATATCCTTTGGAGTTTTCTTTGAATAATAAAGTAATTTTAATGTCTGCTAAAGCTAGACGCAAGTATTTTCTTTTAGAAGGGCGTCGCAAAAAAATTACAGCCTGTAAAGGGAGTCGCAGTATAAAAAAGATTGGGAACCCCAGAACTAGAGTGTTGTGACATCGTCACAATGTCGGGATGCAGTTTTTAATCATATTCTTAATTTATTCAATATAAAATATGTTTTCTCCTTCTCAAATTTGTAGTACCTTGCCTCTGTACATCATACTTTTCCTAATAACAAAATCATGCCGGTCATCTATGTAACTCCATTCTTGGAAAAATTTTGAATTAACCTCACGTAACTTCCGATCTAAACCGAAAGTACAGTTAATCGGGCTTCTTGCCTCAAATCTTTCCATATCTGACCTTGACTTTCATCTAACACAATTCTCAAGATTAAGGAAGGACAGACAGCAACAGACAGACGGCCGACAGTGGGAATTTATAGGTCTACAATTGTTTCAAATTGCAGCCCAATTAACCTACAACTTGCCAGTTCGGCTCATGGAGACCACTAGATGATCAAAATTGCAGTATATAATTTTTTTTCTTCGTTAATGTTAATGTTTGACAATACAACTCCTCAACACTAGAAGAGATAATAGATAAAAAAAAACAACCTTCCCTAATACGGAAAATTCTGGTCGATAAATTGGTTTTTACTGTATTATTAATTACTAGTAGCCCGGGACGCCCTCTAGTAGGCGTTCTAGCAGCAGCGGTGTCACTCCGTGGTATAAATAATAAATTCCTATTACAAATAAAAATGATAATATACTGAATTTTTGATGGCGTATCCTACTAAAACGCAAAAAACCACATCTAAAATAGTACAGTAGAAGCTGAGTTCTTCAGGGTAATCCTTAATTCCCTCCCCCGTGGGAGGAATTTAAAAATATTTTCTTAATGTGCATTTTCATGACATATCCTACTAAAACGTAGTAAAAAACCGCATTTATTGTTGTTTTTTGCGTTTTTGACTGTTTTATAATTCTGAATAATTAAATGTTATAGCAAATTTTTACGCATCAATTAAAAGAAAATGTTAATTATATAACTTTATCTATAAAATTTTAATTTAGTCGCTTACTAATAGGATCTGTCCAGTAATAAAAGCCAATATCTACTTGTATTATTGTGATAGAGAATGAATAGAAGATAGAATAAACGGTTAAAAATACAAGTTTTGTCCACAATCTACAAATTTTTTTCTCAGCCTTTGCATTCCAAAATCAAAATCAGCCTTTACTTGCTATCAAGTCAGTCTCATCTATAAGGTAAAGTTGGCACATTATATTATATTATATTATATTATAATATATATATATATATATAATCATGTTGGACATAATAGTTGTGTAAAGCTTGTTTCCACAGTAATCAAAAAAAAAAAAAAAGAAGAAACTCAGAAATAGAAATTGTTTTGTAAATGAACATGAGAAAAGACATCAGAATGAATTTTTTAAGCAATCAATTAGCTTGATTTTATTGATGCTAATCCAAATATTTGCAAAAATAAATACTAAATCAAATCTAATTTTAATTTGTAACCCAATAATTTGGCAATTAGATATTTGTTTTAAAATTAATAAAAATCAAGTTGGGTGACTGCTTCTGTATGTGTATGTATGTATATATAGTACACTCTTTTGTGTGTACTATATAAACATCTAAAATTTTGAAAAATGCATTTATTATAAAATTATCTTTGACGTACAATACACTAACTACACTGGGAAGATATAACATGTACCAAACTGACAATGAATTAAATCTAAACACATATATTCTTAAATAATGAAATGAGGATAAGATGGTATTTTTGATAGATATATTTCATATAAGTAATGCCATGAACAATAATTTTTTCTCGCTATTGATATACTACAATCAGACCACTGCAATAGAAAAGCAAAATGCAATAGTTCCACAAATGAAACAGCTGCAAAATAAAGTTAATAAATTAATAATAATAAATTTATTATTATTTGTATACTATATTATGAGTATATTATAAAGTGTTATCAATTTGCACTGTTGAAAAATGTAATCAGAACCAATAAACTGTCTAAATTAATTAGTAAATGCTTATTTAAAATTAATCTTAGAAAGAAATTCATTTTCTGTTCTCCCTAAGTATTCAAAATTTTGGTGTCTTGTTTTAAGTCACTAAATAATCATTCATAAATAATATAATTCAGGTTTAAAAAGCAGACTTTATTTTTAATATTTTATAAGTTAATAATACCAATACTTAAATTCCTTAATTAAAAAGCAACAGTTTTTTGATGTCACATGAAACATTTATATGTAATACTAAAATTGCAACTGTAATATACAATTGAATTTGTAGTTATTAATAAAACAGCATAGGAATAAATTTAATTGACAGAGTATTTTTAAATAGATAAATTTTATTCATTTCTTTTAGTGTAGAAAAGTAAAATTTTTTTTTAAATTTTATTTTAAACTGAACTGGATGAGACAGCTTTTTCTCTCTCCGCTTGTCTTCTCTTCACATCCCAATTGTAGACTCTAGCCATATCTATTAATGCTGTTAAAGACTATAGAATTATCATTAATAAACTTATTATGAATAAAAGTAGATTCAAATTTGTCCTTTTTTGAATATACAATAATATGATTAATTATACTTACAGTAGAAATTATAATACATGTGGTACCTGGTGTTGCCTAGAAAATCATTTAGAAGATTTTTAAAAACAACAGCATCCTTGGACAGAACAATTTCCATGGAATTAAAATCCACTTTCAACATGAATGGACTACACATTCAAATTTACTGCCTGTAAAAAATCTCTACTCATGAAAATGCTATTTCTCTATATCGCTCTACTCCAACTATGCTCATGAAAATGCAATTTATATTAGTTTCTGACCAACCAATAAGATCTTGATGCTAAATTACCACAGATTTGAATTTATTGCCTGTAAAAGCCTATTGTTTTTCCCAGAGAGTTGGTTGATGTTTTTATTGATTTTTATGTAATGAATTCCAATTGGTTATCAGCTAATTAATCAGATTTTGAGGCAAATTGACCAAACAGTAACCTCAAAAATCTGTCTAAGTACATGTTTTATGCTTAGTTTGATAAGCTAAGGCAATACAACACAAGAGTGATCTGCAAAGCAAAATACTTTTGAGGAGTTTCTATGGGAAGCTGGCTCCTATTTATGTTACACATGAAGAAACCTGGAAACTATGCAGCTAACCCTTTGGACAGATGCAAACACAAACCAACTACCAGTGTTCAATAGTTTCATCCAAGTTCCAGTTCAATTTCAATCTTAAAAGATGTTTATCTCAACTTTGACAATTACACTGTAAACATGTATTAGACAGTAAAGTACCAGTAAAAATGTTTGACCCACAACAAAATACTGTAACTAAATGAGTCATTTTCTCATATTATTCTCAATCCCATGGTCAACCTCCTAACATGTGGCAACATGCATGACTGGCATCCCCAACATCTACTTCAATTTCCATCTGTGGTCTTAGTGCTCTTCATATCCAAATAAATTCCAATTTGAGTATACAAACTTGCCTGATCACTGCTACACAATTCTGGTCTATTAGCTACTTTTCAGAGGATGCCAGATTATCAGACATTCCAAATTATTGAGTGGTGAATTGACAAACTTCTACTATAAATTTATAACATGTTTTCTAAATAATTTTGTAACCAATAATGTTTACAAAAAAAATTTCTTTCAAATACATTAATGAAAGATATAATTTTTCATTTTTCAAAATAAGCATTTTCTTAAAAAGGATACTGACTTCAGTTGTAGTTAACTGATCTCTCAAGAAATCCAAATCACTCTCTAGAAGATCAAGATTTTTAGTTGCAGTTTGAAGATTTTTAGTAAGCAATGCTTCTGCATCATCTAATGAATACTCTAACATTACATTAGCCTAGAAACAAAACAATATGCATTTTAACAAACTTATTTAAACTTATTAGAATAACAATTATAAAACTAAAGAGAGAATAATTTATTACTTACCCCAAGCCATAAACAAACAGTTTCTGTTGGAGGAATTTTAGCTTTAACATAAACTTGATCTGAAAGCAAAAACTGTGTTTCTACTGGACTTGTTGAATTCTATAATAATAAATTTAATTTTAAAAAAAAATTAATCACCACATTTAAATACATTATATAATTTTAAAAATTATACAGATTCAAATAACTATTAAATTACAGTAATTTGGTGCATATAATCTGTGTATCATCTGCACAAAATTATATTACAGTAGACCCCCCCCTATAACACAGTAGATACGTTCCATGTTATATGAATCCATGTTGTACAAGTAACTTAAATACATGAGCCAATCACAGCCCAGCACGTGTGCAGTTTAGGGGCTACGGCTGTTTGAAAGGTTTTCTTCCATAAAATTAATCGATTCTAGACTAATTTGACTCAACATTTCCAAATCACGTATAATTTTTTGGGAATAATCCATATAAACTATGCTATAAACAAAAAGTTGTAGGATTACTTACTGAGTATGCACCGTTCGACGACGCCATTCCTTAAGCTTGTTTTTGTCGCAGAACGGCTCATCGAACGGCAGACATTTGTTTTCTGATCAGTGAATTTTTTTGCAGAAAAATAACTTAACTTTGGAGACATCATTAGTAAAAATATAATTTTTATGGCCATTGAATAATTAATGTTTTTTAGTAGATGTAGTGCTTGTTTAAACTCAACAGTTTGTACAATATCTGCTATTGGTCCAGATTCGAACAATCCTGTCGTGACACAAGTCGGTGATGACGTTTTACCGTGTTATATGAGTCCCTTTTAGCATGTTATACGAACATGATTGCAATTTTTTCAGTGTTATATGAATCCTTTGTCTAAAGTCACTAAGATTATCTTTAGAAAATATGAAAAATCACTTGTGTGTCACAAGCACATTCTTTTGCTATCATGATGTTTTTCCCAGAACCATCAAAGACATACTTTAGTTCTCTCCTAATCATTTTTCTTTATGTTCAATCCTTGCTTTAATTGATATTATTAAACATTCAGACTTGAATATCTTTCTTAAAAGCTTCTAAATTTCCTGTAATGGGTATGCAGTGTTTCTGTACAAGACTTTAGTTTACATTTTTCAGCAGCAGTTTATGTTATCAATCAGTTGATCCATGGTTTTTTTTTCTTCCACCTCTTTTCATAAATGACTGCCCATAAACTGTCCATTGGTCTAATTTCTAACATATTTACAGGATTGCCTCCTTTTCAATGAAGGTCATGTTTTCTTGTCACAAGTAATTCAATACGGTTTTAAATCAAACCACCAACACCAATAACAGGCAAAAACAAAAAACCCTTACCATAACTAACATTTTCTTCTGTTTATAGCCAACATCATCAGGTTTAACTAATGTAACTTAAATGGAAGAACAAAAAAATTAAAAATTAAAATCTTAGAACAGAAAGTTCAGAAGAAAACATAAGTTTTTCGTTTTTGCTGGTTATTGGTGTTGATAATGATTTATTTATGTATTAAGCCAATATCTTGATTGGTATCAGTATGGTTTTGGCATAATGGGAACTTGCTCAATCTGACTAGAAGACATTCTGCTTAAGAACAATTCTTTTAAATTAAGGAATCAGGCAATGTCATATATGTTCATTTAAATGTCACTGGGCATTGATAGCAAAAATTGATTTTCTGATTAGGACTTAACTCAATCCTTTCAATCCCATTGCAATCCAAATCAAAACTGTCTTCAAATTTCTTTTTCTTGGAAAACTTTGCATCAGCAGGAGTAGAAGAGATATCAGTTGGTATAAATTTCACCATTACCACTGATTATCAAGTGCAAGAGGGTGAAGTAAGATTCATCATCTAAAATGAAGAACTTTCACAACCTCCAGCACTTCATCCTTGCCAGTGTTCCTTGCATGTCCATTCTGTCCAGAATTACTTGTTTTTTTTATATTTAATATGTATTTTTGTTTTAAAAGTCTCATTCTGGCTCTCCACTTAGTGCAATTGCATTGCCATCACTTGATGATTCATAGAGTGACACATTTGTTGCCCTATGTGCCTACACACTTTATGCAAAATGGAAGGCAATTTCCAATGAATTATGAAAATTTTTTAAAATGGCACAAAACTTTCAACTTAAAATAAAGTTTTATATTTTTCAATTTAATTTTGTATTTAATTTTTTAAAAATCTAATAACTGCTATTTTTTGCACTTTTTCGAAATTTTCATATATAGTTCTAAGGATGATAGGTAAAAATGTGATGTCATATACACTTGGAATTATGGATGCTGCACATTGATTGGTTATGACAGAATCACCCTGCGAAAATATACATTGTCCCAGTACTCTGTTGCCAAAGTACTCTAAAGCAACTCTATCTGGAAGGCAATTTTCCTGTGCATGAGCAGTGACAAAGGTGATTGAATTGCTTCAAAATTGCACTAAGTGAAGAGCCAGCATCATGGAGCCAACTACCTGAAATTTTCAGTTTAATAGCTACTGATTGAAGTGAAATCTTGTCATTGTCTATAATCCTTCTGACTTTGGCATTCATTAGAATTTTCACTTTTCTACCATATCTCTTTCTTCTCTGTTGTGATAATCCACTCTTGAAACATTGGAGAATGCAATACAGTATATTCTGCTTAACCTGTCCCGTGGTCTTCCCGAAATATCTCAGGTCAAAACATAATAACCTTGACCAGTGGACCAGTCATATCTCATTTATACATCGGAATGTTTTTGACACTAGATGTCACTAGTTACTATAATTTTTATATTAAAACTAACTTCCAAAATATAATTATTTTTGTTTTTACATATTAAATATGTCTATATTTGTGCAAAATAAAAAAATAATTTGATGATACAATAGCCATGATTATTTTTTTCTAAAATGTGTAATTTTCATTAGGCTTAACATCGACAAAAATTTAACGTAAAGCAACACACATCGGAGAAAAATTTCAACATGGAGTGGGTTAATTAGAATGCTGGTCTATTGGGATATATACTGAAAGACAAAAACAAGAGATAATGTAAGGCAAATATATTTCACTTATTTGGAACGTTATCAATCACTTTATCAAGACAGCATATGCAATAAAGTGTTAATGGACCAATGTTCAAAACCAAATTAGAAGAGTTAGCAACAAAGATGGGTCACATAAATTTCAAAGCTACACATAATGGTTATTGCAATGGAAAATCAAGCATGAAATAAAATTTAGGAGCACAGTGCTGACACTATAAATACTGAAGAGTGAAAATCAACTAAGTTGCTTGAATTGCTGCAGAAATTTAGTCCTGATCAAATCTACAATGCAGACAAAACAGGATTGTTTACCATTAAGCCTGACAATTGATCTAAACTGAAAATGGCATATTAAGTTACAAGATATTTTTGCATCTACACAATAAAAAACATTAACAATTAGATATAAAAGAACCAAAATGTTAATTACAAAATTATAAATTTTACAGCATGCATTTTACAAAAATGTGTGTAAAATTTCATTTAAAACTCATCAAGTAAGATTATTAAAATCAAAATATAGTTTTAGTTAAAAACTTTTACCTTTTTACTTTTCATCAACTTCAATATATCAAGTGATATTTTGATATCAGGAATTTGTTTCTTTAATCTGCCAAAATTGCAAAAAGATTGTCAATATGTAAACAAAACTCAACAGTATTTAAGAATTCACATTATATCAAAATGTTTTCAACTTATCAAATAAACAGTTACCTTTTCTTTTTTTGTAAAAGATTACATTCTAAAAATTTATATTTGCTATGTTGTTCATCAAGTCTTCTTAAAACAAATTCAGCACTACCACGACTTTCTTCTCTTTTCATATACTTGTCAACATCATCCTATTCAAAATAATAATACATAAAAATTTAAACTGATATGATTCAGCTATCTGTAAAATTATAATTAACATTTTATGATAGCCTTAACATTAAGGATATCATCTATTTGAATTTTGAGGTTATCTTTTCATTTAAAAATACTGATAAATATTGTTTAAAATATCAAAATTTTTAGTGACACATTAAACCACAGGCAAAAAAGACATTTGCTTAAGGTCCCAATTTTAGGGCATTTCCAAATGTTTTTTATGTATCAATCAATAAAAAAACATTAACATTGAAAAGTATGACTACTTAAAAATTAAAAATGTATTTGATTATTATCCAAAGGTAATTTGTTAACAAATATATTTAAATATAAGATGTATATGTATGATGGGATAGATCCCAAAGTTTATTTCGTCTAGGACTGTAGAGATCCATATTGTATCAATATCTTTCAAAATGCATAAAGCACTATCTTCTAATACATTAACTTTAAATATACAGGAATATACTAATTAGCTTTATCATAAGAAACATTTACAATAAATCAAAATTGTAAATTTTGTAAAAAAGTTATCTTTCTTCCTATTTTACCAACTACTCCCATATATCTTTTTCTTTTATAATTTATTGGGCTACAATTTTCAAATTGCATACCTATAAATTCCCACTGTCATCTGCCTCTGCCCTTCCTTAATCTTGAGAAGAGAATTAGATGAATATCTAGAACACACATGAAAAGCTTAAGAGCCAGAGGCCCTAATTAACTATATACAAACTTCCAGTTTGGACTGGAAGTCATGTGATGTTTTAAATTAAAATATGATTAAAAATTACAGCTTAACATCGTGATGATGCCAACGCCAGGCTACAGTTTTGTTTGCCAATAAAATCTAGTTATTATTAAATTCCTATAAGGAAGCTTAGCATCATCTAAGTACTTTCAAGACCAAACTCATGATGAATCTGAAAAAAGGCTCTCTTAGAGCCCATTGGGCAGTAAGAGTAAAAGAAAAGCTGATTCAAAATCAGAATTTGAATATTTGAATATGAAAACTTATATTCAAAAGGAGAATTCTGAGCTAAGAATACTTCTTGAAAACACTATTAAAAAATAGTATTCAATTACTAAGGAAAGTTAGCAAGATTTTATTAGTAAATTAGAGTATTATTTTTTAATATTGCAAAAACTATTAAATACAAAATATGGAATTTATTCTATCTTAACAAAATAATTCCATAGTTTTGAAAAAAAGTAGTTTTATTGTTAAATTAAAATGAATTATTTTATTATATATACAACAAACATAGTGGAATGCAGTTAATCACGTTTTTCAGTTTTCTATAAATAGTTAACAAAAGTCTATTTCAAATGTTTAGACACTGCCAAGTCATCTCAAGTATAATGGAAGTAATTTTGAAATGGTTTCTTTTATTCATTTCAAATTTTTTTATTTCAACATCCTCAAATATATTCAGTAGGCTTAGTTACAGAATTCTATCAGACAAAATCCTATAGGACAATCCTATCATCTTAGTTTCCTATCAAAGAAAAAAATATACAATGTTTAACATTTATCCAGGCACAAGAGATCTTTCCAGCATTGCATGAGTATATGCATATACATATGGTGCATTAGTTCTATTGCCATGTTTAAAATAACACAAATTAATTTAAAAGAATGCTTACATCACATGTTAGTCTCAGGGCAATATATAAATTTTTCCAGCTTCTCCCAAGTGCAAAGACAGCAAAAGGGAATCATTTTAAGATGATTTAGAATACCATGAAAAGAATATCCAGCTATAAAGGATAGAAAAACTTGCATAAATGAATATAATAATAGTTTTATTTTAGTACAACATATATTCAAAACATCTTGTTCCAGGTGCAGCTAGCTAGTGTTTGTGGAATCTACCTGCTTGTTTCTCACACAGTCTGTCTTATTTCATCAAAGTATAATTATTTTGCAATGGTGTTCTTGAATATAGATATTGTTACAGTGGCCAACATCACACAGACCAATTATAGGACTGTATAATGTTGGCTCTTTTGTTATGACATTGGCATTGTGTATCACCACAATTTTTGAAGATTACATTTTAACCTGCTCTTCATTATGTTTGAAAAATTAATGTATTGTTACAGAACTTCCACACAATTTGTACATTTCCTTTTTAATTAATTTCTTCTACTGTAAACATTGCAGACTATGCATATTATCATGCAATGCTAGAAAGATATCTTCGGCATCCAGATAAATGTTAAAGTGAACACCCTATATATTTTTTCCTTGCAGGAAACGTAGGATGATAGGATCCAGTGTTCGTAGGAATTTATCTGGTAGTATCTGCAATGACCTCTTTTCAATATGTTATATTATAACTCAGTTTGAATCAGCTGATTTGTAAAACTTTATATGAAAAATCATATAATGATCAAATTCTAATTAATAAATCAGAAGAACATTTTTATTCATTATAAAAGTTTGTATTGTCAATTTTAATTGAAGCAACTTTTACACATTCCATGATCTTAATTCATTTGGCTATAATACAGTAAATATCATTCTCATTGAATTTCTCAAATCATTTCAATACCAAACAAACTTTCAAATATTGTTCCAATAGTTTCTATTTCTAAAAAACTAACATTTTACCAGAAGGAAGTATCAATGAAATGCTTGTATGTAAAAAGAAAAATAATGTATGCACGTGTGTACGTACATCATGTGCATATATATATATACATACAGTAGTGTAATCTCCAAATAGAGATTGGAACCAAGAAGTTTGTCCACTATTTGGAGGTACATGCCGATGGCTATATTGTATCTTAACCTAATCACTAATTATCATAATGTGAACACAATGGATTATGAAAACATCAAATTTACATTAGGAATGTGACTATACCAAAAAGTATATGTAGCATATATGATTAAACTATATATACAGTATATTTTTTCAGCTGTAAAAATCTCGTTTTAATTAAATCTTGTTCAAATGTTGAGTTACGAAGGCAATTTGTTATCCACTTCAAGGGGTGGGAAATATATTCGGAATTGTTACATTTATAACATCATTTATGATCCAAGCAACTAATAAAAATCGATACAGGAATTTGTCTGCTTCATAGCTGTCAAGTAGGAGTAACTTTTTGAACATTTTTGCTTTTTTCAGTAACTGATTTATTAAAATCTACACTTTAGCCATTACAAAGCTGTTAAAACAGTTACAACAGCATTTGTTTAGTGAAAGTTCAAAGGCTGTGTTACAAAGGCAATTTGCCAACCACTTTAAAGTGTGGGAAGATATTCAGTTTTCCCACATTTAAGTTTCTTTTTCATTACTTCTATACTATGGTTCTTGTTGAATGAATGAATAACTTTGAAAAAGTTTATAGTTTTTTAGTATCATAGGCTTAATTCCAACAATAAGACAGAAACTTAACAACATTAATATGTATAATGATAAATGGTGATTGACAACTTAAACAGATTAAACTCCTCTAACAGATAAAGAATATTGTTCAGATATTTATAACCTGTCCTCTTCCCCTATTCCTATTTTAAGCCAGTCTTTATTTGATGCCTACAGTGTGGGGAAAATGCCTCCTCTGAAAGAGTATTTGAACCGATTCTGTTTTCGTTTTAAAATGTTTCATACATAATTAATTCTTTTGGAATATTGAGGGCAGGATATTACGTTTTCGTAAGGTTGGTTATGGACAATGGTGTCCATTATATATAGGTAAATATAATAGATATCCTATTTGAAGGGTCTGAGGATTGTAAAAATGTCTGTTAAGTAGAGGTGTCTGCTATTTGGGAGTGTCTGCTAATGGAGGTTTCAGTGTACACACACTGTAAACATGGAAAAGGGTATTATATGGTACAATAGAAAAAGATTTTATCTGAATATGCAAAATACTAACAAAAGATTTAGTAAATATGGAAATATGTTATCTTTACCAGGCATCGTTACCACTTGCTAAAGCCTTCACTAAAAACAAAAAATTTAAAAAAGAGCCATGTATACAGAAGCAATTTCACAAGATAGTCTTTCAAAACTTGTTTCCTACAGTGATGAATGACTTTTAAAAATTGATAAAAATTTAAAAATAAGAAAATTGGAAGAGTATCTTAAAACAGTGCTTAATTTTAAATACAAGTGAAACTAAAAATGTTTATATGATATGACTGGTACATTAGTATTCAACCATAGTGTTATTTGCTGTTATTTAATGTCAGAGTTAATGTTGCAAGATAACAGCATTAACTAGAGCATTAGCCATAGCAAAATTTAAATATTTACTTATACATATAAATAAGATTATAAGCATTCTTTCTAGAAAATAGTTGAGGACAACCTTTTAAAAAGTATAAGATCAATTATTGGGTGTGAACAGGCAAATCAGAAGTGGTGCAAGAACTTTAGACAATGCTATTTCATGAAGAATTGCTATTGAACTTTGTTCCTTTTGGATTTCTGCTCTTGTAGAAATTGATTTCACAGTCTGATCCAATATACTTTTCTATATCATCATATAATTCCAGATTATTCTCCTTCTCCAGCATTAATTTTTTCTAAATTGCAGCCACATTTTTCAAATTTCAGATGCAGCAATTTATATAAAATTCAATAATCTGATAACTAAGCAATTTATAAATATTTTGTTGATATAAAACTTTCAGATTTTATATGAAATTTGCAAAAATTAGTAATCTTATGACATGATTTCAATCAAAAACTGCTATAAATTGCTGCAAGAAACAAAAAGATAGTAAATATTGATTTAATTAACAGGCAAAGACAATGAACAACTTCTCCACACAAGCAGACCTATTTCAAAATTATTTCATTTACAAATAATTATAATTTCTTTAGACTGGTAATAAAACTCGACAGAATCAATGAAATAATCATACATTAAGGTAAGAAACTTTTTTAATTTCTCATACTTACTACAAAAGGCATGGTAGGAATTCCTTTTGTATTTTTCTTATCCTCCGTGACATTGTCTTCGCTCGACATTATTAAATAGTTTAATCTAAAATTAAATTCAGATTAAATCAATAACATCTGTAATTGGGAAGGTTTAATAAAACAAAACCCTATTAATTTTTTAACTCACGATTTTGTGATGAGAGCGCCACATCGGTTATTCAATAAATAAATAAATAATAATTTATACTTGAATCGTTTAATTTTACAATTTATTATTTATATAATTGTGATTTTTTAATATAAATATAATAAATATTTTAATAAAATAATTTTAGTTTAAAAAGTGCCATTTATTAGCGAGGTTGGAACCGAAGTTTTAAAGGAAAACGGCGCTGAACGTCCGACGTACACGTTTTCGCGTTTAAAACTTCGGCTTTAACTCGCTAGTTTAAACGTTTATTCTTCAACGAATTATTTTCCAGATCTGTCCACTTTGTATTTTATGCTCCGATTCGAGCTTTTTCGAAGTGTCTTGTAATCATAACTATATAAGTTTAAGAATTAATTATTTTCAGTAATAAAATGCAGGGCCGGCGAAGACTATCTGACGCCCCTAGGCAAAAAATTTAGGCGTTTCTGTACATTTTCTAAATACAGTATATCTATACTATATTTGTGTATTATCATGTTCAAGCACACAAATATCCACTTATATGGATTTTAATAAAAATAACATCATTACGAACATTAAAAAAATTTTTTTATTAAATCTTTTCTTTCTTTATGAGTAAGGCTGGCGCCCCATATCTTTAAAAGGGACGTTCATACTACAGTATTAAATGGGGTGTTTGAGGGGGGTAAATAGATAGTGAGTGGTCACATGTTATGTCTCGAAAGAGGACGAACTTAATGAAGATTTTACTCTTTATTAACATTTACAATTTTGTTTTAATATATAAAACTCATAACTACCCTCAAAATTACGCTTTTGCCATTTTATAGTAATTTAAAATATAAAAAGTTTTTTATAAACAAAATGTCATAACAGATGGTGCCACCCACAATTTTATTTATTATGCTTTATTATATAAAAGTTACTTTTTAAAACAAAATCTCAGCCGGGAGTTTACTTCCTATCATTCTGATCAAATTTACTCGTTGCTGCATTTTTTTTTTTTTTTTTTTTTTTTTTTTTTCAAAAGTTAGTTATATATTATTATTAATATTACTGTCGTTACAAAAGTCAGCAAATTCAAAGTCTTTTTACATCTAACTATCCATTTTACAAACTTCAATATCTTCCGCATAATTTCATTGGCTAATAGTTTACATTATGTTTATGTGGATTTTTCTAATTCTTTCCGCATTCTTCTTCTTTCACAGTTTAATATGGAGATTATAGCCTTTGCGGCTCTTTCTCCGACCAACGTTGCCAGTTGCGAAGCGAAACGACCAGTGAGTCTAATGTTGCGCTCCAGCGCCGCTACGTGCTGACTAGGAGTGATGGAGGCGGCGGCCAGAAGATAGGCATCAGCGTGCGCACCAGAGACATGTTAAGGGTCATCGTGTTGCCGAGGTCTTTGCTGGGCTGTAGTGTATTTGGGGCAATGAAGCCAGTAATGTAGTATAGTTTCCGCTGCGCCACAATGGGGGCACCCCGGAGAGTCGTGGAGGTGCCGTGAGTACAGAAAAGCATGTAACGGGGTTGTCTCGATCTGAAACCGAGCCAAAAGCGTCTCCACGTGGCGAGATGACGCGCAACTGTACAGTACCTCCAGGGGCAAACAGGCGAAAGTGGTCCTGGCCTTTATTGCACAGCGCTGTTGACCAGGAATTCGTTAGGGTGCCTATGGTAGTGTCCTGCATGGCCCGGGTGAGGTTGCGTGGCGTGAGGAGTCTCCAGATGGAGCCACTGAACGGGTCGCAGGCGGGCCACTTTGTCAGCCGCCTCATTGATCAGAATGTTGGTATGGCCCGGTGTCCAGCCGATGACGATGGGCACCGTGTGGGCGCTGACGAATAGCCGCGAGATCGATGATGATAGGTGGTGATGAGAACGAGACGTTGGCCATAGCCTGGATGACCGAACGGCTGTCGGAGAAGATGACGGTGGGTTTGGCCAGCGGGGCGCTGATGTGGATTTCGCGCAGGATACCTTGGGCTTCTGCCTTGAAGACACTGCAGTAATTGTGCAGGGACCAAGCCTCTGTCTTGTTTGTGTTAAAGAAGCCTACGCCAATGGCGGTCTGAGTACTGAATTTGGATGCATTCGCACCAAGGCAGAGCCAGCCCGGCCATTTTGCAGCGACAGTCTCCCGGAAACGGACGCTCGTGACGACTTGGTGGGTCGGTGGACGAAGTGGGATAGTCGTCTAGACTGATGTGGATGGACGCTGGAAATTCCTGGTGGCACGCAACTCCTGGCGATAGATGAGTGACATGAGTTGGCCTTTTTAACGGTAACAGGATATGACCCGGTACACGTAAGGTTCCTGGTGATGGCGCCAACGATAAAAGTCCAAACTTGAGGCGTTTTGGTAGAGGTCGTGTAGTGGGCTAAAATTGCCCTTCGATATTTGAGCCACCGCATGGGAGAGTGTTCTGAGACCTAGCCTCGGCCGTAACGACACATAACCAGTCTCTGTGTAGAGTGATAAGAGAGGGGTCGCCTTGGGCACGGCCAGCGCTGTTCGTAGTGCGGCATGGAGAGGTTTCTCAATGTGATTGATAGTGGTGGACAAGGTGCCATCCAGGAGCGGTGCTCCAAACTCTGCCATTGGGCTGAGAACTGCAAAGAAAAGCTTGAGGAGCTCTGCTGTATGAGCACCATTACGGCGGGATGCAAAGTATTTAAGGAAAGATCCCGCTCTGGTCAGTTTGGTGCATATGAAGGTCTCGTGGGCCGTCCACGTGAATGTATGAGAAAAATGCATGTCCAGGACTCGTATGATGGTGCGTTGCGGGATTCTCCCCGAAGGCAGTGTCAGCGCTATTGGCGGGCGGTTATGTTTGGGTGACAGGTCCATGACAGCGCTTTTTGTTGCGGAGAAGGAGAGGCTCCATCTGGCCGCCCAGTGGGTCAAATGGTCAAGCGCTCTTTGCGTGCAGATGGTAGCCTGAGTGGGGCTGGTACTCGTTACGAGTAGAAAGAGGTTGTCCGCGTATAGGATTGCCTTGACGTTCGGAGGGATGCCCTTCCAGAGGTCCGCCATGTAGCTGGTGAACAGGAAAGGTGCTAAAATGCTGCCCTGTGGAACACCCTGCGTGAAGAGTGTGGTACGATGACAGCGCGCCTCTCCAGCAAACCCGGAAAGTGCGCTGGAGCAGGAAAGAGGAAAGCCAGCGCGACGTCCGGCCGCCAACGCCCATGGAAGACAGCTTTGCCAGAATGCCATGGTGGCAGACAGAATCATACGCTCCCTCCAGATCGAGGGCGATCAAGTACGTCCAACGGCGCTGTGCCCAAGCTACAGCAATGTGGTGATATGGTGATCAGTGCTTCCTGGACACCGCGATAAGGTAAGAAGCCGAAATGGTGGAGAGGGAAGTGGTTTGTATGCATTGCGTGTGCCTGAAGGCGGTGCAAGACAAGGTGTTCAAAGATCTTGGCGAGATGAGATGTCAGGAATATTGGTCTATACGAGCTGCAGCTCGTAGCGGGCCGGCCCGGTTTCGCGATGGGGATGATTGTAGCCGTTTTCCAATCAGGGGGACAGGTCCCGGAAATCCAGAACTCGTTGAAGAGGTCCAGAAGGGTGCGGAGGCCGGCAATCGGGAGCGCAGCCCGCCCTTAAGGCCCGAGCGCTGATGCCGTCTGGGCCGGGCGTGGTGTTGCGAATCCGGCGGAGTGCGCGAACCAGTTCCCGGATGTGAAAAGGACGGTCGTCGCTTGTCGTTGTGGGCTGGTGGGATGCCGAGAGGGGAGCGAAAGCTCCGATTGGGCGAGACCTCCCAAAGAAGTCAGCTAGTGCTTCCGCCTGTTGAAGCGGTGTTAGGAGGGTGGTGGGGGTCTGGATGATGTTTCCGCCTTGTGAGCACTAAGAGGGTCTCTTTTAGCAACCCAGGGCCGGAATTTCCAATCCAGGGGCCCTGGGCACAAATTCGGTGGGGCCCCACTTTAAGAGTAGGCAAATTTAATGGTTTAGAAAATTTACACAAAATACTGTACTGTACTTTCAACTAGATTTCAACTAGGAAGTTGTAAATTTCATTTTAAAATAAAATTATTGTAAACATACATATATTTTATTGTGTAAAACTAATTATTTTAATTTAATTGAAAAATACCTATGTAAAATTTTTTCCCGAAATTTTCCGATATTTCATAGGTATTTTCCCGGGTTTGGTTTTCTTTGCCTGTGGCCCTCGTGATTAGGCCACACTAAGCTGTCGCAGTAATAGGAAAAAAAATTATGTTTAAACATATTTTTGTGGGGGCCCTGGGCACCGGCCCCAAATGTCCTTATGTAAATCCGGCCCTGTAGCAACCCCATTATGGATTCTGCCAGATCCACAATGGGGCGGCCGGGTGGTGAGGGACGAGCTCGACATATCCGGAAGGACCACTCCAGAAAAATTTCTAGGAATTTTTCGACCAGTCCGTATCGGACCATCCTCAATACCATCATCGTGCATTTTTATTTTTATTAATTATTTAATTATTAAGGTTTTTATTAATTATTTAAATATATTTCATTTTTGAGTTAGTCCACTTTTATTTAACTCTTTCTGCCTTGTGGGCACTAAGGTTTTTTTTACCTCCCATCGGATTTAATCCCATTATGGGTTCGGCCAGGCTTATAACACTACGGCCGGGTGGTGAGGGACAGGGCCCGACATATCAGACGGAGCCTCCCCCGAAAAGTTCCTGGGGCTTTTTCGACCAATTGGGATTTGATTTTAGGTCCTCAGACTGCTCGGCATCCGGCAGTTAAGTTAGCCGACATTGTATTCTTCTGGATCTGCCATTGTTTGATATTAAAGCTATGGTTAAATAACGGATGAAATTGAGATTAGTCATCTAAACTTGAATTCTGATATGTTACGAAACAATAAATATACCAATTTTTAAATTGTACAATAATTTCAGTTATAGAACAAAACATGAATCAAACGTCGAGTATTTTGCACCGATTTATTAGAAAGAAAATGTAAAATTAAATGTAACATTTCATTTAAGGCTTTTGTCATCGAATTATTATTATTTTCTTTTTTAAAATTAAATTAAAATTTATTTAATAATCTTAATTTCTCTTATAAATCTCGATATACCGTATATCTGTCAAAATTTTAAATTAGTATTAATAAGCAGCTTTTTCTGTATTATTATTTGAAAAATTTTTAAATTAAAAAAAATTATTAATTATTCATTTTAAAACGTTCGATAATACTTTCGGTAAAAATTATTTTTGGGCTATTTTTTAAAATTATTTTTCTATTCCTGTAATTGGTGAGTCTGAGTGGCGACATTTGTCATCCATTTTCGTGAACTGTACAGCAGTATTCGTTGTGTTTGAGGTTTCACAAATTTCACTTTGTTATTCTGCCAAGAGAGGAATATTTTTTGAATTATTATTAAGGTTGGATTTACTGTAAAGTATTCTCTTGTTTTATAGTAATAGAAATCCTTATGATTGTATATTAAGTTTCTTAAAAGTAGTAAAGTTATTTGTAAGCCGCGTGTTCTCTCAAAATGGCGGTGTGAACTCGAGACTACATGTGGTGTTAAAGTAACTTTTTATATTATTAATTTACAAATATAATTGCTATAAAAAAATTGAAATTGGTTTTAAATATTAATTTTAGATATTAAATATATTTTTTATTTATTAGTGATTTCAAGCGAAATCATTTTAACGAATTGTATTTCCTCAAATCTGTGTTACCTTATAAGAAGGTAAGATAATTAATATGTTTTACCTAACAATTTTGCCGTGTATTATTTATGCCTATATTTTTCAAGAGATGATTATTGGATGCGAAATTTTAAAAAGTGAGAATCTTGGAGAAAAATATTCACTCTGTAAGGGCCACTGCAAATTAGACAATATTGAAGCAAATTAGTTTGATTGTTGCCTGTTTGGTGACCATTGATTGCCTGTCGTTGATTTGGTCACACTGTTGTATTCTTCGATGGAAAGTAGACTGTTCGTTCGATGCTTCTCAGATCCAAGAAATTAGATTTTTTGGGCGGTGATTGGTAACACTTGTGCTCATTTTAAAGTTTTCAAGAAAGGAGCATGAGAAAGAAAGCGAGTGTTTGCTTTCGGGACATTCCAATTTTCGACGCTGACTCGGCGCTGATCTTAACGTTTGCTAAAATTCGTTCCTTTTTTCAACGTTGAAGTGACGCTGTTGTCAGCGCTGACTCAACATACTCAGCACTCAACAGATATGTTGACTGCTACTTTCCAATGAATTTTGGGTAATTGGTACGACATTTGAATGGAATCCATCTTGCTGAGAATGGAATTATGGGAACTAAGCACTTTTTACTCAAGTTGGAATGCCGTTGATGACATCAAATTGTTGGTTTCAACACTCAACACTCGTGTTGAAAATTGGAATGTCTCGTTTGTTTTGGCCATGTCTTGGCTATGCTGGGATTATGAAACACAGCTGTTTGATAGATTTTCATAGAAGTGAGAATATAAGTTATTTTGTTGATTTTGTTGAAATTTATAAATCTGTCTGATTCTTGCTTTCATTTTTGTTTACTTATTAAATTTCTGACAGATGATAAATGGAAACAGCCAAAGCTAAAGTCAACTACGAAGTCGTCATTTTACAAAACAAACTACTGAGCAATAGTTTGTAAAGGGGTGGATGAAATATTCATTGGTTCTGTGGAACTATGTCTGGAGTGATATCACAAGTGGCAAATTTGCCTGATCATTGAAGCAAAACAGTCACATGACCATAAAAATTGCCTTTGTCATGTCAAAAGCAAAGGCATTGCCTAATTTGTGGCAGCCTTAAAGTATTTTCTTCTTTCATAAGTACCTATGAAAAAAGAAAATACTTTAAGGCTGCTACAAACTAGTGATAAATTTCTAAAAATATGAAAATTTTTATATTTCATTATAATAGAATATAATATACAATATAAGCCTATAGCCCTACATGCTCTTACAACTTGTGCTTGCTATCTACTGTAGTTCATTAACAGTAACTGAGATGATTTCCAAATTCAGTGTTAATGCTTTCTATAGATTCATGTGTTTGATTTCAAGTTGTGATCAAGTTATAACTGATTCAGATAGCAAAATTATGGATGGATTGCAGATCGTTGTTAGCCCTTGATATGGTAACTTGTTAAAATGCAAAATAGCACATATCCCGACAGAACATATATTGTGAAAGATGAGACTTCCGCTTCTGGTTTCAAGGCATCAAACGACAGGATAACTTTTGTGTTCTAATGTAGCTGGAGAACATATAAACTAAGCCAATGTTAATTAATTGTACATTAAATCCACATGTAATGAAAAATGTAGAAAACAGTTTTATAACTGTTTTGTACTAGAGGTAGAAAATTATTTACAATAAAAAAAATTATTTTTTAAACTGTTTGCTTCACTGTTTATATATGTAGACTATTTTTTTTTTCTTTAAGTTCCGATGGTCCATAAAAAAAGAAAGACAAGTGTAAATAACAAAATGAATTTATTACCAAAAGTTAAGTACAAACATGGTTACATTTTGACACAATCGCATTGAAGATTGAGGAATTTGTCATATCTGTGGACAAGCTTTTCCATCCTTTCTTCATAGAACGTTGCTGCCAATGACTTGAGATGAGCCCTAACATTTGTTTTGAAGTTCATCATTAGTCTCGATTCTCTATCCTCCTAGCCACTTTTCCTGTTCAAGAAAGAGGTGGAAGTCGCTCGGTGCTAAATTGGGGCTATACGCTGGATGTTTAAAGGTGGTGAAGACTTCCACCTCTTTCCTAACTGAAAACATGGCTAGAAGGACAGAGATCTGAGACTAATGACAATCTTCAAAACAATGTTGTTAAGGCCATCTCAATTCACTGGTGGCAACATTCTATGACAAGGGGGTGGAAAAGCTCGTCCACAGATATGACAAATTCCTCAATCTTCACAGTAATTATGTTGAAAAGTAACCATGTTTGTACCTAACTTTTGGTAATAAATTCATTTTGTTATTTACACTTGTCTTTGTTTTATGGACCATCAGAGCTTGGAAAAAAAACTACCCTGATAGATTTTCAACCTGCTTTAAATGTCTGGGTGGAGCTGTGTAAGAGGTGTGCACAGTCAAAATTCACATCTGTTGGGGTCAGAGACAAAGACAGATAACAGTGTTGGCTGATTCTTTCAGGATGGAATTCTGAGGCCAATGTGTGTAAAGGGCATATAGTAGCACCTACATATTTTAAGTTGTGGTTGGTTCTCTGATCAGTAATGGGGATAGGGTAGATGCCTAGTTGGCAGTGCATGTCAAGACTGTCTTTGGAATTGCAGAGGAGGGTGAAAACTGAGGGACTTATTTAGAAAGCTAAACAAAAATTATTAGCATCCATGATTATATTTGTGACACACGCTGCTCCATTGCTATAATTAATTATTAAAATTCTAATTATTAATTATAGCATAATAATAATAATAGCTTGATTATTAATGGCAATCATTTGGCTTATTATCATTTTCACATTTGGAAATCAATCAAATGACAAAATATTGTTTTGACTTGGATAAAGATTCTCTTTATGATAAAACAATTAGTTTTGTGCTATGTGATGGATTAAATTTTATTTTTTGTTTTTGTGCGACATATTTGAGAATTAGGCTTAAGTGACCTACTATAGATGTGACTATCATCTGCCACAAAGTCACAGCTGAGCCTAATTGATGTTCCCTACTGGGTTAAGAAATGAATCCATACTTATCATTATTAAATTGCTGAATCACAGTCAAAACTATTGTATGATTTGATATTCTTCTGAAGAAGTTCATTGCTACCAATTTTCTATTTTATTTTTCTTGCTCTTGGTGCAGACTGGATTCAACTGGTCAAGTTATAGAGTAAATTAATACTGTGTGTAATGCTCTAGTTAGTGTTCTTCAATCTTGGGTCTGTGGATTGGTATTGGTCTGAAAAATTTCATGGACTGGCAGGAAATTAATAACAAGATAATAAAATTTTAAACTTGTAATTAATATAAACAGCTTTTATTTTTTATTATTGCAATTGTTTAAATAAAGTTCAGTATAAATGAAGATTTTGTTAAAGAATTTATAAGATAATTGTGTATGCATGACAGTTATCAAATTAGCATCGGTTTCATGAAAATTTCTCAACCCCTTACATCCCTGCTGTTACACTTAGTAGGCATTGCAGTAACATGTCAGCTCACTTATTGGTGACATGTAGCCAAAATTTTTATTTTATTGTGGCTACAGATAACTTGAGAGCGAGTGATTGGCATGATAAGGAAAGCAACACCATTGTAATATACAATAACCACTTGTCATGGCCAGTTACGACAGTCATACGTGCCACCCACATCCAAATAGTTTAAGAAAATTTATCTATAGCCTTCTGCCAGTCCATGAAATATTCATATTTTTGCCAGTTCTCAGGTGAGAAAAGATTAAAGAATGCTGCTCTAGGTAGTCAAGATACAACTTACATATGGTGTATGTCTGATGTACGAAAACTAGGTCAACTAAGGAGATTCCACTGTATTTGGTAATGTGGAAGTGATGAGGAAAGTGAGCAGTACAATATATAAAGTACAGTCAAACCTGTTTTTATGTGGTGGATAGGGACCGCATAAAAAAAGCATAAAAAATTGCACGAAACTTTACGAATGGCTATAAAAAATAGTTTTCGCAACACAATTTAAAAATTTTTTTTTTTTAATGCGGTCAATAGGGACCGCATAAAAAAAGTCTCACATAGAAAATAACTCAAAACCGTACGAAATAGAATTTATTGACAACATATGTCAGCACTTGACTGCATCATCTTGTCTATTATCTGTTTTACATATTTTTGTCCAGGTGGTGTTTTTTTGACTTAAAAAATAAATTATTTCATTTTTCGCATATTCATGCAATAATATTACTATAATAAGTTCATTTATGCTATAATAAGTTTATTTAGCTATAATAAGTCAACGTGAGACATGACGAATCGCACGAGACTAGTCGCCAACTATACCGCACAAATAAAAAATTGCACAAAAAAAGACCGCATAAAAACAGGTTTGACTGTATATCATATGTATGCATATTTATGAACATGCTCATGTCAAAAATTACAAATGTTAAAGTGCAGTTACAAGTGGTCAGTATTGTAGGGACGATAGTTAGTTGTATAAATAGACCTGTCCCCACGTCAAAAGAAGTCATCATTGTCACAAATCATTCATGTCTTCCAAAATTGCATGCAATACACTTTGAAAGGTTTGCAAACTGGAGAAAGAAGACATTTTAACTCTGCCTTTACATTATAAGAAATTCTCTTTTGTAAGGAGATATTTATTCTATTTGGAACAAACAGCAAATTTGTACTCAGTATTTTTTTTTGTTTTGTTGAGTGCTAGTGATGTCTAGCAGCTGCTTGAATAGATCAAACAGCTAAGAATTCTATAGCTGCTCAGTTTATGAATGAGAACAAATATATTGGTATGAAGTTTAAGTATTATTAATTTATGAACAAAAATTGTGATCTAGTCACAAATTGCATGAATTATTAATGCTGCTGGAATGTAAATTGAAACTAATTACATAAATTGCACATTTGATTTCTTTTACAGTAAAACCTGCTGAAATAAACTATGAAATGAATCAGTTTTATATGTTAAATTTCACCAGAAGTCAAAAACCTGTTTAACATGGAAACATAAGAGGTTTTGGGCAAAAAAGAACTTAACTTGAATTTAAAAAAAACATTAAGATTTTACTTGTAGACAAATAAGTAAAACTGCCACTAGTGTAATGGTCACTACAGAGCATGAATGCTCTGAGAACAATTTTGAAACTTCAGAGAGACTAAGGTTGTGTGACAAGATTTCTAGAAGTCCAGAATTGCCAGAAAACTGGCTAGTTTTGAATTTAGTGATCTTTATTTCTGTAGTTACTGTGCAACCTCTGTTCAGTTTCCATAATGTGTTCATTGTCTAATGCATTCCAGTGTGACTATTGATATACAATGTACTAAATGCAATTTCATTCTTTACTTTCCATTATTTAATATTTTAAGCATGTATTTAGTCTGTCTAAAAAACTGGAAAATCTAGAAATCTGGACCACTTCTGGTCCCAAGATTGGTCTGGTACCATACAGTCTGTTGGAATTAACCAGGGAACTTAACCAGATTGAGAACTTTCAAGAATCAAATGAATAAATATAATACATCTCAAAACCCTATGATATATTAATAAACCAACAAACACCTAAATAATGTTCTAAATTATTTATTACATTATTAAAAATGATAATTATTAATTTAGATAAGAGATGGTGCCTAACGCCGCTTACCTCTATACCCAAATTCATTTGTATTTATTATTTAATTATAGCCATATAATAGCCCGATTATTTATGCATTTGTTGAATCAAATGAATGTAATATGCTGAAAAACAATGAGAATAAGGTAACAATGTAGCAGTTTGTCTTGTATGGAGTAGTTACAAACTACAGTAGAGAGTCGTTAATCGGAATCAATCGGAGACTGGGGTTGTTCAGATTAGTGATTTGTTCCAATTACCGATTATGTATGAAAAAATACATTAACCTGTCCGATGTTCAAATTTTTTCTCCATTGCGTGTCGCTTCGTGTTGAATTTTCGTCGATTTTAAGCCTAACGAAAATTTTTATAATAATAATCGAGGCTATCTTATCATTAAAAATTATTTCTTTATTTTGTACAAACAAAATAAATATATTGAAGAATATAAAAACATGAAAATTATACTTTAGAAGTAAATCTAGTATCAAAAACGTTCGATTCAGCACGACACAGTCCGACTGAAAATCGTTCCGATTACCAGGGTTCCAATTAACAACTCTCTACTGTAGTATCAAGTATTTGAGAACAAGTTGATTAATATTGTTGAAGGAGATTGAAGCACTGAACGTAAGAAAGGAGGGCACTAAATGCAAGAAAATCACTGAAATTGTGCAAAACTGAGTTTTATAAAATGCAGGATGTACAATTAACAGCTCATTTCTGAATTTTCCTGTTATTAGCGCTGACATGTGGTTTTCGTTATGATGTTGACGTTGGTGGATAAAGCACTATTGGTGAAGTTGTTTTATCTCATTGCCAGCTGAAACTTTACGAAGGTTTAGGACACAGAAGAGAATGAAGAAAGGTTGAGGTCCAATCACTCCTGCTGGATTGGTTTACAACGTTTCAATGAAATGGGAAGTTTGTGTAATTGCCCATGCAGTGGTGCACCCCATTTATCAGACCTCTGATGTGGCTTCGCAAATGGCAGGAGTGATTGGACCTCAACTTTTCTTCATTCTCTTCTGTGTCCTAAACCTTTGTAAAGTTTCAGCTGGCAATGAGATAAAACAACTTTACCAATAGTGCTTTATCCACCAACATCAACATCATAATGAAAACCATATGTCAGTGCCAATAACAGGAAAATTCAGAAATGAGCTGTTAATCGTACACCCTGCATTTTATAAGACTCAGATTTGCACAATTCCAGGTGATTTTTCTTGCGTTCAGTGTCCTCTATAGACAAAAATTTGAACTATTTTTTTTCACTACCCAAAAAAATCCCCCTTTGTGAGAATAACTTTTACACAAACTGCATTCAAATATATCAATTCTTTCAACTTTTATGAATTTTTAAACCATTTACAAACTTATGGGACACCCTGTATATATATAATTACAAAAAATACTATTATTTATTGACAGTAAAAAAATAAATTTATACTCTCACAAAATAAATTGAATGCAATTTTTGATATTGCTTTCCTTTTATAATATTGTTAATATCTGCTTTTATGGTACTAGTCTTAATTCTAAAAATATTAGTTAAATGGGAATTACTTAACCTATTTCTTTCAGCAGTTTTCATGTTCATGCATGAAGAGAATTGTTCACAACAGTACATACTACCCCACATGCATAACATTTTCTAGATAAAACAATTTTATAGTATCAATTATGTCATTATGACATCAAAGTGTATCCAGTGAAATGAGAATAATTTTTACAACATTTTACCAAAATAAATGAAAATTTACCTAAAAAATTTAGGATGCAGTGGGCTGCAGTGCTGGCCAACCTATGGCCATCCCTGGTATAGAGGAACTAAAACAAACCATAATTTGTCACTGGGAGGAAATAAGTGCATCTGTTGTCCAAAAATTCATACAACCAATACCCAGCTGCATCTACAAAGTTATTTTAGTTTCGTTGGATATTAGGTTATTGTTAAATACAATTTATTAACATGCCAGTAAATGTTTGTTATATGCCTTTGTATTTTTGAGGCAGTCAAATTGATTGTAATTTTTCAAAATTGGTGTTTATTTTTTCTGTCTCAATAAATGGTTAGCATTTTTTCATGTGTACATTTGTGAAAATTTAAGCAAGCCAAAATAAATTATTTTTGCAACTTTTTCAGTGTGAATGATTTTATATGGAAATCTATTAATGCCTTTGTGTTTATGGGACACACCTTAGGTTGTATCAGCAAAACTACACTGTGGATATTTAGTTGAAAAAGTATTTGACATTTACTATTTGATTGTCAAGTTGAAGTAATTTAAAATTTTTTAAATTATATATATTTAAAATAAACATAAAAAAATTATAAATCTTCAGGTATTTTAGTGCTTCATATTTTAAAAAATATATTGTAATGCATAATCTAATGTTTAACATATTTTATTATAAAATAAATGAAATGTTTATTTCAGTTTACTACAATAGTATTAAATTTTCAGATGCCATCTGTTAGTGTGAAAGACGTTGATCAACATCAATTTGTTCAACACCTTGCAGCCTTCTTGAAAAAGTAAGTATCAATTTTTATTAACTTGTGTTCATGTGCAATAATGGTAATTTTCTGCACATAGTACTTTTTTATGGGCATTTTTCACCTAATTGACTTGCTTAGCTATGCTTCTATAACTTCCTGCTAGACATCTGTAAAAATTTCAGTCAAAAACATTTTTCTCACTTAGCATAAGCCCTCAAAAACTGCTGTAGAAATTTTCTGTTGTACATATACAATTATGTACAAATTTTTTTTACACAATTGCAAGTTTATGCAGCAATTTTCCACTGTTATCACGTTTAGTGACCTGACATCAAAATCCGTGTCATGGAAATTGCTTGCAGTTGCTGAAAGATTCATGATGTCGTAGATTAAAAGATACTTCAGAACTTGAGATTACAATAAAAGCAGCAACTATTACCTGTAAGCTAGTTAAAATGAGCAAATTTATTATAAGAACAAATATGTGTAAACTCCAGGCAATGAAAATTATATTTCAGTAGAACAAGATTTTACCGTAAAGGTCATGTATTTTAGCAAATTTTATAGTTACATTATATTGAACTGTTTTTAACAGCCTTCTTTGTACAAACAGTTGTAAAACGGACCTTTAATTCCCTACTAGTTTCACCAATGTAAGATTTGGGTGTGGCAGTTGCAGTCAAATGCAAATTCAAATTTGAATGCGACTGTACCACACCTAAATCTTAATTGGTGAAACTAGTAGGGAATTAAAGGTCTGTTTTAAAGAATATATCTCTGCCATAGCGTACAATAACGATAACTCGGCTGTAGCTGCCCACTGTAATAATGAAGATTGTAAAGGATACTGTAAAAATACTTAAAAAGGAACAAAGTACTTATAAAAGAAGATGGTATGAACACTTAGAAATAATAAAAAACAAAGAGAAAATCATGAATAACAATTCCGGCCAAAAATTACACATGTGGTACGCATATTTGACCAGAGAGGGCGTGGGGGGAGTGGAGAAGTATGAAAATGGATAGGGGAGAGGGTGACTGGTATTATGGAATGTACTTCGAGTGATCTTGTTACTCTATTCGTGTTACTGTGAATCTGCTTATTATTTTGTTTTAACAATGTATATTTTTACTACTTTACTGTTTTACCAGTACCTCAGTTTATTATTGTGTTATTGTATCAGCACTACCCTTTTTTATGTAAAAATTTTGTTTTATCGCGTGCTTAATCTTTTAGTGTTCAAAACATCGAATCAACGTGTTAAATGTAAGTCTACAGCTTTTTTTCATTCCTGTCAATTACGGTACTTTTTTAAAAAATTGTTAACCTCTTATTAATTTTGTAGCAAAAAACCTGATGAGGGACTCACTCCACGTCCAAAATGCATTCTGAAAATAAAATAGTGTTTTTGTAAGTCTAATTTGATGTCCTCTGGTGGTGTAATAAGTCTAGTGGTAGAGTAAAGCCAATCTTAGTGCTCACAAGCCATTAAGAAGACTAGACAAGAAGTGTATCATAGTAAAATAAAACTTGTTAAATGTGTGCTGGCGGTTGCATGCATAAAAGAATGTTGAAGAAAAATAAGATTATAAATGTTCATAGCCTTCCATGCATGCAATACTGTAGAAGTGTTCTTAAAATTAACAGTGAAATCTTTCTTAATCATTTTGTAAATTTCAAGATTTTTGAGATACTTTAGTTATGCAGGAACAGATGTGCTATGTAAGAGACATGCATTATCAAAGGTTGCAAGGACTGTTTTGCACAAACCCTTCTGAACAGTGTATTGATGTTCCTTTAGTCTAATAATAATCAATGGCTTGCAGGTAGCTCCAATATACTCATAGTGCCAATTTATTCTGTTATCAAAAATAGGAATTGTGTAAACTCCAGGCAATGAAAATTATATTTCAGTAGAACAAGATTTTACCGTAAAGGTCATGTATTTTAGCAAATTTTATAGTTACATTATATTGAAATTTTACTATAATAAAAACTATCCAAATAAAACATTTTAAACCTGATAAATGTAAATATGATTTAGAAATGAAGTTAATTTGATCTAAAGAAAGTACTACATTTTCACAGTAGAATGTACAGTATGTATGTATTTCATGAAGATTTAAAGAAAATCATGTTTAAAAAATAAACTGTGCTAAAGTGGAGTCCAAAATGGATCTTTCATTAAGAAATTTAAGATTAGGTTTGTATATATTGTGTATTAGTACTGTGAAATGAGATGACTACATGTAATGTATTGCTTCAAGTGTGATTTATATATACAGTGGTACCTCGTGTAATGTACTTAATCCGTTCCAGGTGCACGTCCGTTAAGTGAAACGTCCGTTATACGAAACGCATTTTCCCATAGAAATACATGTTAAAACATCTAATTCATTCCACAGCATAAAATAACCGTACTGTATCATTAAAAAAAATGAACACGGGGTGCGTTCTTTTATTCTTCCGCATAACTCTGCGCGAGCGACATCCGTTTAAAAATTCCTGCGGAACGTGTTCCTAAGTTCCGGTGGGAATGCGCGCCGTCGAACGGCAAAAACGGTCGCTTGTAGCAGTAGTTTACGGTGGAAAGCAACATGGCGTCCTCCATGGCTCAGATAGTTTCGTTTCCGGGTCCATTACATGGTTTTATGAATGAGAATTTAGAAATTGTGAAAGCGCGAGTTAGCACACGCGGTGATGTAAGTGTCTTTATGAATTTTTTTTTCGAGGCTATTTTGAATGCTCTTTCAACAAATAATCCATTTTATGGTTAAATTTTACAATTGGGACCCTTCTTTTGCCTTTTAAAGCTCATAGTTTAGAATTATAGATTCCTCCATCACGATACTATTGATAGCGCAGGCGCCACCATCTTTCTTTCTTTCTTTCACTGTCGTTCCTAAATGCCTACAAACAGCAGCACACTCCCACAGTAGCAGAGACGCAGAGCTACTGCTATTAAAGAACGCACCCATGGAGCAGTCACCAATTATGCTGGAAAGTTCGTTGTTCGCAGCCAGTCCATTGCTCGAGTCACGTAACGGCCAAACAGAAAGTCCGTTGTTTGCAGCATCCGTTATTCGAGGCATACGTTATACGAGGTACCACTGTATAAGGAATTTTTTTGTTATAAATTACAAAGAATAATTAAATCAAAATTAGGATGTTTAAATTAGTAGTTAAAACTTTAGATTCTGCCTCAAACTAGTTTATTCGCATGGGAAGATTTTTTAAGCAGATTGAGGAGAAAAAATGTAACTTGTACAATAGTGTACATTTCCCCCCGAAAACTTCTAAACAAATATTAATTGATTTTATACCTGAAATGTTTTTAAAAAATTAGTTATACTTCGTAAAACTAGTAATTAGGATTAAAATTGAGATTTTATATATCTTCCTTACTAGAAAACTAAGTTTTGTATCTTAATAGATCAAAAATTAAAAAAACTTTTAATATTTGACTCTTTCATTAAATATAGTTTTTTACAATGTAATAGATGAATTATTTATTAATACTGACTAAAAATTTCATTATTATAAAGATCAGGAAAGCTAAAAGTTCCAGAATGGGTTGATGTAGTAAAGACTGGAATACATAAAGAACTTGCTCCTTATGATGATGATTGGTTTTATACAAGATGTGGTAAGTATTTTTTTATAAATCCAAATTATAATTTTCTGTTTTTGTAAAAATTTTGTTGGAAATTTAATTTTTATATGGTAATTGTAAATTTTAAGAATCTGTTGATACATTATTTCAAATAATCATTTATATAATTATATCACTTTTAATATTAGCAAAAATTCAAACTTAGTGTGTCTGTGAAACAGTGAAATATTTAAAAAATGGGCTTTAACCCTTTTCCCAGACATCTTGTTTGTTTATTTTGAGATCCCTCCTAAGGCAATATAGGTCAGTCAGGCGATATTATTTTAAAAATTCACCTAAAATCAAATTATCATTATATCTATATGAAAAAAATCATGTACATTTATTAATATCTTTAGTTTTAAATACGATATTTTTCAATACATTTTATTAGAAAAATTTATAAGAAAAAAATAATATATATCAGAACTGACACACAAACTTGATAATTTGTAACATTTTGTGAAAATTAACATTGTCTAGTTACCTAGTTGTTTGCTGGCACTGAGCCAGGAAGACAGAATATGATTTTGTACAATTTGATATAAAATTTATGCATGTACGTTTATTCGTTGTAAAATTATTGCACATTATATCAAACGTGTTTGAAATCAAAATTTTATTCTATCAACTAATATAATGAACTAATATACTTTATTCACTTCATATCAAACGAAATTATATATTTTTGTAATAAACATATGATTACCAGTAGCAATACATCTAACATTTGCTAATATTTTTGATTAAAATAAAAATTAAAAAAATATATAAAATATCAAAACTGAAGACCACAACTTGAATATTTATAACACGTTGACTTATTATATCTAAATAAACTTATTATAGTAATATTATTGCATAAATATGCTAAAAATGAAATAAAAAATTACCAGAAATCAATAAATTAAGAAAAAAAGCATTAATTAAAATTTTTTAAGTCAACAAAACACCACCTGGACAAAAATATGTAAAATAGACGATAGACAAGACGATGCCGTCAAGTACTGACATCTGTTGTTGATAAATTTTACAAAAATCGATAATTACCAAAGTAACGATTAATCGGTACCCTCGAAGTTTTGCTAAACAAGCCAGGGTAACGATTGATTGGTACCTTCGGGGGCGAAGGGTTAATGTTAATTACTTAAATGCTACATGAATTACTAGTTTTGTGATTGTGAACATTTGGAGCAACAGTATACTGTCCTGTTATAATGAAATGAAGCACAAATGCACAGGATACAAGTAACTTTTTTCATTATGAATTTATTATTCAAACTCAACAGTACTTCAGATAAGAAAAGATAGGCAAAACCCACCTCAAACATTATCTTGAACCAATAATTCAGGCTGTTTAACTCTGTCAAATGATCTAATATTCAATTACCGTATTTTACGGACTATAAGACGCTACAGACTATAAGATGCACTTTAATTTTTAAGCATTTTTTTTTTTTAAATACATATAAAATACATATAAGATGCTACGGACTATAAGACGCACCTGAATTTTGGAGGCAATTTTTCGAAGAAAAAAAATGCGTCTTATAGTTCGTAAAATACGGTATATACTAAATATATAATTGAAATTGTATGTAGCTTATTAAATTCTTTATTGTATTTAAGTTATGTTGTTAATTACTCAAATGTAAGTTTGAAAACTTACATTTAACAATAATGAGTGATTTATTTTTAATGTAAAGTACATTTGTTCATGTAGAAATGAGTAAACTTAATATCAGTGATTTTTTTAAAAATGTTTAATGCACTTTTTATTATTGAAGTGTTAATCAACTTAAATTTTCTAATGCAAGATTGAGACTTTTGTCTTCATGTCTGATTAAAGCAGCAATGTTCAACTTGTGTTCTGCAGATATATTTAGATAATAAAGTTAGTTTTGCAATAAATTAATCATTTAAAATATGTATGAAAATTTATTTAAATATCAAAAATTAATAATATTCCATAGGAAAAGAGTACCTGTGCACAGACTACATGTCTCACATTTGCGGAAAATAAAATTCATTAAATTTAATGATAGAGGAATCAAATCATATAGTTGATTCTTTCCTGTGTATTCGATTTTTTGTATTCAAAAACTAAAGTGTCCCATCTTGTTGGAGAAACTGTTAGCCAGGTGGTAACAATATTTGAATATTTGTACGCATTTAGTGATTTGCAAATATTCAAATGTAATCAATTATTTTTTTAGTTGAGCTCCCATTTTGTCTGCTGACAAAATCATCTGCAAAAATTAATTCTTTGTATTAATTACTAGTTTAAATTAATATTTGCCTTTCCATTATTATTCTGATTTTTGTATGTTAAATAACTACTTTTGAATTATTTTGTTTAATTTATAATCAATAAAAATTGTCAGATTTGAAAACTTTTTATCAAGGTGATAAGGATTCTGCAATTAAAATAAATTGAGAATCACTGGACTAAAGAAATACTTTCATATAACAATAATATATTGCATCACTAAATGAACAAAATAAGAATCAAATTGTATATTTGTGACCTATTTTGCTTTAGAATTAAAACTGCTAAATTTATTTGTTTTTTTAATAAAAATTAAAAAAAAATTTTTTTATGAAATTATTTTTAATGCAAAAATTAATGTCTCTTTTATAAAATGTAGCTTCGGTTGCTCGACACTTGTACATGAGATCGCCTGCAGGAGTTGGTGCATTCACAAAAATTTATGGTGGCCGTCATCGTAGAGGTGTTCGCCCATCACATTTCTGCCCAAGTTCATCAAGTATTGCTCGTAAAGCTCTTCAGGCTTTAGAACTATTAAAATTGGTTGAAAAGGATAACAATGGGTATGTTTTATCAATAATTAAAATAATCAGCACATTAATTAAAATACATGAGCATATTTCAATTTTAAATTTGTATAAACCTAAAATTTTCAAAAATGTTACTTTTTATAATTAACAGAAATCAGTTAATTTATTGATAATATGTAAAGGTTTTAAGATTTTTGTTATGGTTTTTAATACAATGAACACTTAATTTAACCAGAACCCAATTTAATGGACAAAAATTTTTGCTGTAGGGAAAATTTAAAATTATTATTTGGAAATAGAGCATACCAAAAGGTTGAATCAATGAGTCAATCAGTATTAATTTCTCTATGTATATTAGTATTTTATTCATACTTATACATTATAATAAGATATTTTTAAACATCTCAAACCTTTTAAGTTCATTATTAATTCATAATTACAAACACTATTTTTAACATGTATAAGATGCTGATGTTTCATGCATAATTGCCATTCCTCACATTTGACAATTCTAAAACTCCTGTAATGTGTCTTTTCTGTATATGCCAAATTTCAACATATATTGTTTTGTTTACAGAACATTGTCCAAGGGATCCCTTCAAACTTTGTGATAGGGCTAATGTAATGAGTTCAATTGAAACTAAATGAAGGAGGATTGAGTTGTTTTTCAGAAGAATCAGAAAATGATTTTTCTGTATTTTTGGCACACACAGCCATGAAAACATTTAAATTGTTGAAGGTCATGGTGCCCAGGCTATCTAGGAGACGAGCATTTAAAGGTGGACTGACATTACATTATGAATAGCTGATAACCATCCATGATGATATGACTGCCTCTTTTTAACAATCACGAGAGACCTCCGTGTTGTCAAAGTGGAAAATCATCGTATATGCATACAATTGTATATGTAATGGCATATGCAAGGCAGTAAATTTCTGCTGTGGTTTTTGATAGTGATATGCAGAAAAAATATTTTTGACTGATGTTTGTACAGAATTAGGTGGATAGCATGTAGCATGAGGATATGGGATCACAGCTAAATAAGTCAATTGGATGAAAAATGTTTGTAAAAAAACTAATAAGTGTAGAAAATTGCCACTATTTCACATGGTCAATGGTTAATCTTATAATGTAATTGAGATGGGTTAATGATGATGATAAGCACAGAGCCCAAATGGTTAGGAGTTGAAATATGGTACACAGAGTATATATTCTTATGATATACCAAGAAAGAATTTTTGGATTGTTCTTCTTGTGGGGAGAAGAGAGGGTTAAGGATTACCCTGAAGAACTCTGATTCTACTGTACTATTTTAGATGCAGTTTTTTCCATTTTTTCAGGAAATTGAACATATTTTTAGACCCATCTAAAAATTCTCTAATTAGTCTCAGACCTAATTCTTGCACCCAGTAAAAATGAGTAGTCGGCTATAATCTAATCATCTTAATCTTTGCTATTGTAACTTTTTGTCCAAGCGATGCTGGGCTCATCTGCTACTATATATTATATATTAACTATATATATTTATAATACATAATCCCCAATCAGTCCATTAAATTGACAGTCTACTGTGTATTTAAATTTATTGATAATTTCATAAATTATATCAAGTTAATATATCATATAGAATTTTGGAACACTGATAGGTTAAACTGATCAAAGTAAACATTCTATCTGATGTTTGAAATTTTTATCCGTTGCATGTCATGCCATATTGAATTTTTGTCAATGTTAAACCTAATGAAAATTACATGTTTTGAAAAAATTATTGTGGCTATTGTATCATCCGAAATTATTTTTATTTATTTTGCACAAACAAATTAAATATAATAATAAATGTAAAAATAAAAGAAAATTATATTTCAGAAGTTAGTTTTAATATAAAAATTGTAACAACTAGTTTCAAAAACGTTTCAATGCTGAAACAAGATATCTAGAGTCAACCAGTCAAGGTCAGCAGGTTGTGACACAAGATATCTCGGGAATAACACTGGACAGGTTAATATACAGTAAACTCCCATATAATGCAATGAAAATTTTGCAACTAGAACTCATACAGTGCAATAAACAATTATGTATAACATGTAAGATAAGTTTAACATTTTCACATAGTTTCAGATTTTTTGTTTAGAAAAGTGAAAATATACACTTACCAGTTGTTTCTATGAGGATGGTTTTTTTCAAGTTCTGATGGTCCATAAAACAAAGACAAGTGTAAATAACAAAATGAATTTATTACCAAAAGTTAGGTACAAACATGGTTACTTTTCAACATAATCACCGTGAAGTTTGAGGAATTTGTCATATCTGTGGACGAGCTTTTCCATCCCCTTGTCATAGAATGTTTCCACCAGTAAATTGAGATGGCCTTAACAGCATTGTTTTGAAGATTGTCATTAGTCTCAAATCTCTGTCCTTCTAGCCATGTTTTCAGTTAGGAAAAAGGTGGAAGTCTTCACCACCTTTAAACACCTAGCATATAGCCCTGATTTAGCGCCGAGCGACTTACACCTCTTTCCTGAACAGTAAAAGTAGCTAGGAGGGTAGAGATTTGAGGTGTATTCCTTAACAGTGGAAGTATTAAGAGAAAGCGGCATGCAAGATTTACAGGTGCAGATGCGTTTTTGTGGAAAATCGAACATATTTTTAGACCCATCTAAAAATTCTCTAATTAGTCGGGGAACAGAGGGACCTAATTCTTGCATTTTGTGAAAACGGGTAAGATTGGCTAAAATGTAATAATCTTCATCTTCACTACTGTTACTTTTTGCCTGAGCAATGCCAAGTTTATCTGCTAGTATTCCAATATTTGCTTCCATAGCTTGTTTCACATGTGACTAATTAAGTTTTTTATGCAAAATTTATGATAGTTTCTCACTAGTAAAATTCAGATATAACCTTGACAGTATGGTGCAAGAAAAACTAAACAAAAATCATATGGCATATTTTTCACAAAAATCTGTTTTTACAATTTGATTTCAAAGTTACAATGCAAATATAAACATTTATGAAGAACTAGTATAATCAATGTTTTAACATTATTATTGTTGCTCTAAGATATTTCAAGAATTTGATTAACGCGTTCTTGTACTAACGATAATCAGTTTCTTAATGTTACTATTGATACATAGGATTAAAATTGGAAAACTATAAATAACTGAATAAAAACATTTTTTACATAAATTCTTATTCTTTAGTTTTACCTATTAAGTATCATGCATTTTGATGAAAAATACAGATAATTTGGTCATTTATAAAAGATATAAGGAATTCTAACAATTTTAACCTTGTTATATTGTAATATATATGAAACATTAAGATAAAATATCTAAATTATGAAGAGTAAAGTTAAAAATATAATGTTGCAATGTAATTCATAATTATATAATAGATAATAAATTATTATTCCGTTTATCTTTCATCTTTTCAGTGGAAGGAAACTCACAAGCCAGGGAAGAAGAGATTTGGATCGAATTGCATCTCAAATTAAAGGAAAAACACAAGCATAATTTGTAATGTGAAATATTTGAATAAACTTTGTTTACAGAGGAATGTTGTTTTTTTTCATAATTTAGGAAATTTTATAAACTTAACTTTCACTGTCGCTATTGAAAAAAAATACACTTAATATGCCAATTTGTTTTTTTCACAAAGTATGTCACTATTATATGCAAATTAAGAATAAAAAATGCTTAGTATGAGCAATCATGACAATTGTGAAATTGAATCATCACCACCCAAGAACATACAATATTTAATCATGATGATTTTTCATCATTTATGTTGACGTAGTTGAATAAGCAATGTCAAACACAATTAGATTCTTTTATTATGCATATTTTGGTTTGCTGTTATTTTTTTGTAACATTTTTTAAAATCTCTTGAAATATGTTTAACATTTCTAATGCCTGAGAATCTTGAATGTAAGGAAATACCTATGGTCAATAACATTTTACTTTTTTTTTTCTCTTTGCAAGCTCTACTTCAGGTGAAATATTGGGTGATTTAACTAAACTATGAAAAATTTTCTTTTTTGATATTTTGAATTTCTTTCATTTGAAGGGTTCAAGTGTAAAATAAGGTAAGTAATATTTTCATTGGTGCATTGTGTGCTAACAGCTAAACTGCAATGTATTTGTGTTTAATTATCATATGTACTTTTATTTTCCCAGTTATAACATGAGAATGTATTGTAATCATGTCAAATTGACCCTCCAGGTTTTTTGCAAATCTCGGTGTTGAGATTTGCGAAAACCTGGAGACCCCAAACCCAAAAAAGTCAAAATACAGGGGGAAAAGAGTATGTGGGGTGCATATACTTCTGGAATCAAACCGATCCATGATTATTTTGATCATTCAAATTGTGTGCAGATGACAGTAGCGATCTTATCAATCTCTGCCTATGCAAACACCATCTAGGATCAACTTGATTGCAATCAAACTAATTGAGCAGAGGATGGAATGGTTGATATCAGATAAGAAAGATTGAAAATGACGACCTTCATGGTTAGACATGCTTTAGTTGTGACAGCAAAGGAATATGTGTAATTGTTAACAATGAAAAGTATTTAAAATTTATAGATATTAAGTAAAAGCATCATTATTAAAATATCTGATAAACTGAAATGAAAAAATAAGAGAGAATTTTGAGATTGTAGCAAGAATGCATGGTGTATACATTCTTATTTTGCTGTTTTGTGAACAATTTTATTCGGAGTAAATAAGATTTGATCCTACTTGTATACTTCCCCCAACTAACATATGACAAACAAAGAGTGATCAATATGTATCAGGTCAGTCCATAAGTCTGTGCATTTTTATGACCTTGAGAAAAATCTTGTTTTGCTGTTAAAAATGTCAGTCTAATGTGATAATTTTTACACTTACACTACAAGTGTTAAATTGGATCTCATTCATATAATACTGTTCAGAATTGTGAACATTTCAGTTTATTTTCGTTAAAATGGAAGTAACTGATGAATATAAAAGACATGTTTTATACTTTTTATTTTTAAGTGGTGAGAATGCTACAAGTGCAGCCAAAAAAATAAATACTGTACATAATCAAATTGTAATTAGTGCAAGGACTGCGCAGAAGTGGTTTGAAAGATTTAGAAACAATGATTTTAGTGTGGAGGATATGGCTTGTATTGGAAGACCCATTGACTTTGATGATGATGCTCTCTCTGCCCTAGTTGAAGCAGAACCATCTTTAACAGTTGATGAAATTGTGGAACGTTTAAATTCATCTCATGGAACTGTTCATAGACACCTACAACAAATCAGAAAAGTTTCAAAGCTAGGAAAAGGGATACCACATGTACTGTCAATAGCTAACCGACATCAACGTGTAAACATTTGCACGTCTCTTTTATCCCGTATTGCTTTAGAAAACTTTTTTTGGTAGGCTGGTTACTGGAGACGAAAAATGGATCCTCTATAATAATGTAACGATAAAAAAGACAATGGATGGATCGTGACAAGCAGCCAAAACCGACTGCAAAAGGTGGGTTGCATCCAAAAAAAATTCTTTTGTTTGTTTGGTGGGATATGTCAGGTGTAATTCACTTTGAGCTGTTAGAACCTAATCAAACAATTACAGCTCAAATGTATTGTGAGCAATTAGAGCGTTTAAATGAAAAATTGAAAAAAAATCGACCGTCGTTAGTGAACAGAAAGCAGGTTCTCTTGCAGCATAACAATGCCAGACCACACGCTGCAAAAATAACTGTACAGACACAAGCTACAACTGGGAAATTTTACCTCATCCACCATATTCGCCAGATATTGCTCCTAGTGATTATCATCTTTTTTGCAGTTTGCAGAATTTTTTAAAAGGGAAAACTTTTGAGGACAAAAACAATGTAAAAAAGGCTATTTCTGAATATCTTGATTCAAAACCGAAATCATTTTACGAAGACAGGATTAAAAAGCTACCATCAAGATAGCAAGAAATTGTACAAAATAATGGTGAATACATTATAGATTAAAATAAAATTTTTTGCTGCTTTTTTGTAGATAAAAAATACGCATGAACTTATGGACTGACCTGATAAGATTGATCCATCTGAAATGCAAAGTATATGCACCTTTGGTATCTATTTTTTTTTAAACAAGAGTAAAGATTAAACAAAGTTTGACATGATAACATGTGTATAAGGAATATTGATGATAAATTTTGGAGTATGGAACTGAAGGACCATGGGTCATATCTTGGCCGGATGAGACACTGGCAAATTTTGCTCATGAATTATAATATCTTGAAATATGATTCTTATAAACTTCCAAAATGGACCCCAATAAAAAAACAGCAATGGAATGCACAATTTTTTTGACAAAGCCAGGAAAATTATGTAACTTGTTGCTGGAGTTTTTACTATGTGAACTTTATTCTAATAGTTTTCTACTTTGTTTATTTTAATCTTTTGATGAGTGTGCATTTTAGAGTTTTGTGAGAGGGCATGTTGTGGCTATTACACTGTACAGGGTTTGTCCAAAAAGTGATGTCAGTGATTTTACTGTGAAGCAAATACACGTCGCAGCGCACTGGGATCAGTGTGGAAGGAGGAGTCAGGTTACGCATGGACGGTCACTCAATTACCTCTGACCATCTGGAGAGTAAGGATGCATTTTCGTGAACCTTGTTTTCATTTCCAGTACAAGCCACGACCCAGCGCTCAATTGAGCAAAGGATTGCAATCAAGTTTTGTGTGAAACTTGGCAAGTCCGCAATGGAAACTTTTTTCCCATGATAAAGACGGCCTTTGGTGGTGATTGTTTATCAGAACGCCAAGTCTACTAGTGGCACGAGGCATTTGTTGAAGGCTGTGAAGAGGTCAGTGATGAAGCCAGCACTGGAAGGCCATCAACGACCACCACTGACAAAAATGTGACATGTGTCACTGAACTCAAACTCAGACTGTCGTTTGAGTGTTTGTTTAATGGCACAGATAATAACTCAAAGCCCGACGAGTATATAATAAATCACCAAACAATTGCCTAAATATTGGGCTACTATACAGCTACTTAAATGATTGGTACAAAGTAATTTGTCACTAGAGGTAGACGTTAGGCACCATCTCTTAAGAAAATTAATAATTATAATTAAATAAATAAATTATTAAATAAAATTTAGAACCTGGAATAAAAACTGACCTGGGATGGGGCTTGAACCCGCAACCTCCGCTTGCCGTGCAATGAGCTTGCCAGTTACGCCACCCGGACCCCGAGCAAGTCTTTGTTTCTCGAAGTATATAAATTTTCTTAAGAGATGGCACCTAATGTCTACCTCTAGTGACAAATTACTTTGTACCAATCATCTAAGTAGCTATATCGTAGCCTGATATTTAGGTGATCGTTTGGTGATTTATTAATGGCACAGACATTAAACATTCCAAAAAGTACTATTCACGAGATTGCGATGAACAATCTGCAGATGAGAAAAGTGTGCACAAAGCTGGTGCTCAGTGTTAACAGACAACCAAGATTGCATCAAGTTGAAATGTGTCAGGAACTTTGGGATTTGTGTGAAAGTGACCCCCACTTTTTAGACAATGTCACAGGTGATGGAGTCCTGGGTCTTTGAGTACGATCCCAAAACAAAACGGCAAGGTGCTGAGTGGCACACCTTGGTGCCCCCTCCCCCCAAGGCCAAAATGAGCAAGTCAAAGATCAAGATAATGATCGTTGTGTTTTTTGACATCGGGGCTCGGTGTAACCGTCAACGCCAAATTCTACGTGGAAGTGCTTAAGAGACTCAAATGAAGGGTTTGTCGTGTCCAGCCTGACATTGCGGATGATTGAAAACTTCACCGTGACAACGTGCCAATCCACACTGCCTTCCTTGTGACCTGCTTCCTGGCCAAATCAAAGGTGTCAACGGTTTCCCAGCTGCCCTATAGTTCTGACATGGCTCTCCTGACTTCTTGTTCCTGCACTTGAAAACTCCCATGAAAGGACATCCTTTCGGGACAGTTGACAAAGTCAAAGAGGCTTGTACCAAGGCTCTAAAGGACATTTCGGAAAAGGCCTACGCCTACTGTGATGCCTTCAATGCCTGGAAATCTCGCTGGAAGCAATGTATCAATGCAGGAGGAGCCTATTTTAAAACCTTTTAATGTATTGTACTAATTAGATCAATAAATGTCTTCTAATGACTCACTGGCATTACTTTTCAGACAAACCCTGTATAAGAAACATTCATATTCTCCACTATTTTATTCTTTGAAAATATAAAAGAGGGAATTAATCTTAGAACTTTTTGTTGAACAAACATGGTTATAAATTCTTGTCATCTAATTAGAAATATTGTATTGCTACAATATTTCTAATTAGACGACTTTGGATTAGAGAGAGGCAGTTAACCACCATATTGTGTTAAATTTAAATCTTGTTTTACTAAATAATGATGCTTTACAGTATATCATACAACTAAATAAATACACAGTAATTAAACAATAATTTATTAACAAATTACATATAAAACTTAAATGACTACAAAAAACATTAGTTATTGATTATAAATAAATAGTATTTTCATAACATTTGAGAGGCAAATTTCAACTTATTGAATTGATAAAAATTTTTGATGTACACACACACACACACACACACACACATATATATTGCTGCTGATATTAAAAATGAGAAAAGTCAATAATGTAGTTTTTAAAAGAACTGAAACTTATGATTGATTGTTGAGTAAATACAAATTATTTTTTTTTCATTTTTGTATTAAAATATTTAGTAAACAATATATAGCTAATATGATTTCTAAAAGAAAAAATAATCATTATAGATGTAAAGTTGTTATAAATAAATAAATTGTTAAATTTATCAAAACATTACTGATTTAATTAATAGTGTTTGTCAATTTTATTATATTACATTTCAAAAGGTGGTAAAAATTCATTGCAATGAAAAAATCACGATGTGTTCAGAACTCTAGTTTGTCATTTGTTTTAGTTTTTAAATGTATACCCTCAATTTTGTATTTGATAATTGAAATTGATCCAACAAACAGTGGTGTAACTATAATTTTGGGGGCCTGACCAATTTAAGAAGAATGAATAGTTTTTTTACAGTAGTATTTTTTATTTTACATAAAAAAATTAAAATAATTATAATAATTAATTTTGCAGTGCTATTAAAGATGAAAAAAATTGTTTCGTAGTTGAGTTTGACTTTATAATCATACTTTATATCTTTGTATAAAAGTTGTTTTATCAGTTATTCTATTAAGCATAGGTTAAATGATGATCTCTGAAAAACTAATTTCCGAAAATAGGGTGGAAACAGTGAGCTAATACAGTAGTGTGTCGTTTATCTGAAAGCCGATCAACCAAAACGTCGGTTAACTGAAAGCTTTCCAGTTGGACTGTGTTGTAATTCGAACTAGATTAACTTCTAAAGTATAATTTTTTTGTTTTTATATTTTTCAATATATTCATTTTGTTTGTACAAAATAAAGAAATAATTTTTAACGATACAATAGCCTCGATTATTATTATAAAAATTTTCGTTATGCTTAAAATAGACGAAAATTCGACACGAAGCGACATGCAAAGGAGAAAAATTTCAACATCTGATAGCTTAATATATTTTTTCATACATAATTGGTTATCGAAAAATCAGTTATCTGAACAACCCCAGTCCCCAATTGATTTGGATAAACAATGCTCTACTGTAATAATAAAGGTTCTAGAATATCAACATTCAACTAGACCAGTAATTATCACACAGAAGAAACACTAAAAAGTAAAAGTGTTTCATATTTTTGTCAGATTATAGATCTTGAAGATGCAAAAAATGGATGAAAATATGACAATTTATTATTATTATTTTTTTAGTGTTTATTCTTCATATGTGGTGATAACTATAAAAAAATATATTGGGATAACATTTATATTTTTAGACCAATAAATACCAGACTAAAAATTAATCTAGATCATTTCGGTTCTTGAACTGTTGCATTTTTTTATGGCTAGCATAGAAAAATTTGTTTTATACTACTTTACATATAACTAAATTTCAACTTACTAAATGTTTATGTTGTAGCTCTCCTAAAGAGGAAAGAAAATTTTATACATAAAGAATATTGAAAAGATGAAGTAACCTCCTAATGATGTGACTATAATTTGAGGTATTTGCAAAAAGTTTTGGGTTGAATAGTCAACAAAATATTAAGGTATAACTTCTAAGAAATTGTCAATAGAAGTAGAACAGGTAATTCTTTTATAATAGTTTCTGCAGTTATATCATTTTTATTAAATAAAAGATAGTATATTTAATAGCTGCATAAAAAATTATATGTTGAATTCTTAGAATAATAATTAGAAAATAGTTGCCAATTTTATTAAATCATAGGTTGACAAATTTAAATTTTTTACAACTCAAAATCTGTTAAGTAGTTAGAAAATTTGTTCACATGCCTAAAAACCTTTCAATTTACGTATTTACAGTCTTATAAAATATCAGTAAAAGACTGTAATACGTAAATTGATATTTACGTATTACAGTCTTTTACTTTAAAAAACTGTTTTGCATTATGAAGTGATAAGACATAACCTAAAGCCAAATGTCATTTTGAAAAGCAATGTGGGTCATTTTACAGAAAAATTCTGAGATCTCCCATTTTCAATATACAGGAAGAGCTTTGTTACAATGATTTTAAAGACAATCTAAAATCTTTAAATGCAATCTAACAGTCAGTAGCATAAATTATAATTTTGATACCTTGCACAATTTTAAGTCTTCATCAATCAAGAAAAACTTGAAACATTTGCAAATTTTACTTTTTTAAATGTATTAAAAAACCAAGAAATAAGGTATTTCATCTGATTACGCTGTTCTGCATCAAAATCTCCCACAAAAGAAAATCTGATGTATTTTATTGTGGCTGAATGTGAATCTAACTCCAAAATCATTTATTATCCACAGATATTTTTAAAATTCCATTTTTTTGCAGAAAAATGCCTCTCAGACAAACTTTCTGTTACTGTTGTTTGAATAAAATATAAAACCATAACATCTCCAGTAGTGAAAACTTTTGGAGAAAGAAGTTAAGGCATCCTGATACAGAAAAGGGGAATCGAAAAATGTGAAATTTTTCAATGAAAGACAATCTCAATTTTGCAACAATATACTGCATTTGTGGGAGGAGTTTTGGCTGCCACAGGAGCCTGCGGAGTGGAGACACTATTGGCTCATCAAAGTTCAACCTTAATGGAGTTTTACTGCATAATGGCAATAAATGGCTCTCTCTTCTGGTTGCTCATGCTGTTCAGAAAAGAAACTTATGACAACATGAAGGTAATGCTGGACAAGATCAAATACAGTGAGCATAAGTGGAATGTGTGCTGACCTCAAGTTGTTTTAATGCTAACAGGTTTTCAAGGAGGATACACTAAATTCTGCTGTTTTTTTTTTTTTATGTGAATGAAATAGTTAAATAAGAACCAGCCACTATTTAGTAAAAAATAGTTCAATTGCACAGCAAACATACAAAGTCAAAAGAATATTGCTTTTCCTGCTCTGATGGAGAAAATTAAAATCCTCTTACCTCTTCATCTCTAGCTGTTTGATGGAAAATTTGGTGAAAGGTATGGACAGAGAAGAAGGCTTTGCTTACCTGAAGCAAAAGTTCTCTCATCTGAGTGATGTGAAAGTAGAGAGACAATTTTTGTTGGTACCCAAGTAAGACAACTTTTGAAGAATCCTAGTTTTAAGAGAAAACAATCAGTGGAAAGGACAGCACAGGATGCATTTGAAAATGTGAGCAAGAATTTTTTGGGAAATGTATGAACTAACTATGAGGAAATTGTGAAGTTGGTAACGTCCTACCAAACACTGGGTTGCAATATATCATTCAAGATGCATGCATTCCCATTTAAATTTTTTTGTGCCAACCTAGGAGCTGTTTCTGATGAACTTGACAAAAGGTTCTGTTGATTTTTTTTCTCAAATGGAAAAGCAGTATAGCAGAAGGTTGAACAAGAACATGTTAGTGGATTACTACTGGACTGTACGGTGAGACTTCAGAAGAATATAAAAGGAAGAAAACACAATTAAGTGTTTCAGTTTTTAAATGTATAGAATTATGAAAAAGGAGTAATTAACATAAATTTATTTGTGTCTAATTAGCCAATGAGCAATGTGTATAGCCAATAAATATGATGTTTTGAACTGAAAATGTTTTCCTTCAAAAACCTTGTTTCTCTCAAAACTGGTGAGTGTTTGGACAATTCTGTTGCCAGATTTTGGTTCAGCACTATTGAAACTAAAAATCAGTGAAACTTTGATAGGAGCAGAAATAAATATTTTTTTCAGAACAGTATTATGATATATATAACTTTTAAAAACTTTCAAGCACTGTGAGGCAGCTAGACCTCGGGTTCTGTAGAGCCCTAGTTATGCTGTTGCCAGCAAAGCATATATAAGCAATAGAAGCAACTTAATCATATTCTATATGATGACACAAGCAGCTACTGAAAATATTTAGTGAATTGGCAAAGTTTGTCAAAATTAGAATTAGTTCCTATTCCTACATTCAATTGAATGAGGATTTGATAAAATAAACAGATTTTCGTTCAGATACTATAAATATTTTTATTTTGAGCTTTTATGTATACTTGCACGATAAGCTTGAGAGAGATGACTTTTCTCAATAAAACAACATTTCTTACTTAATCTATATATACAGGGTGGGCCAACGAAAACGAAACGGCAGAGTGTTCGTGTTCATCCAAGCAAATCGCTTGGACAGGTCGATTTTATTCTTGAGGAGACGTCTTATGCAATAAAGTTTTTGCGAATCTGAATATTAACTAAACAAACATTTTTTTCGAAATAAATGTTTGTTTAGTTAATACAAAATAAATGAGTTTTTAAAATTTTTTGTTGTCTGTTGTATTCAGAATCGCAAAAACTTTATTGCAAAAGATGTCCCCTCAAGAATAAAATCGACCTGTCCGAGTGATTTGCTTGGACGAACACAAAAACTCTACTGTTTCGTTTTCGTTGGCCCACCCTGTATAAAAACAAATGTATGTCTGCCTGTGTGTGTGTCTCCTTCATGCATTACTACACCATTTATCCGATTGCCATGAAACTTTGGGAAGTTGTTTAATACACTCCCGCAAAAGGTTTGTGGTATATGTAAAGACCATTTCCCCCCTTCCAAAACTATCTTTATACATGGATTAAGGCTTTTACCAGGTTGTTCAATAAGTTTTGTCGTTCAATAAGAGATGGAGCTATTAGGTTTGTCATTTTATTTCTCTAAAAATAGTACTACTTTTTTATAAACACGTGTGAAGTTTCATGTAGATCTGTCAACTCATTCGTATATTTGCAGCTGTTCAAAGTTGACATGTCAATGTATTTTTTTACAATGGAAAAAATTGAATATCGTGCAGTGATAAAATTCTTATTTTTGGAAGGTGTAGCACCAAAACAAATTCATGAACGATTGGTAAAAGTGTATAAGGACTCTTCACCTTCAATTAGAACAGTAGAAAGATGGGTTGCTGAATTTAAACGTGGCCGTACAAGTCTTGAAGGCGATCCACATGAAGGATGTCCAAAAAGTGCATCAACACCAGAAATCGTAGCAAAAATACAGTATATGGTTTTGGAAGATCGTCGATTAACTGAGAGAGATTTAGTAGAAGCCCTAGGGATCTCATTAGGCAGTATGAGCAATATTTTGGCTGATGTTTTGGGTTACAGAAAGCTGTGTGCACAATGGGTGCCACATTCGCTAACTATGGAGCAAAAACACATTCGAATGCAACTTTCTCAGCAACATTTGGAGCGTTTTAGAAAAAATAAAAAAGATTTTGTGTGTCGCTTCATTACTATGGATGAGACTTGGGTCTACCATCATGATCCTGAATCAAAACAAGAGGCTAAGGAGTGGTGTGAACCCGGTACTTCAGCTCCAAAGCGAGTTAGGGTCCAGAAATCGGCCAAGAAGGTGTTAGCATCAGTTTTTTGGGATGCAAAAGGAATTTTGTTCGTGGATTATTTCCAAACTGGTAAAACAATAAACTCAGACTATTATTGTAACCTTCTGGACCAGCTGGATGTAAAAATTCGTGAGAAAAGACCTGGTTTACAGAAGAAAAAAATCATTTTTCATCAAGATAACACACCCTCTCACACGGCTCAAAAAACCATCGCGAAAATCAGTGAATTAAAATACGAATTGTTGCAACATTCTCCCTATTTGCCAGATTTAGCTCCCTCTGACTTCTGGCTGTTCTCACATTTCAAAAAATTCATGCGTGGGAAACAATTTTCATCGAACGAAGAGGTAATAGCAGCCGTGGAAGTGTATTTCGACAGTCTTCTGGATTCTCACTTCAGGGATGGAATCCATAAATTAGAAGATCACTGGAACAAGTGTATTGAAGTTCAGGGAGATTATATTGAATAATAAAATGTATTTCAAACCATAAAATTGTGTTTTTTTAATCGAACGACAAAACTTATTGAACAACCTGGTATGTCCAACAGATGGTGCTAACTCTGATGACCTAAGTTTGCTTTTCTGTGAGAATGGACTAAAGCAGGTCATTTTCTATCTATATAAATAAAATATAACGTTTGTTCCTACCGACTTCTTTGAAATTTTGACACAACATTGCATTCGAATACGCATGTGTTTTTATATAATATACATGTCGAAATTCCCCCCACTGGGGGGAGATGGACAGGATTAAGGGTTACCATGAAGAACTTGGCTTCTATTATACTATGTTACTTGCAATTTTTTTTGCGTTTTAATAGGTTACATCAACAGAATATACACTAAAAAGGGATTTTTTCAATATTCCCCAGTGGGGAGAGGGACAGGGACAGGATTAAGGCTTACTGCGACGAACTCGGCTTCTATTTATGCTATTTTAGATGCATTTTTGATTGTGTTTTAATAGGGTACGTCAAGAGAATGTACACTAAGAAGGGACTTTTTGAAATTCCCCACGGGGGAAGTGTTATACATTTATAATAGATACATTTTGAGCCACAAAAACGCGTGGCCGGGTCAGCTAGTATAACATAAAATAGACTCAAAAAAAAAAAAAGTTTCTTGTTTAAAGAAAATCTGTTTAAAGACTGACAGAATGAGATGGATAAAATAATAATGAAACTTTCTAGTTTTTCTGTTGGCAATTCAATGGTTTGTTTTTGACACTTGTTTTTCAAACTACTACTACTACTACTACTATTACTACTACTAATGTAATAATAAAAGTATTGCTTTATTATTTCAGATAAAAATAATCACAAATAAAGCAATATTTCTCAAATCTTTGAATAATTGAAAACAGAAAATATCTAAAGTTTTTCATTGTTCTAAAATAAATTCAAAACTTGTAACATCAAAAAACAGTATAATAGAAAAATCTATCACTCAGATTAATGTAAAGTATGTTATGAAGTGAAATGGAATTTTTCAAATATTAATAAAATAAACAAATACTTATTGAATATCTGATCATAACTTGTTCTATCCTAGTTGATATTTTTGAATGATGAAAAGGTTAAAAATATTTCCAAAACAAACTTAAATTCATTGTATTTATAGTTAAAATTCTTAACATTTAACATTTCTAAAAATAATTATATAAGAAACATATATAAACCTAGTGAAATACATGAGAATAATTTAGTATTTTGCCTATTATACAATAGAATAAATTAAGGATGAACTAGCCACTATAGTTAAAGGTACATTGATTAATTCAACAGATTAAGTTAATCACAGTACTACTTACTTTATGTCAAGATTGTGAGATAAGATTTAAGACGATTTAAGACAGATGCAATACTTAATATCTAATAACATATTACAATAGGAAAGCTATTAATGCTGAAAGACAGTCTGTTTAATGTGTTATTTTTGAAATTTTCATGTGAAATGTAAGTGAAATCTTTATTAATAGTCTGGTTTATTATATTATTCTTTTATGACTGTATAAAGATTAATTAGCCTACTACAACTTTGTTTAAAATTTTCATTAAAACAATTGCAAAAATATAAAAAAAGATGGTTTTCAAATTTTGTTTTAAACTGATGTCATTTCCTGTTATAGATGCATTCTTTTAAATACACAAATAATTGCATTCTATATAAAATTAGACAGCAACTATTAATTATGGATACTTGACCTATTTTTACATTTTAAAAAATCTTTATTTTATTTCAAAACTGCTCAATAATTTATAGTATGCTCCAAACTTGATTTAAAAATAAGGAGCTATAAAATATCAGAGAACCAGCCTCATTCACTACTTTGATTCTATTTTGATAATGTAATAGTTTTATCAATGTTTATTTGATAAAACTATTACATAATTTTTAATAACTCGGGCAAAATTGCCCGTTATTAAAAATGATTCTCGCCATACCATAAACTGGGGTAACTTTGTGACACTTTCATTTCTTTTTTTAAATCATAAAACAAACAATTTTTAATCCTTCAATAAAAAATAAATCATTATTATTATTACCAAAAACATGAAAAACAATTTTCTACATTCAATATCAAGAATAAGAGAGTAATAAAAAAATAATAAAGATAGTAAATCAGCCATTTCTTTGTTGGAAAATATTGGTAGTGGCTGAAGAAAAAGACAGACTCCATTACATTTATATGTGCACACCAACTATTCACTTATATTACAATTTCATCATAGTAGTACTCTGTAAAAATTACAATTATATGATTACCAATATTTTTATCACCCAGATTAAATCTCCATTATAGGAGGTGTTTATTTCACTGTCTGTATCTCTCAATTCTGCAATTTCATTTCCTATGCTTTTAACAGATTCTTCATTTAATGTCAAAAAGTAACAACTAAAATTAACCTCTATAGCTTACACCAGTTAAACCAATTAAAAATGAATTGCATTTAAACTATTATTCTTGCTTATTATTATCTATAACTTAAACATACTTTTAACACATTAATGGTTTTGTTTTCTTGCAACTGAAGAAAGTATCACACACTTAACCAAGAAATCAATTGGTGTGTAATCAGAAGGAACACCAATAATGGAAAACATCATGTCTTGTATCTTCTAGCTTTAGCCTAGACAGTGATGTTACCTGTGCTATCTTACCCATAAATAAATTTTAAAATGGATATATTATTTTCAATATGGACTCTCCATATTGAAAATAAGTTAATCTAATATGACATCAAAAAGTAGCCCCAGTTTATGGTACTCTCAAAATTGGAATCAATGATTATTAATGCTCAAATTAAACATGAAAATATATAGACTTATATTGATATGTTATATATAGGCTCAGATGAACAGTAGTTATGGTATCAAAATGTAAGTTGCTAAAAAGGATGCTCCTTTTACAACTAAAATATTTTCCTTACAGGAATTTAGTAAATATATCTGTTAATATCTTATATAATAATTACATTATAAATACATCCAATCTTACAATGTCTTGCTGTAAAATTATTGGGTTTTCAGTATTTTAAATATAATATTTACAAACTATAATAATTCAGCTACTAAAACAGGTTCTCCATCTTCATCTATAGTTAAATTGGATCTGTTTATGGTAGAATCTTTGTTTGTTAAATTAGAAATTTCTCTACTTTCTGCTGATTCTGTGAATGGAATGTCTTGTCTTGAATGTAATTCATGATATTCATGTCCCTTTAAATTAAAAATAAGAAATATTTAGTAATATCTTCTTCCATCTAAAATTAAAAAATTATTTCAACTTACTTCTGCATTAGGAGCTCTCTGCCTCCTCTGTATATTATCATTTTGTAAGGCAGAACTTTCATTTAAACTATAGCGTCCATTAAGTGTAGCATATTCATTTCTATCGGCAGCAGCACAATCTCCCAATTGGCTGCTACTGCCAACACTTCCTGTAATGCTCTTTCTTAAAGTAGCATACATGGCACTTTCTGTATCATCATGGAAATTTATTGATGCTTCTGTAGTAATGATGTTATCATGATCTTGAGTCATATTCATACTAAGTTCCTACACATAGACATAAATGACAATGTTTAAAATATAAAATATTTTTTTTTTGTATAAACAATACTAAATTTAGTGGTAAATATAACAAAAATCAAAGATTCATATTAATATCAGTAACAGCATTAGCATTTTCATTCTGGGAGGGAAGAGTTTTGTTGGCTATTATCTGTACATTTTATCATCAAATTCATTTTTAAAATTTAGCAATAAATTTTCAGTAAAACATATAAGTGGAAAAGTTTATTGAGAATGTGTAATTACTTGGTGAACAAAATAAAACAATAAATTCATATGTAAAGAAACCCTACAATAATGGTCAATGTATGTAGACTTGAATAAATTATTTGGGCAAGAAGAATTTAGGATTGGCTGGTATCCATCCCTGCCTCGTCGTTGTGGAGTCCTTTATTAATATCACAAGATTTTGAACTTGTGATAATTAATTATGCTAAAATATTTTTAAAATAAAAAAATAAAAAAAAAATACAAACTTCAAACTTACTTTGTGTATGGATCTGCAGATGAGATATGAACTATCAGATAAATATTTTAAAATCAAATATGTTCAAAAGACATTCTAATCAAGACCTGGTATATGTTAACTAAATGTTTGAAGTTTTTCTATATAAAACTATTTTCAAAAAATTAATTTTTTGAGTCTTTTATTCTTTTTCACAATACCACAGAAATAACAGTTTTTTGGCTCAAAGATAAAAACTTCATTAAATGACCAATAATAGATTATTAAAAAATTCACACAAAGTTAAAATTGATCAAATGCTGACCTTTTATTTGAGGATTTGGCACTTTTTACATTAAAACAAAGTTAAAAATTTCTCACAATAACTTTGTTGTTTTGATGTAAAAAGTGCCAAATTTTCAAATAAAAGGTTGGCATTGATCAATTTTAACTTTGTGTGAATTTTTTTAATAATCTATTATTGGTCATTTAATGAAGTTTTTATCTTCAAGCCAAAAGAGTTACTTCTGTAGTATTGTGAAAAAGAATAAAAGACTCAAAAAATTAATTTTTTGTAAATAGTCTTAAACTTCAAATGAAGAGGATCCTGGGTACATTGTCAAAATCAAACATTATTTGCAGAATATGTTAACTAATGTTTCTAACAGTGTGTTTTTTAAACAAATGATATAGCCTGATAATAAATCCAGCTTTAAGTTGGCAAATTAAATATACAGATATTACATAATTTGGATTAACAGTAGATGATTAAGTTACCATCCTATACAAAAATTTATATTTAAATTTCTTTTTAATACAATTAAGCCTATCATTGAAACTGGTATTAAGTCAGTTCTTTTATACATTACAGTACATACAGTATCAAAAAGTAAGTATTCCAATGATAAAACAATAAGTCCAAGGTTCTTGTAATCAAATGAATGCCATAGAGGTATGTACTGTAAAATAAAAGTCCCAAGTCACAGTACTTGAATCTTTTGTAGAATCAAGACATCAGTGCCATTACTTTAAAAAATTGCAATCACTAATAATGAATCAAAGGGAAGAAAGCAGAGATGTGAGGAAAATTTTTGCAAAATAAAAGGTAAGTAGCTCAAAAAAATAAAGTTTACATTGATTTAAAAGAAAGATATAGGTCCCAGTAGAAAATGCAAGTTATATGGTAAACAGTTACCTATAAAGAAAACAAAACTAGATGATATCTTGAAACTTTTGGATTCAGTTTTCTGATTTCAGATATTTTATTACCAAAATTTGGAAGCAGATAGTGATGTCATTGAATATAAATCGAACTCACTTGTGCCTATCATTGCCTTCAATGACATCACTTAATCAGTGATGTCATTGAAATTTAATTGTGACTAAAATGACTTCTATTGCATATAATAGTATATAAAGGCATTGTAAAATAAACAATTGTATAATATTTGTAAAAGAGCATTAAGTTGCTACTTTTATGCTGCAGTTTTGTATTAATGCAAGTAATGCTCTGATTTTTGTTATCAATGTAATTTCAAATAAGATATCAAATAAGAGTCAGAATGCAAACAATAAAGAATAAATGGAACAATAATAATAATCTGATCATTTTGTTCCTTCCTACAGAGTATTAAATATCAGATTCACTGAAATGCTCCCAAGTCCACTATCTATTTTTAAATCTATAGTAGTAGGAACCAGATGGCCAAGAGGTCAAGGTGGCAGCCTACCGCTCTGAGAAACCGGGATCAAATCTGGATGGGTAAAAAACTCCACAGGAATTTTTTAGGAGGTGGTCCAACCAGATATATGGCCCCTATCCCTCACAACTCTCTGGGCCTGGACGAACCCATAATGGGCTTGATAAATGAGGCCCTCTTAGTGTCCATGGTGGAAAAAGTTAAAAAACAAAAAATCTAGAGTAGCTATATTTCAATTTAATTCTTTCATGTTTTGTGAAAAGTAGCACTTTACAGTTTTATAAGGTGTTGCAAGTACATACACATTCATATAATATAGTTTGTTTCATCTTCAGATTCACAAACAAAGGAAGTTTGAAGAACAAAATAGTGTGTGTATATAAATATATACAAAATATATATAATTTTTTTCAGATAACTAAACACTTGGATAACATTCATTCCTTGAATGTTTATTAGCATTTTGGTCTTTTGATAATGTCTATGGAATTGTTTCCTTCTAAAGAATTCATTTTAACGTGATCTAGAATTAATTGCAGAATGTTTGTTGCTTGCAGTGCCAAAAGTGTCATAGTAGCAAGTAACTAATTCTTTTTACAGAAATATGTTCTGCATATGCTGAAATCTCATCAATCTTTAATTATGATCATCTGGTATATTTAAAATAGATTAATTGTTACAGGATAAGAAATACTTTATCTTTCATTTAAAATCTTGAAACAAAACTGACACTAGAATTTAAGGCAATAAAATTAGTTCGTTGTAATTAAATGTTTCCATATCTTATTATCAAATCAAACAATTTGTTCTGCTTACAAATTATTCAAATTTGTTAATATGTAGTTTTTAAAAATAAAAATATTTAAATTTATCCTTAAACATTCAATATGACAATAAGATGTAAATTATTTTGAAAAATGCATAATTGGAATTATTCCAAGGTTTTTAAAAATCATACTATAAGATAAAAGCAAATTTATTTACAAGCAGAAAAATATAGTCTCCTATATTATTCTACTTTGTCTTATAATCTATTTATATTAGTTATGTATTAATTTTTTATGATCTAAAAATATTTTGCAATGTAATAAATAATACTGATACCATAGGTTTTTTTCATTTTAAAGCTATGAAATTAATATAAAAATTTTAACATTAGCATAACTTACTTGTTCTTCATATAGTTTTAACTTTCTGAAAGAAAAGATAAACATTATTGTAGTTTAATGTAATTGATTTATGTTTAAAATATTTTATTGTAATATCAATACATTTTATTTGAATAAAAATTATTTATTTTTCTTTATAATTACTAATTATTAATTATAAATTTTTTATAGAAATCAATTAACAAAGATAGAAATTAAATATTTTATACTTTGACCCAATAATGTGTTTAAAAATTACATTTACTGATTATTAATGCTTTTTTATAAAATAAAAAATGTAGATAATTTGAAAATTTGAATATTTTAAAATTTATTATATGGTATAAATTTAATTATATAAAGACAAACCTGTTTTTGTGCGGTTTTTTTTGTGAGAATTTTTAATTTGTGCGGTTTTTTTTGTGAGATTTTTTATTTGTGTGGTATAGTTGGCGACTAGTCTCGTGCGATTCGTCACGTCTCACATTGACTTATTATAGCTAAATAAACTTATTATAGCATAAATGCACTTATTATAGTAATATTATTGCATGAATATGCGAAAAATGAAATAATTTACTTTTTAAGTCAACAAAACACCACCTGGACAAAAATATGTAAAACAGATGATAGACCAGACGATGCAGTCAAGTGATGACATCTGTTGTCAATAAATTCTATTTCGTACGGTTTTGAGTTATTTTCTATGTGAGACTTTTTTTATGCGGTCCCTGTTGACTGCATAAAAAAAATATTTTTTTAATTGTGTTGCGAAAACTATTTTTTACAGCCATTCGTGAAGTTTCGTGCGATTTTTTTAAATGTGTTTTTTTTAATGCGGTCCCTATCCACCACATAAAAACAGGTTTGACTGTACATATAAAAACAATTACTTACTGTTCATTCCATAATGGATTTTCTCTAAAAAAAAAAAAAAAGAAGAAATATACAAGTACAAATTAATAAATTTTAAATTAATCTAAATAAAATATGATTATAATTTTTATAGTTATTTTAAACACAGTTTTCAATTAAAATATGAACTGATAAGTGATATGCATTATTATAATTTATAATGAAATATTCATACTAGCCTTGAATATATTATGACAATTTATAAGCATTATAAATTTATACTTACGTGGTATTGCCAGCATCCACTTCATCATTACGAACTATAAATTTAAAATTTTATTTATAAATATACATATAAATTAATTTATAACTGCAATAGAACTCAAATTATCCAAGGATTGATGCTATCTCAGATAACTAAACACTTGAATAGCCATGGATATTTCAGAATAAAAATTACAAATTATAAAAAATTTATTTGATATTATTTTTAAACTTTTTTATATCTTAGGGATTTTAATTACATATAAGAATAATATTTTTTATACAGCTAGTTTTAAGAATAAAAATGTGTATAAATGTAGTTACATTTTGATATGAATAGTTTGTCTAACATTGAAATCAAATGATAAAAGGTAACAGAAAAAATTATTTTGTAATATTTGTTATTGTTTTAAACTTTATTTAAGAAGTCCTTTAGAGACTTTTGTTATATAGCAAATCCTTCCTTCCTTTGTTGAAATGTACTTTCAGTCATCTCTATCATTTTTCATGGACAGTCTGTCCCAAATATGTCAAAGTCTGTTCCTTATCTCCTGGCCACCCTCATAAGTCTGGCCAAATCTGCAATGGACATGGATAAAAGACCCGCTTAAGCTGAAAAATGGGGAGAGTTTAAAAAAAGGCACTTACTTAGTACAATGAAGTTTAAAAAAGTACTACAGTGTTTATATTGGTGCATTCAAGGCAAAGTTTTTATAAATTATAAGAAAAGTAGTATATTCACTTACAGATTTGCCTTGCATAATGCAGAACGTCAGATAATTTACAGTATTAAAAACTTTATTTCGTACTGTATTTCACTCAAATGAAAATATTTATTACTAAAATTATATATATATATATATAAAATTTATCTTACAATGTCTAATTACTAGATACATAAAATACGCCGACTTTCAGAAAGCAAATGACAGCTTACATAGATATAACCTGTACAACATTATGCTAAATTCAGTTTCTCTTCAAAATTAATAAATAGTATGAATATGCATAAATAATACAAGATATAGAGTTGAAGTAGCAGGATCATTGTCAGATATGTTTAATCTTTCCTAATAGTTTTTTATAATGTTTTGATAAAATAAATTTTTTACTAGCTTATGCTTCATTTATGAAACATAAGCTAGTATTTGTATTTTAAAGTAACAAAAGTAAGTAAGTCAAGTAAAAATAAGTCTTATTTTTGGTTCCTTAAGAAGTAGTGTGAGTTTCCTTTTATTTAAGTATGGTGCCAAGTTTTATTCATTTTCAAGAATATATACATATATATTTTACAAATATATTCCAAGTTCTTTAACTTTGATTTTAACTTAGGATCATATGAAAGATTTGCACATTTATTAATCGCTTTTATTTTAAACCTCTTCCTATCATTAAAGCAGTGATAATCTGTTATGTATTGGCAACACTATTTCCCGGGGTAAGGGGATATAAAAAATGGCTAACAAAGGAACCCTGGTTGTGTGTTCTGGCCAGCATCTTACATAAAAGAAGCACAATAAAAACAAATACTAAAGATTCATGGACTTGTTCTTTTCATAATAGTTAAGTCATAATATAATCACATTAAATAATTTTAATTTTTCATATTTAGTGAGAGTGCTCTCTTCAATTTGTATAAGTGAATAGGTTGTAGGTTGAAGAGGGCACACTCACTAATAAAATTTTTGATTAACCCAAATCTGTTTAGTTTGTTTTGCTGTTAAATATTCTAGCCAAAGAATAAAAATAAATCAGGCTTTTTTAAAAATGAAGAATTTGTAAAAATATGTATTGACATTTTAACATAAAATATGCACAAAATACAATATAAACAATATTTTCTAAATATGTATTTGTCTGTATATCTTTTTGACTTTAAATTTAGATGTTATAAATTATAAAAAGAAAAATCTAAATTTTCACTAATTTAAACTTTAAACAACGCTATAATAATTAGTTCAGATTAGCAAGAGTGCACTATGTTTTATTTTGAACAATCAAATATCAATTCCATCAAAATTATTGAATTGAATTATTAATTTTTAAAGCAATAAATTCAATACAATAGGAATGAAAAAAATATACATGTTTTTTGGTTTGTCTTTATAATTATTTTTAAATAAGCAAAAATCAAACAAGTTACTGATTTTAATGCACTAAAACAAACAATACATCTTTAACCAATTTTTTCTGTCTACAGTATACTTAAGAGTTGCTATATTTCTCAGACTTCTCTTCCCTCCACAGATCAAGCTCAATACCATTATTTTTCTTTCACAATGAACTTTGTTTTTATTCCAGCTTGAATACAAAAAAAAAATAAGTCCTAGTGGGACATATTTAACAACACCTATATATATAAAAAAGATGACATCAAGAGGTCACAACAACGTATGTTTTTGATTTAGTTAACAGACCATCTTCAGGTACATTTTTGCTACCTGATCTGCTAACTAGGTCAAAAAACATTCAGTTTCTCAGACTGTTACCCACTGTTAAAGGTGTATTGTTTGTTTATATTTATAGTTTAATTATTTTAATAAGATTGTACTTACTAAATTATAAAATTTTAACATACAATATTTCCTTGATTTAACAGATGAGAGAAGGGCTGTCCACTATTACCAAAAGTTCATTAAATCAAATGTATTTTTTAAATCATGTATTAATAACAAACAATGTATAGGATGTATTAAAATATTGTTAAAATGCACATTAAATAATTTACGTACAGTACATCACTAAAACATTGTTATAAATATTTTAAAAATTTCTAACAAAAACCAAATTTTATTTGAATTCAACATGCCAAAACTGTGCAATGTAATAAAGTGGAAGGTTTCCTCTACGTTTTATTTATTTTTTCTTACAGCTCACACAAAGTTGATTTTAATATGAATATTACATTTTGTTTTATTTAAATACATTTATAGAGGAGGGAAAATGCTTTAAAATTCTTAAACTTCATTGAATAAAAAAATTTAAAATTTTTCCTTTAGGACAGAAATTTTTGTCTGTTAAATTAAGGGCCTACTGAATTATACTAAACTTATATAATGAACAAAAGCAAATTATGAAATATTTAAAACTATATCTTACTTAAAACTTTCTTCATTTTTACTGTATACCTAGAAAAAAATAATGCATTTTTATTTTAATATTATTTATTAAATATGTACAATAGATTAAAAAATTTCAAATTTTATTTAAATTTTAGGTTAACATAACTTATCATGAACCGTCACAAACAAAACCTTTTTTACCAGTATTGTACTGTTTGTTTATTGTTTATTAGTATTGAATCAGTTTAATACTAGTAAAAAAGATTTTGATTGTGATGGTTCATTTCTCACTCCAGTGTTTGAGAAGAAGACTGTTGTTTTATAACTTATCATGTTCACAAAAAAGGTTTAGTGTAGCTAGTACTATATATAAATCCTAAACATTTTTGATACATTGAAAATTTTATAATTTGGATCACAAAAATTTAATAATTCAACATTTCATTTAATACTGAAAATAAAATGGCTCAATAAAATCATATTGAATAAGATTCTTACCAGCTTTTCATACAACGGCAACAAACTACCATAGTTATTATTCCAACAAATAGAATGATTAAAAGAGCAGTTAAAACCATTAAAGCAGCATCATATTGTTCTTCCACATAAGTGTAGTAAGCAGGCTAAGTTAAATATAAATGATAATAATTAAGAAATTTTTTAGAAATATATTGTAAGTATAATAGTCTGATACTTACAACAATTTTATGGATGTAAAGATCATCATAATGTAGTTCTAATAACTTTGCATTAGCATCAACAGCATCTAAAATATTTGTTATTGGTAGCATCTTATCATCAGAATCAACTACATGTATATAAAGATCAGTCCTAAAAGTAAAGAAAATAATATAAGTTTTTATTTTTTACATGTAATTTTGATAATATATGTAAAATGATATATAATGCTATCTGATTATTCATTACAAATTTAATTATCAAATGATCATTAATTTATAAATTTTAATAAATTTATCAAACTTTGATCTATTAATAAATAAACTTTGAAATTATTTTTACTGTTTTATTATTTTAAAAAGTCTAATTTGTATAAAGTATCTTTTACAGTTATGAATTTATGTTTAAATTATTTAGCATTGTATCAATATATTTATTTGATCTTTAGCATTAAATTCTACTTGTCTGAATTGTCAAATTTTTAAACGTTTAAATTATTTTCCAACTCCTATTAAGAAAACATTTTTAATTTTTCCATTTAATTTATTTATTTTATCTTTTATTAATAAATCAAAGGTCATATTGATAAAGTGTTAAAATCCCTTGCAATCCATAATGGGATTCTCTAGAGATTTTGTAAAAATATATTGCACAAATCCATATTGCTCTCGATTTTTTTTTACTAATTTTTAATCTTTATTTGACTACTGTCTCCCTGTTTGATCTATGGCTGCTCCTTCACTAATCTCTAAAATTTCCCATGAACTTGATAAACTGTATTTAATGTTAATTGTGTAATCTACCACTTACTCACAGTCCCTCTGTTGCTTGCGTGTGCATTGGCATGAGTGACCTCAAAGAATGCATAAAATATTTTGATTGTGTTCTTTTTTATAAATATTTTAATGGTTAATATGTCCACACTGGTTTTATTTAAAAGGGCCCAGCAGTGCAGGATAAACCAATATACAAATTAGACAAATGTTTAGGGCCCATAATTCAGAGGGGCCCAGGCCAATAGATGACTAATATAAAACATATGGCTAGGTTCAAAAAGTTAGTGATGGAAAAGAATAGTATACTTTTGCTAAGAGAAAGATTATTGATTGCTTTAATAAACTTATATTTCCAATCAATAATTAACTAAAACTTGCAATTAAAAGAATTGTATTATGCATTAATATAATTTTAATTAAAGAAGGGCATTTTCTTTTTACAAAGTATCATCATCATCTGAGCTTTTTTGTTGATCTTGGTCAGAAATATCAGCAATATCTTCATTTTTTTTGGGTGACAAAATAAAAATATGTCATTAATCAAAAATTTGTTCTAGGGGACCCTTGTTTATTCAGTTAAGTACTGAGCAATTGTTTTCCAGAATTTGTATTCGAATACTGAATTGTTCGAGTTGGGAGTGGTTATAATTGGAAAACTCAAAATGCATTTTAGCAAAGAAATATTTTTAGTTGTGTATTAATTTTATAACAGACAATGGAAAAATAAAAAGCTGTAAAATCATGTGTGTGGTTACAAATTAGTGCGATAAATTCTTAACAAAAATATCAATCTATATTAATTTACAAAACTATTTAAATTATATTTGAGAAAATTAAAATATGAAATATTTAGAAAGTTATTTATATTTACCAATGATGAAGTATTTTTTGTCTGTCTGTAATATGATACTTAATGTCATCTATTACTACTTCTCCTCCTGTTGCATTTGACAAAAACCTAATGCATAGAATAATACCAATTTTAAGTTATTTTTATAAATAATATAATTTCAAAATTAAACAAAAAATTCTTCTGATTGCAACACTGGGGTGAAATTACTGCTATCTGGAACCTATAACCGGTGTGTAACACGCACTGTATTTATATGGTGTATACGTGTTACACACCAGTTATAGGTTCCAGATAGTATCTTTCTTATTTATTAGAAATTATATTACTACTATCTTAATTATTGTTATAAATTGTAAATTCGTAAAATTCTCACGTGATAATCTGTTGTTTCTGCTTATGTACTTGTTCTGGTGGTTTAGCAACAATAACTCGTACTAATTGATTAAATTCATATATCCATAGCTATAAATATAAAAAAATATATTAAAAATATACTTGACATATATAACTAACAAAAAGTAATGAGAAAACAAATTTAAAATTTCAAAAAGTTTTATTATTATTTTCATTGATTTAAAAAATATTCTATATAAACTTACTTTGACTGTAGTTCTAGCTACACGATGTGGATATGTATTCTCTCTAGCTGCTACTGATAATCGAAATCTTCCGTGATCAAACTGAGACATCAGTTGAGTTGCTATAATTCTACCATCATTTGAAATATTAAATGGAGAAGGGACAGGTCTAACACTACCAGGAATACCTCTCCGAAACAGATTTACATTTTCTAATCTATACATAAGAATACTATCTGAACCTTCATCTGGATCAATTGCATTAACTGTGGTTACTACATCTCCTATCTGTGTTGAAATGTGCATACCTTAAAATATTTTTAAGAAATTGCAGCTTTATAAAATGTTTAAATTAAATTAATAATAAATAAATAAAAATTTATATTCAAAAATATGTTTCATCATTTACCAGCTAAATATGGTGAATCAATAAAATGGGGAATATTATCATTAACATCAGTAATTATTATTCGAATCCATGCTAAGCTAAGATCAGTTTCCTTATAGGTTTTTTTTCCAGGGGATATTGTTCTACTATCTTCTTGCTAAATTAAAGCATAATGAAAATTTCAAAATAAATAAATTTTATCTTTATAAAAGTAAATTTTAAATAAATTAATTTAAAAAGTAAACTCACAGGATATGAAATATAATCGGGATTACTTGTGGCTTTGACAACTAATTCATATGTACTTCGCTCTTCTCTGTCAAAAGAAACTGTAGATGAGATAATTCCATATATCTTATCAATAATGAATTTATTATTGCTGTCACTATCTGCAAAATATAAATAAAATAAAAACTATAATTTCATTTTATACTGAAAATTAAAAATATTACTTATTGTAAAAATTTACCAACCAATAATGTAGTAATAAATTAGTGAATTATCTCCAATATCCTGGTCAACAGCTGATATTTGTCCAACTGGAGTTCCTGCTCCTAAATTTTCTTCTAATGTGAATATATAAGGATTTGTGCTCTATAAATTAAGTTATTAAGTTTAAATTAAAAACAATGAGAATAATATTGACATCGTTTACTTACTTAATTTAATTACTTACTTGAGATCGTTGAAACTGAGGAACATTATCATCTACATCTTTTACTACAATTGTTAAAAACTGAAGTGTTTCAAATGACATTGGTGAACCATTATCTCTTGCTGCTAGAACAAGCTGAAAATTTTAAAAATTACTAATTAAAAAGTTTAAAAGTATTATAATTTTAAATAATTAATGACTTATAAAATAATAAAAAGTAAAGCTGTCCAACAATATCTATACAGACAACTCTTGTATAACATGGTACTTTTACATGATTTCATTCTACCATGTTAGAGAGTTGCAGCAAACCTTACATAACAGTATTTTGGGTAACCAACGGGATCTACCAAGCACAATATGTTGAATGTAATTTTTCAATATTTTCTTTGCTTTTCAGTGAATTCCTGCTGTTGACTTGCTAAAAAAATTTTTTTAAATTATGAACAGCAAGCTTTGACTGTATGACTTTTAAAATTTTTGTAAGATTATTTTGGTTTTATTTGATTATTAATAACTATCCAAAAAATTTATAAACAACTTCATTGTTAAGAACTGTATTGGAACAACATGTAAATTAATCAAACTCGAAGGTTGGATGTCACGCCAAAATTTTTATTAAAATAAGAAAAACTTTCACAAAAAGGCATTAAATACATTTAGAAACGTTTTATTTTGCTGCTAGCACTTTTGACATATTAAAAGACATCGTCCTCAGGCAGATACAGATTTGAATAAAACCTTTTGAACAAGCTTTTTAAATTAAAAACTAACAGCATTAACCATTTAGAATAAGCAAACATAAAGAATTTAAATTGAAGTGCATGTGGTGACTATGTGCATATGCTGCAATACATAGATTTGAGGCAGGGAGTAGAGATAAAAGTAGTAGTAGTGTTTTATATAAGCTGCAGGCAACTCAAGTGTGGGGGAGTTGCATGGATTTAATAATATGGTGAGGAGGGCCTCCCAAACATACACCAGGCCTCTCTGATCACAGCACCATCCGGTCCCACAGTGGGGTGTGTTGGTGTTGTAACACCATCCTCAACAGCTCAGTGCAACACCTGCCTACCATGACAGAATGCTGGTGCTCGAAAATGCAGCAAGATAAGATTATAGTTGTCGCCCCTATGTAGTGGGTGCATATGCCAGATATTGTTTTTTCAAATGAAATAGAGTATACACCCAACTTTTCTAGGATGGAAGTATCATCCCTGTCATTGCATAGAAGTCTCCTGAGACTTGGGTGTGGGGTAACCAGTCTGAAAACAAGGCAAATCCGGGCTGTGATGAGGCCACAGACAGTAGTAAAGAACGGACTATGAAATCTTTTGGTTGTGTGAGGTGGTGGTGGGAAAAAAGAGACCTTTTAACCTTGTTTAAGATATGTTTATATTTGGAATTGCTATATCCCGCTGAAGTCACTGCTGAGTGAATGGCAGCAAGCTCAACATTAGTAGAGGTTTGCATGGAGGGCAATAAAAAAGGCCCTTCTAATTAAAGGAGCTATAGCTGCATTAATGCTGTGGTTGGTAAGCTATGGCAGGGATTATTAAATTTGATAACATATCCCCTATAATCCCTGAAGGGAAGGTGAAGGGATTGTCACCTGTGGACATTTTAGACTGTTTTACATAATTTGGCAGAGGTGTAGCCTCTAAAGAAAGGTGGTCTCTGCTGTGGAGAATAGTTTGTTCCTGGTGATTAGACATGGCAAGTAAAGAAGATATTTTTACTATCTGTTTACATGTTTTTATGTTGTTAATAGAGTTTAAAGTAAGATTCTAAACAAAAAATAAAATCTTACATGTTAAATTCACACTGTTAAAATTAAATTACACATGAATGAAGATGAATCCATGGTGTGCAACCAAGAAATGCAATTTTCATTTTGTGATTCGTGTTATACAGTATTTGTGTATTTTATTTATTACTTTCATGTTTTAATTTATTATCAAGACATTTAATTGTGTTATTTTTACATTAAATTATATGCATTTGCTGTTTTAAGTTTATTGAAATGGATATTATTTGGGGTCTGGGAATGGATTAATTTTCTTTCCATTATTTCTAATAGGAAAAATTGATTTGGACTTCAAACAATTTGGAGTTCGGATGGCCTCTTGAATGAATTAAATTTGATGTATGAGGCACTACTGTATATGAAATTCTCTAGGAGTGTAATTAGTAACTCTATATAGAGTTATATGAGTTATTTGTATTATATATAAACAATAATTTTTTCATTTGTTATTTTTGAATAAAATTTGAATATAGCTTTTTCAAAAAGAAAGAAAAAATTGATTTTATTCAAGTATTTTATAAAATTAATACTGAGAAATTATATTTTATCTTATATTCAAATAAATGACATCATTATTAGTGTACAGAGAAAATTCAATCAATTTTAATATTTAATAAATTTTTAAAATTTATTTTCAAAGAATTTCAATTTTAGTTTAAATTTCTAAGTATTTTGCTGCATCTAATAAATAAAAATCCATGTATTTAGATAACTTTATTTGAACAAGTTGTTGAACAAGTTGTTAAACATGTTCAAATAATAATATTTATTGAAAAAGTATTAATAGCAATTCATACTTCTAACCTCATATCTGTCTTTTTCTTCTCTATCTAAAATCTTTTTTGTTCTTAATTCACCAGTAATAGGATTTAAATGAAATTCTGAAGTTTCTTCCATATTTTTGTCATTAACTTTTAAATGATATAATATTCTTCCATTTTCTCCTTTATCATTATCAATAGCTTTTACAATCATTATTAAAAAGTTTGGAATACTTTGATTCTGAAAAATATTTAAATATATTGTAAATATCAATAACTGAATCTACACTCAGTAGAAAGAATAATTACTAAAATCATCATTAAGCACTTTTGGCTGCTGAGATATGTGATGTCTCAGAAGCCAAAGATATTTAGTGATGATTTCAGTAAATATCAATTTTAATAAATATATAATATAATAGAATATTAATATAAATAAATATAATATAATATAAATACAATTTTAAAATTCAAAGTTTGAAAACTATGCTGATATTAATAGCATTAAATGTCTTTCATTAAGCAAAACAAAAAATAATATATGCTAATTTCCAGCATATAACCTGTAAAAAATTAAAACATTGCATGACTACACTATTCTATACCTCCAAAATACTGTTAAAAACATGTCACTTAACCCATATGCAGTATAGGACTATTGCCTGAAAAATTTCAGTTTTCCTCATTTTATTTAAATTCTTGTTACAAAGTCATTGTAAATATAATTATTAAATAAGTGAAACAAATGGAATATTTCAGACAGAATCACCTAAACTGCATTAAGTAACAAAAGTAAAAATAATAATTATACATATTCAACCAAAGATGACCTAGTAAACTGTAATCATCAGGCCATCCAATAGGATCTAAAATTCTGTTTCATTCATACAATTATTGTTTAGAAAATATTAAATAAAAATTTATTCAATTATTATCTTTAAGCTTTAAAGTTATTTAATAATACAGTAGAGCATCGATTATCCAACCCCCGATTAACCGACTTATCGGTTAACCGACCGCGTTCTAGTCGGCAAATTCAAATGTCCACTAGTGATGTGGCGCTACAATATTTGGTTATGTCTTGGCTACTTTAATATTATTTTTGTTAAATTTTTGCATGTTTTAGCTGGCAGCACTGGCTCGACCATGAAAGGGAGGCTAGTATTTAAACCAGGCCTAATACACTATACTAATAATGTATTTTTTCATACTTTTCGGTTATCTGACTTTGCAGTTATCCGACCAACCCCAATCAAGTTGGATAATCGATGCTCTACTGTATTTTAAATTGGCATTTTCCCATGCATCCATTCTTTGATAGATCTTAGATCTTCATTTTCTCTTATATTCCATGTGAATAAGACAGCAGACAATTAAGATAAACATGATGGCTCTATGCTGAACACAACCTGTCATTACAACTTTGCATTGACATTCTTTTACTGATACAGTATGTTACCAGCATTATGAATGGTACATGAGGTGCAAAAGACTAAATAATTTTAATTTTATATTTATTTAAAGTGGCATTTGTACAAATGCCACTTTAATTAATATAAAATGGATTTTTACATCATACAGTTTAAAACAAGGAAGCAAGTAATTCTAAATGGTAATAATGTCATATTTGTTTTTGATTTCATTATGGCAGAAAGTAATGCTGCTGTGTGCAAACAAAACAAAACAAAACAAAACATTGTATGATCAAGCTATGATGATGTCATTTTAAACATTTAATTATTTTATTTGTCAAAATTCAGTTTAAAGTGGTAAAAAGTGAATTTTCGCAACAAAATTCATATTCTTTATAAAATAGAACAAACAAAACCTTAAACTGTTGTTGGTGACGTATCCCAAAAAACTTTTACTGTAAACAATTTTTGACTTCATGAAGTGTGTTGAATGCTGTTCTAAAATATGATATAGAATTATTATTTTATATTAATAATAATTACAGATATCATTAAAAACTTTTAAAATATTTTTTATTTCAAAAATTATTTAGTTGACCACTTTTTTATATTAAGCGAAGTGTAAATTTCATTTGTATAAAAGAATCCAATAATTTTGTGTGAAGCTAACTTAATTGTGTTGTTGGATAAAATCCTGGTTTTATATTCAATTGTTTATATCATGTTATTCTCAAATAACTTTACTTAAATTTATTTTAATTAAAGAATATTCACTTTTTCTTTAAAAACAGTTTTTGAACTCCAAAGTTTTCAGCTTGCACAATATTTTTTAAAAGTCAAATATACTTATTTTGGCACAAAGATTCAAAAACACTCACCATCTATTATATGCAATACTATTCATTCTTTGCCAAATTTATAAATACTTATTTTAGTGAAGAACCCTACAGAAGTTATTATTTCTCACACAGGCTAACAACAAAATAATTAGATCAACTCAGACTTTATTATAGAGAGCTATGCGTATCAATAACAACAGATTCTAAGGCCTGAAACTTTATGCCTTTATAATCACCAAAATATGCATATATTCATGCCCTTTAAATGCTTGAAATATGCATTTAAATATACATTTTTAAATTTTTAAATTGTGATTTAAGAATATCAATGAATGCAGAAAACAATAACTTAAGTCATTTATTGACACTAAACATAATTCTCAGTTAATTAATGGTTAGTCCATGGTTAATAGTGTATTTTCAAAATTGAACATTTGCCTTTTATCAGAAAATACGGATTTATATCTATAGAAACTTCTTTCCTCACAAGTTGACATAATTGATGCATATTTAAAACATGTTAATTCTTCAATCATATGGTCAGTTGTTAGATCACAAATACAGCCTCCATTTCCTCGTAGAATGCTAGATATAACTGATAACTCTGAAAATCCTGGATTTTTGTCCAGAATCCCCTGCAGCTTTTTGTACAACCTTTCAGATATATTATTTTTATTTTTCAGTAATGTATTACATACTTTGTCCACAATTTCAATTGCTTTGCTCAATGGAAGATTTGCATTTTCCAAACCAGTAATTTGGAGCAGATAGAAACTTAGCAGCTGCTGACAGTTCTACAAGATGCTTTTGGATTAATGAATTTGAAAATTTGTCTTTTGCAATTTCAATAGCCTGTGGCCGTCAGCCATATTGTTTTCTTGTATATTTTTGTTTAATTCATAAGTTGTAAATACATATATATATATATATATATATATATATATATATATTTTCTATCTTCCTTCTTCCTTCATTCTATTCTCTTATTTCCGTTCCTTTCTCCTTTGTCTAAATAACCTGACCGTTATTGCTGGAGGGCAGGATTACCCCTCCTAAGTAAGAACAAAAGAAGGCGAGGACGCCCTGAAGGCTAAGTGGTGATCAAGGGACACTTTTCTACTGGACCTCAAGAAGGACGGAAGTGTGAGCCAGTGATCGACCAGGAACGTAAAAAGTCGAAAGGAGGCTACAGGACCGTCGAGGCCAAGGGAAAATAGACACAAAACTGAGGTAATCGAAAGACGTCGAGGGCAGACAGCCGAACAAGAAAAAGAGAGGAAAGCGACTGCCATTGCAAAAATACACTCCAGCGAAAACACCGATCATCGTAGACCTGGGTACCTTCCATCTAATTCTATCCACTTTTGTTCTTTCCTAAATCTATCTGTTTCCCCTTTCCTTTTTAGTTTTAAGGTAGATATAAGTTTATTTTTAAGTCGGGTGTAAAAAAAAAAAAAAAAAAAAAAAAAAAGGTTTTTGTTACGAGCGCGGGTGTGATTCTTGGTAAGTGGCGCCCCCCTTCCTCAGTGAAGTTGTTCCAGTTGGGATCCTTTGTAAAATTAGAAAAGGAAAGAACCTTGTTCCGGAAGGGAAATAAAAAGACTTTTAATTGTGTATCAGTCTCTGTGTTTATACTTGTAACGTGCATTCGCGGATTTACAAGCCCTTCTCAACGAACCACCACAAGCCTCTACTTCCTCAGAATCCATTTTACCTTCTTGAAGTAGTCTGCATAATAAATGTCAGCTTCTATCCATGTTTTCCAGTGAGTAAGAACTGGCTTAGGAGACAATCTGAGGCCAGAATCACATTCTTTAGAAAGTTTAATTCAAGCTGGACATTTAATGAATGCCTTCTTCATGTTTGATATTAAAGAAAAAATTACACTGAATATACAGTGATAAATTTAGTCAGTTGATAGAAAACAACTAGTAGAAGGATAATCCATTGAAATTTACATGCTAACACATCAAAGTTTAGTGTAGGAAGGGTTTAATTACATTTGCCTGTGTTACACATGGGCTTGAGCATTTTTGATAAAGCATGTGTCAGATATTTACCCAATAAAATTCAAGTATGTGTTCATATCTGACATGGGTAAAATCCCAATGGAATTGAAATGATAATTTTTTTTACATATGTTTGAAGTAAACGGAGGTAAAAAAAAAGTATCTAATATGTATTTATAAGAAATTAAGCCTTAAATATGCATTTTACTTATGCTTCTATGCAAATATATAAAATTCTGATTCTTATACAGAGCAATGAGTAATTATATTCAATAGTAATTTAATGTTCATCCCTTATGTTTTTTCACAGTATTGCACCTTAAGAGAAAAACAATCAAATAGCTGAAAAAATTGCATTGTGTATCCTGGAAATAATTATAATCTACAATAATCTACATAATTTCATTTATATTTTTCTGTTAATCCAGTTTTAAATCATAAAAAGTCTGAAATTCAGAGGAAAAAACAATCTCATTGAATGTTTGATTAAATACATAGTTACAAGAATGTCTGATTTTAGCATTTGACATTTTGTCCAAAGAGAATTAGAACTGAAAATGGATTTCATTATTTAGAAACTATACTATCCACTGAAAAATTAAACCCATCAAGCTCTGTTGAATATGCACAGAACACACTGTTATTGATCAATATACTAAGAGAAACTAGCATTTTATTTGGAAGAATGTTTCTACAAAATATCACCAATAAGTGCATTATTTTCATGAGTTTTAATAATGCTGTTTCAATTACTTTCTGTTAGTTTCTGTAAATAAAAATATTCTGTTCTCTAGTGCCATGGTATCTAAATTAATAAAAAATAAGCTACTCAACCATTGTTTAAATCTATTTGCTATGAATATGCTCAAGTCTGGTGCTAATTGCAACATTGCATTTTATGATATATCTCATATATGGCATCCAATAAGATTTTTACTAACAATGATTTAACTTCCATTTGGCAATCACTTTATGAATTATTAAATTTTGATATTAACAAACATAACAATTATGTTCAAATATTTCATTCTTTTATTTCTTTATTTCAGATTTAATTACTGTTTTTGATACTAGCCACTGCAGTCAACTTAATAAAGCAAACAATACAACTTTAAGAGTAAATAACAGTTTAAAAAATGCAAATGTTCTTTTTTGGAGCAGAATTTATAAAATTACACTCCCTGTAATTTTTTATTGTAATTTTGCAAACTGTGTTCCAATTCAAAGCAAATATTATTTTTATTCTTGTTTTTTAAAATTTTCCTCAATCAAAGAAATTTATATCAATTAAATTTAAATTTTTAAAAATCTAATTTTGAAGATTATTATTTTTTATATTCCTTATTGAACAAGCTTGTTCTCTATTTTTGACAAAATTGTAATGAATGGACTCAATGGCAGAGAAATAAATCTAATTTAAGACACAATATGAACCAATATTAACCAATCAGATATGAATAATTTTTAATATTTAATGTATTAAACATATAATTAATGCCTATGTAGTAGTATATTCTTTTACCTCAGGTATTTCCACTGTAGCATTTAGAAGTGCTGGTACTATAAATTTAGGTTTGTCTTGATTCACCTCTACAATTTTTATATAAACAACAGCTTCATCAGCATTTGGTCCTGTACCATTCATGTCACGAGCTTCAACTTTCAATTTATATTGCACTCTATTATCACGTAATGATTTAGTTGGATAAATAATTCCAGTTTCTGGATCAATACCAAATATTCCTTTAAAAGAAACGTATGTAATAGATAAGTAATATAAATTCTGACAAATAATAAAAAATTCACACTTTATACAAAACAGGAACATAAATTATGAGGGACGTCCAGAAAATAAAGAACATTTGGCTATAAAATAGGAAAAACACAGTAATGATAGGAAAAAAGTTTTATTAAGTAATTAGTACAAGACCAATTACTTTTCTACCTACTCACTATTACAATTAAAGCACTTGTCACAGTATGACACTAGTTTTTGGATTCCTTTGTCATAGACTTCTGCTGTCCATTCCAGCCAGATTGGGACTGTATGGTGGATGTTCAAAAACATCCCAGCCAAATTTCTGAAGCACAGCTTGAGTGGCTGCAGTAGAGTGTGTTTGTGTGTTATCTTCCTCGATTAAACATTAAACACCATTTTCTCACACTTGCTTTGTTCATAATATGATCACCATACACTTTTATGATTTTGTTTATGAATTTCTATAGGACAAACTTTCTTTACGTTTAGAAAACTAATAACAATCGCATACAAATGTGTACAAAAATTGCAAATTCTGCCAAATGTGAGTGCGAAGTGTTATTTGTTCATTTACAAAATGAATAACACTTTGCACTTTTCAGGATTTTCAATTTTTGTACACATTTTTTAACCCTTGACAAAACAGTAACAATAAGCCTGCCATTATCTAAACTCGACACACATCTGAGAACAAATTGATCTTGAATCAATGGTTATAATTTACCTGCACAGAGTGCTATGTGCAAATGTACTTTATTTTCTGGATGCCCTAGTATATATATCAGTATATATATATATATAATAGCTCTATCTAATAATAGCTTGATATACATTTGGAAATGTTAAAAATTCTATATATTTTGCTAGCAATGAATTTTAACTAGATAAACACCATTTCAATTATGATTATGCGGATAAAGTCTGACCTCTTATTGAATTTCTGAATATGTTTTCAAAATGCAAGTTCAATATTGAAAAGCAGTTAGATGAAGAAAAAGGAAATGAAAGAGCTAACAGTTTATAATTTAAAAATAATATAACTACAGCTTAATATAAAATAATTACAACAAAATGTATAAATATAATTACATTCATTGAAGCTTTCTACATAACAAAGATGTTTGAAAAAGATTCAATGGAAAACTTTTGCAAAAAAATAATTTTACAGTTGAAATGATATGTAAAAACCTGTAGTTTTCATTTATGTTTTATTGTGAGCAAAAACGGTGTTGCAGAATTTTATTAAAATTAGTTTTCTTCTTTCAAAAAATTTCAAGTAATTCCAATTAAAACAGTTTAGATGTTTTAATTGTACAAGTTAGTATATTGATATATCAATGTACTATTTTGTAAAATTTTAAAACATATGTAAATCAAACACACAGAATCAAACAATAAAAAACTTTTGTTGTTTGTGAATTCTGATGATGGTATTTATGTCTGAAAAACATTTAAATCCTGAATTAAAGAAGTGGACTCCTTATCTGTTCTAGTGTACAGTTTCTTCATTAGTCGTAAATTGTAAATAAAAGAAATTATTTTTAAAATCTTTCTAAAAGTCGATTTTTAGATAATTTGAACTTTAAAATTAATTTAATTAAATATTAATTTAAATTAATAATTATATGATAAGTTTTTAAATTTATTATTTATACATTAATATAAGATTAAAAATTGTACCATCATCATCTCCATCTATTATATCATAATATATAATTGCATTATATCCTTCATCATTGTCAATTGCAGATATCTGTATGACAGGACTTGGAGGGTCTAAAGGAATATTTGATACAATTGAAGCTTCATATTCATGATTACTGAATTTTGGGACATCATCATTGACATCTTCTAAAGTGATGTAAAGCTAAAAAATTATATAAATTTTTACCGTATTTCATTAATTTTAAAAACATGGTCAACATTCTTTATAAACAATCTTACAGGCACACTTGTAGTTCTTCTAGTGCTAATATCTGAACCTTTATCAGTTGCTTGAATTTGAATAGTAAAACTTGGTGATGATTCTCGATCTAATATGGCACCCTGTGCAACAGAGATCATTCCCTAAATAGGAAAAATTTTACACTTTATTCATAACTAATCATTTAAAATTTTTTTCTAAGTTATTATTTAAAGTAGTTTTATTTCATATATATATATAGTGATAATGTGTTGAATTATTATATTATGAAAGACCAACAGAAAGAGCATATTCAATAATACTAATATTTCATATTTTATTTAATTTATTTACCTCTTGGTCAATTATAAAATTGTTGCTTCGTTCTCCTAATAATGAATATTTAATTTTTCCAAAATCTCCAACATCTAAATCTGTAGCTTTGACATTTATAACAAGAGTTCCAGGTGAAGAATTTTCCATAAGTGTTGCATGATATGATTTCTAGGTTAATTGTAAAATGTTTTAAAATTCACAAAACTTTTCATTATAAATCTCATTAAAGTTATTCTAATATATAAACTTGAAACTTATACAAAAAATGAAATACTACTCAAAAATTGAGACAATAATTTTTATACTTAATATGCATTTTAAAATTAAGTAATAATAGAAACTCTAAAATTGTTTATATTAAAATTATTGTTTCATTGATTTCTATAATATAAAAAAATTTAAATATACTGATTTAGCTTAAAATTTAAATCAATATACTCAAGAAAATTAAATCAACAAAGTTAAATCAGAGTTCTTTTTAATAACTACATTATTATAATTTAGGTATCACTGTTTAAAAATTATCTGTAAAACTTCTTATGAAGACATAAATTTTATAATTGAATTTTCTATGTGTATATATTTAAAAAATGCACAACATAAACTATTAAAAAAGAAGTAAGAATGTGAGTTACGTATTTACATTTTTTTTTTGTTTTAATATTAACTTTAAAATAACTCAAAATAAAATATCCTGTAAGAATATTTCAAATAAAACTGTATTTTTTGTATATCTTTAGGGTAGAACTATAAATATATAAACTAAATAAGTTACAAAAAAAATTGTTCTAACACCCTTTGGGTATTTCTTGTTTAATACCAGTATATGTATTACCCCCTGCAACAGGGAATCATTCCTTTTTTGCTAATGAAGATTATGATGATTATTATTAATTTTTCATTAATTTTTTTTAACCTTATTTAGATTACAAAATTCTATTTCCAAAATTTTATTGCGAAGAGCAATATAAAATCCATTTTATTTTTTACTTTAATTGTAAATTTATTGTTTCCATACATTCTTTTTTACTTCCACCATAGTATTATACATAGTATTATATACATTATATAATGAACAAGATTAATTGAAAAGGAATTTTATACCTCTAAAAAAACAGGATCATTATCATTGATATTAATAATATTTGCTGTAATTAATGCAATTGCAGAAAGTTGTGGTACTCCTGTATCATAGGTTATAACTGTAAATTTGACTTGTGTGATATCTTCATAATCAATTCTACTTTTCACAGAGAGTATACCTAATTCAAATATAAAAAAAGAAATTTTAATATTTCCTAACAGTTATCTAAAAAATATAATACATATATAATTTTCATAAAATTGAAATTTGATTCTTCCTAAGATACAAGAAAGTAAATAAATTAAAAAGAGTTACAAATAGCCATATGAATCACTAAATCATAAATCAAAAGATCTTGAATTGTCTAGTCTGCATTTCTGTCAATGCTAACATAATATACCTGTGAATTATGAACTATTAATAATAAAATAATCATGTTTGTGTCTGTTATGTTAAATTTATTATTCCTGTTTATGTTCATAGGAACTCAAATAATTGAAAACGAAATATCATGCAAATACAAAAACACTGTCTCAATATATGTTGAAGATTCAATTTAATAAGTCAAATGCTCATAGCTAAATATATAGTGAACCTTCATTATAGCGCTGCTCACTATACCGTGCACTTGGTTATAGCACGGGCAATGTTCACAATGTGATAAGCTCAAACACGTTTATGCAGGTCTGTGTGACGTTAGTGAGTAGAACATTTTATTGTTACTGTGTATTGAGTAATTGTACAGTAGAGCATCGATTATCTGACCCCCAATCAACCGTCACATTGGTTAACCGACCGCGTTCTAGTCAGCAAATTCAAATGTCCGCTAGTGATGTGGTGCTACAATATTTGGCTATGTCTTGGCTACTTTAATATTATTTTTGTTAAATTTTTGCGTGTTTTAGCTGGAAACACTGGCTTGACCATGAAAGGGAGGCCAGTAATTAAACCAGGCTTAATTTTCTATTTTTCTCTATTTCTGTATTTATTTTGTGCAAAATAAAGAAATAACTTAATGATGATTATTATTTTTAAAAAAAATTTGTTAGGCTTAACATTGATGAAAATTCAAAGCAAAGTAGGTTAATAGCGATATACTAATATGCTTATTACATGGGATATACTAATATACTAATACACTATACTAATAATGTATTTTTTCATACTTTTCGGTTATCCATTTTTTCAGTTATCCAACCAACCTCAGTCCCCAATTGAGTCGAATAATCAATGCTCTACTGTATATGTATTCAGTTCCTGCATGTATTTTGAATAGTGTTTAATTATTGTATGCATGATGAGTAAAAGAAAAGCTTACATTGTGAAAGAAAAGCTTGACATTATTGCTAAAGTAAAGAGCGGAGTTTCAAAAGCAAACATAAGAAGAGAATACGGCATACCTGAAGGAACTGTAAGGGGTTGAATGGCAGAGGAGACAAAACTGAAATCATTTGTTGTTAAGCTTGACCAAGATGCTGGGATTACTTGAAAAAAAACAAGACTTGGAAAAACTCAAAATGTTGACGATTGCATTGTTTGTGCAAAAAAGAAGTGAAGGTATTCCCGTATCTGAAACTGCTTTAAAGTTGCAGACTGAAAAATCCCATGTAAGCTTAAAAGCAGAAGGAGATTTTAAGGCTTCTGATGGTTGGTTGTGGCGTTGGCAAAAACAACATGGCATCTTCCAAATTTCCATTTCTGGTAAAGCAAAGTCTAGTGATATTGAAGGCGCTGCAGAATTTTCCAAACAGTTCACAATTTCCATTAAGAAAGAAGGTTATACTGATGCACAATTTTATAACTGTGATGAGACTGCATTATATTACAGAATGTTGCCAAGTAAAACCTTACATCTAAAATGTAACCCACAAAAAGCAGGATTAAAACTAAGCAAGGAAAGGATAACAGCTTTATTTTGTGTAAATAAAGCTGGTAATCACAAGTTGATGCCATTCATTATAGGTAAAAGTCAAAACCCACGATGTTTCAAGTCAATTAATATAAAATCTCTGCCAGTTGTTTATAAAAACAGGATATATAAATGCTTGGATGACTTCTAACATATTTCATGACTGGTTTCACAATTCCTTTGTTCCCTCTTGCAAAAATTTCTGAGAGGATTGAGTCTAGATCCAAAAGCTTTTCTTTTCTTAGATAATTGCCCAGCTCATCCACCAGCTGATAACCTTGTGTCTGATGATGGTAAAATAAAAGTAATGTATCTTCCAAAAAATACTACTGCTCTTATACAACCCTTAGATCAAGGCATTATTAGTGCTTTCAAAACAAATTACCAAAGAGAAATGATGAAGTCATTATCAGCATCAGACATTGATGTCAGTAATTTTAAAAAAAAATGGATCTCAAAGACGTGTCCTACAGTATTGGACTTGCCGGCAGGTAATCACATCAGAGACAATTAGAAACTGTTGGAAAAAATTAAATGAATCTAATAATCAAGTTGATCTCGACCAAACCACATCACATTCAGATTCAGCTTCAGGTAATATCTTCCCTGAGGCTGAAATTTCTCGTATCTGGGAAATATTGAATGAGCCAGAAATAACTAATGATTCTTTGACTGATTGGTTAGATGTGGATGCTAGAGAAGATATTTGTCAGAATATGATTGATAAAATGATTATCGAATCCATTTGCAGTGATGAAGATTATCAAGAAGAAACAGATGATGATGAAGAAAGTGCCAGTGGGATAGCTGATATGCTACCAACAACCAAAGAAGAAATAATAGCCATGGAAACTGTTATAAAATGAGTTGAATCACAAGAAAATATTAACAGTGTCAGATTGTTGCAATTAGCATCTTTCAAAAGGGAAATGATACAGAAATTATGAAAAAGCAAACAAATAAAAATTACTCACTTTTTTAAGTGATGTTTTGTAATTGAAATGATGTCGAATACATAGATTTTAGTCAAGTTATAGATAGTGTTTGTTTTTACATACAGTACTGTATTTTCAAGCATACCTTATGTATGTAAATAATACATATACAGTATGTACTTATTAAGATGTATAACTATGTTATGTGAATTTTAATAAAACACTTAATAAATAAATTGGTTTCTTTATTAAAATACATAATATGTATGTAGTTGATAGGAAAGTTTCAGTATATAGCTCAAATCGTTCTGAGTAAATTTATTGTGTTGCCACTGCGCCGCTCGGTATAACGCGGTTCACCTTATAACGTGGGTGTTGTTTCCTGCCCGACATGCGCATTATATCGGGGGTCCACTGTACCAAGTAGAGAGATAATACATGGTATCAATATTTGAAAATAATTTGATACCTTGTCTTTTGATATCATGTCTAACACCAGTATGTCTTTTTATAAAGTACAATATCAGTTTTAATTTAATTATCTGTGTTGAAATAGTTTTTATTGCTAGCTATTTTAATATAGTAAATTTATTATACATTTCATTTAAAAACCTTACCAGAAGTTTTATCAATATTAAAATATTTATTTTCTGAAACCAATTCATATCCAGCAATATTAGAATCAGGATCAGTAGCAACCATTGTTGTTACAATACTTCCCACAGGTTGTTCTTCCATGACATTTATTGTTATTTCTGGATGATCTGGTGACCAAGGTTTTGCAAACATTGGTGGAAAATCATTAACATCAATTATTGTTACAACAAGTGTTCCTGGAAATATATTAAATTATACTGATAAAAACGTTTAAATTAATATAAAAACATTTATTATATATACAATCACATCCACAGTAATAGAAATAATAAGTGTCATTATGTATTCATTAAACTAAAATAATGCAATATTATCTTAAGTATCAAATTGAAAAACCTCTTCTGATATTACAGTCAAGATCAAAATAAATATATAATAAAAGTTCAAAAACTTTTAATAAAAAATAATTTCTTCAAGAATAAATAGAACTGTAAATAGAGCAGCATTCTTACAGAATATTAAAAGATAAATTTCAATATAATTGTGAGAATTGGGATTTATTAGGTTATTTAATGTAAGAAAATATATTATTTCTCTAAATATTGTTTACAAGAAGGGAAGTTACATTCATCATTTTTGAAGAAAAGGGAAATCAACTTCCTTTCCCACACGGCCTTATCTGTAATTTGGATGGCCAATGTCTGTTTACCCTCTCTGCACTCATCATACATCCTGTAGAAACTGCCGTCCCCTTAGATGCCATTGGCTAGAAAGTGTGGTAAGAAGGGCAAATTTCCTCTCTTGTGAGGCAGTCACCAGGGCAGTTCACCCAGAGCAGTAATTACTACATAACTCCGAACAGTCCTTGAAATCCTGAGATGCCATAGGAGGCATTTCCCAAAAAGTTCAAATAGACCAGCATTTCTCAAAGTGGGCGATAACGCCCTCTTGTGGGCGGTGAGTAAATCTAGGGGGCGCTGAAAGCAGGGTACTGAACGGTGATCAAAGGTAAAAGTTCCCTTTCCTCTGTCAAACAGATAAGAGGAAACATTGCATTTAATGGTTTCCAGATGTTGAGAACAACGTACGGTAAGGACACAAGTGTGAGATTCATAGAAAAGTTTTCTTAAGAATATTTCCAATTCTTTCTCACATGGGGGCGTTGGGTATAACTTTATGGAACAAGGGGGCGGAGGATCGAAAAAGTTTGATAATCACTGAAATAGACCATAGAAGATGGTCTGCTGCCATAAGAAAGTCCTCGCCATATAATTTCATTTGTGCACTGAGAAGCAAGAAGATTGTCATGCATCCACCTCCCATACTCCTCCGACTACAGAAGAAGACTACTCACCGACCAACAGTCATAGTAGTGTACATTATATTTTTGTAAACTCTCTCTCTCTCTCTCTCTCGAGGAATAATAGGTTTTGTTACTCTCGCAATTAGGATAAGAAATATTATTCTCTCAATATATCTGTATTTACTTTGTTAACCTTTATTAAATCTTTTTGTTTTGTTAATTAAACATGGTCTCGTCTTTGAGCTCAGCTCTACGTCAGCGTACCCTCCCCACTTGTGGAATAAGCCCTCCTACTTAAATTTATTCATTATCTTATACCATGAATTAAACCGTGATTTCAAACAATAGTTTAACTGGTGTCGGGAAATCCTGATAGGAAACAATTGTCTTGTCTCTGCCTCTTTTTTTAATTAATTTAATGTATCAATGCCATCCTATGACTCTTTGGACAGATCCTACAGATCTGTTGCCGATAAGCAGTTGAGATTAATATACATCTACCCCCAGTTATCCTCACATAATTAATGAGAATAACTCAAACATTTACATACAGATAAAACATGAATAATAAAAATATTTAAATTGTCATTAACAAAGGATGCAGGAAAAAAAATTTAAATGAAATTATTTAAATAAAGTACTCAAGAGAATAGATTCAAGCTACAAAAGATATGTAGTCAATGAAATATAATACATCATATGATTATCTTTAAACAATATTGTTATTGAAGGAAGATAATTATACAAATAAGATTCAAACATGTAAAAACAATAAAAATTAATTAGCATAAAAATATATACAGTTAATATAACCATAATATAATGATATATAAACTTTCATAACCAGAACTATTTTTCTCCAAAAATTAATAATTCAAATTAAATTAGAAACATGAATGCACAAATAATATAGAAATAATCTGATTGAACGGTAAAAGTTCTGTAGAGAGTATATATGAAATATTTTGAAAGTTACAAGGAAGGATCAATAAAGATAAAATGTTTATATTAAGGAATAAATGGATTCAAACAAAAGAAATGACTGGAATAAATTTGACAAAAATTTATTTTTGTAAATATCAAGGAATTTAATACTCAAAATTTCTAATAAATATCCATAATCTAGTATACACACTTATTTATACTTGTTATTGTCATATATTTGAGCCAGGGGGCATGGTGTGATTGCAGGAAAATAAGTTGCAAGGTGCAACTCTCTACAGTTGTTTTATCTAGTTTTATGTAAACCCATACATATCACACAGTATAACAGTTCCTTAAGTAAATTTAGTAAAGACAAGCTCAAGCTATACATGAAAACTTCTATTCAAATGAAATTATATTTATAGAATAATGTAAGAACTTATAAATTCTGTACCATTAAATGGCTATTTCATTTAACAAATTTAAGAATTTTAAACACTACTGTTAATTTAGATATTGGCACATTCACTATTTATTTAACAATAGAATAAAGCATATTAATTTAAATAAAAACAATAATAATAATAATTACCAGTTCCAGTTTGTTGTGGAATTGCACTGATATCAGTAACAGTGACTGTTAAAGTGATAATAGCTGCTATATTCCTGTCTAATCTTCGATTAACACGAATGTCTCCAGTATTTGAATTTAAGTCAAAAAATGACTAAAAATAATTTATAAATATAATTTATTTAATAAAATAAAAATATATTTTGATAAATATATTTTTCATTACCTTATAGATTTTTATAGATTGATCAATTTGCCTTCCATCCTTATCAATTGCAGTTATTGGTTCTGTTATTTGAAATTTTAAAGATTCTGGAGTATTTACATCAGGATCTTTAGCTTTTAATTTGTAAAACACATATCCTGGTTCAGCTCCTAGAAAATTAATATAAAATATGAAAAATTAAGATAAATCTTTGAAAGAGAAATATAAAATGTAAATTTGTATATTAGTTCATTTCAGAATTAACAATATATTAAAATATATTTGAATTGAAATATATGTTAAGATTATTGAAACTGAATAAATAACAAAAAATATATGTTACAAAGATTTACTTTACAAATAAATATTATAAAGATGTTATGCAAATAACCATAATAAAGAAAATTTAATATGAAGCTAAAATTAGCAATATTTGCCAGATATAATCAGTCACTTTTATAACCACTTAACATTGGTTTTTTTGGACAAATAAACTGAAGTGTTATGTCCTTTGAATCTTCTTGAACTCTGATGAGCATTGGATTCAAAGGACATAACAATTTGGTTTATTCATCTAAAAAACTTCTTTTAAGTGGATATAAAAATGAAAGAAAATTTAAAATAATAATGTGTATTACAAAATGATTTCTTTCTGCTATCATTTTATCATTTAACTTCAATGTGAGACAAATCATTTATATTAAAAATGTAACTACAATAACACATTTTTATTTTTACAATTATTCTATATTTATATGTGTATAACTGTATAATAAATGATATAAAAAATATTGTTCTTATGTATGATTAAATTCACTAAGATACAAAAAGAGGCTTAAAAGTGATACCATATAAATCTTTTTTATTCATAATTTTAAATCCAAAATAGCTGTAGACATTTGTTTTATCCAAGTTTTCAGTTATCTGAGAATAACTGGAATTTTACTGTACTGTACATATAACTGAAAAATTTATTAAAAATATGTTAAAGTTATAATTAAATACAAACCTTCTGAAACTTGTGTTCTTTGTGTACTTGGAGTAAAATAAGGAGCTTTATCATTATTATTTAGAATGTGAACATTTAAAGTAGTAGTGCCTGTTCTTACTGGAATCCCACCATCTATTGCTATAATCTGAAAACAAAAAAATAAATAAATATCATACAGTTATATTACAATCCATTCAATTGTTGAATACCATATACAATTTAAATTATTCAAAACTAAACAAAAACACATTACAACCTTCCAAAAGATGTAGTGTTATTTTGTGTTCAATAATTGAACTGCATCATTTTTATATTTAGTTGGTGAGATTTACAGGTTCAAACTCTTTTTAACATTTTCCAGACAGAAATTCTGCTTTATTGGAGCTCAGTCAAGTAAGGTGCAGGGATAGTGGAAGAAATAAAGGAAAGAGGATGGTTTAGGAGTTTCTAAGAAAGTATAAATATACATAAAAAGTTTGAGGTAAAATAATTAATATAAAAGACTGTGACATTTCACGTATCTAAAAGCCTTTTACCGGTGCGCGTCACTCTAAACCAATTAGTTACAAACGTTTTCGAACCTTAACGGTTCTTCTTCAGGTAACGATCCCCTAATGGAATGCGCTTCAATTCTAAGTTGTAAAGAAATACGATCCGGAACGTTGTCCCGTCCCGATGACGTCACTACAGACCTACATGCCACGCTTGTCGTGCTCTAATTTATCGTTTTATCTAGTAGAGCCTGCCATGCTGTCGATAGAGCTATCTTGTCCTTGTAGTTAATGCAATTACCTTCATTAATAGCGTTAAGACATATGTAGATCGCCTCTAGCCATCTGAGGTGGTTAGTGCGGTGGGTGGTTGAATGACCTTTGCCTGGGTGAAAATGGGTTCAATGTCAGGGTCCGAAGAGTAAATGGCTAGAGCTGTGCTGTTTCTTCCATTGTTAATATCAGCCATGTGTTCTTTGATCTGCGTTTCGAGGTAGTGTTTGGTAGATCCTATGTATATCATGCTTCTGTTACACCTGTGATCCATAACGGGGATGGTGTAGACGCTGGGAAGCTTATTTCGGTCTGCTGTATCTTTTCCATTCCTTAACAATTCAAAAATTGTAGCACATCTTCTAAAAATAATATGGATATTCTTTTTCCTGGCGATCTCCTTGTACAAGGATTTGAGAACCGGGTTATACGTGATAGGGATGCTGTTACTCGGAGTAATGTAGGGAAGTATGTTACGGTCTGCTTCCTGATGTTACATATTGTTGCGCAGCTTCTTAATAAGCCCGTGGTAACCGTGTCATTCAGCAATGGCTTCTATACGTTTCATTTCAGATCGGAGCTCCCTTTGGGAATTTTCACCCAGGCAAAGGTCATTCACACCACCCACTGTGCTAACCACCTCAGATGGCTAGAGGCGATCTACATATGTCTTAACGCTATTAATGAAGGTAATTGCATAAACTAAGGACGAGATAGCTCTATCGACGGCATGACAGGCTCTACTAGATAAAACGATAAATTAGAGCACAACAAGCATGGCACGCAGGTCCGTAGTGACGTCATCAGGACGGGACAACGTTTCAGATCGTATTTCTTCACAACTTAGAATCGAAGCGCATTCCATTAGGGGATCGTTACCTGAAGAAGAACTGTTAAGGTTCGAAAACGTTTGTAACTAATTGGTTTAGAGTGACGTGCACCGGTAAAAGGCTTTTAGATACATGAAACTGTACTGTTCTCCGGTTGATATTCTACATCTTTCGACTGTGACATTACAAACGGCTTCAAAATGGTTTCTAAATGAGGAGTATAATTAATTAGGGTTAACATCTCATATCCTTTTGTGATTGTATGGCAGACTATAAAATCCACAGCATATTGTTTGTTACACAACATAATTTGTTAAACATATTGCTGATACACATAACACTTTTTAACTACCATTTGATCCAATTAATCCATTCAAATAACTTTTTTTTCTTTTACAATTAATATTATTATATATACAGTAAACAGTTAGGAATTTAGGAAAAAATTTTAGTGACATTCTTTTAAAATTTTTTCTTAAATTTTTTTTTATTATTATTAATTTTGATTTATTTGTTTATTATATTTTTATTGATTCAACAGTAAAAAATGATATTCTCTTTTATAAATTAAAAAATAATTATATTTTAAAATTTATATATAAAACATTATCTTGAGAAAGCAAATATACTGCTATGAATTTAAAAGAAAATAAAATACTTTTATCAATACTTTGATGTTTACTTGAAGATTTATATTTATTTAATTCATATAAATTTGTTAAACTTTTAATCAATATAAAATTTATTTACTTCTATGTTATATTCTCTTCTATTATCATAATCTAACTTTGAATCTTTTGCTACTGTGACAATACCAGTTGAAGCATTTACAGCAAAATCTTCATAAGCACCTTTTTGAATTCGATAAGAAATTTGTGCGTTAATTCCAGTATCATCATCCCTTGCTGAAACTTGTTCCACAATTGTACCTAAAAATTATTTTTAATAATAAAAGTTAATTAGTTTAAGTTATATTATAAAGCAATAGTTTGAAAATATTAATATTAATTTGTAAAATTTAAAAATTTTTAAAATCTCATTTTCTTACAATTTTAATAATTATTGTCATATCAACTAAGAATGGTCAATGAAATCAATATAATTAATTATTTTAAATACAAACTTATTGAAAATAAATGAGCAATTATTTATTGTAACATCATCATAATGCCAGGCTGCAATTTTTAATCATATTTTTAATTTAAATTATATGCTCTCCATCTCACATGGCTTGCCCCTGTATGGTACATCATACTTTTCCTTTAACAACAGAGTCATGCTAGTCATCTATCTAACACCTTCGGGGGAAAATTTTTTGAATTGAAATAACATGACTTCCGGTTTGCATCAGAAGTTCATATATAGTTAATTTGGGTTTCCTGCCCTTAAGCTTTCCATATCTGGTCTTGTCTTTCACCTATATAACTGTTCTCAAGATTATGGAAAGAAAAACAGCAAACAGATGATAGTGGGAATTTATAGGTCTACAATTTTTCAAATTGCAGCCCAATTAATGTTGTTATAATTCAAAACCAAACTCGAAATAAATAAAAAGTTTAATTAATTGTTATCATTTCAAATATTAAAATTTTTATATAAACATTGCACAGAAATAAAATATAGTACATTAAGTTTAATGATTCAATCTATTTTAAAAGATGATTTTCTATGTTGATTATAGTTTTCTTTTAAAAACATGTTACAAAATTGAAATGCACTGTACATAATTGAGGAAACATAATTATGAGTTCATCATAGCATATACAGTTTAATGTCACATTAAAAATTTACTTTATTTTACCAATCTGAAAATATTTTAATTGTTATAGTCATCCCAATAAGAATTAGATGTGAAGTTATATTGGCTTTCATTGATCAGTAGCACATATACCAGAAAATTATTTTATTGGTATCTATTGGTTTAAATAATTTATTCACCTAGAATACTAGTAGAAAATTCTATTGGTTTATGAGAGAGAAATCACACTTAACCGACATTAAAAACATGTATTTATTAAAAATTCTGAGTACTTCAAAGACACAGCCTTTGTCATCAGGCAAAATCAAACACAAACTTTAAAACATAAGAACAGAACATAAACAGAGCATATCTTTTTTAAATTCAATTAAGGCACAAGATTGGAATAATGAAAATTCAATAAAAATTGGAACAGTCTAATAAAAATGTGATGCATGTAAAATTATCAACAAAATAAAACTCCCAAGTGAAGATCTTTAGAGCATCTACAAAGAGAAATGCTTAAATAATTCTATTCATAAATATGGAATATTGATGGTAAGGGTATTACAGGATAAAAGTGATCAATATAAAGATTTTCCCATTTGAACAGCATTCTTTTGTCCATAGCACCATCTCAGTAACCTAGTGTTAGTCCAAAGGGGCACATAGACATGCTCTAATACCCTTTTTGAAAGCTCAGTTGCGAGTTTATTATTGGCAATATCCTCTTGATGTTCTGATACCCAAACTTGCAACATCCTAGATGTAGCTCCATTGTACATTAATGTTGTTCCTGAAACCAGCTGTTGCAACAAAATTGCATAAACCCCCAATTTTTCATACATGACAACGATGTCCCTATCATACATAACAATCCACAAAAGGTAGACTGGAGAAAAATTGGTAAAATGAATCCATGAGTTCTAAAGAGATGGACTCTGTGTAACAGTAAAGAGCTCACAAAAGGAATTGGCAGATGAACAATGCAGTGGTCTTGTTTATTGGAAAGGAACATCTGAGGATATATTGAATTTTTGCCACAATTAAGGAGATACCTAAATTTTGCTTGGTAATATCCTGCCCTGCATACTACATCTGATATAGTTCACACCTCTTTGTTATATTTTATAGTATTTTATTACTTAGAAATCAACTAACCATCAGCCAAATTAATTGGGCAGAAATTAAGCTACAAATATTAATTTAGAAAAATTGTAGAAAAATTTTAAAATACATACCAGCAGGAGATGATTCTGGAAGAGAAGCAGAATATTTTGGTTTTTGAAAAAATGGACTGTTATTGTTTGAATCCTGAAATATAAAATTTTAATTTAAATAAAATAAGTTTAATATCTACATTTTGATTCTAAATATTATAGTTTTTTATTGTAGATATTGAAATATATTACTACTAAACCTGTAATAAAACAATCTTAAATTTTTAAAAATAATATACAGTAGACCCCCTGTAACACGGGTTCATATAACCGGATTTGTATAACGTGGCAAAAAAATTGCGATCGTGTTTGTATAACACGGTAAAACGTCATCGCTGACTCGTGTCACGACAGGATTGGTCGAATCTGGACCAATTGCGGATATTGTACAAATCCTTGAGTTTAAACAAGCACTGGACCTACTAAAAAACATTTATCCAATGGCCATAAAAATTATATTTTTATTAATGATGTCTCCAAAGTTAAGTTATTTTTCTGCGAAAAATTCACTGATCAGGAAACACGCGCCCGCTGTTCGATGAGCCACTCTGCGACAGAAGCAAGCTTAAGCAAGGGCGTCATCGAACTGTGCACACTCAGTAAGTAATCCTACAATTTTTTGTTTATAGCATAGTTTATATGGATTATCCCAGAAAAATTATACGTGATTTGAAAATGTTGAATCAAATTAGTCAAGAATCAATTAATTTTATGGAAGAAAACCTTTCAAACAGCTGTAGCCCCTAACTGCACACGTGCCGGGCTGTGATTGGCTCACATATTTAAGTGACTCGCACAACATGGATTCATATAACACAGAACGTATCTACCATGTTATAGAGGGTCTACTGTATATATTATTTTTAAAAATTTTTATATTATATATTTTTATATATATATATATGTGTGTGTGTGTGTTACCGGCAAAACCCGATTTTACGCCAAACTAGTTTGGCATAAGCATGTCAGGCCAAACTAGTTCAGAATTATTATTATTCAAGTATATTAATGGTTAAATATATTAATGGTTAATTTAAGTTCATCATAAACACAGATAAGTCCATTTTCAATTTTAGTTTGATTTTAAAAGTTATTTTTATTATTTCGTTTGAATTTTTAAAAATATTTTTGAAAGTTAATTACCTTTAAAAGTGCATGGCTTAATTTAAAAAACCACAAACTGATAAGTACTGATTAGCTTATTTTTATTTTATAGTTTTGTACAAGTGTTGTGTGACTTCTAATCAATACCGTTTTTGGTTAATGTTACCCTAGGTATCGAAGATGGCGGCTCGTCTCCGATTCCAGCGATCAGAAGACATAATAATTTTGTTGCTAATAATTATGGTAATTTATTAGAATAGGTTAGGTTAGGTTCAAACGTGCGTCCCCACTGTTCCCTGTCTTCTGATTGCTGGAATCGGAGACAAGCCGCCACCTTTGATATCTAGGGTAACATTAACCCCATTTTTTATAATTAAGTAAACTATGTTTGAATAAATATTGTTCATCTAATTGATTGCCTTTTAATTTTATTTTAATTATTAATATATTTAACCATTAATATACTTGAATAATAATCTAAACTAGTTTGGCCTGACACACTTATGCCAAACTAGTTTGGCCTAGGCCAGGGATGGCAAACCTTTTTGAGTCCACGTGCCATATTGCAAACATACTTAGCTTTAAAGATATTAATGCATGCCAAAGTCTTAGACTCCTAATAATGATATTTAAAGAAATTAAACGAATACCCTTTAATTCGAATAAATGTCAAAAATCTGATTGAAAAAAGGATGATCAGGTGATAAACAGAAAGGATGATTAAAAAAAAAAAAAAAAAAAAAAAATCATATGATACATTACGTGCCAGATGATTTCTCTTATGTGCCACTTTAGGCACGTGTGCCATAGGTTCGCCACCCCTGGTCTAGGCAAAACTAGTTTGGTGTAAAATCAGGTTTTGCCGGTAACATATACACACACATGCCAAAATTATATAATTATAAAAGATACCATCTTTTGGCATTATATTATTTTAATATTAACAAAAAGATTGCTGAGCTAGTATTTTCAACATTCAACATTGCTTGAAGAAAACATTAATGCAAGTTCAGCTATTTTTTATTAATATTAAAATAATACTGGTATAATGCCAAAAGACAGTATCTTTTATAATTATCTTAAGGTTTTACTTTAAAACAATTTATTATAAATTATATTTTTTCTTTATAGTTTATAGTGCTTGCTTGATGAAAGAATGCAAAACTTTTGATTTCATTTGCCTGCTAATCTGAATGAATATATAATTTTTCCTATCTTCCCACTTCAAAAAATCAAAGTTAAACATATACTCAAAATTTATTCACTTGTATAGTATAGCTGGTTTAGTCCTTAATAAGTTATTAATTTATTTCTTAGAAAGTTTATAACTAGTTTGATTAGTTAGTACCTTTAATTAATATTAAATGTGTGGTGAATCAGTGTTAATTTGAACCCAATACATTGTTTATTTTTAAGTATTTTCATTTTTGTAATGTTACTTTTGTTGGAATCAACGATTGAAATTATTGTCAAATGCTATACGACATTGTTATGTACAACGAATTGTGTTGCGATGTTTTGTAAACATTCTTCTGTTACGCAATAAAAGGTCGGTGGTGCTGTTGACCCCTCTGAGACGGTGACCTCGTTTCACACTCCCCTTTCCAGCACTGACCTTCTGTGAGTCAAGACAGTGTAATCTTTGTATATTCTTTCTTTCTTTGTTATATAACCAGTTACTCGAGTCTAACTAGTTTTTACTAATCTCTTCGACAAGCAACATCTAGTCTAACAACTTTCAGTATTGCTTATTTTAAAATACTGTATATAAAAAGATGTAAAATATGTTTATATTTAAACATAAAATATATTTAATATAATTGTTAAATAAAAAATTATATTATATTGTAATCAATTATACATAAAATTAAGAATTGATTTGTGGATTTTAAAGTCAATGCTCTATTGAAATTTAAAAAATCAACATACCCGAATAGTAATTTTAACAGTTGTTGTTGCAGGATTTGGACCTCCATCAGATCCTTGTATGGTTAATACAATACTATCAAAAACATTATTTTATTATTTAATGTAAATATCAAAAACTTATTGGTTATTTTGTTCAACTTACAGATCTGTTCGAAGTGAAGAAACATCTAATCCTGAAGGATCAGTGATTGTAATTTCACCAGTTTTTGGATGTACTGCAAATAATTTCCTATTATTTCCAGCTATTATTTTGTAAGTCACAACTGAAGTAATATCAGCATCTTTTGTCTAAAATTAACAAAATATAATAATTTAAATCAGTTATTGCAAAATAATATAAATTAAGTTTACTGACATTATTTCATAAGATAATTCTAATTTCTAATAACAATAAATATTTTCAATAACTTAATCAATACACTTTTAATAGTGGGTAAAGTTAAAGGAACGCTTTAATTTCACTCACTGTTAAAAGGTGCATTGGTTAATTGAGCAGATTAACTATAATGGTTAGTTTATCCTTATTTTGGATAAATTTCAAGTAATAGTTTCAATAGGAAAAAATAAATAAATAATTTTCCAGAACATTTTTAAAATAAGATATCTAAATAGCATATTTATTTCTATAATATTCATTAAATAAAAATATAATCTAAATAATATAATTATTACCAATACATAAATTGCAAATAAGCAATTCAAACTATTATATTAAAAATCTTCTTTTGATTAAACATATTTAAATGAAATAAAAAAATTATAAATTATTGTAAACTCCATTACAGTGTTTTTTTAATTCAAAATTTACAAAAAAAAATTCAAATTTTAATAATGATTTAATTTTATACCCTTATGAAAATTTTTTTTCTAGAATAAACTATATTTTGCTAGAATAACTCATTTAGCAAATATGATTTGATATTCTATCCATTAGAATAAAGAACAGATAAATAAATCATCCAAAAATATTTAATTGTTAACATTCACATAGATCAAAATCAAAGCTGTGCAAATGAGGGTTTGAGGTTAACCCCTATTTGGGAAGAATTAAAAAATAAAAAATAAAAATGCACCTCGTTAAATTAGGTAAAATCAATTAAAAATGTTACCAAGTAGAAAATAATATAAAAAGAGTTAGCAAGTTCAAGAAAATATAACAACAAATGCATTGAAAATTTTCACAACAGTTCTAGAATGTTTTGTTACCAAACAAAGTAAAAGGTTATCAAAAAGAATGATGGTTTGTAGAACATAGTGAAAATTTATAGTGTATTGTATGAGGGTATATAAACAATATTTCTGTATAAAGTGAGCTACTTTGTAATTAGAAATCAGCAAGTTAAAAAGTGAAATAATGACTTAGAAATATTATAAAGAATTTGTTGAGTTATTAAATAAAAGTTTTGAATGAAGAAGGCTATGTTCAATAAAGCAGGGAATATCATTGATGTAAACATTTTTATTTTTAATTCAATCTCATTATTTTTATGTGTTCTTAGTAAAAGATGTCCAGTGTACAACTGAATTCTTCATTAAATTATTATTTTTGCAAAAAATAATGGATCCTTAAGAGATAAGTTATTTATTTATTGGAATTAAACCTATCCAAATAAATAAATTGAAGAAACAAAATTAAAATATTCTCTATTTTTTTACAGCTGAAACCAGAATGCAGTTCCCACTTAAATTTGACATATGATGCCAGTGAAGTCTCAAACTCAGCACACTGAACTGATGAAATGTTGGTCCTGCTGACAAGAATAAATACCAACTAACCAGCAATAACTTACACAAAATATATCCTTGGAATGTGGTTTCATTTTTTAAGAAGAAACTGAAAACAACTATTCCAAATGCATATAAATTTGTCTGGTTCTCTAAAAAAGTATGAATTCACTTGTTCTAGAATAGAAATATTCATTTCCAAGGACACTGGCCAAAAACTTTCCATTGTTTGGATTACTCCAGGAAAGAGGATGTAACTTTTTGTAAAGCTGGTATTAGTTCTCAACTTGTCAAGGAATTAGTAAGTGAATCACACAGAAATTGGAAGAAGAACAAATTCACTGTTTATCATGAATGTAGCATAATGGAATTAGAAAGTTTTAGAAAAATTAGTAAAGACAAAATGTTGTCTATTGATATATAATTAAGCTTTGAAAAAGAGGTAAAAAAGAAGAAACTGATGGACATTGTAGAAACAGTAAAACTTTGTGGATAGCAAAGTTTAGTCTTGAAATACTCAAAGAAAGGTTGTCAAATAACACCCAAAGTGCTTGCTGTAAATGATGGCAATTTTCAAGCCCTTTTTTTAGTAGTGAACTAGAACAGATGACAGATTATTTCATATAAGCTTCTTTAATATTGGTGAATAATCTAACCAATACTGTCATTTTATTTATTTTATTTCATTTAGAATCATTAGTTGATAGATAAATAGGTGTTTTACAAATTTTTAATGTTATTTGGGAAACGTAGTAAAGTGACTAGATTATGTCAGAATGGCGTACAAATTTCAACCATAAGAAATAATGGAAAAACTCTGTTGGAATCAATGATTCAAGATGTTAATAAATATATCAATGTGTACATCGTATTGTGTCATGATGATTTTTGTAAAGTTTTTCCATTAGGTAATATAAGGTTGGTGGCACTATTAACACCTCAAGGAGCCATTGGTGATGATGACCTCATTTTACTCTTCTTTTCTAGTGCTGACTTTCTGTTTAGTCACGTGAAGTCTTTTACATAATCATAATCTTTTGTCACACAACCAGTTATATGAGCATATCCAGTTTTTCACAAACTCCAATAAGCATATCAAGTCTAACAAGCTCTATCCCTATTTACAATATTTTGATTTACAAGATTTTGATTTACAAGAGGCTTTGACGAACAAGGTATGCTCGTAAATAAGGGTTACACTGTAGATATACATACTGTACTTGTAAATCAATATAGTTTTGCATAAAGTGCTATAATCTTTAGAATAAAGAATAATAAACTGATATAAGAATAATATATTAATTTATTATTTAAATGAAATTAATTCATTTTAAGCATGTCATTACTGATTTATTTATATGAAAATATTACCAGTAAATATTACATTTAATGAATCCATTATAACATTGGGCTGCAATTTGAAAAAATTATAGACCTATAAATTCCCATTATTGTCTGCCTGTCTGCCCTTCTGTCCTTAATCTAAGAATGGAGTTAAATAGATAAAAGTTGAAACTGGATATGGAAAGCTTAGATGCAGGAGGCTCCAATTAACTATATATTAACTTCCAGTCTAGACTAGAAGTCATGTGATTTCAATACAAACATTTTCCCCAGAACAAAGTTACATAGATGCTGGCATGACTCTGTGTTATCAGGAAAAGTATGATGTACAGAGGCAAGATATTACTAATTTGAGGAGCAGAGCATATATTTTAAATTAAATAAATTAAAAATTACAGCAAATTAAAAATAATTACATTTAATAATTATTGATTTGTTTTATGTTACTTGGTAATACAAATAAACAACAATTTAACATAGAATTTTAAGTTATTCTATTAAATAGTTATTATGTGAGAGGTAAGCATTATTAATACTTGTACTTGCTGCTACTTACCTTTACTTGTAATGGAGGATGGAATTTATTTGCTGCCTCATCAATTATAGCAGTATAAACATCTTGCAAAAATACAGGAGGATTATCATTAGCATCTACAAGAGTAACAGCCAAAGGAACAACTGCAGTTTTTCCTTTTCCTTTATTATCAGTAGCTTGATATGATAAATAATAAGAAGGACGAAGTTCATAATCTAAACAATTTCCACTTCCTGGTGTTTCACAAGGTGCAACTGTAATAATTCCTGAATTTGGATTCACAGAAAATCTAAAAAATATAAAATATTTCCTTTTCAGAATATAAAATTTAAATTTGTCTTTTATGGTTTGAAATATAACTTTAATGGGATTATTTCAATCTGAATAAAAAGAATGCTAAATAACTGAAGGAATTAATAATTACTAAACAATTGATCAATGCAGTATTCATGATAATGAAGGATAAAAGATTACATCTCCATCAGCAACAATTACTTCTTTTGTACTTTTCTTATATTTTCTAATGAATTTATAACGTCTAAGCAAATTTACAATAGCATGAGGTGTAAAAGAAAAGTAACACTAGAATCAATTAATGAGTGAAAGGTTCAACTCAGATTAAACATTTTTCGGTACAACATATCTCATCATCAGATCCTACATAAATTTGAACAAGAATATTAAAGATACATTCTAAAGCTTTTGAGCATTTGGAATTTTCAAATATTTATTTAAAAACAATTTAAGGTGATTCTAGAAGGATGAAATGGGTGATTTGAGTCTAATTATTTTGTTGTTAATTTATAGTAAATTTTTTTTGTTGATGTGAAAACACAGCTCTTGAACAGAGAATAGGAAATGTCATATGTGTAGTGAATGGAAGATGTTAAGTAATTTTCTTGGCAGAAGGTAGAGTAGTTAGGAGTAGATGTCAATGCTTGTAGATTGTTTATATCTGGTGTCATTTAAACTTAGGCGGTGGTTACAAAGTTAATTCATTTATGCATTTCCTGATTGGTTGCGTGAAACTACTTGAGAGAAACTTGTTAATAAAGTGAACTAAAGTAAAGCAGTTTATTGTTTTTTTATATTTTAAAGACATATGATTAAGAGTATTTTCAATAATATTTTCAACTTAGATCTTAATTTTTAATTATTGAAAATTTTCATTAAATTTTCACTTAAATTTCTTATATAATTCTTTGCTTATATTTCAGAAATTACCAAATAAATATATATTGCTTAAATGAAAAACACATTGTGAATTAATAATAAATAAATATTTCATTCATACTTTTCAGCTCCATTACCAAACAATGAATATACAATTCCCTTTTCTCCATATATTCCTGTGTCTCTGTCTGTTGCCTAAAAATTTGAAAAATTAGCAAAATTTTAATATCTGAAAAATTTTATAGTTTTACATTTATTAAGTTTAATTTGCATATTTTTATCTTAAAATTATTGTACAATAACTTTACTATATCTTATTATATGAATTTTTTTCTAAGAATCTGATATAGGTCTAAAAATAAAAATTAATTTTAAATATGTATGGAATGAAATCTTGATTAATATAGAAATCTAGTGTTACAATTAATAACCAAACTGACAGATATACTTGTTATGATATACATGTTTTATCAAAACATGTGAAACATGTAAATATATATATATATGTGTGTAGTTTATCCATAAACTACATATATATATATATTTGCTTTCATGTGGAATATCTGTAATCATAAATAAAGTTTAATTAATGTATTATATATTTTATAAAAAATACTGTAAAACTCTATTAAAACATTATTGGTTTATTCAAAGTTAGTATTAATGTGAAATAGATTTGCAGTCCATGGACAAGGATAGGCATTTCAATGTTAAGGAGTTTAAGTGCAAAATATTGGTTAATATGTAAAACAAAACTTCTTGTAGCCACATAAATTTAATAACAATTATATTACAATATATAAGCATAAAGCTCACTGCTTCCAGTTTCCACAAAGTTACATGAGCCAAAGAGGAAAACACAAGACATATGACCATGTTTTTCAACTATAATGTTGGCCACAATACTTATAATATTAATATTGTTGTTGTTGAGCATTACCAACAATCCTCATTCCAACTAGCAAAATTACTCTCTCTTAAAGTCAGTGCTTTGTACACTGACAATGCTGAACAATTTGGTTAAGACAGTTGACATGCATTGGAAACTGAAAATTTTGTTGTTTACTTTTTATGTCCTGTTAGCACTAAGAGAACTTTTTCCACACAGGCCTACAAAGGGATGCCATGTGTTAAGAGATGGGCCTGACATATCTGGGACAGACTGTCCCTGAATAGTTCCTGAGTTTTTCAATCTGCCCAAATTCTATCCCAGGCATCCCAGAATAGTAGATACTTTAACCAGCTTGTCCATTTCACTGGTGAGGAGGCTAAAAATTTATAGGATTGGGAGATTTTTGATTAAAAATCTGTAGTTTTACAAAATAGTTATTATTGTTTATTATTTAATAATGAAAATAACAAAACACCTAAATTACAATATTAAATACTATAATTAGTTTGTAATTTTAAAATTAAAAACAAATCATTTCCATCAAAATCCAAGCAAATAATTTATTTTTAAATTTGTAGTTTCAGGCTTGCACAGCTCCTGGTTTCAATTTGGCCAAGTCAACCTATTATATTCAGCAGCTTTTATCATTGTTCTACCAACTCTAGCTGATAAAGAATCAATGCTAATTTTTTAATAAGTCATTGTATCTCAATAAAATGTATGTTTGGAGTAACACAAAAGTTTATTTGCTTATTTATTTTTTAAACATATCTAAACAAGATACATCAATATAATGAAATAACTGAAAAAAAATTTAGCTTTTCTCTTTTGATGGTGTGATCATTATTTTTGTAAAGTTTGTTTAATACAAACCTCATTAACACAAAATGCCAATTTTTAAGTCCCTTCAACTTTGTATTAACAGAGTTTGACTGTATATTTATTATACAGTCATTATAAATCATTATATTGTTTTATTATATTGTTATATTGTTGTTATATTGTTGAATTATAAATCATATCTTTAGATTTTATATGAAAATATACAGTGTATACTCTATATCAGTGATTCTCAACCACTGTGCCACGAGATTTTTGAAGTGTGCCACTACTGCAAATATCCATACATAAGCGATGTCAGACAAGTAGTTTAATCGGTTCTACCTTCCTAGAGTGCATTTGGAAATTGTAACCGGTGTTACCGTTAACTGTTGGTAGACCTACACATTTAGAAAATGTGATCTAAATAACCAACTGTGTTTAAAAATCACTGTTATGTCATCACTGGTTGTCCTGCAGTACTTACCGAAGTAATCGTGTGTGCCACCAAATTTTTAAATTATTAAAAGTGTACCATGACAAAAAAAAAGTTGAGAATCACTGCTTTATATACTTTATATATATATATATGCAGTCAAACCTCCATATTATATGTTTCTCAGTTGTATGTTTTTGTAATTATATGTTAAGTATTTTCCAAATGATATTTTCTCTATTATAAAACAATTCAGTTATACATTTTCCATTTATACAACTTTGCACTAATATATCATATTTTACAGTACTTTATAGCAGTGATTCTCAAAGTGGGGGTCATGAAAAATATTTGGGGGGGTCGCTGAAAAATTGATTCCAGATCACTTTTTTTTCAAATATTTTATAAATTTACTAAGGATTCATGTTTAGAAATAATAGAAAAAATATATATATAAAATAATTTTTACTTAAATAAATTGCATGTATAAACAATAAAAATAATATAAATATTTAAATACGAGCCTAAATATAATATTCATAAATTTGTGCGCTATTGGGGAATCCCCTGAGTTCCACTCTTTGCCTAAACTATCGTAGAACAACATTGTAATTTGGAACAGTGTTCACTAGCAGCATTGCGTCTGTAGGTAAGTCGAGTTAGAAATACAGTAGAGCGTCGATTATCCAAAAATCGATCAACCGAAAGCATTTCAGTTGGCAAATTCAAATTTCCATTAGTGCTGTGGCGCTACAATATTTGGCCATGTCTTGGGATACTTCAATATTATTTTAGTTGATATGCGTTTTTAGCTGGCAGCACTGGCGCAACCATGAGAGGGTACTTAAAGATGTGCCAGTATTTGAATGAGAATTTTTTCCCATCGTGAGTGGTAAGTTTTGCTTGTTTTTCTGAGGACTGTGTTGTGCTGAATTGGAACGTTTAGAGACTAGATTAACTTCTGAAATATAACTTTTTTTTGTTTTTATATTTTTCAATATATTTATTTTGTTTGTGAAAAATAAAGAAATAATTAAAAAAAAATTTTGTTAGTCTTAACATTGACAAAAATTCAATGCAAAGTGACATGCAACAGGGAGAAATTTCAACATGGAATAGATTAATTAAACAAAAGAAATTAACTTCTCCTGAATTTAAATTGACCCCCTACCTCCGGAATGTTTTTCTACACATACTCATTCTTCGGGGGTCGTTTGAAATTTTTCAGTGCAAAAGAGGGATTACAGACCAAAAAGTTTGAGAAAACACTGCTCTATAGCACTTTTTTTCTCACTTATGTGTTATTCACTTTTTGAAATAGAAAAATAAAAATGCAATTATTAAAAAAACCAAAAAAGCAAATTATGAATTCACTTTGAGTTAGTCCACACTGATAGCAAAGTGCTAAAAATGAAAAAAAGCAGAGAAAATAATATGCAACATGTTACACAATTTCTGATAAATTTTTCTGTTCAAATTATTCCACCAGTCCAACACATTGAAAATTTTAAATTTCCATATTTTGTAGTGTGAATAAATTTTGCTAGGCAAATAAAACTTGCTTTGCAGTTTCTTAATTGTTTTTGTTATTTGTTGTCAGTGTGAGCTAACCTTTAGAATGAATATTCATTCTTTCACATAACTGGAGTTTTGGCAGGAGAAGATATCAGTTATCCATTAAATAAAATAAGAAACAAACAAAACTTGATCAATTTAAAAGTATATGACTTAATTTTACAATATTTTATACGTTGTTCAAATATATTATATATATAGTAAATTGAAACTTCTTTGTTAAGAATTACACATACAATTCCAGTTGTACAGTGTTAATATGTGTTATGCTATACTTTTGTAATGACTAAAATCATTCTGGAAACAATTCAATACCAGTTTCACTTGTACATTTTTCTCACTTATACAAACAATATTTTTCTTGGTTTCTTTGAAAAAAATATAAATGTGATATATATAATGATTTTAAAATAATCTGACATCTTGTTTATTTGTTTATATTATTATTATGTTATATTGATAAAACAAGCAATATTTTAAATTTTATATAATAATCCTAGTTGAGTAGATTCTATAGATAAATAGTTGATAGTATTCTATTCCTATTTTTTACTAATTATTATATATTAAGAGAATACTTTCTAAATTATTGATTATAATTAACTGAAAATGATAATTGATGCCAGATAATTATGTTTGCTTTATTTTTAATTATGTACTATATGCTGGTGTGAAAATTCGAACCCGCCCAGAACTAAACCGTTAATAATAAAATATTTAATTGCTTGGTTCCCACGGAGAAAATATGAATCAGGAGGAACAAGAGTTGAAAAACGCGGGTTAGCGAAACTGGAAAACGTGACCGAGACGATAAAAGGGAGACGAGAGCGGGAAAAGGGGTCGGTTACGTTCTGTCACTTTGACGGTGTGTGTGTGTGAAAAATCGAGGGGAAACTGCCCGAAATCGAAGGAATACGTTGACCTAAAGGACCAACCCGGATCACGAGGTATGACCCGAATTTATGTAAACTCTCCCTCTGCGGATCCGAAAAGAGGAGACTGTCGCGCGCCTCTTTTGTAATTGTAATGTTAGCCTTAATAAATCGTTGTTGTTGTTATTATCCGTTGTAATGTCCTTTATTCGAATACTGTCACCGCCGCTCTACCGTCGAACCCATCCACTTCCTCCACTCGCGCAGAACGCGTAACGCGTAACACTTCAGAACTGCCATCTTGACGTGGGCAGGTCTAATGGACCTGTGAGCCGAAAAAGGAGGAACGAGACTCCGTCCGTCTCCCGGCACCCACAAATCGGTGTCAGGAATGGGGTTCGAACCCCACGTATATATGTAAATTGCATACCTCTATCCGAGAACAAATAGAATTCTCATGTCAATGACTGTTTATAATTAACTTTTTGTGAGTACCAAATAGGACGACAGCCTCCCCTTAACGGAACCCTCACCGGAACCTCCAACTACCCACCGAAGTTAGACACCGACACCACTACCCTACAACGAACTACGAAAAGTCACTACTCCTCTGAATCCTCCAGCCATCAAGCTCCTGTTTATCTCCAACGAACAAGCCAGCAAGGTAGCACCATCCAACGAACTCACTTCCACAAAGGAAATATAACGAACACTCAAGACCTTGAACTTTCACTCTCGTACCCCAGCGACACAAAAAAGCTACATTGACACCACGTGCCAACGGGAAGAACGACTTTACTTCCGGGAACTCTGTTATTGTTTACAAACTAAAGTGACTGTTTGCAACACAGAACTCTGTTTTAACACAGGAAATTATTGTAACGGGCACCCGAATAATCTTTTATTGTCGCGAAGGAATAATTTGTTAAATTTGCCATGTAAATCATTGTCGCGAATATTTAAAGTCGCCATGTAAATCACTAGTTAGGAAGGGAAAAGTGCCCTTAAAATAGCCATCCTCCCCAGCAAAAAAATCGAACCTGCCCTTCAGGGACAGCTACGATTTTAGAAAGCCCAAGGTGGTGTGAAAATTCGAACCCGCCCAGAACTAAACTGTTAATAATAAAATATTTAATTGCTTGGTTCCCACGAAGAAAATATGAATCAGGAGGAACAAGAGTTGAAAAACGCTGATTGGCGAAACTGCAAAACGTGACCGGGACGATAAAAGGGCGACGAGAGCGGGAAAAGGGGTCAGTTACATTCTGTCACCTTGACTGTGTGTGCGCGCAATATCGAGGGGAACCACCTGAAATACACGGAATACGTAGATTACGAGGACCGACCCGGATCACAAGATATGACCCGAATTTATGTAAACTCTCCCTCCGCGGATCCGAAAAGAGGCGACCGTCGTGTGCCTCTTCTGTAATTATATCATTAGCTTAAATAAATTTTTGTTGTTGTTATTATCCGTTGGCTATGTCTTTTATTCGGGTATCATCACCGCCGCTCTATCGTCGGACCCATCCACTTCCTCCACTTGCCTAAAAACGTGTAACGCATAACCCTTCAGAACCGCCATCTTGACGTGGGCTGGTCTCACGGACCTGTTAGCCGACAAAAAGGAGGAACGAGACTCCGTCCGCCTCCCGGCACAGCCACACTTGTATGTAATTTGAAAAAATTATAAAATGCTATTAGCATTTCATGATTTTTCCACAGTAAAGATTATTAATTTAACTTTTAATTCTAGATTTATTAAAACTTTAATTCAATCAAGATTAAATTAATACTAAAGATTAAAACAAATATAAAAATTTTTGTATTAAATCTGAAGTTTAATAACATTTGATTTTATAAGTTTTAGACTTTCAAAATGAATAAAATGCATTTACCATTATTGTTCCTACTACAGTTCCAGCAGACGCATTCTCAATAATAGTTGCTTCATATTTTTGTTTTTCAAACTGTGGTAAATTATCATTAACATCCAAGATGTTAACAGTTACTGTTGCAGTACTTGACAATTTTGGATCAGTAAATGCTTCAACAGCTGTAACCTAGAAAAGTATGGTACTGTATACTAAGCATTTAGAAAATTCTAATGTCAGCAAAATTGAAAACCATTTGTTATTTATTCATGAAAAAATTTTTAAAAATAATCCAAAATGTAAGAAAAAATAAAACATAGAAAAGTTACAAGTTAATTATAATTTATGTTTGAAGTAAGGGCTGATTATAAATACTGGTATGAAAATGTGATAATGTTTATTATCCCATTGTTACCATCATAATTAAAATGTATTTGACAAGTACAATTTATAGAGTTCAGAGAAAAAAATTATCAATATTCATTAAAATGTTCATAAAACATTATCTATATTCCACTATCAATATTACTGAAATTAAGTTTAAGGTAGTCACCAATAACACTTCACATCAAACAAGATATAACTGAAAGAATAACTCCAACTTTCAATGTTAAATATTGAAAGTTGGAGTTATTGTTTCAGTTATAAAATACGTTAATCATTTATGTTAAATTTAATAGAGGAAAATTAGTTTAGATTCTCTATATATTTTTTCCATTTATTCTATTTTTTATTCATTCTGCCCCACAGGCACTAAGAGGGCCTTTGGATGTCCATCATGGAATAAGAATCACAAAAGCTGGGTTATGAGAGACAGGGCCTGACATATCAGGGACAGACCATCCATAAACAATTCCTGGAATTGCTCATTCAAATTCAAACCTGGATCCCCAGAATAGTAGGTTGATGCCAACTGCCTCAGTTGGCCAGTTGACTCTCTAATAGTTTTAGATTAATTAATAATCCTCTTGTTAGTAATTTGTTAATTAAAAAAATTAGCAAATAGTTAATTTTTAGTATAATTAAATAATTAATTTAATAAATTTTTTAATGTTAAAATTAAGTTACATAAATTTTCTTACCAATAAAATATATTTTCTTTGATTAGGATTTTCATAATCTAATGGTCCATTCATTACTCTTATACTGATAGATGTTGAGCCAGTGGCAATGTGTGGTTCTACACTAAATATATTTGATGAATCTATGATGTTTATATGAAATACTGAGTTTGAACCCTAAAAAATTTGTAATTTTTTAAAAATATTATACATTATTTCTATAATTTTCCTTATATTCTTGAATAAAGTTTTATACAAGTAAAAAAATTGTTTTGAACCTTACATAATTTATTATAAACAATAAGAAATTGCCTTGTATTAAATAAATCAAACTTTTAATGAAAACTTATTTTAGTTTAAAAAACCATTTTAATCATTTTTAAAAGAAAACTATGAAACTAAAATAGAAAATAAGAATGAAAGAAAACAAAATAAAAATCCTGGCAAAAACAATTGGACAACACAATTATAAACTAATCAAAAGTAAAATAACCTTTCTTAAATAAAAATTAATTCAGTCAGAAGTTAAAAAAAATAAATTGCGAGATTATATAAAGTACAAAGGAGTTGAACCAGAGAACTTTAGTGATTTCTTCGATAGGACAAATTGATAACAAACATGCTTGATAGAGCAGATGCTTAGAAGGGGGAATCCATTTATCTCAGTAGGGACTAGACAAAGACAACTATCCAAATTAACAAGATAACCCTTTAATTTTCCTTGGAACACACAATACATCCAGGGAAACACACAGGAATGTATGGAGTCTGACAATCCAATCTACTGAATAGCTTTAACACACAATTCTCCCGACAATAATATGCTACAGAATTCCCATAACACACAGACATAAAATGTATCAACAATGAGTTTAAAGTGTACCTCTTTTTTTACTTCTTATTGGACAGGAAACAGTTTGAAAACAAAATCTTACCACTGACCTAGTTGTACAGTCTTTACTTTCTGGCTTCCCGACTATTTTATTCACGCACTTTCACACACCACACTCTTCCCCACTGACTCTTCCTTCTCTCTCCACTTCTGTTCTAATTTCTCGAGACACACCCTCCAATAAATCTCCCACCCTAATTTACACACCTAGATTTACACAACTCCTCTCCAACGAGTCGGACCCACCACGTGGTGAAGGGGGGTAGGAAAAGACGTAAGGCACAAAATTATAGAATAAAGCAATTCAAAAGTAATTGTAGATTAATATAAAAACTGATGATAAAACATTGGATCTGGAATCTGGACTGAAAAAGTTATTAAAAGAAAATAATACAGGTACATAGACCTATGATGTGGTTATAATCTTGATGTTTTTAAACATAATTTTTATGTATGTAATGTATTTTAAAAATACTTTGCTTTTGTTTTTGATTTTAAGTTTTAATATTATTTTTATAAGCTTTATATTTAGATTGTAATGGATAATTCTTCACTCTAAAAATATTGAATTTTATCACTTTATGAATACTCTAAAGACAAATACTTTTATAAATAATATAATCTAAGTAGCCATTAAAAATTTATTTTTAATTTTTTAAATTCTTTCCACTCTTCAGTCACTAAGACATGTCCTTTTTCATATCTGTTATAAGTTCAGCCAGATGCACAAAGCATACAGCTAGGTGTTGAAAGATGAAGTCTGACATATCAAAATCAACCTAATGATGAAAATTTCTGAACTGATAGACTCAAATCTAAGTTTCCTAAAGTGGAGCCTTTACTGTTTCAGTCATCTGACTATATGAATTTTTTTCTTTTTAAATAGAAAATAAAAATACTGCTATAAAAAAAGGCAATTTTTGTTTCTCAGGAATGTATAGAAACAGAAATAGTTGACTACTGAATATTTATAATAAAATATGGATCAATTGAAAAGTGTTCATTGTAAATTTTATTTATTTTTTTAAACAGAATTATATGAAAAAAGTGAAGAAATAAAAATATTCAATTCAGAGATAAAACACTTTAAATTTGGATACATCTACTGTATTTTTAATATTCTAATTTCATTTATACTTCAAAATTGAAGTACTCATTTTCTATTCCATTGTTTTAATTGTTAAACTATAATTAAAAATATTGAAGATACTTACAACATCAGGATCTTGTACAAACATATCCAAATTAGGTAAAGGTGTACCATTTGGTACATTTTCATTAACATTTACTGTATAACTTATTCTGTTAAAAGTAGGAGCTTCATCATTGACATCTTTAATAGTTATTGTTACTGATTCAACAGAGACAGTTTCAGAATCATTTCCAGGAATTCCATCAATTAATTCAATAGCCTAAAAATTTTATTTATTTTTTAGTAAATACAAAGAGTTTATTAAAAAATATACTATTATTATTACCTTTATTTTAAACTTATAACACCATTAGTAGAAGAATATAGCTCTTTATCCAATGGTTTTATTGTTCTTAATTCTCCAGATTTATAATCAATTGCAAAAGAATCTTCAGGATCTTAATAAAGTTTATAATATTTCATCAGTGAATAAATCATCTAAAATTTTTATGGATAAATTTGAATAAAGAAAATAAAAAAGACTAATATTAAAAAATATTTATACATAGAAATATAAAATTCTAATACTTTAAAAATAAATCTTTATAAATATTAAGTTTTAGATGATAATAATTTATGTAAGATGTTACTTATAAAACTGACTTGTTAATAATTCATAAACTATTTCATGGGGTATTCCTTGATCTCCATCTTTAGCAGATACTGTCATAACAAGTGTTCCCTAGAATAAAATTTACCTAATTCATTAAGTGAGGTAGCATAACATATGTCTGTGAACTAATAATCAATTACAACAAACATCCCACTCCACTTTCAGACATTTTAACTCTTAATTTTGTATATTATATGGATTAAAAATATATTAAAATATTTTTATAGATTTTTTTATACATTAAAAGTAAATTAACTAAAGTAAGAATATAATATAAAATCAATTGACTTTTATTTTCAAAGGAAATAAAGTATAAACAAATAGCTGTAAATATAAGAAAATACAATATGTTAAAACTTTTGATGTTTTTGAAGTAATATTAATTCCATCTTCAAAATTATAAAAATAATGAAACTTCAAAATGGAAGGCAGATATTATATAGCAGAACATAACAAACAGTTATATTATTTAAAGATTTGTTTATATGCAAATTGCATTATTTGAAAATATATACAGGTAGGCCTCCTACAACGCCAGGTACCTTTACAACGCGTTTTCGTTCCAACGCGGTTGGAAAAATGCGGAAATTTTCTTACAACGCGGTTTAGGGTATTTTAGAAACGAATTATCTTTCATATAACAGAAAAAATCGCAACGGATCACATAAGTGCAGTGGAACTTGATGAAACAAGCACAAGATCTTGAAATAAGGCCAGTCAAACATTCTCAAACAACTATAAATATGTGACGACAAGGACTGAATTTGTGAGCATAACATTATGTTTGCTTTTTGATTTTGACTTGAATCATAATCTTGTTTAGTTTTTATATGATGTTGAATTTTATTTAAGCTTTTTATGTATATAAATTTAAAAAGTGATGAAAATGTTACACCATAAAAGGCAGTTTCTCTTTTTAGAACTGAATCCGAGTTTTTGTAGTAAATTCGTGTCTCCTATAACGCGATTTCCCACAACGCGGTATTTTCAAGGAACGTATCTACCGCATTGTAGGAGGCCTACCTGTAGTTTAAAATTTAAAATTCTGAACTGACTAAAATATAACTCAAATTGTAATTAATAATTAATTATTCTATTTAAACAAATATTCTCTTTGTAAAAGAATAAAACTTTTTCATCAAGTTTTTAGATAAAAATAATTAAAATGCTTAAAATATAATTACAGTTAATTTAACATCAAATTTTCCTTAAACTAAACCTAATTATTATACAGAATATTGCATTATGTAATATGTACAGTACTGTACATATACTTCTTTATAAAATTCAGAATTCAGTTTCAACTCAAAATTAGCAATATTATTTATTGTAGAATGGCAATGACAATAACAATGAATTATAAAAATATGCAATTTTTCAAAAAAGGTGTTTAAATTTAAACTTTATTATTTTAATATAGTAAATAATCACATTATTTAAGAATATCCATTTTTACTTTATTTATTTTGATACTTTGTCAAATTTACATAAAGAATGTTCAATACCAATAAGTGATCGCATAATCTGCATATTGGCTGAATAGAAACTATTCAAATTATGTTAACTGAGTTTAAAGAAGAATATTATCATTGGCAACAAGAAAAGTTACTATTGTTAATAAACTAAAGTTACTATTTAAAATTATTTCATGAATCTATTATTCTTCACTTTTTATATGATAACTTTAAGAATAAAATTATTAAATATTATGCAATAGAGGTATAAAATTATGATTAGATTTTATAAATAAAGTACTAATATAAAAGTTTTAGTTAAATCAGAATGTGTTAAATAATGAGGTCGTTTGGAGAAAAAGTTTGATTATTTAAGTTGCAAATTTTCAGTTAATTCGATTTAAAAATATTATTTACTTTTTATATAAAAAAAGATCTTTGAATCCATTTTATTTAGACATAATAGTTAAGTTATAAGGAAAAGTAAAAAATTAATAACTTTTAAGAATTAAATAACAAAATAACAAGTATCTTGATGTAAAAAATTAATATATTTTCAATATGTGCCTTATTTAGTTGAAGTTGAATTCTTAAACTGTTTCTTCTGAGAATTCATCTCATATCTTTTGTTTGTTAAAATACAATAAAAATATCAAAAATGTTAAATATCTCATCTCATCTATTAATCATTTCTTTTATTTTTATGATGTAGTAATTAAATATCTGCTCCTTTCTAACTAACTAATATTTTGTCTTATTTTAATTAAAATAATGAGCCAAAACAATAGTAAAATAAAATATTACATTATTTAAAACATGTATGATTGTTATTAATTAAAAACTTCTTTCTTTCATTGAATTTTTCCTATAAATTTTAATTATTTTCATTAGTATAGGTGAAATCAACAAAAAGCTGAAATTGATAGTTCTGCTGTTATAAGCAGAACTTTTAATTTTAGCTTTAAGATTTAAGACTAACCTTAAAGCGATTAATCTTATTAAATAAGCTAAAATTAAAAAAAGCTGTTTTATATTATTGTAATTATAATATATTGTTTCATTTCAGTTAAAAGATATGAAAACTTATTAAAAAAGATATTTTTACCACTGGATCATCTTCATTCACAATTCCTGTTAAAGAACTAGTGAAAATAGGTGGTTGATTTTGAACATCTCCAACATTGACAATTACAGCAGTTGTAACATTATGGCTTCCATCCTATTAAAGATTTGAATAATATAAATAATTATTAAAGTATCAAAACAATAAAAATATTATCTTAATGTAATAGATCTAAATTTTTAAAAAATTTTATATATTTTAATTATTTAATAAAATCAATGAATACATTTTTTATCTACAATATCTACTTATTTTAAAATACTTTCAAAAACACAATTCTTTATCTTTTAATGAAAAAAAAAATCCTATTTACAAATAAAAGAAAACAATTTCACAATAATAATATTTTTTAGAAACTTAAATCAGATTATTTTAAATTAAACTGTAATAACAATGATGAAAGTAATGAAATTTGGTATAAAGACAGGCAGTTAAGCTGTGATTAAGATTCTTTTGCATAGTAAATTAAAAGAAGTTAATGATTTTGACTTATATATTAAATTATAACAAATATAATTAATTATAATATTTTTATCAAGTTCAGCTGAAATGTTAATAGGTGAAAAAACATGTTTATATAACATTTATCAGATGTACTCAGTAACAGATTAAACAAAAAACTAATGTTTCAAATATTTGTATTCAAATATCAATAAACTTTAATCATGTAGTCTGAACCAATTACGGTGTGTAGATGATGAAAACAAATGTTTTTGAATTCCTTCCGAGTCCTTCATCAGGTTTTTCAATGATTCCTTGATGGTTTTTCATTTTGGAATAAAATTCAAACAAGAGAAAAGGAATTGTTTAAAAACTGATGAAGGATCGGAACGAGTTCAAAAATGTTCGTTTTTATTTGTTTTCATTAACTACACACCCGTAATTGGTTCAGAATAAGTGATTAACTATATCCCATTGTGGTGAATAGTTGTTTAATAAACTTTAAATTTGTATTAATAATCTCTTTAAACAAAAAAAAGAAACCTACAATCCAGCAGGAACTTCTAGAGAACAAATGTTTTCAACTGTATTAAACAGTCATTGTCAGCTTCAAAACTGCATATGGGAGGGAATGCAGTTTTGAAGCTACTATGTTACATTACTATGTTAGCCAGATCTGGTTAACATTAAAAGGATTGAATACACATTAGAATAATAGTAAATTGCAAACCTGACAGTGAAAATAACTACATTAAAAATGGAAGAATGGAAGAAGGATGAAATAAACAAATAATTTAAGAAGTAATGAGAGTCTGTAAAAATTAATATTGACGTTTATGTTAATTTTGTTAGTAATATTGATATTTCATTTAACTATTATATTGATAGGTGAAAGTTAAATATACTAATGAAATGATGTCATACTAAAATAAATATATAGATTTTGCACTGATATCATAAAAATTGTGAAAATTGAAATAAACTCTAATATACTATATTTTACTGGATATATTAATGAAATAAGTATTTGTCTACAAATTTTAAATCAATGTTTATCTTAATCACTATTATATTTCTATTATCTGGTATTATCTTAAAAATCATTCCATACTTATTGTTCTTACCTGAGAACCATTACATAAAATAATTTTTAATAGTTACAATAGAGAAACAGCTAATAAAAGGATATGATATAATACATCCCACATATCACTAACACATTAATATCTATCAGTATAAAAATAAACCAATACTTTAATTTTATTCTATATTTTAAATTAGCACTTAAATTGAAAAAAGAAAAATTAAATGTCTTATAAAACAATACCAATATTCATATATTATGTTCTTTAATTAATATTAAATTAATTTAACTTACTGTGGCAAGCAATTTAACTTGATATATATATGCCGTTCAGCATAATTTAGATGTTTTCTTAATACAAGATGAGCTAAAACATTGTGTGGTGTTGCAGAATAACTGACAATATTAAATTTTTCACATGCATCTGGAAACTTAAATAAATAACATTTATTATAAACTAAGTTTTTATATTGAGAATAGAATAATGTAAAAATAATGATAACTAAAGAGATTTTTAGTGTATTATTTTTACGTCATTAATTTACCTTACATTAATCCCCACCCTTTATCACTCCATTTACCCATTAGATTTATCCCTTTGAGAATATTAAGTATTTCTCAAGTTAAAACTGAAACTTAAAGAAAAATAAGTTATGGATGTTCCCATCATCCAAAAAGCAGTGACTGACAAATTAAAAACAATCCAAAAAGAAATTTTATGCATATCTCTGAAAATTATATGACCACAATAAAGCCTACATATTGACTATAATAAAGCCAATGGATTATACTTTAAATAAAAAATATGCATTATCTTTCCCTCATATACTTTTTAGTTTTTACAATTACTGTTCAAAAATTTTATGGTCTACACTGTGTATTTCATTAAAATGTAGGTTGTTTTACAAGATAATAAAAAAATTACAATTGAAATGTTTACTTAATGCTATATTATTGTAAAAATGGATTCAAAAATATTCCATTTCAATTAAAGTTATTGACATTTGAGACTAGCTTAAATTTTTATGAGTAAATATTTATAACTTATAAAGAAACTGTAATTTTATTTTCAATAAAAACTTACAATTAAAAGTTAATAAAGACTAAACTTTACATGAAGAAAATGCAGTTTTCATAATTCATTCATTCTCATATCAGAGGAATAATAATTCTATTTGGTGAAGTCCACCTTTCATTACAAGCTCTACACAATTTTAGCATATTGAGATGGGAGAGCCTAAAATAAAAGATGGACTTTATCAAATAGAATTATTGTTCCTGTGATGTGAATATGGATGAATTATGAAAACTGTGGTTTGAAGATTTTCTTCAGGTGAAGTTCAATTAAATTTGCAATTCAGTTTTTAATACTTCATAAAGACATACTTTATTTTATATAACAAGAGATTTAAAGAAATGCCAAATAACAAGTACCATAATCAAATTATTTGAAAAACTTTTAACCTGAAGATGCTTTGAAAGATTTCAATGCTTTCAGAAATCAAAATTTGAATTACTATATCCGAAATGATTATTACCAGACTATTAGAACCAATTATTAGTGCTTTCTAAATATCTTTTTTACTCTTTCAACCTTGTTGGCACCATTAACTTTTTTAACCATTGACATTTTAAGTTATAAAACTTTTGAAATCTCTTGTTAAACTTAATCTTGAACTTTATATTAAACTTAACTATGAATTTTTATTCAATACTCACTATATATTTAGAAATATAGAAATATTAATAAGCATTAAAAAAATGACTCCAAGTTTTTCTTATGTTTGTTCTAGTAAAAATATTTTATTTATATAAGATTTCATATAATTCCTTAAAATTAATAATAATACACAAAAATACTTCGAAAACGTTTAATATGCAGCTAAAATTATCACAATTAATCACAATTATCACAACTAATTAATAATAATTTTTTATTAAACTAAATTCCAAAAGATCTTTTGTTCTATCATAAATAAATAAATAAATAAATAAATGTAAATTATGTAAATAAATATTTTTGTGATATATTCAATTAAATTGCAATAAAAATTTTTACCTGTGCATGAAAAGAACAACTGACTTGAAGAACATTTCCAATATCATCAGCATCAGTTACATTAATTCCTTTGAAAACTATCATTCCTATTGATGCATCCTGCCATGGAGTATTTTAATTTTATATTAATAATAAACATTTAAATATTGATTTATTTTTGTAAATATTTAGAACTATGTCTTTCTGAAATTAAATAAAAATTAGTTCAATAAAATTATTATCTGAAAATAATCATTACTTAAACCATATACTGTATTTGCAAATCACTAGAAACAATATAAAGCTTTTATCATTTCAACTATTTATAATTTAAATTTAGAGATCATTTTAAATTAATAGTAGACTATCTGACATATTTAATTACCGTATTTTACGGACTATAAGCCGCACCTTAATTTTTAAGCAATCTTAAAAAAAAAAAAATACCTATAAGACGCTATGGACTATAAGACGCACCTGAATTTTGGAGGCAATTTTTCGAAGAAAAAAGTGCGTCTTATAGTCTGTAAAATACGGTATACATGATTAAATCTTACATTCAAATATTTAATTTTGAAATTTATTAGCTGAAAACTAATCACAAAAGAAAAAAATTTCTTAATTTTTCAAAAAAAAAGAGTCTCCAAAATGTTAGTCATTTTACAATAACAGCAATTAATAACTTTTTGTCATTATTTTGTTTGATTATTCTAAAGCAATAAAATATTATCATGTTATTTTTGGATATCAAATCTGTTTTTGACAAACAATTATCTATTGATGAAGTTATTGAATTCAATATTTTAAAGATCAATATATATTTTTTTTTTATTAAATACAGGGCTATATTTTAGCCAGAATAGAATTATTAGGCTAAAAAATTCTACATTTTCAGGCAAGAAGTCTGGTGACTGGTGCAATAAAAAAACTTGGCCACTCTATTGGTCACAACAAAGACAATGGGCTGATTGAAGTTGACATAAAAAATAAATGGGATGGAGACTTCCCTTTTGTTGAAGGCCATCTTTTGATGAATGGATAATACTTTCTGATAATTGTATATCCACACTACATCTTATCAAGAAATGAGGTTTATGAATAACTGCTAATGATAATATTTTGTAAGGTAAAGGTAAAAATACAATTACTAAAAGGGAACCATTTAGCAACTGATACTAAATCAAGACACAACTGACAAGATAGGGAAAAAAGTTTAGATGGAGATATACAAAAAAAATATGGAAAATACTAAGTACTAAATGATATAATATAAAAATATATACATTTATAAAGAAAAATAACAAATACCTAGTGGTACAGTATTAAATACTGTTTTTTAGTTATTGTTACATTTTTCCTAAAACAGAACTTTACTTTTAGTCACTATATACATATACTGGCAGTAATATTTTCAGAGAAAGAATACTGGTTAAATATAATTGATTTTGTGTTTTTGAATTTAAATTTAAATTTTTCTATGAAGAAATAAGTTTCCTATAAAGAAATATGGCAAGTCCTGATTTAATGTCATTTTGTTTAGCATCACTGTGGAAAAACACAAATACATTTGTAATTATTTACAATTATTGTTGTATAGTCTTTATAAACAGTAAAATTGATTCTATGAGGTGGAAAGTAAATACTGTAGGTTACAAACATAATCCAATTAAAATAATATTAACTGATTTATATCTTGTTTATATCATTTAGCCTATGATAAAATTGGTTTATTGGGCTGTAATTTGAAAAAATTATAACCTATAAATTTCTTCTGTCATCCATCCATATGTCTTTCCTTAATCTTGAGAACAGAGTTGGATAGATGAAAGATGAGACCAAATATGGAAATCTTAGGAGCAGGAGGCCCCGATTAACTATATACAAACTTCTGCTGAAAACTGGATGTCACATTAATTCAATTCAAAAATTTTTCCCTGAAAGGTGTTAGATAGACGACTGGCATAATTCTATTGTTAAAGGAAAAGTATGATGTGCAGAAGTAAGCCACTAATTTGAAGTGGAGAGAGCATATATTTTAAATTAAATTAATTAAAAATATGATTAAAAATTGCAGCCTGGCATTGTGATGATGTCACAATAAATAATTGCTCATTATACATTATGTTACTTAATGTTTCCAAGAACCTATCTGTGACCGTTGGTCATATTACTATTTTTGTAATTAATAGAATTTTTAATTTAAGTTAGGCTTAAGGTTTCCTTTGTTTCTTTCTCTATCTTTAACCTGTTGACTAAGAAAAACAATGCTGTAAAAGAATAAAGTAATAAAATAAAGGGGGAGACAGAAGGCAGGAGCGGGGATCAAAGAGTTCCCTCTTAATTGCCCTATCATCTGGAGGGGAGTGATATCTCCGACTAGAAAAATGACTTTTAAAAACAACATTGTAAAAGGAGAGTAATAAAAGAAAAATATAGAAGACAAAGGAAGAAGGATCTTAGCTCTCGACGAGGAAGGTCGAGAAGAAAGGAGCTCTGGATCGGGATGAGGAAAGTGAGGAAGTGTAACTCAATGAGAAAGGTTGAGGAGAAGAAGCCATCTGACTCATCAAAGGAGGCCAGGAACTTCCCATAGAACTACTGATTGTATCAGACAGACTCGACACCGACGATACCGAGGAAAGCGAGTAATCAACGAGATAAATTGGACAGATATATATATATATTAAGTAAAAGAAGAAAGAGCCGGATAAAGTGTCGGCAACAAAGGTAGAAGAGTCCACAGTAGCCCTGCCCAGTACTATGGAGCATCAAAGGAAAAGCCCGGGTATTTGTTCCTTCCCCTTGTTCTATCCTTATATTCTCCAACTTTTTTCCCCTCATAGTTTATAATTATAGTTTGTAAGTAGGTTAAGTATAGTTATAGATGCTTGTAATAAGAATAGAGTTTTGTTTTGCTCTTTCATATATATAAAGTTCTGTATTTTACCACCTACATGTTGGGATCCAATGTATAAAGAACCTGATAATATAGCAGATTAAAGAATAGTTTGTAAGTTAACAAGAAAGTGTTTGTTAATTCTCGTTTTGTTCATGAAAAACGAAACAAATAACATTTCATTCTCTGTCGGTTATCACATATCTACATGAGGACTTGCTGTAAATTACACTAAATTAATAAGATAATACTAATATTTAAAAATTTAATAAATAAATAATACATATATGCATCAATATAATTGTAAGGACAAATTAAAAGTTTACTTAAGTAATTAAAATGTAATCATAAATAAGACCTATTAAAATTTATCAATATTTACTTGCTTGTATATTATACTTTTTTAAAATTATTCAATCATTATATAATTAAATAAACTTCATGTAAAAAAATAATTTGTTTTAATTTTAAATTAATGAAAATTAATACTAATTATTTAATATTCTCTTAAATGAAAATTAAAGAGAATATAAGAAAATTACATTAAAGATAATTTATTTTGTTCAATTTAAAAGTATAAATCAGTATATTCTCCAGTAATTTATGGATATTGTGGATTCAATGCCAAAACACTGAGGGAATCACTTCACAAATTATCACTAATCAAACCAACCAAATTAACAACCATTAAAGATAAGCCCCTAAACCATGGCTTATCTAGTATATATGTAAATCTAAATCAGGGCTACCCACCTTTTAATGAAATGTGAGCTACTTTCAAGAGTCAAAAATACCACTGACTTACCATCATATTTTAATTACAATAAAAATATAAATATAAAATAGTATATGATCTATATCATTTCCATAAAAATTAAAAGTGTTTTTCACAATTTAACAGATTAATTATCCACAATCACATAAAAATGATGCTGTGATTGACTAGTTGGTCATGCTTGATCTATAGTATATGATCCAACTAATCAAATTATTAATAAAATAATTTTGAATTTAAAAAAAAACATTAAAAATCAGTTTAAAATTTATATAATTGAAAAAAATAAATTATAAGATGCTAAATAATTTAAGATGGTAAAAATAAAAAATAAATTTAAGAATGAGATATAGATAACTTGTTCTTTAATTACTAGAAACTAATATACCATAACAAATTGAACACTTCTAAAAATATTTAAAATTATACTGAAATAAAGAAAAGGTTAAATTTTATGTTTTTAATGTTTTTATAAATTATAAAAACTTTAAAGAAATTTACCTCATTAACTGTTGCTTGATATGGCACTTGTTGAAAACGAGGAACATTATCATTTTCATCTAAAATTATAATTGTTACTGGTACCCGAACCTATAAATAAATCAATCATTTTATAAAATTGATATGCATTCATTACATTATTTGATAAACTAAATATTTTTTAATATATACTATAAATTATTTCAAAAACAAGGAGTTTCAAGTATTACATCAGCAAAAATTTATCCTTTTTTGTTTTATTCCATCCCCCATCATCACCAGTCATCAGAAATCAAGATACCCTGTTGCCTGTAATCAGGTCATCAGGCATAAATTTAAACCATTCACAAATTTTACATCTCAAAGACTCACCTTCTTTCCCTTCATCACCTGCAATCATCAGATATAAACTAATTCCACCTTCCTCATAAACTGCTGATATAATACTTGAATGATTCCTATGCAGACTCAAAACTTTCATTAAAATAAGTGTAACAAATTAAATAAGTATATAAATAAATAAGTATTAAAAATTTAGCTAAGCATATTAATCATCATTTCTAAATCTAAAATGATAAAATAAAGCTCATAATGATGAAAACAGATCAAAGATTTCAGAAAACAAATTTCAGAAAACAGATAAAGTCCTTTCTATTGATCAGTAATAAATTACATTTATAATAATTTAAATTTAATTAGAAGAACAGCATATAAAATATATATTTTATTGTTTTTTTTATTTGATATATATATATATATATATATATATATCAAATAACTGATTAACTTTTATATTGAAAAATCTAAAATGATATTTGTTTGAACTATATAGATATATATATATATATATATATATATATATAGTTCAAACAAATATCATTTTAGATTTTTCAATATAAAAGTTAATCAGTTTTTAAAGAATTACTGTATTTAAAATTATATATATATATATATATATGCCTGTATCAGATTGCTATCAACAAAACTTTCAAATACAAATAATTCAAATTTATTTCAATTATTAAAAGTCACATTAAATATGATAATTTTATTTTGAAATTCCTTGAACTTATTTTTACTTTATTGTTTTATTTTAACTTACCAAATTATTATCATTTCCACTGCCTACTACATCTTCTAGAGTCACAAAGAACTTTAATGTGTCATTTCTCTATAAAGGATGAAAAAAATAATTAATTACACAAATCAATATGCAATTTAATAAAGCAGAAATTATTTTAAAATTAACCAATTCATTGAAATTTGTACTTTTTATGTGTTTTAGTTATCTTTGCTGATCGGCTATATAAAACTTTAAAGTTACAAATCTTCAGATTCTTAAACTTAAGATTTATAGAAAGTTGATTAAATCTATATGAAAATTTAATAAGTAATCTTGAAGATATTTAAGAATATTTTGAAATTTTTACTATTATTTTCTTATGTTCTAATATACTTAGAAATTTAGCCAAGAAATTTCAACATTTTAAAAATTTCAGAAATGTCCTCAACAATGCATGACAAAATGTTTTTTAGAGTGATTTATAATGTTTATTTTTATTTTGTTTTTTTGTTTTGAAATAACTTTATTTTTAATATATTCTTTCTTTCACCAACTAATTTTAAAATTCAAATAGAAATTTATCACAATAGACTAAGAAGTCATTATAATTATTAACATTTTAAAATTTTTATTTTGAATTGGAGTCTTTAAGACTGTGTGATGCTGATAAGAATAGCCTCATTTCTCAAAAGAAAAAAGAGAATAATAATGGTTATCATATCACATATCATGGTATCTGTAACTAGAGTTTGTGTCATCCTGAAGGTTCTAATGGATATACGAAACTTTTAAGTTATTTTAACAAAATATAAGTTGGATATAGAAAATGTAACATTGTCATCATACACGTAATTAAAAACGATTAAAAATTATTTTCGTTAATATTCTTATAAAGAATTTATTTTTCCAAATTCCTAAACACACAGCTATCTTTTTTTCCCCGAGATCAAGATGTACACATTTTCATTAAACTGTAAGATTTTTTGGCTTTCCAGCCCATCCTCAAAGTATTTTTACAACTTGTTCTGCAAAAAAGCAAATAGCTGTATGTGAAATTAATAAATCCAAAACAAGTAAGGAATGAATCTGTTACATCTAACAATCTATTCTAAATTAACGTTTCTTTCTTACAACAATAATTTAAAATTAGAAGTACTAAATCTGAATCATTTTTAATTGAAAATCTATGAGGACTTATCAAAACTATCCAGGACAGAATTTTTTATAGAGAAACTACTAATAGTAGCAATGCAATAACCATGGAGGATATTTGACTATAACTCCTGATGCCATGTGTCAGAGTAGTGACAGCACAATTCAATTGTCAGTGGGTTGAGCAACAGTGCAGAGATGTTTCCCTCTGTCATGTTGTGAAATGGACAAATTGAACAGTGTGTTTGCATTAATTTTTGCTGAAAACTTGGTAAGAAGGTCACCAAAATGTATGAAATGTTTCCACAAACATTCAGAAACAGCACTTAGTTGGTCCAAACATTTGAACAGTATTCATTTATCAAAAATGGCTGCACTTCAACTGATGATGACTTACACACAGGCTGATTAATGGCACGAGACTGTTGATGTAGACTGTAGACAATCTGATAATCAATGAGATTGATCTACAGAACTGTTCTGCAGTGCCTCAGAAATGCAATTTGTTAGAAATGCCCTTACAAATGTTCTTCTGGTGACTTGTTTCTGCACCATGACAATGCACTATGCCATACAGCCCTGAGTGTCACAGAATTTTTGGCTAAGCACAACATCTTTGTATTTCTCCACCCACATTACTCATCAGATTTGGCCCCCTGTGACTTCCTCTTTCCAGGCTCAAAAGCACCCTAAAGGAAAAAAATATCAGATGTCACAGAGATACAACTAAATATAACACAACAGTGGTAGGCATTCCCAAACAAGCCTTCAGACATGCATGGAAAAGTGGAGAGCTCTCTAGAATCATTGCATACAGTGATTACTAATTATTTTGGTTTCCTACTGTTAATTCTGTCCTGGATATTTTTGATCAGCCCTTGTATTCTATATATATTTATTAAGTAAAAATTTTATAATTGAAGTAAATTAAACAATTGTAATTTGTTAATTCAAATAATTTTTATAATATATGTAATAACATTAGTTATTTATTTGTACATTTCTAAATTCATGTTTGTTAAGTTTCATTAATGCTCTATAATTTCAATAAGTAATGTATTATTTAATTTTTGTACCATTAATTAGTTCACTGTAATTTTTATGTAAAATTATATTTTACATCAATTTGTAAAATGTAATTTTACAAACTGATATAGTTTATATAATATAATAAGTTCAAGATCACTGATTAAAAAAGCTACTTCTAATATTTAATACTATAAATCATATAAATCTTAAAATCTGTTGCCATAATCTGTATAGAATTTTCAAAATTCTAACTGATTATGAAAAGAAATTTTCTGAAGAAAATACTCAAAATAAAAGTATAAAAAATGTTTATTTTTCAAAAGAAAGAAATAAAAATATGGATATTGAAAGTTTTATTCATTTTTTTACACCCAGAAATGTAAATTAAAAATATAAATAGCATTAGAATATAAAAATAAACCATCATATATAAGTAATTCTAAATGTAATTTTTAAAAATTGAAATATATGCTTTTTATATAAAATATAAAATTTGTCTCTTCTAAACAATATATTAAAAAAATATATTATTATTTATTTACTATTTTTTACTTAAAAATAAATTAATAGCATACATTAATTTGATTTTCAAGTATTGCAATTTCAATATCAAAGTTTATATTACTGTATTCACATAAAAATCTGTAGAATGTTGTATATACCTCTCTGTCAATTGAACCTGTAACAGTTACTACTCCTGTATTACGATCCACAGATAGCTTATCAGTTCCTTCTATTCCATAAAGTATGGTTGAGTTTTCATAATCTTTTCCTTGTAATTTAAAAACTGAAGTACCTTTTATTTAAAAAATAGATATTTGTTTAATTAAATTGAAAAAAATTATTAACTCAATTAAAGCATAAAATTATTTTACACAATTAAACTTTGTATAAATTTAAAAGTAATAAAATGCATATAACTTTTTTACCAGATGAATAATTGTTTAATAAATATTTAATTATTTTAATGCATTGCCAATCTTAAATTCATTTTAAATGTAATTTATTATAAAAATAAGATAACATTCAAAATAAAATATTTCATAGTTGTAAAGCTTACCAATGGGGGTATTTTCTTTAATAACAGTTAAATCAATATTTTGGATAAATGATGGTGGGCGATTACCATGAACTAGAAACATAAAAAGTATATAATTTAAATATAAAATCTGTATTAAAATAAATTTACACATAAACTATAAACAAATTTATTGATTGATTATTTTGAATTTAATAATTATAAATAATTATCTTTTCAGATTTATATTAAGCTAATTACTATAAATTTTGAATGGATGTTAATTGTAGTACAAAATACGGAAATTCTAGTCAAAATAAAATTTCCTTGTCTGACTTCCGTGAGAGTATTGAGGCAGTACTTTATTTTTATTTTTTAATACTTTAAAATATTCTAGAAATTTTCAAGAAATGTAATGGGCCATATTACTTGTAAAACATTATTAAATGAATTAGATATAACGAAATTAACTACTTTTCACTAATTTATGAAATTATACTGCATTTTAATTTACTAATCATAGTTTTATTTCGTTCTGTCAAAGTTTTCTCCAGCAAAAACATGTTGATTTCAATAAATAAAGAAATAAAATCATTTTATCGTTTATGTTTTGATCTAATTATAATAAAATATTATTTGTAAAAATGATTGACTGATTAAAATCGTTACATATCTTATACAAAAAATATAACTGATATTTTGTCCTACAGAGTATAACTAAAAATATACTTCCGTTTTGAACTAGTTTCTTTGTTATCAGTACAGCAATTAATTAATAAAACTTTGCTAAATGTTTAAAAAGTATATATATAGTATACTACGCATAAATACTTGTTAAATATACAGTACAACTGTAATTAATATTTATATATTATAATAATTTAAAAACATATTTTAAAATTATTACTTACCTAAAACAATAAATAGAAATATGAATGAAGTGATAAGAAAGTTCACCTTGAACATCTTCCTAAATAAAAGATAATTTTTATACGTTAGTAATTAAACTATTCTAATGAAAAACCATTAAATTCTATAGTCTATTATTTAATGTTTTTTTCTTTTTTAATTGTGAAATCATACAAATGACAAAAAAATCCAATTTCTTTAGTCTGAAATTTATAAGAAAAAATAGCGCACGATTGTAAATCACTAAAATGAAAGTAAAAATCGTATTATTGATATTTTTTTCGATTTGTGATATTTTCTGTGTGATAAAAGTTCGCACGAAATGAGGTCAATGTCTCGGTGGTTATAGTCTACTATGCAATTCTTTATAGCATCCGACGCCCACTTATAGAAAAGTTTCTCTGCTCAATGAACATCTATTGTAACTGTTAAGCAGACAGTAACAAAACAGAATGTAACTTAGCGTAAAAAATTAACTTAGAGCATAACAACCCTAAATTTCAATAATATTGTCAAATCTTAAAAACTTTCGAGTCTTACCTTCTAGACGATCAAAATAGGAATTCGCATAGTACACGTACTTAAAAATATTAAGTCACTTTCTGTGTAATATCTAAACATAAATGAGCAAGTAGTGATAATAATGAATTAACACTTAAAATTATATGGCGTTTACTTTTCTGAAATCTGTACAGGTAAAACATTGAAGTACAGGTGGCCCCAGGCTGTGGGAGAGTCTAAGAAAATCGTTGATTGGTGACGACGTGGCTAGTTTCCCTTCATGCCTCACAAACCGGTTCATGATCCTGAAATGAATAAGTGTTAGAAGAGAATAACCAAGGTCTTTCCGGTTTATTTTAGCTTGTGGTTTCTTTCAAGTAAAGTTTCTAATATTCTCCAATATTGAAAAAATATTAAGAAATTGCTTTAATATTTTATATAAACGCAACAGAAAACTGTGAATTCAAATAAAATAATTTCTTACTGATTTAGTTTTTATGAAAGGGAAAAAAAAAGTATCTATATTTATCGTTAACGCTCTGAATCTCCGTGCTAATAATAATTCTATTGTTTCATTTTTTTTAAGTAAAATGAATAGTATAATATATCAAATTCAAAAATTTTTCCATTGGAAACCTTAAAATTCTCTTATCAATATCCAGAAAATAATCGATTATAATCATAATATTGATGTGTAATTTATCAGATAATTTGATACCTGAAGTGAGATAAACATTATTTGCAATATAAAAAGCAAGAGCCATGAAATTGAATTTATTATTAATAATAATGATCTTAAAATTCTTTCAAGCAAGAAAATGATCTTATAAATGATAAATACATTTAGTTTAATAACTTTCAAATCTTTATATAATAACAATAATTAACAAAATTTGAAATATAATCCATAAAAAATTTATTTGGACATTTTCAGCTTGAGAGAACAACTATAATAATTGAGTTAATTACAAATTATATTAATTTCTTATACAAAAAGAAAAAATGTTGTAGTCTAAAACAAATATGTTACTTATATATTTCTAAACAAATTTTATTTAATATAAATTTATTTTAAACAAAATTAAATATAAATTTATTATAAAGTAATAATTGAATTTTTTTTAATTAAAAATGAAAAAATTACTTAAAATATTTTGTGTTTGCATATTTAATATTTTTAATATAATCTATAAAAATTATGAAAACAAAATTAATTCGAATAGTGTAAAAGATATATTTAATTTAGTATAATTTGCATGCCAAAAATTTCTCTACATTTTTATAATAATTCAATATATTAATTTTGATTCCTACGATTAGCCTAAGAGAATATATAAAACAGGAAAAAAGTTTGAACTTTTTGCATTCTTGTGGTTTTTCTACTTTTTTGGTTGGATAGACATAATTATCCCGTGATAAGTCATACATAAAATGTGAGACATTCTAGACCATTTAGAAGAGAATTTAAAGTTCATAAAGTATATAAATTTTTTTAAATGTTTTATATAAAATGTTCAGTTTCATTATAAAAAAGTTAATCATTTCAGTAATTTCAATTTTTATAATTATTTTAGTATGGTATTCTCAGACTTATTTAAATTGCACAGCAACCGATTTTTTTTTAATTTTATTGAAATTATATAAAATAGTTTCGATCTATTTTTTTAATTGTATTTTTGATATAATAATACAAATAGATACTCATTAATATTTACTATAGGCTTTATGGATAAAGTGATCCTTCTATGAAAACAAAAATCTTTGCGTATGAAAATGCATACGTCAGAAAATAATGAAGTTTTACTTTGTTTAATTTTTCTCTTCCACTTTTTTATATTTTTATAAATTTAATTTTTATATGTGTTATTTAATGTTAAAGTTTGAAATATAACATTAATAAATTTCATAAATCTTTATTTTTGATCAGGGCCTGCTCAAACGTCGGTTTTCGGGCTCAGAGGAGTCTCGCACTTTCAAATTTCTAATAAAATTTGATAATATAACTGTTTTGTTTCTGTGATCTTTGTCGAGTAAATAAATACATGTATTTAATGTTTGTAAATTGTGTTTAATAAAATTATATGATTCTTCGATTTAAAAACCAATCCTTTTTTGCAAATATTTTGAGGCTCCGCTTATAATTTTTTCTGAGGTCCCTCAAACCTCCAGTCGGCCTTATTTTTAATTATAGTCGAATATATTGTCACTGATAAATGGTGGAATAATTAATCGTGTCCTTAATATATGTATTTCTTAATAATAATTTCGATAAAATATTAATATAATTGTAAAACATTTTTAAAATATATTTTATAAGAAACCACTTTTTTTCGTATATACTTATAACTATATTTTTTTGTATCTACTTAAATCATAACAATGAATTTAAACTTTGTTAAACAGTATAACTGTTAATTACATTTTAAGAATTTAATTGAATTTTCATTCTATTTTCAATTAAAATCTATTATATACTATATTTTCAAGTTGGATGACTGAGCAATAAAATCAAAAAATTAGTGAATGTTCCTCTCCGTACGGTTTTTAAATGACAAAAGTTTGACAAACTTTATTTTCAAAATCTGATTTACAAATTAAGGGCCGTCCATTAATTAGGCTATGTGTAAAGTATACTGTACAATGAAATACTTTATGAAAGGAATGGAGAGATCGAAGCATTGTCTATGTGGAAGTTTTTTAGTGGTATTAGTGGTAGGCGAATTTGTTGTTGCAAGTCTACTTACTAGTCACATTGTGAATAAACTATTAGTAAAGATTTGCAAAACTTTAGAAAGTTATTTCTTCAATATCGGTGGGGTCCATTAATTATGAATTATTATATAAGTAATTACAGGGGAAGAATTTGCCAAAAGTACTGTACATCATTATACTCAACAGGAGGAGAGAAGTCAGAAGTGGCTTAAAAACTGTGCACGTAATTAATGGACAGACCGTTATGAAATTTTTGCATTGGGTCATACATATGCTTATTTTGATGTAATAAACATCATTCTGTGGATATCTTCTAAGAATATTTCAAGTTTTAAATGATGATGATATTGAATATTAGAAATAGATAAAGTTAAATACAGTCAAACCTGTTTTTATGCGGGGGATAGGGACCGCATTAAAAAAAACGCATTAAAAAAAATCTCACGAAACTTCACGAATGGCTGTAAATAATAGTTTTCGCAACACAATTAAAAAATAATTTTTTTATGCGGTCAACAGGGACCGCATAAAAAAAGTCTCACATAGAAAATAACTCAAAACCGTACGAAATAGAATTTATTGACAACAGATGTCAGCACTTGACTGCATCGTCTGGTCTATCGTCTGTTTTACATATTTTTGTCCAGGTGGTGTTTTGTTGACTTAAAAAGTAAATTATTTCATTTTTCGCATATTCGTGCAATAATATTACTATAATAAGTGCATTTATGCTATAATAAGTTTATTTAGCTATAATAAGTCAACGTGAGACATGACGAATCGCACGAGACTAGTCGCCAACTATACCGCACAAATTAAAAATTCGCATTAAAAAAATCGCACAAATAAAAATCGCACATAAAAAGAGCGCATAAAAACAGGTTTGACTGTATTTATATTTTAGAATGAACTGTAACTATAGCTGTTGTTAGTGTTTGATATTATTCACTAAATAATTAAAATGTATATTAAAAATAAATTTCATAATCATTGAAAAAAATTTTATTTCCAGATAGATATTGTTACCGTTCTATTTTGTCAATTCATTTGTCTCAGGTTTACCTCTAAATCTATTCGGATTTGAAACTTCAAATTTTTCAAATAACTTATAAATAGTAGGAATTATATAAATTTTATTTTATTTTTATTTTCATAGAAAATTTTAAATCTAAAATAATAAAACATTTGAATATGCAGTATTTGAAAATATTTATTAGAATTTTATTGAAATTTTCAACTTTTTTAAATATTGTTTTTAATTATTTTCAGGAATTTATGACTTAACCAAAATATTATTACGTTTAATGAAAGCGATACTGTACTATATATCAAAGTTATACTGTATAATTAAACTATGTAATTAAATGTAATATAAGTTTAAATTAAAGTTCAGTAATTAACTAAAAATGCATTCTACAAAACCTTATCGTTTTTGAAAGAACTTTTCAAAGTTCTTTGGAGTTTGGTAGATTGAAATCTTTCGAATACAGTCAAACCTGTTTTTATGCGCTCTTTTTATGTGCGATTTTTATTTGTGCGATTTTTTTAATGCGAATTTTTAATTTGTGCGGTATAGTTGGCGACTAGTCTCGTGCGATTCGTCATGTCTTACGTTGACTTATTATAGCTAAATAAACTTATTATAGCATAAATGCACTTATTATAGTAATATTATTGCATGAATATGCGAAAAATGAAATAATTTACTTTTTAAATCAACAAAACACCACCTGGACAAAAATATGTAAAACAGACGATAGACCAGACGATGCAGTCAAGTGCTGACATCTGTTGTCAATAAATTCTATTTCGTACGGTTTTGAGTTATTTTCTATGTGAGACTTTTTTTTATGCGGTCCCTGTTAACCGCATAAAAAAATATTTTTTTAATTGTGTCGCGAAAACTATTATTTACAGCCATTCGTGAAGTTTCGTGAGATTTTTTTAATGCGTTTTTTTTAATGCGGTCCCTATCCCCCGCATAAAAACAGGTTTGACTGTATTAATCTTATTTATAATATTTTAAAGTAAAAATTACATCTTAAGAATTTTAAATTCTTTTTGAATTAAAATTGATGTAATTTTGTCGTTATATATATATATATATATAAGATATATATATTTATTAGATATATATATATATGTTTTCTGAATGGTCTTCTAAAGTGTATATAGTATATTTTGGTGTTTAATCCAAGGATTGAATAAATACAAATATTTTACGTTCATTTTAAGAACTTAAGTTTGTTTTAAAAATAAATGTCATATCTGTCTCGTTTAATTTTTAGTTTATTTATTCTTGGCTATTCGCATTTTTATAAAATGTTATTTTTGATTAGCTGACGTTTTTTAACTTATATTTTTTAAAAATCATAATTAAATTACTTGAAAAAGAGTAATCGATTTTTTAATAGCTTGATTCACCATATTGATATCTGCAAAAAAATTACAATTTACAAAAAATATTATTGCATCTTACTACTCGTATCTAACACTTAATTAGAAGCCAGTTTCCCATAGAAAATCCTCCCGGAAGACAATTCCTCCTGGCAGATTGCCCATGTGTTACGTTTTGTTATCCTTTCAATTCAATCCAGTTTATTATTATTATTATACTTTATAGATTAACATTTTAACACGAAAAGACAAGTTTCAAGTGAGAATTTTTCTCAAATCTTTTTAAAAATAACTTCTTACTGTTAAGAGATCAAATTTTCACGCGGTTTCTTTAATCTCAAATGCATACAATACGTTTTGTATGTTATTTTGAGACATTGAAGATCAGCTCTTATTTTAAATTTATGAGGTTTTAAATTATATATTTTTGAACTTTGTTATTATAAATTAAGTCAGTTAAATTTATTTTCATAGTGCCAATAATATTTATCTTAAAATTCTGTCATTTGAATAATTAAAAACTTCACATTTATCATATTTAATACATTTTTTTAAAAAGTTTTAGGACATAAAAATCAGAGCTTAAGAACTAAAATTATTTTATTCGTTCACATTATGAACTTAATTAAACCTCGAGTCCGTATATATTAAAATGTAGATTCGTTTGAATCGATGAATATATTTTAAAATTTAATTTAATTTAAAAAAGTATAAAATTATGCTACTTTATTAACTTTTAACTTTTTTCAGTCAAAAAGAGTCTAAAATTTTCTTACGAATAATGTCAATTCAATTTAATTTCCTTTTCTCTAATGTAAATTATTTAAAGTTTAAATTTAAATTTAAATTTACTGTATTTATTTTTGAAAAAAATATGTCTACCATTTTTACTATTATTCTATTTAAAATGTGATTATTTGAACATTACATTATTTCAAATTAAAATATATATATGCATATTGTTAAATATGAATTACTGCTTCTAATTGTTCCCTACTCTGATTCAAACTTAAATTTCAAATTATACTCGTTTGTTGCTTTTAAAATGCGATTGACATCAATTTTATATTATATTTGAATAAAATATTTAATATCTCATTAAACAAAATTATTCAACATCAAAAAACATTAAAATTTATCATTATTACTTCCAATTTCGTACCAATTATCGAATCATTATTTGATCTGCGTGTAAAAATTCTTATACTAGGAAGGGAAAAAATTATTTCTGCATATAAATTCATTTAAACCCATTACTATTTAGATAACTTGTTATTAACTATATTCAAGCGTTTTTTAACTTTATTCCCTTTTTTTGCCTCTTAATTTCCCCAATTTTTTGTTTTAATATTAATATAACTTGTTATGGTCGTTACATCCATTGCATTACAATTAAAACCCATTATAAGTTATTCTAAATTCTTAATTAAAATTTATTCTATGTTACTGAATATTATAAAATTAGATTTGTTAAATATCAATGTAATGTTTTGCTTTGAACTCCAAGAAGCGTTAAAAATTAAAACAATATACTTTTTAATACAGTATATTAATTTTATATTCGTATCTATGGATTAAATTCATTAACTACTTTCTAAGTTAATATAATAATCTAAGCACTATTACTTCCCTGAATTTTAAGTTTTTATAATTAAATTATACAAAGTTTTGAACATATATTAAATACAGAAAGGAAGTGATTCTTATAATATTAGTTTCAAAATTTGTAAACATAAATTATGTAAGTGAATTCAATTAAAATAATTGGACGAGAATAATAGAAGTAATAACTTAATTATTATCATTAAATGTTTAAAATATATAATAATATATATATATATATTTTTTTTTTTTTTTCAAATTTACATCTGAAAATAAGCTAATTTAAACGAGTTTAAAATGTATTTTGCATTACATGCATTTGGAAATAAAGAAAATGAATAAAAGGTACTGTACAAGGCATCGTCTTGTAACTTTTAATCATGTCGAGTGATCAAAAGAAATAATTTGTAAATTTAGAAAATTATGCAGATGATTTTCGTAATATAGAAAATACATCAATAAGTTGGTTTGGTTTGGTTCGTTCGACTCGGTTTTATGGGATACAGCAACACAACACTTGGCGGCCTGCCAAAAGGGATGCCTCCCGGGAAGATTTTAGTATTATTATTCTCTTTAATATTATAGTCTACGTAATGTAATATTATTATATTGTCAAATATTTTAAAATTTAACAAGATGAAATAGTTTTATTTAATTTCATTACATTATAATTGCACGTGTATAGTATATATAATCTTAAAACCTCAAAAATAATCACCATCAAATAATCACGATGTTAATTAAAATATAAATTTAATATTTGATTGCAAATCAATCTATTTAATTTTACAGAATAATAATTAATGTACGAAAATTAATAGACAGATCATCTATTTAATGGTTGAAAATGTGATAGGGCATATTAAATTTCTTGATATAAACGATTGGAATTCATTTATATTGATAAAATAGATTTTTAAAATATAATAAATTATAGTTTATTACTTGTTCTGTCATCTATATAAGAACATATTTATCATTACAGAGAATAGCAAACTGACATTTAGATATTTAAAATGGAACTAGAAGTAGGATTAAAAACCGGAATTTTGCGATGAAAAATTAGATATCTACCAACGCTTTAACTTCGTATAAATTTTAACATAGTTATGATTTTAACATTATTGTTCTACTTAAATATGAATATTACATTTAATTCTCTTGTCGAATTATTTTTATTAACTATATTTATAAAATTTCTAAGATATTTTGAAAAAACGGAATTTTTGTTTAAAAATACATTACATTACAATATTTCATTCGTTTTTCGGAAAAAAATGCTGAATCTATAATAAAATCAGATAACAGACATTTCGTAAACTTTCTCGAAATTTCAACTTTTATTTTATAAAATATTAAATATTATGTTCAAATAAGATATTTAAGCTATTTTTGTTGCTATAAAATTGTGTAAAGTATTATAAACAGGATATAAGAAGAGCAAAAAATCGTAACTCTTCTCCCACATCGTAATAAACGCCCATTTATAATTTAAAATTAATTACTTAAATTAATAAAAATAAAATAACATGATTAAATCGGTTTTAAATACTATATTTAAATTTATAACCTAGTTATAGGCTGATCATTAAATTAAAAAAGACTAGTCTGTAATTTTATATTCTAATTTAACATTAAATTAGTTAAGCTATGATTAAATACACATTATAATAGTTATTTTCAAATATTGCAATAGGTTTATAGACCAGTGCAATAATCATCGTCACGTTTAAGCTGTTTCTTCAACTGTAATTTCAGAGATATAATCTTTCCGAGATAGCCTTGATCAAAGTATCATTATAATATAAAGAGTAAGTCTAAAAAACAAGAACTTATTGTAATCATTATATTCTTTTTAAAAGACCAGGTGTTTTCTCTCTTCCGGCAATTAAAATTCTGTAAAAACTGTGATGATTTTTTGTTAATGATTTCTTTTTACCTTAACCTAATTTATAAGATTACAAATTGAAAAAATAAGTAATTCGCAATTCACTAGACAGAGAGGTCAATGTAACATCGTCTCGATAATTCTAGTTTATCAAATCAGAACTTTTGTAGCCTTCGAGCAACATCTCACAATTAAGGCGAACTTCGAACAGGTTGTTGGAACTTCACTTACCTTGATGGTGATGTTCACTAACCTTGCCACCTGCATGTGTTGCGCATGCTCTTCAAGTAATGAGACAGTTCGCATTAACATTGTCGAAGCTACAACTTTATAGTATCGCATGCTCTCCGCTTATTCTCCTGTCCTATTTATTTTCCTCTCTATAAGGAAGGCGTAAACAAATTCTTTACGGTGTTTTGACGTGAGTGAAAGCATTCATTTATTGTGTTTCCCAAGAAGAAAGACACACACAAGCATGCAATTGGTAACGAAAGAAGTAGGTTTACAAACTGAGACTGTTTTGCCATATGAGATATGAGGTAAAAAGTTTTGTGATAATTAATTTTAATTAAAGTAACTTTTAAATATATTTCAAAATATTTCGAATTAAAGAAAAAATCTAAATTAAATCGTTTCGTAATTATTTTTATAGAATACATAGTCGTTATAACGAATACAGTAGCTATTATTATCGTATGTAGATCTATTATTTTTTATGTCACTAGGTCATAAAAACAATTCCATTTTAGATCTTTATTATTTATGCTCGAATAATTTAAAGATCGATACAGAAGGATTCAATAAATGTCAAGTTTTCTAAGTAGGTTGTAAACCCATATTGAATCCCACAATTGTAGTTGTGAATGTAGGACTTACGTAAGTTAACTGAAATTATTCATCATTTCATCATAAATTGTTTGGAAAAATAATTATTAACGCAATGTCACTTTATTTAATGACTCAATTTATTATAGAATTTATTATTTTTGCATTTTGCTATCTTTATTTTATATAGATTAATAGTTAAGATATTAGACAGAAGCAATTTACAGTCAAAGTTTTAGACGACAAAAATTAATAGTTAAAGTACAAAATAATTTAAAAAGTCAAACAGTAGACAAAATATAAAACATTAAATGAAATGATTATATAAAAACCGTTTATGTAAATGGCTAACATTGTCCTTAAAATAAATTACGACAACTTTATGACATTAAGCCATAAATTTTGTAAACACAATTAAAAATATTGTAAGCTTTAAATAACACATTTCTTTATCAGACTTATTTAAGAAGATTTATTCTGTAATTTATTTTGTTCTTTACGGTTTAAATAGTCAAATTTATCTATTTGCTCTGACAACAATCATTAATGTTTTTATACTTTAAAGAAAGGTAAGACTTTAATAGAGTTTTATACACATGAGCGAACTTGGAATTACTCATAGTAATTACACAATCTTAATTATAGTATTACTTTTCCTTTACTTGAGTTTATTTGTAATTTTTTTTTTATCTGATTTTCCTTAATGATGATTCTAATTTATTTCAAATCCCTATTTACTTCGGTATTATAATCACTGTAATGTACTGTACTTCAGTTGAAAAAAAAAAATGTGAAAAGCATGGGAGATAATTGTAATTACAATAAATTTATAATAATAAACTAATTTTTTGCGAAATTTCATAATTTAATCAGCCGAAAAATTGAATAATTTTAACATTATCTTCGATTGAATAAATTCATTAATTGGAAAAGTTTTTACTCTATTCTGTTAAATGAATAAAGTACCCGATTCTTACAACGCAACAAATTTATCAATTATTAAATTTATCCAGTTTCTGAACTTCAAATTAGACAAAAGTTATTAAACTATTTTAGTCACAATAGAATTTTTCGATGTATTTATATTCATATTTTATTGCAGAACATCAAGAACATATATTATTAAGAATGATTTTAATCTTAAAAATGAAAATTTAATAAATATAATAAATAAAAATAAATAAATGATTCATAATTGAAATTGAAGTTTTAAGAAATTGCAAAGAACTTAAACTGTGTAGAAAATTATAATTAATTTTTTTGTAGGTCTGTCTACATTATGTGGAAAAAAGTAAAAAGTTTTGTTTTGTTTCGAATAGATTCTCTTTCTTCTTTATTCATGATGTAATAAGGTATAATTTTAAAACAAAATTTGGTATATTTGATAACTTTTAATAACTTTCTGATAAATAGCATTTTGTTTAGATTTTTACTAATGACAACCTTTTAGTTTTAAGTAGATTATAATTCATGTATAATTTCTTAATGTATTTTGGTATAAAACCAAAATACATTTGTAAAATAGTTGACATCAGTTTTGGGAATACGAGCTGACAATTTATTCTTGAATTATTTTATTTTCTGGATATTTATTTTAGTAATATTTACTGAATTATAATTCCATGTATTAATTTACACGCAAGATGAAATCATACGAAATAGAAGTTCTGTAAATATTTACCAATATTAATGGCTTTGGTAAGATAGTAGGTTGAAAATTAAATTATTGAGGTTAGTATATATATATATTACTTTATTATATATCATGTTATAAAATGAATTAAAATCTTTCTTTTAATACATCAAAAGGAAAATTTGTACTGACAATAAGAAAAAAATAAATCTATTGACAGTATATATATTTTTTTCTAATAGGACGGTTCATTTCGTATAATTAATAATATAAATATACGATGAAAATAGCTTATTTATTTATTTATGAAAGTTCTAAATCTTTATGAGAGAATTATTGATTGAATCAACTTCTAAATATGATATATTACCATTCGTTTTAATTCTGCTGCATTATTCTACCAATTTTTGGCGAGGAATATAATATATATTATATTATATAATACATAATATTATATATATATACATGCCTATAATAAAAAAGTTGTTGCTTCCGTAAAACTCGCTTACTAAAATTATATGACAATATTATATGGCATCATTAAAAATTTACAATTCGTTTAATTTGTTGTTACTGAACTTCAAAACTAAAACCGGTCTTTCCTAATCTCACAAAACATCCACTTAAAAACTTCTGTTTCATATTTTCAATTGTAATTAAAGTTACAGTTGTACTTTATAGCTAGAGGCTTAAATCAGAATGCCTGGGAGGCAAAAGCATTCAGCTATTAAAACATGGCTAGAACTATTCAATGAACATTGTAAAATATGAAATATGAAATTAAGAGAAAGCTTACATCTTTCTATACAAGCCTATATGAAGACAGAGCTAAGGATGTGTTTTTTATTTGTGATAAATAAGAAGTAAATTAAGCATTTAAATTAAGATATTAAGAAGTAAATTAATATATAAAATATTAAAAATATTTTTTGAAAAGAGTTTGCTAATTTGTTTAAAAATATAAACTCATATTTATTCAAACTCATATCAACACAAAATATTAATTTTAATTAATTAAGATTTATTTAATTCAAAATCAATTGAACAAATGGAAATTTCTCGTACGAAAGAAATAACAGATCTAGGAATAAAAACATTTATTCGATAATATTTTAAAATTTTGATAGTTTTTTTTTTAAATTCAAAACTCGCTTAATGAACGAAATAAAGTTTTTGGTCCACAATGGTCCTTCTAGGACGAGGTGCATTTAACCTATCGGCCTCCACCTGTACAATAACAATGAAATGAATAAATTAATTACATTTAATCCTTGATTAACATTATAGGTTTGTTCCGTGTAAATCGAAATTTTATAAATTTTATAAAAATAAATTCCAATATTCAAATTTTTATTAACCAATATAAAATGAATGAAGGTGAAATTTCTTTCCGTATCTTCTTCATAAAGAAACAATTTTCTTCTGTCTTTTTATTTGAAAGTCTTATATCTCTTCTATTACAAACTTCTTCGATCCAGTCAATATATAATGAAATTAGAATAGATGATACGAATTTTCTTTAAAAAATTAAAATTAATGTTGCTTTGAAATAAAATTACTGAATTTAAATATTCCTAACTTTTAGAATAGTTTATAATTTGTAATACAAATTTCAGATTGTTAAGTATAAAAATAAACGAATATTAACTTTTCATTTTCAAATTATAAAGAATTGATTAAAATATCATATCTTTTCTGATTGTTTTATATTGCTAAACAAACATTTTTTGACTGTTTGTAAACACCTTCATTCAATAATTATACTTTAGTTATTCTTCATTTCATTCATTGAGAGGTTCTTGAACTCTTAAAAAAAGTGATAGTATTTAATCATCTCTAAGATAAAGACCTACAGACTTCCTCCTTATTTTAAAAGAAACCATTATTAACAATAAATATCTTGGTACAAGAGAGCTATAGCAATTATATTAGATAAAATATCAATAAGATTTTATTTTTTACAATTTAATCTTTTATAGGGTGTACTATAAAAAATTCTAATTAGTGAAATGAAATTTTATTTCAACTAGTTTTTTAAAAGTTTTTAAAGTTAATTTTGAATTTTCGTTACGGTCGGAAAACACGCAATAGTACTGTACTTTTAATAAGATTCAAATGACTTTTTGTGAATGTTTTGTATATATATTTACTGAAAAGATATAATTCTAATTTGTTCATATCGTGTCACGATCATCACGGATGTTTACGATTGAATGATCCTGGTATATTAAGGTCAAACTTAATATGTTGACAATGAAATAAAATATTCCAGCTATAAATTAAATTTCCATTATGTTTTATAAAAAAAAAAAAAAAAAAAAAAATTCAAATGGGTTAATTATTAGCTGAATTAGAACTATAATATTGTATAATAATATTTAAATTCAGTAAGTTTACAATAAAAATAATTATTTGTTATGTACCAATATATGTAAACTCTTTGAATAATAATTACTATACGTGCAGAACGTATTTATGTATTAATTCCGCATTAAACATTTATAAAATATATATAATCCTATGTGTTATGAAAAAAGTAATAATATAATAAAATAAAACTAAATAGTTATATTTAGATTTTTTAATTTATTCATCTGTTGACACAAGGTATATAAAACGATAAATTATATTTAGTTTTAGTTTATTTATTTTTAAAATGGTTATATATACATAAAATTTATTAGTTTATCTTGTATAATTAATACAGCGCCAAAATAAAAGTCATCATATTACTTATGTTTTAGGTTAAAATTTTTATGCTCTACATCCCATCATAGTTTTGACCAGGAAGTGTGACAATAATTCTTTGTACAGTACCTCTTTTTTAATTTATTGAATGGCATTATAGAAATGAAAAAATTTAGTCTTCATATTTCCGTAATTTCTGAATTAAGATGTTTCTTTTGAGAATAATCAATCCCTCTTGGACTAAAACAAATGTATTATTAGATCATTTTATAATTTATGAAATCAACGTTACATTGTTTTTATTTTGATTTTTTAATGTTTTGTTATCTATAAAATTGATGTAATGATCTTGAAACTGTTATATCTTAGAGATAATATCTTTTATATCTTACTAAAAAAATTATTAAAAATCTTCAAAATATAAAAATAGAACCATCATTTTTTGAATAAAAATATATTATTTATTTATATTTTCTTGGAAAGTTATTTACTATGCATGCATGTTTTATTTTATGAATGTAACTCATATTTTGGAAACTTACTCAAATCATTTTTGTAAATTAAAGTTAGAGACGTCATAAGTTTTTTTTATCTTAAAGCTGTACCGGGGATTTTTTAATTGAAAAATTCATATTCCAATCGATTAGATTTACTACAGTTTATAAATAATCATCAGTAAAGTGATTATTTTCGAATTATACAACGAACATACAACGTTCTGTAACGAATTTAAGTTTTGAAACGCATGCAGTTTTTTACATTATTAATAGTTATATTCCCATAATTTTATTTTTAAAATACAGTATCCCCTCGTTATATCGCACATCCGGATATATTGCGCTTTGTTTGGTCCCCCAAATTTCAAAAGCACTTGGGCCAATAAATTTTAAAATATCAACTGCCATTGAATTTCTTTTTGCAATGAAATACGGTATTTTATTCCTACCATTATTGTCTTTGAAACTTCAACTGCAGGTGAAATAAAAAAAACAAAAAATCCGTCAAGATCTAAACAAGCAAAACGGATTGGCAGATCAATTATCTTTTACGTTTCCTTTTGATATTAAAAGTTGTTTATTTATTGGTTTTGTTTGAAGTTATGACAGCGCAACACTTAGGCGATCTGCCTAGGGGGATGCCTTCCGGGAGGTCTTTTAAAAAGAAACTGACCCTTATTTAGGCGTTACAGACGTGGAGAAAACCCGGAAAACTCTACGTGGCCAGCCCGTCCGAGAGAGGCGCTGAATTCCCAATTTCAGAGAACGAAGACCACTTGCCACTGGTGGGCCCCTATTTATTGGTTTTAAGTACTGCCTTCTCATTTACAAGTTTCTGTGAATTGACTGCGTAATGTGTAAAGGAAAAGATTTCTGTATTTCTGAACGGAAATTTTTAAAATTTTTATGCAGAGTAACTTTATTTTGTTTTTTAGAGAATTTTTACTCTGTAATTTTATGTTTTGATGTTCTATTATATGTTGAATATTTATTTTTTAAATTTTCAATTACTGTATTTATAATTTTTATTGAAAAATATAAATTACACGAATTTTTAATAAGTAATTTATTATGAGATATAGTATTGTATAATAAAATCGCAACTGATATTTTGTTTTTATATCGACAGTATTTGTCTTTAAATGTCATTGTTAAAGAAACAGTAATGCTAAATGGGCGTTCGTGATATCCATGTTTACGTAAATGTCATTTAATACGATATAAACACGAATAAAATTCAACATTGTAAAACTAAACTTATTTTATATCAGAAACACTTGCTGATGAAAGAATAGAGGATAGAGATTCCATAGCATGTATAATAAGCCCAGAAGTTTTAGTACTTGGTTATAACGCGCCACCGGATATATCACGCTTTTTTTGTCTCCCGACAAGCACGAAATAACGAGAGGCTACTGTATTTTTAAAATAAAATAAAAAATTAATATAAAGCACTTATTTGACTTTGTTACTTAAAGTTATACTAACATAAATTGCAACAATTTTATATCTTTCTGCCAGTATTAATACTTTCACACCGAATCTTTATATTTCCACATTACAGTAAAGTCTTGTTTTACACCAAACTGATATATGCGGATTCTTGCTTTTTCAGATGGCAAATGAATAAGCTAATTGTAGAATAAAAGGAGTAATTCTGTCTACTAATGCATACGCTATTTTTATTATAAAATTTAGTATATAGAAGGTGTGCAAATTATTGGATGATTTTTTTAAAGATTGCATTTTTATCAATACTAAACAGAAGTACTGTACAGTACATGATATTATCACCATTTGAAAGAGAAATATTTGCTGTTTCGTACTAACCTTAAATGCATTCGATGTGCATTCCACATGTGGAACGGCAGATGTCCAGGCGGTACTCCCATTTTCACCAAACTCTCTCAAGCATGTTTTGTATGACGTTCTCGATGGTGGTGTTGATGCGTCGTTGGTGCAGTGTTGTTAGAAATGGAGAAATGTAAACATTGTCATTGACGAAACTCCACAGGAAGAAATCGCACACTATGAAGTCTGGTAACCGGATAGCCATGTGCAGATGTCTTTGGCTGCTACCGACCAATCCATCGACCTGGCAGGTGTCCATTTAGGTACTCCCGGAAGTCCATACACCAATGTGGTGGATCCCCGACTTGGTAAATGAACTCCTATCCCTCCTTATCTGCGAGTTGTGACATTAACCAGTTTTCCAGCATGTCCAGGTGTACTGTACTTGGACATGCTGGACCCACTCTTTTCGTAACTCTGTGCTCCGCAAAGAATGGGCCAAACAGGCGGTGTGACCAGGGCTGGCAAAAGGCGGTAAGTGAGGCATGAGATCACCGATACAAGAAGGGCGCCAAAATGGTGCAAAGTTAAGAATATATTTTTGTTATGTTACGAATATTAATTAATGAGACATGATTCATTATTTCAATAAAATAAGGAAATGTAAACATATTAAAATAAACAATCACTTCTTGAAATGCGATTTGTTGACGATTCACGAAAATGATTTGACCGTTTCGTTCCCAAATTTGAGCATAACTTTAGCGAATATTACTAACTCTTCTTACAAGTGTAGCTGGTGGGAAGAGATCACTTTCGAAGTTAAAAATATAAAAAGTTACATTCAACAATGTCACAAGATCCGGCTGGTAAATTTGTCAGTAATAGCTACAGAGAATGGCACATGCAATACTCTAAATGTTGATGACATTGTATATAAGTTTAGTTCTGTAAAAGCTCAGAAAGTAAGTTTATAATTATGTAATAGTAATTTTTTTTTGTTGTTATTATTAATAAAACATCAAAATATATATAAAATCACGTAAATTTGTTTCCTTTTTTGAGGAAGGAGGCACCAATTACTGTTTTGCATAAGGGGGCTGACAATCCTTCCTCCGGCCTTGGTTGTGACAGTAAAAACTGCAAATATTCCTTTTTCAATTGGTAATAATATCATGAATTTCTGTTCAGTATTGGTGAAAACCAATTACTTCGATATTAATATAGACATACCTACAGGCATTAGCCTATAGTGGGAATGGCGAATCTATAGCACGCATGCCAAAAGTGGCACGTCAGAAGAAATCATTTGCTATGTAATGTATCATACGATTTCGATTTATACCTGTTTTTCAATTATACTTTAGGTTTATTAACTGGTCATTCTTTCTTTTTTTTCAATCAGCTTCTTTTCATTCTAATTAAAGCATATTCGTTTCCGTTCTTTAAATATCGTTATTGCATATCTAAAACTTCGGCACGCATAAATATTTTTAAAGATAATTATGCTCACTATATGACACGTGGACTCAGAAAGGTTTGCCATCCCAGGCCCATAGTAACTTATCGAATGGAGTTGAGTACGTGATCTGTCAACTGAGAAAACACTCAACTTTTTATGTTTAGTAAAAACTCCATTAACTCAGACAATGATAGGAAAAGGGAGTGTCTAGATAATCGAGAAACTCGGATAATAGATTCTCTTTTGTAGTATTGTATTTTCATTTATTTTACAACATGCATTAGGCTAATCGTGCACTTGATAAAAGCAAAAACATTAAAACACTATCAAAAAGTTTTAAAATCTTTTTAATTTTATCCAGCGCACGATTAATTACAGAATTCTTTGCTCTAAGGACAGCATAATATAGTTCCTATCTAGTAGCCATCCTTCTGTACAAAAACAGTACTGGAAGGAATGAGTGTACAGTACATTCTTATTCTATAAAACTAATCCATAATGACTACATTTCATATCCTCTATTATTAAATTGTTTAAGATTTATTTAATATGTAATTTATAATATTTTTAACGACCTTTAGTTACTTACAAGTAAGACCAGGATAATTAGATGGAATTTCTATTATTTTTCTTTTCTATCAACCTATTAGAAATTAAGTATTAAAACGTTATTTTCGTTCTCTAGATTTTTATTGCGGTTTTTTTTTAAACATTTAAAATAAAAATCGATGTTTGCATTTTCTACTTTCTTTTTTTCTAATGGTTTCTGTTAGATCACTTTTCCTTCCTTCTACTGTAAATCTAAACATAATTTATATTTAAAATTTTTTTCAAAAAGTTCTTTTGGACATAGATGATAAAAGTTATTTTTCCCCTTAATAAATGTTTATAACTTAAAAATTAGAACATTATTTTCACATTATTAAGTTGCTTTTTTTTAGGTTGTATTTCATACAATGATAGTTTCAAGTTCAATGTTGGAATAAGGCAATATTTCATGGCCAGTATTCAATTGCAATCGATTTTTTTTTTTAAATTATTAGCTAAAGCACTTATATATTGGAATAAATTACAAAAACACCGCAATATATCCGAATGAGTGATATAATGAGGAGCTACTGTTTTTATTTCATAAAAAATGTGCAAACTAAAAACTCAAAGATTTATTTATAAAAAATATAAGCAAATTAATAAAAAATGTTATGCAATTCTCTAAATTTCGTAAAATTTAAAGGTTTGTATGAAATAAAGGATTATAATGCAAAGAATTAAATTTATATGAAAATTAACATTAAAATTTTAAAACAAGTAAGTTATTTTAAATAAGAAAATGTCTAAAAATTATGTATTTAAAAATCTTTTGTGCTAAAAACTACCGCTTTAAAAAAGAGACTCTAAAAATCAAACGATGGAAAATGAGAGATACCAAAATTGACGTAGTCTGAAAAATATGAATTTCGAAAATAATTCTTGAGATAAATAAATAAATAAAATAAAGTTTTTATTTTGAAGTAATTTTGTTATTTAAACATTATTAATTTTGAAATTAGTCTATTTAAAGAACAAAATTACTTTGCTCGTTATTATAAAAATGCCATAAACGTTAAATTATATTTAACGTTTATGGCATTACGTTATATAGAGAACCACAATAACAGTGACTACAAAACTAGAGCTTTTTTGTAATAAATTAATCATTTATAATAATAATCACTTATCTAAAAAAGTAATCAGTTATTACGAAACTTTGAAATAAAAATAAAATGATAGTAATAATTTTCAAAAACATAAAATTTAATTTTTAATAATAATAATTTATCATTGAACTCTGCAATTTTAAAAAAGAACAGTCATGAAAAAATTCGATTATATCTCTAAAACTATTTGATACAGAAGGATATAATTTAAGAACTATTTCAAGCTAACGAGGATAATCGACTGGTACAAAGATTTCTCCATGTCATACAAAATATGTGAAGGCCAATTTTACAGCATTTGAAAATTTTCTGGTAAAATTCAAATAGAAATAAAAAAAGCACTAATTATTATTTACTGAAGTTGTTAATTTATGAAATAATATAGACTATTATAGAGAAACGTTTGAAAGAATCTTTCAAACGTTCAAACGTTCAAACGCAGTAACTTATTTTCAACAGTTCATATCCATTGTATAAATGTTATACTTAATGTAATGTATAAATGTAATGTAACGACATAATACATATTTCAATTATAATTTGAATTCTTATATATATCGTTTATTTATTCTCAAGAAAGATTATTATATTTTTTTTACAAAAAACGCTTTTCAGTATCTAGGAAATAATGTATAGGCTATAATTTTAGCAAGTATATTGAAATATTTTGAATTAGAATAATAAATTTTAGAGTGAATATCACAATCTGATTAAATTTTAAATAATATTCATTTATAAGAAATATAATGTTATTACTATCTTATTACTGTTAAATATCTTATATTATTTGTTTTACAAATAACAATAATTTCGTTGCCAATTAAGAATTTTTTAATAAATGTAATTGCGACTGATTAAACAAGTTCAATAAATAATTATTACATGATTTTCACAAATATAATCATATGATTAACTGAACTGTTCACAAAATATAAAAAATGTATTGCTTAACAGATCAGAATATAATTTCTGATGTATTTAAGAAAGAGATATTTAAATAAAATCAAAGAAGAAATTTTAAAATAAATTCAAAATTATTTTCTTCGCTATTTTAAACGTTAAATGCTAAAACACGTGTTTAAAATACAAATACATGTACTAAAAGTTTATTTTATTTACCAAGTTTTTTCATCTTTAATGTCATTTAATGTTAAATATTTTGTGACATTGTTCAGATAAAAAATATTAACAACAATCCACAGTCAGATACTTATTTTTATAAAAGGAAAAAAAATGTAAATGAGTTTTCATTTAAATTAGTACAGTACATAAGTAAACAAACATATAAAAACTTTGAATGTAGTAAAATAAAGCTTAAATTTCATACGAACTATTCTAAACTGTATAATTTTTTCCTTAAAAGTCTTCAATAACCAATACATGTATATTTTTAAACGTAGACGCAGTAACCAGAAATTTTTTAAATATGTAAATATGCAACAAAAAATTTAAGATTTGTTAACGTCTATTTAGAGTTAATGTTTACGTAATTAGCTTCACATCATCAAAAAGTTGATATTTCTTTATGGATTAATCCAATAATTAAAAAATTTTAAAGTAACTGACAGTAAATTGTTACAAAAGTAATTGAGTTCATCGAATTAACGAATGATTCTAGCAGAGCGTGTAGAAAGACATTTTTGAACTTTTCGTAATAAAAAATCAGAACGATAAAATTGCTGAAATTTCGATAATTTACAATATAATTCTGCAAAGAAATGATCTCGAGATAAAGTAAAATTCATTTTAAAAAATTGTAGCCTATAAGATTTTCTTTCCTTTATTAAACAACGTATAAATTATTAAGAAAGAAGGTAACAATGCACATTTCCTTTACTTTTGTTTTTAAAAACTTTCCTTGCTGCTGCTATTTTTAAACTTTTTTCTGCATAATGAAACGGAAAGAATTCAAGAATAGTTTAACGCTTCGCTATTCATTGATGCTAATAGAACTTTTTATTTTATGTATATTGTTGATGAAATTGGCATGATAAAATATGAGGTGCATGTTAAGAAATGTGTATGAAAATTTAAAGTGAAATGTTGATTATTCTCGAATTTCTTAACGGACAAAATATCTGATTGATTCAAGAATTATACTGAACTATCAATAAAAAGAAACTTCTATAATGAATCTTTTAGATTATTTTAGTCTTTGAAATATTAATAAAATATTTTAAATTATGAATTCAGTCGAATGGTGAGGAAAGTGTGGATAAAGTACTTGTTGTCTGCCTTGATTGATTTGGTTATATTGTATTGACCTTGATATATCTGTGAGCATCAGACTGACGACTCTATCCACGAAAAATTTCTAAGGATCTGATTTGGACTAAAACTAGAGTCCCTCACAGCAGCAAGTTGATATCTTCATTATCACCGCTTTCTGGCGTCTTTAAAATAAGTTATTAATTTATACAGATTATATACTACGTACATTTATTCAATTTGTGCACTTGTTGCAAAATACGGATAAATATACAAATTTAACAACTAACTGTTCATTGAATCTCTTTTATTATGATGCAGAAGTTAAGCTATAACTTAAATAAAATTTACTACGTTAATCATTGCATAATACATCTTGAAGAATGGTCATTGGGCTGCAATTTGAAAAAATTGTAGACCTATAAATTCTCACGGTCGTTCGCCCGTGTTTGTCTTTCCTTAATCTCGAGAACGGAGTTATATAGATGAAAGATAAGATTTTAACATCTTAACATCATTATAAAATAAAAATTTACATTTATATTCCAAACTCTTTTTTAAATGTATAACAATTCAAATTCTTATATATAACAGACTAAAAAAGTATACAGGTCTACGTTAAACCCTATACACAGTTTATTTTAATTCTGTATTAGTTATTTTAACGTTTATTAACAAATATAATACGCACATTTCTATTGTATCTTTCAAAAAATTAAAACTTATTTATATAATTTTAATAAATAAGTTTTAATTTCTTGGAGAAGTATCAACACATTCTATGTCTAACTTCTGTGTACTGTGCATTATAATATATTTTAATTCTCAGAAGTCTTATTTTTTACTTTCCTTCTAACCAAAATTAATCTCTGACAGAGTTTTTTTTAATATAATCTTAGAATTAATTAAAATTCGTATGTAAAGTAATATATATTTAATTTATTCGACTATAATATAAAAAAACCAAATATTATACTTGTATTACCGTATTTTACGGACTATAAGACGCATTTTTTTCTTCGAAAAATTGCCTCCAAAATTCAGGTGCGTCTTATAGTCCGTAGCATCTTATAGGTATTTAAAAAAAAAAAATGCTTAAAAATGCTTAAAAATTAAAATGCGTCTTATAGTCCGTAAAATACGGTATTGATTAACGCCCAATTAAGAAGAAACAGGTAGACTATAAACTTTCTTATTATAATTTATAGTTTAGCCAGGCCCGTCTTTAGGTGTGGGCCTACCGGGCCTGGGCCCAGGGGCCTCCTAACATTCGAGACCTCGAAAATATGCAAAATTGAATAGAGCAACAAGTAATAAAATTATTATAAACAGTCAACAATCAAAAGATATGTTTGATAAATTTTATTAAACATAAATATAACAATGTTTAGCACAGAAAGCTAATTGAAAAAATTTATGAACATTAACCCTCCATTACGAATTCCTTAAGGCGGCCTCCAAGCTTTTCACGCACGTACCAAAGACGGCCTGAGTTTAGCCTGCAGGTTCTCGATTGGATATTACTTAGGCAATATTATTAATTGAAAATATGTATTTTCTTTAATTAAAGTATTATATACAATACCAAAACTCTTTATGAAAATGATAGTAATCTTACTTTATATATTAATTTTAACAAAGACAAAATAAAACTTTACTTCTCTTCGCTTGGAAACTATTGAAAATGGCGGTTTGAAGTACTCATTCTTCTACGTCACAAGACTAGTTTTGACGTCAGGATCATGCCTGGTAGGATTTAGGTGGCCATGTCTCGTCGCCACTAACTTCTGAATCGTCAGTCCCGTCGTTGATTGGTCAGACATCAATTTTCTTTAACACAGGAAGTAGAGTTGACCGTCTGCGTCTCTCTAATTTGTAGCCGGCTCTTACCGAGTAGCTTGTTCGGCAACCGAGTTATCGTACGGTAACTGGGGCAAATATGGCGTTCAAAATTTTGTTCGTAAACCGAATTGTTCGAAAAGCGAGGCGTTAAAAACCCAAGGTTTGACTGTATATTAAATTTTTTTGTTGGAACTTTAAAATGTTTTTAAAAACATTTATGATGGCAAATATGGTTTATCGGACCGTCTTCAATACGATTGTTGTGCAGGTATTAATAAAAGGTACTTATCAATTATTTAAATATTTTAAATTACTTCTTTGGCTGTTATATATATCAGAGAGGGAAAGTATGGCAATCGGTCAAAAAATGATTCTCCGTGATTTTTACATTTTCCAACTGTGTGTGTATGTTTGCGTTTGGTGACACGAATTTGTTCACCCACTTTGAAGGTTAATAATTCCTCTTTCTTCTGTCGAAAATTTCTGAAATTTGTAACGAGGTTTGTGTATTAGAGGCATTGATTCTATTAATTTTTAATGATTAAAAGTAAAAGGAGTGAAAAGATTGAGGGGAGTCGTGTATCATATCTCGAGTGGGATCGGAATTAATGAAGATTTTACTTATTATTAACATTTACAATTTTTTTTAGTTGTATAAAATTTATCACTGTCCTCAAAATTAAGTTGTTCACCATTTTATAATAATTAATAATATGAAAAGTTGTTAAAATAAAATCTCATAACACACAAAATTTTAACTTTTTTGCTGGGAAAGTTACTCAACTCGTAGTTGGATATATATATTGTTTTGTCTTTGAGTTAGTCCTCGCTTTGGTACTTTGGTACTTTAACTCACGTTCTAATTATTAATAGATTAGCATTTGATATATTTTAAATAATTATTTAAGCTTGTACTATACTTTCTAATAAATTTTTTAAATGTAGTTCTGAGTATCGACTAAACTTCATTAAATAAGTATATTTAATTCAACGGTAATATTTTCAAAATTAATTCACAAAAGACGTAATGAATAGCCTACTCTTTAATTGATATTTTAAAAAGAATATCTACAGTACATATTCTATATTAAAAATACAAAAACAATTTTACCTAAGATAATTATACATGCAAATATTCGGGCTAAGATTCCCACATAAAATCAGTTTTAACCATCTGACCTACTTTTTCTATTTTTACATGCACTAATGATGTAGATTTTCTTTTTGATTGTATAGAGTAAAGAATAAATAATAACAGTAGGCAATAATGTCGTAGATAGCAGTCGTGGGTCCATACATCCATCTACTGTTTTATCAATTGCAGTTGTTATTTAAATCTGTTTAAAATAACTTTAAAAAATTGTTACTTTAATACGAGTATTATATCTTTTGTTTAAAATGTTTATATTAGTAAACATCATTTATTAATATAAACGAAAATTTTGATCTTGTTTAATTAATTTTGAATTTAAAGTACTTAAAAATTTAATATAAAAAAGAATAATAATTAAATTAATAACCAATTAAGTAAGTCTATAGTTCTTAATTATAATTCTCAGAAGTCTACTGACTTATCTGGTAAGGGTGGAATGACCAATTGACCATCACTCTTTGTAATGTCTTTGCTAGAAAAAAATTATGTAATTGGATATATATGATGTTTGATATTACTGATAGAAATTATCCATTGTATTTAACTTTAATTGGACTAAGTTATTATCCAGATAATAGTCACTAGGATGTATACTTCGCAATGGCATTACCTATTAAAATAACATAGCATCAATTGTACTTTATAATTGTATCAATAATAGGTCTACTGTAAGCGTTGAAATTAAATAAAAATCAAATATAGAGTAGACCGTTTCTATAATGTTATAAGAAATTTATTAAATTAAGGTTGATTTTTTAAAGCAGAATTAAAAAAGAAAATTAGATAATAATAATTTGGGTTAATTTTTTACGCTTGACAGAATTTTATACTATATAAACTTTTAAATGTCTATTGTTCGTCACCACTATGTTAAAAAAAAAAAAAAAAAAACACTACAGTTAGTAAGAACTTATGATGCATTCATCAAATTACTTGTCCATTGAAATGAAAACAAAAGGCTAACGCTTTTTTAGTCGATAACATCGCTAATCCATTAAAAAAGTTAGGCTACGTGTTATTAGCAAAAAATTTATAGGTTAACATATAATTTAAGTAAATATCAGCATTTCGGCAATAATAGCAAAATATAGAAAAAATAAATTCTTTCTTCATTTAATTTGCTTTATTTTTTCGAATTTCTTTTAATACTTTTTTTATTTTCTGCTCTTTCTGGCATGTAGACACTAAGAGATGTCCCGATTTCGGGCCTTAAATCCTTGTACCCAGAAAAGAGGTTTCAGGGTTGGTTGAATATTCCGGTTTATTAAAACTAATAAAAAAATTCTGGAAATTGTGGTTTTCCCCTTGTTTTGCTATTATAATTAATTATTAAACAATCTAAATACCTAAAACTTTAGTTCGTTCTATGCGATATCTATTGTTCTTTTAAACAATCATTCATTGCATCGTCGCGTCGGGGAAGCCGAGAAGCCCTATAGGATTTTCATCCTGGCTGAAAGTGTCTTTAAAACTGAATCTTTTAAAAATTTTACTTAAACCTACCCCCGAGCTGGAGGATGGGCCATAAACACTCTTCTTTTGTCCCGGTTATGATATTCACGAATCTGGCAACGCTATTGATGGCTCTTTTATCCTTCATTGGCTTTCATTTAAAAGGTCCAATGTATCCAAGACAGACCACTCCTCGAAAAATTCCTGGAGTTTTTCGATCTGTCCAGATTCGATCTCCGGTCTTCCAGAGCGAAGAACTGACGCTACCTCGACTGGCCATCGTCATTTATTTGTTCTCGAATACGGGAGTTCGTAAATTTTATTTTTATAATAATAGTAACACAAATATGCATTTATTAAATTAAATGTGTATAAATATGAATGAATAAATAATTATAAATTAGAATTAGATAGAAATTATAGAATTAATCAATTTTTAGTACATTATGTTACAAAGATTATTATTGTACAAAGACAAAAAATTTCTTCCTTGATCTTATTCAGATTTTACGATTACATTCTACAGAGCCTAAATGTTTTTAATAAACGTTTATATATTTTTGATATTTTTAATAATGGTTATTCTACAACGATTATATTCTTAAAAATGCGTGAGTGCAACTATTAAAAATAATTTTAAAATAAGTCGCTTGAAAAATAAACGCAGCTATCGATTTGGACTAGCTAAATAACTTTTTTAAGACAGATTTTTAAAGATCACAATAGTAATTTTAAAATTATTTTTTCATTATTAAAATTAAAAAAAAAAAAGATATTTGCTCTTTTTTATGTTTTTCATATAGGCCTATAGAATCTTGGCATTATAAACAAATTGATCATGCATGAAATCATTTCTCAAGAATTTCTCTCAAAACGCATTCCAAGTAATAACGTGGAACGAAACCTTTATTCTGTCTTTCAAAAAAAGTAGATAATTTTAACTATTGTAAATATAAAGCCGAATAGCATTGCGGTAAAGTCGCCAACCTGCCTTGATTTGGATCTATTCGGATTTAGACCCATCAGAGAGAAATTTTTAGGAATTATTTAGCCAGATATATCAGGTCCTATCTTTCATTGTCGTTCTCATTGCTATCCTGGTTGAACTGAAGATAGGTTTGATATAAAGGCCCTTTCAATGTCCATAAAGTGAAAAATATTTTTTTTTTTTTAATAAAAGAAAAGAAAATAGATGACAACACAAAAGTGGCGGGCGTTCCTAACAATAGGATCTGAGTTAGCACTCATGATCAAGGCTTTTCCGTCCTGGATCCTTAACGCATACAAGAAGAGGTAAGAAACGAAATTGAATGTTTTATATTTTATATTTTAACGAGACCAAAGATTTGATTATACAAAATGCCATACAACAGACATTTTTCCAAAATAGATATTTCAGATTTAAATATTTATAAAAATTATTTGGAAAAATATAATTGGTTATTTTATTACAATGTAACTGACTTGTAACAAACTAATCTGCTAATCTGTAATGATATTCTTTTTCTTCACTTAATTCTTTCATTTGACTGCCCACATATATATATGGGCGGTCGAAAAAAGTCCCAGGATTTTTTTCGACCGCCCAGAAACGATTTCAGGGTCTCCAGAGCGGTAGTTGGTGCTTTAACAGTCTTGGCCACGAGACCGACTAGCGGCAAGATTCTTGTTTTTGTCGTGAAAGATCCGATTCCAATCCATTTTTTGTGATTTTTTTAAAGTGGTTCTGGCCATACGTTATTTACAATCACTAATCATAATGAATGCTTCGATTAATAAGCAAAAAAAAACATTGTTTTTTACGGCCGGATGGCCGAGCGGTCAAGGTGGCAGCCTACCGCTCTGGGGGACCCGGGTCGAATAATCCCCAGGAATTTTTCGGGGGGTGGTCTGTTCGGATATGTCGGGCCCCGTCCTTCACCACCCGGTCGCCCATTGTGGGCCTGGCCGAACCCATAATGGGCCTACTAAAAGAGACCCTCTTAGTGCCCACAGGGCGGAAAGAGTTAAAAAAAAAAAGCAAAATTGTTAATATTAATTTAGAAAAAATCGACCATCATTTTGCTTAAATTACTTTCCTTTAATAACTTTAATATTCGGATTATAAACTTACAAGTTCTATCGGTTAAGAACTAATTCAGTTTGAAGCATTTTCGATTTTATTAATTTTTACTTTCCCGGCGCTGTTATATATAACACAGAGAGAGAGTATGGCAAGCGGTAAAAAAATTGGCCCCCGAGATTTTTACATTTTTGGATTCAGTTTGGAAACGTCGAGAAATGAAAAAAAAAATTTTAAAAATGGGTTTTTTTCTGTGTATATGGATGTATGCGTGTGGTGGTTACGATTTTGTTTACCTATTTGAAGCTTAATAACTCCTGTGCTTTTGTCGAAAATTTATGAAATTTTGCAGGAAGGTTTCTGTATTAGGAGGATTGATGCTATTAAGTTTTGGCGATTAAAGGTCGCGGGGATGGGGAAATTGCCGGAGTCGTGTGTCATATCTCGAGTGAGGGCGAACTTAATGACGATTTTATTCGTTATTAGCATTTATAATTTTTTATAAAACCCGTCCCTACCCTTAAAATTCAGCTTTTAGCCTTTTTATAATAATTAAAAATATAAAAAAAATAATAAAATATCATAACAGATGGCGCCACATACGAAGTTTTAAATGTCGGAAAAGTTAGGTACTCGTTGTGGGATTTATTATTACTATCATTATTGTTGTTGTTGTTGCTGTTAACTATCATTCTATATCGAATGTTTCAGAAGAAAGCCACATTTTAAACCGTTTTTAACCTATCAATATTATTCAATAAATCATTAATTTGAACTCAGTAAATTACTATTGAATTAATAGTGTTTGAAATTGATTTCAATATTTATTTTGAAATTATTTCGGATCAGACAACCAGAACTTTGAAAATTCAAAACTCAAATACTAATGATGATGTAAAATTTAAAAGTACTGTACAAAGTGATTATTTTCTCAAATTTTGAACTTTTAAAATCGTGTTTTAAGTAAATAGACAGATGCAGTCTAATGGATTTAAGAGAAAGCCATGTGTACTATACTTCAAATATAGCTTTATTGATACAAATCTACTATGTAATTCAGCGCAATCAGTAAGATTTATATGTTATTTACATGTATATAATAAATTGTCATTTATCGTTTACATCTTATCTGACAACCTCATTTATTGAATGATGTGAGTTTTTTAAAAAATAAAAAATGTAGTTTGATAAGAATTTGTTTCCTTTTTATTTTATGAATTATCCTATAAACGGTTAGGCAAATAATGAAACCGAAAGTACATTTTTACCAAAAAAAAAAAAGTACAGTAGAGAACCGAAAATCGGAATCAATTGGGGACTGGGGGTGTTCAGATTAGTCATTTGTTCCGATTACGGTTTATGTACGAAAAAATATATTAACCTGTCCGATGTTCAAATTTTTCTTCGTTGCGTGTCGCTTCCTGTTGAATTTTTCTCCGTTGCGTGTCGCTTCGTGTTGAATTTTCGTCGATTTTAAGCCTAACGAAAATTTTTATAATAATAATCGAGGCTATCGTATCGTTAAAAATTATTTCTGCATTTTGTACAAACAAAATAAATATATTGAAGAATATAAAAACATGAAAATTATACTTTAGAAGTAAATTTAGTATCAAAAACGTTCGATTCAGCACGACACAGTCCGACTGAAAATCGTTCCGATTACCGGCGATTCCGATTACCGGAGTTCCGATTAATGAGTCTCTACTGTAATTTTTTTCTTTTATTTATTCATTCTCAATAATTTATGTATCGAAATTATTTTTATCAGCAAAAAACAAGAGAGCTACCTAATAAGAAATTTTACACTTATTCATAAAAGTATAACGTGAATTGTTTTCTGGGTGCAAAATTTCTAATAATGAAATTACTCAAAAATAACATGAAAATAATATTTGATTAAAAAAATAATAATAATAAAGCGAAAATTCGTAGAGACTTTTTCTATTTTCTACTGTAAAAAATTCCCGTATAAAAATTCTAGTCAATCTTAAAGTACAGACTTTAACAACTTTACTAATAATATTTCTTTTTAATCAATGATATTTTCAAATATAAAATTGTCCTGAATTTCTTTTTAACCATGTATCGATCAAATAATCTAATATCTAAAGACTATTAAGAATTTTGAATTAACCAATTCCTATTTCTTATGATATTTCGTTTGTTGAAGTTTGCACAACTTCAGGTATAACTAAAAGGATCTCATTACGGAAAAATAATGCTTCTATCTCACTAGTCAGGTAGGTGCATGACTAAATGGATAAAAATGTCAGCCACTGCTTTTTTTTTTCAACTCGTCCATCCTGTGAGAAATAAGAGGGCCTTTCTAGCAAGCCCATTATGGGTTCGGCCATGCCCACAATGAGGTCGGACGGATCACCCTCCGAAAAATTCCTGGAGTTTTTCTATCTATCTGGATTCGATCCTGGTTCCTCCCAGAGCGGTAGGTTACCACTTACAGTAACTGCTCGGTCATCTGACAATCCGTACCTATCTGCTGGGAGACTGGAATTTGATTCTGGTTCAGCTCAAAAATTCTGAGATGTGCTGACCAGGTTACCCCAATTGATGAGCATAAAACGTCCTCTTGGTGTCTGAGAAGTGAAAGGAGTGTAAAAATCTTCGCTGTTAGAACGACTCGATAATTTTACACAGATTTGTAAAATTATATTACACAACATTACATTATTTTGATGTAAAAACGTTTTCGTTATATTGTAAATCAGAAGAAATTGTGATAAATACATTTAATTAATTTATTTATATAAAATAACATATATTTGATAAATCGCTCTTAAAATGTAGGTTGCTTTTAGATGATAAACAATTTTCGTTAAGGATAGAAGTCATCGTGATATAGCTGTACTTCTGTAGCACTTTTAGATGTCTAGAAAAAATTATAATCTGTTATACAGATTATAATTTTGTACAGTAATTTGACCGAGAATACTGTAAACATATTGTTTTTAATATCAGTTACTTTAAATTTGTTCATTTTCTGTTTTTTAGGGATATTTTCATATTGGTAATTATCATTATTATTATTTCTTCATTCGTTTATAATGAGTGACATCATCAATGATGTACTGAACAAAATTAGCTGTCTCAAGTTAGTTTCTATTAGTTTATCGTTTAGTTGTTTTGAATTTGATCATAATTAAACTAAAGTATTTTTCAATTACAAACATTCATATTCTAGCTAACTAATAATAAATTATTGCGTGTAAAATGATTAACATATTTTAAATGATATAAATTTATTAAAATTTAGGTCGAATTGAATCGAGAAAAGTGATGGGTCAACCACTTCGGGACAAATCTGAGAATCACTCAGTTCTATCTCAAGCCAAATCCACAACTACAGCTAGTTTTACGGTAGCAAACGGAGAGACGATAAAATATGGATATAATTATTTACGAAGACTTTGCAGAGAGAGGGGTCTTTTATTTGAAGATCCGGATTTTCCTCCAACACCTAGAATGCTATTTGGAAAGAACAAAAAAAGTTATACGTATATATCATGGTTACGTCCCTTTGTAAGTAGACTTCACTTATTTAGTTAATTATATATATATCTATTTTTGACTTCCTTAACTTCTTTGACTCCTTTGACTTCCTACTGTTGTCTGATTCTGTCTGTTCTTCCTTAATCTCGAGAATGGGGCTAGATAGATAAAAGTCGAGATCAGATACGTAAAACTTAGGGACAGGAGGTCTCAATTACCCAATTAATTAACTATATACGAATTTCCGATGCAAACCGAAAATCACATTATTTTTATTCAAAACTTTTCACCTGAAAGGAGTTACCTAGATGACCGGCACGAATCGATTGCTAAAGGAAAAGTATGATGTACAGTACAGTGTCAAGACACTACTAATTTGAGGTGGAGAGAATATATTTTAAATTAAATAAATGAAAAAATATATAATTAAAAATTGCAGCCTGGCATTGTGACTCTGTCACAATGATTTTTGCAAGTTTGTGTTTAATTCGTTATCATAATATTTATTAATATATTTATTTATATTTTTTTCTTAAATCATTTCTGCACTGCTGGAATCAAGAAAGTGTTTTTAATCATCATACTCATTATAGATTTGGCCAGAACCACAGTGGGGTGGCTAGACGACCACAGACTGGATCCGATGTAATCGGGACAGGCCGGCTCTGACAAATTGTTGAGATTTCTCAGGTTTTGACAAACCTGGATACCCTAGAGAGGCAGGCTGACGCCTTTACCATCTCGGCCATATGGCCGTCTATTATCTTTACCTGAAACTCTCTGGTTTATGAAAAATCATATTATACAGGGTGGGAAAGAAAGTCACTTAACACCCCTGTTAAGTGACTTTCCCAAAATATAGAATGCACCCAAAGGATGTACTGTACAGTATATTGAGCACATCATGTAAGCTTAACGCGCATAACTCTGTAACCGTTTGAGATAGGTCAATAAAATTCTTCAGGAATCAATTCCATGTGAAATTCTGACTCTAAATGATTTTTCACATGACCCCTTTCCCAGGTACAGTTTCGGAGTTGCATTCAACATGGCCGCCATCAAGATGGCGGCCGTGCGTGTAACACACCATTGTTTCCTCCTTATTTTAATGTGTTCCTGAATGAGCGAATTAACTGGGTACAGTACATTGTATATTCTGTAGCAAGGGTGTTAAGTGACTTTCTTTCCTACCCAATATTTATAACTTACTGTAAAATTAGTTATGAAATTCTAAACAGAGTACTTCACTGATAAACAAAATATCTGCACTCTTATCCATAACTGTAGATATTGTGCAAGAATTTTATTATAAATAATTAAAATTTATTAAATACCTTCCCTCTGGAAATAAATATACGCTCATCCCATTCGTGATTGTTATAAACATTAAGAAAACTGGACTCGTTTGCATTGAAACGAAACTCGTTTGATTAATAAATAAAGTACGCTATTTGAGCATGGTTTACCAAAAAAAAAAAAAAAAAAAAAAAAAAAAAGGCTCAATTAGTATAACAGGCGTCTTCATGTATACCATGTCTCGACATTTTTGTTTTAGTCTACTGAAAAAAACAGATCAAAGTGAAAAAAGTCATCCCAAAAAATTTCCTAAAATATCTGTCGGTCGACGAATAATCCCAATCTGGAAACGCCGGGAAAACGCTGGAAATTCTCAACATCGCTTCCTACTTTTCTGCCTGAACTTGCCACGTGACGTCATGAAATAGCTAGACGGGACTCTCATTGGACGGAAACTCGATATTTTGCTGCTTTTCCTGAAGTGTGATTTGTGATTCAATTTCACCCCGAATGTCGAAACAAGCGACTAGGATTTTTATCGCCAGTATTATATTTCTATCGCCACTTTAATAAAAAGATCGCCAAGTGGCGATTTGGCGCTATGCAGAGCACTCCTATCTATCTTACCGGTCGCTTCATCTAACCAACAGGCGACGCTTTTCGGAGAAAGAGCTGCAAAGGCAATAATCTCCATATGAAACCATACTAAGAAGAAGAGCACTCCTGCTGTTCATCAAGCTCAGAAAATGAACTACTCCCTACATAAGATGACATCATTCTGTTATTATAATTTTATCATTATGATAATGAAAACTTTATGACATTCCCATATATATATATTTATTTATTTATTTATTTTATGAATTATGATCAATTTCAAAAATTGTAGCCAAGGTTGACAAGACAGAAGGGAAGCCAGGGCTTGTACTGGAATCTACAGAAAAAAAAATTTTAATTATACTAGAAACTGAATATTAGAAATTGATTTTAATACTAGAACATCAATTTATATAATTTCAAATGTGTAAAAGAAGAAAAAGAAATGTAATAAACCAAGAGCACTTATTGCAGCCATAACTATAGAATGTAAAGTTAGCAGGGATTTACAGTTTAAAATAGCATAATGTATTAAAATTTTTGCCAGAAAGAATGATATATTTTAATGATTATTTGTCATTAAATGTTATATTAGTAATAATTCAATCATTAAGAGATGAAATTATATACATTGATAGACTAATTATTTATTTTCAGGAACTTTGTGGCCATCCAAAATTTATTTCTGATGGAGCATCTCGCTTTGAAATTGAACAAGGAGATTTAGGTATTTAAGAATTTTTAGCATTCTTAAAAACTTCAGAACAATAGATACATAGTCCCATTGATTGGAATAGTATCTTGATGGATGCTTGTATCAATTAAGATACAAATCCAGTTTACATGTAGATCTATTTTACTTGAATCAGTCCAGCATCTTACCAAGCTGATATGAATAACTTAGATATACTTTAAGTAAACTCTGAGAAAACAGTTTAATGACTATCTAAGTTGATATGCATTACTAAACTTTTGATAAATGAGTAGGTTGGATGTGGCATAGGTTAATTTCTGTAAATGCATTCTTCCACTAACAGTATAAGTAAACACTACTTTTTAATTGTGCTGATTTCTACTGTTTTGCTATGATTTACAAGCAAAAATGTTATTTGTTGACAGCAATCAAAGTAAAGTATTACAGCCAAATTAGTGCCTTCATTCAAATGTCAAATTTTTGATTTTGGTTCATGAATGAAGTCTACCTATTAGGTTTCCTTTTATGCATTTAAGATACTCTATTTGTGAAACTTAATAACTTGTATTTGTATCTCAACTTTCACACTAATTATTATTATTATTATTATTACTTTTCAGGAATAATTAAAATTTATTGTTATTAAAGTAATATTCTACTGTGATCAAAAGGTATTGGGAATAGTTCAATTAAACTGCATGTGTGCAAGAGGATGCTGTATAATTTTTTTGACATTTGGTACAACTTTCATCGATATCTAGCAGCAATCTGTATATCATTGTCTGTTTTCATTTGCAAATAAATGCTTGTTTTGTGTGTAAAGAATTTTTGTGCTGGAAGATTTTCAAAATTTCAAATGTAATTGAGAAGAGAACATGTATTAAATTTTGTTTTTCAACAGGATTACTGCTACAAAAATGTTGGAAATGTTGCAAAAAGCCATTGGTGACAATAGTCTATCAAAAACAAGAGTTTGAGTGATACAAGACATTCAAAGAAGGCAAAGAATGCATCTAAGATGAACCATGCTCTGGTAGACCATCCACTTCAACTGATGAAAAAAACAGTTGGTCAGAGAGTTGGTGCTCAATGATTGTCATTTAACAATTAGGGATATTATTGAACATGTTCCAGTATTATGTTAATTTTCTCAAGCAATGTTAAAAGATCATTTGGGCTTGTGGCACATTGCTTCTTAAGTCCTGAAAATATTGAATGTTTTCCAAAAACAACATGTTCAAGTGACCAAGGAAATGTTTTCTCAACACGAATTGTTCTTAAAATGCATCATTATGAGTGATGAAATATGGATCTATGCTTTTGACACTGAAACAGCTCAACAATCAAGTGAATGGCACTTGAAAGGTGAAGCAAGACTAAAAATAAAAAGACTGCACCAAAGTCAGTCAAAAATCAAGGTCATGTTGACTGTTTTTTTATTGTTGTGGTGTTGTGCATCGCGAATTCCTTCTGACTAGCCAAACTGTCAACAAAGAATGTTATTTGAGCATTTTGCATTGTTTGTGTGAAGTAATTTGTAGAAAACAACCTGATTTGTAGTGAGAAAACATGGATTTTGCATCATGATAACATACCTGCTCACAATGCTCTTGTCTGTGAATTTTTGGACAAAAATTCAACAAATATGGTTCCACAAGTTCCATATTCACCAGATATGGCATCATGTGACTTTTTCTTGTTTCCTCAACTAAAATTTTTACTTTGTAGTCACCATTTTGAGTTAATTGATGTCAAAAACAAAATTCATTGAAAATACTGAAGGGGTTTTACAAAACTGACTTTAAAATATGTTTTGAGATTGGAAAACATTTGCATAAGTGCATTGCAGTGGGAGGGGATTACTTTGAAGGGGAGGAAATAAATTTTGATGAATAAATTCAAATCTTGCATTTTATTGAACCATTCTCAATACTTGTTAATCATATGGATATTTTACTTGTTATTAAATGTATTTTATACATTACAAAATTGTAAAATAAAATATATTTGATACTTTTATTTTAGGTGATTGTTGGTTAGTTGCAGCTATTTCTTGTCTTACCTTAACACCAAGGTTTTTAGAACGTGTTGCTCCATCTGACCAAAATTTTGGTTCTGGTTATTGTGGAATTTTTCGATTTAGATTTTGGAGGTTTGGAGAATGGATTGAAGTCATAGTAGATGATCGTTTACCAACATTTAGAGGTCGTTTACTCTTTCTTCATTCTTCTGATCCTGAAGAATTCTGGGCAGCATTATTAGAAAAAGCTTATGCAAAGTATTAATTTATTTTACATTAAATTTGTATTAGATGAGGTATACAATTATAATATTTGTATAACATAATTTATATTTATTGCTTTTGATTAGATTTTATGGAGGATATGATAACCTTCATTATAGTCATACAGGCCAAGTGTTACAAGATCTAACAGGTGGTATTGCTCAAAGTTTTCATCTGTCAGAACATGATCCTCATGTTGTATTTCAAATGATTAGCAGTGCTGTTACAAAATCTACATTACTGGCAGCTAGTATATTGTTAGTAAGTTCTACTTGTTTCATAAATAACCAATGGAATACAAATATATTTTTAATGATTTTTTTTTATTAGATAGTAATTTTATAATTTTTTTATAATTACAATTTATTATATATATCTAGCATAAATATAAATGATTATCATATATTCATGCGTGTTACTAAAGGATTGTGTGTTTAAAGACAATTTGAAAGGGCTGTAGATTATGCGATAGAGTGAGTTATTTGCAGTGTACAATTTGTAAAATTTCTAGAGTGGGATGATTACTTGGTTTATGTTGTACAGTAATCTTACAATAGTACTTCATTTTACTATTAGAGATGAGCACCATCAAACTGGCCATCTGGTAGTTCTGGCAGATATATATATAGTGTTACAGTAGCATCACTGTCATTTTAGTGATATTAATTAAAATAATAATAGTCCAGAAAACAAAATATAAAATTTAAAAAGTCAAAACTTAACTTGACAATTTTTCATAAATCTATAAGAATCTGTTCAGACAAAAATTTTACACCCAAAAGAAGGATATATGATAATCCTAATATACTAGATATAATTTTTGTGTATTTAGTTATTTGTTTAGTCAGTTTAATATAAAAACATTAAAAAATCATGTGTTAGATTACAAAGTCTAAAAGAAATTTGAAAAGTTGTTTTTCATTTTATGAGTTATTTTTTTTTAAATTATCATATTATTAGTACATTCATATAAAAACATTTAATGATTAAATAATTGTGAAAATCATCTTAAAGCATTGTAATATAAGCAAAGTTTAAACAGTTTTTAAATTAATGTTAAACAGTTGTTTTTTTAATATCTCATTTGACTAGAATAATTTAGATCAGTTTTTCTTAAACTGTGGTTGCATCTCCCTTTGGTATTGTGTAACTAAGTGTGGAATCACAAAAAACTTGACAACAGTAAAATTTTGTATTATCTTCATGCAAAGTATCAATGATTATAAAATCAAAATGTTAGTTAACACTGAAAAAAACATTGAAGATGTCTTGCATCCTGTAGTATCAAATATCTAGCCAAGATTTAATTCTTCATGTAAAAATAAACAAGCACATCAATCTCATTAGTATGCAAATTTGCTTTTATCTTTGATAAATGGTAATAAATAGTAAAACAATATATCAAAAAACTTTTTGGAATGAATGAAAACTGTTTTGGAATGAATTGTTTTATGATTTGTTATCAGCAAGTAATTTTATTTATATTTCTATTTTATTTATTTATATAAAGTGGGTTGTGTAAACTTTTCTTGGATAAAGTGGATCATGAATGGAAAAAGTTTAAGAATCCCCTAGTTTAGATTAAATAAATGATGATATTAATTTTTTCATTGGAAAAAACTAGCTGACTAGATAATTTTTAGAATCACAAACTATACTGTATATGTCAATTACTATAAATACCATTAAAACTTAATTTGATATTTCAGAATTTTTCAAAAGATATATTTTATAAATCTGTTGAATAAATTATGAAATATCAGAGTAATAAAAATGTAATTAAAATTTGAGTCAAATTACTGTAAACATTGTGCATAATAAAAGTGAAATTTTAAAATTATTTCAGACTCACACTTCTCCTATAAGACTTCGAAATGGTTTAATGACTCAACAAGCTTATAATATCACTGGTATGGCAAAGGTTCGTATCAACATTTATTAAAACATTCAAATCATATATTTGAATATTTTAATAATTTTAATTTAATAATATTTTTCATAATTATATTAAATTTATGTTTAAGACAATAGCATAGCTAGCTTATCAGCAAATACAAGAAGTTCTTGATTTAACAGATCTGTTCAGACAAAACTCAAGAACACCAATACAGATTGCCTCCTCCTTATCAAAGACTCATACTCCTTAAGTCTTGTGTTCAGTAAAATAATAATAATCAGTGCAGAGCCCAAACAGTTAGGAGTCACAATTTAATGGACTTTGGATTTAAAACTGAACCTTTTTTCTTATTTGTGAATAGAGGAAAGGTTGGGTCAATGCCTCAGCATTAGTAGTGGAAGCACTCTGTTACTGTAGTTACATTGTATAGTTTGACATGTTTAATTAAAGTAAACTTTGGTTCCTTTTGTAAATTTATTAAAACATTTTTAACAGATTTGGCATATATAAACTACTTGATTGATATGATATAAATTACTTGAATTATAATAATATTTTATTCATGCTTTATACATTATATAAGCATTTCAATATATCCTGTGTATATTAAATGCATTATTAACCTTTAAACTTATAATTACATATATAATATGCTAGTTAGAAATATATCATAATATTCTTACATCAAAATTAAAGTCCTTCTATGAATGTATTCACTCCAAAGATTGTATAATAAATGCTTAAAAATTTAACATGATATAAACAAATGAAATTAAAGACCCAATTAATGAACAAATAGTGACAAACTAACTCTAAGGTTTTTTATTATAGTACTTCTGTAGTCGTTCCGGAGAAATAATAATGTCTCTAACCGTTGATGCGACTTCCGGTGGTAAATGAGCCACTACGTAGTTGAACTTTGTGGCACTTTCCGTGATCGGCTTTGGAGATCCTAGAGCAAATGTGCTTTCGCACATGTGGAACCATAAGGCTGGGTCGGAAAAGTTGTACGGAGGGATTTTTACTGCTCCAATCTCGGCCATGATCTGACGATTGAAGTCGTGAACAAGGAAGAACGACGTACCTGATGAAGGTTCCAATGGGTGGATTCGGTAGTTTTCTTAGTTGAATTACGTTATTAGTCCGGGTTCGGGTCACCAATGTAGTGTTTTTACTGCTATTACTTTTGCTTCTCGTCACTGCGCGCGATTAAAAAAAAACGAATGAGCCGAACAGTAACAAAACTACGTTTATTTTCTGCTCGCGTAACAGTTACATGACTCGACGATGTGGCTAACAAAAGGCAACTGGCTGACCAAAAGGTCCCACAGGGTGAGTCCGGTCCCGTTCCAGGAAGTAATAACTCTTACCACCTGGGGTTCGTTACGACTGTTAAGATGTGGAGGGTGACGTTCCCCACACTTCCATAACATGATATCCAAATGAGGAAGATTGCTCCAAAATCCTTATAATTTATTGATTTACCCCTTCTATATATATAATCGAGATGAGTTGATAATAATAATAATCAGTGCAGAGCCCAAACAGTTAGGAGTTGAAAGTTGAAATTTGGTACACAGTTAGGGTACGTCACGAGAACGCACTTTAAGAAGGGATTTTTCGAAATTCCTCACCACAGGGGAGAGGGACAGGATTAAGGCTTAGCACTTCCATCAACAATGGAAGTGTTAAGAGAAAGTGACATGCAAGATGCAGATGCAGTTTTTTTCATTTTTGCGGGAAATCGAACATATTTTTAGAACCATCTAAAAATTCTCTAATTTGTCTGGAAACGGGGACCCAATTCTTGCATTCTGTGAAAACGGTAAGATTGGCTATAACGTAATAATCTTAATCTTCGCTATCGTTACTTTTGCCCGAGCAACATTGGGCCTACCTGCTAGTTGATTTATATTTATCTTTAGTTCTTCCATAGACATTAGTTGATGCTGTCTTGTGATAGTCTAATAATCTTGTCATCCTTTAAGTTCACTTTTACAGATTGCTCAATAACATTCGTGATGAACACTAAGACAGATTGCCTCCTCCTTATCAAAGACTCATACTCCTTAAGTCTTGTGTTTAGTGAATGGGCAGTAGTCAATCATAAACTTTCCATTTCTCTGTTAAACTGTGATCCAACAGAGGTACTTAATATATCTCAGGAATGTGTATTGGGTTCTGGGATTCTTTACCAAGAGTTAAAAGATCATAGGGGCTCTTCTTTTAATACATTTAACATAATTTGCCTTGACAGTCTCTTTGTGAAGGTTTTTAACTTCTGATTGTAAGTTATAAGCTTGTATTCTTACTGGAACCTCTTCACCTGAATAATTGTAGTATGGGACATTCACTGGAAATTGCATTTGCCTCATATATTCTGCAACTACCAATAGAATTTTTTATCCAACTTCATTCAATATTGATGTGAATGTACCATTCTGCAATTATTCAGGTGAAGATGTTCCAGTAACAGTAAATTGTTTGCTACAGCATGGCCTGAAATTTATTGCAAAAGCTTGTATTCCTTAGGGAGCTTGTTATTCTGACATTGATTGATTAAACATTATTGTTTTTGCATTTTAATGAGAATGTGCCAATTATTAAACAATTGATGTTATCATTATGTAATATGCCTTACATCCTTTCTTTAGTTTTTCTTTTATATTTGATTAAAGTGTGTAACATATTTGGTTCATTATTCTGCAGGATTTACTTGTTCTTTTCTAAATTTGGTTGCTAAACCATACAATTCCTTATATTATTTCATTCTTTTATTTTCCAGATGTATTTTTAAAAAACTGTGGTTCAGCAACTAAATTTAGAAAACAAGAGAACTGGTAAGAATTCCTGCAGAATAGTGAAACAAATAGATTACACACTTTAGTCTTTTTTTAAGGAAAAATTTATTTTATGTTTTGAAAGGCATTTATTCAGTTTTTATTTTTAACAACTTTTTTAAAGTGGGTTAAAAAATTTACTTTTGAATGTCTAATAGACAAATTTTAACTTTGATCAAAAGATTAATATATTTTTTTAACGTTTATTTGATTTAATGGACCTTTCCCCTGTTAGTCTATTAAATCAAAGGCCTACTGAACTTCAGAGAAATTAAGACAAATTAGTCATATATTATTGTAATACAGGCATACATTGCTAATATGACTGGATAGGTTTCAGAACATCGTCATAAAATGAAAAAAATTTTTTTTTCGTATGCTAGTGCATGTAAGATGCTAAAAAGTTAATTACAGTAGTATTGTTTATTAAATACACAATAGCAGTAGCACACAATAGCAAGCTTAAAAAATGATATAAAAGTAAAAATAAATACAAAATCATCAAACTCCCTTAATAGCAAGGCAAATGCCAAAAATAACAAATGTGAATATAATTGAATGGTATCTTATTAGCAAAACACTGTAAAGTGAAATATACTTATATATTTTCTTAATTTGTTTATTTACCACAAAAGAAATTTATAATTTCTTTCTTGATAAATGAATAAAAAAATTTCGTATATTCTTCTTTATTTTAACTTATGTTTATAGAATAATAACTTTATAACTATAATCATGTCAGAATAAATAGAGACACTAATTCTGAAATTGCCTTTAATACGTAAGTCTTCAAAATTAAAAAGAAGTTGCATTTTAAATTTAGACACAGGATTTTGATTTCTGTTGTAGATAACATTTAAAGCATGGAAATTACAAAATAAAATAAGGATAGAATAAAGTATTTATAAAATTTAATTTTGTTTTCAAAAACTCAAAGTTTTTGAAAACAAAAAAACACAATGAAATATTTTAAAATTGCATTAAAGAAAAAATGGTATATATTAAAACCTAATTAACTACTTAATAAGTTTTCAGTATAGAATAATGACATAAATAAAAATAAATAAAATCATCAATCAATACTTAATATGTATCGGGATAAAATTTTACAAAGTAATGTATTTTATGTAATTTCAAGAGCTTTTTTTTTGTTTTTATAATTATATTATTCAGGTATGTATATCCTTCTAATTAATGAAAATAATTAAAAAATAACAAAAGTAAGGAATAATTGAAAAGATTAAAAATTGTTTAGGTAAGAACTGATTTAGATGATGTAATATTAATAAGAATGAGGAATCCTTGGAACAAAAGTAAATGGAATGGCCCCTGGAGTGACAGATCCTGGGAATGGGATAGAGTTTCTGAACGGGATCAAGAATTACTTGCTCTTCAATTACAAGATGAAGGAGAATTTTGGTATTTTAACATACATATATATTTAATTAATCTTGATTATCTAAAGAAAACAATAATATTTTATGTGTAAAATAATAACTTAATTTATAGAAGTTTGAAATCAGAATCAGAAGCAAGTTCATTACTAGAGGAGTAAAAGTTGGAGTTGGTAAAAATGAACTGACTCCGACTGTGGTTTTTTACATACTCTATATTGATTTAGATTAAGCTCCTAATAACTTCCTAAATTGCATTATAGGAGTTCCTGTAATGCATGATCTTACTTTTATGATGAATTAAAAACAACCACAAAAACCTATAAACCAGCAGTTTTTAAACAAGTGCAAATGTTTTCACCCATGTTGAACAGGCAGCATCATCAGGCAAACAAATGCTGAGATTAACAGGGGATTGCTGAACATGTGTGCAGGGGGAGGTGACATATGACGTAAGATGAGAGAACAGGGAGGGGGAGGAAAATGATTTACATTTCGTAGAAAGACTTCTACACTGTGGGGAAAGAGTCAACATCATGAAAATTTATGCCTGTGTTATTGCAGGCGACCTTATATATTTCCACCTGCTCTACATGCTTGAGAAAGGGTTGCCTGGATGAGTTATGTAAGAGGCATGCTTTGCGGAATTCCACTTTGATGTCTGGATTGGTGGCATTGCCAATGCTTCCAACCCAGTCTATTGACTACAGGTTTGGTATTATGGATGGGCAATTATTAACCATCTATAATACTGTTATTTAGATTTATTAAGAACCTCACATTTTTGGATGTTCCTGAAAATGTGATGCTTTTAATTATTGTTAAATAAATGGGTATAATATTTATCGTACAGGTATCCCTCATACAACATGGCAGTTTACAACACTGTTTCATTCTAGCACGGTCTGAAAATTGGGGATATCCTCATACAATGTGGCTTCTGGTTTTGTTCTAACACGGTTTTGGAAATTCTTCATACAAAATTTCACTTCACAATTTTTAAGTGTAAACTTCGTTATTTGACATTTTTTTAATTCAAGTAAGCACATGCTGCTTCAAATTTGGCCATGGATTTTAGAATATTGAAATTTTCAAATTATTTTGTGCTTTTTATCAGGTTTACTTTAATGAAAACTGATAGTACAAACTTTTTTTCCTTGTCCTAGCTTTCCTATCAACCAGGTGTTGTTATCATTGCTTTTAGACTTTAGCCTTTAATACTGTCATTGTGATTTGTTTTTATACATTAATCTTCCTATTTACTAAAGTTTATTTAAATGTTTTTAGATAAATGCTTATTAAACTTTTTTTTTATCTTGGTACTCAAACAATTTGGTATTTGAACACAAATTTTAGAAAAAGGTGCTCAGTACTAGACTGAACAAATGCAACCCACTAGAACAAATTGTACTGACTAAGGCTATACCGAAATGTAGCCAGTCTGGTTGTGGGGTAACTCGACTGAGGACTTTACAAATAAAAGACACGTGTTGTTGGCAGGAATAATTTAATAATAGAACAAATAAAAAATTAACAAACAGCTAATGGATTTAACTAATATTCTTAAAAAACTATACAATGCTTATCCACTAAGTATAAGGTAATGCTTGGAATAACAATATTAATAAAATTCACTTATTCTAAAATATATACAAATATTTACAGGGTCGCATGCTTGGTCGTCGCATTCTCTTAATACAATTACGTTACAAATTTGATATCCTTTGTTCATGAGAATGTGGTCGAACTTACTTAACACGATATACAGTGCCAAGTGAAAGAATTAATCATCCAGATGGTTACTCCTAGTTCTTACGTATAAGTTTAATTAAATTTCTTGCCAATTCTCACAAAATCCAGGTTGATGGGGTTTGATTGCCTTCAAACACCCAGCGGTTCGTTCTTCTTTCATTCCGGTTAACCCTTACCCAGAATCCTCTCTTCTAGTTTCATTCAGATCAGAGCTCGCAGGTTCAGTCCCATCCCCAGAGTCCACAAAGACAAAAAAAAAGCCTTTTCTCACCTGTGACACATGTTTTTATATCTCTCGCCATCTGGGAGCTGTTAATGGGCACGTGACCCTCACTAAACCAATCCACATTCACAACTGTCGTGACCTCAAAAGGTAACACGGAACTTAAAGCAATACAAACGCATCACAATCAACAGAAAACCCGATACAATATTAATAAAAAAGAAAAAAACGGAATGAGTCTACATAAATTACAGCTATTAATTTCTTTACAATTACTATAGTGGCGGAGCACTACAAAATTTTCAATTAATAACATGTTATTATTTCATCATCCATTAAAATTTTTTTATGATAAAAATGAAAAATATGAAAATGTTGCTGATCTTTCTGATCAAGATCAACAAAAAAGCTGAGATGATGACAATACTTTGTAAAAAGAAAATGTCCTCATTTAACTAAAATTAATATTAATGCTTAATACAATACTTTTAATTGTGAATGTTAGTTAATTAATGATTGCTTTAATAAACATATTTCTCTTAGTGATGAAAAAGAATAGTATACTTTTGTTAACCTTTGGAACCTAACCCTATGTTTTGTATAGCATGGATTTGCAGAACATGGCACATTATTGGGACATAACTACTGTGTTATAGCAGGATACCTGTATTATTCTGTTTGTGCTTATTACTTTATTTTTCCTTTATTGTATTTAACTGTTTATACTTGAACTATGGCTTTTACATTATTGGAAACATGAGAGCAATTTGCAATAAGGTCTTTTAAATTGATCGCACTGAATTTATTTCTTATTAATTTTTATTATACTTTTACACAATTAGAATTATAATCTTATTATTTATTATATTTAAAGTTATTATTTTTACAATTATTATTTAATTTATTTTGCTTTAATAATTTTAATTAAATTTAATCATAAATTAAAATTTATTAATTATAAATATTGATTATGATGATTATACATTTTTTTTAGGATGTGCTTTGAAGATTTTATTCAAAACTACACACATCTAGATTTATTACATATTGGTCCTGATGATTGGATGCAGGAAGGTACTTTACATAATCGCAAACCTTGGAGAGCAGTTTTAGCTAGACGACGTTGGCGTCGTGGTTATAATGCTGGTGGTAGTCCTGAATTTAAAGGTATTAAATTTATATTTTAATATTAATAAGTACATTTGCATTAATATTTCCATGTGATTATTTGTCACAAAATATCAGTATAAACTTAGATTTTAAATCTGTATTATGAAAAAGTTTAATGAAATATATTTTTTAATAATTAACTATTTAAATATTTTGATTTTTTTAATTATCAAATAAACACCATTGCAATATATTATAATTTATTATAACAGTTTTTTAGGTAACATAACATAGTTTTATGTACGAGATGAATTATAATGTATGAAATTATTTTTAAAAAATTAATCCAAATAATGGAAATAATAATTTGTCAGGTATATTTATGAATTTAACACATATAAGTAAATTTTGGAGAAGTGTATATGTTCATAACAAATCTTTAAAATTTTTAAATATTTATATTCTTTTATTGAATTATTAATTTCAAAATTAAATTATTCTCAAATTATGGTTGTTTGTAAAAATATAAAACATTATCTTCTTTTGCAAATGGTAATTCTCTCATATCTCAAAAATGTCTAACAGTGCTTTAACATAAATAAAATTTAAAATTTTTGAAGTTAGATTATAAAAATCTTAATTAATATATTAGATATAATGGAAATTTCCTGCTAATCTGATAATAATAATTAAGAATCCAAATTGTAAAATGGTATACAAAACAGTTGCCAATATGGGAGTTTCCCTTCTATATGTTGTGATTGGGTTTGTTGAATGTTAGAAAATGTCAAGATATCTGACATCAGTTAATTTTTTTTCTTTCTTTCAACTACATACCATAGAGATCATCTCTTTGAAGTTAAATTTTAGTTAAAAAAAAATATTAGCTATTCACTGGCTACTTTCAAATTAGTGACATTTACATTGTGGCATTTTGCAATGGCAACTTGGAAAAAGCTTATATTCTTTGTTAACATGTAGTATTGATGCTATTATTAATGTCAAGTGTAAATCAATTTATGTTTTTTAGTTTTTGTGCCAAGAGGGACTCAGCAGTGGCAGATGCCTAAAAAATAAATGTTAGTTCAGAAGTGTTAAAATGTGTCTTGCTGTACCTCAATTGTTTAGAGCGTTTTCAAGCCATTAATAGAGTGACCTGTTAATATAAATAAGTGTTGCCAGTGAAGAATGATAACTTATTTGATCCAAGTGTTAAGTAATAGAGGCAAAAATTAGATTACAAATATTTCCTTTTAATAACACAAAGAGTTTGAGTTATTGAGATTCGAGTTTCAGGACTTTACTGTAAAATAATAATGTAATTTAAAATAATGTAAGCAAATTAATAGTTTACATTGTATAATGCAATGCATAAAACATATATTTCAAATGATTAATTTTCATATATTTATTCCAATACTGTTATAATGTTATAAAATAAATTTTTCAGATACAACATCTACAAATCCTCAGTTTCGTGTACATATTCCAGATAATGGAATTAAAAAATGTCACATGGTTGTATCTGTTATACAAAACTATCATCCTAATTATAACAATGAAAATAAAAAAAAAATTTTTGTTCCTATCGGATTTGCCATTTATGAGGTAAGTAATGTGTAAAATTTCTAAGCAATACATTTATTTTTATAAATTTTTAATTAAATTTTTGCACTGATATATTGGAATACTTATAATTAACATATTAATTTAAATAAAAGTATTTGAGATACCTACTACAGAATGCCTCTTTTTAAGACAAAATTAATCCTAAAAGTTTGTTAAATATAATAAATAATTTAAATTATAACTTAAAGTTTGAAATAGAAGAGCAACAAAATAATAAACTTATTTTTAGATGTGTCGATATTAAGAAAACCTAATTCAGTAATAGTACAAAAATGTGTAATGTCAGTAAAGTGATGGATTATTATTCTTATTCCCCGATTTATATAAAAAGAAATATTTTAGCTAATTGTATCAAAAAGATTGAGAATATAACTGCATTAGAACAAGATAAAATGAATGAAATTGTTATTTAAATGTTTTTATTAAATAATTACCCAAAGAAACTTCTTGAAAACTGGCTGGAACTCATATTTGAAAAAATTAACAGTATTAATACTAAAGATATTAATGAAAGGGATAATAATCAAAGTTTAGTAAAATATTTTAAATTGACATATGTTAAAAATATGTTTGAAAAAATAAAAAATGAATTTAAAAAGTTTAATATTGTATTAGTCCCAGATCAATGTAGTGCCAGATTTAACAATCAGAGGCCCCTGGGCACAAATACGGTGGAGGCCCCCTTTAAGAGTAGGCAAATTTGATGATTTAGAAAATTTACACAAAATACTGTACTTTCAACTAGATTTCAACTAGGAAGTTGTAAATTTCATTTAAAAATAAGGTTATTGTAAACATACATATATTTTATTGTGTAAAACTAATTATTTTAATTTAACTGAAAAATACCTATGTGAAATTTTTTCCCGAAATTTTCCGATATGTTTCATAGGTTTTTTCCCCGGGTTTGGTTTTCTCTGCCTGTGGCCCTCGTGATTAGGCCACACTAGGCTGTTGTGGTAATAGAAAAAAAAATTATGTTTAAACATAGTTTTGTGGGGGCCCTGGGCACCGGCCCCAAATGCCCTTATGTAAATCCGGCCCTATCTGGCTTATGTAAATCCGGATCAATGTAATAAAGAAGAAAAACATATTGTGTTGAATAATGTAGAAAAAGTGTAAATGATTTAGAAAAAAGTAATGTCATTTACAGATTTAATTGTAGCTGTGCTGAAAAAATAATATATATAAGAGAAACAAAAAGAAATTTAAAAGTATGAATTAAAGAACATATAAAAGCAATAAAATACATTATGCATAATTCTGCTGTTGCTAAGCATTGTAATTTTAAAGGATGTGAAATAATGAAAAACAGTAAAGGCAATAAAATATAAAATTAATGCTAAAAAAAGGAAATGCTATGAACATATAGAAATTTTAAAAGTAAAAGCAGAAAAAAGAATTAATGACAATTTAGGAGTGAAATTAGATACAGGATAGTATGACTTTATTGATAATTATAAAAATAAATTAATAATTAATGATGCAATAGTTGGTGACACATGATGTGTGTAAATATACAAATTAGTTGTTGTGCTCTAGCAGTAGTAGTGTGCAGATTAATGCAGTGTTTCAGTATTGTCATAAGATGTTCCAATCAATTCAACCAATGTGAGTATATGTCCATCACTTTACATTTATAATATCAGGTCAGTCCATAAGTCCGTGCGCATTTTTATGACCTTGAGAAAAATTTTGTTTTGCTGTTAAAAATGTCAGTCTAATGTGATAATTTTTACACCGAAGTGTTAAATTGGATCTCATTCATATAATACTGTTCAGAATTGTGAACATTTCAGTTGTTTATTTTCGTTAAAATGAAAGTAACGGACGAATACAAAAGACATGTTTTATACTTTTTACTTTTAAGTGGTGAGAATGCTACAAATGCAGCCAAAAAAATAAATACTGTACATAATCAAATCGTAATTAGTGCAAGGACTGCGCAGAAGTAGTTTGAAAGATTTAGAAACAATGATTTTAGTGTGGAGGATAAGGCTCGTACTGGAAGATCCATTGACTTTGATGATGATGCTCTCTCTGCACCAGTTGAAGCAGAACCATCTTTAACAGTTGACGAAATTGCGGAACGTTTAAATTCATCCCACGGAACTGTTCATAGACACCTACGACAAATCGGAAAAGTTTCAAAGCTAGGAAAATGGACACCGCACGAACTGTCAATAGCTAACCGACAACAACGTGTAAACATTTGCACGTCTCTTTTATCCCGTATTGCTTTAGAACCTTTTCTTGGTAGGCTGGTTACCGGAGACGAAAAATGGATCCTCTATAATAATGTGACGAGAAAAAAACAATGGATGGATGGCGACAAGCAGCCAAAACAGACTGCAAAAGGTCGCATCCAAAAAAAATTCTTTTGTCTGTTTGGTGGGATATGTCGGGTGTAATTCACTTTGAGCTGTTAGAACCTAATCAAGCAATTACAGCTCAAATGTATTGTGAGCAATTAGAGCGTTTAAATGAAAAATTGAAAAAAAATCGACCGTCGTTACGAAAAATACGCACGAACTTATGGACTGACCTGATACTTTAATTATAGAAATAGTAATTTTGGTAAATTGTATTAGTGTTCCAAGGCTAAGAAGTGATGATTGTGAAGTCATCATGTTTACAATAACCTTTTAAATGTGTTTATAATTTATTTTTATAATTTTATATGTATGAACATCAACTGAAGAGGGACTGTTTATTATGTCTGAAATGCATTTTGAGTGTTCTGTTTACATACATGTTAAAGGAGCCACAGTTTATTGTAAATTTTTATTATTATGGTGTTAAAAATCATTAAAGAATTTACTAATTAATCTCATTTGCTGGTGTGATTAGTTCATTGTTGATTTAGACTAATTGTTAAATAGTATTAAGGGCTAAAAGCAATATTTATTTCATACTCTTATTGCCTTTTTTTTATAAATTAGCACAATAACAAATCAGTCCAATTCTTTGAATCATTTTCTTCCTGTATATCCTATTAAATGAATTTAGTTTTGAAGTTTTAGTTGCTGGTAGTAATAAACATGTTAAATTTAATTGATATGATATATGATGCATTTAAAAACTCACTTTTTAACTGCATCATATGTCAAATGCTTAGTGAGTTTAAAATTTTTAAACTTACTATAATAATTTATTTCTTAAGGATTCTTTACACTTAATTATATTTCAGATATAATAAAAACAATATGTTATATATTTTTTAATATTATTTTGAAATAGGTTCCAACAAATATGTCCAGGCTGACAACACAATTTATTTATTCTCATCATCCATTAGATATTACAATACATTCACCTGCTAGAGAAACAGTTACATTTTTTACCTTACCTCCTGGTGATTTTATTATTATGCCATGTACAAACTCACCAAATTGTGAAACAAAATTTTTATTGCGAATTTTGATGGATGAACATTGTACAATATGGTAATATAAAATATTTAATTTTTAACTTTATAGAATTATAAAATGTTATAAATTTAAAAAGTATATACAGTGACTTCTTAATTTATGTAAGAGTTGTGTTTCAGAACATTATAAGCAATTTAAATTCATGTCTGATGTAAATATTCACTAAAAAATGAATAGACCTTTTGAAAGTAACTTTCATATTTTGTTGGGAATTAAATAAAACTAAGTAGAAAAGTGAAAAAGTTATGCACTTTCAATACAGCAATATTCAACAAAACAAGAAAATGACAAGTTATGAGACTGATATATTTACCTAGTGCTTTCTGTAGGAAGCACCAGGTAAATATGGTTGCCACATGTTATTTTAAATTATGCAAATTTAAAACATGCTTAACTTAAGAAATCATTGTATATAAGTTTATTTAATCTACCACCAACCAAAGCTGAAATTATCGGGCTGGAAACTGCTGTATTAATTATAAATTACAAGATAACTTGCTATTAGAGTGTGGCGTTAGGCACCATCTCTTGCTAAATTTATAATTAAAATGCTGGAAGGGGAGATCGGACCGAAGGTCCGGGTAGCGTAACTGGTAACGTGTCTGCATGGTAAGCAGGAGTTGCGGGTTCGAGTCCCGCTTCAGACCGATTCTTTTATTCCAGTTCAGTCTAAATTATTTAAATTATTTTAATTAAATTATAATTATTAAATTTAGCAAGAGATAGCACCTAACGCCACACTCTAATAGCAAATTATCTTGTAATTTATAATTAATATAGCCGTTTCCAGCCCGATAATTTCGGCTTTGGTTGGTGGTAGCTTTATATGTTACGGGTTGGCTGTTGTTATTTATTTGTTTATTTAATCATTAAATAAACAGGTAAAATATGTGTTAAATTTTCCAAAAATATTAAATTAAAATATTTCTTTTATTTTTATTTTCTTAACATAGAACAGATAATAGGCCAACATAATGAATTTATTTTTGTTACAGCTATTTTTTAATTTAAGAGATATATTATGTCTATATCATTTAAACTAAAGTTAGTATTATATTATATATTGTATTATGGGTACTATTCTGTTAACTGGGCACCAGTCATTTTTACTACTGCTTTTAGCGAAATTGTTATTTTATTTTGTAATTCAAACATGTTTAAAATTACAATGAAATAATGAACAATTAACAAAGGAATAAACTTACAATTAATTTTATGTTTTGAGTATGACATTTCAGGGTCTACAAAGTTTATACCTGTGGTTTACTCGGAAATGTTCATATCTGTCTTCTAACTCAACAGTTTTGTATGATTTCTAACAGTCTGAAAATATTATACTACCTTCTTTCACGTTATTGCGTATTGCATCAATTGATGTTTTAGCCCAACAGGGTCGCATGTTGACTGAAAAACACTCTTTTGACCCATGGCAAATTTCATCGAATATCTACTGTTGTGGAAGAACATGTCCAACATTTTGTTTTCTATGTGTAAATCAACTTCTGTACACCTCAACGAATCTTGTTTGCACAACCTAATTTTACAATGATTAGAGATATTAAAGAATTGGTACAAATGTAATGCATATAATTATTCCAATCAACAAATGTGCTGGGATTATTTTCTTAATCACCATGTAACATTCCAATTTCTAGGAAAAAAAAACAAAACACAATTTCTTTGCTAGTTGACAAATGCCATATTCTAAAATCCATTTCAAATTGAAGAATAACGAACTGACCAAAAGAAACAATTATGGCAAACATTGAAAAAAACATTACAGAATGTATGATGTATACATCACTTTTATCAATAAATGTAATTTACATAACCACATGATGTTGAATGATGCAATTACAAGACGCAGAACTATGCAAAATAGGTTGAAAATAAATTTTAAGAAATTTTTAAATTTTAACTTTTAATATTATTCTAATTTTGAATTTACAACCAAATAACATAAAATAACAAGTTATATGTAAAATATACAACTAGAAGTTGAAATTTAACCTTTTTAATTATACCAACACGAAATTATGCTAATCGTTTTCAATATCAAACACGTATCAACAATCATTGTTTAAATTCATAATTGACTTTTATAACTTTTATACAAACTTAAAGGAAAAGGTAAGTTTTATTGAAATAATCTTTATACAATTATAACTAAAAGAAAGCAAATATTAGGATGTGAACACAAATCAGATTTGATCGATTGACTGGTGCCTAGTTAACGGAATATTACCGTATTATGTATATGAGGGCTAAGATCCAAATTCTGGCCAATGCTTGAAATGCTATTTCTAGTTTTGACTAGCTGACCTAACCAAAATTCAAAAAACACCTACTTTCAGGCTTGTACATTAAATTTCAGTCTGGCCAGCCAATTCTAGTATCAACCAGAAAATTTTGGCCAGAGTAAGAAGCTTGTTTTTTCCTTAAAGGGAACTTTTAAATTTCTTGAAATGTAAACTCAACACTTATAAATGGAAATCAATTAAAAAATTTTTTTTCATTGCTAACTTAGATGTGTATCAAATTTATCAACACATTGTTGTACGTTTAGAGTTGATAAAATATGTTCTGTACATCAATAAAATTTCAGCAGAGTATATTGATTAAATTCTGACCCTTATTCTTGAGAATGAACACATATTAATATGATACTTTGGGCAATACAAAAAGCTAATAAATATGAGATATTTTCTAGTTTTTATATTCATTTACAATTTTATATTTGGTATTATATGTTTTAATTACAAGTCACTAATATTAATTAAAATATAACAAAATTGCTTTTAAATTTAATATGATAATGTGACTCAAAACTGGTGCAAATGGACAATAATAAAAGCCAAGCCTAAATTAATAATAGTTTTCACTTCATTCATAAGTTAAAAGTATTTCTCTTTTATAAAAAAATAGTAAAAAGTGAATTCACAATTATCTTGCAACAATATACTCAATATATCATTATATTGGTTTTTCATGACATTCTTCAGTTCTGTTTTACTGCTAGCCTTCTCATCAGTGGCGCACAGGAATAATTGTACCACCTGCTTCTAATATCCATTTTTTTTTTTAACAATTGAAATTTCTTTACATGTAAAAGTAACCCAAAACCATTCACTGCATTAATATATATTTAAATTGTAGAATACACAGTTTTCTAATATTTGGTAATGTAGTAAAATTAGTAAAATATGATGTTTTTTCCTTTCATATTCATGTGAAACTAATGACTCAAACCTGTGTGTGTGATTTCTTCAGTGATTTCATGTAATTATTATTTTATATATAGTAGGGCGTTGATTATCCGAAAGCTGATCAACTGAAACGTCGGTTAACCAAAAGCTTTCCAGTCGGACTGTGTTGTGCTGAATCAAACATTTTTGATATTAGATTAACTTCTAAAGTATAATTTTTTCTGTTTTTATATTTTTCAATATATTTATTTTGTTTGTACAAAATAAAGAAATAATTTTTAACGATACAATATCCACAAATTATTATTATAAAAAATTTGGTTAGGCTTAATATCGACAAAAATTCAATGCAAAGCGACACGCAATGGAGAAAAATTTCAACGTGAGATATATTAATATACTATGATTGGGATATACTAATATACTATATTAATAATGTATTTTTTTGTACATAATCGGTTATCCGAAAAATCAATTTTCCGAACAATCCCATTCCCCAATTGATTCGGATAATCGACACTCTGTTGTAATGGATTAAATTGCTATAAACCACTCATATACAATATCAGACATAACATGTAATCTGTTTATTTTTGCATTTCAGTTTTATTTAAATAACATACAATCCTTCTTACTTTGTTTAGTTGTACCCTTGCTAAATTTTCTGGCTGCAGTACTGTACTAACTTCTCCTTCCAAAGTTGACATTTTTTAAGGAAGAAAAGATGTTTGAAACAATAATTTATTAGAACATGAAAAGCTCTCAATAACACTTACACTATAACAAGACAAAAATTGAATGGCAGCAAACTGGCCATACATTTAAACATATCCATTTGATGTAACATGTCAAATTTTGGCCACATCAGCCAAATCCTGAATTTGCCAGAGAGAGCACGAAGTAATAAATTTATAGCATATATGTCAGATATTGGGCATTATAAAGTGACTGGTCAAGTCAAGAATTTGCCAATTTCAGACATTATTTTTGATATACAGTCGAGTCCACATAAGTCGACACCCGGATAACTCAACACCATCAGTTAAGTAGTCAGTTTTCTGTGGTCCCAGACAACTTACATAGACATTAATGTTAAAAAACTCCGGTTTACTCAACACCATTTAACTCGTCACCACTGGATAAGTTGACATACTTTTGCTGTCCCACACTCCAATAAGTTGTCACCCCCTCCTGAAAAAATGAAATCACTCAGCACATGTGGTGCAAACTCTATTTTTTTTTTTCAGGAGGGGGAGTCGATTTATTTATTAATATATAATTAATATATTTAATAATATAATAATATATTAATATTATTAATATATATATACATATTAATAAAAATGCCTTAACATTTTATGTATAAAATAATAACAGATAAACAAAAAGAAAATATACAATCTACATCAATGTCACACCAGAATCCAATTTTGCCTTTTCTCACACCAGAGGCATTAAGAATCTTTAGACGTTACTTGCCAACAATTGACAATTGCAAAGATGATGTTTTAAAGGCGCTCATGATCATTGAAAAAGAAAGTCGAGACAGTTAAGTGCTCAAAACAAACAACACTAAACAAATTTTTCAGTTTTTCATCTACAGAGTAATTGTAAATGGAGGACACAATGTATTGTAAGCCCATACTAGTGTATAATACACTACTGTATTTTATTAATTGTAGTTTTGTAGTTTTTTTTCCAACTTTGCTTTAGTTGTCACATCGGATAACTCAACACATTTCCACTTCCCCTTGGGGTGTCGACTTATGCGGAGTCGACTGTATATTTCAAATACATTTCTATATACCAGGGGTGGCCAACTTTTGTGCACATAAGATCTACTTTTTATCGTAAAAATGTGTTGCGATCGACTTGTTGTCATAGGCATAGTCTAAGTGGGGAGGGGGAAGTGTGAAATACATACTATGTATATACACAGTTTCAGTACGAAGTGCACTCACTGCTTATGAGTCGAGTCATTACTGCATGCATACAGTTGCGTTCGATTACAAATATAATACATTAAGTCAAAACATCGCTAGCGATCGACCAAAATTGGCTTGGCGATCGACTTGTTGGCCACCCCTGCTATATACCATATTTACTTGAATATAAGATACCGACAAATTTAAGACACACCTTAATTTCCAAATGCTCACACATGAATTTTTTTTTTTTTTTTTGAAAAATAGACAACTTGAGACAAATTTATTGTACAGTAAAGTAAGTTATATATCACTTCTTCCATGATATCAAAAAGTTGGAAACCTTTTCACTTTCCGTGTTAGACTCTTGTGAATCAACACTAGATTTGATCTTTCCACATGCAATCATTATCAATGTCATTTGAAGCATTGGAAATGCAACATTCCTTAAGAGTGCTAAACAACATTTTCTGCAATTGTTTTATTATTATGTTGGGTTAAGTGAGAGATACTCGGTTAACACCGGTGGCTGTGTACTATGCCGGACCAGAGTCAAGGCATAGTAACCAAAACAGAAATTAAAGAAGTGTATCAGTGTGTGTCTGTATTCAGGAATTTTCTCACAATATGACATGTATTCAATATAGTGGCCTTCTGTAGTGTGATGTATGTGTTTCTATTCAATTGTAATGTGCCCAGGCTTTTGTGTAGTGTGTGTGGTATGACACCTGTAGAGGAGAGAACAACAGGTACAATAAGCACCCTATCCATCCTCCACAGATGCCTTATTTCCTGGGCGAGTTCTGTGTACTTGCTAATTTTTTCAGTGGATGCGTTTTGTATATTGTGAGTGTTTGGAATGGATATGTCTATAATGTATGTGATTTTATTGTGTTTGTCAATGACTGTGATGTCTGGTCTGTTGTGGTAAATTGTTTTATCTGTGATTATGGCTCTGTCGTAGTACATTTTGTGCGTGTTGTTTTCCAATACTGTCTGTGGAATGTATTTGTAATATGGTTCATGGATGTCTACTAATTTGTGTTTCCTTGCAAGCTCTTGGTGTATTATATTTGCTACTTGATTATGTCTGTGTAAATAATCTGTTTGTGCCAAGAGCTTGCAACCAGAGGTGATGTGTTGTATAGTTTCTGGCATGATGTGACATTTTCTGCATGTGTCATTTGTGAGTGTTGCATCTTTGAGTATGTGTTTTCTGTAGTTTTTAGTATTTATGACTTGATCCTGTATGGCAATCATGAATCCTTCCATCTCCCCAAAGAGGCATCCCCGAGCTAACCAGCTGTTTGACGCCATTTTGTCAACAAAATCATGGGCCAGATCATAAGGATGCCTGCCATGGAGTGCCTTTCGAGCCCACGATTGCTTAATGGTGTCTATGCTTTTTATATGTTGTGTTGTGTCCATATGATGTGAGTGTAAGTTTAATGGTGTGTTATTCGAGTCTGCTAGAGTTACTGCTTTATGTAATTGTGATGTTTCTTGTTTTTTGTAGAAAAACTCTCGCAGTGACTGTATTTGTTTGTAGTGAAGGTTAACTATGTCAATCAGGCCACGTCCGCCATCTTTACGTGGAAGGGTTAATCTTTCTGTGGCGGATTTAGGATGATGTTGTTTATGCTTAGTAAGTGTTGTTCTTGTTTTCCTTTGGAGTTGCTCAAGATCTGTGTGAGTCCAATGTATAACTCCAAAAGAATATGTGAGTACTGGGATGACATATGTGTTTATTGCTTTAACTGTGTGTTTTGCATTTAACTGTGTTCTGAAAATAGCATTTAACCTACTTTGGTATTCTTTAATTAATCTTTGCTTTATTTGTGCATGTTCTGTTAGTTTGGCCTGTTGGAATCCTAAATACTTGTAGAACTCGCCCTCTTCCATGAATTCAATAACGTCTCCATTTCCAAGTGCAAAATCTTCTTTCTTCAGGATTCCTTTTTCTATGTGAAGTGTTTTGCATTTATCTAGGCCAAATTCCATTTGTATGTCCTTTGTGTATGAATGTGTGATTTGTAGGAGTTGATGAAGTTGTTTTTGTGTGGATGCATAAAATTTTTTGTCATCCATGTACATGAGATGTGACAGTGTATACTGTGTTGTTTTTTCATCCTGATATTGTAGCCATATTGTGTGTTGTTTAACATGTTGGATAATGGATTCAAGGCTAGGCAGAACCAGAGAGGACTCAAGGAATCTCCTTGAAAAATTCCTCGCCTAATAAAGATTTGGTTTGTTTGTATGGAAGTGTTATGAACCCTGAGATGTAGTGTTGTTTTCCAGTGCTGCATAGCGTTTTGAAAGAATGTAATGAGTGATGGATGTATTTTGTACATGTGTAGAATATGTAGCAGCCAACTGTGTGGAACACTGTCGAATGCTTTTCTGTAGTCTATATATGCCATGTGTATGTTTCTGTGTTGTTTGTGTGCTTGCCGTAGAATGACTGAATCTATGAGTAACTGTTCTTTGCATCCCTTGTGATTTCTACGGCAACCTTTTTGTTGTTCTGTTAGAATGTCGTGTTCTTCAACATGTTTGTATATTTTGTTTGCAATACAGGATGTCAATAATTTGTAGAGTGTTGGAAGACATGTAATTGGTCTGTATGTGTATTGTTGTTTTTAGGTTTCATGTAGGTGATGCCCTGAGTAAGAAAATTTGGCATGTCTTGTGGATTGATGATGATATGTGTTAGGTGTTTAGCTAGTTCCTGGTGCAGGGATGTAAACTTTTTGTACCAGAAATTGTGAATGTTGTCTACACCAGGTGTCTTCCAGTTGTGTGTTCTGTTAACAGTGTATTGGAAATCATGTATGCTTATTTCAACACAGGGCATAGTTGGTATGTTGTGTAAGTTTTTGTTCTCCTCCTCGATCCAGCCTGCTTCAGCAATGTGCATGACAGCACTGGACCAAAGAGAAGACCAATATGTTGTGAGTTCTTCTTCTGTTGGTGTGCCACTGTGCTGTGTATCAGTGTTTGCTTTGTTATTAATTTGTCTGTAAAAGAGTTTTTCATTGTTTGTAAATAATTTATTTTGTTGTTTTCGTAGTGTACATGTTTTGTATCGTTTGAGTCTACGTGCTTTGGCAGCAAGTTTTTGTTTTAGTGTATCAACGTATTCTGTAATGTGTGTGTTGTGACGTTCATGTTTTGTGTGTGTTTTTATTTTCTTGAAAATGTTTTTGAGCTGTTTCCTTAATTTAGGTGTTATGTTGTTTTTAGTGTATTGTGTCAGCCTGCCTAATTGCTGTCTAATGTCATTTATTTGTGTTTCTATTCTTCTCTGCCAGGCAGGTTTGTGATAGAATTGTGTTTTCTGTGTATTTGTCTGTGATTGTACTTTCAGTCCATGTTGTGTCACTACTGTGACTGCCCCAGCATAAACTAATGTATGAATGTCTGAGAGTGTAGAAATTGAATGAATGTAGTGTGGTAGTAAGTGAGTGTTTACATAATTTAGTGTTTTTCCTACTTCCTTCGACGTGTTGATTTTTGGTATTCGTGGTCTTTGTGTGGGATCTGTGCCTGTATATTTAGTGAGTGTTTCCTGAAATATAAGTGAGAGCGTATTAACTAAATCCATGTCTATGTTATCAGTGATGGATGAGGAAGTGTCTGTAGTATCATTAGTGGTAATTGTTGTATGTGTGTTATTATCAATGCTTGTTGCTGGATTATCCTGACAGGTTACATGATCTTCATTAATGTTAGATGTTTCTGTCTGTTGATGTATTTGATCAGCAACCTGTTGTTTGATAAGTTCAAGTGTTGTTTGTGGAATAAGGTTGTTGTGTATAATTGTTCTTTTTTGATCAACAACCCTTTGTTCGGTGACAGTGAGATGAGGATACTGTTGTGTGAATCTATGGTGTAGTTGTTGTCTGTATGCTGTCATGTTTGTTTCGAGTTTTGTGATCGTGTAGTAAGTACGGATGATAAACTCATTCATTTCTACCGTCCATTTCATCCGTTGGCGTGGTTTTCCAGCCTTTGTGGTCTGTGGATGCATTGCCACAGAAACACCAAGGCTGGGTTGGTTCCTCACATCTGTTGAGGGCATTGCAGTAGCCATGCTTGGGCCGGTGCTGCTTTCGCCACCGGTAACCAAGGGAGATTGTGGCCTATTTTTCGAACGTGAGCCTCTGCCTAACTCACGAACGCGGACCTTGTTAACCCGGGCGACGTCCGAGCCGGTATCACATTTAGATCTGGTTACTACCATGATACATATCTCCGCAGAATGTGGGTGTGTGGTCACTCTTAGCTTCATTTCTCCCCATAGACCTTACTGGCATGGGTGTCCCTACCAGGAGCTTGTGCTCCAGCCTGCATTGCCCTATGGATCAGTAAAATTACTGGGCTCTCCCACCACGACCAGGTGGTGACCATGGGAGAGTTATTATTATTATTATTATTATTATTATTTTATTTATTTTTTTAATCCAAATATTTACATTACTACTGTAATAGCTTAACAAGACTGAGCTAAGTTGACCTCTTAAATATTTACTATTATAAATATTGGTGTGTTAAAGTGACACAGTAGCATTAGTGACAAATAAGATAAATGGTACCAGGGGTTGCTAATTATGATGTATTACATCAAATGTGATGCCTCCCTGTTTTCAGACACTAAAAGGTATTTTTCTATGCTTCTGTCAACAGATTGAAGTAAGTAAACATTGTCTAAGCACTACTGTATAAATGTGAACAAAGCCTTACCACCTTAAGATTATGTACTATCCATCCACTTTACAGTAAAAAAAAAATAGTTGGAAGGGAAGAGTTTTTCAATGTAAATTTACTTTGAATAATATTTGTTGTATACAAAATTAAACAGAATAATTTACAAGAATTGCTCAAAGTAGCCTCTACAGAAACAGATGCATAATTGATTTTCTGGCTGGTCATATCTTGAAAATGAACTAAATTTGAGAATCTTTATAGAGGTTTTTAAGTTTATTTTTGAGAATCTAGCCCTAAAATATTGGCAGAGAGTTTTGTTACACCCTATATACTATAATGTATTGAATATCCTGAAAATTATTGTTTAATTATTGATTTGATATTTTATATAATGAAATTAGAAAGTGCTATTCTTAAATACAGGGAAGTTGTAATAATATATGTTAAAATAATTTTAACAACAATTTAATGCAAGATTCTGAATTCTGAAAAATACAATTTACAAGTAAATATTTTAGGAGGGATCGTTACTTAAACTGTTCTAAAGATTCATATCGTCAATAATCTCAGTTTACCTAAAATATAATGGTTAAACTGTTTTCAGAAAATTATTTAAAAAATATATAAATATACATTATGAGTTAATATTTATTTGTTTATTTTTATAGGGAGGTAAATGATGACAACATAATATATCGGGATTTAAGTTTCTTCAGAGCTGAAGATTTTCAGTTAAATCAAGTAAAATAATATTAAATATTAATTTAAAATCCTGTAAAATTTTATTTTTAAATAATTTTTTAAAATTTTATTTAGAAAAGAAGAAATGTTGTTATAAAAATAATAGAAAAAGTAAATAATTTTTCATTAATTAATTTATATTAAATTAAAACATTAAAAAATATAATTTAGTTATTTTTGTTTAGTTTCCAGATGATGTAGATTCAGTTTTACTATTAAAGATTCTGAGAACATATTGGAAATGTAAGAAACCTTTTTTTTCTTAAATAAAAAAATTTGGTAATCTCTTAGCACATTACTCATCATGCTGACATGCAATACAATTCAAAGCACTGTGTTCTTTGACGGCATGTATTGCCACATTGTTTCTTGTGGGAGTTTGTAACGTCAATGTTTAAACTGTTGCAAAATGTCAATTGTGCAGTACTAAAAAAATATGATGATAACTCAAAAATGGCACACAGTGATAACTGTGACTACATTCTTTGTACCACCAAATTTTAACTTAAAACTCGTGTTTTAAATTAAAGTGCATAGGTACAACTAAAAAGGCTTTCTAAATGACAGGAAATGCCACAAAATAAAACTACCAAAAGAAACCATCAACTTGATAAACATCATTAAAAAAATAATAATTCTTATTAATTCTCTACATCTTATTAAAAAGAAAAGCTTAAACAAGTCTTCATCTACCATTTGAAATGGTAATGTTTTCCTTGATTTCTATACATAGCAAATTATTCCAATTATGAAGGAATCCCAATATACTTTCCTTGAATTTGTTTTAATTTTTACATACGTTAAACTGAACCAAATTGTTCAAATGCAATCAAAATAGAACCTGAAAAGCATACTTAGAAACAAAACACAAAGTTCTTCTTATGCAGTTATGCTTCAAAACTGGAATACCTCAAATAAATGAAAACAAACAGCTCAAATCAGCACAAATTAACTCAAAACTAACAACATTAGTACTTTTACTAATGTTTTCATCTGTTTGTAACAGATATCTTCAGGTAATGTTTATTTTACCTGAAGATATCTAAGATTTACCAAGGCAAATGAAACCAATTTCCAGCACAAACATTTGACTATGTTAAATAGATATCTTCAGTAATCAAACTTCTTAGTAATGTTCAAGACTTAGCTAAGCACCACCTTAACATCCTAGAGCTTTCTGATCTGCTGTGTGTAAGATATATGATTTTAAGTGTCAGGTTGTGAATACAATAAAATCTGTACAAACAAAAATTTTATTCAAAATGACCACAGATTCTTAACAAAGTAACCAATGCACAACCCATGATGCCTGCTGAGGAGTGCACTCTCAATAAACTCTCAGATGCAATACAATGAGATAAAAAAACTCTTAAATACACATACAAAAATTTATAAATAAAACCAACAACTTAATTTATCGCAAGGACAAAAAATGGATTAAATACTTAAAACTAATTATTAATACTAATCTTAATTCTAAAAACAAGATGATTTTGGCTGATAGAGGGCAATTTTAGAGATAGAAAGATAAGTTATAGAAAACAAAAGGAGTATCCAAGTCCTTGTCTCAATTCCTTCTCAAACAAAAATGGAAACATACGTTCATAAATTCTTTTTTCTATCTAAAAAACAGAATGGAGACATCATCTACTCTCGATAGATTCACCAAATATCAATTATCCAGCATGCCAAGTCTCCACATGGCGAGAACGAGTAAATTGCTGTTCCACACAGTTCGTTCAGTTGCAGTCCGTCTCCTTAATCCATCACTCACACTTGTTACATATAACCATATAACACACATACATATATATATGTGTATGTAAATGTATATCAAAACTCCACAATATACAAAGGCTTCGATCTTCTCAGCTTCTAGGACCTCAAAGATCTTTGGCCAAAAAATTACAATTTTTCTTCTACTTGGGGACCAGCATTGTTCTCTCTGGCTCCCATTCAAAAAGTCTTACTCAAAGTTCTTTCTCCCCCTTTTAGTGGACCACAAAAGCTGTTGAACCAGTTCTTATTTGGAAAAAGAAGGTTCAACTCCAGAATTGGAAAGAAATGGAATAAAAAAGATAAGGGAAAATAAAAATTAATACAAACACCTATAAATTATAGTGTGTAGCCACATATGCCACACTTTCTTTTTTGCTTTTGAGGACCTGACTTTTCTTTAAGGTAGGACCTTGCCTATGGGAAATTTCCTCTCAGGCAAACTTTGTAAACTAGTCATTCAGCAGCTTGAGGTCTCTGTCCTTCCTGCCTTTGACTGCCACATTCTCTTATATGCACATTATATTGATGACATTCTTATCTTGTGATGGCAAAAAATCCTGTATTCAAGATTTTTTGCATAAAATTAACATCAGCCCCTATGGCCTCTGTCTGCACCTGAAACAGGACAGTGAGCTGAATAAGAAGTTCACTTCCTGGATCTCCAGCCTTCTGAATCCAATAAATTAAAGTCTACAGGAAGCCTACACACTCCCATGATTTGTTTTATCTTCAAGATGGCTGGCTTCAATGCCTTAATTCATCAAGCCTTCACTCATTTGCCTGAAACTCAAGATAGGAATAAGAAGCTACAAATTATCTCCCAGTATGCCAGACTACATGGCTACTCTCCAAAGACAATCAAAGGTCTAATTCGTCCTCTTTCCTCTGCCACTTTCATCATGCCTAACAATCACTCCCAGGACACTATATACAAGGCTATCACATATGACAGAAGACTAGCTGCCCTGTACAAGGTATATATACTATTCCCATTATGGATTACAGAACCAACTATAACTGAGAACATGTGGGTGCTACAGGGTAACCTTAAAACACCTTCCTCAAAGTACATCAGACTTCCATCTTGACCATATTAACAACAAGAGCTATGTAAGAGACGTGCAATGTTGAAGTGCACACCTCTTACATAGCTCTTCCTGGCAACTCTTTCTCAAACATCTTGAGGCTACTCACAATAACACTGCCATGAATTTTTGCAATGTTGACTCCTTCCCCATAGCATGGAAGTCTTTCTTCAAACCATAAGTCTTACTCTCCTTTTCCCTCTCCTTTATCTCTTTTTATGTCACCTACCCTCTTCACACATTTACAGCAATAACCCATTGTTTCAGCAGTTGGGGGATTAGTTTGCTTTATATTCCTGTTCAACACATGAAAAAATGTTAGCACTTATTTCTTTTACTCTGCTGGATATTAGGTTTTTTTAGTGGTTTTAATTTAATTTTACAACCCTCTCCTCTTCCCTCTCTCTATCTTACGTTACCCCTGTTAACACATGGACAGTAATTCCCTAGTTTTAATAGCTGCAAGGATCAGAAAGATGCCATTTAACATGGTTGAAAATGTTTGCTTTCTTATAATTTTGTGCTGGAAATTGGTTTCATTTGCCTTGTTGATTAAGTATACCCAGTTTTGTGTTGTTGATTCACGTAAAATATGTAAAATGCAGAACTAAATGAAAAAATTAAAATTTAATACAGTTCTTCAAAAAAATTACAAATTTAGTTTAAAATGATTTTTTTCAAACTTATTGAGTACAGTAGAGCGTCATTTATCCGAAAGCTGGTCAACCGAAAGCATTCCAGTCGGACTGTGTCGTGCTGAATCAAACGTTTTTGATATTAGATTAACTTCCAAAATATAATTTTTTTGTTTTTATATTTTTTAATATATTTATTTTGTTTGTACAAAATAAAGAAATAACTTTTAATGATACAATAGCCTCGATTATTATTATAAAAATTTTTGTTAGGCTTAAAATTGACAAAAATTCGACACGAAGCGACACGCAATGGAGAAAAATTTCAACATCGAATAGGTTAATATATTTTTTCGTACACAATCGGTTATCCGAACAACCACAGTCCCCAATTGATTCAGATAAACGATGCTCTACTGTATTTACATATGCAGTTACCTGAAAATGTCTGTTATAAACAGACGAAAACATTAGTAAAAATACTATTTTGAGTTAATTTGTACTGGTTTTGAGTGTTTGTCTTCAGTCCTTGTTATGCAACACTTAAAAAAGCTTTAAACAAATCTAAACATAAAACAACATAAAAAAGAGAAAATATGTCAAGAAGTTGTGAGTTCTTGAAATATTTTCTCTTTTTTATGTTGTTTTATGTTTAGATTTTTTCTGAAATTTTATGCATTAAAAATGCTTTACAGTATAGAAAACCAATTGCTTTCCAGGTTCTATAAACTTAACCTACAATAACCACATACAAAATCTTACAAAAACAGATATAACTCCTGAGAACCACAATGTGCAATATAACTATAGTTTAAATTTCAGTTAGCCTATTAATAAAAAAAAAACTAAATTAATGCTGAATGAAATCCTTCCTTTTTACATCATTTACAAAAAAATTTAATTATTTATGGATTTTTTCCCCTGATTTACATAAATCACAGGTTACTTTTAAGAATAGTAAAATATGTACCTTATGTTAATTCCAGAAAAAATATGTTCCTACCCATAATTCAAAGCACCCTTACCTAAAATTGCTCAATAGTTAAAAGTGTCATAAAAATACTTCTGCCCAAATTTACAAGCTCCCTTTTCCAACAGTACACCTAACTCCATGAATGTAAAACAAATAGAGCAACACAATGACATTGTTATGAACCTATTACATGACCCATGGTTTACACCAGCTAAAATCCTCAATGGAGAATTCTAACAAATTCAGTGGTCACCATACAAAACCCATAAACACTAATAGAAAGGCAGCCCATTTGACTAATATTTATTAATATATTTATATAAATACAATACAAACACATGTAGAAAATTTTTCTTAAATAGAAACTGATAAAAAAAAATTAACAGGCAAAAGGAATTTTTAGTCTTTATGATACTGGAAAGGAAATAAAAAATGTAAAATTATTGGCATATTTCCTTTGTGATTAACATAAATTAAATGTTTTCTTTTAATTAATAGATACAGAATGTAAAGTTGCTGACGGGTGGAAATGTCGAGAGGGTCGAGGATTCACTAAGAGGGTATGTGGGTGTGATGGTCACCGAGACAAACTCTATGGTTACAAGAAACCATTTATTTTGATACAAAAGGAGCTTACAAGATTCCTGCAATCTTGGAAGTTCTAAGTTGTTGGCAGCCTTTGGGTCTTCTTCTCCTTTCCAGGATAGTCCCAAATGAAGGAGTGTCTCTGGTTTGCGAATGGCAGTTCCTTCGATGTCTTGACGACTCCAGGACAATGCAGTTGATTCCTGGTGATGGGAAGATGTTGATTTGAGGACAGGAGATGGAGACGAAGATGGGCACAAGACTCACACACAACAATCGGTCCAACAGTTGGGCTTTTGGTAGAAGAAGCCATCACAGTTTTGAATTCCCGGGTTTTTATTAATTTCTATCCTCGATCACCCATTCTGATTGGTTGCTTTTCCTCGTTCTTGCTTTCTAAGAGGTTGATCACTCATTACTAAGTCTAATGAGATATCAGCTTAGATCGTGGAAGAGGTCAAAATGATGATTAATTCAATTCCTCAACCGTAGATGGTCACTCTTAGGACTTACATTCTTCTATTGTTTTATAAGTTTTGTGTTGCATTTTCATATAAAAAAATTATTTCTAGCTTCTATGTTTTTCTTTAAAAAATGATTTTAATTTAAATTTCAGTGAGGATTCAGACCTATCCAGATCCTCACAAGAAGACATGTAATTTCTATTAACATATAGAAATTGCAGCAAATCGATACAACATTCCCCATAATTAAAATTGTCAAAAAAAAAAAAATCTATTAAAGATCCACACATTTACAACACTATTCAACCAAGCACTTTAATTTAGTAGACTGAGTTACAGCTGTTTACCTTCTGAGGATAACCAGGAGGTAAATTACCTGAATTGGAACATTTTCTGGCCCAGCAAACACAAAAGACCTGAGAGGATCACAATATAGTACTGTTATGATCTTATTATGTTGCCTGATAATGACCCTTCTAAAGCCCTTCTAAAACTATGACCTAACATTTTGATGTTAGGTCATAGTTTTTGGGAGGATCACAAGCTAGTACTATTTTGATCTTACTACATTACTGCTAAAGGCTGTTTTAAAGCCAAAATGATAAGTCAAAATTTTGGGAGATCACAAGCTAGTATTCATGCAATCTTATTACATTACTGAAAAAGAACCTTCACAAATCACATTCAAATGGAACACTTTTTACCTTTACTTGCAACTTAACATATTTTCCAAAAAACACAAAACCCCATTTTTTATTGAATTGCCTATTTTTTAGAAACCTCATATCATGCAAAAATCATATGCAATCTTAACATTAAATAGCCTACTTAACAAAGTAAAATCCTACTTCTGTATTTCATCAAAAATGAATGAAAAAATATGAGCCTATATGGTCATGACTATACATGCAGACATGCATTTCCACAAGTTACTTTCATGTTATTCAGTAGCCATGATAAGTAATGAAATAGGAAATTACCAAAAATTCTAATTCAATGAATATTGAAAGGTTTACAAAAAACTATACTTATTTGATATTATTAAAGAGAAAAAGACTTTAATAAGAGATGATGATATAAAAATCTTTGAATAATAGCAGGAATTTGGAATATAAAAACAGTTTTTGAATTATAATTAACAATATACTATGTATTATTCTAGATAAAAATAACAATAGAAATAGAACAATAAAAGTAGAAACAAAAAATAAAAATAGAAAATTCTAGATAAAAATAACATTTTATAGCATAATATAAACTATTAGAATATTCATTAATTTAACAAAGTGCGAGAAGTTTTTTTATTCATTAATTTGTATTATGGTAATAATTTTTAACGCAATACAAAAAACTATATTCAATTCCATTCATTAAAATTTGTATAAAAATAATATCATTATTCTAATATCTGAAATATGTTTAATATGTAAAATTTTAAAAATTTTCTGAAAAAAACATATTTTTCAAATTGTTGGCAGAGCAGTGGCATAGCAAACATAACTGGTGCCCGGGACACAACACTATTGGCACCCCTCCCCCCTCCAGAAACACATATAGTTTGTCTTGGAGACCATTTGGGCACCCCTGTGAGTGGTGCCCAGGCATGATAGACCCCCTTGCACCCCCCTCGCTACGCCACTGTGGCAGAGTACATAGAATTTATTGTTATATCATTTTTAAATTACATATTCTTATACAATATGTAATTTAAAAATAAAAAATATTAAATATAACTTATGCATTTTCATGATAACATGTCTTGTGAATCATTATTGATGCAAATAATCATCAATATGTTTAATACAAATTCTTTTTAAATGATTCATATAATAAAGTTCTGTAATTTCATTTGAAATAACAAATCATAATATCAGTAATTATTAGAAAAATGTATACAAGAAAAAGCACCATAAATTTTTCCTTTATTTAAGAAATATTATGAAATTATGATATGTATCTTAAATGATAAAAGTAAAATATAACTGTTCACAACTTTGAGGTTTAAAACAAGGAATTATATTAATTTAAAATTTTTTAAAAATTGTGCTATATCCAATTTAAGGTACTTTACACCATAGTTTAAAAATTGTTCTTGTATTATGTATATTATTGTATATTTGTGCCTTGAAAACTGAATTGGCAAATATTTTCAGTATGTTTAATTACTTTCATTTATGTTTATTATTGTTGAGACTTAGAAATTCATACAATGTCGGTGCATAATTATAAGTAAGAGGTGCACCAAATTATGCGTGTGATCTTGTCTCTTCCTGCCAAGAACGGCACTCTATATGATCAAAGTTAAGTTCCTGTTATGTAATTTAAATAATGCAATTTATTGGTTTTATCTTCATCTAATTCATAATAAAGCATATTATGAAGACTAGAGGCCTGAATAATTCATTTAACAATTATCATAAGAAATTACTCTTAAATGATCTATTTAGATTTTAAATTATAAATGAAGTATTTTTACAGGATATAAACTTTTTCTTATAAGATTCTAATTTTTACAATTCTTACTGTTTAATTTGTTATTTCAGCTTTCCATTTATTAGCTGAGAAACCAGGTCTAGAACTTTGCAGAAATCTAATTATGTTGAAAGATGTATCCTTTAATAAAAATAATATATCCTTTAGTAATAGTAAATTAATAATTCCCATCTTCATGATTATTTTAAGTCTATTCATATAAAATAGAAATAGCAGTTTTAAAAGTAGTTTTATATGATAAAGTTTTACATTTAACATATCTATGTACAATGAATATCTATGTTACAAAGAAGTATAATCAAACTGCTGTTAAGGATCACATTGAAAATGATAATTAAATATTATACTCTTGACTTGATGCAAAAAAATTTTTAATTGGAAATATTTTATAATTAAATAAATAAATGAAATTTAATTGAACTGCTAAATTACTTTGTTGTATAAAATGTTTCTAAAACTGAAAAAAAGAATAAAACCTAAAACTGATTTTATTAAAAAACATTGCTCTTTTATACATTTTTTGAATAATTAAAACATTCAAACATTAAATACTTCTTTAACTTTACTGCTAGCCATTAATAACAGGAAAAATATACAAAACTGATATTGTTTCTCTTTTTTCTGCAGTTCAGTTTTGGAGAGTAAGTATTTGAATAATAATAATAACCTATAAAATGTATGATTAAAATTTTAAATATCTAAGTTAGTGTTTAAGTTTTACTTTCCTAGCTCTGTTATATAAATTGAAATGCCAAAAAATTAGAGACAGCAGCACATACAATGGTGTTACCTTCTACCCACAGAGGAAACACTTTGAACTCAAACATTTGCATTTGGCATCATAGGTATGATACTTATTAGTTATGTGTTAGCTTGGTTAGAGTAGCAATGGGCCATGCAAAGGATTTATTGCTGTTTGATTGTAAACAAGGTCACTCTATCAGCAAGGTGGCCAATGCTCTTGGATTTTCTCTTGCAACAGTTTCAAGGATTTATCAGGAATACTTAAGTTCCAGACAGACATCAGAGCAATGTGCACAGTGTGAGTGCCCATGGCTGATGCAAGACTGTGAATGCTGGTGGCTAACCAAGTTAGTAACTATGTAACGAAATGGAATTTGGTATCAAATCACATTACACTTCAACAGGGGCATTGCTGAACAAATCAGTCAATGCACTGTACAATGTACACTGCATTCCTTGGTGTTTGGTAGTCACCTACTCACTATGGTATCACTACTAACACCCAGGCATCAGGCAATGTGCCTCATCCGGGCCAAAGAATATTGAAATTGGACAGTGGGTGACTGGTGCAGTGTTATGTAGTCAGAAGAATCTTGTTATTAGCTCTTTCTAGGTGATAGTTGTGTTTGTGTGTGGTGACAACCACATAAAGCCATGAATCAATTGTGCCAGCAACGTTTTGTGCAAGCTGGTGGTGGCTCTGTCCTGGTTTGGAGTGTGTTCTATTAATCTAAATAGAGACTAATGGTGAGACTGTAGTTGACTTTGATAGGTGCAATGTATAGTAATCTTGTGACATGTTTTGAACTTGTTTATGCTTGCTATGTTCCCCTGACAGTAAAGGTTTGTACCAGCAAGTAATGCTACTCCTCACAGGGTACAGGTGGCACAACATTGGCTGAAGAATACTTGACAGATTTTCAGCTACTCTCTTGGCTGCCTCAGTTACCAGACTTGAACCCCAAAGAGCATTTATGGGACACTGTGCAAACATTACTCATTGCCTTGCAGAAGTATCCAACAAATGCAACTGAATTAGGGAGAACCATTGAATGTGTCTGGATTGAAATACCTGTGCAACAACTCAACATCTTGTAGAGTCTATGCCACATCGTCTAGTTGCTGTTATTCAGACTCAGAGAAGAGCTACACATTATTACATAGGTGTGTCTAATTTTTTGACACTTCAGTTTATAACAGAGGAAAAGTATGATCATCAGTCAAAAAATGACCATCCAAGATTTAAAAATTTTTGGAATCGGGATCTTGAAACATTGAAAAATGCAAAAAAAAAAATTTAGGGGTTTTCTCTCTTCTCTCTCTATATATATATATATAATGTTTGTTTGAGTATGTGTTGAAGCTTAATAACTCCTAGGCTTTTTGTTGAAAATTTCTGAAATTTTTCAAAAAGGTTTGTGTATTATGGGGATTGATGCTATTAAATTTTGGTGGGTAAAGGTTGATGGGATGGTCAGATAAAGAGATGTCATGTGTCATAACTTGAGTAAGGTTGGACTTAATGACAATTTTACTTTTTACTTGCATTTACAATTTTTTATAAAACCTATCCCTACTCTCACCTTTTTGTCATTTTATAATAATGAAAAATATAAAAAGTTTTTAATAATAAAATACCAAAATAGATGGTGCCACACATGCAGTTTTAAATGTTGCCAAGAAAGTTAAGCAAATTATTGCTGGATTTTTTAATATAGTATATTACAAATACTAGAAAAGTAATTTGTATTTAAAGAAATTGTCCATAATTTTCAGCAGATATGTTTAATAACTTGTAATTTTATTTGGAACAACTATTAAGAATTTATTTTTATATTAAAACATTTCAATATATATTTATATATCAGTAAAATGTTTTAATATTATGTGAATAAAATTGTAGAAAGAGAATTAATAGAAGATAAGATAAGTAAGAAATCAATCTATTTTAGTTAATTTTTCAAGATAACAATGTCAGAATTTAAATAGATTGCGATAAAAAGATTTTTATATAATAAATACTTGTACATTCTAAAATGTTTAAATACATATGAAATTTCTGAATGATTAAACCAGATTAATTTTAGGTGTAAATTTTAATATAAAATTTTAAGTTAACAGAAACTTCTTGATTATACTATTTACCTCATAAATGTAGTTTGACCAAGAAAAAATTTTCAGTTTAATGTGATATATTATGTTGTCTCACCAGTTATATGCATTTTCATTAATAACAAGTGTAAAGGATTTACAAATGTCTTTAACACATTAAGCACCACAATAAAGGAGCATAAAATATTATATTACACTGGGCCCTTGGATATTTTAGAGCTTTTAGAAATCTAAAATGTCCACAATAAACAGCATTGTGTCAATTACTAGGATGTAGACACTTTGTTGTCTGCTTGGCAGTCTATACTTGAAGTTTAATTTATTCTATAAATCTATCTGTCTTGTAACAAAATTTTGTAGCTAGAGTATGAAGATTTCTTATCAAATACAGATTTATAAAACTCTGGTATTGTTTTCTATTAAATAATTTTTGATTGATTACAGTTTCCATCTATTATGACAGTATGTTTATTGAAATCTATTAAACTTCTCAAGATTGAGTATTATGTTTATCTGAATTGGTTGTAATTAAAAATTGCAATCATAAAAATTTTATGTGGCAAAGAAATGTTATTGTATCTGTTTAAGTATAAAAATCTGTAAGCCTGATAGTTATATTAAAGCCAAACAATTGCCAGATTAGATTGGGCTTTAATATCTGGCAATCCGTTTGTTTATTTTAAGTCTTTATATTTGTATGATCTCTTCCTTCTAAACAAGAAATAGTTAATTTAACAATAAAAGATTTAGAATCATATTTTTTTTATTGTTATTTTTCCTTTTAAAATTATGGTTGAATCCATTATGAAATTCCAAAGGAATACATACAAACCAGAATAATATAAATGTTATTTACTTTAATAATGTTCTGACAATTTAGTTGTGATTTAAATATGCTGTTGAATCAATGCATATGTAGTTTTTATATTGAAGTTATATTATAAAATTTAATTAAATTTGTTTATGAAATATTATAATTGAATGAACTCAAGATATTTGAAAGTTTCTTCCTCCATGGATAGTCTCTGAAGAAAAGAAACTTTCAAAATTTTAATTCCATTTTTGAGAATCTATATATATATATTTGTTCTTCAATATACCAATTTTTAAGAAAGGTCTTGAAACTTGTTGACAATTAGCAAGATATTGAAATACTGAATGAATTACTTTTAGTTTCACTTAGTACTAATTTTGTTATTACATTCAAAAGAGTTCAATATTCAGATCTCTCTATTAAAACTTCCACAAGTAAATTTTATCTATATTGAAATAAGAGTATTAAAATCCCTACCTCTTAACTGCATTATGTTTAGTATACAAAGCTTTGTGAAGCTTTTCTTTATAATTATTTAATTCTTATGTTACAAGATTTATTTTCTACTGCATACAAGAAAGAAGACTCATTGGATATTTCTACATTGTTGTTGTTATATATTATTATTATTCTTAACAGTAATAGTTGTTTTAAATTTTTATATCCAATTATCTATTTATATATTAAATTTTTATCATAAATTAGAGTTAATAAAAAATATATGAAGAACTATTGTTAATTTTTAATTTATTTTAAAGACAGTTTTTTTGAAATTCGATTCAAGTCATAAGGAAAGAATAAGTAGCTTTCATCTTCGCTCATTACTAATGGAAGCAGGTAAATAATTACAATCTGGTCTTGTTTTATGAGGTTTGCATGTAAGCAGGTATCAGTAAAATGAAATTCATAGCCACCTTAACACTGTGCAATGCACCAACATTAGAAATCCCGCAATTATGGGTAAATTTATTTACACGATCTAGATTATAAATTGTCTCTCCACAAATACGGTACCTCTATCTTTATTTTATATTAGAGTAGCATGTTATATGTTTAATTGAATTCCACGCATGTGTTTTACATAATTTAAATAGTCCGTTAAAAAAGCTAATTTATTCCAAAACTGCAATGTTCCATTTCGCCTGAAGATGACAACAGTAAGTTGTTGAAAGTACTTGCGTTTAAATGTGAAACATTTCAAATAACTGTTAATAACGCCGCAACACAAATGTGTTAATTACTCTTTAAAATGAAATTCTATGTAAATTTGTGAGAGTAGTCCTAGATGATTGACCAAATAGTTATGCAACTATTTATATTAACAGAAAAACATTAAAATGTTTTACTTTTGTTTTTATTATAATGAATGTACAGATCAGATGTTTCTGAATATAGAAATAAAATTTTATTATACTGTATTAAGTACACTGCATGAAAATAGTTCAACTAATAATTCACTGTTGTGAATTCTGTGATTCACAACAGTGAATAATATTCAGTAGTTTTTCATGTTCTGAATATCAGAAGCTGGAAAAGCATGGTTTGCTGATTCAAAAGTCTGATTCAGTGACACTAGGAGTGTTATACATTGATGTGAGTGTCTGCAGAAAATTTTCCAGAGAGGGCAAAGTTTGGAGACAAGTAATTATATCAATTAATTTTTATTTAATTTTTGGGACTTTTTAAGAGAGAAAAATTTTAAGACAGATAAAGCATTAAGGGTTAAGGTTATATATCTCAATCACTTTTATGATTACAATTTGTGGAATTTTTACTTGATTTGAGAGAGGGAAAAGTGCTCCATTTGTTTTCCTCTTCAGATGCCCATGTTATGCTTTCTTTTGGAGGAACACAGTGGTGCAAAGTTGCTGCTTCATTCATTTTAATTCTGTACACATAATTGTGTGTAGTGTTAAAATACTGTCAAGTGTTTTCATAAATTTCATTGAACAAATCAAATGGTTGTCACATTCATAAAAGAAGGCTTCAAGACATTCACATCACACATTGTCTACATGAAATTTTTAAGCTTGAGTTTCTTCTCTTGAAATTCTTCCTCCTCAACTTCATTCTCACCTTCAGAATTTGAGGAAGGTCTTCCAAATCATAATCTGTTAATACTTTTGTCTGCGCATCAGTTAAATCCTTGATGTCCTCCTCTTCTATGTCACCAATTCTTGTTACCAACTCCTTTATTTCTGCTCTTTTTACGCTTGTCTCCATCATAGATGCACTTCTTTCAGAACATATGGTATTCATTTAAATACAGTTATTTTGTATGCAAATAGCAGTATTAAGAAATAGCAGATTTCATCCTCCTGTTATGGTTTCAGTGTTATTACATAATGTCAAAAGTTTTAGATTGTTTTCTTTTACACAATTTGCATACTGTATGCATATAACTTTGTTTTTGTGTTGTGCACAATTATTTTCATTTTATCTTGATAACTTCTTCAAAGACAGGCTGAAGAAAGTTGCTTTTAACTTTTATACCATTATTTTTGGTTCACAATGAATTTCATAATAAAATAGTCAGGGGTTAACCTAACCATCCTAAATATTTTTGTCATCTGTGAAAATATGGATCTGCATATATCAATCCCAGATAAAATAAGACCATATTGTAGTAATTTAGACTTTTATAAATTATATATTATATTATGTAATTTTACAAATTAATTACGAAGAATATATCTGTTTGTGATTCAAATATAATGGTTAGATGGTATCTGTCAGAGATATTATCTGAAATTATAATCTAAATATATAAAATTACATGTCCTGACTGACTGACTGACTGACTGACTGACTGACTGATTCATCATCACCCAGAGCAAACCGCTGAACCTAAAGAGATGAAATTTGGTACACAGGGTACACTGTGAGAATGCACACTAAGAAAGGATTTTTGGAAATTCCCCGTGGGCGGAGAGGGAGAGGATTAAGGCTTAACCTGAAGAATGGCTTCTACTGTACTATTTTAGATGCTTTTTTTTTTATAGTAGTAACTTAATTTCCAAATGTACAATATTTACCAAATCATCTATCCAAATCGTTTTATGTATGTATGTATGTATGTATGTATACATACATACATACATACATAGCCAAATGATTACCTTAAATATTTGAGCTATAAATCTGCTAATTTTAATAATTAATACTAAGTAATTATTATTATTAATTTAGGTAAGAGATAGCACCTAACATCTACCTCTAGTAGCAAATTTACTTAGTATTAATAATTCTTTATTGCACGGACCTTAGTTTGTTAAAAGGGGTTAAACTATAATTTAAAAGTTAGGAATATTTAACAAATTAATATAATAACTTAGTACAAGATAACACAAAATAAAATACAAAGTAATAATCAATTTTTGAATAACATGATAAATTAATTATATTTTTCCAAGACTTAAATCTCATCAAATACTTTTTGCTATTTGTTTCAAATTTCACACAATAGAAAAATATTCCCAAGTTTCATACACTTGCATGTTACAATTCCTACAAATTCTATCAAAAATATAATTTTCACCACATTTTAGTTGAAGAATTAATTGTACAGTACATTGGGACAATCCTCCTCTTGTCATTAGTTGCCCTTTTCTTAATCCTGAAGGGAATTCTAAGACTTCATTTTATTTAAATTAGTTACTCATTTTTATCATAAAAAACTTTTTTACTGATGACAAAATAAAAATATTTGTTATTAACTGAAAATTTGTTCTAGTAGGTCCTGATTGTTCAGTCAAGTACCAACATACCACTGTATTTGATTAACTTGATTTTGATATACATTGTAGCATTGAAGGATTAATTAACGCAGTTAATTAAGTTATATATATATATATATATATATATATATATATATATATAAATTTTATATTATGTATCTTACTCTGTATTATGTATTATTATATTATATTATGTATCTGATACTCTTTTTTATAACTTGTGCTCCCTTTTTTTTGTAGTCTGCTTGTACCACTGTGTGCAATAGTACAATCTTATTGTGCTGCATACAGATAACAAAACAGAAGATTGCCAATATATTTATATAAGTTAGATTAAATTTAAAATTTAATAAATAAAGCATTAATGAAAATTCATACCTAGATGCTAATTCCAGCAGTAAATGAACAAGAAACTTTAATGTTCAAACGTTTTTGGCTTCTTTTAGAGGCCCTCCTCAGGAATGTACAAAAAAACAGTTCTATCATTTGAAAATTCTTTAACCATTGAATACAGCAGTGTTCCAATTTTTTTATTTTTTTAGGTGTAAATTTTGTTAGTATAGTTCCAGTTTATATGTGCTTATTTTTTTGTCTAAAGCATTAATTTCATAAAAGAAACTTTTGTTATTTAGGAATTACAGTTAGTAATAAAGTTTTGGAATGTTTAATTGTACGATTTGCCAAAAATGACTACTTTCTATTTGATACGTTTTTATTGGCTCTAGTCAAGATCTATCTAGCTCATGGTAAGTTATTTTAAAAAGTTTAAGTTAATTTTTATTTGTGCCAACTTCTGCATAATGAATATTGATTATGATATGAAAAGGTGTTCTATAAATTCACATCAGTAGTTAGCCAGCCACCAAGATGATTTTGATTATTATTACAAATTATATGATTGAGTTATAATATCGTTAATAAATGCAATAAATTATGCTTAATTTGTTAATAAATATATATAAAATTTTAAATTTTAATACATTTTAAAATGAAATAAAATTCATAAAGATATAGGAATTTTCAATGGGATTCCTTTTGTCTTCATAAATAATATAGAATAAATTATGTGAATTATAAGCATTTCACATTGGAATTGGAGTTTGAATATACAGGCAGTCTTCTACTTTTGTACAATTTTCATTTTCTTACACATTCACACTTGCAATTTTTATCAATATATATGGCAAAACTCCCTTTCTCATGAACTATTAGTCACTAGTCCCTCCTCATCTCTCCAACATTAATCATGTCCATTTTCAGCATCAAAGTTCAGTCTTGAGCACGGACGTCTTTAGTTAGCCTTCATGCATCTTGACAAATTTTTGACCATTATAGAAGAATGAGATCCCAATGGAGAGTTATATCTCATATACTAAGGGCAATAGAAAAAGACACATGTTACAGAACTCTTTACCATATTTTTGTGGAATGACTGGCATGCCGCATAAAAACGGGGGAGACCAACATGCTGGAAACCCTGAGGTTACCGGCATGCTGTTTAAACTGCAACTAAAATATAAAATTAATCAGATCTAACAAAACTAGTTAATTAAACATTAAAGAAAACATTCTTCAGAGTACAATAAAATAATAACATTGTAATTTGACCAACTTAAAATCAGGAAGGTTTCATTTACAAGATAATAAAACAATTAACTACTTATTGACATTAGCAGCAGCAGTTGTTAGTCAGTGTGGGCTACACTGACAATCTACCATGACTTTAAAAACACCTTCCTCTTAAATTTCATACAAAGTGATCAAGTGGACTTTAACTGGTGTAAGTGGAGATAATTTACAGAAAGTTTCTTAAATTTAGTATGTTTATTTTTGTATTTTTGAATCAAATAATAATAAAATACATATAAAAAAAGCACTTTTGGAATTCCAGGAGTATTTTAAGTTGTTAGAAAGAAGACAAAATGAAGAAATTAAACATATAATTGTAATTTTTGATGTAATGCTGACAGTTTCACAGTTTTAGAATAAAAACTCTTTTGTTTTTATGTGATGTAACTGGTTCCTTTTTTTAATGCACCCTCTAGAGAGGGATCTATAACCTCACTTAAACTGGCATGCCAGCATTCCCCAGGATAAACCAGCTTGCCTGTTTTTATCATATGGAAATATCTGATTTCATGGTCTCCCCAGATAGACCAGCATGCTGGTCATTCTGCGAAAATAGAGCATCAAGAAAAGAAAAAGAAGAGTACAATTCAATTGTCTCCTGACAAATTTATGAAGAAAATACCAGATAAGTTGAAAATTCTTTTTGATGTTTTTTTACATTGCTCTACTTTCTTTCATACACATTTCAGGAACCAATTAGGTATGAAAGTAGAGGACCACCTGTATTTAAGATCAACATCAACAAAACATCTGTTACTGTTATAGTAATAAGATTATTGATATATATTTACCTTGATTAGATGGACATTGCTATCAGCAGACAATGAACAAATATTTCATATCTTTTCTGGTCTCCAAAACTTCTGTTAAGCAGAGAGTATAATGGATTACATGTTATCATAAATATCATTTAAAAAATAACATGTTTGTTTTCAGTGTCATCATTCTGTAGAATTTTTATGTCCTTAAACTTGTTAAATGAGTTTTCATAATTCCATGTTTAGATGATAATCTGACATTATCTGCATCAAATATTAGTAGACTGATACTAGCATTTCCTTCCATGATGGAAAGAAGCATTAAGTAACAAAGGGAATTTTGAAGGTAAGAATAACAAAACAAGAATGAATCAAGTAAGGTGTTGGGAAAATTACCAAACATTCTACTTTGGAAGCTTAGGTAGCAAAGTTGGTAATGTTGACTATCTAGCTTGTTATAGTTGCAGTTTTGAGTTCCACTGTAATCCAGATCTTTTCTTCTAGATTTCTCTAAATTAATGATTAATTAATTAATAATTTGGCACTAAACACTGTTAGTGCCAAATTATGTTAATTAATTATCACATAAAAATAATTCCATAATTTTGATGATTCTTTGACTGTTTTTGACTTGTTTTTATCACAAATTATTTTAAAAAATCAACAAGTGTTTTAAAATATATGGCAATTTTTTAACAGACATCTATCCTAAGCCAGTAGTTCCTGACCTTTTCTACAGTATTCCTCCCCTATTGGGGTTTGCATGCAATAGTGTCTCTCCCAGCATACACACAAGTGTTTATTGCTGTGTATTCAGTATTTATTTTCTTTTATTATAAATTAAATGATACCAGTAAGGTTTGACTGAAAATATGAATCAAAAATACAATTGCTCTACTAAAAATACAGTTATAACTATCTGTACACTTTCCACGAGTAAAATGGGTAATATCTGTACAACCAGGAGTTTGTTCCTCTGAATAAAGTTATAATAATGTAAATTTAAAAAATCCTTTGCATATTTTCATAAACTGTAAACATCAATGTAAAATTTCAGCTTGTTTTGAATTGCACAAATGATTGATGTTTAGTTCTAACTCTGTCAGTCCTACACACAGGTCATTCTCCACATTAAGCAGATTTCTGTACTTCATTTTAACTGCAGCCATTACTGAAAATCCAACTTCAGGTACTCATTGGAAATTTAAGGAGCCCTTCGGAGCACTTTTTGTAATTTCTATACACTCACTTCAAATTGAAAGCCAAAATTCTGGAAGTGAATTTTTGCAAAAGACTATTTTTAGTATCTTGTTGCTCAAAAGTTCGAGTAATTGCTCTTGACCAACCATGCTTGATTAATTCTGGAATATCACTCACTGTTACTCTTTTTATAACAGAATTTATAGCTATTATCAGCTTACTCTGCTATGAATTTTGTAAGCAATGAAAACATTTCAGTAACCCCACAGTTAGTATGAGCTTCCCAAACATCTAGCTTCTTCATGAAGCCTTTAATTTTGTCCTGTGTATCTAGAATAATTGAGTTTTTCCTTTCAGTGACTCATTCAAACTGTTTAGTTTTTCAAAAATGTCTGCCAAATAGGCCAGTGTTGCTAAAAATTCGACATTACACATAAGTTCTACTAATTCCATTGTCCCAAACAGAAAAATTCTAAATTCATTACAAAAAGACACTGTAGAACTTTTCCATGCAAGAGCCTGACTTCACAGTAAAAAAGCAGATTCTCATGTTCAGATCCCATTTCTTCACAAAAGTTCAGTAAAGCAACAAGTCTATATTGGCTGAGATTTGATGTAATTAACAATCTTAAGCTGCATCCATAAGAACACCAGGTATAATTGACTACATTTTTGGCAGTCAAAGCATCACAATGTATCATACAATGATTCCATTTTACTGCTGAAGTTATGGCTTTCACTGGAGTTACAAGCCCCTATTCTTCCATCATACCTCATAGCTGCTGTGCCATCAGTGCATAAACCTATACAATCAATCCAAGTCAAGCCTTCAACATAGACAAATTCATTAAGTAAGCAAATATGTCTTCACCTGAAGATGTTGGGATCATTTTACAAAACAGTATCTCTTCTCTTATATTTCTTTCCATAGCATATTTCATATAACAAATAAGCTGAGCCTGTGATGAAATATCGGTTGATTCACAGAGTTGTAATGCAAATACAGTATTTGACTTTCTTTTACTTGTTAAATTAACTGTTTTCAAATCCATAGCCAAGTCATTGATTCACCTTGAATCTGTATTATTTGACAGTAGAATAGTTTGTAATGCCTTCACAACTGCCTCTCCATTCATAATGTAACACATTTCTACAGCTGCTGGAAGCAACAAATTCTTAGCAATAGTTTGTGATTTCTTACATTTAGCAATTTTTATAGCCAATACATAAGAATCTTTCAATGCTTTCTGCAATACTATAGCTTCTTTTGACATTACAATCTTCTGCCATTTCAATTCCATCTCTTTTCAAACAAAAGCTCGTGATCCTTGTGTACATAATCTTCATGCACTGTTTTCAGATGTCTTTCAAGCTTCACAGGTCTAAGGCTGTCATTAGCAAGAACTTCAAATGATACACTGGGACTGTTGAATGTCAGATTTGCTATGAAAACAAGAAAATCCAAACTTGGTATAACTTGTGTCATATTGCCTGCATATTTTTTTCCTTTATCAGTGGCTATACTTGGGTTAGTAGTAATCCTGCTACTATTACTAGATTCACTTTGGTTTGCAGATTCTTCATTACTCATATTTCTCTTTAAATAGTGGTGCATTCTAAATATCAAGAGGATTGGTTTAGTTTAATAGGTAGATTAATTAAGTAGAATATATGGCGACAGTTCCAACAAATGTTATTTGTGCAATGATAAAAAACAAATTAGAGTGTGATGGAAAAACATCATGTACTTGTGGAGGACTATCACATTGTGTTTGGAGGAATGTCTGTTTTTATCCACATACACTCATTCATCAGTCATACACTGAATAGCATTGCATGCTTTGGCTCACACCTCCCTTGAAGATTGCAGTTCAATAATATATTGTCAATATATCTAAAATCATTCTATAAACACCTTTTTGGCTGCTTGGGTTCGTTTTATTTAACTAACATTTTCAGCCTAGTCTAATAAAAATTGCAGCCTGAGGATGGCCTATTAGACTAGGCTGAAAATGTTAGCTAAATAAAAGCAAACCCAAGCAGCCAAAAAGGTGTTTATGGAATGATTTTGAATTAATCTGCTGAGGTTGATGTAGTTTATTGGTCAATATATCCACATTATAATTTCAAGATGATATGATGATTTCACTAATAAACATTAATGATTCACATAATTTTTTCTATATCTTTATTTATGAATTCAGTTATTAAAAGTGAGGTAATTATTCTCAAACATATGATTAAAAAAACAAAACATTTGTTAATGGTTAATGAGTTATTTACATTGAATTTTTTAAAATTTACTAAGCAATTCAATGTAAATAAAAACAAAATTAACTTTGTTTTACACTAACTAAGATTTAATTTTCTAAAATTAAAAAGTATATGTATATTAATTAACTATATTGTGAATTGACAATATATTAATATATGTAAATTCAATAATATAAATGATAGTTCTATAAATATTAAATTTGCTAATTTATTAATCTGTATGATTTAATTTGAATATTTAAGATTTGATAATATCTTTCTGAAAGATGATTACATAAAATTTTGTCATGATAAAATGATATATTACCAGATTTGTAATTTCTATCGAAAAGTTTCATTTTAAATTTAGTAATAATATTAACAATTTAAATAATTATTATTGTTTATTAGATAGATATCATGCAATAGAATATAAAACTGGAGAAAATACAAGTATATCTTTAGAAGAAGTAAGTTCTATTATATTAAATATTTTAAAGCTTAAAGCAATACAATTATGATTATATAACATTATTAAAATATATCTAGATTAACAATAATTTTTTTTACAGATGATACTGATGACTGTATATTCATGACAAAATACAACCATATTTTTATAAAGATTTATTTATTTGTTTTATAAAATATATTTTTAATCAGTGTATTTAACAAACTGATATATTGTAATTTTTTAAAAATTATGTTATAATAAATTTAATAAATCAATTTTTCATGTATATTATTAAAGTAACTGATTGGCATCTTGATTGATCCCCTTAAACTCTAGATGGACAGTAATCCAGACCTAGAACACTTCTACTTTTGAATTCCTTCATTTTTTCTCTTTTTTCCCCTCCATCTTCTCTTTTTCCAGACCTGGGAGTCTTTTTATCTTTTATTTTCTTCTAATCATCTAGCATCTGCTGATTGGTTGGGCTCTGTATTCCATCAGCTGATCAGTTTGTGATTGACTTTGGATTGCAAATAGACAATAAGAAATAAAAACAAAAAGAAACATAAAACAACAACAAAAATTTAAAACAAATAATAATTTTGGTCCCAAACAGTTTACATATACAGGTACTCCTCACTTTACGACTGAGTTCCGTTCCGACGACTACGTCGTTAAGCGAACTGGTCGATAAGCGAGGAGCTTGCGGTGGGAATATAGGATCGTTGTAAAATTATGCAAATTATGCAACAAACTTTAAATTTATTCATAAAAAGACTATTATAGTACGCTATTAGCCTATTATAGTACTATAAGACTATTATAGTACGCTCAGTGATGATATTCAGCGGGTTCGCACAGGTTTGCCCGAGCCAGTTGTTAAAATTTTCAGTTTTCTGAACCTTGTTAAACACACGGAACATTTCTCAGTGGTTTTGTTTTTTTTTTAAATATATTAAAATATACGTATTATACTCTGTAATACTACTAAACTAGAGCCTTATACCCCGTTCACACTGAGCATTTCAATCTAGATTGTGAGCAAGGTCGGGGACTGTGTCTTGGTGCAATCTCTCTCGACCATTTCAATCTTGACTGAAACAAGGTTTAATCGCAATCGATTCAAGACAGTTCTTGAAACTAGATCCAGTCATAAGAGATCCCAGAATTCCATGCAAGCGAGAAAATATAAGATGGCTGCGGAACACGTGTCGGGCTATGGGCAGTGAAATAAAAAGGATATTGTATTTTGAGAGATGATGACATCTGTTTATTATCAGCAGTGCCGCACATTCGGGGTAAAAAATTTCTCTGCCTTAAAAAAAAAAAAAAGGTTGACAGCACTAATATACTATTGTCACCTGGTCTTCGCCCAGGGCCCCTTACATTCCAAATATGCCACTGATTATTAGATATATCGCAAGAAAAGGTATTGTATTTATTTCTAGCCAAACTTGCATTTCATTTGTCGGTGATTGGATTGTCAGGGAAAAATTTTCTACTAGTGAACCCTTTGTTAACTATTTCGAATATCGCCACTGAGTACGCTTAGTGCACATGTCACCATTCGCCACTGACCAACACTCAAGCCGAGAAAGGGGATTCCCCGAATTACAGGTCAAAACTCGATTGGTCGTAAGTGCAAGTGGTCGTTAAGCAGATAGGTCGTAAAGTGAGGAGTACCTGTATACAATATTATATAGTAATTTTCTGAATATCTCAAAATTTTTATATCAAACTATTAAAATGTATACATATCTATTACACAAAAGCAAAACAGAAATTTTTGTATTACAAATACATACACAAATGTAATATGAAATAATCATTTCAGTGTTAGGTATTCAAAAACTGGCTGAATGGCCAAGGCATTAAAAGTGTCAGCTTGCCACTCTGGGGACCTAGGATCAAATCTGAGAGGAGAACCTGAAGAATTTTTCATGGATGATCTGTCCAAATATATTGGGATCTGCATCCCTAACAACCCAGCTACTCAAACTGTCGGTCTGGCCAAACCCATGATGGATCTGGAAAAAGATCCCTGTTAACGTCCACAGGGCAGAGAGAAAGAAAAGTATTCAAGAAGTGTCTAATGAGAAACAATTCTAATTCTTTTAAAAATGTAACAGTAAAGCAGATTTTTTGTTATTGTTGTATTTGTTGCTGTCAAAATGTGAAATATAAAATGTGAAATTCCATTCACTTACATGAATGACCAAAGTAGTAACATGACAATGATACCTTTGATGAAACATTCATATCATTGTCATAATTAATTTGATATTTAATATAAATATTAAATTTATAATTGATTAATTGCTATAGATACAAGTAAACTTTTCATGTGTTTATGAAGACACTTTTAATGCAAAGTTAAAATTTAATTTGTATGTATGCAATAAAAAGTTTAATCATTACTGTTAATGATTTCTTCTATCAATTCCAATCCTGGAAAATCCAATGCAATAATTCCCCAGGATCTTAAATCTTGATATTCCAAAAATTTCAGAAGTTCTTGATTTAAAGTATTGGCCACAGAATATGGATAGGCAAACCAACTATGTCCACAACAATAAGTAACAAACAACTTATCAGGATTGTATTCTATAGATTTTAAGTGGCGATTTATACCCTCCCAGGCAGAAGCAACAGAAAATAGAGTACGAACATGTTCGTTTTGGAATAAGTCCAGGTGACCATTTCCTATTCCTATTTCTGCATTAACAAATGGTTTCAGTAAGACAATTTTACCTCTGGCCGTTTTCATTTCTGGTATACTATCATTAAGCCAAAAATTTCTTTTTCCGAATGCATTTATATAAGAATGTAACAGATTATTCCAGTTTTCGATATTTTCGTTTTCATCTGGTGTTACATTTAAGATAATGCATTCACTATCATTATCATTCAAAAAAGCGAAAATACTACATAAAAGATCTCCGAAACTTGTTCTCTGGTTGACACTTCTTTGATAGATATAAAGTTTTTCTTCTTTACATTTACAACTAACGTCTAAGAAGCGTATACCAGCCTGGAATTGTTTTTTAATGGGAAATGTTTGACATTGATAGGCGTCACCTCCGTAATAAACTAGAGATCCGTGAGAGCCTGCTATTGATATATCGGCTAAGCTTTTGTTATCTGGAATCTTGGACATCCAACGTGATCGATCATTACTTATATCCGGATCATACGAGGTATTATAATGATTTGTAGTTGTCATTTCCGTTCGCCTCTAAACATATCAATAATTTGATCATTAAATCTAGTTAATATACTTCACAAAAATATCATACTTACCAATTTTTAATGTAATGGTTGATCTCAAACTATAAACAAGCTTTGCTTCGTTTTCGTTTTCGTGTTTCCGAATCGATTCGGAAGTTCCGAATCGGAACTACTAGGAACAGTTCCATACCGAGTATCGACATAGTTCCGGTTGGAACTACTAATTCATTCCTCATTTTGTACTTTTATAAATTAGTTTTGAGTAATTTAAATTTATATTTTTTTTATTAGAGTTTGTAATTATTTGTTTTAATTAGTAAAGCAGATATGTCCGGCATTTCCCGGTCTAAAAGTAAGACGGATAAATGTTAAAATGAAAATCATATTAAACGTTTCGTTCTTTTTGCTTACCATTATGTTTATTACAAAGTATCGAGGATATCAACTCGGGACAAGAGCATCCAAATTTCATGGAAGTCTATACTTTTCCTCAGAGTTCCAGAGGATAAGTATAAAAAATTTGGTGCAAATCGGACAAAAGGTTTTGCAGTTAATAGCGAGGTTGAGGCCGAAGTTTTAAACGCGAAAACGTGTACGACGGACGTTCAGCGCCGGTTTCCTGTAAGCCTAGAAGTTTGACAATGACGTTTGGATAGTCAGTGGAATCATGCTCGACATTCCAAACGTCATTGTAAAACTTCTAGGCTTTCAGGAAAGCGGCGCTGAACGTCCGACGTACACGTTTTCGCGTTTAAAACTTTGGCCTCAACCTCGCTAATAAGGGGGATGAAATCGGGAAAGGTAGGGTGTCCAGGTTTCATAGTAGTATATATTTTCCTTCGACTCCCAGAGAATAAGCATGAAAAATTTGGAGCAGAGTGACCAAAAAGCTAAGAACAGAAAGATACATTTTATTATCTATATACAGTATATATATAACCGACGAGGAACCGTTTAGTACAACAGATTAGGTAATTCCGACAGAACCGTCTAGCCAGACAATAGGTAGAAGATCAAAATTAAAATAGGCTAAACTTCTAAGATTGGTTTTTAGTGACTCACTTTCCAAGTAAAGGTACAATTAATGATCAGGAGTCACAGCAGTGACTCCACGCCAAGTGAAAAGTCACTCGCTCACCAGTGGCCGAGTGGACTCCGTCTGCGCTCATAGCGGCGGAGACCAGACCCGAAACACTGGGAAGTTCGGTCGTAGGTTCGCGCCGCGCTCGGACGGGCTGGCAGCATGGAGTTTTTCCGGGTTTTCTCCATGTCCATAATCGCCTGAATAGGAGCCAGCTTCCTATAAAAGTCCTCCCGGAAAGGCATTCTATCTCCCCTCGCGTACGTTTAGGCCGTCTTCTATAAGGCCGGGTCTTCGGTCGCCTAGCGATCAACCACATGTTTTTCGGAGTATACGGCCACGCAGCCAATAAACTGTATATGAACCTCTTGGCAAGAAAGAAAGAAAGTCACTGACTGACTATATCTACAGGAATCAGAGTTGCTGATTTTTCGGGGGTCGATTTCTCTGCCCTCAAAACATCTGAAGTAATTCGAATATCTCGTTCGAATGAAAATCGTTTTCTTAGTGTGGAAATTTTCAAGATTTTCTATAAAGCGGTTGACGAAATAAAAGCAACTGAAAAGTGCAAAAATCGCCAAAAAAAAAAAAAAAAAGAAAAAAAAAGCTGTATTTTCTTCTCCTACTCCCCCTTCTTCATTCGGCACTGCAGATGTTCGTAGAGAAAAAACTACTGGGTCTAGAAAGCTCAAATTTTTAAACTTAAGCCTTTCTCGTTATTAGTGAGGTGCCAAACTTCCGGGTCGATAGGTCAAAGTTTACGGGGGTTTCCCGTAGAGCTAATTCAGTTTTACGCTTTAATTTTATGCTTATAAAGATAAAATTGCATGTAAACAAATGAATTTTATTCGAAATGTTACTTAGAATTACAAAAGCTTAAATTTATGTGAATTAAAACTTTTCGTAACTATTTTTCTAAACATTGATCAGCGGCGCGTTCGGTTGACAACGCATTTGGTCGGTCGCCGAGATATTATATTCTGACGTAATAATACAATTATTAAACAAAAACAATTAATATCCAAATAAAAACATCTGAGATGTAAAAATATTTTGCCACGTCAAAATTTATGACAATTTACACGGCGGTCAAAATTTTTCGTAGGTGTTTTTCTTTGGTAAAGATAGACTTTGTGCTTGGAGGCAAAATGTATAAAACAATGATACAGGTAAAAATCTTGTGGGTATCACTTCCAAGCGCCAAGCTTATCTTTACCAAAGAAAAACTCCTACAAAAAATTTTGACCGCCGTGTCATAAATTTTGACGTGCCGAAATATTTTTACATCTCAGATGTTTTTGTTTGGATTAAACTATTTCGTAAATGGACCATATAAAAAAATAGCAACGAGTTGCGTAACTTTCCTGGTTGTTCAGATTATTAAAATTATTAAAAATATAACTTTTGTAATATTAAAATCATAATAAATGGACTTGTACGTGGCGCCATCTGTTATGAGATTTTATAAGAAAAATTTATATTATTAATTACTGTATTATGAAATGGCAAAAAGGTTAATTTTGAGGGTATGTATGAGTTTTATAAAAAAAAATTATAAATGTTAATAACAAGTAAAATCTTCATTAAGTCCCAACCCACTCGAGATAGGCTACGTGACCAAACTCTATCTCAACCTTTCCCTCCACCTTTAACCATCAAATTTAAAAGCATCAATGCCCGTTATATACAAATTACGGTGCTAAATTTCGTCTCTTAAACTTTTCCTCATCCTGAAATATTAAACGAATAGATGCCAACACATATTTAGGGTATCAGTTGTTTTGACTTTTATTTTTTTTTTTATTTTATTTATTTATTTATTTATTTATTTATTTTTGTTCAGAAGTGTCAAAACATCACGATTCCAAAAAGTCTGGGGGTCAAATGTGACACAATTACTATATTTTATTATAACAGTCAGGAATATAACTCACATTACATTAAAACAGCCACGAAAGTAACAAAAAAATAAAAATTTGAGATGATTACAGTACTTTTCCGTGTTATATAACAACCGGGAAAGTAGAAGAAATTTCAATATCAATTCATTACATTTCTTAAGATTTTTATAATAAAATCACATTAATATACTGGTTACATCCTTTCTTTTATATCCTGTATATTCTTCGGGGCCGCAAGTCGTGCAGGTGTGGTCTAGCCAGTGATTCTCAAAGTGGGGGTCGCGACCCCCAAGGGGGTCGTGAAAAATATTTGGGGGGTCGCTGAAAAATTGATGCCAGATCAATTTTTTCAAATATTTTATAAATTTACTATGGATTCATGTTTAGAAATAATAGAAATAAAAAATATATAAAATAATTTTTACTTAAATAAATTGCACATATAAATAATAAAAATAATATAAATATTTAAATACGAGCCTAACCCCCTCCCTCCGGGATGTTTTTTGACACATACTTATTCTTCGGGGTCCTTTGAAATTTTTAAGTGCAGAAGGGGGTCGCGGTCCAAAAAGTTTGAGAAACACTGGTCTAGCCCAACAGTTACGACGGAACAGTTCCACACTAGGATCAGTTCCAACAATGCAGTTCCAGAATTCCATTGTGTTTAAAGGTTGGCGCCATCTGATGACAGATATTTTAATTATCATAATTAAGCTATTATCAAGAAATATTACTTTAGATTCCGAATTTTTGTCATTTTCACTGTATCATCTAATTCGATTCATATTCTACACATATAAGATCGTTGCTTATGACTGTTGCATTTATATCTTTATAACCTATGCATTATAGTACTATCGTACATGGCCGTGCCGTGCTATGATACAGAGAGGCGGCCGCATCAGGCGGCATAAGCAACATTTAAGGACGGCATTTCGAAGATTTGCATTATACTGAGAAAATCTACCGCACGGCCTTGCTATCGTATCTTTTACATTTCAATTAGTTCCATTAAAATTTCTCAAAAATATATTTTATTAATTAATACTGTTTCAATTTTCGGAAACCAAATACAAAATATTGTCTGCAAGTTACTATTTTCAGTTTTTAACGGATTGTATTTATACTCTCCCCGTTGAGAAACGCAGTTATAAGATTACTAACGATATTTACTCAATAATTGGATTATATAAAATAAGGAAATTTCGTACTAATCTTCAAAATTTCACTTAAAAATTAAATTTATGAATATGCTATAATTTATGCCAGATTTAAAATATTGATTACAATAAATTCAGCAGTTTGTGTATTTCCTGTTACGGTTTCGTTTTATTAGACAATTAATATACAAAACTTGATAAGAATATAATTAAGACGAGTTACGTTCTCACGAGTTAATCGATTTTTTGATGTTAATAGATTTTCTACTGCTACAGGTTTTAAAAATAAAAGCCGAATAAAATTTACCTTATTTGATCAGCTGCATGTTGTATAATACTTTAACATTATTTTAGTAGAGGGATACAGTAGTGAATGATAAATTCTCTAGTATAGATTTTACTGTAGATAAAATAATTCGTTTCGAGTTAAAATTTCACATGAAAAATGTGAACAATAGAGTATATATATTTATATAATGTAATGTGGAATAAATAATACTAACAAAGAAACTGGGAAGTTCAAATTTATAACGGGAGTTGCGAAACATTTTTCCTGTTGTTGTTGTTGATCTACTACGATGAACGGTCGTATTGTCGTCATATTGAGTTCTTCGCTTGTATACAAATAGATTGGATTGAAGTAAGTTAATCCTTTTTTTTTCTTTGATATTAAATACATTTAATTATGCTATTACCTTTAATTAAATTTTAAGGTAATTGATTTTATAGATAATGTTGTTCGAAATGTAAATGTAAGAAAAAAATTCTAAAGTTTAACATATAAATATTAATTAAATCGGGAAAATGCTTATAATTTTAAAAAGTTCTGTAATCAATAGCTTTACTGATTAGTAAAAGTACTCGCTATATACATTGACCTCAATTTACTTTGGTTGATAAAGTTAAAATAAAAGTTCCCTCGTTCAAATGTACGAGAAATAATTTTCCAGATAAAACGATCTTCGTCTAAGTTTGTAATGTTTGTAAAGAAAAATAAACTAATATTTTATGAAGGTTTAATAAATATATTTAAAATAACAACGCTATTCCGATGACAGTTTATTAACTGTCATCGGAATAGCGTTGTTATTTTAATAAACAGTTGAACTGAATCTACAGTTTTTAAATCAGTTGTAATGAGTGAATACATTAATGAACCTGTTTATGTATAGTTTATAATTTGTTAATTGTAGTAGGCGTATATAAATAGTTTGCAGTTAAAATTCTGCTGTACGTTTGTATATTTTGATTTGATATATTTGATAGTACGAGAGTATATACGCAATGAAGTAATTCTGTATTAAGTATTTCGAGAAAAATATGAGCACATTTTGAATAGCTTCACGAACCGGTTTCTTTAGGCTTTTCCAATGTCCGGATTATCACTTTCCTTGATTATAAATGAGCTTTACAGGCGCACCTACGGTTAAAATATTCCCCGCGCGAGAAGGTTAAAATGCTTTCCTTACGTAAATTAACTAAGATGACTTCTACGTTTCTAATATGATCAAGCCATGTAAGTATAATTTACTCTGTATAATTATTAGATTTTTAAGAGAATTGTTTTACTTAAAAATCATCTAACTAGTTATTAAAATTATTATTGAAATAGTATTAATTAGAACGTTCAGGCAATCTCCATGTAATCATTTTTTAATTAAATTGTTATAAACTTTTACCTTGATTATATATATAATTTGTTTAAAATATTTTAAATATCTACATAACATTAAATAATAGGATACTATATAATAATGTATATACATATGTTTTGAAATATTAATTTAATTTTAATCTTTGAGAATATTCAGAAAGAGATAATAGGTATTTAGATGAATAGGTTCATTTAAATATTTAGAAAATAATAATTAAAGGAAGTCTAAAATTATTTATCATTTGTTATTGTGGATATTTTAAGATCATATCCTGAAGATAAGTTTGATACGAGTATATTATTTTAAATACTTATATAAAGGATGTGTTTAAGAAATACTGTATATATAGGCCTATATATATACATACAGTATAGTGCTGTTATCCTCTGATATCCTCTGTAACAAATTACTAAAATTAGCAATAAGATTAATAAGTACTTAAATAAGATAATTTTGTTTTTGCAAATACACAACATAGAAGTTAAATTTATGCTGTTAATTTTAATGGTTTTAATGAATGAAATACTTATTAAAGTATTGATAAGGATTTATTTAATTGAATATCTCTCGTGAAAATTATGATGTTATAAAATAATTACTGTATTTTACGTCACATGAGATCCATCTCCATTTCAGCATAGAATATTTAGGGAAAAAAATATTTAGTGTAGACTGTTTAAGCCATCCTACACCTTTAGCACTCGGCTTTAAATTTTTTACTGTAATTTGGTTTAAAAAAATAATATAATAAAATTAGAATGCACACGTTTATTTATTAGGGAAAAATAAGAGTTTAAAAGTAGTCATTCACAATTAAGATTTATTATTAAAATATTGTACACGAATACATGCAAAAACTGTTTAGCTATATTAATAATGCTGATAATATGTTTAACTAAACAGTAATGTTATATTCAAGAGTTGAATTAGCTATAGGTCATCTGTAACCTACTGTACAGTACGTTTTCGTAAATATAAAGAAATTCATTAGCTTGCGAAAGATTGCAACTTCACTCGTAAGACCTCATGGTAATGTTTTCGCTTATTTTTTACAAAAATTGCGTCTTATATGCCGTAAAATACGGTAAATAAAATTTTCTTTGTAAGATAATGATAAACTTACTAATGAACATTTTATAGACTCCATAGTAAAAAATTTGATCTTTGTAAACAAATAATATATTACTAACTTTATATACTAATTATTATATTCCTTAAAATGATGACTGTTTAAAATAAGTTTAATATTTTTTTTCAGAAAAAATTCTCTTGTGTTTTGAAAATGGACCTAATTTTGAATACAGCCCAATTATTGATTTTGATAGCCTTTATTTCGAGAGCAAAAACTCTAGATGTGATTAGACATTTTAATACTTATGGTCACTGCGATGTTCTTTCTGTGCATGAGTATTTATACATTTCTGGGAAAAAATGTGACAGTTTATATAATCTTCCTGCATCGTCTAATACTACTCATCTCTTCATAAATGGCACCTCAATTTCATCATTTGCAACCAATCATCTTAACAAATATCCAAATCTTTTACATTTGGAAGTTACTCATAGTAAGTTACAAGCCTTGGAATTTCATTCATTTTGCAATTTAACTGAATTGAGAATGATAAAATTCTCGTATAACAGAATATCGGAACTACGTTCGGAGACATTTTGTAGTTTAAAAAATTTAACAAGTCTTGTTCTTGCACATAACGATATTACAAATGTGAAGAATATAACTCATTTATTATCGGAATATACGCCATCATTAACCAACCTTGATTTGTCTGAGAATAACTTAATAACTATACAAAGCGACGATTTTCAATTTACGAACGACAACAACATTGAAGTTCTATCTTTATCATCATGCAATCTTAATCATATTGATCCGACATCATTCACGAATCTTCAAAAATTAAAATATTTAATACTTTCAAAAAATAATCTAACAATTGAAAATTTAAGTGAAATATTCAGAAATCTCGCTGGTCATTCGTTTGAATATGTAGATATTGCTTCAGCTCCCTCTTCATTAGATGCGTTGCCTGCATTAAGAGATTTAAATTTGAAGAAACTTAAATTTGGCTTTACGAATATTCCTCTTATTAAGAGGAGCGAGTTTAGCGATTTAAATAACTTAGAAGAACTTACTATCGTAAATGCTAATGTTATGAATATAACAGATGATGCTTTTGAAAATTTACCAAATTTAACCAGTTTAACAATAGTACCCAATATTCTAAACAGTTTACCTAAAGGAATACTTCTTTCAAAATTACATTATTTAAATATTAGCGGAAGACCATGGAGCCCCAAAAAATTTACAATATTCGATTTTAGTTTTGCTTCAATGAGTAATTTACATACATTGGATCTTTCATTTAACTTTTTAATACGTTTATCAGAAGCATCTTTTACGGGACTTTCAAATTTACGACATCTACGCATCAGAAGATGTGGAATACATTATATTCAAGATGTAACATTTGAACCTTTCTCAAATTTATTATCACTGGATATAAGTTTTAACTCCATTTTGATCAAAAAATTACTGATTAAAAAAATATTTCCTCATTTAAAAGTACTAAAAAGTCTTACTTTTCAGCAAGTGCCATTAACACTTTCTGCAAGTGATAAACTTTTTTCCGAGTTAATACATTTGGAACATATTGATTTATCAAATTCTTCGTTAAATCTAGTTTCTCAAAATATTTTTGCTAATTTAAATAAAATTAAGCATATTTATTTATCGCATAATCTTATCAGAGAATGGAGAGAACCTATTTTTTCTCCGTTTTCAAATCTCGTTTCTTTGGATTTATCTCACAACTACATTGTGAAAGTAACAAGCTCAATGATGGAAGATTTTGAAAAAATTCCAAAAGTGGATCTTTCAGGGAATTCTTTCAATTGTTCCTGTGATATTTTACCTTTTTTGGAATGGGTAAACAGCTCAGAAATTATCATATCTGATTATTTTAAACACGATTATAATGAGTACAAATGTGATAGTCCAAAAGAATTGTTTAACTCTGAACTATTCAAAGTGCACAACTTTCTGGATAAAGATTGCAATGCAAATCCTGCATTTGCTGCTTTGATAGTATTAGCTGTTATTTTAATATTAATTCTTGTAGCAGTAGTTTCTGGATATTTATATAAATTTCATTTCGGAAGAAGATTGTTAAGTATTTCTGATAAAAATTTTACTTATGATGCTTTCATTTCCTATAACGCTAATGATTCTGATTGGGTCTTCAGCACTTTACTTCCTCGTTTAGAAACAAATACAAGTGATTTAAAATTATGCGTTTACGATCGCGATTTTGTTGCCGGTAGAGGAATTAGCGAATGTATTATGGAAAGCATTAAGTGCAGCAGAAGAACAATTTTGATTCTTTCGAATAATTTTCTTCAGAGTCCTTGGTGTAAATTCGAAACAGATTTAGCCCATCACGTTCTGATTGACGAAGAAAGAGAAGGCTTATTATTAATCAAATTGGAAGAATTGTCAAACCATTTAGTTACTACTCAATTAAATTATCTACTAAAGACAAAGATTTATCTAGAATGGAGTAATGATCCTAAAGAACAAGACCTTTTTTGGAAGAAGTTACGCCAAGCTTTAAAGCCGAAAGAGAAAATAGTTAGTAAAATCATATAATTTTACATAAATTATAATGATTAAGACTTAAATTAAAAATATGAACAAGTTTTATGATAAATTATCTGCTTGCGGATCTGGACGTTTCGTAATATCTTATTGCACAAAGCATTTCCTTTGAAAAATGATTTGTGTATTTCGTAAAAAAAATTATAAAATGTGCAAGTAATGCTAGTTGTTATTTTTTAATTTATGTTTTATTTTTAAACTTCTTTCGTATTTAAAAATTGATTTTATTTTTAATTTTTTAAGGGGTTTTAATTTGATTTAATTTATTATGTTCACTATTTTTGTAAATAAATAAATGCAATGGATTTTATAATTTTCTGAATTTTATTTATTTTAGATATTCTATGTTTCAAGTATATAATTATGTGCACAGTAATGTGTTTATATGTAACATCTGTATAATATACAATCAAACCTGGGGTTACGAACGCCCCTGTTTACGAACAAAATTTTGAACGCTCTATTTGCTTGCGGTTTACGATATATTTACTCGGTTTCCGAACAAGCTACTCGGTAAAGTCGGTCACCGATGGTCAACTTCCTATATTTTCCTATGTTGGAGAAAGTCGACGGCCCGACCAATCAACGACAAGACTACCGATCCGAGATTCACCTCACGTCATTACACGTCATAACACGAACCATCGATTACGTTGTTATTCAAATTAGATTTCAATGTGCATGGGGGTAAGATGCTACTTCCGATTTTCGGTACGCGTCACAATTCAATTTAAATCATATTAATTAATGAAAAAGGTGTTAATTGACATTCGCGTAATTTAAATGACATCCAATAATTCGTATTTAAAGGTGCTTAATTCAAATTAAATAGCAAACATTTATTAATATATTATACCTTATAATATTAATGTTTAATATATTATTTATTAATACTAGGTAGCCAGTTAATTAAAATTAAAAATAATAAAATAACAATTAAACGATTTTTTTACACCGAAACTGAAACTAAAATTAAAATCAAAATTAATTAATTAATTTAAATCAAAGCAATTGAAACATAGTATTTAGGAAAGTGTGGATAAAGTACTTGTCTGTCTTGATTGATTTGGTTTTATTTCATCTAGGCAGAGTCGAGTCTTTTTATAGCACTTTGTGTAAAGTTAGTTGGCCTGCAATTTGAAAAAAAATGTAGATCTACAAATTCCCACTGTTGTCCGTCTGTCTGTTATTCCTTAATCTCGAGAAAGGAGTTAGATAGATGAAAGACAAGACAAGATATGGAAATCTTGGGGGCAGGAGTCCCCAATTGGCTATATACGAAAATCGCATGCAAACTGGATATCATGTTATTTCAATTCAAAAATTTTCCCCAGAAAGGTGTTAGATAGATGACTGGCACGATTCGATTGCTAGAGGAAAAGTATGATGTACAGGGGCAAGCTACTACTAATTTGAGATGGAGAGCATATATTTTAAATTAAATAAATTAAAAATATGATTATTAAATTAGATTAATAACTTAATCTATAAATATATTAATAGATTAACACATTAATTCTGGACGTTCGAAATTAGAATCGTTGGAAATCGTTCACTAGGAGCAGCGCCGGATTAAGCCTCTAGCGGGCCCTAGACAAAATTTAAATTGGGGCCCTATTTAAATAAGTTGCTTCTAAACAAATCTTATATAATGTGACATTAGCGTAGCTAGCATGGGTGACATCCGGTGAGGATATCGTGGTATTACCCCAAGTCACACCGTAGTGTCACCTTTTTTAACTCTTTTATAAAACACTATTCAATTGTAATATTTTCGCACTCGAGCAACTTGAACGCTATATCGAATATGCGATGTCGCGACGTATAAGTTTAGATTTAGAAAACAAATCATAACCATATATTAGGAATATTCCTAGATGGTGCGAGAGATCTCGTAGCGTACATTACTTCTGACGCACGGGTTGCTGTTGACCTTTTTTTTTTAGGTAATGGCTAGTCGGGCGGAGCTTAGCAGGAATTCTTAAACACAGCCTTTTCTGTCCTATCGAATTTCTTGAATAATTTTAACTCGTTTTGAAACAGAGAAATCTTCTGCACCGAAGCCGGGCCCCTCCGAATTACGGGCCCTAGACATTTGTCTACTTTGCCTATTCGATAATCCGGCCCTGTGTACAGGGGCAAGACACTACTAATTTCAGGTGTAGAGCATATATTTTAAATTATAATAAATAAAAAAATATGATTAAAAATTGCAGCCCGGCATTGTGACGACGTTACAATAAATATTTGCTCGTTTTTCTTGTACTGTCATACCAATCAGACGTTAAGAATGAGCTGCTATTTGTATTCATCAAAACCTCTTCTCTTATACTACTGGAGTTTCTTCTTTTTTTTTCTTAACCGAAAAGTTACCAAGTTTAATGCTTATTTAGAATATTGAACTATATAAATCTTGCATGAATATCATTCGAGCCAGCATATGTATATTATAATGTGTTTTAATGAAATTTGCATCGTGTGGGACTGGACTGGTTTGCATATTCTTCAGATTTGAATTATTAAGATTTCTTTTCATGGAATTATTAAAATATTGAACTGACTCCGACTTTAAGATCAAATTGTCTATCGAATTTGAAATCTTTCTATTTCGAGAGACAGTTTTCAGACAAATTCTGGGATAAAAGATTAAGACTTCAATCTTGATCTTTAGACAACGTAATGAACACGCCGCAATGTAACTTCAAATGCTGGTGAAAATGATATCTGAATAACCCTTAGTTTGATTGTAACCATTAAATTGCATAAGTAACTCTCAAGCCTTGTTTCCTTCCCAAACAGTCAAAATCGCGGAATTGTAATCATTTATAAAGCCTTCTTTTTGAGTACGTGGCAAATCACATAACCGACTTTGCTTTTTTATTTTTTTTTTCTTCCTGCAATAGACGTAACAACATCTCGCAAAACAATTTTCTCCGAGGCTGGTCTTGGAAATCCAAAGCGACAAACGCTAACAGTCTTATTTTTCACTTTCTTGTTTCGTTTGCAATATGAATTATCGACATGATGTTGATGAGTAACAACGTTTGTACAATGTAGTTGATACTTTTGAATTTTGTATTCGGCAAGACACATATTATGAAATAAATTTTGCTTCATTGGATGCTTCATCAAGTATGGAAGCATCTTTTATCCATATGTTATAAATATACTCTTAAATGTAATATGTTATATGTTCCATATGTTATAAATATATCCATATATATAAATATAATCCATCTGTTATAAATATACTCTTAATATGTAATAATAAGGAGTGCCTCTCCCTTGCAGACACAGGATCAATAGCAATAAGTTCGTTATCTGGTATTTTATCCATATCAAGTGCAGTGGCATCCCGAATGAATTGCAATAATCAAGCCATAGGTATTCAGCCGGGCTGAGTGTAAGAAACCATGTCGCAGGTCCATAATTATATATCATACAAATCAATTTGCTTCGCGGTTTGCGACAAAATTGATCGGTATTTGTCTGGTTTAATGTCACAACTTGGTGAATTTATAGACACTTGGAAAATAATTCATCAACAACTTTTTAATCCATATAAAGGCAGTATTTCCATCCATATAGATCGGTATTTCTTAGTTTAAAAAATATCGTAGTCAAATTTTTCTGTAATTGTTCTTCCTGCATTAACTCTAAATAATTACTCGCAAATCACACCAAACTATTTCAAAATTCGAATATACGTATTTAATAAAAGACAAATATGCGGTGATACCTCCTAGTCAGGGCCGGATTATCGAATAGGCAAAGTAGACAAATGTCTAGGGCCCGTAATTCGGAGGGGCCCGGCTTCGGTGCAGAAGATTTCTCTGTTTCAAAACGAGTTAAAATTATTCAAGAAATTCGATAGGACAGAAAAGGCTGTGTTTAAGAATTCCTGCTAAGCTCCGCCCGACTAGCCATTACCTAAAAAAAAAAGGTCAACAGCAACCCGTGCGTCAGAAGTAATGTACGCTACGAGATCTCTCGCACCATCTAGGAATATTCCTAATATATGGTTATGATTTGTTTTCTAAATCTAAACTTATACGTCGCGACATCGCATATTCGATATAGCGTTCAAGTTGCTCGAGTGCGAAAATATTACAATTGAATAGTGTTTTATAAAAGAGTTAAAAAAGGTGACACTACGGGTGTGACTTGGGGTAATACCACGATATCCGCACCGGATGTCACCCATGCTAGCTACGCTAATGTCACATTATATAAGATTTGTTTAGAAGCAACTTATTTAAATGGGGCCCCAATTTAAATTTTGTCTAGGGCCCGCTAGAGGCTTAATCCGGCGCCTGCCTGTACAAAAGACGTTTCCTATTAGCAATAGTCATGCCGGTCATCTATCTAACTCCTTTCAGAGGAAAGTTTTTGAATTGAAATAACATGACTTCTGGTTTGCATCAGAAGTTCATTTATAATTAATTGGGGCTTCCTGTCCCTAAGCTTTTCGTATCTTGTCTCGGCTTCGGCTTTATCTATCTAACTCCATTCTTGAGATTAAGAAAAGTTTGTTTGTTTAGTTAAGGCAACTCAACACTTGAGCGATCTGCCTAGGGAGGGATGCCTTCCAAGAGATCTTTTTAAGGATAACTGGCCCCTATTCAGGCGTTACAGCTGTGAAGAAAACCCGAAAACCTAGCCCATCCAGGCGAGGCGCGAAACCACGAACGAACTCTCAGTGTTCAGGGAACGAGAACCCCTTGGCCACTGGTGGGCCTGATTAAGAAAAGACAAACGGACGACAATGGGAACTTATAGGTCTACAATTTTTTCAAATTGCAGTCCAAGAAAGACAGAATGGATAATTCGAAAATCGATACTACTGGAGGCGATGGATTTTGCTCTCTGCAAACAGTCGAAAATTCAAATGGCTCGACCAGAGATGATGGCGCTCGTGCTCGTAAAAGCTTCATTAACTGATGACGATGAAGGTAAGAATTCATTCACATCCAAAATTTGTTCTATATTTGTTTATCATGCTTCTTTAATGTTCTCTATTTTAAAATATTCAGCGAAAACTACTCTAGTCACTGCCAAACTCACACGTGTGATCTCTAAGCAGTGCGGAGTGGATCTTAAATATCCCATCGACGTTGCCGTGAGTGATTTTTTTTTTTAACTCTTTCCGCCCTGTGGGCACTAAGAGGGCCTCTTTTAGTAGGCCCATTATGGGTTCGGCCAGACCCACAATGGGGCGACCGGGTGGTGAGGGACGGGGCCCGACATATCCGAACGGACCACCCCCGAAAAATTCCTGGGGATTTTTCGACCCGTTCGGATTCGATCCCGGGTCCCCCAGAGCGGTAGGCTGCCACCTTGACCGCTCGGCCATCCGGCCTCCGGCCGTAAGTGATAATAAAGACATGGTTATATGCAACACGGCAAATCATAGAGTTTGGATAGTGGACGAAACCATAAAGAGAAAGGTTAAATACCACATATCGAAGTAAGTTGGTTAGAAAAGCAATTGAAGGTTAAAGTTTAAGAGATTTAAATTACGCAATTGAACTTTCAGGTAAGAGACTTCACAGGTCTTCCACAGCCGTTATGCTTTAAAATGGGGATACAGTTATCAAAGGTGACAATTCGCTTCACTTCTACGATTGTAATGGGACATTCATCAAAAGTATTGGAAACAAAATATTAAGCCTTTCGGTATGTAGCCTATATACGCTTATAATTATAGTATCAAACAAGTAATTGTATAATATAATTATATGAAAATGTTTGAAGGTTTGGTGCTGACGGAAGACTTTTCCAGCATCAAACCTTCAAAAGTTAGTGACTAAACAAGAGTAGGCAGCCGAAGTTGTACAGTACGTGTTTAACAAAGACGATCAGCTGGAACATAAGCGTTATTATTAGCCGCTATGGAACAGGCCAAAAAATTCGAAATGTCGTTTTATGGCCACGTACAGTACGTTCTTAATTACCTAGACCATTTTTTAGGTATTTATAAATTAGATATATAGCCTATGTGAAATGAAAATGTAAATAGTCAGTATTCAAAATATCTGAGAGAGATTGCCTCCGATATCCGATATAATATGACCTCCTACAATACACGCGTAATAGTCTAAATTACATAAAGTTGTTCATTGTCTCCGTTATTTAATGTTTATCTAATATAAATATATTTTTCGTATTTTAGCCTGTAAAACAACGGACAATTTAATTTATGTAAAAAACATATTTTATAATATTTAAATTGTTGTCATCATTGGAAAATCCCAGTTTGTGTATTGTATTTGAAGTTTTTAGTGGTTTTAAGTGTGTAATAAACACACACACAAAAATTATTTAAACAATTCGATGTAAATTTCACTTATAGATGAATTTACTGGTTTGAAATTTATTTTGAAAAAGTTCTCCAAAAACTCGTCAGAAAAATCAAAAGTTTTCGCACGTTTATTCAAAATTCGAAAAAAACAAGCATGCGTAATCAATTACGCATGCGAAAATTAAACACTTTTTCAAAATTTCGAACGGTAGTATGCGCAAGCGAATGCGTAACAATGAATTGTTTTATTCTGCCCGTGGTCACTACAGACCTTTGAAAATCAAGCACATTATAGGTTAGTCCAGATCCCGATATATACGGCGACCGTGGAACCGCCGAAGATCGTGAGCGTCGACACTTCTGATTGGTCATTTCGTCCTCCACCCTCTTTTTGTTTCGCGCACTTGTATTCAAATCGCGTTCTCCGATTTGAATACAAGTGGAGCGTTTGAGATTGGAGTTCTAGACGTAGCACGAATGGTAAGTAATCGTGTAATATAAACGTAAATATCTAAGATAGAATATAAAATTGAATACTTATAAATCCCTCTACAGGATATTGACATCTTTAAGACAAAAACATTCTCTACTTACATTTTAGAAGCTTTTTTTAACAAATGTTATTAGGACACTAAACATTGCCTTTTTAGATTTAAAAAATATATATTTATCACAGGAACCACATAATATTATTATAAGAAATATTCACTAATTAATTACTTTTCAAAAACATCTTATTTATATTAATTATGATATTATAATATTAAATTATTATGAAGAATAAAGATTTCTGCTATGATTTGTAATCGAATAATAAATGTTTTAATAAATAATGAATACTTGCTTAGAAGACGACAGAAAATTATTTTCCTCTTCTAGTTGATGTTTTTCTTTATCAGGAAAAACAGCCATGCAAAATTGCTTGAATATATTCAATAAGAAAAATTCAACTGAAATTTAGTACATATTTTATAATTGTTATTGCTTTTATAAGTTCATATTTTGATACAAATAATGCTATTTGATGCATATACTGGCTTTTAGTGTCAACATGTTGCATTTTCTGAAGTAACAGTTTTTAGTGATATTGAAAAATACAGTATCAGGTTACTAATAAGTGATTTATTTTAAATATTTTGTTGTTAGATGAAAACAAAAATCCAGTATATAAACTTATATAAATTGCTTTAACATTTAACACTTATTCTAAAACCATGTTTTGATGTAATTTAAATAAGATTAATTAAAACCCTGTTTAAATTACATCAAAACATGGTTCTCAGTTTAAATTACATCAAAACATGGTTCTCAGTTTAAATTACATCAAAACATGTGGTAAGGGGTGTGGTTTTCTAACATGTTGTATAACAACATTTTGTAACTTATTAAACAGAATAACAGATTTATTAAACAGATTAAATGTTATAATATGTTGTTTGTGGACTGAAAACATACTTTACAATTTAAAATAAATAACAATTGAAATTAAAACTTTCAGTCATTTAAATTAATATTTCATAATAATTGAGGGTAATGTAACAACAAATTGCATATTCATTAGAATATGCAATTTGTACTATGTAGTATATTACATTACTGTTATGTTGCTTAATCATCATTTTATTATAAAATAAACAATAAATAAAATTGATATTTCTATTTGTTGGTATTGTCTATTGTTTAATAAATGTGTTTATTTAATTTTCTATAAAAATAATTAAATTTAATTTATATGCATAACTTTCCTCATTTAGGAACTTTCTTATTATCTCCTGCAAACACTTTTGAAGGTTTACTTTGCATAACATATAAAATTTGTGAGAATGGTTTTCTTTTTTCTTGATCTAATTTTAATTTATAACAATGTTTACTCTGAGCTCCTGTTTGCAGTTTGCAGTAATGCAAAAATGCATGTGAATATAGAAAATTAAATATATTCTTATTTTAACAAGTATCTCCAAATTGCTTCTCTAGTTTTGCATTTCAAAACTAAATAAATTTATCCTCCTACTGTATCATACGAACCATTGACAGATTTTTATTTTGAAACCTATTTAGTTAAAGCCTTTATATGTCAGAGTAACCTCTAAATGAAAAGACACTCGATTTGAAATTATAAAAGGAATTCTGTGGCTTGAACTCGAAGGAACGTGCAGTTTACTACGCATACATAACACGAAATCTATACCGTAACTTTGGAACTAACGATCCAACATGGCGGCTCCATAGGGAACATTGGTGTCCTGACGTTGCGTTTATAGACTTTGAGCCTACTGGACGACCGGAACGCGGCCCTATCGGGAGCAGTTGTCCCTAGAACGAAAACGAAGGGTGAGAACAATAGCAGCTTCCCAACCACATTACAGGAAATCCTCGATAATTCGAACTCGGATAGTTCGAAATCCTGTTAGTTCGTAACCGTACTTTTGTCCCGGCAAGGGATATAGGGCTTTACGTGTTAAGGAAGTACGTTATTTCGAAATTCGAAGTGAAAATTCTGTCAAAACTGATATGCGTATGTTAACTTGTTCGTTTAGATCAGCGTTTCTCAAAGTGGGCGATACACCCCGTTATGAGTAAATCTAGTAAATCTAGGGGGCGCTGGAGGCAGGGGAACGGTGACCAAAGGCAAAAGTTGGGGTCACTGACAGCAGTTCCATTTCCTCTGTTAAACAGATAAGAGGAAACATTGCGTTTAATGGTTTCCAGATGTTGAGAACAATGTACGGTAAGGGCACAAAGTGTGAGATTCATAGAAAAGTTTTCCTAAGAATATTTTCAATCCTTTCTTACACAAGAGAAAATGAGTTAGGGGGCGTTAGGTATAACTTTATGGAACAAAGGGGACGGTGGATCGAAAAAGTTTGAGAATCACTGGTTTAGATCGAAGTTCCTCCATGTTATAAGATAATAACATCCTAAGAACAATTCTAATTTGGTCAATGTGACTGCTTTTACGATAACGCGTTTCAGGTGTTGCCTTACATATGGATTACCCCCTTTTTCTCTTATTTCATAAAATATGGATTACCCCTTTTTCTCTTATTTCATAAAATACGGCTGGGTTTCGGGATTGCAAGATTGGACAACGAGTAGCAGATTGAGATATTTGTACGGCTCTAGATTACTACTTTTGGGACACTTTAAGAATAATTTGGGCTACATTTTGAGGAATTCTGCTTTACTTTTTATAAAACCTATCGGGAGACCTGTGATGTTCTCACCGGACACGCGCTGTTTACCTGCCGTTTATATATTATTATTATTATTATTATTATTATTATTATTATGATTAATAATTAACGAAAATAACGCTCTGTATAAGTAGCCGTATTCCGTTGGCTTAATAAATTACATCAGTTATGGCATTTGACATATTATACAGAAATATGTAAATCTCGGATAATTCGAAGTCACGAATATTTCGAACTAACGAGGATTTCCTGTATCTAGTAACCATGATTTAGACGTTTGTGTTCCGGTCGCCATGCTTGCAAGCAAGTTATGTTACAGGCGCGGTTATCAGTGTCTATCTACTATATAAATCTGAAAAAATGGGCAGTCCCTTTCTTTCTGTCACGGTATGCCAGAAATGGCTACTAGGGACGCCCCTAGCTATTATTTAAATTAATATAAATTCTTTTATATTTATTTTATATTTTAACAGTATAATATTCAGTATATTATTATTTTTATTTATAATATAGTATGCCCCGATGTCTACATCGGGCCTTTCGACTTGTAACAAATAAATGCATTAATTTCTGCTGACCGAAAACAATTTTTATCTTGAACCGTATGTAGTCGTGCGCTTCAGTGTTTACTATCGCTTGCACCTCATCGCCTGGGTCATCCCGTAAAACTAGAGTACCTAGATATCAGAGTAGCGACATACGAGTCATCGCCGCCATGTTCTGTCGACTGTCATCACGTGGTCTATGGGTTTACATTTTTTTTTTTTTTTTTTAAACTCTTTCCGCCCTGTGGGCACTAAGAGGGCCTCTTTTAGAAGGCTCATTATGGGTTCGGCCAGGCCCACAATGGGGCGACCGGGTGGTGAGGGACGGGGCCCGACATATCCGAACGGACCACCCCCCGAAAAATTCCTGGGGATTATTCGACCCGTTCGGATTCGATCCCGGGTCCCCCAGAGCGGTTTACATTAAGAAATGACGATTTTTTTAGTTTAATTAAGCATTTTTACGAATAAAATTGGTAACCTTGTTAAAGGCAAAACAGTACCGATCCACTGGGAAAAAACATCCACATCAAACTAGTTTAATAAGCTCTACTCTATTTGAATTTTATAATGATATGAATATTATTGTTACTGTTTCTTATATTTTATAAATAAATACTAGCATTTGAAAACAAACGTCAATTTAATAATAGAAAAGTATACATCATGTTACAAACTTCTTTCCCAGTTTTGGATTATACTTAAAAACAATAAATATCGCGTGAGAATCATAGATTTGTGACATAAAAGTTGTTTTGCTATGTTAAAGCAATTTTCTTTTTCACTAGGTACTGTACTGTACAGTACGTTACGATTGGTTACGGATGAATTGCATTCATCACGCAACCAATTCTTTCCGGTACGAACCAAACCTTTAATTGCGTAAAGATATGGTCTCTTTCGTATTCTGTTTTTAACTAATTTAATAGGATCATATGTCATTAAAATTTAAGAATGTATGGGTTTTGGTTTAAAGTTTCATTTTATAAGGAAAACATTAAAAATACTTTCAAAATTGTCGATCTTAATTTTTATTCATAAAAGTTTTCAATGCTGATTCTGATAAACTTAATATGTGAGGTACTATACAAATAACAGTAAATATTGTATAATAAGATTACATATAAAAAACAGGCGTAAATTCTTCGTTGTATAAAGTTTAAACTTGCCTTTAAAATTTTAATTACTTGAATTAGTCTACATATAATTTAAATTTTGTTGATTTTATAGCCCATAAAATTCACTTTCAATCTTGTGTTTTAGAAATTGCTTTAAATTGAAAAACTATCTTTAAGAAAGAACAATTATTGTCTTCTTCTTATTATTTTATTTCTTCTGGATAATTATTAGAAATAATAAAAAGTTCTGGTATAGTATTTTTCTATATCACAATATAATTTTCCATGTTATGTAAATTTATATATATATATATAATTTTATGCTTACTCATAACCACTACAACGAGAACAAAAGGCAATTCAGTACAAATAATATTTTTACTTTACTGACATTTTCTTTTAGTTTTTAACTCCATGCATTTTATTGTTATAAATCATGAAAAATCCTGTAATTTTATAACTGTTAGATTGTTGTGCTAAATTTAGTTTTATAAATTATCTACCTCTATCTGTAAGAAAAAATTACTACTGTTTTACTCAAAAATTTAGCGCATTATTTTGTAATGGCGATCAATCGGTATATTTAGCCTATGTATTCCTTATACGTCATAATTGCTATTTCCTTTGAAATATTAATAGATATAGATTTTATGTTAATGATTTTGTATTCGTACAATACTAAAAATTATACTAATTACATTATAATTATATAACTTTATATAATAAAATTATGACAATACCTTATTTTCGAAAGATTGCTTTAAAAATCTTTATGAGTAATAGATTAAATAATAGCACTTCTATGTTTTTTCTTTGAACGCGGTCTTACCAATGCATCGTTCAGTCTCTTCCAAAATATTTCTTGTTCGTTCAAATTTTCATTCCAACTCAAATGGATTTTAACTTTTAATAAATAGTTCATATGTGGAGTAATGAATTTTTTATCTAATTCTTCTAATTTAATGAGCAATAATCCTTCTCTTTCTTCGTCTACAAGAATATGATGAGCTAAGTCACTTTCGAATTTACACCAACGACTTTGTAGAAAATGGTTGGAGATAATCAATATAGTTTTTCTGCTGCACTTAATACTGTCCAAAATACACTCACTGATTCCTTTACCTGCGACAAAATCTCGATCATAAACGCATAATTTTAGATCGTTTGTTCTATTCTCTAAATGAGGAAGGAAAATATTGAAGACCCAGTCTGAATCATTGGTACTGTACGAAATAAAAGCATCATAAATAAATTCTTTATCGGAATCTATTAAATTTAAAGGTCTATTCTTAAGTTTTCTTCGATAAACGTAACCAGCAAAAACCACAGTAAGAAGCAAAAAGAGTAAAATAGCTAAAAGTCCAAGAAGCGCTGGTTTGATTTTCGTCTTACAATTATACAAAAGTGTTTTATGCATAGAAATTACTTTCCTGTTCGAAAATTCAATTGGTACATGACATATGTAAGCATCTTCCTCTACAGAATAGTTTATAATTGTAGTATTAGTGTCATTGGCCCAATTCAAATAAATCAACAGTTCACAGTTACATACGAATGGATTATCTGACATATTAACTTGTTTTAAATACTTAATATCATTCAGCATTGATGACGTTACAGTTTTTATTTTATTTTTAGATATATCCATAAAATCATATTTTTATTTCTAGAAAACGTTTTCTTTTTCCATTCAACAAGAATATTCCCTCTCAGATAAAGTGTTTGTAAATTACTTAGATTGAAAAAATTTTCTGGCTTTATGTTTTTGATCAAATTGTAACTCAAGTCTAAATATTTTAAATTAAACAGCTTGTTAAATAAACTATCATCAATAGACTTTAACTTATTTTCATTTAGTATAAGTGTTTCTAATGAAACAAGACCATGAAACATTTGAACGCTATACGAATTTGTTTGAAACAATTGGTTGTTTTTCATGTCTAGCATTTTTAACGATTTCAGATGTGTAAAAGAGCCAAGCTCGATGAATTGCATTTTACAGTTTTCAAGTTTCAGTTTTTCTAGTTTAATTAATCCTGCAAATGTGTTTCTATAAATGGATATAATTTTATATGATAAATCAAGACTTTTCAGACTGCTCATATTCATAAATATATTATCTTTAATTTCTAACATCAAGCTGCTCATAGGAAAGCCGCTCAAATCTAAATTTTCTAAATGAGGCAATAATAGTCCTTTCGTTATTTCGCTTAAAACATTTCTGCCTAAAAATAGAGACTTTAATGCTTTCAAAGGATTAAATGCATAATCTCCTATTTTTCTAACACGTGCTTTGTCCATATGAAGTTCTTCTAAGTAATCCATATTTGGAAACATTTCATCTTTGATATCGGTTATTTCGACAGCGTTCATATATAAAGTTTTTAATCGCAGTTTATTTAATAGAATAAAGAAATTTTTGTCTTTATTTAAGTCTGAAATTCCACTTAAATCCAATCTTTCTAATGGAACAATATCCCTCATGTTGGAAAATAAATCACAAAGCATTTTTGAAGAAAGTCTTTCATTCATTCTTAATGATAAATATTCGAGATTTTTGAAAATATTAAATGCTTGAGGATGGATATAATTTATTCCACAAAACATCAAATCTAATTCTTTTATTTCATTATGTCCGAGTAAATTGAAATCATCTTTTTTAATTTCTGCGAATTGATTAGGTCCGATATTTAAGACCTGCAAAGAAGACAATGTTGGTACTAATGCTTCTGCTAAGAGCGTGATAGTCGTTAATTCATTTTTAATTAAAATAAGATTTTCCAGATTTTTTAAACCTTCAAAAGCATATTTTTCAATCGTTTGTATTAGATTTCCACCCAGGTTTAAATATTCAAGATTATTCAAATTATAAAATGTATAATTTTCTAGAATTCTTATTTGATTTTTCACAATAAATAATTCTTTTAACGAAGTAAAATTTTCGAAACTAAAAGGATCCAATTTTCCAATCCCAGTTTCTTCTACAGCCAACCATGTAATGTTTAACTTAATATATTCACTTGGAAATTTAGTACATAATTGTCCAGAGCAGACATTTTTTCTGGAAGAAACTTTAATTTCACAACCGTTCACAAATCTCTTAATAAATGGTTTGCCAATATCGGAATGTGATTTAAGATAGTTCACAGGTCCTAGAAATTTTCCGATTTGGTAACTCTGTCTAATTTCTAAAACAAATAAAATGAAGGTCAACCACAGGTTGAATACCATGGTAAAATATTTGATAAAGATTCAATTCCATTGATAAATCTGAAAAGGAAAAAAAATTCAAATAAAACTGCAAATTTGTGTGTATATAATTTAATAAGTGAAATAATAAGATAATAAAAAATGATTAAATGATTTTTAAATCTAAATATAATGCATCAGACAATTTATGTATTTCTTAGAACAGGTAATATTTTATTGGCTTCATGAAGGTCAATTTCGAGGAAAATTACAATTAGACAAACATCGTCAAGCGGAGTGAAATTAAGAGAAATAGAATTGTCATTGTTTGAAATCATCTTAGAAACTATTATTTATCCTTCGATAAATCTGTTACATTCATTGATAATTATTCTCGGAAAGAGGTAATCCGCTAATATTTGAAAGACTACTTTTTATATCTGTAAATTATCTATAGTGTAAAAAATACTTGAATACAATTATCCGTTAAATTGGAAAATAAAATTTTATATATAGGCTTCAAAGATTAAACTTATTAAAAATTTACAATTTCTTTAAAAAATTTGATTCGTTGTTAATACAGTGAAACCTGTGTAAACCGGACTCTCGGTACCGAATAGTTTTTCCGATTTAGCAGGTTTCCATTTTGAACAGGTTTTTTTTTTTAGCAAAAAATCGGTGCCTTCCTTGTTTTATGCAAGTTTCCGTTTTATTAATTAAGGTTCCGCTTCGGACAGGTTTTACTGTATGTAACTTTTATTACATGTTATATAAACCTATAATTTCTCTGCGAATATTTGATTGGGCTACAATTTTCAGATTGAAGATCATTCCCACTATCGTCCGTACGTTTTATCCTTCGTTAATCTCAAAAACGGAGTTAGATGAAAATCGAGACCAGGCACAGAAAGCGTAGAGGTCGGAGGATCCTATATACTAGCTTTAGGTCTTGACCGGAAATCACGTGATTTTTAAAATTAAAACATGTTTAAAAAATTTCATTCGTTTTTTTAAAAAATATTATTTACAATGAAAAATTAAACTATAATTCTTAGTAATTACTCAAAATTAGCAAGATACATTCTTAGTTATTAAGTCACGTGTTATTTGATACAATTACACATTCATGCGTTTCATGTACCGTACAGTACAGTGTATGTAGTGTCGATTCTACAGTTAGCGTAAATTAACAATCAATAGTAAATAAATGTATATTATACTGTGGTAAAATAGTTATGCATTATTATATAGTATCATATTTACTCAACATTTAAATTTTTTAAAATAAAATCAGAAAATTGAACCCTTATAATTTGTAAAATAATAATTATAGATGATGTAATATTATGAATAGAAGTGTTTTAAAAATTTTACCTGTCTTAATTAAATTTTGTTTTAAAATTTTCCTTATAGGACAGTCCAAATTCAGATAATTAAGAGGAAAATGCCAAAATAATGGCAATTATAACGAAAAATGATTTGGATCGGAAATAAGATATAGAAATATAGCTAAAAATAGCAAATGAGTGAAGAGAATAAAAAATATTAATAATTTTTAACCGCAAATAATGTACCGTACGCCTATTAAAGGTGAGTAATTCAAAAGAATAGACGTAATTTAATGGGGCGAAATGTTTGAGAAACTGAAATTCTATATTTCCTTTAATTTTAGTACATTTTAAAAGTTCTTTCTACCCTGCGGGAACTAAGAGGGTATTTTTTCCATACTCATCGTGGGTTCGATCTGACTTACAATAAGGTACGGGGCTCGACGTATCCAGAACGGCCCACAAAACGTATAGTACCTGGGTTTGCTCGATCGCGGGTCCCCTAGAGCGGTAGACTGATGCCTTAACCGCCTCGGCCATCCGGCCGTCTAATTTTAGTACTGTAAAACCGTAAAATTAATATTAAATAAATTCATTTACAACAATAACTAAATAAGTTTTATCATAGAAAAAATTTTGAATAATAAATTTCGACGTATGTAAAAGAAAATAATCTACTTACTTAAGAATGGTGAATACCAATAATATTGCAGTTAGTAACTATGCTGTTTTCATAACATTTCGACGATCGGTTTGGGGATTTACCGAAAAACCTGATGTTCGTCGTATGTCAAGGGCGGTCGCTAGTTATATAACTATTTCTAAGATTATTATTTTCCATATTTAAATTATCACAATTATTTCACGTAATCATAAACAATAATATTTGCATTTGAGTGATTTTCAGTTTTATCTACAAAATATTGTAAATTATTACAAAATTTGGATATCATTGTTGCTTATAAAAGTTCCAGCTATTTGCAACACAAGATTTATTAAATGAACAGGTTATGATAATTTTAGAAATAAAATATAAAATTCATATTAAATAAAGAAACTTAAAAAGTATTCGGCAATTATTAATTATTTGTTGTTGAAACTGGATTAATAATAAATTAATAATATGATATTTTATTATTTAATTACAGGAATTTCTCTCTTTATGAAAATACAATAATTAATTCAATGCTCTATCTTATAAAATACTCATAAGATTTAATAATTAATTCAATTCAATATTAACGAATGTATAAATAATATTTAGGGTAAATTTTACACGCTTTTGTTTTCTAATATATTATTTAATATCGATCGTAAATTCTCATTATATCATTTATAGTAATGTTACTAATGCTATAGAACAGCAATTTTGGCCCCATTTTGGCCGAAAGTGGGTTAAAATTGAATTCGAAATTTATTGACTCTAAATCGTGGGTCAAATATTTAATTTGAGTAATTAAAAAAAAACAATAAAATTAACTGTATATAAATGAAAAGAAAATAATAATAATAATGTAATTATAAAGGAAACAAATGTTTTGTGTAATGAGAAATCTTTCCTTTATTTGTTGAGAATTTTTCTATCTGAGGTTCGTAATTAGTGTCTTTTAAAACTTTTTAAGCTAGTTTTAAGACCCCGTTTTCAAACTACACATGCAAAATATTGAAATTATCAAATATATATATATTTTTTTAATTTATAAAAGCCTATTTCTTAAACATTCAATGAGGATATCTTGAGATCGTCGCGTGCGTTACAGATTCTCCTCTCCATCAATGACCATGAGCAAATTTTTCAGAAATATTAATTATACATTGAATTAAGAAGTATATACTCTAAATTATTTTCTTAATTTAAATAAGTCAATTTTTATAAGAAATTTTTTAAAAATATTAATCGCTATAAAATCGCCTATTCGATTTATTAAACGGCTGCATAAATTTTTCTTTACCTTGTAAAATTATTATTACTTATAACAAACTTTCCAAGTTCTGTGTATTACTTCAATTTTCAACTAAAAAATATATTTTTTTCTTATTTTAAAGCTTTTCTTTTTTACTCTTTCTAATCTATAGGCACCAAGAGAGTTATTTTAAGGATTTTTAACTAATAAGATAGACTTTTTTGTAAATATTTTTATTAGAGTAATGTTAATGTCTTTTAAAATTTTTTCCTGTTCGATTTACACTTGATGACTGCTGATCATTAAATAGGTTATATTTTTATGCGTATCGTTATTTATTCTAGTACACATATTCAATAAAATAAACTGAATATCATTAAGAAAAAATGTATTCCTATCTGCAGGTTAATTATGTGGTTTAGAATAAATGTTTTAAAATTCCAGATTATATTTAGTTCCATAACTTTAATATTTAGGATAAAAAGACATAGAAAGTAGAAAATGCTAGCATTATTTTATTATTAAAGCTATCTAATACAGCAGATCCAGCATGTAATGTTTGCAAAGTTTACGTTATGTGAATTATTCGTAAAGTTGCTTCTGTAAAGTTTCATTTTCCTAGAACTCTTCAAAATTACTTAGAAAAAATAATTATTTTGAAAGTATTACTACTTTGAAAATAAATATCGTAAGTATAATAACGTTACTATTACATAATTAAATGAAATTATTTTAATGTAAAATATTTCAATTTCAATCATTTAACATTAATTCAGAAACAAGCTATAGATTATCTAAAAATCTAATTTCTTTTTAAATATTAAATGATAAATATAGCCATTTTTAGAGATAAATAAATTTTATTTCTGTTTGAATAATTTTTCCTTGTAGATTGATCATTAGATTAATCATCGAAACGAATTGTTTGACACAATGTTCCCATGTGTTACGAATTTAATTTCGCACATAAATCCCATTTGACTCTGGTGAATTCAGCTTCACCTGTATACGTAAAACTCTAAGAGGTCTGGAGGTAATTTTCTTCAAAGAATGACCTAAAATATTCACTTTGGTAGAGTTATCGATGTCAAACTTGTTTCTTTAATTTCTCCTTTGAATCAACTTTTCCACTTTTGAAGTGCAAACCTTTGCATATATATATGTAATAATTTTAGTTTAATATCATCATGATTATTTAGAGACATACCATAACCATAAATACTTGTCTTTATATTTAAAAAAATACTTTTATAAATGCAATTATTTCTGTATCTATAAAAATTATGTTTATATAAAGTACCAACTTAAATTTAGCAAATTTTAAATTTACAATTCAGATTTAGAGAAGTATAAATTATAACTAGAGTTTATATAAACATATTTTAAAATTATCATAAAGCAGAAGAGGGAAATTCTGGTAACTCAACAATTTCGCAATGTGTGTCAAAATGTACAGGACTTAACTTCTTCGAGACTTTATTTTTATCTAAAAAAAAGTTAAATACGTGTTACTAAATTCTAATAAATCTAACTCGTCAGTGAAAATTTCATATTTATTTTAAATTACGCCTAATTAATAAGACCTATTTTCACTCGCTTAGATTGAAATTCAAAAACAAAACAAAATCTGTAATTTTAATTTTAGAAAAAGGTTGTTTTTTTTAAATAAAAATAATACAAAATTAAATCTAAAATATTTATTTTTATTTATTTATAATATTTTACACAATAATTTTACTTTAAATTTTCTAATTTCTAATTATAAACTATTAATTTGTAATTTAAATCTAGAGTTATAATCACAAAATTTGTCTAAACTTTATTTACGATATTTAATTTAATTACAAATTTTAATACAAAATTTAAAAATGATGTAACTAAATAAAAAGTAAACAGTGACAATGCGACTTTTCACTCACGTTTTACTATTATTCATACAAGTGAGAATTAAAATCTAATTTTACATGTATTCTTGGTAGATTTTATTTTCAATTTGTCATATAACTTATAACGTTGTTAAGTTGTTGTTAGTTACATTAGATAACGAATGACAACAATTTATTTTCCATTTAGTTGTAATGAAAGTGAAATAATAATAATAAAAAAAATAGCTGTTTTATGGAATGTGGCTCCATCTGGAATACAAAATTTAAAATTTTCAGAATTTTATTTTAAATTAAAGAGAATAATTCTTGTTCATTATACGCTTTGGTCGTCTAGCAGCTAAAATTAATTTAAGCGAATAAAAGGAAATTGACCCAATAATAAATGCATATCTACATAACTTCTACATTGTTGCACAGTCAAGTACACGTCAGAATGCTCCATCATATTTCGAAGCAGAGAATAGTTTCAGTTTCAGTCTCCTATTTTCTTTTAAGAGAATTCATAATAGCTTTCTATCCAGCTAATAAAACCTGGAGTATGATCGGTTCAGAGATTCAAGCATGGCCGATCATACGGGTATTACCTAGTTGCTATGGCAACAACTGCTCATTCATCTTTTCTTTTTTATTTAATCCAGCATCAATAGTGCCCCAGTGTACCGTTAGAGAAGAGCATTTTTTGACAACCATAAAAAATGCCTGGAAAAATAAATATTAATTATTTTCTTTCCTTACGCTCCAACATTCCTCCCCTTTTTAATTATATGTCTCGTATATGTTTCGTGTTTTCCAGTCGATTTTCGTGTATCTATTAAAATAAAATGATTTTTATTGTAAATCTCATTAAAAATAAATAACGGAATTTTTTATTGAAAATTCTATAATATATATTAAAATGGTTACTAAAATATTTATTAATTAACGATATTAATTCTATTTTTATCGCTTTTGTAAATAGTTCCAGAGAAAACAAACTGCAGAGTTTGTAAACTAAATTAAATTGTTTCCAGTGGATTATATAATAATATCGGGCATTTATTATTGAGGATATATTGTCTCTGTTAACATTATCCATAAGAATAATCCCGAAAAGAGGAGGAGACTGTCGGACGTTTTATTTTCAAAACAATCTCATTCAGAGTAATGGTTGAAGAGAACAATTCAATCAAGTTTTGATGTGGAGATCTGTTACGGAGAAAAGAAAAATACCTTCTCCTAGAAAAAAAAAGGAAGGAAAAAAAAACATATCTTGAAAAATAGAAGTCTTTTTCGTGTCTCTTGAAAGATTTGATTTTAAACGTTAAGAAATAAACAAACAAAATTGTAAACTGAATGGAAACCGCAAATGATATGAAACATAATTTGCTTTAATGAATGAATCGATATTTAAATATATTTTAAGCGCAAATATAAAAGAGGTTATTGAATTGAAAATTTGACATTTAATTTCGTTAAACTGTCCTGATGATAAATGCTTTAGATAATTTTAATGTCGGTTTTTACACACAGATGGCACAGTCGTCAATATTTAGAAATTGATGAAACTAATGTTGCTAGACGTTTTTATATAAAATTAATTTTTTAAGCGATGTTCTTTTATGTAGTCAAACAAATGGCTATAATTAGAATAATCACCATCGATCGTTTAATAAAATTTAGAAAAAAGATTCGACATTTTATCCGAGATTAGACTCATGGTAAAAAGATAAAATCGTCGAGAGACAAGCGCCAAACAAGACCTCATCTCCATAATCCTCGAACAATAGGAAATGTTTCCTTTTGAATTGAACCAATACGAAAACAGGAGAGTTGAAAAGTATCGATATTCATACAACTAATCATCTTAAGTGGCGTAACCCGACTAAAGAATGAGTAGGCTTCTATGCACGTGCCAGTAGGCTATGTGGATTAGGCCGAGATTGAATGGTTACACGGTTATCGCTTAACTTTAATTGATGAATCTAGCCTGAGCGTCGGGTCAGAATCTAACATCTTGGACTACAATGTCGGGTCATGACATATTAATCGCCTAATTATCTAGTTGAAAGTTGGGACAAAGAAACATCGACAATGAGTTTGTTTAAGTTGAGTGGCAGAATAGCTGATAAAAGAGTATTTAATTCCAGCTGTTTGTGAGTGTCGAAACGAGAGATGCATTCCTTATTGCTGATCCTTAAAAACCAAGCTTTTAGTATTACAAGATTTTAGCTTAAATAGTAAAAATATATGAATTATATACAAAATAAAATGTATAAAAACATTTTAAATACTTAAAGTTACTCCACTTTAAGAAAGAAAAATATGTTTACCTTTTATAAAATATTTTAAACATAATTAATAATAATTCTGCGGATAGTAATTTCAGACATATATTTATATATAGGTCTATGTATGTAGCCTATGTATGTATATAACATGTTAAATTACTTATACTTAAAAGTATTGAAGATTTAACGACTTAAGTTTTACGTTAAAAAAATTGTATATAGAATAAGAAACAAAGTATTCTTGTTATATATAATAAAAATTAATGGAACAACAAATCACTGAGATTATTTTTAACTATGAATTTAAATTCTAGTATTAACTATGGAGATAGTGAAAGTTTACAATTTAGATTAATCGTCTTCATTCTCTGGTCTTTGAACTTGCTGCTCAGAATTAGAATACAGCATTATCATATATGCAGTGCCCATGATAATTAACAGAATATAAGTCAACTATGTTATAAAGTTTGATTTTATTATTGATGTCAGTATATTATCATCTGTAATTTAAATTCGCGTGTAATTTTTCAAGAAAACCACGTGGTAAAAAAATGAAAATACTTTCAAAGCGTGGAATTAAAATGATAAATATAAAGCGCGATAGATAATATCCTAATCAATTATCAAAAAATGCAAAGCAGGATTAATCTTGGTCCATTTTCCATAATGTTTTAATCATTTTCTGGATTCAGGCTTTAGAAAAAAGCCCATTACGCTGTCCTGTATTGTTTTTCTATTTCATTATATTTACAGATGACTTTGGGGAATATCAAATACCAGATAAATACACAATGCTATTTTAAAAAGAGCTTTGATCATTTCTGACGCTGTAAATCCCCCTCCAAGAAGACATTTTGACAGCGACTTTGTCTTTTTCACTATTAATAACATCGTATGAATTGTACCTGTATAATATATTCACTGTCACACTATTTTTCATAAAGTTTACACTATCTTTTAAAAAGAAGAGGAGAAAAAAATTATTCGATCGATGAAGCGAAGGTTTGTTGTTTGGCATCGAACACAACCAATGAGAACGTATATCCAACCATTTGGCTGTAGGCGGGCCATCGAGTCGTCCCTATCCGTTGTTCTGTCATGTAATTCCACTCCTCTTCTTCAGCATATACCAAACCCTATTTGCTTTAGAAGTGAGGCTTAGTTCACTTTACATATTACCAAACAAGATAAATGATCTTTCGAAAGGATCACCTTGTTACATTGAACATCCCATCTTCCTCGCTATGTCACCTGTCTTGATATATAGGAGGGGTAGGTGTCTACCCCCGTTTACAGGTCGCGATGACTTTGTCCCATTGTACGGACGGGATTAAGGGACACACACGAGAGCCTATTGTGTTTTATGCCGCCTACGGCGTAGACTATTGACATTCATCCGAGCAGATGGCGTAAAGATAGCGAAGAAACGCTTAAAAAACTGTCTACTTCACCTGCTGATCTTCGACTCCTATTGGAAACAAATCGACTCACGATGCAGTCCTGTAGGAATTTCCACTCAGTCAGACTAGTGTCATTTGAATGTGGATTCTGTTATTCAGATAAAATTCCGAATGTGACAGCCTCTCTGCTCTTTTGGATGCAAAATCGAATCATCTCGGGTGGTGTAGAATTTGAAATTGGTATACAACAGGTGTAAGGACTAGAATCTATTACCAGTGTTGACGGAATTGAAAACGGACGTTGCCAAGAAAATCCTCACGTGTATTGAGCTGAATTCTTTTCTTCTGATACTTGAAGAAGAAAAAGACAATTTACGAAACGGTTGCTTCAATGTTATTCTGTTACATGGAATAAATTGGAGGCGTTTTGTCGATCTGTAAAGTGTCGCTTGTTTCTTTCTATTTTGCTTCATTGTTTGGATTGTATTCTTCTTAACTTCCATATTCGTTCAAAACAAGATTAAACATTCAGAAATAACAAACGCTCTTATACTAGTAAAACTTTTAACAAGATTTCAAAATAGTTCGCCTATTCAATTTATACTTAAGAATACAACTTATAAAGTTCTTTTAACTGGCTGAAAGTTTGCAAAAATAAAACTTTCGCTAGTATTAAATGTATGAAAAGATTTCATTTTATAAAACTAGCCTTGTTCATTTTTCGTTCACGAGATTTATATATTTAATAAAATTTCATAAAGGGTTTGTCTCTATATACGATTTCGTTAAATGTATAAACAACACTATTTTTAATATAACGTTTCGTTCGTCTAAATTAATTTAATGTAAGTATACAGTGTTTGTAGAATATCTTGTAAAAATTCTCGTATATGCAATTTGTTAAAAGTTAGAAGTTGAAAGGAGTGGAGAAAAATTAATCTAAAACTTTATCATGGTAAACAATTATAAAAAAAGTACTTTTTTGAAACTTCTTTCGCTTTAAATGTAATTCTTTGTAGTTTAGATAAACAGTGTGGATAATTTATTCCTTTCTCACAACATTAAAAACCCAACCTGTTTGTACAACCTTGAAACAAAAAAATCCTCTAGAAAAACTGTTTTCGTTTCAATTCTATGAAAAACTGATATCTAGTTAAATTTGTCAACAAGAAATAAAAATAACGTATAAAAAATTCAAATAGATTTTAATATAATTTTTAATCTTTTAATTGGAATAAGGTTTATTGGAGAAACTTTTATTGGACCTAATCGGTATATTAAATATAAAAATAAGAGCGTTTTTTTGAAAATATTATTTTCGAATTAAATTCAATTAATTCATAAAATATAAAAAGTTAATCAAAATGAACTTTTTATATTTTAATTATAAATTTTATTAACAAGTTTAAAGGAAAAGAAAGGGGGACTTATTATTAGATTTTCTATTTGAAATTCTACACAGGTGAAATAAAATTTGAATTATATAATTTAAAATGATATCGTTTGATATGCAAGTTTATTAATAAATAATAAAGGAGTATCATATAAAAATATACTAAATGTAAATTAACTATCTTACCTGGAATATATATTATATATAACGTATATATAAAAATATATATATATATAAAAAATATTTAAAAAAAAATATATATATATATATATTTTATTAATAGGACCGTATAAAATTATTTTCTTTTCTGTATTTATAGAATTTCTTAAAAATAATTGCGTACACAACTAAGTTTTGTTTTAAAGTAGTAGGCCTATAATATATTATGATGATCAAAATTCGAATAAACTTATATTAAATTGATCCATTTGCATTTCTTGGACTCATGAATAATGCCTACGTCTTGCATAGAAAATAGTATTGTTATATTTAAGATTTTTTATACTAGAAAGTCCATTGCAAAGATCTTAAAATGCAGAATGTTTAAAATTCCTTAAGAATTTCTGCATTTTAAGATGTAAGATATATCAAGGAAATTTTCAAATAAATTTTTTGATATATATCGGAAACAAATTGTCTAATTCACTGATTATCTAGTCATATAACGTTAACGCGATAGCAATAAAATAGCATATGAACTTTATATCGTTCTTTACCCTAAATGAAATTCTCTTAACTAAATCTTACTTTTTATTCAAAATATCTTTAAAAAGAACATAAATTTGTTCATTTTTTAAAGGTTTAAATTATCTCTTTTCTCACATAGTTACTATTCTTATACTATATATATATATATATATATATATATATATATATAGATAGATATATATTATATATATATATTATATATATTATATATATATATATATATATATAAATTAATGCGGAACTAGTTTTTGTTTCACATTATTGTCATTCATTTATTTTATTTCCATCTAAAGAATTTTTAAATGAAATGGTTCAGTTTATTCAATCTGCATTAGTTATTACAATCGCAAGTTTGAACTCTAGGCATATTTTTTCAATTACAAGATCAATTCTTAATTGTTATATATAGCCTAATATTAATAATACAAAGATTTAAACAAACATATTGACGAATTTCAATACAAAATATAATTTATTTTTAGTCAAACTGAGAGAGTAATGCTTAAACTTATGTAAAAATGATTATTATTACATATTTATTTATTTATTTAAATTTATTTTAGAAATTTTTAAAACTAAGACCAATTGTATTATTCGATGAATTTATTGTCGTATCTTATAAATCTAATTACGATAAATTTAAAGATGGAATAATTAGGTATTACATAATGATTATAATTTGAATAATTATATTAAATATAATAAAATTATCTTTTACATTAAGAATGAAATTTTTATATGGAAGATGATATATTTGAAAGTTTGTTTTTTTTTTATTAGAACTTTTACTATTTCTAATTCATTTTTTGACGCAAATGATTATCTATAGCGTTATTTTCAGAGATTTTTTTAGAAATTTTCTAATAAGTAACTTTTTATTAATTTAATCTATATTTTAGGCCTTTATCTATGTAAAGAGAACATTGCTTGGACTATGCTAATTTTCTCTAATTTTTGAAGCAACTTTGAATAATTTAACATTATACTGTTATTTTGTTTAGTTTATTATCGGTCTAATTTGAAATTATTCTAATGTATTAATAGATAATTGTTGTCTATTTAGTCGAAATTTCAAGTTTTTTTTATTATTATTAAACCAACAAAGACATCAATCATTAAAAAACGTTAAAAATTATCGATAGATATAATTAATATATGTAATTTAAATATATCTGCAAAAATGAAATAATAATCAAAGCATTTGGCATAAACTTTTATCTCGCTTTATAAACGTCTTATTTTTCACCTCTAGTTTATAGAGTTTTTCGCTTAGATTCAAAAATTTTTTTATTTAGTCATCTTTTTATTTAACAGATTTATTTAAAATAAATATTTCTTGGATAAATATGCTGTAATCCCATTAACAGAAGTGTAAAGAAAACGGAAATAAAGGCTCTGCTGCTTCTTTATACATTGAACTAAGTATCAATCAGAAATGATGAGAGAGAGAATAAACGATCTTCTCCAGTGATACTTGGCATTCGACACCTAGCCACTTATGTTCAGCGAACTCGTGAAAAACACATCGTCTGGCGAACCATTTCGAATGCCTAAAAGAGTAATATCATCCTTATCAGACGCATAAAGAACCGTTGATGGATAGGCAACAGGCTTTTGGTAGAATAAGCTGGCCAACATCCATCTCGGGGTTGTACGGGTAAAAACGGAATAACAAAAGGATGGTGATGAATCCCAAGAAAGTCTATGTCCTTATTGGTAGAGTTGGTCGGATCAGAACCTGCTATCTTTCTCGTTGCTTTGCTATCCTCTGATGAAGATGAATGTGTTCTGCTGACGCCAGACCGGCATGCTAAACCTGAACACAATTTTTCATGCTTCTGTTGTCTTTTTTACTATTTTTTTTATTTCTCTTCTACTAATACTGAATGATATATTTTAGTATGAGTTGAATGCTATTTCAATCCAACGTAATTGGTTACCAACTATTTTCACGGTGAACTTTGTAGATGGTGATCATTACGAGTACACTTATTATATTTGTTTGAAAATTAAATCACCTTGTTACACACGTTTTAATTTATAAAAATAAAAAAAATAATAATAATTAGTTGATAGTTAACTATAATTTTTTATTATCTGAAGCTATTTTGTAACAATTTAGAACATGATAAACATTATCTTGTATCTGTCGATAAATCGTTATCGTAATGTCTACATACGCACACAAAAAAAAAAAAAAAATCCTAAATGCTTTGGTAAATTAAACTCAAAAATTGTTCGATTAAAGTTATTTCATTTCGATATATTTTGAATTAACCATACTAAAATAAACAAAGTTTTTGATAAACGTTATAGTTTTGTATTTGAAACTAAACTAATATTCATAGCCATTTAATCTTTCATGTTTCTGACATAATTTAAAAAATTTTATGTTAGTAGTTTCGTTTTAAGATATATAGCGAACAAAATTCTAGACGGAAAAAAATGATAAGCCGAATGTTTACTGTGTGAGTCGAAGTAAAGTGCAGTGTTAGTTGTAATGGAGGATTTATAAAATGTTTAATCCAAAACAAACTTCATCACAAAACAGTACATAACAGGAAGATTCTAAGCGTTTAACCAGATGGAAAAAAGAAGGATGGTAAGGTTTTAAGTTCACTACTAAATTTGACCCTAGCTCATTAAAAAGCCATAAGTTGCTTTTGTGATGTTAAAGTGGTTGATAGTTTTACCAGCTGCTAGTAGGTCGGGTAACGTTGAGCCCATTTAACTACCCTATAGGGGGTTGGGGGCAGTTTGTTATTGGGGGCTGACGAAAATCTGACACCCAGCAAGACAGAAGATGTGTGTCATCCGCTTTACCGCAAGGCAGATTACACTTCCTCTCTGCTTTACACTAAATTATTGTGATGTAAATACAGAAAGTCGTTTGTTTCCTATCTGCCATGCTAAACAGCTCAGCCCACCCCGGGGAATCTAGGTGCAGTGTCAAAGGATGACACGCTCACACAGGATGGAATATGAAATCATATCCCGCTGAGCGGTCTATCCTCGTGTCTGGTGGGAAATTTGTACTATGCAAAGATAATTTTGCTATTTTCTAAAATTGCAACTCGATTAAATTTATCCTTTCGGGTATCTTGGGACCGGTAAGTATTCAATTGTAAGAAAAGCAAGTAAAGAAACAAATTAAATGACTGTTTCGATATCTTTCTATAACAAATTCTCCATGACGATGATATTCGATTCTCATATACCCACTTAATATAACATATATAATTCATAAAAAGTTAATTAAAAATAATTTTTACACTTATAACAAAGCATTAAATTATTAATTTATATCTTGCAAGACTTTTCCTGATATTTAATATTTTTATAAATGTAATTTGATTTAGATAATCTTTGTAATTCTAAACAAAAACTTGGTTGTTTCTGTAAATAACAACCACTAACATTTGAGAAAAAAATGATTTTAATTTTATGTCAACAACATTTTAATATCTGATTTTAGTAAATATTTTTTCAAGAATGTAATTTATAAATTATCAAGAATTGTCAGCTACCATAAATAATTAATAAGAAATATATTTTCTTGAAAAATTAAGAGCTTAATATTTTTAATGTCGTTAATGATATATTTTAATTCAAGATATTTTAATTGCTCACTGTCATTTTTATTTGTAATTTGTCTGCGATTCTTTTTATTTATTCGTTATTATAATGAGAGAAGATGAATCGATTTCATAATAAAAGTTAATTAATAATTTCTTTTAAATCGGCAAAGAATAATAGCATTCAATTTAATAAGTAGAATTCATTCGCTTTGCAGAATCTTAATTTGTATGTTAAATAAATAAAATGAAATTTATTTATATACAAATTTTTTGTCATTTATCTGAAGAATTCTTTTATATTAAATAGCCATTGCTTTAAACTCATCTATACTGCACTTAAATATATTAGGAATGTATAAGAATTTCTTTGATAAATACAGTATAAACTGTACGCACCGTACCGATTTTTACTGTTTAGGCAGGTTTCCGGTTTATTCGGGTTCTGTTTTAGACAGGTTTTAACGTAAATGCTTTAATTATTTAACTTTTATATGAAATATTTATGCATACACGAAGGCATAAAACAATAAGCGTATTTATAGTTAAAATCTAAATCTTTCCGACTTTGTGTAAAATATAAAATTTAAAATATTTAACAAAATCAAGTAAGTGCTTTATGTTTATTGACATAATTCGATATACAGTCCAAACACAAATTTTCTGTTCGCACGTTCTACGATCTTTGCATGTGTAGAAATCCGAGACTGCATATGTGCCTCACGCCCCATTTGTATTCTGGCTTTTCAAGCTCACCATTTACTCTGTTTGCATCGCACTTCATTTTTCAAATATACTGTCATAATAGCTGACATTTCTACATGTCAAACTTCGAATTGCTGTGGAAAAAAGACTACTTCCTCTATAAATCTGATTTTTAATTAGTTACGTCTAAACTAGCATTAATCGCTGCCAAGATCGGTTTTTATATATTATCTCCTCATTGTAGAGTGGTGAAGAAAATTTTATATTTTGCTGTAACCGTTCACAAAGCCTTACAGGATATGAAACTAATCAAACATAAGCCATATCGAAGACCTTTCGATGATATTAAAAACGTTAATGTAAACAAACAAGCGATTCGTAGAAGTTCGCTTCTCTAGATACCTTCTTAGAAGCTGGATTTTTTAAAACTTCCGCGAGTGACAGGGTTCCGTTACTTACTGTCCGGGGTCGACTTCCTAACTCTCGAAGTGACGTCATGTAGCACAGTCTTAGTAACAAATCGACCAACAGATGGCGTTGTAAATCACTACCTACTCCGCCCTAGAAAAGAACGTTAGTCGTTTCTCTAGTAAACAATAAAATATCTTACGTCAGATTCCCGGCAACAACTGGTTGACTCCTCATTAAAAAGAAGCGTGGGGATCAGCTATAGCAGCTAGATCATGTTGAGAAGAAACAAGATAGATGAGCAACGACTGCGAACTGTTACGGGGGAGGAAACCATTTGAAAAGTTTAATGACTTGTCGCGGAACAGTGTCCAGTTGCTTCAGACGTCAGCCTCGATTTGACACCCGCGGATAGGTGTCATGTTGCCACACACGTTGTCAATGTCCGAATTTCGAGTCACTCACATAAATTACACCCCAGTTGACCTCTATCCTAACATTTATAGCTTTGGCGGGAGATGGGCGAATTACGAAATCCCGTTCTTTTGTAAGTAAGCACGGTCTATATTCAATTTACCATGTGCTGTTTATTGATATTATACATTATCGCATCTTTAATCCTGTCTCGTCTTTTTTTTCGTATTTTTTAAGCTTTAAACGATCGAAATTTAAAAAAGTAAAGAGCTGTAAAAAGTTTTTAATCGCTTTACATTTTTTAATCATTTATTTATTTAGTGGTATTATTGAGAAATGGCTTCGTTCCCTCTTTTCTTAATTGTTTTTCTTAGCATTGTTACCTTAATAGTATACGTTATGACGACAGGAAAAGTTTCAAGAAAGAAACATTCTTGATGTTATTTTTGGTTCTCGCGTGTTGTTGGGGTAATGTTGTCGAAAATTTATGGCCTGTTAAAGACTAGACCCTTCTTCATATTAAAACATAAAATAATACTACAAAGTGAGTTATTATTACAGAACTTTACAAGTATTACTGAACTAAGCTTTTTATACCCGTAAAAATATTTTACAACAGGCATTTCGTAAAGTTTGTGGAATAATACGTTTCCCAAAAATAGATTCTTTTAATTTGTTTTGACAATTTCATTCAATAAAAACGAATAAAACAAGTACTTGATAATTTTGTTTGTTTATATCATACCGAATTTTAATAAAAATTATCCCTTTGAAATTTGTCAGGCCTAAGCTACGTTATGTATTTACTAGGCCTCTCTACTAGCTTTGGCTATCTACTGGCTTAGCCTAACTTTATATACTAGGCCTATGCAGTAGCTTTCAAATGAAACAGAAATGCACCATGTTTTACTAAAAACTGAAAAAGATTTTTAAATGTTTTTGTAAATTCTAATTTACAAAATGAATTACTCTCTCGTTTTCTTGTTGTTAAAATACAAAGAATAGTAGTTATTTTAGCTCGAGTTTGGAGATAATTTATTACAGTATACAGCCTCTTCCGTTGATGCAAACTTGCAAAATACAAGAATTGAAAAATAAAAAGATTAAAATCCAGTTAATTTGCATGCAATATCATTGGAAAATAAATTACTTTGTTCAATAAGTAGCAAGAGAATGTTCAGTGACTATTTGACCACTTTTCAATACTATAAAATGTAAGGTTGAACCTTGTAAAATTTTACGTGGATATTACTTTAACAGCCTAGTTGGAGGTATTATTAGTACTGCACATTCTGTTAGTCTGCGGATAAAGAAAGCTATTTAGTACATTGCACTTTTTATTGTTTAAGTTTGCCGATGAAAATCCTCTCAAATTACAAATCGAACTTTCTTTAAAACAAAGAAAATTTAAACAGTTATGTTTGTATCTATCATTAATATAGTTTTATTTACAGTTCATACTTTTAAAATCAAAATTATAAATTTAGCTCACTCAAAACAATTTAAAATAAATCATAAGCTTATATAAAATATGTATCAATTTATAACTTTTAAGCTTATATTTATGCCTAAGTGAATTTTAATGGTTACCATTGCTGAATAAACAATAGATCCGTTAACATAGAAAGATTGCTATGCCGGTATTTGAGCAATCTTGATAAACATCGATATCCCGTATAGAAATTCAGTTCTCTTCTCGAATTAAAAAAAAAAAAAAAATTCCGAAACTTCAAATCCGAGCGATTATATTTCGTAAGTGTTCTCGTTAAAGAAACATCCATTTTGGGTAAAAAAAAAGAAAAAAAAGAAAAAAGGAAAAAACGTTTTCGAAAGTTTCAACAAATCGACATGAAATATTCAAGCAATCGGAAAATCTCACTCGAATGGTTCAAATTACCTCGGAAATTCTTTTTGCTGGAGTGTATGAGTAAGTTGCATTTTTCATGAATGTGGCGAATTTCCTATTTAAAATGCATCAGACTCGGAGAAAATTTAAGAAAAGAAGAAGGCTTCGCTTGGGCGGAAACAGAGGAAAAAGAAAAAAAGAAGAAAAAAATGGCTACAGTCCACAATCACGGACCTTAACTGACAGACCGGATTTCTGTGACTGGACATCCCGTTCCGCTTACCCTATTTGAGCTGATGGTAGGATTTGGAGGTAGACTGGCCGCCCAACCGTCTCGCCGTCTGTCGCCGATCGTATCTGTCCAGAGACTGTTAGAAATCCGTCCAGTGAATCGGGCAACAATTTTGGGGATTTTTGACGTCTTATGTCTTCCTGTTACGTCTTGTCGAGCTCGCTCTCGTTAAGGACTGTTGTAATTCTGTCTGGCTGATCAGCAAATTTATTGCAGTCTTCAATGGACGAATAAAGGGTCAAGGTTGGGTAATAAAGGTAGAACCGATAGAGAAAATCGCTCTTTTGGAAGAATTGGTGAACCCAACTGTTTCTCACTAATACCTTCTCCGATGTTGCCAGTAAAAAAAGGAAGAGGGGTAAAATACTGCCGCTACACTGGTGACATCATATAATATCTAATTTGAGAGTTTAGATTATGCGTCTCTAATGTAATGATTGATTGCTGAGGAAGATGGAAGTGCCGTGCATCAGACACACGGCCTGAAGTAGAGTCGATTGCCGGATATTAGTTTTGATCGAATTTAACTGGTATTTAATAAATGTATATTTGAAATATTATAATTTTTGGGATTATCTTCGAATTTTATAAAATGTCGTACTGTGTAGATCAAGATTGTTTCAAAAATCTGTAGAATAAAGAACCGTTAGATTATTTACATTTTAATGTTTTCGGAAACAGAGCAAACATTGTAGGATTTTAATGTGGATAGAATTGAATCTAATCACATTTTGATCTACTGTATAAGGTGTACTACATAGAATTCTTTATTTCTTTATTTTTGTACAAGAATAAAAGTTATCTGGAGAGTTTTATTTACGTAATGTTGGTTTCAATTATTTAGATTTATTTCCGAGAATCAGATTTTTATTGTAGAAAAATGAAATTCATTTTGAATTTTTGAAAAAATTAACTTTATATAATAGAAAGAGAAAGAGAGGTGTTTATTATTTTTACGGCAAACCCAGTGCTGTTAATCTTAACAATAAACGAAACAAATTTAAGTAAGGTTAATCCCTAATGGAGATTTTTATGACGTGGAGTTTATTAACAATTGTTAATCTTTATGAAAATGTCAATGATGCAGTCGAACCTTCCAGTCTTATTTTGTAATAGTTCGGAAAGAGAATCTTGTAAGGTCGAATAGAGAAGTGATCATGGCAGTGGCACACTCGGAGAGCCAACAAAAGAATTTTACAAATGCTATCTTAGGTTCAAGTAACACGCTCGAAATACTACATTTAATGACCAATTAATTCAAATTGTTTTCACGGTTCATTTACATGAACGTTTAGAGTCAGACCAGTTGGATTTCGCGTAATGACTGTTACTTGTCTTACTTAAGAGAAAAGACAGAACAAACAACTGAAGCTAATGGTGGACAGAATTTCCGGCCTGACAGACAGCGAGTAATCCTGGGTCTTAAGTCCCCCGGTCCAACATACATCAGTGTCCGAAGCGCTGCACAATTTATATCGGCCCGACATTTACCACACACACACACACACACACACACACACACAAACGCACACTTTCGAGAGAATATAAGAGAAACAATGTTAACGAGCGTTATTATTTACTAGGTTAATGCAGGAACTTCTATCGGTCATCCGCTCTTATATAAATATATCGTAAGTTTGTTCGTTTCTAGAATCTGTTGCAACAGATTATGTGAACTGTATTATATATAGAAAAGTGGGTTTCATTTTATCTAAAATAATTTGCCGAAGAGTTAACAAATTGTGTCAAGAACAAAGTTTTGCTATCTGATTGTAGATAGGTCCGTCGTAATGATGAAAATTTGTTTCATGATGCGACAGAAATTCTGTTTCTTCTCTAAGATGCGTAAGTTTACTTTAAACCTATAAGTAGATAAATGGAATTGGATTATGAAGCGCAGCTACGTAATTAGAATATAAACTTATCTTTAGAGAATGGGAAATTTAATAAATTTTGCTAACAGAAACTATTGCTTTAAATAATTAATAAATGTTGAGATGTAAATATAATAATCGTCAAGATTAATTTTGTTTCGAATTCGTTTTCTAAGTTCATTTATATGATAAAATTAGAATAAATCTTTAAAATAAGATTTGACATTTAACATTTTTTACGTATTTCTAGTTATATTAATAATTTTTACTATTAATTTCTACGCGAAATAATAATAATTATTAAATTTGAATATATTAAATTCGATTACATATGAAATTAATTTAAAGATAATGAGATTTTTATAATAAATAATTATCGTTATAATTGGATTGTGCATATTAGAAATAATTTTAGTTGACGATAAAGATGTAATGGTATATTGATATGTTAATTATATGATAAACGAATTATCGGCCTATATAGACTAGCTTTAAGTAGTCTTATCAGCATTTAAAACGTGTTACACATATATAAATATCATACTAGCTATTAATTTATATACACGTAAATTCAAATAAATTATTCTTTAAATTAATAAATATTTTTGTTATATTAACTCAAATTTGAATTATTAATTGAATATGCTTGATACAAGTTATCCGTATATTTAATTTTCTTTCCTGTGTTTTAAATTTGAATAATTTTAATGTTTAAATTATCGAGCAATCTGACTAGATGAAAGGAGAAATCGAGGGAAGTGATCTAGAACAAAAAAAAGGTATTCAGATTTTATTTATAATCGAGAAGCGATGTCATTTCGTTAACGAACGAACGAACTAAATATTAATGTGTAATTTTCAAATTTGTTAATCACGCTCGTACGCTAAAATCCCGAAAGGTTAAAATAATGAATTAAAATCTTAAAAAATTCTAATCTAAATTAAACAATCCAAATGGGGAAAACGCGATTATTTGGGCGAAACTTGAGACAATTCATCTTTTCTGACTGGAGCGTTAATTGTCTTTCTCCTTTTATTTCTCTCAACATCCAGTTAGCTGCGCTTCTCACCAAGTCTCCGTTAATTAGAATTGATGGAACAACTCTGTCAATTTAGGCGGGGACGCTGCACACTTCCGATAATCAACATTAAAATTCGATACGCATTAAAGTATCTTCACAAAACTCTTTTAATAAACCACTAAAACTGACTCGAACTTATTTAAAACCTTTGGTTTTTTTAAAGGTTCTTTTAAAACGCATTTAAAAAATATAAGCGTAATCGAACGGTATAAAAATTGACGTTTGATTGTATTAAATGGTAAAAGAATGTAAACGAAGTTTAAATAGCATAAATATTAATTAAAGTTGAAAATGAAAAATAAAAATAATTTTCGTAGTAGTCATTAAATTCTGCTAGTTTATTTGTTTTGCCTGCCAAGCGTTCTTTCCTGTTAAATTCTACGGCCTGGAGAAGAAGCGATATTAACTCAACCTTAAATTTGACCTTGTCTTGATATTTTCTTTTGTAAAGCGGAAGAGATGCTAGGTAATTATTTAAAGTGGTGTTTACATAAGGACTAATTGTTTTCTTTCTACGCTCGTGGGCATTGGATTCGAAGTAAGTAATTATCATTAAATCAGAATTGGAATATAATCCGAGGAATGATGAAGTTTGTCCACCAAGTAGTGGTTGTAATGTAATTCTCTAACAGATGAATTTTGTGACGTCACCGGGAGTGTAATCCACGTGATCACAACACCGTGACAACGGTCGAGTTTTCTTAATTGGTAGAATTTATAACTGTTAAATGGCATTTCGACTTGGCTTCTTGTCTACCCTTGTTGCAATATGACGAAAAGATCCTCGGAGATTTACTAAAGGATTACTTTGATACAATTTGCCGAGATTAAATATGAAAAATCTTTTAGAAAAAATTCGCCCCGCTAGTTTTTGAATAGTGGATAGAATTGATTTCGACACCGGATCCTTATTTTCTTTTTATTAATTTTTTTTAGTTTTTTTAATGTTTAAACGGTCGTAGATTATGCATTATTTCTGTGGATGAAAAGAAAAGAATGCATCTTTGGTTGTTGAAGAAGCGAGGCTTTGGCTAGAATATAAGTTGTCGAACAAATCATCCCATTTCTGGCAAGCAGATATCGTTTTTAATACCCCGGACCAGCAATCAACGAGACAAGTGAACCATAAGAGAACTACCTGGCACAAAAGATAAGTGCTCGCAGTCTTGTGGACTCTCAATTCACCCAAGCGCCCTCTGTCCCACGAGAACAGTACTAACTGACTCATACAATCGGCTAAGCCTAAGACGTCACCTATAGTTTAGCTCGCCGAGGATGATTAGGGTACAGGCTATGGCCCAGACTTCAGACGGTTGACAGACGCAGGGCCACGGCTGAGTAACCCTCAGCTAGCAGAGTCAGCAAGACTGTCGAAATGAACGTGTCAGTGAGGTAAGAGAGACAATAGGATCCAGTGAAGCGCTCCGTCCCCTGTACTGCTTGACATTTTAATACCAAGGATAACCGGACCGAGGTTAACTGTGCCCGCTGCGGCGTAGATGAGCTTCATTAAACTGTAACTAAGCCTTACGACTGCAGAGAAATGAAGCGAGACCCAATTATGAGCAGTGTCAGAGTGCGATATGTCAATCGTCTTCACGTGAACGCTCTTGCGGCGATCTGCAGTTCGCCATCTTTCTTTACAACTTTTGACTCTTTCCCGTTTCCACGTCTACTCCAACTCTATTTAAGATTAATAATTGACATTTTCAGTGGCATAATCTATACGAAATTCTCCTAAAATATTAAACTCTTCCAGTAAATGTTTGCTTTTCACAAGAAATGCTCTCAATTGTATAACTGAGGTGGACTCGTGAATGTAAAGTTTGAATCGAATTTTATAAGCAACAAATAAATACATTTTAAATCATAAATGATGAATTAAACTGCTTTAAAAAAAGTTAAATCATTTTAAAATGTGAAATTTTTACATAATATATATATCTTTTTACGTAGCCTGTGTGACAATAAGATCAAATGAACGAATATAAGATTTCTTTAACATGAAGCCGAATGCGAATTTAACTGAATTTTATAACCGACGAATATAAACAAATCAGATAAATTTTTAAATGCGTTATTATAATATAACAAAGATTATTTTAAAAATTGAAGTTTATGTAAAGTAATTTTCGTCGCGAATTTTAATTTCAATAGCAGCAAGTTCATAATGGCGCAAGCGAGAAAATAAAGTGTTCTATTGTATACCAATTAGAATTATTCTTATTCTACGACGTTATAAACATGAATTCGCTTTAAAAAGATATTAGATAGGTAAGGTCGGATTTTGGTAGGATTTAATGGCGATAAGACTCGAGTCGAAACAAATCCCGATGTCTCAACATATAATTCGACGCAATAAATTATTAGAGCAACAGATTCAGCGAAGTTCCCGATCTTAGAACCATTTATTTTGTCAAAGGTTTTACAGAAGACAATTGCGACACTTAAACAGTCTGACTATAGAGAAATAGAATTTGTTTTTCTCTTTTTTTTTTTGTTTCCGAAATTTGTTTATAGTTGACGAGGCGAGACATATTGGAATGGAATTTTTTAACTTTTTTTTAAGTTCTTCAGAGATTCTACCGAATATATTCAGTTGGCGTTGGCATAACTGGCCCTAAAGTCGCCAACACTCGCACCGGATTGGTGATTTCCATCAAAATACATAGAGAATGAACGTAATGGTAAATGCCTCACCTTCGGACAATCTCCGAACATTCATTAAATACTTGTCGACTCTTTGCATAATACAAGTTATATTTGCGTTAGTAGAGTTTCACTCCAGTCCACTTGGGATTAATCTTGATGCACAATCACTTCTCGAAAGAAATACAAGTTTGGCATAAAACGTCCGGAATGCTTCAAAGCTTCTAACACTCTGAAACTTCAACGGGTTAAAACCAGAATTAGAGGCTACATAATACAGAAAGCCGAGACTGAAGTGTGTAGGCCAATATCAGGACGTAGTCATGCACTCTTTTCCGCTTCTTTGTGCGAAACTTTATATATATATATATATATATTTATATATATAGTCTGAGCTATATTTTTGCAAAATAGTTCGCATTTTGCCGATTCTATGGAAATAGGAATGAGACAAATAAATAACTTTGTCGCGTTCGAATAGAAGGATTGGTTACTATTAAAGCGCCCAGTTGGACGCCGCCTCACGAGTGTCAACTAAAATCTACCCAAAAGACTCGACTGACTAGACTACTGACACGGTTTTGACGGCCCCCTTTTTACTGTGAGTGGCTAGATAAAACGAAGGTCAGCAGTTGCCGAATGCCACATTTTTTGGCTTTTTTAACAGATGGTTATTGAATAGAGTCGCTAGGCCTAACTGTCATGGATTATTGCCATTCTAGGTGACGACGGTAAATGCTGCTGTCCACATTGTCTGTACACACACAACACCACATATTCCGTAACCTAAACAGTTGGTCTATCAACGGTTGCGTATTGGCAGGGTGATAGCGTCGGGGTCTGTCTGGGTGACATGGGCGGGTAAGTGCCGAAACCGGCAGCCGTATGTTGCTTCGCCTTCAACCGCAAGGAAGCGATGCTCGACGACATAGAGGAACACTGCTCTCTGTAAACGTAGGGTGGTGTGGCCGCTGCATAAGGACAAGGAGGGGTAGGGTTGCTCAAGCTATTGACGGCCGGCATATTGACGTTGGGCATAATGTTGGAACTGGTGATGCCTGGTGATGACGTGTTGAAACAACTCATTCCTTGACTCGGTACGACTGTCGACAAGGGATTGACATTCACCGAATTTAGTCCTGGCCACGGAAAACTCTTGGCACCCAACGGACTTGGCACTTTGGATGCCCAATTGTTGTAAGAGGAATAACCGGAGTAAAGACTATCATCGAAAGGTTGCATCAGTCCATTAAACTGTGTACCGAATCCGTTTTTTAGTTCAGCTGCTGCATTTCGTTCTCGCTTCCTCCATTTTGCTCGTCTATTCTTAAACCAGACCTGAAAGAAAAAAGAAAAAGACTACGTTATATCTTGGTACGATTTCTTTGAAACTATAATGGGACATAGGATAATTGACTAACAACGGGGCAATAAAGGCTCCGGGGTACTTTTTACAGTCGGAATCAATGATCCACTTTAAAGATACATCCTAAATCTCTTGGGACTTACAGAGATGTCGAAACTATATTTTTTCTAAATTCTTAAAGTGAAATAGAAGTTGAATGGAATCGATCGAATATCCATCTATCATCCAACATCGTATGTGACATTCTAAACTTGCTCATCGTTTCAATTCAATAAATAAGCCCATTGTCAGCGAATCATTTGCCAACACTTTTTCAACGACTTTAACATAAATCTACATGGCTTTGGGCGAAATATTTGTCTGGATTATTTTGTCACCTTTATAATTCCGCAGGAGCGAACGTAATCAAAATTCAAAAATGGCCTTGTTAAGTCGTACAAACTAAATATAAAAATTTGAAGATCGAGTTTGACTGACTAAAAGCAAGCGTATTTGTTTGTGATATTTGAAGAATCCAGTGTCAGCATTTTGAGTTTCTATTTCGATTACTGTATTGTTTGCATCTGTAGAGCTAAATTTTAAAGTTTTAATGAAATAGAAATTCTAAGTGTGCGCATCAATTGAAGTGTCCTACCATTTATTTAAGGGAATATAAAATTATTTCTTATACGTACTGTACATGCTGATTCTCTTTGTCGAAAATTAGCTATGAATATTCTATAGTTAAACCTCTAGCATAATTTATGACATGTCGCAACTTTAAACACGAAGTTGTATATTTTTATTTTAGGAAAGATTTTCTCTGAATATATTATTTATACAAGTTACTATGATTTTGCAACAACAACAACAACAATAATAATAATAATAAAACAATTTATGAAACGAGAAATTAAAAATATTCTTGACAAATGAGTAATTTTAATCCTTTTTTTGTAGGATTAGTATAAAGAAGTTTAGCCAAAATATTTTTGTTAGAATTAATTTGCATGAAATTATTAATAGTATTTATCCATGATGCACTATATTTTGCAAAGTCTATACTTTTATTGATAATAAAGAAAGAAAATATAATGAAAAAGATCCAAGAAATTATTTTCGGTAGCATGTTTAATTTAGATTTCAAGAATTTTGCAGATTCAAACCTGTTTAATGTGTAGATCAATCTTATAAATTAGAATCGAAACCAACATTCTACATGAATTTTTCATTTCTGATTTATATTATAAGCTTATCGACTTTTTATGATGGGCAATTTTTTTAGCTATCGAAGGATTTAAGATCGACGTAAACTTTAACGATTAATATCCTTAGATAACTTTTTTAAAAAGAAATTTAAAAAATATAGGTAGGCTTAGCTAATTTATTAAGTTATATCTATTTAATGCGTTTAAAATAACACATCTTTCGTTTAAAAAATTAACATTATTAATACATTTATATAGTCAAATATGTTGATTAGCAAATAACTTTTGCTTTTTTCAAGCCGTAAAAATATCTTGGAAAGAAAATAAAAACGGAGAACTTCGTCATAGCCAATAACAGAATAACTTTACGAATGCAAAGTAGAATGACTAATGAAAAAGTTTGGAGCATGTTTTCGACAACAGGAGAGTTGTACCATTACAGTAAACGCGGCGAGACAACGTTTCGCAGTCGATTCTAAAAGAAAGCAGATATCGAAGAGGGTGAGACAAAAGTCAATCCTAGAACAAGTGAGAGCCAGTGGAGGATGAAAGACCCTTGAGTGTCCAGGGAGAAGGAGATAGGATAGGGAAAAATCCCGTCTCTCAAGCGAGATAGATTTGATGGAACGTGCGTTTGCCATCAGACAGAAAGAGATAGCGGATGAGAAACGCTGCAACTGTGATGGAACATTTTTTGTGGATTCTGTGGGGGATATTATTTCCCATTAGGGTTAAATTCGGAAAAGAAGGAAGGACGATGTGAAATCCACTGGAAATGTTGTCTTAGGCGACATACTTTTAGGCCATGAACGACCCTGGGCTTTTCCGAAGTTTTCTTTGCTATTTTTAAGAGTGACCGACATCACGTAACAAAATAGCTAAGTAAAAGCGTCTGTTTACACAGAAATGCATTTTAAACTAAAATAAATCTCTTTTGATAACATTCCTGAGTCGGATAAGCAAAAACGCTGAAGTTAGCTTTATTATTAACGTATGAATTGAAAATATTCAAAGACGACGTCGTAGTTGCGGATGATAAAATTCCTACACTAATTCAAGTTATAGGAATCGAGCTTAGTATTACTCTTGTGTCTTTTCCTGCAATGTCAACTTTTAAGTCAGGTCATGTCTTTGTCTGTGGTCTTCATAATTACTTGCCTGTTATTGGATACCGTCCTCTGTCTAGTTCGATTGTAGGATTAGGTTCTCAAACAACGATATCTGCTGTTGATGGAAGGGAAGTTTCTGTCGACCTTATTTCTTTTTTCTTTCCGTCGTTAGTTTCAGTTATGGAAAGTTTTCTGTGCACTAACATTAAAAACTGTCAATGATCAGAGAACGTATAATCAATTTTGACGAACAAGAAGAACGTAATCGGCCTTGCTGATAAATGCAGTTAAGGTTACAAATACAATCTATAAGATGTAATTAATTTGCGTAAATTTTACAAACTTCTCGTCTGGGTGAACAAATAAATTTACACGAGATTATTCGGTTGTTGTTAGTCTCAGTCTTGAAAACTTCCTGCAACACGGATGAAATCCCCCTTAATAAAATTCATCCACAAACCACACAAAATATAATTAAATTTCTCCAAACAGTATTTTCATAACAACACACTTAATAAACCGAACTGCGCTGAAATATAGAATTTTGAGGCGCAATTATAGCGCCAGATAATTAACTCCAGTAGATTACTCCTCTCTTGCGATAATTCAGTGTAATCATCTAGAAATATACGCAACGACGAAGAGAAAAATTCCTGGATAAATCAAACTTCATCCCCTAGCGATAATCCATTCTGATTTGTCCAGACAAGCAGGCACCAGACAATTAAATGTGGCTAACCTTTTATAGTGGGTTCGGAAGAGCCGCTCTACATCAACGACATCTGAATATTTTATATAACTACTGGATCAGTAATGAAATATAAGATAGATAGACCTCATAAAATACCTAATCCTTTCTAATGGAATAGAGTCGGGTCAGTAGGCTGTACGCTTTTTTTTTCTTTCGATTACTTTCAAATTCTCCTTAGTAAAGGTGATTTTCTACGCTATATTCTTAAGCTTAATACTTTCTTGAATCAAGCACTTAGACGACGCAATCTAGTCGGCACTGTCTTGTCTGAAACGTGGCAGCTGCTAAGGATTCAAACATTTATAACTTTTTAAGTTGGCTCATTAATCAATATTTTCGTGCGGCAAAATGATGTAATGGAATTACTAGTTTATAATAGAATAAACCTGCTCTTTCTTCAAGAGTCCGATAAAGATGGGAACATTTTTACAGCACGTAGAAATCTTCCGGTTTACTGCAGAAAGATCTATCGATGAATCTTTACAAATAAAGTGTAAAATTTATTGACAAATTTTCATCAAATCTTGGTGTGACATTTAATAAATTTAGGATAGAGCGAACAAAATTATAATTAATTTATTTTTGTTTGTAATTTTGAATGGAATTTTAATTTATTTCTTAAAAATAAGTCTACTTCCATTAAATCTCTGGAATGATTTTCCAATTTTTTATTTAAATTTCAAACATATTTCATTGTTTCAATGAATAAATGAAGTTTACCGTAAATGCTTATACGATTTAGCTTAGAAAACTAATCCGAATTAATGAAGAATTATTCATTTCGATAATAAAATATTTATGTCAGCATAACTTTCTAATCATGGTAATTTTTTCATGATTATTAAGTGTATTTTTGCCCAGATAATTTGAAGTTTTTGTAGAGAACAGAAAACTCAATAAAATAAAGTAATTCTATAATCGTGATGATATAGAATTCGGAACTGGGATGAGAAGATAATGGCATTACATATTTGCTAGTAAATTAAAGAAAAAGGAGGAAAATTCAGATTAAAGCCAACGATCGAAATTTATAATGGAACTAAAGGTGGAGTCATGAGCATCTCATATAACTATGTACTAAGCAGTTGGTTTGTGAATGTCGTTCTAGAATTAGATTTAATAATTCAATATTTAGAGGATAGGTATTAATCGTGAATAGAAGATAACTTTTTATCATGTATTATGCGCGTTTTGGGTTATATCTAAGAATAGAATTGAGTAAAAGTGTTCTAATTCAGATGAGAATATTTCCACACCCTAGTCTAAAGTTGAATGTATGATATGCTCTCTCGACCAATAGTAAAGTAAGGGTGACGATAAATCTTTCTCTGGCGGGAATTTCCACTTCCGGGATTCCGTAGATTCAGAAAAAAAAGTGCTGTTTTTAATGGTGTTTTAACTCCCGTGTGGGGATTTACAAGTATCTAGTGTATAAATATTAAACGATGCCACAATGACGGCTGCCTGCTATGATGTACGAGGAATGCTCTGCAGGTGGGCCAGAGAGTGATAGATGACCTGGTTTTAAAACCCAACCGTCTATAGTAGCTAAAAGAAAAAGGGCAAAACCTAGTGTCCGGTGATGTCACCTTCTTCGACTGCTTAATTAGAAGAAGTAACGTGTCATTCTTTCCTTAGACTTTTCAGCTTAGGGAAATTTCCATTGTATCCTCGTGATTTCAAATTCTGCATATGGTGAAGACGGTATTAGTTCTTCGGGCTTTTGCTGATGGAGCTTCGAGTGTCAAAGTTGCTTCCGTTCTATGGAAATTTCCCGCTTCTGTCGAGTCATTTAGAACCCTCTTAAAAACTCCGGATGTAGTGTCCTCGCCTGAATTAATCCTTCGGATAGGCTTCCTCGTGATTTTTTAATGAAAGGAAACACCCTTCGTAATATATTCTACTTTTTCGTATCTTTAATAGGCGCATAACTTAATGTCTACATTAAATTATTCCTTATAATCGTCGAGCTGATTAAAATCTGTGATGGAGGTTAAATTGTTTTTAGAAACTTTATTCTGTAGAAAATGCCGGTTGCTAGCTGCAATAATTGTTTAGGCCAATGATTTCCTCGAGTCTCTTTAATAGAAGATTCGGGAGATTTCTGGCCTAGACCACCTGGGCCGCCAATGGTCGTCGATCCTTACAAACAACGCGGTCGACATAAATAAGTTGACATCGTAAAAACGAAGACTTATCTTTAATTCACCGGCGCCTGTCTAGTAAAGAAACTAATCGCAAGTTTGTTGTGCATGTCGCAGGCCGAGTCGCGACAGTCTCAATGAAATATGGCTGCTCCTGATGCAAGTTGCTATGGGAACGAGATGGTAGACAATCAACATAAACTTCGAACAGGTCCTGCGCTATCAGAGACGAAGGAGCCTATGATTTATACAGCACAAGATACGAAGTTGTTAACGAGGACTAACCGTGTTGTAAATCTGTTGCTAAAGATTGTAGTTTGTTCCATTGGATCAGTAAACAAAATATTTTTGCAGTTACCGTTGTTGTCGCACCTGCGATAATAACGTCATATAAAATGATGAATGCACACTTCGTCTTTATCTTTGGCTTATTTTTCCTTCTTTTTTTAAATCGCAAATTTATTTAGCGAATTGCTAAGTGAGCAGATGAGATTTTCTTTATTTCCAGTATCAAAATTTGTAACGTAATTTTCGATTTGGTTATATTTAGAGTATAAAATTATGATATCATTTCTCTGCAAGTGATTAATACTTTAATTCATTTATTCAGCTAATATCTATCAAATAATTATGCTATTTTTCTCAATAAATTCCACACGATATTTATCTTCCTATATCCCAGTGCGATATAAATTAACGATAAAATATTGTGAACAATAATTATGAAGATAAAAATATCCAAAGAAAATTGTACTTCTTAATAATCATTACCGAGAAATGATCGCAGAAGTCACGTGACGCCCGTCACTAACGTCGAACGAAAGAAGAACGCGAAGATTAGATGGAGGGATTTGTCAAACTCCTTTCTGTCCATTTCCTCTTCCAAGCTTTGATGAGGAGATCTATTCTTTGGCCACATTTCTCTCACTTCTATTGCTATCGACTAAGTGGATTGCATTCGGGCCAATCAATCGACTAGTTAATAAATAATACGTATTGCCATTAGTTCTTCATAGTCTTGCCTGTACTTACCACCTGGTCTAAAGATCTAAAGAAAACTTGGATATTGCTTTAACCATCTACTTCAATCAATTTTGGCTTTCTTTTTGGATTTTTAAGCGGTTCGGATTTAAACTCCAGGGAAGTCGATTTCGAAATATTAAAATAAATGACTATTTTTACATTTATCGCAACCATCTCTTAATTTAGATCTCCTTAAATTAACTCTACGGGAAGAAATTAACAATATTGAGAACAATGTATATAGTATGATAATGTTTGTCTACGCAAAATTTCCATTTTAATAAAGTTAAATGAATTCATAGAGTATTTTTCGATTATTTAACTTAGTAAATTCTTCGAAATTTACAAGAGAAAACATAAGTATAAACTTTAAATCCGACTGAATTTAACTATTGTAAGTGGAAGAATTAATCTAGTGGTTCTCTGATTGAGTGAGTCTCTTAATTAAGAAGGCGTCGATGTAATATCACAGGCCACGACCGCTGTAGGGGGCCTCTTTAATGACACCAGCTGCCGTCCGACTGTGATTTACTGTCCAATGTCCATTATTTATTGTGGCTGCTCTATTTATCACTGTTACCTCCTGTCAGAGGCTTCCAAACCCCTTTCTGTACTCGCTACCATAAATATTTATGGACACGCAGCTGTCAATACGTTATAGATAGGGTCTTGTCGAATTACTCCCACACAAATCTCGTTTATCCACCCGATACAACGAGTGGTTCGTTAAGAGGTCCGTCCGTTAACGTTAACATTCTCTTCACTAACACCTTGTCCTCGCTTCTAATACAAAACTTGGACACGAGTGCCAACTTTAGCTTTTCTAGTTTATAAATTAATGCGAATTTATTTAATATTTAAAACTAATTACGTGTTCTTCCCTGGCGATAATGAAGATTAATTCTTGGTTCAAACTATTGATTGGATCTTAATCCAATAGCAGTTAATGGATCATAATAATAAATTCTTTGTTTTAAACGATTTATGGCGTAAATAATAATTAGAAAAATTTAATAATTTACTTTAAATTATTAATTATAATTTATTAAAGATATAACGCGATAGTATATATTCTATTATATCCATTATTATATATATATATAGGCTTATATTCTACAAATTATTTTAGGAAGTGACAAACGAAATTAAATGAACGTTTTAAATATAAATGTTAGTAAAATGATTTATTTTTATGTTAAAAATATTATATTTGTGCGGAATAAAATGAATTCTTGAGTTATATTCTTTCGAAAGAAAGTTTTCTAAAATTTATTTCTAAAAAATAACAATTTGATTGTGATAAAGGAATAAAATCTTATAAAAATATATTACTGCGGTTAATTTCGTTTGCTTTAAATTGTCTAGATAAATATGTTGAGTGAAATATGGATTAGATAAGCAGTAAATAATTTCTTGTTGAAATTGTTATTTTCTTGTGGTCCATCTTAATAAAACTGACAGTACTTTAGATAAACTAAGTAGTATTTAATGTGCTGTTTTATCAATTGAATATGACATTATGACAATGTTTTATCTATAATTTCTAATATGTATATTATCACTACGCAAATGCGTCGTTGAGACATTCAATACCTTTTCACTCAATCCGAGATAATTGAACGAAAATAAGTTTTACTCCACATAACAAGAATCCTAGAATCTAAACATTCCTTTAGGAATCCTTCGATAAGGATTTTAAGAGATTATAAACCTAGTCCCTCGTGTATGAAGACCGAGATTACAAAGGGGCAGTCTGATAGGGGATGGTAATGTCGGAGGTTCCCGGCAAACTAATTAGAGGCCCACTTGGCCCCCATGCAAGCACACATCCAGGACCGAAAAATATTAACTTTTGATTGAAAGTGACGTGCACACGTGATAAATATAGGTAGTGTTATTGCGTATGGTGGCTGCCACCTACGGTTGCGTTGACGTGCTGCAGTTGCACTTCCTGCCGTGTGTCTTATTGAGAAGTGAGCAATGTGAGTCAGAGGGACAGATAAATATGGCAATAAACCCCAAACTCCCGCACGGGGGACCAGACTGGTGCCGAGTTTCCCAAGTCTGAAGGTCTAGTGATAGATGATGGACAGCTATACAAAAGTCCAGCACGTGTCTGCCCGTCCCGGTCATTCTGTTAGATCTTCACCTGATAGATCCGCATCTTAAAACATTTTCTTAAAATTTTAGTAGATTTATTTTATGATTTTGCGAAAATTGATTTATATTCGATGAATTAATATTATTTTAAAAATATTGTCAAATTATTCTATGTCACAATTAGATTTTCGATACGAGAGATAAATGCGTTGTGGTAACTTTCATCAGTAAATATGTGTTGATTTCTAAATTTATATTCAGAAAATTTTATTTAGATTATAACTAAATTAAATTTAGCTAAGTGTATTGTGATTAAATCTAATTTAATATTCACTTCTAGAAATGAAACGTAAAAACTATTAAAACGAACATTATAATTTGGCATTTTCAATGAGTTTCAGCAGAATCCAATAACTTAATTGGGATAAAGAATGATAAGTGGTTTAAATTTAATTAAACCGTGATCAAACCGGAATAATAAAGAAGGCCTAGATTATCTAACCGATAAATTTAAGCGTTTAAACGGACTTTATAATAAACAAAATTAGCTTTCTATAATTGGATCAATGTGAAATTCTCAGTTCGAAATTATATATAGCTAAGTTAAGATTTTAAAAAAAGAGAGAGAAGAAAAACAAAAAATAACGTAGGCCTGATCCTTCGAGCTTTGTAACTATCAGAAAAAAATTTGACAAAAACATGTTAATAGATTTTTCTATCTTATATCTACTTCATTAGAAATCTTTATTTTACAGGATATTATGAGATTAATATATTTCAATAATGGCTAACAAAAGATGTATATTATAGGCCACTGGAAAGCGGTTCTATTAGATCTTCCGAATGAGAACCGGAAAACGTCGCTATCCTCCAATAATGAAGTTATTAACTTAAACCATAACCTATTACTAGAGGCGTCGACAGAGAATAATGGAAGGTCTTATCCCTGGCCTACTGATTAAGGATAGCTCACGCCTGTATATTTGAAAACGAATTTTCTAATCTGCTTTATCTTAAATGGTACTTCATACTCTAAATACACTAAGTATTCTTATACGGATAATTAATTTTTATTTATTATATAATTTTTTTAGCATCTTTAAACTTATATTGATGTAGTAACTGCAAAATCTAAAGGTTACGAAGATACCAATATTTTTCGTTATGTTTTAGGTCTAATTGTTAGTTTTGATGCAGATTTTTGGCGTTTTATTAATACTTTAGCCTATAATAAAAGCGCAAAGAGCTTACAGATTATTACCATATGTTATTACATCATGTATATATATTTAAAATTTGTCTAAACACCACCTTAGATTCGAAAAAGTAATGAAATTTTCTAGGATAACAGTGATGAAATAGGCCTACTAAGAGAGAGTATTGGTTGTTACAATTACTATATTTACTTATTAATTTTTCCTTTCAAGCTGATAAATTCTAAAAAGAAATTTTGGATGTTTTTAAATTAATTGTATACTTATTAAAATAAAATAATAGTAATTTGATTAAATGTAAAGTATATTAAAATTTCTGAAACGATGCAAATTATAACGATTCAATCCTTTCCGAAGGAGATTTTTACGAATACGATCATTTATGATGATAGGTTATATTTATTGGAACGAATCACAGAAAAACATCACAAAAATCTAAATTACAAATCACAAATTATCATCCTATATTATTTATAACCTTATAGTTACATATATTTCATATATATAGTAAATTAAGATAAATTTCTCTGTTAATTAAAACTCTATTTTTTGAAATATTTGAATAAATTTATATAATTAATTTTACCATTGATAGGTACGGATTTCGAAATAAATTAATGTTTTTAACAATTGATTGTTCTGAATAAATATAAATTCTTCAAAATTTTCAGTTTTAGTAAATATTAATTTTCGATATAAATATATAGATTTTAATCTTTATATTACTTTGAATCATATATAAGTTATTTATAATTAATTTAAAGGTTTAATATATAAATATATTAATTGTTTATTTTGCATATTTCACAATAACGGACTAAATAAACTATTAAAAAGTTCAGTTGGACCAACTCATGTTATTAATTAAAACTGTTCCAGGTAACTTATAACAAACTGTTTCATTTGTGTTTTCGATATTTCAAATAAAATCAATATTATTTGTTTAATTTTATTATTATTATTATTTTTAAATTTTGTATTCTTAAAATATACACAGTCCATCTTGGTTATTTAAGCTTCAATATGAAATAATTATGATAAAGTTCTTTTTTATTTAAGTCAAATATGAAAATACCAAATTATAATAGTAATAAATATTATATTTCCTTTTCTAATATTCGGCGATTTCTTTTCTCAAATCATTGACGGATGCTGAAAAATACTTGGAATCTTTAGTGAATATTTTCAAGTCGTGGCAGTTTTTTAATGGTTTTTAGCATTAAATATAACAACTTACCCTTATAACAACTAAATTTCTTCTGTTATATGGTAAGATGACTATTTGTACCCTTTCGTGGTGCTGGTTTCTCAAAATTATTGATAGAATAATTTATAATTTTAATAATTTGTTGTTACAAATACAGATTAATTTACAGTTTAGTTTTAAAAAAATAAAGTAATTTCTATTCTGTAAGATTATTTCACAGATATAAAATTTCAAGTATTTACAGGCCTATTGATTCTACAAATTATTCTACATGGGTTATTAATTAAATATAAGTTAAAGACTCGGTAATCTCTGAAATCTGTTTTGAATTTAATCAATAAAAATAGTTTTATTGAATTTTCCGGGTTTGTAAGTATGAATTTTAAATTGTCGTGTTTATAGGCTGTACATAGTAAATTTTTATCGGTTTATTTATATTTTTTATGTAATAGATAATTAAACGCATTTAATGACCTAATATTATTGATATATTATTAAAATTTACATCGATCGAATTCGATAATTTATCAACTGTAAGAAGATTTCAGTCGATTTTCTTATTTCCGTATGTTAAAAGCTTATGAAGAGGGAAAATGATGCAAACGTAATAGAATTGTAAAATGATTTGAAACAGGAAAGAAAATTTTGTATTTTGGAAGTATTATGAGAAAGAAAATGTGATGAAAATTTTTATAAGATAAAGCTATAGTGTGAGAAAGAGATTTATAAAATGAATAAAAATGTCGTCTTTTCCAATTTACGAATGCTGCTTCGTCTCTTCTCTAGCAAAATCTACAAAACTTACATGCGTATAAATGCCGTATTGTGTCTTTTCAGAATAACGAGTCGGTAAGAGGTTAAGCAATATGAATAGCAAATTGGTTATGTGTATACCCGAATCTTCGTCATGCAAATAAGTTAATTACCGGAGAAGGCATGCTCTATACAACTATTCTATACAAATGCTAGTCGGCATCTATTTAAAGGCTTAGCAGATTAGATGTAAGGATCCCCTATCAATAACTGTAAATAACAGATTGATAAAGTGAAATGTTGCTTCTAGAAGTGTGAAGGAGATGACAAACAAGCTACCTAAGTAGCGAGATTAAACGTAATGCCGCGGAATCGAGATTCAAAGACGGTCTATTCTGTCCGCATTTGTTATACGACGACCTTCTGTAAGGTCGAAAAATTGTTTCTATGTTAGATTTTCATTTAATCTTCCCTCCTGCTGTGAATGAAAGCACAATGAGCTTCGTACTAAGATCGAGAATGCGGCGCATCCGAGCCTATTTCCATTTCAATTTTCTGTCATTCGTTTTCAATTTTAATGGATTTAATCTTTATTTTCTTTCAAAAGAAATATCTAATTTGTAATAAATGCAGATACTTAAAATATCTTCAATCCATCGACGTGGCCTAAGACCTACGAGAAGAGAGATCTCTTTTACAAATCATACAATTTAATTTTGAGAACATAATCCAATATAAAAATAGGTTACAAAATATATTAGCAAAAGAAATTTTAAGCGCAAATTAGTCGAAGAGAAAAAACTAAATAAGATGTAAATTAAACAAAAGGATTAACCTTAAGACTCCCGGATTTAAAATTTGTACCTTAATCTACACAGTTAATTAACCAAAGCTGGATCTATTATATTAAACAAACGCGTGTTTAGGTATTAATATTTATTTTCCTTAAAGCGCTCTTTAACTATTAGAAAGTGCCGGCAAAATGGAAGAAGCCTTCTCGTATTTCGTACGCTATAACTTCGTAAATCAAGTATGTGTCGAGAAACGAAAAAACCTTCATTAATTAACAACGTCACCGAGTGTGACTGTAAAACAAATTGTCCGGAGGATTGAGTTCTAATCTCGGGGTTAACATCACCACTGACTCTCAGTCGCTGTACCAATCGCCGTCTTCCTTATCTTCAAAACTGGATTTAAGCCGTTCTGACCTTAACAAGACGACTTAATTAGTTGTGCTTCATTTCAAATACAAATTTCAAGGTTACTCTATTACCAATGTTGCCTAATTCATCAGTAAATCGGATCTTTTTTTACATCGCGATGTAACCCGACACCAAATAGGAAAATAGATACAAAAGATAAAATTCCATGGATTTGAATCTTGTCGTGATAATCGTGTCCTATTAATTAAGCGCTTAATGCATTGTGTTATTTGTGCGACTCTATATTTGTTAGTGTATTTTGTTTTTTAAAATAATGTTTTCGGGGTTATCTTTTAGGAACATGTGGTATAAAAAAAGAGCGCGTTAAAAAGTTTCTGGGTATAGTAGGATGGATAGAAACCCGTGGATAATTCCTATTCCTTCCACCAATACAGTTTCTACCGTTTGGAAGCGGGAAAACTTCTCCCCAGAGAAATATGGCGTCATATGCCAGCCTCACCTAACGTCCTGTAGCCATCGGATACGCTCTGATGACATCCCCCCGTGGCTACTGTTGATGATACATGGTAAATGTTGACTACGTCGACACGTCATTTTGTAGATGACACAAGTTTACGGCTGCATCTTTACATACATGTCACCAATCTCATATATGATACTAGAAAATCGGTAACTTACCATTTCTGCTTCGTTTTAACGACGAACTTACTTTTAACAGTAACCAACCTATGTAGGTGTAGGAGCAATCACTTGTGAATAGTGTTTTGAATGTTTGTTACGATATGGTGACTTTTCTCTTTTATAGGTCTAATATATTCGAGAGAATTGACGGAATTGAATAGGCCCGGAAAGAAAATATATATAGCCTACTGCCTATAAATGTTTGGCGATACGGTTATGATTTACAGAGCGATCTGTAAAATAAAGTATAAATGAAACTTTTAAAATCCAACGTTTCATTAAATTCGGTTGGTTTCATTTTCTTAATTGTGTTAAATTCAACATAAGGCTATTAAATCTAGAATAAATTACGTTCATTTAATGAATAATTAGTCTACTAATTTATCGTATTACTTAGAATATTAGGGAATATAAGAGAAAAAACTAAGAACACACAAATCAAGTGTAGATTACATATTTTAATAATACTTAGTGTTTTTTTTTTCCTGTTCATATCGCAACCTGTAGACTAAATACAAAGTAAAATAAGGTCTCCCAAAGAGACTTTGCAGATCATTGAAGGCCGTATATAGCGACCTTTTTTCATTATCATTTTGTAACAGACCGCATTTCCCAAGAGTGTGATCTCGACCAAACTGCGGATGTATAAAGGAGACTAAATTTCAATTCCTATTACGACATGTCTGCGTAATAATAGAAAACTTTGTCCTTAGAGAATTGCCTTCATTCGAGACGCGAAACATTTATTTTGTAGGAGAAAAATATGCTTTCCTGTTAAACTCTCTGGAAATAGGGAAAAACAGATTGGTTGCTAGTATACTTTAATTCGAAATGCGAAACGATGTGAAGCTATATTTGTAGAATAACCTTAACAAGATCGGAACAAAGGAGAGAAGGAAATGCAAGCAGCCTCATCAAGTACAGCGATCGTTACGCGTTTATATCGTCTACAGCGACGACCTGTTTGTCTCGGAGTTGACAGTCATTGCCCTGTTTGGTAGAATGCTCCGCCTGCAGAACATCCTCCGCCACGCCCAGAGAGTTTTTCTGATAGGTGGACTGCTTGAGATATGTCGGATGCAATGCGAATCGAAACGGCAACAACGCCAAAGAGAATAATGCTACACAAGAATTTCGTTTTGTATTCGACCTAGCTTCTACTGAATACCAATAAGTTCAGACTTGTAGCAGAAAGATTTGTTGGAGAAAAACCCATTTTAAGAAAAAATAAATGTTTGTATGCAACAAAAAAGAAAAAGGAGGAGAAAACAAAAGATTTGTGCAGGATAATTTCACTTTTTATTATAATTATAGATATAATTCTTCTTTAAGTAGCTTATTAATGCAAAATTCTAATTTGATACAGTATCAGATAAATTATAGACAGAACAGTTTAAATTCGAGACTTAGGCCTTTACGGTTTAGAGAGATTAATTAAATAGCCGATTATAAATTTGAATAAAATTGTTTCTAAATAACATTGATATTAATAATTGTTATAATTTACTACACGAAGGCTTAAATGATGCCTTTCCGTTACTAAATAGAACTATAAAACAGCTATTTTAAAAACAGTTATATATATTCTAACCTTTATAATTGATATCATCAAGGCATTTCTTCGATCTGATCTTGCCTGCAGATTTATCTTTAGCTTACGATAAATTAACTACATTTTGAATATTTAATGCAATAGACATGTAATAAATGTAATGGCATTGTTCAATCGAAAATGCAAGAATGAAAACTTCGTTTTGCGATATTCTTTATTTAAACGTGAGAAATTTATTAATATCAATTTTAAAAGACGATAATAGTAGTGGTTTTTAATTTTTGATTTTATCTCCGTGTTTATTCATAAGATGAATTATTTTCTTTTTTAATTTTTATTCTGCATTAATGAAAATTATTATATAAAAGTCTTATGAATAAAATAATAACTTTCATTCTATAGTTTAGTTTATTCTACAATACGTACTAAGGTATTTTCTATTGAACCTATCGAAATTAGTAAACTATTAAGTGTTATATTTGAATTTAATGTCTGTAGTAACCTGTAATATTTATATTATTATAAGGTTAGTACTAGTAGGGAACAGTCTAGACTTCCGGAAAGAGACCGAACTATCCTAACATGCGGTAAATTAGCTGTTACTCCTTGCGAAATTGGTAGAGTAATCAAACTTGACAGATGCCCTCCGTGCGTTTTTCTCCATTCTACTGAATGAAACTCCTAGTCCCTGTTTCCAAAATGGTTTTGTTCAGTAATAGTAGGACTAGTCTTTATAGTCTGTATAATGCTTGTACAGTGCATTCTAAAAGATATTGCAAGTGCATTTATGAAACAACGATTTTGTACGGAACCTAAAGTTACTGAATATGTTTGATAAGTTCACTAGTCCAATACATTAAATATAATTATGTATCTATATGAGAGAGAATAATTTTCGAAACTTACCCTGACTCTTGCTTCTGTTAGATTTGTCCACATGGCTATTTCTTCACGAGTAGACATATCGGGATAGCGATTTCTAGCGAATGTAGCTTCTAATTCTTGTAACTGTTGACTTGTGAAATGTGTCCTTTGTCTCCTTTGCCGCTTTTTCTTCTTTGGATCATCCTCCCCAGAATTATCGGGACTGTCTGCTCCGTGATGGCTCTGCTTATCTCCTGCTGAGCTGGAGTCTGTGGAAAAGAGCGAGTTATCAGGCTTTTCAATTAAACATTTGAATTTCAGTTGAAAGTCGATAGTCAATTAAGTCCTCTTTTCTTACTTCAAATCCGTACGTTTCATCTAACACTACTTTGTTTTGATTAATAAAAGCTTTCAATTCACTGTATTTGTTAACTTAAATTCGATAATATAACGTACAGATCTATTAGTTCAATTATATTAATATAAGCTTGACTGCAATGTGTAAGCTTAGTTAGGCTTAAATACATGTAAGTATGTAGGCCTAAAACTGTACATTTCACAATTTATTAATTATAAAGTTTCTAATTACAATATAAAAATATTGTAGTTAAAATCAAATCCTTTAAATTATTAATTAATAATTATGTTCAATAGTAAATAGGACTTCAGATTTATTTAGAATCAAGACTGTGTTAATTAAAATTTGTTTATAAATTAAAACAAAATTAAAATGCAAATAAGATTTTCTAAATTTGTAAATCATAATTTTATTCACTTACTTAATTGTATTGTTTAATATAACTTAATTTTAATGGGTTTTTAAGCCCAGCATTTTCAATTTTACAAATCTGTAACATTATATAGTTTACATTAAAGCGCAGAAATTAATACTTTCAGATATTGGTTAATATTATAAGAGGCACTCTTCTCTAAAATAGAGCAAGAGCAAAACCAATCTATCTTTAAATAGCAAAATGGTACCTAAACGTTGCTAAATGTTCACTCACCAAATTGACTGGGTAATTGTAGTGGGCATGGTGGTGACCGGTTACAGGTCACATGTCTATGTTGTTCATTAGCCTTTGACCGCCTCTTCCCACTGGAGGACCATTTACTTAGTGCTTAGGGATACATCAACATAGATCCTCTTCCATGTGGATAAATGTTGAGAGACAAACTTATTCCTTATGAAGCACATTTATTTGAATCATTATGGCACCTTCATTTGAACAAGTTATGATAAAACCTAATTTAGGATTTGTAAATTTGATTCGGATTCCAGTATGATCATAATGTAGAGTAATCTCATGTTTATCTATTTATGTTTGGTTATAAAGTTACGAAATTATGGTAGAGATTTTCTAAAATTTGTCGAAGGATGATACGAAAATTTAAACAATTTTATGTTATAATTATGCATTTAATAACTTTTAATTACTTCAATTGATTTACTTGTTTTAGTATAAACATTTAAATAATTACATATTTGAAAAATTACAATTGTAAAACTGTAAAATAATATTTCAATTATATTTTACAACTTGAAAAGAACATGTAATTATCGATAGTAAAAAGGCAAGTTCTAGATGGATTAATTTATTTTGTCTTACTTTTTCCATTTTGATGATAATAAATGGGCTACGGCTATCGAAAAGCAGACATTTTCTGCTGCGTTGAATTCAAATATGTTGGAAGTCTCTTCCATGCTTGTTACAATTCGACTTAGCCCCAAGTCGTCTCACAGAATTAGCTACGCCATGCAGGATTCTGGCAGTCAAGAAAGACTTCTTAACAACCTAACAGAAAATATTGATCACTATTTCGGTGGGATTTAAATCGACATTTAGCGGCTTACTGGCCTCTCATTCTAACCACCGGAATATTTTGATACAAATCTGGAAATCTTAGTTCATGTTCCACGCAACTTAACACCAATCCAAACTGAAATGAAATGCAAAGAAAAAAATTCGAATATTTCAACAAGTAATACCAGTTCAAATCTCTTTCTATATACATTGGTCTATTCAGAACACTCGTTCTCTTTAACACGAGTCTTTAACATGAATAGCTAACTGATGCGTGAGAAATGAATTTTTTCGTAGAATTATAGTTTTAATCTACAGACACAAAACTATAGTGATTTAGGTTAAAAATAGGAAAAGTGCAACTATTTCATGTACAAAGCTAGAACAAATTCGATTCGATATATTTATTCTTTTTCTGTTTATTTGAAAAATATTCTTTCTGAAAATTATACAAGCAGTATTTTAGTATTTTCAATAATTATTATAACACTTTTTGTTATACAACTTTGCATAATTTTATCCTTATACAAAATAACTATTAAAGTATTTAATTTATATTACATTTTAAGTTAATCTAAAAACAATCTTTGTATTTCTAAATTCGGATAAAGTTATCTGAATATCTTAAACTTGTAAATTATATTATGCAGATGTAAACTTTATAGGCCTAGTAATTTTTGTAGTCTTTTTTTATATATTTAAATATAAAAAATTGTTATCAGTTCTTTGGAAATTTTCTAAACTAAATAGTCCGAAGAAGTGTTCTGGCTTGCAACGTTCTGAATCAAAAGTAATCTATTGAGATTTTTATTACTTTGGATATCGTATATAGTAATAAATGTTATATTTACACCAACGTATAATAAAATAAATACTTTAAAAATATAGACTGTTATGGTTTTAAAACAGTAAATAAATAAAACTTTCGAAATAAAATCGATTTTTATATAAATTTTACTTTTTAATTGAAAATTCTTAATTATAAATCGTATGCTAAACCTTAACCAAAATCGATTAAAATATATCACTAACAGATTACACATTATTCCTTTATACTAGTTATGTTAAACTTTCATTAATTAATTAAAACTTTGTGTTATTGCAGCTAAATATGACGTGAACTTACAGATTAGTCTACATTATATCCATTGTTGCAAATGAGGTTTGTGTAGGCCTAGCATAAAGCTATATCTCACATTAATTATATCCTTTTGTACTTCAAAAGCACAGATAGTATTATAATAGTAATTCCATTTAGAAAATGATTACACAAATAAACATAATACTCGATAGGCTTATGACAAATTTTCACTACTAACAGCCTCCAATTGCTACTTTTCGGTACAATAAGATTCATCCAACTTGCAATGAATTTCATTTTATCCAGTTAAATGTTAGCAAATGAACATGCTTAGATTGAGATTGACTAGATTACATAAAATTACTATTTTAAAACACCAAATAGTTAATTTATAAAAATTTATGGGAAGAATAATAATTTTTCGGCATGTACTGTACTAACATATGGTAAACTAAATTAGATGAATTCAATACAAATAGTTAAATATGTTAAACAGTAAGAGCAATATAATTTATGTCTCATTATCAAGAAAGTCTTTAGCATTCTCTATAATTTTTCGGATTTACGGTAAATTTTACTTTTCATCTTATTAAATGAAAAGTATTATCAGTTCTACATCAAAGGAAATTTTATTTTTTTTAAAGCTTAAAAAAATTATAAAGTTTGTTTATTAAAGAACTGTTTCTGAAAATTTATATATTGTAAATTTTTAATATTTGTTACTTTTAGAATAAAATAATTATTGATTAGTTCTATAAATTATTTAAAATAATTTTTTGTTAAAACCTTTTTTTATTATTTTGAAAACAAACAGATTTTCTTTATATTAAAATAAAATGTAATAAAAATTGCAATAAATTTTAAATCGCTTTATTTTTATGTGAATTGATTTATGTAAACGAAGCTATTTACTATAAATTGCTAAATATCGAATTTATCTTATTAAAAAAAAAGTGCATTGTAGGATATGTCATTTAAATAATTATGACAATTTGCCTTTTTGATCTCTTAATTCATATTAATCCTATTATTTAGGCCTAAATTCACTTCATATAATTCTTCAATGAAATCTTTTCCATTAGTCTGTTACTATTAATAGAAATTTGTCTAAAACTTTTATATTATATCAGTATTTTTTAATTATTAAGAATATTTTTATATCTGTGACTGAAGAATTTTAAATATATTTGAATTTATAATTATCTTGAGATGTTTTGTTTTTATAATTTATACTGAAGAAACCAAATAATTTGATGGTTCATAGCATAAATAAACAAAATATTTAAATCATAACGTTATATATATTATCAAAAATTATGAATATTAACTTTAAGAAGCATTAATCAAAGCGATAGAGACTATTTAAATAAAAATTCATATTCTATAAGATTAAATCTAACATCTTTTATAAAAAATTAATTATATTTTTAAAATTTTGTGATTCATTTGACTTAAAACGATTTGACGTAAAAATATAATAGGCTATATATATATAAGCTTAAGTAGTTATTTAAATTATAACTAGTAATTAGATTTTTCCTATAGCATTTTGTTATTTTTGTCCATTGTTAAAATAACGTATATATCTCGGAATTAAAAATTAACCTATATTATAAGCGTTAGGGATGTCTTCTCTAAACCTAATCAGAGAACTATGCTAAGGAAAAATTCCGAAATTTTTCTATTTTCTATCGTTTTAACGATTCAATTTAGAATGGCGATCCTGTTTAGTAAATTTATTCAACGAATCAAACAATAGTAATATAATTCCTAAAATATTAATATATATCATTTAAAATTTATAGGCCTATTGTAGTCCAAAACAGCCGAAAACACTTATAATAGACTAATTTTAGGTAAACTAATAAGATAAATAATTTTCCATTGGGCCTATTATATTTGAGAATCGATTAAATTTAAAAAAATACACATATTCAACCATAAAGTTTGATATTTAAATTGTCTAAATTGAAAGAAAATGTGAATCGTATTTAAAGAAAAAAAATATTTAAACTCATTAATTAACTTACCTGTTCAATTATTTTCATAATTATTTTTCAAGATTTTATTTTAACAACGTTTTTTAAATCTAAAATTAATTTAATGTCAAGAACTTTCGGAATTGAAAGTCAATTTTGTAAAACTGTAATTTATAAATTACAGGTCTAATTAAGTAATAAATATTTATAACAAAGTATCTATTAAAAGGTACTAAAAGTTCGGAAAATTTTAGTAACTTTAATTTAGATTAGGAGAAAGATAAGTTAGAAATATTAGATATATTCGGCAGTTAAATCATAAAAATCTTATCAGAAAGAAAAATACTTCCTTGTTATAATTTAGATAGACATGGATTAGGGCCTACTGAAAACACAATTTTGTAGCAATAAAATAAAATTTTATTCCTCAGATTATACTTTATTGAATTTTAAAAAATAAATAATAATTTCTTATAAAATGTTTCTTTACATGGAATGAATGTGCTTCTGTTTTTCTTTATTTATTAGAACTCTATTATAGCTTTATAATTTAAATTACTCTGATAAACTCGTAAATTAATCAGGATTAGAATTTAACTAATTCTATATTTGATTTATAGGATATTTTATAATCTATATCAAAGAAAATTTTGTTAAGAATACATTTTAGAATTCTAAAGAACTCATTTGCTTATAAATGGTAGCTACTATAAATTAATCATTTCATTTTACATAAAATTATATGTATGTACTGTACAGTACATGTATATCTTTAATGAGCATATTTCTTAGCCTAAATTAGTTTTATATTTATAAAATTATTTTAATAATAGTACAGTATTTCAAATATTATAACTATTTATAATAAAATTATTATAGGCCTATAAACTTAACAAGATGTAATTTAGTTTATATTATTCTACAGTTTTATTTTACAGATTTTATATATTTTAGCATTTTATAATAAAAACTAAAACATATTGAGATGTATAATCATTAAATTTTATCAATTAAAAATGGGATGAATAAGCAACATTTATTATTGTAAATTACACGAGGACAATTATATAATTACAATGCAATAAAATACAAAAAAATCGGCTTAATGAGAATGAACTGAAGCGATGTTTAAAGTATTGACAACAATTGAAAATTCTGTAGAATATTTAATATATCTGATTTTTTTTTAATTATATTTTCTTCTTTAGCAAGAAATAAGCAACTGGCTGTATATGATAGAGAAGTAATTCATCCGTGACTTAGAAAAATTTAATTTTTCCGTGTTTTCTCTCTATCCTTGTTAAAAATAACAATTTGTAAAATATTTATCGGCTGGTTGTATTACATTATATATTTAAATACACGTTAGTAACTTGATTTAATATATTCATTTTTGTACGATTACTTTTGAGAGTATTAAGCCCATTTTAATTTTGTGTATAAAAATAATGTATGTTTATGCTAACTTTTTCCTTCAAAGTCATTAAATTAAGCTGTTTAAATTGTTCCGATTTAATAAAATTAAATGAATGGAATGATCAAGTATTAGATATTATAATTAATGTTTATCATATAATCTTTTTCTTAGAATACCTGTTTTTTAGTTTTAAATGAGGAAAACTGTAGTTGACGTAAAATTATGAAATAATTCATTACGAATAGAAATAGCTGATCTTTTGATGTTCATGAAAGTTACGAATGCCATTAAATATCCAATTATTTATTTGCACAGTTTGTATGTCAAATTTTAAATTAAAGCATGCCTAAATAATATATATTAATTCTCTGTGTTCTTTAAAATAAAATAAATTATTAAAACTAACTAGAATTTAAATTTTTAAAAGAAAACCATTATAATTACTCGTATAAAAATTAAATTATAATAATTAATAAATTCATGAAAATGAAATCCTGATACTTGCAATCGCAAGTTTTGTGTTCTATAAATTGCATTGTCTTAAAATTTTTAATATTATCACCAAAGAAAACAACCCTACATTTAGTAAAATTATTACCGATAATTAAATGAAGATCTAACAGATGTAGAAAATAATCTATTTTTAGAAAACTATTTCGTTTATATATATTTTAGGAGGTTGTTATAGAATCTAATATAACGTAGTTTAACGGCTGTTCTAGGATAGGCCTAGATCAAAAACGATTCGAGTTTTTAGCAAGTAGGCTAGCTAGTTGGCATTTTAGTATTCAGATAACTAATATGAAATGAAAAACTCATAAAAATCATTTTAAAAACTCTGTAAACGAAATAGGTGTGAACGCACTCGGATGTTTTTCCGGCATAGTTTCCATAATGCAATATCTCCGTTATAAATAAAACACGATACTCTTGCTCGGAAAAGCCGTACAAGTTGGTTTTAAAGGCTCCTATTACAATCTATGCGATATGGTGAGTTTTTAACTGCTCTTAATGAAAAACAAACAAACCATTTTTCATTTTGGCCGTATTCATTTAGGTCTGTAGTACTAGGACTATCTTTAACTCTACTATATTTCATATCAGTTGTAAAATATTGTCCTTATTCTTCTTTGTATTGTGGGTGGTAATTCGGAGAATTGCATTTAAAGAATTATAGGTAATAATATGAATTCTTCATGGGTGGCTCTCTTAAAATTCTGTCGAGTTCGTGGACGATAAACTAATTTTGAAGGCTGGGACGATAGATTTGCTTATTTCCTATAAATTCTTTTTTGATAAGTATTTTATAACTATAGGCTCTCTTGTTATTAGACTTACATTGATTAGTCTTTATCATGGAATGCTATAAATATTTTAAAAGTATTATGTTATTCAAAGTTTTATGCAGTTTTCTGAAGTAAAAAGTTCAGAATAAATCAGAATAATAATATTTTTCGTTTCTTAGATTATAGAACTTCTCGGTTTGTCGTCAAATTGTGGATATACAGGATTATGATAAAAATTTTATTAAACAGCACTTTGTTACGGAGATAAGTGTGTTTTTATTACAGGTTATCTCTTCTTGGCCAAAATGGTTTAGAGCTGCAGGCAATTGCCAACTATTCATTATGTCTGTCAATAATGTAAGAGTGTCTCACAGTGTCACATTTCATTCCATCCAGAATCAATTTCTTAGCGTGGGGCATCGCGAAAATTACTCATAATTTTATCAACATGAATCTCTAACAAATCTTTCCTATTACAAACTATTTTATTATAAAATTTTTATAGAAAATCTAACAAACACATATAAGAAATGAAAAGTAATAATTACGGTCCTGTAGATTTTATTCAAACATGTTTTGTCAAACGTGCAGTAGGTATTTATAAAGGTCAGAATGTAACGTTAAAGTAAGCTTATTACCATAACATGTAATAATTGTCTGGAAATTCTAAATACGGTTTACTAAATTTTCTTTAGACTTACGAAATGCACAATCTTGCATTTAACAATCGCTATTTAGTTTGGCTAAACTGTTTTTGGTTGATTTATACTATTCGCGATAAAAGAGCGTATCTATAGCCACCGTGCAGGCCTCCGACTAACCTTCTACATAAACAATGCCCGATAACACTTATATGCATTTGCTCAGGAAATAAATGATAAGTTATCGTATCTACGCAGTTTTCATGCGTGTTATTAATTTATTACCACACAGATTTGATTCTACACTAAAATAATGAATAGATTTAACAAATAAAAAATTTTATTATAGTATAAAACGACACTTTTATTTTCCGAGAGTTTGTTTATATTAAATGTTTTCTTTGTTTAAGTGAACAGATACTTTAACTCAATCAGAAATAAATTGGACATAAAGCCTTGCTATAATTCAAGTTAAAATAACAAACAAGATTTTAAAATGTAGTTATCAACATGTTTAAAATAGGTTTTCTTTAATAAAAATTTATTTTAAAAAAATAAGCTCTGTAAAATAACCTGATGATTGCAGATATGCAACCGTGTAATTAATTTTAAACATCTAAATATTAATTTTAGAAAATTTTTAAAAATTAAAATTTAGTTTAATTAGAATTATTCAGACAATTCAGCAAAAAGATATGGTATTTAAAATAAAAACTTGGCAATTATTTTCTGTTTATATAAAATTAATATAGCGTAAAGATATTCTACGTGGGCATCAGGTTCAAAATTACACAAACGCAAAAAGCTAAACAATTTAGAAATCATATCAAGTTGTAGTTAAAACAAGTAGATCAAAGATAGGCTAACAAATCTCAAAATTCCTTCAGCAACTGGATTAGTCCGGGTGAAAGTTTAACACAGCTCTTACCCACTTAGGGGTAACGAAGTGACGAGGGATTCCTCCTATGTGCAGTAACTGGACACTTCTCTAGTCTCGGTCAATTGACAGCACTTAAACAGTTCTCCAGAAGGTGAATGCAACGAGAATTTGTCAGTTTAGAAACACGTGTTCTCCAACTTAACAAGGTGATAGCTAATATCCAGTCCTATAAATATATCTATTTGTTAAGAAGTACTTTTCTCATATGTAATCCTTAACAGCTTTTCGAAGACATTTATTTACCTAAAGATTGTTATTCTGCATTTTATTGGAGACAATAAATAGATTTAAACTTGAATATTGTGTGAGTAGGCCTCTGAAAGAGTTAGAAATTGAAATAACTATGCGGAATGAAAAGCGATTCGCTAAAAAACTAAAATAATTTTTGAGACAATAGAATCTTATAAATAGAATATGTTATTATCTTATTAATGATGTAGCATTTAAATAAGTCAGTTGATTAAAAACTACGCTAATATTTTCGGCAATATAACAGTTCCAAAATATACGGCAAATGCAAATTCGGCTTAGGCCTGTACTATTTTACCTACGGACAGGTTTTTATAAATCCATACAAAGGCTGAGAACTTTTTTAAAAAAGTTACATTTATTACTATATAAGAACATATTAAAAATGATCTACTAACGATACCAAACTTAAATGTATAATAGAGGCCAAAATGTAAGTTTTGATATTTTTTTCAAAAATTATTCTGTATTTAAGTTTTAGTATTTAATTTATCTTAATTATAGACAATTTAGATCTATTCTTAGCCCAATTCAGAGTATAATTAAAAATTTATATTTATCTGAAAGTAATAATATGAAATTAATTAATATGTAAAACTTAATACGATAAAAATAAAATATTTATTGAATTATTCATTAGCTGTTAATCAATTACTAAAGTTGTGTTTCTTAACTCTTACTATTCATTTTCCATGTTAATATTGCAAGTTAGGCTTACCTATATTTAATAGGCCGTTTGCATTCACAACAGATTTAAAGTTTATAAATTTGAATATTATCATTTTATGGTTATAAAGAAATAAGCTTTTGCTTTTAATATCTACTTTGGGCTTGCGATATCATAAGTCAAAGACTTAAATATATAATTCCTTTATAATCACTACGAAATCTATCGACGTGCTGTTAAACTCAATCGTTGAATTAATTTAAATCCAAGAAACGATTAAGTCTAATCTGATTTGTTAATCTCTAGCCAATAGACTAATCTAATTTGTTATAGGCCTATTATACGAATAATAACAGAAGTAAATAAGACTTCTGTTACAGAAAGGTAGACATTTAGTTCTTGACTAAGTTTAGTTTCGAAAAAAAAATGAAGTTTGACTAACGAAAATTGGGGATTTTATTTTCTAAATTAACTTATTTTGTTAAAGGATGAGAAAACATGAAAGGAACGAAAGATATTAGGCCTAGATCCATAAAGTGAGAGGATTTATATAATAAAGGTTAAAACCGACTCCATGTCATCCACAAAACCATTCAGATTCGATTCATCAATCTTGATCTCTAACGATTGCTGTCCAAATCTAATTGCTTGGAACGAAAATGTTTTTAGATTCCATTAGATAAGAAAAAATAGAGGGCTATACAGTCGAACTATAAGAAGTCTTCAGGCAAATCATTATATGAATCCGACGGTATCTGCTGAGGAGATTCGTCTACTGTCCTCTTCTAAACGAAACTCTTCCCGTTCTGAGTGAATTTATTTTAAATAAATAAATATTTATTCAAGAGTAAACTATGTACCTTAAAAATAAACAAAATACGTATCGCAGCATCTAAGCGATTTTATCTATTAACTTCAGATCTTATCGTTGGAAATTTCAAAATATATTCATTTTAGCTTAGTATAGATTATTAATAATATACAACTTACATGTAAATATTGAATTTATAAAATAAAGCTGATAACAAAACTAAACAGAAAAAGTTTTAAATTATCTTTGATATTTGAATTATTTGGACAATTTTCACTAAACTCGTTTTTTTTCATTTCATTTATAAGACAAAGTAATATTTTTATTTCGTACGTATACACGAGACACTATAATAAGTGTACAAATACTGCGTTTTTCGATCTGAAGCCTAAATATAAGATAAATTTAATTCTTATTCGTAAAACTCAATGCTTTTCATGCAAAATTGTTTATATTGGTCTTTAATATTTTATTTTAACACTTAGGCCTATGGAGTCTATCCAAGGTATATTTTTAGTTAACTGCTTACAGTTAATGATGTTTAAGAAAATATTTAATATTAAATTATAAAAAAATAATTAGAATTAAATATGCTTTTGTAACTTGAAATCTTTAATAAATGTTAATGATGTTAGAAGATTAATTTTAATCACTTAAATGAAGTCATTTTACGTGATTTACTTTTAAGGCCTACGCCAAAAATCTCAATGTCGTATGAATAAAATATTATATATCTATAGTTACTTAACCCAAAGCATTATAGTTTCTTCATCAAAAACGGGATACGAGATCATTTTTCGTCTATTGCATAGATTTAACACAGATTTGAAATTAGAAACATGATTTTAGTAATATTATTTTCTCCTGACTGTATATAAAATATTTTGGATAAGAACTGTTAAGATTACAAATAATTAGTATTATAATCTAAAAATTTGTGGACCTTGTGTGTTTCAAGTCGGCATGTAGAATATTCAACGAGCGAAGTAACACCATTTCATTTACCTGCCTACAAAGCAAGTGACAATGAAAGAGACTTAACATCAGCTCTAACTAATTTCCGCAATTCTTTCCTATTCTTTGTGTGACATTTAATCTAGAGATTCCATGTAAATCCTACTTAATACAGTGAATTGCCACCTTAGCCAGCGCACTGCAGCTGTCATGGACATAGTGATGCGAACAGGTTGAAAGAACACTATAGATCGACAATATATTTTTAAAACTGATTAATTTGTTGTCTCTATATAACTTACTTAAGCAATATTTTAACACAAATATCTTTAATCTCTCCAATTTTATATGAAAATCAAAAGATGAAGCGATTTCATGAATGAAGCGAAATATAATTAAAACATTTTGTTCAATTTAATTAAAATTTGTACTTGTTGTTATTCTATATTTAAGTTAATATTCTAATTGTATGTTAAAATATAGGCTACTTCTGAAAATGTGCAATAATCATTTAATTATGCAAAATATATTTTCATTTCCATTTTAAAAACCAAATTAAATTGTTTAACTAGAGTTTAAATTTATTTCTATTTTGTATATTTATTGATGTAAACAATGAATTATGATCAAACTCAATATGGTCAAGAGTTCATTCGACTGTCAACAACTCATTGTAAGTTTAGCTTGTCCCTGTCACTATAACGAAGACGTTAAACAAACTAAAATAAACGCACAACAATGGTTCTGTTCTTACTGTTTTTAGGCCTAAATGTCAAAAGCCGTTTGGCAAGAAATTGTTTGAAATGGTTTGGTTACGATAGATAAGTTCTAATCTCTGTTTAGGTTGTTTGTCTTAATGTAGAAAAGAAAGATCAATGAAATCACAATTTTCAATATTTTTATAAGAATTCGGAATAATAAACATTTAAAATATCAGTTTAATAGTACAGATATTTTGTATTAAAATTTGATTACGGCCTGAAATAAGTATATTTGTATGCCTTTCTTCTATTGTTAAACGCCCTCATAAATGTTTGTTACTCAGTTAATTATTATACTTTATTAAATATAACATTTAATAATTTAATAGTTTTAAATTTAGATCTAACATTTTAAGTGAACATAAATTTTCCTAGTACTAAAATTTGAGATGTGGGGAAGGAAGATATCTAAAACCAAGCAGTAATAATCATTACATTGACCTAACAATACAGGTCGATACACATTAATGAATTTTAGCATGAAAATGCTATGCATCTATTTAAAAAATTTATATAACATTATCCACCGAAGTCATGCATCTTTTAATTGATTTCAAGTTTTATTATATTACAGTATATGTAGTATATTAGGAAATCAAACAGTTTGCTTAATTTTGATATTCGCATTCTAAAAATCATTACGTCAGCATTTTATCTTTTTATAGAAAAATATGAAGAGGAAAACAGAAGTTGACTAACAAAAGAGCAAAGCAAGTGTCCGACCAGACAGCTCTATAAATATATTGATAGGAATGCGAAAGAATCATTGTCGAAGATTTTTGAATTGTTTAACTCAAAGAAAAGAAAGAAGCAATAGATTTGACTTATGCATACTTTAAACATTGCTAGAATTTTGTGAATTGATATTCTTCAATTGATTTTTTGATATTATTGTAGTTGGAATATAAAACAAGTTAAAATATTTTGTAAGTTTATTTAAACGTTTCTTAAAAAATCTATAAAAGATGCAAACATGGAAAATGATAATAAACAACATCAACAATATCATTTCTACAAGGAAGTTTTTATTTATTTATAATTATAAATTATTAGTTATTTTTTCGAATTTCTGATAATTTTTAAGCCTTTGTTTCTTACACGGCCTATAAAGATTATAATTTTATGAACATTTTGCAGATTTCTTTCTATAATAAGATCCTTTCTATTATCTAAGATAAGTATTTTTATTATAAAAAAACGTTAATTCTTTAATGAATAGTTAACGAAATAAGATAGAGAAATGAGTATTTTTTTTCTAGTAAGTTAAGAACTAAATTTTTAAAATAAGCTTTTTCATTATTAAAATATAACAGTTGCAATCTTATGAGAATTAAATATTAAATAGAATAACAGAATAAAAGAAGTAAAAGTTTGTGATGATGCCTTTAAAAAAAGCAACATTTATTTTCAATGTAGTGTGGATCTATTAAATCTTTTAAATGACTAATGTATCAACAATATTGCACATTCACTCATTATGTTCAAACATGTTTACGATAAAGTTATCAATTCTTTCAGTCTTTCTCTTTACTCAACTTAATCCTCCATCTTATAAAGTATTCTTATAATTAATAGTTTTTCTGTTAGAACCAACAAAGAAAAATAATCCAGGTAAAAATATATTTCGCTTAATCCTATTTAGGAAGGATAATTACAAGGGTATCAACAACTCTTGTCATCAGTTTATAGGCAAAGAAATAAGCTGACAAAATAGAATTTGGAATTTGATCCCTTTCTTTAATACTCTTCTTCTACGGTTGGCTTCCAATAATGTTTATTTTGTGTGAGATCACCTTTTATAATCCCGTTACTTATTAATCCTAAACAATTAAATGGCTTTAAAATACAATATATTTAATTAATTTAAGTAAAATTAATATTAAATTATCATATAATATGCACCAAATTAACTGGAAACATCATAATATTCAAATATACGCCAAGATGATTTTTCTTGACTTATGAAATGATTCTTTGGGTACTTAAATCGAACAATGTTTATAGCCTATCGAAATGTTTTGTGTTGCAAATCTGAAACAACATAAATTAAATTTCGAGAAGACTATTTTGAATTTAAATTCGAAACAAGCTTTACTTCGACAATCAAAAATTTTATATAAATAATTTTAGAAGAGGAATTAATGTTTTAGCTTGACATGTCGTGCAAATACGCAAAATTTTAGTCCCAATCCATTTTTCCTCTGAACGAAACTTGCAATATTTCTTAGGATAAAATGCATTTCTAGAGTATAACCGTAAGCCTGATTCGATACAATTTAGTTTTATCCGACTAATAAAAACAGTGAAAACTTAAAATTATGGAAGAGACAATAGATAGCCTTCAGTCATTACGAGTTTGTACCTCAAGATAAATGACGGTTTGGAAAATATGTTCAAAATTCGGTTTATAAATTGATCAGTAATATCATCGAAGTTTCCTCTAGAGAGATCCTGTCGATTGTTCTGCAACTATACTCACTTTTACGTGGCTTATCTTGTCTCGAGAAATATGTAAGAGAATGCACAACTGGTCGACTTTCTTGTAGGCTTAAGTTGTCTCAAGGAATCTGGCCTCGAATATAACACCGTGGGATTTTCTGCGGGCTTAACTTGTCTCAAGCAATCTCGGTTACGGGTTAGACAGGTTATAGTGTTTCTGTGACTTTTGCTTGTCACGGATTGTATCAGAATGTGTAATCTGATAGATACCTAGAATTATTGCGTCCACAATAATCTTAACCTTCCAACATGTCGAATCAACATGTTTGCTATCGTGCAACTCGTTTCTATTCCTAACATATTACATACAACTAACACATACAAGAAGTAAGAGAAGAAAACGGGATGTCTTAAACCCGGTCACTTACAGGCCATCCTACCTCGTTTCTTCGGTTCCAGATGGTGAGAATCATGAACGTTTCCAGAAGACGTCGAGCAAGACACCGACGTTGGTGTAAGACCCGGTGCGTGGGTGATGTGACACCCTAGTTGGGTAGCGAGGGGTGGCGGTGGCACACTCGAGGTCACAGGTCCTATGGGTCCCATCGGGCCATGGTGTGAACTGACAGCCACTGGCATGACCGTCGGGTCGCCGGCGATGTGATGTGTTGGCGATCCGACGCCCGCCACCAAGTCTTGCAGGCACAGGGAGTCGTTTAATGAGTCCATCTATCAATTACGATGGATTAGTAGTGTACCGACTGAGTGGCTGCTACCTAAGCCTGTGATTTGGGCACGAGGCTTAGGGCCGGAGTAATCTTGCCAGGCGATCAGAAAGGGGATTTAGAGAGCCTCGCTCTAGGCAATATACATCACTGGTTGTCGGTGGGAAAATCCAGGACGCTCTAACGAAGGGATCTTGCCGGCTGGGCTGGGGTCTGTAGACGTTCCCCTGGCCACGTTACTAGACGCAGTGTTACCAGCTCGGTCACGCCTCTCCGCTAAATCCTTCCAGAACCTTGCCCTCTCACTGTCTAGTCCTGCTATCACTGAGTCCATCCCGCTACCCTCCACTTCAACAGCCTTACTAGTGGTTCGCTCTCACCCGACTCCGCCCACCAGTCATGACGTAATATCGCTGCCAATCCCGATATACCTTGCTTCCGACTTATCAGCTGGCCGCTATGGCTGGTGGGGCGGTCGTTAGGACTCTTCATATTATGGCTTTTTATTGTGTTTAGGATTCTCTCATTTAATAAATACTCTTCCTCCAACAGATAATAATTTTTAATACTGCGCCAATAAAAACAAATATCGTGCAATGGACACGATTAAACCCGCGTCCCACCAATAATCCGCCTCCTACTCTAGCACCCATCATTGTTTATGATAATGTTATCATAAACAATTTACGGAAATAACTCTGCCTTGGAATATGCTGATGTTCACTTTAGGGTAATAACCATTACTTTAATCGAGTAACATAAAAAATTCAGGCTACCGGAAGCAATAAATATAAAAGTAATAATCTATATTTATATAAAAATAAATATTTAATATTTACGATTCAAATGAATAGAAAATAATTCATAGAAACCAATAAAGGCCTATCAAAATTACTTATATTTCCGTAAAACAATAAATAGATTATCGTCTAGATATAAAATTCAATTAATTTCATATATCCGATATTGAGAATAAAGAACTCTTAATTATAATAAAACGTTATGACGTTTGAAATAACAGATATTGGTTATAATATAAAAATTACCGTCAATAAAATCAGCTTATGACTTGTAACTGAATACACTAGAAAATTACAGGTAATTTACTAGGAAAGAAAATCTTGTTTTCTCTGCATAGCTTCCTAGTAATCCTTTTTCGAGAGAAGCTGCATTTACAGGTGTAATACAATAAACATGGATTCAATTTTTCTTTTTTTATGTTTGTTTTTACATTTAAACAAAAATCGCTGCTATCGTTTGAAATTGTAAAACTTTTTCAAATAATGCAAAGAAAAAGAGAGTACGTTAAGAGAACTTTACAGAAAATATAAATATACCTATATCATATTTATATTTTTTACGACTGTATAAATAATATAAATGTATACTTGTAAAATGTCTCTTAGATAATACTACAAATTTGTTTTTGAAAAAAGAAATTGAATGTGAACTCATTGCAATTTTTAAATTACTTAGAAAATAATTAGCAATTGCTTATTATAGAAAATAATAAAAAGAATAATAATATTCAGTTTTGCAGTTTAGGATATTTTATTTTAAATCTTAACATAGATATATATTATTAATATAATACTAACATTTTTATTGTATTTAAAATGTAATAAATCTTTTTATTATATTATATTTTGATATATATTTTATTTTTAAGTTTTTACATAAAATATTGATTTAAAAAAATTTTTTTTATCCGTACCTTATTGAATGCATTATCTTTAGCGGAATACAAATTAAATAGTGGATTAATTTATAAAGTTGATCTAAGCTTATGACATCGCCTCACGTTTAGTTTTTTAAAAGTGTAGTTTTTTTGTAGAAGCCGCAGCAAAAACAGCATAATAAAATATTAAGCTTTTTTAAAAATATTTTTTATATTAAATTTATAATTAATCGTTATTTTATTTTATAAATCAACAGTTTCGGAAGAACTATTTTTATTAGATTAATTGTTGTATTTGCATAGATAAGTTAACGGCAGACGAACGAAGGGACTATTTTTATCGCTTTCAATCTTCAACCTTAAGATAGCCTAATTACAACTAAGTCAATCAATACAAGGAAATTAAACAGGTTGTTTAATTTAATAGGCTTATGTAAATCATCACCATATAAAATAATTTACTATCTTCTGTCTGATAGAAAAAGATATCGGAAAGTTTTAATTATTAAAAGTCTAAAAGCTTAAAAATAATGATTATAAAAAATATCGAATTCAAACAATCCTTGGAGATAAAATTGGAGTTATTTTTTCTAACCAAAAGTATTATTTATGTGTTTCTGGAGATTTTCGATGCGATAGTTCTTTAATTTTCCATATATTATATTCAGGGATGTAATGTATATTTGTATCAGTTTGATGTATGCAACAGTTCAACACAACGTGAGCAGTTGTTGGCGTAAAAGGCAGCGCAGTATTTTCCATCCTGTTCTGGATCCTATTATGCCGGTGTCACTCCAATGCTTGCAATGGGAGCAGGTGGCAGTAGAAAAACTCGCCTGTCTTTCTGCATTCGCTTTCTAGCCTGTCACTTTCCAGTACTACGAACTGGAACAATCCGTGATTGGTGGCACGGATGAAATTGCAGGTGGGTGACGGGGCAACTCCGTCACTTAGCCCTGAATTATGACGGGGGAAGGGGGGTGAGACACGCGGCTTCACAGCCTCGCTCTCCAGTCAACCTGATGTGTAGGCCTAACGTGATTATACCAAGCTTACGTGAGTCTTCAAGGGCTTACTGTGGATTCCTGCGTAGCTGCGGCACGAAAAAGGAGTGCTAGGCTTACGGTAGGATTACCCTGATTTGCCACGAAAGTCAAACGATATTCTGTTAAATCCTTTGGAACCTAAAAGGCTTAGATTCCTAGGGAGAAACAGAAGGGTGAAGATGTGGTAGTCGCTCACCGAATAAATCTACAATTACATACTTTTCCACTAACTCCATCATACATCATTCTAGAGCTACCTACAGGTTGCCGTTGCTCTCCATTCATCACTTCTCACACTGCACCTCTCGCCTAATTAAAAGCGAGAATTGCTATCTGTAGCCTAGCGATAGATGGAAACGAGAAAACGTTACAAAGGCCGCAGCAGCAGGATGTCAAATCACGTATATTTAAAGTGCTATAACCCGATGGAGTGTGCGTGGTCGTCCGGTTCAAGATGGCGGGACGTAGAGACAGGCGGATTAAGCGTAGGTCCGTAGGGACACATCACGGCCGCCGACTGCCAATGACGGAGATATTTTGTCTGCTACTGGAGCTGTAATAGCCATCTAAATGCATGGCATGACACAGATGAGGATAAGATACATAAAACAGTTCGCCCGATTGTACAGCCCGTCATTATTTGTCCAATCCCACTTTGCCGGCACATATAATCGGTGGATTGTTACCATGGAAATAGCTGGCGTGGTGTCCAGCAAATTTGACAACGGATAGATCAAATTAAGATTAATGTCAACCGCTTCTCACTATTGCGTAAGTGGCAATTTGTAGCAACAATGGTGTTGCATCTATCTTTCTCGATAATTGTCATTCTTTCCGCATTTTTTCTTCTACCTTGTCGACTCGAATCGCCTTCATCTCCACACAAATCTTATTAAGTAAAATTCACACAACTTCTTTTCCTGCGTCTAACATCAAATTCATATTCGACCAACTAATTTATTTCTTCGCCACATTAATTTTTTAAATATATAATTTCGTGATTAATTATCACATTTGTAGGCATATTCGCTATTTAAAAACACAAATATATTTACTTTTAGAGCTGGGATTCATATAGGCCCATATTTATTACATCTGGTTAATCTGCACTCATCTGTCATCATTTATTGTTTGTAGATAGTTTTAATGTTTTTGTCTCTGTCAATTTAGAGGTGCAGAGAAAGACTATTATTTATCTAGTGATATAGATAGTTCTTGTCACATTCCCAAATAATCTAATCCATTTAGGATTAGTGTGAAGTATCATGTTTGCGTTTACAGATCTGACTCCAAAGTTTTAATGGCAGAACACATTTTTATACAATAAATATGTAACATGATCGAATAACGTTTTATTATAATTTTTTTAAAAATAAACTTCTTATAATTATTTCTCAATATTTGAATTTAAATTTAAAGTAGCTTCTTTATATTATAGTATACTTCTATAAATAATTTTAAAGCTACTAAAACTAATTACTAAATGGAATCTCTCGCGACATTAACGCTTCTATAATGGATTTATTCTAGCTTTTCATTATGGATATCATATTATTGAGGTTATAACTTCTTTCATATTTTTTAAATATAAATATCTGAAGACATTACATTGAATGTATAGATCGTTAGCTAGACAATCGAATCGTGTCCATCATACATAGTACCGATGAATAACATCGAAATTGCTGTATGGCAACTATTCCCCAAGACAGATTACGTGAATGACTTTTTATGTTTGGAAACAGAATACATTTTTTTCCTTCGAAAATGCTCTATTAATAACATAATTTGCCGAAAGCATATAAGGGAATTTTAATAGCATTTATGAGAATAGGTCGAAATTTATTGTCGTCTTTCGGTCTAGAAGAAAATATAGATTTATGAATCTGCAGTACAATATGTGGCTTGATTCTTAAAGATTTAATATAGATCAACATGATATTCTATCCATTAAATCGAAAATGATATAAAAAGATAAACTATGGTTATGTTGTTCTTATAAGATTTCGGATAATATTAGTGATTATTTTGTAAATATTTCAGGAAATAAAAAAATATAAGTGTAATTTATATAATAATAAAGCGCTTTTATATATCATTTAAAACTATATAAAAATCCAAAAAGATGACTGTTACAAGTTTATTACATAATTTATTTTTCATCTGATTTTATATAGTTGCGTATAAAATGTTTGCTTGCCAGTGCAATTTGTCAATAGACATTTATCAATAGACATTTATCCAACTTGCTTTAAATAGCTAAGTAAAATTATTTCTTTAATTTTATAAGAAGTTAATGAATTTTCAATTTTAAATAATTTGAAAATCTATATAAATGATATAAAATTTATTTTTGTAAATAATTCACTACATGATTCTATTCGCTGTTTAGAGTGATTACATACTAATTAAGTTGAATTGGTGTAGAAAATTGCGGTTTAATTCTGATTTATAATCAAATATTACGGTTATAAATAAACAAATGAAAGAAATAATAATAATAAAAAGATTTTCTGTCACTTTCTGTTTTGATCCAATGACATTAAGTATTGAATAACTTTTCTGGTTGGATCTAAAAGTCAATTTTATGTCTTTTTATTATTTATTTATTTTAGTTTTAAAATAAAAAAAAGTTAAAAGATTCTAAAACGACAAAACTAATCTATAAATCTTGTCGTAAAATTGAAATATATTTAACTTATTCAGACAGACGTTCATAATCACTCGTATACCCTATTATAAAACAAAAATAAGGATATTCACATAAGCTAATTAAATTGTAGAAAACGTAATTTAGTTAATGAATATTACAAAGCATAATTTATTTAATTTAAAAATCTTTCTTAAAAAAAAATAAATAAATTTAACTACATTATTTATTTATGCTTCTTACGTTAATATACCGCACAGTGATTTTTGAATTCCGCAGAAAATAAAACATTTAAATAACACGAATTCAATGATAGTGCAGTAAGGATATAATTTTATACATTTTAAAATCAAACATATAGAATATGATAGCTTTTAATAATTGATATAATTTATTTAAAACTAAAAAGTTTTCATAAAATAAGAATTTGTGAGGATTCTCCTTAAAGGCAAATAAAGTGCAGATTTTATAATAAAGAAGATTGTAAATAAATAAAAATTATAATTTTTATATAACAACGTACTGTACATAAGAAAATCTAATTTTACTTGTTAAATAATCTATTTAATAATCAATTTTGATTTTCTTAAGATTATCACGAAGACTTAATTATTATCAAATCATCATTTAGTCTTTTCCGTTCCTTTTTCTTTCCTCTTATATTGAAGTTTTCTATTAAAAACAGAGGATTTGTCGTACTTAAATTTTTTAGGCCTTGGATTTTCCAGAACTAGACAAAAATATTTTTAATAAAAGATTAAATTCTCATTAATGGGTTAAAATAATGATAAATGAAACAGTTATTACTGTATGTAATGTTGAATTTTTATCAATACTCGAACAAAGAGTAAAACTGTATAAAAAGTAGTTTTACAGTTAAGCAGTATCGAATAAGAATACTTGGTTTGAAGAATACGAGGATTGGAACTTTTTCTAGAACAGCCTAAAGATAGATGGTGAGATTTGCGAGGAATCAATGTCTCACTTACCGAATAATTGATTGCTATCTACCTATTTTGGTAATGAACGTATATTTACTGTTGTTTCCGAATTTTAATTTACAGTATTATTATAATCGATAAAATATCTCTTTTCTGTCAAATTTATAACTACTAAATAATATAATGTACAGTAACTATCATTAAAACGAAATAAGCTAATTGATGACAAAGCTAGAGACGTAAATAATTTATAATTATTTTGAAAGTAGTTGCTTAAAAATGTCAACGATCGGCCTATTTAATGAATAAAATAATACATAAGTATATAAGTAAAATGGAAAAATTTATAAAGGTGATTTTTTTTTATATGACATCTAAAAAATTATGCGTTTATAAAGTATATAAATTCTTTCAAAAGTATTAGACCAATTTGATTCAGATTTTAAATAAAAAATCTGAATTTTTGGCAACGAATTTTATTTAAATAAATGTAAAATCTACTTTAATATAATCGAATTTCATCGGAAACTGTTTTATAATGATTGTATTTACTTTTTTAACTTATTTTTTCTTCCAAGAATTAAAAATACTTAAAGTAAATAGAAACAAAATCGTTAAAGTTGAAAACGATGGAACCTTTTCGAAAGAAATGAATTAAAAACGATTGCTTGAGATAATTAATGAATTTCTGGCTAAGTTTAATTTTATTATGAGAAAATCTCGAATGATTTGCCTAAGTTAGGGAGGGGGAAAAAAAGGATCTGATCATTCGAAACAATTATAATGAAGCCGTCTCTAAAAGTGTTTAAGAGTATTTCTGCCGACGAAAAAACTCCATATATTTTTAATGATATTTAATAAACAAAAAGTAGTAGATGATGTAAATTTTTGAATGGGAATTAATATTATTCCGTCAAGCATTATTATTAAAATAATTATAAACTTTTCATTATTTTTTACATGAAGTGGATCTGCGTAACAATTGTTCAATGTTAAATTTAGTTTCAAAAGAATGCTAAAAAATTGGAACGTGCAGTTCCTTCAAATTATTTTTCCCGGAATTTCTGCAATAAAATTGTCTGAGAAGTGAGATGAAAGAGAGTCCAAAATAAAATTCTGCAAATTCGAAGTAAAAACAGCTGAATAAGAGTAATATATGGTGTGTAAAGAGACTGGTAGACCCTGTTAGAATTCCAACGACACCTTTCCCAATATGACAAAACGACAAGTACGCTTGCGCCAAAGAGGCTACCATGTTGACATCGATCCAGAGCTGATTAAAGGACGTTCGATAGCGTCGTACAAGTAGGTAGAGTAGCTCATCTGTTCCCCTCCTATGTCAGCGTACGATGACTCGTTTCTCCCACTAAATCCTCCTTTAAGCCTAGTCGCCATTACGTGATTCGCTATTTGGGGGACTCCGGTTCCTACGTGACCCACCCTATACTCCCGAATGTTTGCATTGTATGATTGTTCTTAATCGCTGCAGACTCTTTCGATCTATCCACTTGCTAAAAACTTGGATTTAGTATCGGCGACATTGCCATTCTGCAGATGGCTTTGTCATCCTCAAAAAACAAAGTGCTGGAGAACCGTACCACCTGGACATAAGTGGAGTGGTCGCTGCAACCGAGAATATTACTCTATTCCGTATTATATAGGTCTCTAGGTAGACTTAATTCTTGCCATCGTTCCAATGTCACGATCTGTCGTTTTGAAAACAAATAGGAGAATGGAAACTGCCTAGGTTCTCGAGTCTCATGTTTGTATTGAGTTAAGTGAGAAAATAAAATTTTTAAAAATTTGAAAATTTGTATTTTTTTTTTTTTTTTTTTTAAATAAAACTGATTGTCTTCGTTACTAGCGATGTTCTACACAGTTTTAAATACGATCATAGCGAACTCCCATTCTGGACTTTCACAGTTTATTCTACTAAGAAAACTTTACCTATTTGACGAAAGATTTAGTGGTAAAGCTTCTTCCGTAATTACTTGGCTACCCGCAAGTCTACCTTCCAAAGAATCTTTAGAGGCGATTGCCATTCCGCAGAATTAAGCCAACGGCAACTGAAGTACAGCTATTCCTCTCCAGTCTAGGGTGTATTGGTTGTCTGATATGGAGAGGTAATTTTCACCAAAGCTGTATTTACCTGGACGATGTCTAAGTCTAACGACGGCTGACGACAGAAGGGTGCCACAACAACATCCATTGATTGACGCCGTAAGGGTTAAGGTTGATGTAAACAACTTTGCTCAGAGGTGAACAGCATTACTGCTAGGAAACGATCGAAACTGGATAGAAAAGAAATTACAATGTGGACACGATGAAAGTAACTTGGCTTTATAGCAAATTCGGTCTGTTCGGAATTTGTCCTCTCTTAAATCTGCACAACCGTTTATCATTTAAACGATTATGTCGAGAACTCCACAAAGACTTATTAAAATCAAATATTCACATTTAAATCGGATAAATTCATTAGATGCAAAGAGTAGGCGAGTGTATAATTTTAAAGGAAATATTATATTATCCTATCCATTCAATTAAATAACTTGAAAATCTTTCTCATTTATTACATTTAAATTTAGTATATTGTACGGTACGGTACATAGAATGATCATATACAGATATACTTAAAAGCCAACAATTTGAAGTATTTTTCCTTCATACTGAATGGAAAGCAATAATTTTTATTCAAGTAGAATGTAAATAAAATGCGAAGAAGAAAGTTAAAACAAATTAGAAACTATGCAAAATTAATCAGAAAACACTTAAAATAATTTGTTTAATCATTTTCGTTGCATTCGATTCAAATTGTTTTAAAAAATTCCTATCTTAAATTTAAAGAGTATATAAAATTTCTGATAATTAAAATAAAATTAAACATTTTTATTATTTTTAAAAAACAATTCAGGTATCTTGAAGCAATTTATAGTGTTATTCTTTCTTTTCATTACTAAATATTAGGTCAAATTATTTCATTTTAAAATATATTAAAACTAAAATCAAAATATAAATTATATAAATCTACATACATTAAATTTAATTTTATAATTCCAACTTTTAGATTTAAAATTTTTAAATATACTTTTATTTACAAGTATTTTACTCTCCATTTAAAGATAAGTTAATTTTTTATAGGTCCTATCTAAAGAGATTTAAGAACTTTTAAAATTTATAAAAATATATTTTCTATACCCGGATTCAAACAATTTTATAAGCTTTTTCTAATCCTAACTTTTTACCATAGTACAGTGTATTTATGTATTTATTTTTAAATATTCACATTTATATTATTTAATAAAGTATTTTTTCGATAAAAATAATGCTTACTAAATATAATTTTGATCACCATAAGCTTAAAATGATCATAGTCATTTAGAATTAATGCTATTTCCGAGTGATTTTAAATCCGAACCGAATAATTATCTAAATTGAACGTTATAAAAGAAAATAATTGTTTTTCTTTTTAAAAACATTTTGAATAATATCTACTGGCAATTTAATTAAGCAATCCAACTTTAAAAATCTTTTCGTATTTGAAAATTGTAGCTTGCAGAATGTTGTTTTAGTTGCAATATCGAACCTAATCCTAGTTTTAGTGAACTTTTACTGCTTTAAGTAAGATTTAAAGCAATAAAATACTCCTATATGTAGGATAGAAAAAAATCTCAATATCATGAACTTTCTGATCAAATATATGGACCTTGTTTCTAGATATTTCGGATATTTACAGATACAACAAGAAAAGGAATTTCGATAAACCGATATTCGAATGCCAACGAAAAAATTCCAAAATTTCTGGAAGATTGTTTGAAAAACGATCAATGAAATAGCTTGCAGCCAAGCAATAGTTTACTAACCGTATGAATTACTATTTTTATTGAAAATAATATTAAGTTAGACCTATATATATATATTTAATTCTATAAACAATCCTTCTAAGCTTTATATTTTAATACTTGCCTTTTTAGACAATAAATTAAATTTCTAAAAAATTATTCGATCAGATAAACAATTGTATTGAAATTCGATTAACTGTTTATTGCATTGTATTCTGAATTAAATATATTAACTATTTAACTTTTATATATTTAAATTCATACTTAAGTCGAATATTTTGTGACATAAATTATCTTTAGATTATGTTCTATATAATTATTATTAAAGTATAAACAGGTTCTTTATGCGTAGAAGAATATAAACATAGAAAAAATATTTAAAATAAATATATCTATAAATTGCAGTATATCTTTATTATATTACATATTATTTTAAAATTAATTTAGCTATTATTTATTTATAGAACACATCTTCAAGGATTATATAAAAAATCTGGGGGGAGTCATATTTTGATCGATTGTAATACGTTCCCTCTGTTATATATAACAGCCGGGAAAGTAATAGGTCTTCATAGAATATATTGGACAAACATCTATCATTAACAACATAATTTATTTTGTTTTAATAGCATAAATATATAAACTGGAATTTTTTTCCTATAAATTAAATATTTGATCTATTATCTGAGATCTGTTATACAAGGATATACTACAGTTTTTCTCATTCTACGACATCTAAGAATAAATATTACCGTACTTTAGACGTAAAGCGCACGTCTTAAAGTTTCATTATATCATAAATAAACCGTTACAGCAGAAACAAACGTCTTTATTGGAATATAATTTAAATTCTGTTAAGTTAGAAATTTTAGAATTAAAAGGCCTGTAAACCTTTTTGTACATGTTTACGCTTTTATAAATTATATAAATCTATATACTTATGTAAAGCTAATATAGTCTACAAATTGTAGAAAGAAATAAGCAAATAAATAGGCATATAATTTATTTGAATTTTCGCTTATAACTGTAATGTGTCTGTTGTAATATATGATTTAAATCTTTTTACAAAATATTATTAAACGTTTTAAAACGTATTTTTTAGTATTAGATTAATTTGGGGATATTCTAAATCTCATAACAGTTTTATAAATAAAGATATAATGAATATTGTTTTATTTTAAGAATAAGCCTATATGTAGCTTATATTAAGATGTATTATAAAGCGATGTATGATGTAGAGATCAAAGAAAAACAAGCCGTAAATTAATTAATTAAATTAAATATTATAAAAAATCTGTTTCCATATTAAAGAATGTTTGCTACAGTTCATAGCATAGAAAGATTTTAAAAATTTTAAAGGAATAATACATTTCATCGGTTATAGGAAACGTGTCTTTTGAACATAAAATATCTATGTGTTATGAAATATTAAACTATAGCATAAACAGTAGATTTTATATATTTGATTAATTACGTTGTAGGTACGGTACTTTCAAAGCACTTTTTTCAAGAACGGCAACGTAGTCTATCAGATTAGTTTCAAATGCTTTTGTTTTAACAATACTTTTTATTGGAAACTTATTAGAAACATTGTAACTTGAATAACTGAACATTTTTTAATAAATCGTTTAGCATAATTTTATTCAATTCTGGTATTAAATTTTGTCCGAACGCCTTTAAACTGTTTTCCATCTGATGGCCTTTGCCGTCTAATATTTCAAATAACACTACACTGAATTATTTCAAAACTGTTCTAAATATCAGTTGGTATTTTATTACGTGTCTTGGATCAATTGTAAGATAAAAATTTAATTGAGATTTTGGGAACCGTAAATTTTCTAAACTTGAATTTGAACACGGCATTCGTTGAAACTATTTTGACTAATGATTTAACATTTAATGCTTAAACTATAAATTTATTCTTACAATATAATGTTTAATGAGGATTAGTCTTTAAGATTTAGGATTAATGGATCAAATTTTCGTGATGGATGTTGGCCTAAGGCTATGTTTGTGCTGTACTGTACAGTACGTCGAACTAGTTCAATACGATAAATAATCAAGACGTCTCTTAAATAGAAAACAAATTATTTTAAAAAATATATCTGTTTTAAATATTTTTAAAAAATTAGAACGATTGATAGACCCAATTACAATAATAGAGTTATTCTAAGCCAAATTTTGGTGCGATAAGAGGATCATGATTTAGATAAAGTGTGGAGTAACATCTCTGTCGCATCACCTGGCTTAATATAATGTGACATATACGACGAAGGCAGATTTATTTGGTGGCCAATCTGATTGGACAATAACTAGAGACGATTACATTAAACCGAGATATTTAGATACTCAATTATTCGCAATATATAGCCTTAAATTCTCCTAGTTATAGAGCAGACATAAAAATATTTTGTTTGATAAATATATATACTAACAATTTATAATGTTCATATTTTATCTGTTATTTTATTTCTTTATTTAAGAATTACGTAAACGATATAATAGATATCTTTTTGAAACGTTTCAAAATTACATAACGAAAATTATTTTAACTTAATCGAAACCGCAATTGTTTGTTCAGTAAAAAGAAAAGGAAAAAAAATAATAAAATAAAAAGATGTCGAAACTGGCAATCTTCTGAGACAACGATGTCGGAACGGTAAATATATGGTTAAGGGGTGGACGGCAGATTGACCGGAAGTTGGCAGTCACGTGATTCGGAAGTAGATTGCCTACAGTCAGCCCAATCTCGTTGCACGCTCCTCACTGACTCTTACAAAGCGTCCGGCTATCAATTCGCCTTTCCTTCTAGTCCACCAGCGTATTATACCTTAAGCCTAAAAGAGTATCTGTCCCTTGCTGACAAATAACCGTGGAAGGCATTAGAGGAAAAGCGACCAGAGGACGCTATTTGTTAGTAACTGGAGCGCCGCCAGATCCCAGTAGAGCCAGCTTGGGTTTAGACCGAGGAAAGGACCGAAGTAATCAAGAGAGTGAGACGACTAAGGCCAGTTGCATAAAGCGACTTAATTATAGTGAAACTGAAGTCAAATCGGAGTAATTAAAGGCTAAATCCACGGCTGTCGCCACCGAATCGTCTGATTGGCCGAACAACCTCTATGACGTCACCTACGCCAGTTCTTCTGTCTTTAGACAGATTTTTACTCTCCTAAATTCAGTTAATTACAATACGGGCAATTTTTCCCGAAACTGTGTCAATATCTGGACCTTTAATTTACCTGTTTCGCGATTTTTTAATCAATTTTTAAAATTAATTTAAATAAACTTATAACTTTAGGTTTTTAATTCTTCTTTATAGCTCTCTCTTCTAGACAATGCAGAATGTCTCTACGAAATTAAGTTGTTGATCAAATATGTAGACATTGCAAATTGCTTCAAATAAGCCATATTCGTTTTACGCTGTTCTCGTAACATATTCGTTAAAAGACAGATTAATAAGTTATAAATTTAAAAAGAATAAAATTTCGTATTCCCTTCTGATGAAAAATATAATTAATTATGAAGAACGGTACATTATCGATAATACATTTAGTATTATTAATAATGTATCTAAAATTAATGTTAGTTTAAATTTACTTAAAATAAAAACTGTCCGTAAAAGTTGCGTTATTTAATCTCGCATCTTTGGCTGTTATATTCTTGACTGCCCTTTTTTAAAAGAGAAGTTACTTTTAAGTAATTTGTTTACGTATTGTATATACGCAAATTACCTAAAAGTAACTTCTACTCTTTTTTGTTACGTAAACAATGAAAAGAAAATTTTCACAACGTTCATCATATCCTTTAAAAGTGATTAATAATATATTATCATTTAAAGTTGGCTATTTAAAAATGTATTTTAAAAGTGCATGTAATATCCGAGTATTTAACTAGACTGCGGTTGCATTTTGTACTTAGGATGCCTAAATTTATTTGATAGCGCGAGTCTAAAAAGACAATCCGCTAGAGAGTATGTGTCAGGCACAAATTTATCTCAATTATAATAAGATGGATTATAAGAAACAATTTTAAGTCACCATTAAATAAACTAAGAGGGAAAACAGAGCAGATTCTTTATAAACCAAGGTAAAAACGAAAAAAAAGCAGAGAGAAATATATATATATATAAGAACGAAAAACAATTTATTTTCTGTCCGAAGACACAACGCACTTAGAGCCTATGGTAGGGTTTACTCCTTAATTTATCACGGTTGCCTAACAGGACATCCTAAGTACTGCAGCGCGTGTCACGAGGCATCGACCATTAGGATTCGCCACGTTGATGGCCTAGACTCGGAAAACCTAACCCGTGACAAATGATCTAGTCGGCTAGACATTCCGATGCAAAAACGATCGTTGCGTCTCCACTCGACCGGAGATGTATACACAACTCCTGCAATGACAGTTCTCCTTTATCCGTCTCCTTTACAGACTTGGTCGGGCGCATTGGGGAGGGGTGTTGTTAATTATGCATGCTTAAAGTGGTAAACCCCTGTCAACGAACCGGCTCAAGTGATGACATAATCTCCCACGGACCATAAATTATCGAACGCTAGCCACCCAGGATTAGGACAGGTGCGACGGGTGGGGTATAGTTTTTTCATCTGCTCTCCCTCGGAGTGGTTTTTTTCATGTGCGCTCGATTTACGCTCTCCTCCTCAGGTATTTACATTTTAATGGGTGAGCGAAACTATAGAATCGATCTCTGATGCCTTTCAAGACCCGGTCTCAGTTATACTTTTTAGATTTGGCTATCGAATGAATGGCTCTAAAATAGCTTAATGCTAAAATGAAATCGAGTGCCGTCTACGGTTCGTCGATAAAGTTATTATCGATACGCATTAGGTTCCAAAATGATATTTCTTATACAGTTTTGAATAGAATTAAGATCCGCAAGAAAACTGTTTGATTTTATTTAAACCACGGGCCTAATGTTTGAAAAGTTTGGCATTTTAAAAGTATTTTAAAGTCGATAGACATTTTAAGTTTTTAAATAAGTTATTTTAAAGTTTATGAATTTGATTTTTCATCTCAAAAATTTTCATTTTTTATTCCTTCTCTGATATCAGAACAATACAGATAGATCTTGATGTTATACTAAGCGTTTATTTTATGTAAGTTTTATAAGATGAGATGATTACAGGTACTATACAGTATAGTACAGTACAATACGTGTAAGATATATATTTGTATTCATCCCACTAAAACTTTCAGATCTATAATACAATCGGAAAATAATATATAAAATCATAATAGATACACTGAAAACTGCAATAAGTTAACTTAATATAATTTTAACTCTTCATGATTAACAATTATTTTAATGATGATTGTTCGAAGGAATAAGAAATTAGCAAATGTTATCTATATTTTTGTCTTATTTTTAATAAGATTCGTTTAGACAACTGTATGAACCCCTTATTTTCGTTAAAATTGTTAAGGCCTTAGACATTCCTTGTTAAAGAGAAGACATCTTATTTCATCAGACATATTTATTTTTGATACACTGCCATCTGCTAGGGATATTACATTTATCATATAATCAATACAGTCTATATATATGTATATATATATCATATAATCGATATTTCTAATTAATATTAATAATTCAGCTATAATTTGTTTGACGTTATTTTAATAAAATACATAACATAACACGACCAATTTATTATACGCTATATTTACAATGTTTACAAATAGAATTTGAATTAATATCGATGACTTTAGATGAAAATCAGCAAAACGTATAGATTATACGCACTTGTTTCTTTTATCAAATATAATGATCAAGAAATTTATATATATATAACGTTATAAGATATATTGAAGTTTATTAATCTTGCTTATCTTCAGCCTATACAGTTTAAATCTAATAAATTTCTAAATAACTTTAAATATCCCGAGAAATTCCGTATTATTCAGAAAGTTATATAGAGCTGATGTTTTGCTTTATTTATAAAAAAAAAAAACTTTGTTATGAGTAATATTTATTTTTATAAATTTGAGTTCGAATTGTTTAGATTTAATTTCTATAAATAGAATTAGTTTATATCTTTACACAAATTTTTGCCACATTTTACATACATTTTATTTTTTTAAATTATAATTTAAGTAAAAATAATTGAAACCAAATAAATAATTAAAAAATATAATATTTTTAAACAATTATTTTTATTATAATTTATCAAAGATTTAAAAATAATTATTTGGCATTTTATAATTTTTTTTAATAGTTTGAGATTCAAAATCAATAAAAAACCACAATGAAACCATTCCAAAGAGAAATGAATATTAAAAATTTTTATTTATTTTTATCGTTGATTTTGGAATAAAATTATTTTGGTTATAAATATTTTTTTAAAAATTATATTAATTTTTATAAAGATTTAATAAAAATAGTTTTACTTTATTGTTTGGAGAAACAAACTAAGAAATTTATTAATAACTTGTAATCGCAGTAAAAAGAAAATTTAACAATTCGAGACTTATAAATTTAATAATAAAAAATAATTGAGCCATTTTTAATGTACTCGTTGGCGACCTTTTATAAATTTCTAAATTGGTCGTTAAATCTAGTTTCAAAAAGAAACTCAAAGTTAACAGTTTTTGTCTGTTCTTCCAAACTTTAACTATGGTTTAAGCAGTTGTTGCTATCTTTACAGCAGTTCAGTAAGTTAAAAAAATCACTAGATTTTCCAGGAGGTGTGGCAAAATTCATTTAACTTAAGACAACATTGGCTGGGTGGAATTGCCAGCTGCGACCACGCCTTCCTATACCTCCCCATCAGATTAGGTGGGCCGATGATATAAGCCTCAAATCCCCGTTCCAGGACTGAACGAAGGAAGAAGACATTTCTAGTGCATGGGGAGTTGGAAAGGAACGCAAGAGGGGAATAAATGACCAGATGTTAGATACTAAAATATACTTATAAGTCATTAAGAATGGGTTTCTGTTTCCTCGTAATGTTTTGAGCGGTTATACGGAATAAGTTTTTACGCTAAGATAGATTGATACGAATCTACACAAAGAAACGTTCAACAGACTGCAATCTAGAAGAAAAAAAATGGCACGGGAAAAAATCATTCAAATGTTCATTGTTGCTAGAGTTTCATTGATTTGTAGAGTCTGTAACTAACTATTTTAGTGTAAAAATAATTTATGTTCTGTTACAACCAATATTAGTTTAGATAATTTGCAAATAACTGCATTAAGATGTTTAATATTTTTATAAAATTAACCTCTTACTTATTAAAATTATGTTCACGTATAGGAGCTTTAATGTAAATTCAAGTCCTAGAATAAATTCATATAAAGGAATAAGAACCGAGCATTACATAGATTCTTGATACAGCCATTAAAACTCGAATTACTTGATAAAATACAGATGTCGATTCTATTAATAAAGTTAAAAACAAGTTATTTTTAATATTTCATAAGTCTTAAAAGAGAAAGAAATAAGAACGTTTTAAAATCAATTAATAAATTATCGAGTATTAAAAGTTATAAAGAGCTTTAATAAAATAATTTTTTAAATACATTCTACACTTAACAAATATTAAGTGGTTACTTATCAATGTTTATTTATTCATTATTTTTATTATTTAATTTATAAAATCATAAATTATAGATTTAAGCTTCTGTTCTTTATTAAAAACGAGACGAAGATACGAAAGAATGTAAAATAAAACGGTGAAGAATTTTTCTTTACTACATCAGTAACTCTTTATCCGTTCATTAATAAATTTGAAAATAGTGGATTAGTCATCATCAAAATTTAGATCAATATTAATTAATATTAGACAACATAGTCTCACTCATCGCCGATGCTAATTTTCTCTTAGCGAAGTCTTCTTGTTTCTTACTAACTTTAATATTAAGTTTGAATCTTTTAAAAACTGCTAACAAAACTTGGATCTTACATAAATATCGAGGGACTCGAGACCATTTAAAAAAAATAACTATTAAAATGTTTAATGAATTATTAAAGGTTACGTTAATACTAAAATCATTTGCGGGACGTGAACATTTTATACTAAAATTTGCTAACTAATGACATAAAATATCGATTTAGTACTTAGATAAACAAGTAAATTTAATTACAGAGATTTTCTGTTTTAAAACAAGACAAAACTTGTAAGAATAAAATACTTTCAGAAGATAAATTGGTTTTTTTAATTATAAAAAAAATCTCAATGTTGTTGAATAACAAAGAAACAAGTGTCGAAGCAAAATATAATTATGAAACATTCCGGAAGAGAGATTTTAATTATTGTCTCGAAAAATAAATTACCATTAAAGATAAATGAAAAGTAAGCGACTTGTTTACGATCGAATTTTGTATTCGATTCGTATAAAATACCGTTCGGTTCATGTTGTGTTTTTATATTCGGTTATCATTAGAATGACGTTTAACATCAATAAAATACTTCTGGAGGACACGTAACTTTAGCTATTTTTCGCATTATTTCTCTTTTAATGTTTAACGTAGTAATTTAAACTAATTATCTTTCGGAGAAATTCGATAATGTGTAATTTTATGGAAAACATCTTTATTATTCACATCATAAAAATGTGTGATTTAAGACTCAGCTAAAAACGAAGCAAGAAAGGTAAACAAGTGATAAGGCGATACGAAATTCGGCAAGGCGACTTAGGACTAATTAAAATAGATACTTATAATTAGAATCTAGTTATTGCATTAAGCGGTGATTAGACATTTCTATGGGGCAAAATAGGAAGTGTTGCGTCGATAGTGTCACTTCCGCATCCTCTCGAGTCCCGGAGCGCAGGAGGAGCCACACCGAGTGTGCAAAAGAGATTAACACGTCGATGACATCACGGGATGCTTAAGATGGCGCTCGGTTCGCTAAACGATAATATCGGCAATATTCGGCGGGCGATAATGGCGGAAATCGCAGTAGGTTACGTCTAAAGGGAAATTAAGACAGCTTACCCAACATTCTGGATGGGTGACGTTGTAGGGCTGATAGGTCCAGGGATGGTCGTAAGCCTTTTAAACGTCCCGATTAAAACGAGAAATCTGAACGTGGGAGACAAACCCAGAAGAAACGGACAGTACAGAGAGACAGACAGAGAATGTGACGAAGGAAAGAGAAGACAGCTAGAGGACACTGTCTGTACTCTCTGGAGGTGCGAGAGAAAGAAGCGAACCCTAATGCCTTCACTTTTATACGTAGATGATAGGAGCCGAGTTGGTGGAGCCAGACAGGAAAACGTTAGGCTGATACTTTAGGCTGGAGACCGTATGGGAGTCGTTAGAATGGGCCGCCCCGCATCTCTCGAGCCGCTAGCTCTAGCAACCGGCATCGCCTTAAGCCTGCAGATTTTGCCTGCGTTTCCCATTTGCTGTCAAGGTATTGGGTTTGCTCGGTCTCCTTGGTAGCATGCGATGAATATATTGGCTGGAACCCAAATCTCTATCTTACCGGAGATTTCCACTTTAATTTCAGATAAAACCCCGAGACTCTAAGCATAAATAACATCACACTCGAGACTCGGATCATCCCTCGATTCGCTAGAAAACCTTCTCCCAGTAAACAAGGCAGAAGAAAGCGAGATTTCATTTACTCACTTTCCTTAACTCCCGGCTTTATCGGCGATGCAACGCTAGCGATTGGATGGACCCAAACAATTAAGTTTTGCCGACGTCAATCCGAAAGGTGAAGAGGAAAAATTTAATAAGCAGCCATTCGCTCAAATCTCTCCTTTCTATTCCCATAAAAAATTCAAAAATTGATTTATTGGATTTCCGGACTTTTGTTTGTTTCTCTGCAAATTCAAATTGGAATTGAAGATTTTCTTTTTTCTCTCTTGTTCTCTTCATAGACGTGAAATGATTTTCTTCGATCAAAAGCACTTCGGGCCCTTTTATATAAGCGACCAAACAAAAATACCACTTGGAAATTTCTCTTATTTTCTTTTTTAAATTATAAAAATAATATATTTAAATGCCGCTGCGAACTTTCGTTTTAAACTATCTGGAACGTGATAAAGTTGTTATAAACATTCGAAATTTTATTAAATATATTTTTACATTGGCTAGCGATTAAGCCGGTATTAAATATTTAAATCTTTTTCGTATGCAAATTTACAGAATAATGAATTATTTTCTGTATAGATAATAAATTTATGTTTCGATTTTAGCACGAATCTTTGCCGGTAAGATTTTTTAAACCCGGAGGATCACCGTCGATCTTCTTTAAATGTCCATCATTTAATCTTAAATTTAATGCAATCCAATTATAGAGGAAACTTGGAAATAGAGGTTGTTTACATTAAATATTTGAGTGTGAAACAATCGTCGACGGAAATAAAAACGCGCCAATACTTGGACATTTTCTGTACAAACAACTTTGATTGCTCATCACGTTCTCTTTCCAATTTCCATACCTGTCAAAACATAACGTGGTGCAAATTTTAATTAAGAAGCGAGATTTTCCAAACTTGACGGTTTGACGCCGTGCCATCTAAAAATAATAGCTAATCTATACGGTTGTATATCTCCTCCCCTCCTTTCCCCAAGTAATAACTTGGTGAGCAAACTTCGGTTGCTCTCCTGATCACATTAACGTTAACCCTCCAATCCAATGTCCCTTCTTCGCTGCCAGCTACCAATCAATAAGTCATTGAGTAACCATGGCAACAAGAGACACTGTCACTCCGTTAGGTTGTGGATAATTTATTCTCAACGTTTTCCGCTCCGTCTTATCCATCGACGTCAAGTCTTGAGGAATGCATGCAAAATAATCAGAAGGCTCAGCTGGCTTGTTTACTTCGGACGAGAGAAAAATTTCCGCCGATTTTTTTTATTATTATTATTTTTTCCCTAATTCTTTTCTTTCGAAATACTTCTTTTCTGATTTTCGTAAACACTATAATCGATTCTTGCCGTTACGAATAGTTTCCCTGCACAAATTTACTTTATTACAGTATTCTTTTATCTGTCGTAAGCGAGAATCGACTACGTTTAAGCTGCCGAAAATGCGCACAATACCAGAAGAAGATGACCTATTGTCTTCGATATAATCTATTCTATCCCGAGCAGAGCTTTTTATTGTTTCATTCGATCCTTTCGGGAAATTTTAGCGTTGAAAAAAGTAAAGTTGGCGAATGAAAGCTTCGTCTGTGAATTATCGATTGTCAGTCACGGCACAAAACAGAATTATTCTAACTTTTAGCAGCACCAATTTTTTTATCACTAATTACAGAAATTCCTATTATCGGACTTGTTGAACTCGGTAAATCTAATTAGTAAACGTTATCACTGACAACTGCGATGCTCGACAATTCCCTTTTCCAATTACTGTGCTTCTAATAATCGTCGAAGACCATCTAGACTTTCATACTCAATTTATAGCGTTTAATATAAATCTCGCAGGGAAAGCATTATTTGAGAGATGATCGAGTTAAATGCCAGAAGATTGAAGATTTTTTTTAATCTTTTCGCCAAGTAGATGGGATTTTTACCCCTTTGTAGGTAGTGGAAGACGGGAGGACCCGTCAGCAAAGATCGTAATGGCGTTTCTTTCCCGGAGGACGTTTCTCTTTATAGTGAAGATAAACGATTTGCGAGGTCACCGTAAAAATATTGTCACCGTTATTTATTCCCAAGTTATCCGTCGAGGGGAGGGAAGGTGGCACACGGGGAACATTAGTACGATACTGTCACCAAGCGACTGGCACAAGCCGAGTGAATAGATGACCTAGAGGTGCCGTTTTTACTTCCATTAGAGTGATACCAGTAGTAAATGGTAAGTACTTTATGAAAATCGCTCCTGCAGCAACAGGGATTTTGCAAAATCCTACGGACCTTGGCTGTAGAACACCTGCTTAGAGGGCATAGCGTGTCATCTATCCCTTATTCATTCTTCCTAATGTCTTTGGTGAAAATCTCACCAGATCTGTTTAAAATGTTAAGTTTGTGAATTTTTCTGCATGGCTTTCGTCAAAGTGGCCGGGTGACAAAAGAAATTGCGAAAATGCTACTCTCTTCACTAACCGTCGGAGGCTTTTCGCCAGACGCTTGATCTCCACAAGCTCTTAAAAACACGACGACGAATGAAACTTTTATTTTAAAAGAGATTCCTCCCGCTAGCCGTTCCTGTATTATTTCTCCTAATGGACGACTTTATACGGGATTCAACCGATTCCGAAGAAGCGAAGTAAAATATACCTGGCAAATGGTAGCTGGGGATTAAAAGCTGCGATGTGTCGAGTCACAGCACACATATTCATCAAGTGCATTTCCGCATTTACTTGATCTAGTAGCGATGCAATAGCTAAAAGCAATCTAATACCTGACGAACAAAAAGGAATGGAATATTTCTCTCATGTAGGACACGCTCTCTGGGACGGAGAGAGGATTAAATTGAATTTTATTTCGCCGAGTCTTAATTTGCCGGCGAGCTAGGGCGGATTTTCTTGTAATGTACTTTTGTGCGTCGGAGGCGAAACTTGATACCCAACAACAATTACCTGGCCTAACATAAAAAACGCAAAATTAAACAATGGCTGAAGACAGCGTTTGCGGTCATCCGCACGTTTCTATCTCCAACTTCCTTAGGCATTCTCTTGTTTATGAGAACGGCTTAAACATTACTTCTGCCTGGCGAATTGCTTTTCCTCCATCCGCCGTTGCCAACGTAGTATTAAAAATTCACGGCCGACAAAGGAAGCAATAGAAATCTCTTTAAGTTCGCCTTTACCCAACAGGAAAATTATAGATTAAAGAAATATATAAAGTTACCAAAAATTCAAGGCGAAATTTATCTCCTCTTATCGAGCCATTTCTTCAAATCGCTATAAATATTTCATTTTTTCTTTTACATTTACTAAACTCGTAATTAATTATATTAAAAAATTAGACGACCTATTCAATTCGTTAATAAAATATAAATAATTAAAGAGGGAAGTATCGAGCTTTCGTAGAAGACAGATTGAGTATATTTAATTTATTTGTCTTTATTTCACTATTAGATAATCACATGACTAAAATAACCTGTGTTTTTTAGAATTTTTTATGTATTTATTTTAAATTTTTAGTCAACCAGGGACGTGGTGTATGCTCCCTCCCCTTCCTTGAATACGCTTATGTAATATTAAAAATAGGATCACCAAACAATTTTCAGATATAGAATCTTTAAATTTAAATTGCCGAAGAATAATTGCATTAAACATATAATTGAATAAAACATTACGTAAAATAAACATTATTTTAAAAATTTATAAAGTTAAAAAAAATGAATTTAACGAAATAAGTTCTGAACCTTTTTTATATCGAATTTTCTCCAGCGAATTGCATAAAATTGAATTAAATTTGTACATTTGAATAAAAAAACCTACCGTGCTGGTGAATTATACACATTCAAAAATAACTTAGAGATTTAAGAAAGTTAATCTGGATTAAAATATGCACATAGATTATGGAATTAAAAATGATATAGATTTATTTAGAATTAGAGAATTTACATTTTTAGAATAAAACTCTCCAACATTTTGTGTTTCTTTGACTATTTTTTCATCTTTATAACAGTGTTTTTTTATATATTTTTAATCGTTTTAAACGACCTTTTCAGATATTACTAATCGTAATTTTGATGCAGGTCTGTAGATTATCTTCGAATTCTTCAGAGTGTTCGAAATAACTTCTATTTAGAATTCTCAAATCCATATATCTGTCTTATTTATGCTGAAAAAATCTCGTTAACTCGATATAGACCTATTCCACTTTCAAATCCTGTCCATTTTTTTGAAAGAATATATCAAAATCATTCTTTTCCTGTATCGAGAATGCACATTCTTTACACCTTACAACCCAATTTTCGATTGAAAAACCATATCTAAAACTTATTCTTCATTTTTCTTATTTTTTCGTATTCAGTAAACATGGTTATTTTTTTTTAAATATTTATTTAAATTAAAAATTATTTACGAAGAAATAAGACATTATAAATTATTTGTTATGTATTAATTTTTACATTTTTTTACATAAGCGAGATATCCCTGATAATTATTTATTAAAGAAATTTGAGGAGAGATAGAAAAGTTTTGCGAAAAAATACGAAAGTTGCAGAAAAACTATTAACATTTTTTGCCGGAATTATTAATAAAACATTACAGTATCAATTAACATAGAAAGGAAATCCGTGAAAACACTCTGGTTTAGATCCTGTAAGAAAAATGAATGAGATTTTTTCTTTTTTCTTTGAGAGACTGATGCTCCTTTCTTTTGTAAGGAACGTTCAATTAATCTCATCCTTTCTATACTTTTCATTAATATCCCTTTTCGTGCATAGAATTTTCTTGGGTTATTTTTAAATATTTATAACTCTATTTTACACACAGAAATTGCATTTAATTAATTTTAAAGTAAGAAATATCGAGACTAAATTATATTTCGTAACATAAATAATACCGATTTTCAGAAATTCTTTCGCAATCCTCTGTTATGGACCTTAAACAAAATTTAGTAGACCTTAACAGACGTTTGAATCATGATTATGGGTAGCAATAACTGGAACAATCTGAACAATAAGTCTATTTAGAATTGATGCTAAACTGTAAAATGATTCAGACAACCTGGATTCAATCAATCCCGCCATGATCAATATCTTCCTCTTTCCTTAATCCCTAATACGACTGATGTTGATTAAAGTTCTGGACAACAGTTTCTTTCAATAACCAGAAAGCAATCTAAAGACTGAAAGCTCGTAATTCAAAGCATCTATATGTAATAAGGAATGCAAAATCTTTATTTATTTATTTATTATCTTATAATTTTGTTTATAATTAAAGAAAAGTTTGCCACTTTCCAGCAAAAAAAATTAATTTTTCATATCGAAGAACATCAAGAGAAAAGGATGCCAAAATTGTTCAAAGTACCAAACTGTTAAGATACAAGATGAGATGTTTGGTATTGGATCTACTAAAGATGCCTTGATCGTCTCGTAAAAGACATCAAGGACCATCTTCTGCAGCCTTAATGGTTTGTTTCTCCTTCAGATAATAACGTTCCTTTAAGCAGCTGTGTGGCTAATTCCTAATTCGTCTTTCCATCATTTCTCTTTAGTTTCTCAACTCGAAAAGGAATGAACTATCCAAAATTCACATAAAATTATTTTACTCGATTTGCATTATTCCCAAACACGAATTTAGCACACGTCTCGAATGGGATTTCTATCGAAATTAAATAACATTAAACGGAATTAATTAGTCAATTTAATGTTGCAGAATAATAAAACTCGAATTTACTTATTGATCGTTTTTGAGATAATCAATAAAGAGTTTTTTTTCCTCTTAAAAGCGTCAAACGAACACATTAAAAGATTCCGTAATCAATATAATTGCTTTTCTTTAAAGTTTTGCTAACCTTGCAAAACACATCACCTTGTGAATTGAAGATTTACAATCTGTTTAATGAGGTGGTAAATTAACTTTACTAATTCCGCATTTCTTTTCAAAACCACTTAATCATATCGCTAGAACATGGCAAGCGATATCAATGTATCTCATATTAGAGCCATTAGGCATCGTTCTTTAAAAAAAAAAAAATCAAGAAACTTCTTAATTATTTGTCCATTCTCGTACTACCCGTTCGAGTATCGCAGAAAGTTGGTCATCACGATAAAAAAACAAAAACAAAATGTAGACGTTTCAGTTCAGAAAACGATTGGACCATATCAACATTGTAAACACGACAGCAAAAAGCCGCCTTACTTAACGGCAGATTGGTTTTAATGCGCATCTCTTCAACGGAATTTTTCACAACTGGATCGCGCCGCTCTTCTCCCGAAATGCCTTTCTTCTCTTAATTTTGACCCCCCCTTCTCTGCCTTCTTAAGTTGCCGACTGGGATTTACTTAAGTTTATTTATTAGCGGTTTCATTACGAGATTCGAGCACTCCTAGTATTAATTTCCTTGAGAAAAAGACAAGCGGCCCCGAGCCGAGAGAAAATGAAGCATTAATCTTTGGGTATACTTTCTACGCTTGGGCTCAAATGACATAAAACAATCTCGTGTATATTAGCGATAGAAAGATGCCGCATTATCTTCTGCTCCTGTCCCCTGGAAGCCATTATGTTGAACTCTTCCCCCCTTTTTTTATCCTGTCCAAAATATGAGTTCATTCCGGGCAGTTTTATTGTGTAATTTAGTAGATTTTTCTATTCCGTGGAACATTTTATCACACATCGTGTGCTTTTTGTTCCAAGTTACGATGTTGAAATTTCAGAAATAAATTATCAACCGGGATTGTTGTAGATTAAATATACAAACGACGTCCCGCTCGTTTTTGGAGTATACGTTCCACTTTATGGATATTAAATTATTTATGTAAGTAAGCCGAAATTTTTATTACAAGGTTGAGAGCTAAATCTATATTAATTATTTAACAACTAAACTTGGAAAATAAATTTTTAAACACCGTTTATGTAGCAAATTAGGGTCGACTGGAGTTTACAAAACTTATTACCATTTTTATATATACCGAAAATTTTATTTTATAGAAAAATTCTAAAGACGCGGATATTTAATATATTTTTAAAAATAATTAATAAACACTTTAAATATAAAAATCCTCCGCGGACCAAGCGATTTTAGCTTTTGTTACGAATATCGAACGTTTAAAATCACTATACTGTAGGGCGAAAAAGAATGGCACGAGCTAGATAAGTACAAAATACAACGGCTATATTTATTAAATAATATACTAATTAAAGGAATATTTTAAACCGAAGAACGTTTTGCTAATTATAATTTTTGTTAATATCCGGGAGCCATATTTTTTCTTCTTCTGTAGTAATAAAATAATTTCGAGAGGGTTGAAAACTGTATGCACCAGTCACGGATATTTCTAACGTCTTCCTTAATTTATATATAAAAATTTGAATGTAAACTCATCGATCTTTATTCTTAAGCTTAGGCTATGTCTCTATTTAAAGTATTGGTAAACTCAAATTATTGTTTACTAAAAATAGCACGTATCTTCAATCTTTTATATTAAATATTCCAAATAAAATCTTTGTTGGAAGGCGTTAATTAATTAAAAGTCACCACGGTTGTTAAGTGGATAATTAAGAACGATAAAGAAAAAGTCTTTATACTTCTTTACGGGATCGGTCTCGGCTGACATGATTTAAAATGACCAGTGTAATTAAATATAGAAATCTGTTATTCTCAGCGATACTAGTGATATATGTAGATACTGTCAAGTGGATGATCAGTCAATGAATTATTACCAACACAACAATTTTAGACCCCGAACAAAGGCAGCCGACCATTATCCAAAACACCTGTTCTTATCGCACGCTGTAATATCTTTACTGTTAAAAAAAGTGACGTTAATGGAACTGTTCTCACATAGAATATTACGTGGTTAGGACAGGTCAACTCATGTACAACCTGCCAAAAAATAAATCCCTAAATATTGATTAATTCGGTGCAGAACAATGACGATTAGAAAGCGAAATTAGGCGATGCTATTAGCATCACGTGACCGACTTTATGATCCGCATAATCCGGAAATATTTAATTTTATTACGTAAACAAACCGATGCCTTTGCCTTTCGAAAAAAAGAATTAAAATACGACCAACAGTCGTTATTCGAATATATTTCTTGGGAGTTTAAAAAAAATAAAAAATAAAAGAAATGGAAAAACGCCGACGTATTTATTTATTTCGTTTACGAACCCAAATTACGCGGAGAGCGAAACATCAATGGCTGTCCGTATTTAGTTACTGAGCATGCGTGCCAGCGGGTGTGGCATCATATCAGTGGGTTTGTGATAGTTAAACAAGGTTGCAATTATCGAGCACAGTCGTACCATCCCTCCCCGTTATAACATTAATATCTTAATTAACTTCATCACACCAAGCCTCTGTAATTAAAAGATTTTAACGTTGCTTAGTGACGAAAAGGTCACAGGTTATCTTTCATCCAGACGTACGAAGATGTATTCGATAAAACAACCGCTTTTACGGTAGCTTCAACGCCAAGGAAGAAATCGATGCCTTTCAATTAGCGAAAAGTATAGAAGACGTCGCGCTCGAAACCGTGTGCAATCTCTCTTTAAAATGGCGTCAACTAGCGCCGATTTAACTAGAAGACGATTCGAACAAAGCGTTTCGGAAATAGACTCTACGTTTAACCGGATAAGCGGTTAGAGATTGCACTATGGCAGCCATATCGAATGGGAGCGAAGAGCAGATGTTTCGTCAACAATCGGATCCACCAGAAGAGGGAGTCTGTGCACGGACTGACTAAACTCTTTCTACCGACCATCAGTATCGATTCCATTCCACTTAAAATATCATATTTATCATCATTTTCCCTTCACATTTACGTTCAACATCTGTCTAGGGAAATTACCGGTTTGAGATAATTACAAAAGCAGACTTGCACGTAATCTTGGCTTTTGAACGACTTACTGATCTTAATACTGTCCGCAGATGATTCTTTAAATAACAGTAACAGATAGTGAATGGTTAACATCGTATTCAAATTCCACCCTTTTAGAAAATTAAGAGAGCTCGTTTAATTGGGATGGATGTTGTTTGCTGCCATTCTTGACGGTTTTTTTTCCTCCTTCCTTCCTTCCTTCTTTCCTCCTCTTCTGTTTCCTGAAGAATCGCTCTCCCAAATTTAATTAATAAAATTTCTTACGGTATAGTTAATTATCCAACTCGGACATTTTCTGAATTTATTCGATAAAAACTTGAGGATTTTTTGTTTGGTGGCTTTTTATGGAGGCGCACGTTCCTTATCTAGTTTACAAACTTATTTTTCTTTTCCTTTTTTTTTTTATATTTTACTAAAGAAACTCGAGTAAGTATCGACCGAAATAATTTATGCGTCAAAATTTAATAATATGGCGTTTTTTTCGGTAGTTTTTCGAGTTTATTATTAGAAATTTGAGTGGATTTTTTATTAATCAATTAAATCAAAATGAGAAATTTTTTTTGCTTGGAAAATAATGCTTAATATATAAATACAACTTTTAAAAAATGTAATCCCGTTTCATCTTAAATAGAGTATAAATTAAAATTATATTACTTAATAAAAATAATTTATAAACAAAAAAAAATTTAAATAACTTTTTTATTTATAAACTAGATGGCGCCACTTCGAACAAGAGCTTAACTAATTTAAGCAAATTGTCTTTATACTAGAGCATAATGAAGGAGAGTGGAAAACGAATCGAATCATCCTAACAATAAAAATGATGATTATTATTGTAGCGCTTCTTCGTTATTATTTATTATGACAAGTCTCAAAAGACACGACTCTCGAATGAGACGTGCGAAGAGGCAATTATTAAAAGGTTAGCCATGCAAACCGAGTGACAATCTGTTACTTTTACTGGGAAGCTGCAGCTGCTTCTTTGCATACAATCCTATAAAAACACTCGTATTCGATATTGTTATGCAAGGGATATGTTATCGTTACGATTTGTTCTTTCAGAAACAGGGCACGTGTTCTTTATTTACAAACGCATCCCACTACTAAAAAAACCTAATAATTCTGAAGTTTTTAAGTTCAAAAATTTTTTAAAATCGTATTTGTTTTCACAAATTATCGATAAAAGTAATATATTTATCAATTGTTCTTATCTTTTTCGAGGTATATGGACTACTAGGATATCGGAGATTATGTTAAAACACAAGATAAAATTTTAACCTGTTGCAAAAATCGAACGCAGATGGAATTTTATATTGTTTTTTTATTATTTTACTTGCGCTTTTTTGTTTTTTCAGATAAATTTATGGAATTTGAAAACGAAAGCATAAATAAATATTGGTTTAAAACGTGATTTTCATTTGAATAAAGCGCAGATATAAATTCTCTCCCTTTAAGATTTGTTTTAAAACAGTTTAATAAATTAATTTATTGAGTTATTTTAAACGATGCAATATTAATTTACTTTTCTTAACAGTTTGTTAATCTTAATTATAAATCTCGACTGACTTAATTCTTTTAAATGTTATATTACTTTATTATATCTTTTACCAGAATTTAATGTATATTGATACATTATAAATAATTTGTATCGATTGTGTAGATTATTTATATATTTAAAAAAAAATATTGATTTTTAATCAAAATTATATTTACAATATGCAATACTAACAAGGTTTACAATAATCGATGATGAAAGAGAGTTTATGACGAGTTACTTTAATGAATTAAATAATTTTACTGTTTTAAATGCTCAGTGTATAGGTTTAATCTAAATTCAGAAGAAAGCAATTTAAAATATTTATTTTTCCGTGTAAATCCCCGTGATCTAATTTCGTATTTGTTTAGAAGAAATTAGCTAAATTAAATTACCAATATTGTAGATGGGAGATAATAAATACACGTTTAAGATATAGATTAATACCACAAAATTAAAAATAACGTCGCACTCCGAATTTAGTATTTTATAAGCTCGTATTGAAAATCAAGTACAAATTTAGTTCGTTTCTAGCGGGTTAATTAAGTAATATTAATGACGGATATAACTTTATCACGATAACATTTACGCAATGGGATACAAGATTAACCAATCCAGTTTAAGGATTTATCCAAATATTCCCAACAAAGATTTGGTTAATAACCAAATTCGGTAATTAACCAAACAAGGTAATGTTTATATATACCGTTTATACAGGTACAATTCAATTGTTACTTTATACATCGAATTTTATGAAAAATAGACATTACAATGCCATTTTTATGTAAGGTTTTAATTAATTAAAAATTAAAACTTAGGATTGAACGTTATCGGAGTGAAAAATTACGGGCTATTTTTTTTTAATTTGTGATTTCAAACGATCAGAATAGTAATTTCGTAAGGAAATCTTCGCTAAAATTTATTATTTGTATTTTATAATTATTTTTAATGTAGAATTTTATCGTTTGTCTATAATTGCATAAATAATTCATGATCAATTAATGGTTTATAAAGTATAGCCTATCTTATTAAGATAAACAGGCGTAACACGGAGGAATAGATGATGAACACTTGCAATATTCTCAAAAGTAGGCATTAATCAGTTAGAGCGAAAAAATGGTGTACTCGTGTTCTATAATGACAATTTAGTATTTGAAATATAAAAACTAAAATTCTGACAACGCCATCTCTCGACGAATTTTGAAAATGTTAATAAATAAGTAATTAAGTACTAAGAGTATTAATTCACTACGTCTTTAATTTTATTCTTTTATAATGTTCTTTAAATTAATGCAAAAAGTCATTTCGAATAGCTTAATAATTCTTTTAACTATTTCGTTCATATTTTCTGCTATCCAATTAACATTTATTGCTCTTGTGTAAAATTCCATATTACGGTATAATTAATGTCTTAATTCATATAAAACAAAATTCGATAACCCACCGATTTTATTTATTTATTATATTGAATATGGTCAATAATCTATGACTGTTTTCCATAAAATGCCAATATAACAAATTATTAAATATTAATTTCTTTTAAATTAACAAAATTCAAAAGGTTTTGGCCCAAAGTAGTTTTTACATTTGAGATTCATAGTTTTTTTTTTCTCAATGATAAAAGTGGAATTTAAAATTATACTTTTAAATTATAAAAGTATAATTTGGAAATTTTTGTAGTTGAAAAAAATCTATTAATTTTAAATATTTAATAATTGAAATAATAAGATGAAATAACTTTTGGCTGTTGTTTATTTTTGTATTAATTTTTTTTTAATAAATATATATTATAACTTTATTTAAAATTCAAAATATACAATGAATGATTTAGTATGAGTGCATGAATTTTTAACAAGTCAAATAGTTCATACATTTCTTTGAATCAGAAAATTTACATGTAAACATTGAGAATGAGCTATTATCATAGTCAATGAAAAGGGATCAGAATCTCTGATTCTGGCACAGATCAGAGGAGCAGTGGTGTAGTGATGCAACTGGGGGATGCAAAGGAAAAGCAATTACACTCCCTGCTACTAATATTCATTTTTTAACAATTGAAATTTGTCTATATGTAAGTGTAAAAGTAAACAAAAAACCATTCATGGCATTAGTGTAAATTTAGACTATAGAACCCTAATTTTTGTAACATAATAATATAGTCAGAGCGAGTTATTACTTTAAACATGAGTAATAAAATTGCAGCCAAATTCCATGAATTAACAGAGATTTAAACTAAATATTTTAAATTTTTAAATAAATAATAAATTACCAATAAAATATTATTGGTAATTTATTATTTATTTAAAAATTTAAAATATCCCAAAATCATGGAATTTTCAAATTTCCTGATTTTTTCCCCACCATTTATTTCTATTTATATAAAACTAATAATTCAAACTTGTGTGATTTGTTCAGTGATTTCATATAATTATTATTTATATAATAGATTTGATTGCTGTAAACCAATCATATACAACATATATACGATAGCTTAATTTTGTGTATTTTTGTCTTGCAGTTTTATTCAAACAACATTCCATCTCTCTTCATTTTTTAGTTGAACCCTTCTTGTTAAATTTCTGGCTGCACTAATACAGACAGTCATTATTACTCTTTCTATGCATCTTAATTCTAAAACCAGAAGACTGACAATTTCTTAAATATTTTAAGTAAATGTAGTCCTAAACTTAAATAAAATTTCATACATTTCTTGGCTGAAAAGTTATGAATTTTTTTGATGAATTATTATTATTATTATTATATTAACGATTAGAGAAAAACTAAAATAATTATATTTTTCAAACAATTCAACATAATTTAAAGTTTATTTCATCATTCCATTTATTTTTTTGTAACAATCAACCAATTATATAACAAATACATAATTATTACAATTGCATAGCATCGATTCTTGATTAAATAATAAAATAATTACTTTATTAAAAAACTATTAATGATAAATGATTAAACATGAACTTCTTTATTTTATGTTAAATTACAAATGAGAGGAATTTTTGGAAAAAACTTGTGACTTTCATTAAATTATTATTATTAAAGGTAGTAAATTTTAGCAATATACATCAAACAAATTATATTAAACCAATTTAATATATTAAATATAAATGAATTTTATTGGTTATTTTAATATATTTTTACCTTTTTTTTATTTCAATACAAAAAATTTATTTCAACATAAAAATATTTTTAAAAACAAATATATTATTTGCACAATTTTGGATGGCCTTTAATTATTTAAAATGTTTTATTCTTTTCTATATTTAATTTTTATCAAAAAAATAAAATAGCATTTATATTTTTATAACATTTATTTAGATAATATTTAGTTTATTGGAACTCTTTCACTTTCATATTTAAATGGAACTTATTACAATAATAAAATAATTATTAATAAATATATTTTTTAACATTTAATATTTAAATCAAAATATTTTAATAATAAACAATTTATTTATTTTTTTTATAAAAGTAACAACAACAACATAAATATAGTATTTTCACTCTGTAAAATTAAATCTTTTTTTCCCCCCCCTCTTTTCTTTATAACATTCTGGCCAAGTGTCAATATTGGCAAACTTGTATTTGTGATATATAGAAATACTAAAGTCTTTATTTACATGCTGACCTATTCATTATTATTTATAACAATTTTAATTAACTACCCCATCATATGATATGAAATTATGAAAAATTTATGACCACATACTGTACTACTGTATACAATTTTTTAATCTAAGAATATCATTAATCTTAAGAAAGATCACATGACCTACAATATTATATAAGGTAAATACTTACCAAATATAATAATGTTCATAAATACATATACTGTAGTGCAGACTGTGAAAGATATGTTTTTATTTTATAAACTGGGTAGTTTTATCCAAATTTTTGGTTTTATTTTGTTTTTTTATTAACTCGTTTACTTTTTATATCAAATTAATCATTTCAATATATTATAGAGAAAATATTTGAATTAAATAATAACACACATTACAATATTGGAATTTTTGTGTTTATAAAAAATTTAATTTTTTTTTTTTGGATAGAAATAGATTTCCATGAACACAATAAGTATACAGATGTGTATTTTTCAGTTAAAATTTTTTTCTTGGAGGAATTTGCTATGCAGGAAATAATTCTTAACTCTACACTGTATATCTTTTTTTCATTTGATTGACAAAAAATGCACGAAAAATTGTACTGTATTATATTAAATTAAATTAATAAGTACTTAATGTCTGGAAATTATTTTTTCACTCTGGAAAAGATTGGTTCGGTCCCATAAATATCGTGGTTAAGCTGCTACATAACTAAATATTTATAGAGGCTATTATATTCTGTTCAAACCACACAGAATTATTATGATTATTTCATAAAAACATTATTTTACAATTTTTTTTAATTAAAAATTTCAATACACTTCAGAAAATATGAATTTTTCAGTTTATATCACTACTTTTAAAATAATTTTTAATTGAATTCTCACTTAAAAAAATTAAATATTGTCAATTCTCCTGAAGGACTATAAAAAATAAACAATTCTTGAGCAATCACAAATAAAGAATGATAGAATGGTTACTTTACTTTGTAGATGATATTTTTAATCTGGAGTAAATGCTATTCCAATTACTATTAATTTACCATCTTGCAGACTTGCTAATATATGTGTATTTCCTGGAGTAACACTTACTGCTAAAATGGGTATATGCAATGATAATGATGTGGCAGATTTCAACCTGTTGAGAAAAGTTATATTTTTATCAATGTATTTTTAATTTAATTTAATAATACTTTAATAACTAATTTTCTGATAATTAAAATACAATAGACCCCCTATAACATGGTAGATACATTCCATGTTATATGAATCAGTGTTGTATGAGTCACTTAAATACATGAGCCAATCACAGCCCGGCACTTGTGCAGTTTACGGGCTACGGCTGTTTGAAAGGTTTTCTTCCATAAAATTAATCGATTCTAGACTAATTTGACTCATTAAAACATGTTAGCTGATAACAGCAAATTGTTTTTTTATGCTTATTTTTCCATTTATTATTTGAAAACAAAATTTCAAAATCAATTATAATAGGAAGGATATACTTTATAATTACAGTTGATTCCATTTAATTGGGCCACTGGTTAATCGGGGCACCATTTTATTGGGTCAAATCTCAAAGAACGGAAACCAAACTAATAAATTATTACATAATTTAATTGCTTAATTGGGACAGTAGCAGAAAAGGAATTTAGCAATTTTTGATATATTTTAGGAATCTTCCAAAATATATATAGACACTACATAAACTAATGTCATGTAGACCTAACAGTTGGCAGAGAGAAAGCGATTTTGTCTTTCACTTGGGCAGTTTGGTTTTTCGGGAGGTGTCAGCATAGCGGGACGTATCGCACAGGGATCCCGTCTGAGGCAGATCTGAATGCAAGCTACTGACCCTGCTCTGGACTGGACCGGACAATTTTTCGAGGTCTCTCGACTGAGTTGGAAGAGAGCTAGAGTTTCCTTGGAAGGTATTGTGTATATAATTATGTCTAGATTTGGACAGCAGCCATCCAATCATTGAGACCAGCATCTGGAGCTGGAGGATTCTACAGATGCTCCTGCTGAAGTGGCCCATTTTCAACTAAAGGAAACTGTGCTCAAAGGAAGACTGTAAGGTAACTTTTGGACAAACAACCTTTGTTTGTCCAAAAGTTACCTCCAAGTCCAAAAGTCCAAAAGGTTGTTTGTTTGATAAGTTCATAACTGCAATTTAAAGTCAGCAATATAATATATTTTCAAATTGTCTTTTAAACACAAATGGATTATCCACATAAAATTATGTTACTTATATATTTTTGAAAAAATCCTATTGCAAATAAGAAAGAGAAATTATATTAAATATATTTAAGAAAATTAAAAAGTTACCCATAAATTTCAAAAACGTTTAACATTCCACTTGAATCACCAGTAACCAAATAATTTCCAGAGATGCACATTCCTATAATAGATGAAGACAGCTCTCGATGACAGAGATATTTTCCATTTATAGTAAAAACATGAAGCATTCCATATTTCTGAAATAAAATTAAATTTTTTGTATTAAATTATATAGAAAAGTTTAAATTGCAAATATTAGAAGTGTAAAAAAATTAAGTAGTTTTTTATTTTCTAAACATATTTGACTAAGCATTATAAACATGAGAATATACTTCAGCAAAATGTTTTAAGTCTGAAATGTACAGAACCAGGGGATGCTCAATTTTGCATGCACAGTAGGTTTCTCTTTTAATTGTTGTACACATGACGTCACCATTGAGAAACATGCTCCAAGATACATGTGAGCATTTGACATACTGTGATGATCTTTGTTCATTTACTTTTGAAATTAAGCTTTGGTGGGTGTTCGGAATACAAGTATAAGGTAAAATTTATTTAATATTTTCAAAGATTTATCTGTTAAATAGTAATGTGTTGACATGTGAATTTTTTAGTTAATGTTCACTGATCAAGTTGAATAATGCCAACTGTTGTGTGGCAGTGTATGAAAACTATAATCAAAAGACTAAAGGAAATAATGTAATGTTTTTCCCTAAGCATCCTACTCTTAGGAGTAAGTGGATTCATGCCTGCAAATGAGAGGACTACCTGAAGTCAATGTTGAAAATGCAATAGTTTGATGTGCATACTTTTCTAAAGACGACTACGAGAGAGATCTAAAAGCAGAAATCTTCAATATACTTTCCAGGAGATGCTTAAAGCCTGATGCTATGCCATCTTTAAATCTAGCTCCTGTTAGAAATGTATGACAGAACAATAAGATATACACAGCAAGAGAACTGGAATGTCCACTGAACAGTCTGTCAATTTTATTCTTTTTTGGTGAAAGATGAGACAAAGGTACTGAAACTGAGCCTATAAAAGAGCCTTCTCTGAAAGTGAAATTAGCAAAAAAACTGAATCTAACAAATGCTGAAATTGATCACTTAAAATGGGGAAATATTTACTCTGAAAAGAAAAAATAAATTATTACAGTTGGCTCTTACTGAGAAAAACCAAAAATTAAAATTATTAGAAAGTAAAAAACAAAGAAGTGAATGAGAAAATAAATAATATTTTGAAAAAATATTTACCAAAACACAAATACATTGTCTTATAACATGAAAAAGGAAGCCACATTGGACAAAAGAAGATATAGTAATGCAAGTTTTGTCTAGGAAGTGTTATGTTTGTATGAGAAAAAGCCTTGGAATCCTTTACCTGCACTTTCTATTTTCTACTTTTTTTGCACTTTCTACTTAAGGGGTTTCTTCATCTTTTCATTGCTATCCAGGAGTACTGAATGATGTTTTACAATTAATGAAGACAAAATCTGAAAGTCTCACAATAATAGAATCTCTCTGCATTCTGAACTTTGATGAAATGAATGTTGACTCCAGACTCTGTTATGACCAAGAGATGGACAAAGTTTTTGGACCTCACAGTATATATCACTAACAATGGATGTAGTGAATGACGGTTACTAGATGTAATTTGTATTTTTGTCAATACATTTTTATATGATTCAATATAATAAAATTTTAAAATAAAATGAAGAAACTTTCTAACTTGTTCATGACATTCAAATATTATATTATTTCTTCTCAAAAAATCATCTGACTTTTTATTACAGTATTTTAAAATATATTATATATAATTATATTTGTTATTAAAATAATCAAGTCATTCATTGTTGCAAATAAAATCTGAATGTTTAAACTCCTTTGTAAACTTTATGCTTGGGTTTTTAATATTAGCCCATCAATTAGAAATGTGGCACTTCTTTGAACTTGAAACTACTGTATTAATGCTTTGTTGACATCTGTAAAAAAGTATTTTCTATATTTTTTGTAGGTTGTTATCTAGTGCATTTAAATAGACATCCTTATTGTTCTACAGTGTTGATGCTATCAAAGACAACAAACTTCCGAATTTTCTGTACATTTCCACATTTTTAAAATTATTCTCAATTCTCAGATAATTTTGATTTTTACATGAATTGTAAGACACTTTTATTATATAACATCTTTATCATTAAAAAGTCTGAAAACTGAAGGATAAATGTAGAAATGAGTAATTAAGCTTATTTTGACAATTTAAGAGATTTTACACAGGTGATAATGATTTTTCTCACTCATTAAGTACTATAACAGGACAAAAATTGGCTTGTTATAACTGAATATTTACTTGAAAATATGTCTTAATTGAAAACAAAATGAAGATTTGCTTGTAATAATAATAAACTGGTTATGACTGTATTTATAAAAATTTAACAATACATTGAATACATTGGAATAATAAATTTTTCTTCTATGTAACATTTAATTATTTTAAATTAATATAAAATGAATTACTCACATTTTCAGATAAAATATCTGTTTTTGGTTTATAATGAACACAAATGTACCCCATATCTGACATAGTTATAAGTGTTACTTCTCTTAATATATCACTATCATCACAAGGAAATAACCTTCTTAAATAATGTCCTTCTCTAACTGTATGAATATTAACAATACCATCCTAAAAATATTAAATAATAATATGTAATGATTAAAATTTAAAAAATTATATTTATTTTATCACTTAATTATAAAATAACTTTTGATACTTTTACATACTTTTGATCCAGAAAGTGCCAAATCTAATTCTGTTGAAATATGAACACAGGTAACAGAATCATTGTGACCGTATAAAATTTGAAGAGGTTTGTTATTAATAATGGAATTCGAATTAATCTGAAATTAAAAATAATTTTAAAATAAATTAATAGATTTCAACAAATGCTGAAAATTGAACATCAGGGATTAAATATCAAAAAATTTTTCAATACTAGCTATTAATTTTTAACACTATAAGCATTTTTTTAAATAATAGAAAATTAAGTTATTACACTTAGGACAAGAAATATACAAATTATAACATTGGAATTTTCCTGAAATTCTTTATTCTTTATACAGAAATAAATAATATAGAATTAATATTTAATATATTAAGCAATATATATGTTACTGTGAATGACCAATATCTGGTGAATGTCAGCATTCACACAGTCATTTCGTGTATGTACGAAATATTTGCTAAATATCATTATTTCTCACTTACACTGGCAAATGTCGACATTCAGCATGCACTGATGGTAAATACTGAATAAAAATATTTTTATTTCATTAAGACAAAAATGCAACTTTTTTAATGTCAAAATAGGAGAAAGCTTAAGTAACAGCACATGTAAATAAACTGCTGAACCTAAAATGAACAGTACATTCTAAATCATTAAAGAAAATATTACAATAATAAACTTAGACATAAATTATGTGATTAATATTATACAATCTTATTTATTGCAACAATTTAAACTGTTATGGCAGTTTGAATTGCACAAGAGTCCCTTGCTTTTCCAACTGCATTTATTCATGAAACACTTCTTTTTGCAATGCCAGCATGTATAGCCTTGCCCTCCACATTTTGAATTAGCTGCAGCTGCTTCTTTCAGCGATATTTCTTGAGAAGAAATCTCATCTATGGAAAGTAACTTTTATTTACAGATTACGAACTGATTACGGGTATAAAACTGCTTGAGGGTACCATTTTTGTTTGCTAATTTATAAAAGTCAGTCTTCTATTCCAACAACAACCCCAACACATTTCAGGCATCTGTACGGCCACGGTTGACATCAGGGACTTGTATTCATATGGTATCACCAATTTGAGCAGAAGGAAATTATCTTTTTGAGATTCGTAACATTTTTGTTGCTTGCAGTAGAAGATTCTCTTTCGCACCTCTTTTTATAGAAATAACTTTGTGTTGTTCAGTCGGGGCTTGATACGAAGATGTGGTAGGATGCAGCTCCTCTTCAATATTTTCCTTTGAAATATGGTATTTGTTACGGCCACTGCTCAAATTTTCTTCAAAAGTATTAACAATTTCTTCGAGCTGTTCTTTGGTTTCAATATTTGCGATTTGTTCGCCAAGCAAAGATGACAATGTTATGCCTCTTTTTCATTTAATGCCAAACATGGTTTCATAAGGACTTTGGCATATTCCTTTGTGATATGCAGTGTTCTTCACAAATTGTACAAAGGGCAAACCGTCTGACCATTTATTTGTATCGTCATCGTTCATCCATACAGTTAACATATTCTGTATATCCCAATTGGCCCTTTCAACTGAACCTTGTGTTTGACTATGAGGAGACTTTCCATGAACTATCTTAACATCTTTCCACATAGCACAGAGTTTGGATATGACTTGGTTACAGAATTCCCTACCATTATTTGAATGCAACATAGCTGGGGCACCAGCTTCTCGGGTGTCGTTCCGACCTCCACCAAAGCTTATCTGTGTTTGTTGATATACACCGGCAATTGTTTGAATGCATAATAATATAAACAAATATTCGGTCTTTCACCGATGTATTTTGTATGTGTCAACATTCTCTAATTTCGGTGTTTCACAGTAACATGTATATGTATATATATATATATATATATATATATCCTGTCACTGATAAATGCTCTGAATCAGTATTTCTCAAACTCTTTTAAATCGAACCAGATGATCTGCTGAATTATCAGGCTGTAATAAGGTTAATTTAATAATTAGAAATGAAATAATTTGTTTGGAGATAGATGGTTAGGCTGCCATCTCATGATAATTTTATAATAATAATAAATTAATTTAGAATTTTTGAAAGCAAAGATGAATAGGACTTGAACCCTGCAATCCATGCAGATGCATTGCCAGTTACACTACCTGGACTTCTCTTCAATCTTCATTTCCAGAACTTTGATTTAGATATAACTATACAGGTCACCTATACCAGGGGTGGCCAACAAGTCGATCGCGATCGACCGGTCGATTGCGAACCCAATTTTGGTCGATCGTTTGCGATGTCTTGATTTAATGTGTTACACTTGTAACCGAACGCAACGCGTGAACATAACGCGCAAACGCAACTGTAGTGATATCGGACCCTCCGCGTCCTCCCTGAGTTGTGGTTTTGTCGGTCCATGTGCAATCCATTTGAGTACAGTTATAAAAAGGGAATAAGAAATGTAGACAAAGGGTCATAAAACCGAAATAAAGAAAGGCTGGAAGAGGGGCGGAGAGAGTAGGTCGAAACACGGTAAAGAGAGGAAGGGTGAAGTGGTGGTCCCCGAAAGTGATAACGTTGAGTTTCAATTTTTTTCTGTTTAAAATGTAAGTACCTTTTCTTTATGTTTTAAATTAAATTGTGGCTTTTCTTACCTATCTATTTACTTGATAAGTAAGCGTTCTCCGCAACAGACCTCTAAACTATTTTCTTAATTTTCTAGGAAAATATTTAATTCAATACTTATTGTCGTATTTCTTTTGCATTTTAGTATACCCGTGAACATGAGTAGTAAACCAAAAAAATCGAAAACTTATCATTTCAATGAAGAATGGGAACTCGATTACTTTTTTACAATGGTGAATGATAAATGTCGTTGCTTAATATGCCTTACTTCGATAGCCATCGCTAAAAAGGGTAATCTGGAGAGACATTTTTTAGCTTTACATAACAAGTATCAAACAGATTATCCACCAAATTCCGAACTGAGAAAACATAAAGTTAGGGGTCTTAAAACTCAATTAACAAACCAACAAAATGTTTTCAAAAAACCAATGTTGAAGTCACAAGCAGTAACTACTGCATCATTCAAAGTAAGCTACCTCTTAGCAAAAAACTGTAAACCATTTTCTGACGGTGAATTTGTAAAGGAAATTTTTTTGGAAATGTCAGATTCACTTTTTAATGATTTTAAGAACAAGAGTGAAATTATTGCTGCAATTCAAGATCTACAACTGTCTCGAAACACTGTGATGCGACGAATTGAGAAGATGAGTGAAAATGTAAAAGAACAGTTATATAACGATATTAATAGATGTTCTTGTTTTTCCCTTCAATGTGATGAATCGACAGATATAAGTGATACAGCACAATTACTTGTTTTCATTCCTATGGTTTTTAAGGATTTTACATGTAAAGAAGAATTGTTGGGTATGATTTCTTTGAAAGAAAGGACTAGAGGTGTAGATATATTCAAAACCTTTAAAAACTTGCTCAATGATTTGAAAGTACCACTTTTTAAATCAGTTTCAATAACAACGGATGGCGCAGCTGCAATGTTAGGTCGCATAAATGGATTTATAACCCTATGTCAAAATGAAGATAAATTCCCAGCCTTTTTGAGCTACCACTGCATAATTCACCAGCAAGTGTTAGCCAGCAAGAGACTAAACACAAAAGAGGTAATGGACATAGCGTTTAAAATTGTTAATTCAATTCGAGGAAGTTCCCTCAAACGGCGTCTCTTCCAACTGCAGCTTGACGAAGGTCAACCTGAATTATTACTACATACCGATGTTAGATGGCTAAGCAGAGGTAAATTTCTGCAACGATTTCGTGATTTATTGCCTGAAATAATAGATTTTCTTCACGAGCAAGGTGGAAAATGTGAAAATATAAGAGATGAAACTTGGCTTAGTGACTTAATATTGAAGTAAAATCGGTAAGAAATGCTAAGTCATTTAAATTTAGAATTACAAGATAAAAATAAAACAGTAATTGATATGATCAGCTGCATAGATGCATATAAAACAAAATTTATTTTGCTAATAGAAAATCTGAATCATTTTCCAAATATGGCGGATAATATACAAAAACATAAAAATATTAATTATAAGATCGACAAATACATCACGGAAATCCAAAAAGTAATTGAAGATTTTGAGATAAGATTCCAAGATTTTGAAAAAATTAAAGAAATTGTGGAATTTATATCTTTTCCTTTTAAAAAAGATTTAAGTGTGAAACGCATTAGCCAAAAAATTTCAGACATATTTCATATGGAGCAAAAGGCATTAGAAAATGAAATTATAATTTTACAAACTGATTTAATCTTACAAGCCAGAAAATTTGAAGAAAATTTTTGGAAATACGTCAAACGAGAAAAATATCCCAGTATCACCAAATGTAGCGAATATATTTATTCTTGTTTCGGATCTACGTATCTGTGTGAATCGGCATTTTCATACTTAAAGTTAACGAAGACTAAACAACGTTCTGTCCTGACTGATTCCCATACTGAAGACTCATTATTATTATCTTTGTCAGGATATACACCTAATTATGATTTCTTGGTTAGAGACACGCAAACTCAGTCCTCTCATTAATGTTAAGGTAATAAAATAAATTCTAAATGTGTCTTTATCTGTAGCTAATTTGAATTAATAAATATTGTTAATAATTACTCGTGTTGTTTTAATTCTCTTGGAAGTGATTTTTTTGGCTCGTTAAATAATTATGTTGTTTTTTACGTAGGTAGATATACAGGCTGTTTCAGAACGAGGTGCACTCCTGCGAACAATTAATAAATTGGCAAAAAATAAGTCTAAAAATCTTATATCATTCTACCACGATAAATTTTCCTGGCGCAAAAAAATAAAATAAAATAAAATCGCGAAAGTGAAATCTTAAAATCAAATTATCTGCCATTCTGTGCATTTTTATAACAACTTTTTCATATTTAAGAACAAACAGTACCACAACTTATACATCGCAGTTGATAAAAAAATTAAATAGATTTTTAGTAACTTAAAATATAATCTTGAAAAAGTGTCGAAAAATCGAATTAGCTGCAAATGAATGAACTCGTACCTACAAATATCAAAAGTTGAGTCTGGAAATTTGTTTTCTTTATGAATGAAAATTAATAAGTGATTTAAAAAATAAAAAATAGTTTTGAACATATCTTTTGCTTATCTACCCATAGCTAGCGGGAGTGCACCTCATACTGAAACAGTGTGTAAGCATAGTATGTATTTCACATCTCCTCCTCGCCACCTAAACTATGTCTACGACAACAAGTCGATCGCGACACATTTTTAAGATAAAAAGTAGATCTTATGTACACAAAAGTTGGCCACCCCTGACCTATACCATGCCAACTAAGGATGACTTAAGTGCCCTTGGCCCACCCCAATAGTTGGCTGAGTGCCAAGGAGACAGTTCTCTAGAATGCAGCTCTTCTAAAAGCAAGAAAAGCTTTCCATTGTGAATACTCTCTTATTATTATTTGGAAGTAGTTTTTGATCAATTTCAACTTTGAAAATGATTGTTCTGAAGATGTAATAGATACCAATTTAACCAGTAAAATATACTACTGAATTTAAGCACCTCAAAGTACAAAGCCCTAGATGCCACCACTTTCATTTTCATGTATGGCCACACCTATCCTCCAGAGTCAGATTCCTTTAAAGTGTAGTTTCTGAATCTTTCAAATAAATTATTTTATTTTAATACACTGATGTCAGCATTAATGCTTTATTTAGACACCTTATGTGTTTCTGTACTGCTGAATAAAGAGGATAAAAGTATTGTAAATAGTGCCTATACTTAACACAGATCATGCATTGATTTGTCTGCTAATTTAATTGATTAAATTAACTGTAAAAATATCAATTTATTATTTAAATATTTTAAAAAATTTTTCTAAATTCATTTATTTTGTTGAAATAATTACAGCCATGTGATTTTTAACTTACCCATCCCTCCCCCTTTTGTGATGTTTTCTCATATTCCCTTCCCTAAACCAAAGCACACAAGTTTATGAATAAACTCTTAGGACTACAAAAAATTTCCATCATGCATTTTTGACATTCAGAACACTTACCGCTCTTCATGAAATCTCAAGATTCCATAGAACCCAGTTTGAGAAACGTTGCTTTAAGTACATATAAACACATACAATTTCAAATTTAAAATCTATATGTTATATTATATATGCAATACCTGTGTTCCAAGATCCCAAATCATGCACGTGGTATCTTGTGAACCAGTCATTAAATGAGTGTTGCTATAATCAATTGCCAAGCAGGTTACAACATCTACACAAAAAATAATTTTCTTACTTTATCATATTTCAATATTAATAAAATCATAAATTTTGTAAAAACGTATTCTAAAATATTAAACATTAAAAATTAAAAGTTTTTCTAAATATTTTAATGATTTATTAATATGAATGTTTAATGACTAAAATTGACAAAATAGCTTTTCCTAAAAGTAACAGTAAAAATTAATATATTAATTTATTTTAAACTAAATAGAAAAGTTCCCTTTTCTGTTATCATTTTAAAAAACTTATAGAAAATTTATTAATATATATTAAATTAATAGAAATATTATTAACAGAAGTTGACAATTAACAACAACAACAATAAAATCACATTTATGAAGATCTTCCTATTTTAATCATCTTTCATTCAATTCAACTAATTGAGTTGAGTAAAAAAAGAAGAGTTTCATGTCATGTAGTCCAGCACAAACTTCCTTTGTAAAGGACTATCTTTTATGAAACCAACAACTGCTTCATTCAGAGAACTCACATACAAAAAAACTAATCAGAAACTGTAGAATGTTGATGTTATACAGATACAAAATTTGTTACTAAATAAAACATTCATAAATGGAATTTTTCTTTAGAACATTAACACATTGAGCAGTTTTTAAAATAGTTAAAAATGGAATAGATTTAAATTCAAACGCCATATACTTTTTCAAAAATCACACAACTGTCCCCAAAAACAATGTCCCATCCTGTTCACCTTCCCCTCCTCTTACTTTTTACTTTAGCCATTTCCATACGTTTGGAAAGTTAACTATCTTGTCTCTCCTACTACAGTTATGATGGCTGAACAGATTGAGATTCTTAACTTTTTCCCTTACTCTAACCTGTCATTTCCTTCCATTCCAAGCTTTGATCTTCATCTTAAGCTAATCTTCCTGTGAATACTGTCACACTAGAAAAAATACTTTTGAATTTAAGGTTTTTGAAAACTTGAGAAATAGTATGTCTAATTCAAAATTAAATAGATTAGCTTTATCTTATAATATAATTGAGATGGGTTGATGATGATAACCCAACAATCATCTAAATATTTTGGCTATAATATGGCTATATTTAGGGCGATTGTTGGATTATTATATTAACTCATCAGGCTTTGAGATGTGTTTTATATGGGTTGATAATAATAATAATGATAATAATAATAAGCAAAGAGCCCACACAGTTAGAAGTTAAAAGTTAAAAGTTGAAATTTGGTACAATTAGGGTACTCCACGAGAATGCACACTAAGAAGGGATTTTTTGAAATCCCACCTGTGGGGAGAGGAAGAGGGTTAAGGATTACCCTGAAGAACTCAGCTTCTACTGTACTATTTTAGATGCAGGTTTATGCATTTTTGTGGGAAATTGAATGTATTTTAGACCCATCTAAAAATTCTCTAATTAGCCTTGGAAGATGGGGGGACCTAATTCTTGCACCCAGTGAAAATGAGTAAGATTGGCTATATAAGTATAAAAGTTATCTTACATAAGGGTTTATCACACCAAATGTCCAATCTAACACATTTTAAAAATTCTTTAAATTGTATACAGTAGAGGAGTAAAGAATTTTTAAAATGTGTTAGATTGGGCACTCAATGTGATAAACTCTTACTTAAGATAATCTTTGTAAGTATAAATCAAATATAATATAGTAGAAGGGTTAAAAGTATGAAATAACAACAGCAAAGATTAAGATTATTAGATTATTTTTTGCCTGAGCAATGCCGGGCTCATCTGTTAGTCTACACACACACACACACGTATGTACGTGGTACAATCCAAAAGTTCAGGGACTGCAGTAATCTATGACAACAAAAGCATGTATTTGAAGTTACAGCGTATGAAATGGTTTCTACCAAACTACCTCTACGTGTTCAGGTTAATTTCACCCATGTTATGTGATTAAACCGCAAACACTGCTGTTTTTTTCCGAAGATAGTTACCTTTGTTCTGCGACGTAATAAAAGTGGAGTTTCAAGAACGACCTCCAACATTAAATTTTGTCAGCATTTAGGTAAAACACCTACGGAGACTTTAAAATTGCTAAGAAAGGTGTACTGTGATTCTACCATGGCAAAATCGAAATGTTGGAGGTTGTTCTTGAAACTCCACTTTTATTACATCGCGGAACAAAGGTAACTATCTCCAGAAAAAAACAGCAGCGCTCGTGGTTTAATCACATGACATGGGTGAAATTAACCTGAACACGTAGAGGTGGTTTGGTAGAATCCATTTCATATGCTGTAACTTCAAATACATGCTTTTGTTTTCATAGATTACTGCAGTCCCCGAACTTTTGGATTGTACCATATATATATATGGTACAATCCAATACAACAAACAAACATCCTCTTATATATATATATATATATATATATAAGAGGATGTTTGTTTGTTTGGCTATACACTCCTAAGCCATTCAACCTATAGCTACAAAACTCTGCAGTTATGTTCACATACTTCTAACCTAAATAATGTCAAATATCCCACCCAAAAATATTGACTGAATTTCTATAAATCATTTCTATCTACATTCGATTTGCTGGCTTTACACACAGTGCCAAACTATTGGAAAAAGATTTAAGAAAATAATAAACTATATATAATTCTTACAAAAAAGAATATAATTAAAATATATATATTTTAAAAATTGGTATAGAGTAATACAGAAGAAATCATTGAATGGAATAATTTTAATATAAGTAGAAACAAAATTAATTTTTGCTCTTGAGAGAATAGCCACATAGAATCCAGTGCCATTTTAGCTTTATGTATACTGTGATTTTTAGCCTGTAAGAATTGTCCAGAAGATGAAAATAAAACTCCCAAGTATATGTAATTTGAAGCAACTTGTAAAGGTTGATTGTTAAGAAACCATCTTTCTTTGGGTGACATTCGACTTCTCTTCTTGAATACTATTATCTTAGTTTTTAAAACATTTATAATTAACCCATAGTCACAACAAAATTCCTCTAGAATTACAGTGTTTCTGAAGTGTTAGCCAAAATTGCAGTGTCATCAGCATACATTAGTACAGTACATGTATCTCAACTTGATCAGAGAGAGAGAAATCCCAAGTAAACCAGATTTAGCAAGTCAAGCTATCAGACTGTTAACATACAAATTAAACAGCAGTGGGCTCAAAATCTCACTGTGCAAAACTCCAATGTCAAACTATAATATATAATATAATAAAGGGTTAGAAGTACAAAATAATCTAAAAATCTTAATCTTTGTTGTTGTTACTCTTTGCCTGGGCAACACTGGGCTCATCTGCTAGATAAATACATACAAAAATATTATAAATTCAGAAGAAATTATGTTTAAAATATCATCAAAGCATAATAGTTATATATTTATTTCTACTGAATTAGCATGTTTTGTGATTCTCTTTTTAAGTTCCATTAATATCTAATTCCCAAATCATCTTCAGTGGTTCCCAATCATCACTGGTAATTACAATTTTATATGTGATCATGATCACGAGGTTAGGAATCACTAACCTACCAAATGGCATGTTTTTGCCTCTTCAAAAATGTTATTAGCAATTTAAACTATTGCAATGTAAACAAATAATAATTAAAACAATTAATGTTTAATATTGGTTAAAACTGATAGTGATTGCAAGTTATAACTCTTGTGTTGAAGGTGATAACATAAAGAAACAGTTTAATGCCTGATTACCTGAATATATTGATTACCTATTATAATCAAAATTTCATTTATTGTTAAGTTTTATAAATGTATTATAACTTATGTAGTTTGAGACATGCTAATTCTTATAACATTAGATGACTGATTATAGTAAATCCTCTGGTTTTAATCATAGATATTGTCTTTTTAGTTATTTATTTTATTATTTATATTGTCAACAAAAGTAGGAGTTATATAAACATTTTAAGTTACATAAATTTTTGAAAGTTTTAATTTAATTTCTGTGAAAGTTACTGATCTATAATGTTATTTTCTACATTATTTTCAAATAGCAGTACTTTTCTTTTCTATTTATATCAAAGCATTTTAGCAGATATTAGATATATATATATATCTTTTTAACTATAAATAGTCTTCAATTTTAAAAATTAGATATTATTTAATTAAGCATTATAAACTTTATTAACATAAAATTCAAATATGTAGTATGCATTATGCTTTAATAAGATTGACACTCCAAAAAATAAAGATATGCTTTCACTGTTTCATTGAAAATATTCTAAATTCATTGAATCTGTTGTTTTTAAATTTAAAAAAGAGCCACATCAGTTTGCCAGACTTAATTTCTAAGTTTCAACCTAGATTTTTAACAGGAATGAAATATTTTGAAATTGAATATTATATTTTGTTAAAATGAATCTATAGTAATGTAAATTTTATTCATCATTCTTAGCATAAAATAGATGACCCACTTTTTCAACAATTTCTCTAGCAGTTTTCACTTAGAAAACTGCTAGAGAAAAGCCATGCTATAAACTGGCTTAATGATAAGTAAATAAGAAAAAGAAAATAAAAATATATATCAGTAACTTATATTTACTAATGAAACTGATTCAAATACTGTCTTACTGACTTGCACTTATAAAATAACTTTCTCATAAATCATCAAACCAAACAATACTTTAATTAAATTTTGGCTAACGTTTCTTGCTCTTTTTAAAGGCCATCATCAGATTGTTACAATTGAAATAATCTTTCAAATATATTGGAACATCAAATACAATATAGATGTAAATTTAAAACACTTTGATTTAACTTTGTAATTAGATGAAATTAATAATGTACAAACAAACATAATATAATATAATAATAAAATTACACCAATGGGTAGACTAGGTTGTCTATAATAATATAGACAACCTAGTCAACCCTTTTAATTAAACTTGTTTAGGAATCTCATATAGAGACCTCCAGGCTTTGAACACAATGTACCTGTTCTGATCTTCCTTTTCTTTTTGATTTATACATTTCTAAAGATTACACGCATATACTTTAGATTGAATCTCCCTTTTAGGGGTCTGATGATTCCTGTCTCATCTGATTTTACTGATACATCATCTTCCTTAGTGTATACAGTCATTGGACAGGTATTCCTTTTTGACCATGTAATGATGTTCCTGATCATAGCCTTTAAAAATGTCCAAAAATGTTAGCTGGAGTTTAATTAAAGTATTGCTTAGTAATATAATAATTCTTTTAAAATTTTAATATAATACATAATTTAATCCCTACATCTAACAAAGAAATTAATTTACCTAAATGTTTTGTGACACGAGCAATTAATTTAACTTTAGGCAAACTATAAATACAAAAACTATTATCCCATAATCCACCACAAAATAAGAATTTGGCATCATCTGTAACAACATATAGTTGATTTGTTATTTCAAGTCCAGGTTGAAAAGATCCAGTAATCCTTTTCAGATTTCTGTAATAAAATATAAATAAATTGATAAATTGTTTAAAATTAAATATCTGAATAACTATTGAAAATATCAAATATATAAAACATGTTCATTAGTATACTTTTTTTTATAAAAAAAATAACTTGTGTTATTTTAAATTAGTTTATTCCTTCAATAAATTTTAATGTTCAATTAATTTTACTTCATAATATTCAGATATAAATTAACAATGAAATTATGTTCAAAACTTTGGATTTAATCAGATAAAATTTACTTATGCCAAAATTATATAACTGAATTATCACTGAATTAGGAATTTTATAAAAAAAATTCATAATTATTAAATGTTGATTAATATTAACTCTTCTTTAAAGTGACTTAATTAATAATGACTTCACTGTGCTCATTTCTATTAGTAACAATATTGTAATTTTCAAATTATCAATTACTGATGACTATAATAAAAGTAATGACTAGGTTAACCATGCCAAATATTATCCACTTAAAAATTGTTTAATGCCAATAGACAGCGGTTATTTTGTCTTTTATTACTTATATCATCATCACAAGCATTTTCAACATTTTATAATGCCATTTTCATGCAAAAGAGAATGAAATTTAGGGACATCAGAATAAAATTTACATACAAACATTAACTATTTGAAAAAAAGAATATATTAATAAATACAAATTTTTGAAAAATGCAAAATTACATTTAAAGTGAACTTAGGCATTAGTTGGCAGATACATGGAAAGATATTAACACTAAAAATGAATAGCAGCAGATATATTGAAGGAAATGGGAATATACTTTACAAGTTGTAAAGTGCTTCATAAAATGTCTTTCCACATGTGCTATTCTCATGCCTAAGTTCATTTTAAATGTAAGTTTGCATTTTTCAAAACTTTGTATTTATATTTCTTTTTCAAATAGTTAATGTTTGTATTTAATTTTATTCTAATGTTCCTAAATTACATTCACTTCTTTGCCCGAAGATAATATTTATAAAATGTTGAAAGTGCTTGTGATGGTAAATAATAAAAACCATTTAACACCAATAAACAATGGTTATATCATTCTTTAAGTGGATTAATAATCAGTACAGGTGCTTTCGGTTTGAAATGCAAAATTACTATATAATAAATTTTCAAAACTAGAAATATTTATATGAATAAAACAAAATATTCTAAAAATCTAGAAGTTCTCTCATTCTGTTGTCATTGTAATGATAAATGGCAAAAACAATAGCAGTTTAGATCTTTATAACTAACTTTTATGTTGAGGAATAAAATTATGACAAACATTATTCAAGTTTAAAACAAGTTTTATATTATTATTTCAAAATTTAATTAGATTGCTTTCTAGATAAAATTTATTTATGTATTTCAATCTCTGTACGATATAATGTTAATTTTATTAATAATTATGATTTAATACAAACAAATTTAGTTAGCTAGAATGAACAATTGAGCTTACTTGATTGTATATTACTACATCAACATTAAAAACAAATGATTGGCCAGATTAGATTAGGCTATATTGCTGCTGCTATTAATTATTAAAAGATAAATAATTTGGTCTACAGTTAGGAATTAGGTGCCATCTCTTATTAAATTTTATATTTAATTATAATTATTAAATTTAATGAGATGGAACCTAATGCCTACCTATAAGGCAAATTACTTAAGCTTTTAATTATTGATAGCAGCCGTAATACAGTCTGATCTAATCCAGAAATCATTTGGTTTTAATATAACTATCGGATTTATACAGTTTTATCTTTGTACAATATTAAAAAGTTTGAATTAAAATGGCAAAAATAAACAACACTATCAGTAGAAGTTTAAAAAATAATTTTGTCTATCCTATCTTTCCATAAATATGAAAAGAATAGTTCTTAATCATTCATAAAAACTTTTTAATTTTTATACAAATTAAATTAGAATCAATTGGTAATAAATTATTTGAAAGCCATAAATGTCAATAAATAAAATCCTTTTTGTATCTTTTTCTCTCATCTAATTCAATCATTTAATTGTACAAATAAAAACAATATTTTGGAAAATATTGAAACTTGAAAGTCATTTAATTTGTCATAATAGTGATAGTCCATCAGTCCTTACTTGTATACAAAACATTTATTTAATTGAAAATTTCAGAGCTTATATTGTTATTAAATATTTACTTATTGCTTGAAGAGGTAGGATCTTTTTCAAATGTATAATAATTAGGAATAGTTCGAGCTCGATCATAAGGTAGCCAGCCATGGACTCCAATTATGCCATTTTGACTAACAGTCACTAGTGGTTCTAGCATACCATGTTGAATAAAAGATCGAGTTGGGCTTCTTGGAATATATACAAAACAAATGGGACTAGAACCAACTGCAGCCTGCAATAAAAATTTTATTCACTAAGATTAATAAAAAATGTATTATGAAATAATTATAAATATAGAATGATTTTATTAGTTTTATTTTCTGCAATCCATAATACTGTAATAATATGTAATAATAACATGCAGAAAATGTCACATCATGCCAGAAATCTATACAACACATCACTTCTAGTTGCAAGCTCTTGGCACAGACAGATTATTTACACAGACATTAATAATAATAATAATAATAATAATGAAAGATAATAAATTATATAAACATTCAAAATTCATAAAATACATGAGTTATCAGTTTATTTATAATAAATTAAAAATTTGAAAATACTAATAAAATAAAATTATTTCAAAATTAAATTTTAAATTCAGTGATTTTAAAATTACTTCTGTTTTCTAATAAAAAATGTAGTTCAAACTAAACTATATGAGTAATCACGAAATGAAACTTTAATTATCAGAATGAAATGATTACATTTTCAGTCTTAATTAATAAAAATAGGGCATTTATCTCCTATAATAAAATTTAAAAAAAAATATTTAATTTTTTTATTAATACTGACATGGATACTGATATTAAATACTAAGGAGCTCAAATCTCTTATCAATTTTCAAATACAGACATTCCTTGACTTATGATGTTTCAACATATGATGACTGATGCAAGTGAAGCGGAAGTGCGGGAAAATGTTTAGAATTTGAATTCAAGCTGCTCTACTGATGCATTAATGATCTTTCTTGAAACATTTTTTATATATACCATCTTACATCTGCTCATATTTTACAGTAAACTCATTATGTCTGCAAAATGTCTCACTGTGTCTCAATGAGAAACTTCAGATAATGTCTAAGCATGACAATAACTGTCATGAGTTTGGACAATCAATCAATCAATGATAGCCCAAACTCATGTTATGTACTGTACAATATTCACCATACTGTATAATATTGCATATATCCTTTTTTTCTTTTTTATTTATCTTTATTTTTGATGTGTTTTTCAGAATGTAACCCATTATAAGTCAAGGAATGACTGTAATTCATTTCTCTTAAAATTTTTAACTTACACAAAAAATTTAATGAAATATGTTAGTCTTTTTTGCATTAATTTATAATAAAATATTAAAAATTAAAAAAGCTTACATAACTAAATTTTATATTATGCCACTACACTTATCTGATTTAAGGAAAAATAAAGAATAAAATTTACACATGAAAATAATACAGAATTAAGTTAACCTCAACAAAAAATGCTTTCAATTTCTGAAGAAAGTGAAATAAATTTGGTGGTTTGGTGTCTGATTTTGTCATTCGTAAAGTTGCTTCTTCAAATGACATTCTTCTTGGATGTGGTTCCTATAAAATTAGAATATAAATTTTAAAATTCAAATTTATTAAATATTACAATTATATTAAAAAATTTCTGAAAGTAATTATAAAACTATTGATGACATCTCTACTAAACTGTTCTGAACTTTGCCTATTATTTTCAGGTTTGAAGTTTTAATCATTTTGCAATTTAGACAATTTAATGTGAATCTGCTGTTAAGTCATTCTCTAGTTTATGTCATCTCATTATAGTTTAAACATAACTATCATAATATTTTCTCAATAAACAGACACTGGAATGTTTATTGTGATTAAGAAAACTTAAATATAATACTTCCATTTTATGAGAGTATTTTTTGCAATGGAATGAAAGCTTAAACGTCACAAAAAAGTAAAGGTAATTAAATTGTAGTTTTAATTTAAAACATTATGTGAAACAAAAATTAAAAAATAATTTTATTTATAAACAAAAAATGTTCACAAGCATAAATCATTATCTACACAGTTATTGCATGAAAAAATCAATTTATTCTTTTAGAAGCATTCCAGACAAAATCCAAATTACTAAAACATCAATATAATTATTGTTATTTGAAAATATCATACTGTATTTTTCATAGCATGACTATATTTCTTTACACAGTCTATTTATGTAAGTAAACATTATTGTACAGTCAGTTCCTGAATTTTTAATGCCAAAACTAATGGGTCAAAAGTTATTTTTCAGTCCAAACAATTGATCCTAACTGCTAATAGTGTAGCAGAACAATTAAATTCCATTATAACAGGTAATACACACACTATAAAATAACTGGTAAATTTGTTTATTTTTAACTTTAATGGCATTAATGTCTCAAAATGAAAAATAAACTAAAGACTGATTCATACTTCATGAAAATTGAAAAGTTTTTTCTAATTTGACATTTATATCATTAATTTCTATTGTTCTAGTCTATATTTTCTTATCTTAATAATAAAATTATTCTTTTTAATATATGCTGATAGCATGAATGGTAATTAATCATCTTTTTTTTATGTTATATGCTTTTTCAAATTTTTTGTAACAATCTATTTTTAAACCTTTTTATAGATAGAAGAAAATAAAAATAGTAAAAATAGCAAATAATTGTAATAAAAATATTAAATTTGAATTTGAGTTATATTTAATAATTACTATCTCCTTATAGTCTTTACTTTGTTTGTATCATACATTAAAAATGTCATCAAAATATCTTACATAAAAAATTATTCCTGAAATTTCTTTTATCAATATCATTTATCACCAATTCAACTAATTCAGGTCTAATCACTGATCCCATATTGATTCCATCTGTTTGTCTATAAAATTTGTTTTCTAATTTAAAGTAATTATTTTTATATATATATTTGATTTTATTATCCAATCTGGTATTTTTTCTGTTTTAAAAACTACTTATTGTTGTCCAACATACAGGTGGGTACATATTTTTAATATCAAGGCTCATCATTTCATATGAGTATTCAAATACCATTTTATTTAGTCTTCTAATCAAGCCATTAGCATTTTTAATGCTATAAACAGAAAAATTTAAATAATGGATTAAAGATGAAAAATATGGTATGATGTCATTAACAGTAAATGTAAATCACCAACAGTAGATAATGTTAAAGCAAAGTTGTAAGTTTATAAAACTGACCAATTAACTGAAATGTAGAAATTTTAAACTATTAAAATTAAATGTAAGTTGATTCTGAAATTTTTTAAAACTTTTCATAATGAATGTAAGAATTTTATTTTTTTTAAATAAGGTCCAACAAAAGCCATATATGGATAACAATTATAATATTTGGTTTGTGCAAACAAATAACAAATATACCAAAGTAAGTTATGTAATAATAATTGTAATGTATTTGTAAGTTATGTTATTTATATAAAAATTCTTTATCATTTTTGCAGTCTGAAGAGGAGTCAGATAAGTGTTTGACTCGAAATATATAATTAATAAAAGTAGATTTTTTAAGAATTGTCTTCTGAGTGATCAGTTTGATGAGAACATGCTCTCATGTGTTTTTCTCATATAAGATTATTTTTAATCACTACAATAAAGTTGTTAATACTGATTCAACCAATATAATACATAAACAAAATAACTGGGTTTTTGTGACATATGTCAGTTTTAAGAAACTTCATTTAAATCTATTTTAAAATCATAATATATCATCATGAGTTTTTCCTTTGTACAAATTGTTGCATATTTACTGTATGAACTAGTTTTAATGGATACTCATTACTAAATTTTCTATTTTTATTAAATTAATATCTTTGTATGCATTATTTAAAAATGAATTATTATTAATTACTTTAAAAAGTTGACAAGGAGTTTGTCCGAAATTGTTAATCATGCCCTCTGTAGCAGCACGCTCCACTGGATCTTGAATTGCATCCAGATCTACAGCACCTAATAACAATAATAATTCTATTAGAAATGAAAAATATTTATTACTTAAATGTACGTAAGTAATATTGCAAATTAATAAATACAATAAGACAAAAAGATCTGTATTTGCTTGTATTGTCTAAAATTGTTTTTAAACTTAAAACTTTTTAAAGCATAAAAATTATATCAGAAAAAATGATTGAATTAACTTGTTTCAGTGTATATATTTTGTAAACTATCAAAAGAAGATAAAGTTGAATGTAAGAGTAAAAAGAAAGTAATTTACATGATTAATAAACTACATCAGTAACCTATCATGATAAACTATTAATAGTAAACTATCAGTTACACATGTGAGAGCCAGGAGACAAAAAGTTTTTAGAGTAAAAAATCTAAAAAGGATATGATTATATCTTTTACTACAGACTTGCTTCCTTATCCAGCAATGACACTGATGACAGAGATCTTCTGAATGTGTCACCAGGAACCTAACAACCAGAATTCATCTATTGGATGTAGAACTTAGCATTATCAAAAGATGAGCAAGAGAAAAAGAGGAGAAGGACCCAAAATAACAGAGAAAATTTCATATAGAATAATAATAATAATAATAATAATAATAATAAGAAGAAGAAGAAATGATTGCTTGATACATATTGAGATTTAGAGAACGCTAATTAAGAATGAATCTTGTGGCAATGACCTGAAATACATCAATGTAATGAAGAGAGAAATGAACATAAGAATTTCAGAACTTATTAGAGACAATAAATGTAAGAAAAGATCATGTTCAAGATATCTTTGATAAGAATAATAATTAAAAGAATTGATTACATAACTAGATTCAAGTGTAAGAATATTTAAGACTGCATGATAACATTTAAACTGAGTTGGTTTGGATCTGTGGAAGAAGCTTTAAGTATGATATAATCAATTGCAAGGATTCAGATTTTCTCTCTCTCTCTCTTCTTTGAAGATGGCTAATCTCCATGAAGTTGAGCTTTAAGATATTCACAATTTTAAATTTAATACTTTGTTATATAATTTTATGTAATGGTAATTTAATTCTAAAAAAATTGTACATGATTTCATAATGAGAAATTTGTTTTAATAAGTATCAAAAACTGTACACACAGTAAGACCCCACTTAACACTGATTCATTATAATGCAGTCTGCTCGAAGCCTTAAAAAAAAAAAAAAAAAAGCTCAAAATTTACCCTGATTCAAATTATCACGCATTTCATTGATTTGTATATAATACGATTATTCCCAAACATGAACCAATAAGCAAAAGGTGGCAATTCATCATAGTGCTGCACTTTCCTTAAATCTATGTTTGTTTTTTGTGCAATTTTGGAAAAAAATATAACATCATGGATGCCATAGACAATATTGACTTTGCTTGACAAGAATTAACTGATAAATGCACGAATGAAGTGTGGAAGAAGTTATGGCTGGAGGTATCCAAGGATTCTCAATGGGAAGGGCCTATCACTGTATTGTTAGGTTGACCAAATTATCAACTTAATCGATACAGCACGATACTGAGGAGTTACTGCAGGTTTCTGGTAAGAGCCTTACCAATGATGACCTTCAAGAACTGGTAGAACATGGGATTCATATAGAACTGGAAAATAGTGATTCTGAAAATGAAGAACCCAAAGAATTTCTCTACTGATTTCCTTAGTAAGTTTGGTAATGATAACCAAAATTGTTGTAGTGAATGATCTAGATTTTGAAAAGGAGTGTAAAAGCGAGACAAGGTATTTTGAATGCAATCTCTTGCTACTGACATTTGCTTAAGAAAAGAAAGAAAAGCAACAAATGAACACGAGACAACTTCATTGTAAAAAAAATCAAGAATTTCACAAGAGTCAGGACCTTCATCACAAAAAATAAACTTTACATTTCTGTGTGCATATGTTTGTGTTATTTAACATATTTTTTATATTAATTTACATAATAATATAACTTAAAATTAAAGTAAAATCTGTTTATTTTTGGGCACACATTTTCCTTTACCTATTTACTCTGTGTTAAAATGACCTCATTTAACACTGTTTCATTTAGCACTTTGTCATTTAGAGCATATCCTCCATTAAGCAGAATCTTACTGTACTTGTTATTAAGGTTGAAGCTTATTCACAAATAATGCAGCACACTATTTGGATACAATCACATAATTAAAGAATATTTACTATAGTGTCACATTATTTGTGAATAAGCCTCAATCTTAATAAGAAATTTGCTTGTTTTCACATCCATAACAATTTTTTTAAAATTCTATATATTTTATTATTCTAATTAATATAACATTAACTTAATTTTATTGTTTGTGTGTTTATTCTAAAATTTGTACTTTAGATTCCTTAATATCAAATAATATGTTTATATTCCTATGGAAAAGAAAATGTTACTCATTATATGTTACTATAGTAAATATTTTTTAATTCTTTAAACATTCTTAAATGATGTCCAAAGCATTATAACTCTTGTTACTGTATTTATCTTTTAATTTGATTTTAAACTCCATTAAAGCAAATTTTTTCTAGTTTATTTTTTCTAAATGTATGAAGTCATTTCTTTTTGTATAAAAATTATTGACAAGATAAAATTACTCTATATTTGATTAAATTTAATTTGTTTACCTTCATAGGAAACATAATAGAACATATTCAATGCATCTACAGCAGCAGGTCCTTTTTGTTTATATCCAAATATAAGATCAATCCATTCATGTAAGTGTCCTGAAACATATTCTGATTCCTAAATAAGTATTTAAATAAATTTTAATGATAATAAAATACAAATAAGAAGAATACAAAAATACTGTATATAACTAACCAGTGCTTTCCGATGTTTATAGATAAAATCTTCAGGAGATTTTGCCCAAGGAGGTAGTTTAACATGATTAACTTTTTCCTTCGTTCCCTGTAACTTTCCAAGATCAAATCCTGAAATTAAATCATATAACTTGAAGTTGTGCTCAATTTAAAATTTTTATCTTAAACTAATACTTATACAAATATAAACATCTATAAACCTGAGAATTACATTAAAGTCAAAAAATTGCCATATTAGATCAGACTATACAGTATTACTGATACTATTAATAATTAAATGCTAAGTAATTTGATCTACAGGTAGGTATTAGGTGCCACCTCATTAGATTTAATAATTATAATTGATATTTATTAATTAATTTAGATGGTTTTGGAAGAAAAGAATCAGCCCATAGTAAGACTTGAATCCAACAGCATGGTGTATATATATTAAGCTCAAAGAACAAAAACAATCATTGAGTGAAAAAAACATCCACAACCTGTTGTAGTTTCTTTAAATAATCCAAAATGTGTTGTGACTAATTCAAAAGACCACAAAATGAAATTTGTGTTGTGGCTTTCATGATATTTGACCACTACATGTTCTGAACGTTAACTGATACAACCACAACAGAGGATGATACGACGCACAGTGGTTTGTAACTTTAAAATATATGTTCTAGCCTCGAAACATTTTTATTTACAATTTTTAATGCTGAACAACATTAGTTCTGTAAGTTTTCCTAGAAATTTAATTTTCATACTTATAAAAGCCAAATGTGTATTTTTCTCCATACATTTTATTTCTTAGAAATTTTTTGTTTTGCTTAAAAGCGTTAAAGGTCAAACTACATGTACCAGTAGGTGCTTGATGTACTCTACACAATGACATAAAAATCAGCTGCTAAAGTTAAAAACTACTGTGCAATGGATTTATTGTGGTTAAAAACCACCACAAGTTCTGGATGTTAATTAAAACGAGATGATGATAAGAAAATAAATCATAATGAAAAAGAAAGTTTTATGTATCTTCAATTATCTTATATAAGTAGGTAACAAAATTATTCACCAGAATAATACAGAAATGTAACTTGGTTACTTTTCAATAACATTTAATCATTCGTGAAAATCTGTTGCAGTGCTCAAGATGTCAACATTTTGAAACAACTAATTTACTAAAAATAATTACTTTGTCAAGAACTTTTATTAATAAAATCAGTCTTTTTTATGAGAATCAAAAATGTTGTAGAGTTACTTATTTTTACAAGAACTATTACTGTGACATTTTGAGTTGTATTTTATGTTCTTTGAGCAAAATTTGCATTTTTTTTTTATCATCAGTGCTCAAATAAAAATGTAGTTTGACCTTTAGCATTTTTAAGCAAAACAAAAACAATCAAATGTGTATTTTTCTCTATACATTTTATTTCTTAGAAACTTTTTTAAGTTTGAAAATTAAATTTCTAGGAAAACTTGCAGAACTAATGTTGTTCAGCATTAAAAATTGCAAATAAAAATGTTTCGAGGCTAGAACACATATTTTAAAGTTACAAACCACTTTGTGTCATATCAGCTAAAGTTCAGAACATGTTATGGCTTTTCTTAATCACCACAATGGGTGTAGTGGTCAAATATCACAAAAGCCATGACACAAATTTCATTTTGTGGTCTTTTTGAGTTAGTCACAACACATTTTGGATGATTTAAAAAAACTACATGTTGTGGATGTTTTTTTCACTCAATGAGTGTTTTTGTTCTTTGAGCCTAACATATATACAAATCTAGAAGCCCAATAGTTATATTAAAACCAAACAATTGCCAGATTACATAAGGCTATATTACTGTTACTATCAGTAATTAAATGCTAAGTAATTCAGCCTGGAGATAGGCTTTAGGTTCTGTTCCATCTTGTGTTAAATTTAATATCAATTTAATAAATATAAAAAATATTATAACAACAGCTACAAAAAATGAGGTAGTGTCTCAGATAAGCTTATAGACATAAATTGGGAAATTTGCCAAAATGCAGAAATCTTGTTTTAAAAGTAAAATTGAAATGTTGTTTACTTTGTTTCTGATCAGTTCAATCATTTGTTGCATTGCTGCCTACTTAAGCAGCAGTGCAACAAGTGCTTTGTAGTAAGGATATGTCTGTCTTAGTTATATAACTACAATTTTGATTTTTACAAAAAACCCACAACTGAAATGGAGTTTTAAAAAAAAAACTGAAAAAAATTCATTTATTTCAAAACACTTTTTGACAATATTTAATGGGGAAATTTTGTGTTGGTTCAAATTAAAACAAAATATTCACTCATTCCCTACAAGGAAAATTTACAAACTAATAAACAACATTTTAAAATCTTTTCTGAATTGTATTTATTATAAAAAAAAATATTATCATCAAAATATATTTTAAAAAACATGTTGACAAAAAACAAAAAAAATAACAATGAAAATGTCAAAATTTTAAAAAAGTTTCTTTTTGCAAAATATTGGTGCATTTCTTAAATAATTTTTCAGAAAAAAATTGTATGATAATGTAAATAAACTTTGCATTTTTAGACACCAAAAAGTTCATTAATTAATGCCTGCTGCTAAAAATATTTGTGGCATCTTCAATTTTATTTCTATTAATCAATCAATGCATTACATCAAGTTTATAATCATATATCCTATGATGATGACACACGTACTTAACAAGAGCGAAAAACATCATCACCTGTTCTTGACACACATTCTCATTTGGTTGCACAACGCTTGACAAATTTGCTAATGCACATCTGCATATTGTATAAACATGCAGATGTGCATTAGCAAAGCCTTTTGTACTTACTGTAAAAGCAAAGCCTTATTGACCACATTAGAGTTGTTCTTAGCCCATTGTTCTTTTATAGTATGGAAGAACTTTGATCTAAACCAGGGTTGTCCAACCTTTTTTCTTAATGGGCCAAATTGGAATTTTAGGTATATTCAGCAGACCACAAAGATAATTTAAATATATGTTTTTAAAAAGTTCAAAATGTGAATATCAAATTTTAATAACAGGTACAGTACTTTTTGTAATTATATATGTATATTTTTTATATCTTTTTGTAAAAAAAGAAGTTATACTCACACAAAATAAAAATAAATTCAATGAGATTTTTTACATTGCTTTCTTTTTATAATATAGTCAATATCTGCTTTTATGGTACTAGTTTTAATTGTACAAATATTAGTTAAATGGGAATCACTCAACCTATTTCTTTCAGCAGTTTTGATGTTTTTCATACATAAAAAGAATTTTTTTACAACAATATGTACTACCCCATATGCACAGACTCAGTTTGAGCAGGCACGTAGGTACATGTGCTCCTGCTTTTGATCGTTTTTCGGCGGCGATTTTGGATTTATGGGTGGAACATATATATCGTTCGACTTGTCTCAACGAGAGCCTTCATCTGATATGTGTTTTATGTGTCATGCCATTTATAAGGAACTATAACAAAGACATTTTAGTAGGCTTTGGGCTTATTGCGGGCTTTGAGCGTAGGAGTAAGGATTTTCGCCGGCACGAGAGCTTAGTAGAGTACACCATAAGTGATCTTATCAAATGTTATATCAATCAAGCGCTTTTGTACAGTGTTACACGCTTCAACTAGGAGTACCAGAACAAAGACCATTGTTCTCTTAGAACCACGTGGTCGCATTCTTCGCTT